>NC_083721.1:16892500-18142500 GCF_028564815.1 Eubalaena glacialis
CATGCTATCTATTCTTCAGAGTTTGTTTCTTTGTTTTGCCTGGAGACTTTTCTGCTGAAGTCCATGTTCTTATGATCTGTCTGAACTGGTTACTTTCCAATTTACACAACTATCATCCTGGGTCAACAATTCATAACTTTCTGGGTTGTTGAATTCACCCCTTTATTGATCTAATGTTGTCTTTATTTTTGACACTCCCCCCCTCATTTTGCTGCAGTATATTGTATCAGTTAAGGTTCAATCAGAGAAGCAGAGCCAACATAGATAAAAGAATAAATTATTGGGATCAGACCACATATAATAGTGGGAGCTGACAAAGAAGTCTATGGAAGACTGTTGACGTTGTATCTGGTGGTGGACCTGAAGTTGTCATAGATCTACAAGGTTGGTAGTTAGGGGAAAAAGTTGGATATGGAGTAGAAGAGAGAGCAAGAACAAACTGGAACCTATGAGAAAAAATTGGAATCCACGAGGAAAAACTGGAACCAACGTCTGAGTCTTACCTCCTCCAATCTTGATGATATGAGTGTCCTACAGTAGGAACAGATCTCTCCACCTGGGAGCAACATCTATACCTGAAGCTAAGGAAGAGATCTGGCAGGATCTGAAAGAGCTGTGGGTCTGGCTGCTTCTGCATTCCACAAGGTGATTCAGCAGATCAGTGACAATGTATGTGAGCTGCAAGGTTCCTTACATCTGCTAGTGACCTACAGAGATTAACAGCCACTACTTGGCTTCCGCTGTCCAAATCTTGTGCAATTTATCTTTTGGCCTACCCTCATCCAGAATATATAGGAAACAGAATTCTGGAAGACCTAGTTCTAGCTTAACTAAGTTGACACCATAGAAAGATACCATAGTCTTCCCCTTATCAACTTGACATTCAACTTGAGTTTTTTTTTTTTTAACACCTTTATTGGAGTATAAATGCGTTACAATGGTGTGTTAGTTTCTGCTGTATAACAAAGTTTATAAGCTATACATAAACATATATCCCCATATCTTCTCCCTCTTGTGTCTCCCTCCCACCTTCCCTATCCCACCCGTCTAGGTGGACACAAAGAACTTGAGTTTTTTAACTTACAAATAAAGACATAGAAAAATCATGTTTCTTGCTAACAACAGAACACATGATAACCATCTCACGAGAAGAGAAAACAATATCCCTCTGACCATCTTTGGATAAAGCTCTTTTCTTTTCTAGATTTCACATTCCCTCTTGGAAGCTCTGAGCTTAAATGTTGAGATATAAGGTTAATTACTATTAATTATGTATATTTTATGTTAGTAAGGGAATGAGAGAATAATATTTAAAAATTTTTTTTAATTTAAAAAATCAGTTAATATATACACTAATATATTCATGTTAACGTAATGAAGAATATTCATAACAGTATAGTTCTAATTTCTTCAACTTATGTTGTCATTGTGCATTTTTGAAGATTAGAATGGAATTACCTGTCTTCCTCGTCATAATGTATGTTCTGTAGAAGGAAAGACTATATTGGAATTGTTTATTACTTTATCCCCGAGGACAACAGCTGACACAGAGCAGACATTTAGATAGCATTTGATTAGTATTGGACTGTTTGTGTATGTGTGTATTTGTGCTTATGTGTAAATGTGCACATACCTTGATGTTCCTGGGTGTTTTAAGAACAGCTTTCAAGTTGAATGTTGCCTGAAGAAATTTAGCTACTGTACAGATACGATTTCACATGCAATTTCCCAACATCTACACTAACAATTGTCCCCTCTTGCTCCTTTGTGCCATTTTGGTCTCCAGCTAAAGCCACTTGAAGTTCTGCTGTTTGAGGGTTTCAAGACTGCTTTGATGTGAATTCCCCTTCATAAATATTTTCTTTTTTTTGTTCCTTGGAGCTACCCAGTGAGGTACCCAGAGCAGCTATTATTATTTTTCTAATTTACAAATAAGGAAAGACTCAGAAAAGAAGTCATGTCATTAGTGGTCATAAGAACTCAAATTCAGGTCTTCTATTAGTCCAGTGCTCCTAGCACTATAGCATATTGGTATTTCACAATTTTAAATGTTTACTAATGGACTGAACTTGAATAACACACTAATGGAAACATCAAATGGATTTCCTCTTCCTACAGCTGTGGTTTTGAAACCACATAATATTGCTCAAGGGACAAACTAAATGTAAGTTTCTCTGCTATAGTTCAGTCATATGACACATGATTAGAAACATATAAAAATTACTAATAAAGTTAGTTACTGAAAGCATTTCTAGACATTTGGCATGACCCAGTTTAATGTTTCAAACTGTTTTTGATTTTTGGTCTTTATTGTACAGGATTTAGCTGTTTTTCTGGCCCCTTTGTCACCAATACTGACTCTCTGGGTATGTGCTTCAGAGTTTCTCCCTCACATCTCTGTGGTTTAGAAAACCAAAAGTGGTATCTCATTTTCTCTACTAAAGGACCTTCTTCAACATTTTGAAATGCTGATGACATTTACGGAACACAACCCTGAAAAAATAACCATATGCTTTGGGTTTGTCAAATTCTTACCCAAAGCAAGTGTTCAACATGCAAAGAGATATTTTAAAAATGCCAGCACAGTCATTTTTAATTAGTGGACATTCTTTGTCAGGAAGGTAGGGCTTCACATTTCTTCAGGTATGAAGTTATATATGAATATGTTTTGTCTCTTTCTACTTAAAAAACAAACAAATAAATAAAACCTCTTCATTTTATAATTAGACTAGAGTGAACTTAGCTTCAAATTCTAATACTCAGATTGTTGTCTGGGAACAAGTCATCATTCTATTAAATCTGTTCCTCATTACAAGGGGTATCTATTACCTGAATAAATGCTTTCAAGATCTTTTTCCATGGCATGCCTTTGCCATGAGCCAGGCACCGTGGCATTGTACACCATTATCAGATTATCCAAAGGAGCTCAGAGGGTTCATAACACAATGATGATTTTCTTTATTCTGAAATTTCATTTACCATCTCTACAAGGGAGTACTTAGATTGATTTTTGCTTCATGTGTTTCTATATTTTCAAAATTAAAGGAATGGATCTTTCTTACTGGCTGAACATCCAGAAGCAAAAAGAAAAGTTCATTAAACAGTCTGCAAAAAACAAATTTGGACCAAAACACTTAGTACTAAATCCTATTGTGGTTATAAAACCAGTATTAAGCAGGTGGCCACCGGGAATCTGATTGTTCCTGCTCATGATAGAATTCTGAAATAGATACTAATTGTGTGGTTTTGTCCTCCCTGGGCTCCAGAATCTTGACTGTAACAATCAGGTAAATCTATTTTCTGTAATCAACTTCTCATGTTGAGTTAGTAAGCCTCCATCTTCTCTGTGGTTTGATCCCTTTTGCCTCAGCAAAATTGTTGCATTCTATTTGCCCTAACATGAGTCATTTCCTTGTCTCAAGGCCCTTATTTTAAGTCATGGATGCATAACTATGTATGCATTTGATCAAAGTTTCCTCCCAGTATGATTTTAAAAATCAATCTCTCTCAAGAGAATTTCTGCTTCAGGAAAGATAGAGTATATGTACTCCTACTAAGTACAACTGAAAACCCCAGACATTATATATAAAACAAACATAAGAAGGCTTTGAAAGATGAAGAGAAGAAGGCAGACTAGCTAAGAATCTTGAAACCCAAAGAATGACATGGTAATGAGTTCGTGTGTTTTCTTTTTACCTCATATATCTCAAACTTGGAGCTGAAGAAGCTGGAAACCCAGAAAAGCCAACAGCTGTGGAAACAAAAATTCCCAACAAAAGCCTGCTCTCTGTAGCCAAAGGACCAGGAAAGGGGCAGACTTGCAAGAAAGAAAACTTTTAGATAATAACTGCTCTACTCTGGCCAGACACCATAGAGAAAACTGTGGTCTTACCCCAAACCCAGGCAGCAAAGGTCAAGTGAGGGGCTTAGATTTCCACTCTTGTTCGATTGTGGAAAGGTACCTCAAACTCTCTCTGGGGTGGTGTCAGAGAAGGCTGAGTAGGAAGTTGTAACTTTAATCCCTACTCAGGGAAATGAGTCACACTTGTTGGGCTTTCATCCTCACCTGGAAATACAGAGAATCTCTCCATTTCCTTTCTAGAGGAGAGTCAGGGCTTTCACCATTGTCCACATTACCTTCTCTGTGGTGTCAACGGAGGCCACATGAGAAGCAATAATAAAGCACACTACTCTTCTCAGCCAGGATGATATCAGGGGATGTCTAGTGGGGGAGGTGGAACTCCCACACTCTTCCAACAGTAACAAGGATCGCCTCTCCCCCTTGGATGATAATGGAAGGTAGATGGGGAACCTGGACTTCTATCCCCACCTGGCAGTAACAAGTAGGCATTATCTCCTGTCTGTGCAGAGACAGCCAGCTAAAACAGGCTTCAATAAGACCAGAGTCTCATAACATAATACTGAAAATGTCCATGATTTAATAGAATACCACTCATCATGCCAAGAAACAGGAACATCTCTAACTGAATAAAAAAAGACAATCCATAGATGCCAATACCAAGACAATGAAGATATTACAATTATCTGACAAAAATTCCAATATAGCCTTCACAAAAATTCTTCAACAAGCAATTACAAACACATTGAAAATAGAAAGTAAAAAGTACCAGCAAAGAAACAGAAGCTATAAAGTAGAGCAAAATGAAAATTTTAAAACTGAATAATATAATAGCCACCCCCACCTAAAAAGAAAAAAAAAAAACCCTCAAAAACCTCAATGAATGGGCTTTATAGCAGAATGATGAGTTCAGGGAAAAGAATCAGTAAACTGGAAGACAGAGCAATAGAAATTACCCAATCTGGTATTATAAAGAATATTAAATATTCATGTCATCAGAGTTTCAGAAGGTGAGGAGAAAGAAAGTGGAGCTAAAAAAAAAAAATCCAAAGAAACAATAACTAAAAACTTCCCAAATTTGGCAAAAAACATAAATGTACAGATTCAAGAAACTAAGAAATAGGTTATCCAAACATGATAAACTCAGAAACATTCACACCAAGACATTTCATAGTTAAATTTCTGAAAACTGAAAGTAAATACAAATCTTAAAAGCAGCTAGTGAGAATTGAAATCTTACCTATAGGAGAAAAACAATTTGAACAACTTTAGATTTCTTAGCAGAAATCAGTGGTACAGCATTTTTTTTTACATGCTGAAAGAAAAGAATTGTCAACCCAGAATTCTATATGCAGTGATCATTCCCATCAGAAATGCAGAAAAAATTATGACATTTTCCAAGTAAGGAAAATTAAGATACATACTTTATCAGCAGCAGACCTATCCTAAAAGAATGGCTCAATAAAGCTCACTGTATTAGTTTGGGTTACCATAACAAAATACTACAGACTGACTGACTTAAACAACATTTATTTTCTCATAGTTCTGGGGCTTGAAGTATGATATCAGAGAACCAGTATTGTCAATTTCTTGTGAGGTCTCTCTTCCTGTCTAAAGAAGGTGGCTGCCATCTCACTGTGCATGTTCACATGACCTCTTTTCAGTGGAGAGAGACAGAGATACAGAGAGCAAGCTAGAAGGTGATTGCTAGTTCTTTGGTGTCACTTCTTATAAGGTCACTAATCCTGTCATATCAGGACTCCCCCTTAGGATCTCACTTAACCTTAATTACCTACTTAGAGGCCCTATCTCCAGATACAGCCACACTATGGGTTAGGTCCTCAATGTATGAATTTTGGAAAGACACATTTCAGTCCATAGCATTCTCTAAACAAAAAGAAACTGATAAAAGAAGCAAACTTGGAATATCAGGAAGGAAGATAGAGCATGTTACAAGCAAATATATGGGTAAGTAAAATACATTTTACGTCTCCTCTTGAGCTTTCTAAGTCGTGATTGATGGTTGAGGCAAAAATTGTAACACTGACTGATTCAGTTGTTCTAAATGTATAAGAAATATTTAAAATAATTATATTATAAACAGGAGAGGGAAAAGTGATGTAAAGGGAGGTAAGCTTCAACACTTCGCTTGAACTGGTAAACATTCAACATTAGTAGAAATGATGTTATACAGATATATACTGTAATACCTAGAGCAACCACTAAAAAGCTATATCAAGATATATACTAAAAATCTTGATAGATAAATCAAAAGGAAATTCTTAAAAATTGTCACATTACCTATGGGAAGACAGGTAAAAGAAAACAGACAGAAAATAAAACAAGACCTAGATGACAGACTTAAGACCCAAAATATTAATTACATTAAATATACCAATTAAAATACAAAGATTCATAAGGTAGATTAGAAAACATGACCAAGCTACATTCTGTCCATAAAATACTCACTTTAAATATAACAATATAGGTAGGTTAAAAGTACAAACATGGAAAATATATGTCATGAAACATTAATTAAAAATAAAAAGCAGGACTGGCTATATTATTATCACATAAAGTAGATTTCAGAACAAAGAAAATTGCCAGGGACAGAGAAGGGTATTATATAATGACAAAAGAGTGAATACACCAAAAAAGTTATAGCAATCCTAAATGTGTATGCTTCAAACAATAGAAGTGCAAAATATGTGAAACAAAAGATGATAGAACAGAAATAAGTAGACAAATTCACAGTTTTGTTGGAGACTTCAGCACCCTTCTCTCAACAATTGATAGACCAACTAGACAGAACATCAACAAGGGTCTAGAAAAATTCAACAACATCAACTTTTAAGATCTGGCTGATGTTTATAGAACATTTCTACACAACAGGAGAAGAAAAATTTTTATTAATGCCCCTGGAACATGTATCAAGACAGATCATATGCTGATCTAAGCAAACCTAGACAAATTTAAAAGAATTAAAATACAAAGTGTGTTCTCTGATCACAATGGGATCAAACTAGAAACCAATATGATAAATATAAAAAGGAGAATCTCCAAACACTTGGAAACTAAACAGTGCATTTCTATGTAATCAATGGGTTAAAGGGGAAGTCTCAAGAAAAATTTTAAAAAACACAAAATGAAATGAAAATCAAAATATATCACGTTTGTGGGACATAGTTAAATTAATACTGGAAAGAAAATTTATAACACTAAATACACACATTAGAAAAGAGGAAAATCTCAAATCTTGCTATCACCTCACAAATCTAGAAAAAGGAGAGCAAAATAAACCTGAAACAAGCATAAGGAAGAAAATAATAAAGGTAAAAGTATAAACTGATAGAATTAAAAACAGAAAATTAATAGAGAAAATTAATGAAACAAAAGCTGGTTCTCTGAAAAATCAAAAAATTGACAAACCTCTAGCAAGATGAACAAAAAATAAAGAGAGAAGACATAAGTTGCCAATTATCAGGAATGAAATGAGGATATCAGTACAAAGCCTACAGAAACCAAAAAGAAAACTACCAAGAATTCTATTTACAAAAATTTGTCAACTGAGGTGAAATGGACAAATTTCTCAAAGAGCACAAAATGTCACAACACTCCAATCAGTAGTAAATAATTTGGGTAGCCCTGTAACTATAAAGGAAAGTTAATTGTAACTAGATCAAATTTGTAACTAAACTCCTAAAAAAAAAGAAATCTCCAAGCACAGATGGTTTCCAGAGAATTCTACTAAATTTTAAAGGAATTAACACCAATTCTACACAGTCTCTTCCAGGAGAGAGAAGTGAACATTTCTCATTATTTTTATGACATTTGTATTCCTTGATACCAAAAACAAAGAGAATAACACTAACAAAACTACAGCAGACCAATATATCTCATGAATAGGGATGTAAAACTCTTTATCAAAATATTATTAAATAGAATTCAGCAATATAGGAAAAGAATTCTGCACCATGACTAGTGGGATTTATTCCTGTAGTGGGAGGCTCATTTAATATTTGAAAACTAATCGATGTAATTCAGTATATTAACAGGCTAAAGAAGAAAAATCACAAGATTATATCATTAATGCAGCAAAAGCACTTGGCAAAATTCAACACCCAATCATGATAATAACTTTCAGAAAAAATAGGAATGAAGGAAACTCTATAAACATGCTAAAGAACATCTATAAATCACTTCCATCTACCATCACATTTAATGGTAAAGGCTGAATGCTTTGCTCCTAAGATCAGAAACGAAGCAAGGACATTCACTTTCACCACCACTATTCAATGTAGTGCAAGAAGGTCTAGACAGAACAATATAAGGCAAAAAAAGGAAATAAAAAGCATGTGTTTCAATAGAAAGGAAAGGAAGAAGTAAAACAGTCCCTATTTGTAAACAACATGATGGTCTACATAAAAAAATGCCAAAGAATCTACAATCAACTCTCCCCACACCCAAATAAAACTCCTAGAAGTAATAAATGAGTTCAGAAAGGTCACAGAATACAAAATAAACATAAAAATGTCAATTCTATTTCAGTACACTAGTAATGAGCACATGAATTAAAAATGCAGTGCTGTTTACAATTGCTCAAAAAAATGAAATGAAATACTAAGTTGCAAATTGAACAGAACACCTATAGGACTTGTATGATGAGAGCTATAAAACACTGATGAGAACAAGCAATGAAGATCTAAATAAATGGAGAGACATACTACACTTAATGGATTCATAGATTCATGTGTTCATGGATTGGAAGACTCAACATGATAAACATGTTGATTTTCCCCAAATTGATATCCGGGTTTAATGCAATTTCTATCAAAATCCCAGTGAGACTTCTATGTAGGTATAGACAAGACTATTCTAAAATTTTCATAGAAAGCAAAATAACTGAAATAGCTAAAATAATTTTAAAACAGAATAAAGTGAGAAGAATCAGTCTACCTGATTTCAAAACTTTGAAATATAGTCATCAAGATCATTTGGTATTGGTTAGACACAAAGACCAATCCATAGTGGCTATTGGAGTCCTGATTTTCACATCTACCATGGTTTTGAGGCTGCTGGTTCTCAAGGCTACTGCAGAGTTACAGGAGTATGGGTGGATGGAAATAGGGCAAGTTAGGAACATTACACATTTCAACTGTTCTCATTGGGATCCACCTTTTTTTCATGAGCAGGCTATAGACGATTGAAAACCTTTCATTAATTTCAAAAAGTTGTGAAAATGTTGATTCAGAAAATTTCTGCCAGTATTCTCATAGCTTTTATAGAGAAATGGATTTTCAGAGGTCTTTATGCTGCTGAGAAGGTTTCTGCCTTTTAAATTTTAATTACTCATGAAAATTAATTCCTGTTTCCCTACACGGACATAAAAATACATACCAATTTTACATTATATAAGTGAATTCACCTTATAAAAGGGTTTTGTTTGCAAATATTAGAATAGTAATGGAATATGTGGGAAGACCTTATGCCATAATTGCAAGTTGGTATCAATAATAATTCATTAGTAATTGGTCTTAAGCTTTATTTCTTCTATGAGTTTTGGAGTTATCAGTGTCTGTATTGCAACATGCTTAAAGATGCTGAGATGTCTAGAGACCTGGGGTGAGAAAGTGCAGGAATAGCAAACATACCCATCAGAACTAGGTATTTTAAGAAAGGAGAACTAGGTCACACACAAAATCATAAAGATGATAGGAACCCCTCCTTTAAAAAATTATATGTTCCATTTTTTGGTCTATTCTTTCCTTTGAAGGTCATTTGCCAAGATCATCCCCAAGGATATAAAAGTTACACACAGTAAAAACTCAATTAGTACGCCAGAAAAGTTAATTGCCTTCTAAACCCATATTAAGTGTCTCCCTTCCTATGGAAATACTAATAATACTTGATTGTTCCCTTTAGAAAAGTGAAAAATAGTTATTGATTGCTGATATAAACTACGTGGTTCACTCTCCTTAACTTCTCATCTTCTCTCTTTTTCAAATGCTTGGCATCAAATTAAAAAATACTTTTGGACTATTTTAAACATTCTGGAAGATATAGAGATATTCTAACAAGCAAAATGTATTCAAACAGATATTTGCAGAACATATGTTAAATACCAGTTTTATCTGTAACTACTCAGTCTTTTCCCTCTTGTCTTGTCAACTGCTAGCCTAGTGCCACAGAAATTCAATTAGAGGGACCCCCAACGTCTGTGTAGTGCTCAGATTCGGGACTCTGGTTATCTCTGCCTGTTTAATTGGGCTACTCATTTCTTTATACTCTCTGACTTCTAGTCAATTGACATCTCTTATTTTTAATTATTTTTAGATTCCATATATATGTGTTAGCATACAGTATTTGTTTTACTCTTTCTGACTTACTTCACTCTGTATGATGGATTCTAGGTCCATCCACCTCACTACAAATAACTCAATTTTGTATCTGTTTATGGCTGAGTAATATTCCATTGTATATATGTGCCACATCTTCTTTATCCATTCATCTGTTGATGGACACTTAGGTTTCTTCCATTACCTGGCTATTGTAAATAGAGCTGCAATGAACACTGTGGTACAAAAATCTTTTTGAATTATGCTTTTCTCAGGGTATATGCCCAGTAGTGGGATTGCTGGGTCATATGGTAGTTCTATTTTTAGTTTCTTAAGGAAACTCCATACTGTTCTCCATGGTGGCTGTATCAATTTACATTCCCACCAACAGTGCAAGAGGGTTCCCTTTTCTCCACACGCTCTCCAGCATTTATAGTTTGTAGATTTTTTGAGGATGGCCATTCTGACCAGTGTTTCCTTATTTATTTTCATTTTCGATGATCTGCCCATTGGTGAAAGTGGGGTGTTAAAGACCACTACTATGATTGTGTTACTGTCAATTTCCCCTTTTATGGCTGTTAGCTTTTGCCTTATGTATTGAGGTGCTCCTACATTGGGTGCATAAATATTTACAATTGTTATATCTTCTTCTTGGATTGATCCCTTGATCATTATGTAGTGTTCTTCTTTGTCTCTTCTAATAGTCTTTATTTTAAAGTTTATTTTTTCTGATATGAGAATTGCTATTCCAGCTTTCTTTTGATTTCCATTTGCACAGAATATCTTTTTCCATCTCCTCACTCAGTCTGTATGTGTTCCTAGATCTGAAATGGGTCTACTGTAGACAGTATATATACGGTTCTTGTTTTTTCATCCATTCAGCCAGTCTGTGTCTTTTTGTTGGAACATTTAATCCATTTACATTTATGGTAATTATAGATATGTATGTTCCTATTCCCATTTTCTTAATTGTTTTGGGCTTCTTATCATAGGTCTTTTCCTTCTCTTGTGTTTCCTACCTAGAGAACTTCCATTAGCATTTGTTGTAAAGCTGGTTTAGTTGTGCTGAGTTCTCTTAGCTTTTGCTTGTCTGTAACGATTTTAATTTCTCCATTGAATCTGAATGAGATCCTTGCTGGGTCGAGTAATCTTGGTTGTAGCTTTTTCCCTTTCCTCAGTTTAAATATGTCCTGCCACTCCTTTCTGGATTGCAGTGTTTTTGCTGAAATAGCAGCTGTTAACCTTATGGGGAATCCCTTGTATGTTATTTGTTGTTTTTCCCTTGCTGCTTTTAATATTTTCCTTTGTATTTAATTTTTGATAGTCTGATTAATATGTGTCTTGGTCTGTTTCTCCTTGTATTTATCCTGGATGGGACTCTCTGTGCTGCCTGGAGTTGACTGACTATTTCCTATCCCATATTAGGGAAGTTTTTAACTATAATCTCTTCAAATATTTTCTCTCCCTTTCTTTTACTCTTCTTCTGGGACCCCTATAATTTGCATGTTGGTGCATTAAATGTTGTCCCAGAGGACTCTGAGATTGTCCTCAATTCTTTTCATTCTTTTGTCTTTATTCTGCTCCTTGGTAGTTATTTCCACTATTTTATCTTTCAGGTCACTTATCCGTTCTTCTGTCTCAGTTATTCTGCTATTGATTCCTTCCAGAGAATTCTTAATTTCATTTATTGTGCTGTTCATCATTGTTTGCTTGTTCTTCAGTTCTTCTAGGTCCTTGTTAAACATTTCTTGCATTTTCTCCATTCTATTTCCAAGATTTGGATCATCTTTACTATCATTCCTCTGAATTCTTTTTCAGGTAGACTGCCTATTTCCTCTTCGTTTGTTAGGTTTGTTGGGTTTTTGCCTTGCTCCTTCATCTGCTGTGTGTTTCTATGTATTCTCATTTTGCTTAACTTACTGTGGTTGGGGTCTCCTTTTCACAGGCTGCTGGTTCGTAGTTCCTGTTGTTTTTTTTGTCTGCCCCCAGTGGCTAAGGTTGGTTCAGTGGGTTGTGTAGGCTTCTTGGTGGAGGGGACTAGTGCCTGTGTTCTGATGGATGAGCCTGGATCTTTTCTTTCTGGTGGGCAGGACCCCGTCTGGTGGTATGTTTTGTGGTGTCTGTGACCTTATTTTGATTTTAAGCAGGTTCTCTGCTAATAGGTGGGGTTGTGTTCTTGTCTTGCTAGTTGTTTGGCATAGGGTGTCCAGCACTGTAGCTTGCTGGATGTTGAGTGGATCTGGGTCTTAGCATTGAGATGGAGATATCTGGGAGAACTTTCACTGTTTGATATTACATGGAGCTGGGAGGCCTCTGGTGGACCAATGTCCTGAACTCAGCTCTCCCAACTCAGAGGCACAGGCCTCACACCTGGTTGGAGCACCAAGACCCTGTCAGCTGCATGGCTCAGAAGAAAAGGAAGAAAAAAAGAAAGAAAGGAAAAAATTAAAAAATAAAATAAATAAAATAAAGTTATTAAAATAAAAAATAATTATTAAAAAGAAAAAAATTAAAAAGTAATAAAAAAAAAGGAGAAAAGAAAGAAAGAAGAGAGCAACCAAACCAAAAAACAATTCCACCCATGATAACAAACACTAAAATCTATACAAAAGAAAAAAAAATACAACAACAACAAAAAACGGGGAGGCAGATCCCTAGGACAAATGGTAAAACAAACCTATATAGACAAAATCTCACAAAGGAGCATACACCTAACACACTCACAAAAAGAAAAAAATGAAAAAAATATATATATATCATTGTTCCTAAAATCCACTGCTTCAATTTTGGGATGATTCGTTGTCTATTCTGGTATTCTACTGATGCAGGTACATCAAGTTGATTGTAGAGATTTAATCTGCTGCTCCTGAGGCTGCTGGGCGAAATTTCCCTTTCTCTTCTTTGCTTGCACAGCTCTTGGGGTTCAGCTTCAGATTTGGCCCTGCCTCTGTGTGTTGGTCTCCTGAGGGCATCTGTTCTTTGCTCAGAGAGGACGGGGTTAAAGGAGCAACTGATTAGGCGGCTCTGGCTCACTCAGGCCGGGTGGAGGGAGGGGTATGGAATGCAGGTCAAGCCTGAGGCAGCAGAGGCCAGCATAACAATGCAACAACCTGAGGCGCACCGTGTGTTCTCCCTGGGAAGTTGTCCCTGGATCATGGGACCCTGGCAGTGGAGGGCTGTACAGGCTCCCAGGAGGGGAAGTGTGGATGGTGACCTGTGCTTGCACACAGGCTTCTTGGTGGCTGCAGCAACAGCATTAATATTTCATGCCCGTCTCTGTTGTCTGCGCTGATAGCTGTGGCTTGCGCCCATATCTGGAGCTCATTTAGGTCGTGCTCTGAATCTCCTCTCCTTGCACACCCTGAAACAATTGTCTCTTGCATCTTAGGCAGTTCCAGACTTTTTCCTGGACTCCCTCACAGATAGCTGTGGCTGACTAGCCCCCTTCAGACTGTGTTCATGCAACTAACCCCAGTCCTTTCCCTGGGATCCGCTCTCTGAATCTGGAACCTCAGCTCCCAGCCCCCACTAGTCCCGGCAGGTGAGCAGACAAGCCTCTCAAGCTGGTGAGTGCTGGTCAGCATTGATCCTCTGTGCAGGAATCTCTCCACTTTGCCCTCCACACCCCTGTTGCTGCGCTCTCCTCCATGGCTCTGGAGCTTCCCCCCTTGTGTAATAAATCATCTGTTTTCATGTTAATCTGCTTTGAGGAGCCATGAATTTGTAAACACTCTTTGCAAGTGTATTTAAGGACATGCAGGTTTTACATCAAATCAGAGTTTTCAAAGAATGAACTACAAAATGGAAATGAAACTTAATTTTAGATGAGATATAATTACCAGAGTACTACAATTTTACTTGTGTCTGGAAATTGATCAAGAAACCAAAATGCCTGAAAAAACTTTTAAAATAATAGAAAGGTCTTAGGAAGGCAGAGGTGAGATGTTTCTCACAGAATGTGTGAGGACATTTACAGTGGAGACCCCAGGGAATAACATAATTATTACTATTAATTTTATTATGTTTTGATTGATTCTGTTGTTGGTTCTGGTTTTTTTTTTTCATTTTTTTTTTCTTCCTTTTTTAAATTTGTTTGGTGTTGCTTTAGTATTTATTATTATTATTATTATTTTATTTATTCTTTTGGGATCTTTGTATTATCACATACTTTTTAGTTTTAGTTTTTTTATATACTTCTATTTTTACTTTGCTTTTCTGTTGTTCTGAATTCTTATCCCTTATTTTTTTTATCTTCTTTTTCTTTAATTTAATTTTTATTTTAATATTTCCATTTCTACTTTGATTTATGGTTGTCCTTTTTTCCCCCTTTTTATTTTATTATTTTTTAAAATTATTTTTATTGGTTTGTTCTGTTTCCTTGCTTTATTCTTCAGTTCGCACACTGCTTTGGTTTTGTTTTTAGGTTAGATGTTTCTGTTAGTTTTAGTCCTAATTGTTTGGTTTCGTTTTTGAGTTTTTCTCTTTCTCTGGTTGTTCTCTTGCCTTTTGTTTTATTTGGTTCTGTTTTTGTTTCTTTTATGTGTATGTGTGTTTCCTTGTTTCTGTTTTTGTTTGATTTTGTTTTTACCATTTCTCTGGGGTTCTGTTTGTCTTTTTTTTTTCTTTAAGATGTTCGCTTTTTTTTATATTTCTATTTCTACATAGCTTTTCTGTTGTTCTATCTTCTTTTCCCTTTTTCTTTTTTTTAAAATCATTTTTGTTGTGTTTTTTTGTTTCTTTGCTTCATTCTTCACTTGACACTCTGCTTTGTTTTGTTTTTTGGTTTTTTGTTTTTGTCAGTTTTCTTTTTAATTGTTTAATTTCATTCTTGGGTTCTTTTGTTTGTCTGGTTGTTCTCATGCTTTTTGATTTATTTGGTTCTGTTTCTGTTTCTTTTGTGTGTGTGCATGTTTTTTTTGTTTCTGTTTTTGTTTGTTTGACTTTACTTTTTACCATTTGTCTGAGGTTGTGTTAGTCTTTTTTTTTTAAATCCCCTTTTTTGTTGGGATGATCGACTTGCGGGTTCTTGGTTCTTTGTCTGGAAGTTGGGCCCTAGGCTCTGGGGTGGAAGCACCAAGTCCAGGACACTAGACGACTAGAGAATTCCAAACCTCAGGAAACATTAATCGCTGAGAGCTCTCACAGAGGCGTCTATCTGAATACAAGACCTGGCTCCACCCAACTGTCAGCAGCTCCCAGCGATGGACGCCTCACACCAAACAACAAATAAGAGAGGAACACAAACCCACCCATGAGTACACAGACTACCTAAAGTCACACTACTAAGCTCACAGACACCCCAAAACACACCACCTGACATGGCCCTGCTCATCAGAGGGAAATGACTCAGCTTCACCCACCAGAAAGCAGGCACCAGTCCCTCCCATCAGGAAGCTTATGCAAGACACAGGACCAGCCTCACCACTGAGGGCAGAGAATAGAAGCAAGAGGAACTACGACCCTGCAGCCTGGGGAAGGTGACCTCAAATACAATAAATTAGACAAAATGAAGAGACAGAGAAATATCTTGCAGGCAAAGGAGCAAGATAAAAATCCACAAGACCAAATAAATAAAGAGGAAACAGGCAAACTACCTGAAAAAGAATTCAGAGTAATGATAGTAAAGATGGTCCAAAATCTTGGAAATAGAATAGAGAAAATACAAGAAACGTTTAACAAGGACCTAAGACTTAAAGAGCAAACAAACAGTAATGAACAACACAATAACTGAAATTAAAAATACTCTAGAAGGAATCAATAGCAGAATAATTGAGGCAGAAGAACGGAGGAGTGAGGTAGAAGACAGAATGGTGGGAATAACTGCTGCAGACAGCAAAAAAAAAAAAAAAAGAATGAAAACAATGAAGGAGAGTCTCAGAGACCTCTGGGACAACATTAAGTGCATGAACATTCAAATTATAGGCATCCCAGAAGAAGAAGAAGAAGAAAAGAAAAGGTCTGAGAAAATATTGGAAGAGATTATAGTCAAAAACTTCCCCAACACGGGAAAGGAAAAGTCAATCAAGTCCAGGAAGCTCAGAGTCCCATACAGGATAAACCCAAGGAGAAATATGTCGAGACATATTTTAATCAAAGTAAAAAAAATTAAACACAAAGGAAAAATATTAAAAGCAGCAAGGGAAAAGCAACAAATAACATACAAGGGAATCCCCATAAGGTTAACAGCTGATCTTTCAGCAGAAACACTACAGGGCAGAAGGGAGTCACAAGGTATATTTAAACTGATGACAGTGAAAAACCTACAACCAAGATTACTCTACCCAGCAAGGATCTCATTCAGATTTGACAGAGAAATCAAAAGCTTTTCAGACAAGCAAAAGTTAAGAGAATTCAGCATCACCAAACGAGCTTTACAACAAATTCTAAAGGAACTTCTCTAGGCAGGAAACAGAAGAGAAGGAAAAAACCTCCAAAAATAACCCCAAAACAATTAAGAAAATGGTAAAAGGAACATACATATCAATAATTACCTTAAATGTAAATGGATTAAATGCCCCAACCAAGAGACACAGACTAGCTGAATGGATACAAAAACAAGACCCACTTCAGACCTAGGGACACATACAGACTGAAAGTGAGGGGATGGAAAAAAGATATTCCATGCAAATAGAAAGCAAAAGAAAGTTGGAGTAGCAATACTCATATCAGACAAAACAGGCTTTAAAGACTATGACAAGAGACAAGGAAGGACACTATATAATGATCAAAGGATCAATCCAAGAAGAACATATAACAATTGTAAATATCTATGCACCCAACATAGGAGCACCTCAATACATAAGGGAAATGCTAACAGCCATAAAAGGAGGAATAGACTGTAACACAATAATAGTAGGCTACTTTAATACCCCACTTACACCAATGGACAGATCATACAAACAGAAATAAAATAAGGAAACAGAAGCTTTAAATGACACATTAGACCAGATGGACTTAATTGATATTTATAGGACGTTCCATCCAAAAAACAATAGAATACACTTTCTTCTCAAGTGTGCATGGAACATTCTCCAGGGTAGATCACATTTTGGATCACAAATCAAGCCTCAGTAAAGTTAAGAAAATTGAAATTGTATCAAGCATCTTTTCCAACCACAACGCTATGAAACTAGATATCAATTAGAGGAAAACAACTGTAAAAAATACAAACACATAGTGGCTAAACAACATGCTACTAAATAACCAAGAGATCATTGAAGAAATCAAAGGGGAAATCAAAAAATACCTAGAAATAAATGACAGTGAAAACAAGAAAACCCAAAACCTAAGGGATGCAGCAAAAGCAGTTCTAAGAGGGAAGGTTATAGCAATACAATCCTACTTCAAGAAACAAGAAAAATATCATATAAAAAACCTAACTTTACACCTAAAGCAATTAGAGAAAGAAGAAGAAGAACAACAACAAAAAAAACCCCAAAGTTAGCAGAAGGAAAGAAATCATAAAGATCAGATCAGAAATAAATGAAAAAGAAATGAAGGGAAACAATAGCGAAGATCAATAAAACTAAAACCTGGTTCTTTGAGAACATAAAGTAAATTGATAAACCATTACACCAACTCATCAGGAAAAAAAGGGAGAAGACTCAAAACAACAGAATTAGAAATGAAAATGGAGAAGTAACAATTGACACTGCAGAAATACAAAGGATCATGAGAGACTACTAAAAGCAGCTATATGCCAATAAAATGGACATCCTTGAAGAAATGGACAAATTCTTAGAAAAGCACAACCTTCCAAGACTGAACCAGGGAGAAATAGAAAATATGAACAGACCAATCACAAGCACTGAAATTGAAACTGTGATTAAAAATCTTCCAACAAACAAAAGCCCAGGACCAGATGGCTTCACAGGAGAATTCTATCAAACATTTAGAGAAGAGCTAACATCTATCCTTCTCAAACTCTTCCAAAATACAGCAGAAGGAGGAACACTCCCAAACTCATTCTACGAGACCATCACCCTGATACAAAAACCAAACAAAGATGTCACAAAAAAAGAAAATTACAGGCCAAATACATTGATGATCATAGATGCAAAAATCCTCAACAGAATACTAGCAAACAGAATCCAAAAGCACATTAAAGGATCATACACCATGATCAAGTAGGGTTTATCCCTGTAATGCAAGGATTCTTCAATATACGCAAATCAATCAATGTGATGCACCATATAAACAAACTGAAGAATAAAAACAATATGATAATCTCAATAGATGCAGAAAAAGATTTTGACAAAATTCAATACCCATTTATGATAAAAACTCTCCAGAAAGTGGGCAAAGAGGGAATCTATCTCAACATAATAAAAGCTATATATGACAAACCCAAAGCCAACATCATTCTCAATGGTGAAAAACTGAAACCATTTCCACTAAGATCAGGAACAAGACAAGGGTGCCCACTCTCACCATTATTATTCAACAAAGTTTGGACGTTTTAGCCATGACAATCAGAGAAGAAATATAAATAAAAGGAATCCAAGTCAGAAAAGAAGAAGTAAAACAGTCACTGTTTGCAGAAGACATGATAGTATACATAGAAAATTCTAAAGATGCCACCAGAAAACTACTAGAGCTAATCAATGTATTTGGTAAAGTAGCAGGATACAAAATTAATGCACAGAAATCTCTTGCATTCCTATACACTAACAACAAAAAATCTGAAAGAGAAATTAAAGAAACACTCCCATTTAATATTGCAACAAAAAGAATAAAATAACCTAGGAATAAACCTACCTAAGGAGGCAAAAAACCTGTATGCAGAAAACTATAAGACACTGATGAAAGAAATCAAAGACAATACAAATAGATGGAGAGATATACCATGTACTTGGATTGGAAGAATCAACATTGTGAAAATGACTATACTACCCAAAGAAATCTACAGATTCAGTGCAATCCCTAACAAACTACCAATGGCATTTTTCACAGAACTAGAACAAACAAGTTCACAACTTGTGTGGAAATACAATAGAATAGCCAAAGCAATCTTGAGAAAGAAAAATGGAGCTGGAGGAATCAGGCTCCCTGACTTCAGACAATGCTACAGAGCTACAGTAATCAAGACAGTATGGTACTGGCATAAAAACATAAATATAGATCAATGGAACAGGATAGAAAGCCCAGAAATAAATCTATACATACACGGTCACCTCATCTTTGACAAAATTGGCAAGGATATATAATGGAGAAAAGACAGCCTCTTCAATAAGTGGTGCTAGTATAACTGGACAGCAGCATATAAAAGAATGAAATTAGAACAGTCCCTAACACCATACACAAAAATAAACTCAAAATGGATTAAAGACCTAAATATAAGGCCAGACACTATACAACTCTTAGAGGAAAACATAGGCAGAACACTCTATGACATAAATCACAGCAAGATTCTTTTTGACCCACCTCCTAGAGAAATGGAAATAAAAACAAAATAAACAAATGGGACCTACTGAAACTTAAAATCTTTTGCACAGCATAGGAAACCATAAACAAAACGAAAAGACAACCCACAGAATGGGAGAAAATATTTGCAAATGAAACAACTGATGAAGGATTAATCTCCAAAATGTACAGGCAGCTCATGCAGCTCAATATCAAAAAAACAAACAACCCAATCCAAAAATGGGCAGAAGACCTAAATAGACATTTATCCAAAGAAGACATACAGATGGTGAACCAACACATGAAAAGATGCTTAACATCACTAATCATTAGAGAAATGCAAATCAAAACCACAATGAGGTATCACCTCACACTGGTCAGAATGGCCATCATCAAAAAATCTACAAACAGTAAATGCTGGAGAGGGTGTGGAGAAAAGGGAATCCTCCTGCACTGTTGGTGGAAATGTAAATTGATACAGCTACTATGGAGAACAGTATGAAAGTTCCTTAAAAAACTAAAAATAGAACTACCATATGACCCAGTAATCCCACTACTGGGCATATACCCTGAGAAAACCATAATTCAAAAAGAGACATGTACCGTAATATTCATTGCAGCACTCTTTAGCACTCTTTAGTCAGGAATATGGAAGCAACCTAAATGTCCATCGACAGATGAATGGATAAAGAAGATGTGGCACATATATACAATGGAATATTACTCAGCCATAAAACGGAATGAAATTGAGTTAATTGTAGTGAGGTCGTTGGACCTAGATTCTGTCATACAGTGGAGTAAGTCAGAAAGAGTAAAACAAATACCATATGCTAATGCATATATATGGAATCTAAAAAAAACGGTACTGATGAACCTAGTGGCAAGGCAAGAATAAAGATGCAGATGTAGAGAACTGACTTGAGGACACAGCGGGACAAGGGGAAACTGGGTCGAAGTGGGGTAGCATTGACATATATACACTATCAAATGTAAAATGGATGACTAGTGGCAAGCTGTTGCATAGCACAGGGAAATCAGCTCGATGCTTTGTGACAACTTAGAGGAGTGGGATGGGGAGTGTCAGAGAGAGGCTCAAGAGGGAGGGGATATGGGGATATATGTATACATAGAGCTGATTCACTTTGTTTTACAGCACAAACTAACACAACATCGTAAAGCAATTATACTCCAATAAAGATACAAAAAATATAAAATAAAATAATAGAAAGGGAAAAGTCATATGTAACCATGATAATATGTCTTAGTCCATTCAGGCTGCTATAACAAAAATTCCATAGACTGAGAGGCTTTTACAATAAACATTTGCCTGGAAGGGATTCTTATCATTTTTGTTCATACTAGTTTAGTGAAAACTAATCACATATCTACATATGGTCATAAGCAGGGAAAGTAAATGTACTTCTTAACTGGGTAGCTGCTTCCTAGCTACAAGTACATAGTGAGATTAGTGAGGAAAGAGCTACTCCTACAGTCCTTTTTTTCTAACCACCAAATTTACCCTTATTTCCTTGGGTGAGAAACGTGCACCTTTCTTCCCACCCAAAGCACATACCCAACTTCTGATTAAGTTACTGCATCCAGCTCAAAATCTAGGATCTCTGGGTGATGTAGATTCTCCTGCATGCATCAAATGGGGCTTTTTTTTTTTTTTCTCCCGTTTATTGGCCTGTCAACTGAAGATACAAGCTAAATGCCTCTGCTTGTCCCCACACCAAATATACAGTGGAGGAAGAAGGGTAGGCTATTATGTCAATGATCTCATAGTAGTTACTACTTCTTGGTCATATTTTGCAGAGCATACATTAAAACATTCCCTATGAAATATTATGGATTAGGCCTCTATTTCTCCTTGAGAAGAGTCTCATGTCCATTGTTCTCCAGGGCTCCTGGTTTCATTTCTAGAGTTTCTTTCCTCACCCGTTTCCTCCATGGCATCACTGGAAGTGAATATTGGGGATTCTGGTGAGGGCTGACCAGCTTTCATAGCTGACTCCTTGTTCATTCCAGCTATGAATCCAAGGGTTAAGGTTGTGCATTAGTCACTGGCTTTTGGAGTCCAGGCTCATGTTTCTTTGTCAATACAACTCTTTCAAAATATTAATAGGCTTCAGAAATATTTGCTCCTTGTTAGTTCTTTGTGCCTATAATCACATTCAAAATTCTTTCCCAGACATGGTTCTTAAGTCTGTCTTACAATTTTGCTTTCTCTCCCTCATGCCTGTTTCTCCAAACTTAATAGGTGCTATCTTAAAACCATCTACAACAAGCTGGCATGGGAAAGCAATGCCTTTAACTGGACCTTTGCCACATGGCTGCTTTTTTTTTCTGAAAAGTCTAAACAGTATCTGGGGAGCAATTCTCTGTGGACTCCAAGAGCTGCTGACTTTTCCAGCCCTGCTACTTTTTGGTCAGTCATATATGAGCTAATCCTGTTCTTAAAATACTTTGCTACATCTAGCATGAAAAGCCAACACACACTAACACTTGGGCTCCTTCCAACAATTTTCTTAGAAACACAGTTCTAAGAACTCTTCTGATTTCCAACTTATCTCTGACAAGAGTTTAACTAAATATTCTGACACTGCATAGCATAGGTCCCCAACTTCCTAGCCTATATCATCTTTTTTTCTCACTACCCAACTCCTAAGCCCATGCTGTCTATTTTAGTTTTTTGTTTTTTTCTATATAGGAGTATTTCATTTCAAGGTGCCAATTTATAAGCTGTGATAAAAAATATGCTAAATGTGTAATGGCTCAACACAAGAGATTATTATATTTTCACCCCCATAGTAACACTTCCAGGTATGTATTTCTGATTATTGGGCAGTTCTTTTCTATATCATGATTCAAGGACCCAAGCTTCTCCCATCTTCTGTCAGTTCCTGGGACCATAATCATTTTTATCTAGTTTATGGAAGGAGAAAGAGAGCATGGAGAATGCACAAGGTTATGACCTTGGTCAGAAAGTGGCACACCTAATTTTCATTTTGTTGATATGAACTAGTCACAAGGCCATAACTAGCTGCAAGGTGGTCTTGGTAATGGAGCTCCTATAGCTCCATTAAGCAGCTACAGCAGTATACACAGAAGTGGAGAGGCAGTTTTGATGGACAGCTAGCTGCCTCGGCCTCTTTATCTAATTAACATCTTTATGTGTCTGTATAGATTACAAAGCACCTCTCACTGTATAATGTGAATATCCTAGCAATTCTGTAATACAAGAAAAAATATCTGCAGAGAAATTAGTAATTTGCCCAAGATCATATAGTTAGTAAAAGTCAAAGTCTGGATATGAACCCAGTAATTCTCTTTTGAGAAACTGGTTAGAAAAAAAAAAAAAAAAAAGAAAGAAAGAAAGAAAGAAAAAGAAATGACTATTCAACATGATACAAAATTTGAAATTAATACCTACAAATCATTTAATAAATATCTAATGAATTTTTGATCAGTGTCACAGGGCCACAAATCTGAGACCATTTAATATTATATTTTTCTGACAATAATAAAATTATAGAATCTAATCCTATTAGTGAATTTAACATGGGTGTATTTTTTCTTTCATAACTTCAAAATTGACCAGAGTCTTCAAATATAACTCTTTTTCTTTTAAGAAAAAGGAATAAAATGATTTTTTTGTGAATGGGAAATCAGAGTTCATATTTGCCAATCTCTGAATAATAGATACGTTCAGCGGTTTATTTAAGACTTCAAAACCAATTTTTCTAATGTGCAGTGTATATTAGGAAATTGTTTCTTATTAGACAGTCATTTATTCCTCTCTCTTTTTCTAAAGTCATTGAGAAATAACTGCTTGAAAGGAGTCTCTGTGCCAACTCTTCCAATATTGAAAAGACATAAAAAGAAAGTTCAATGAAGATACATTTCCATCTTTTTTTTGTGCTTTTAAAAAATCAAATAAGTACAGTCAGCATCATGGAGGGAATTTTATTTGTTTTCTTTCTGCCTTATCTTTTTCTACTTTAAATCTATTACACATTCATAGAATCATAAAATTTTAAATTGGAAAAAACTTTGAGATCATCTCTCCCAATCTCTCATTCAACTTCAGTAGAATTTAATGTAGTTATAATAATCTTAATATAGTTTAAAGAAATTAACTTATAGCATACAGACTTTTTTCTTTCATAGATTATGCAATTTGAGTTTATTACCTCAGCCAAATTATTTTTAATGATAACTTTCTAACTTTCTTGGCAGGGCAAGGAAAGTTCTGATGGTCTGCCCCTCCATTGGACAAGGCTATTAAAACTGGCTTTTCATTTTTGTGGGAAAGGTTTTATGAATTCTATGATTTTTCTTAGTTTTTATTATTGCAAATGATCTGATATAGCCTTTAACCATGTGGAAGTAATGATTTTGAATTTAAGAGCAAATATATTTAATGAGCTGCACAGGGACACCATTTTTGGTGGTGTTATCATGTCTCAATAATTACTGCTGACTAAAAAGAAAGGAAGAAGAAAATGCTAGCCCTTTCTTTGCACAGTCTTATTGACATAATGACATTTGCAATTACTATCATAAATTCCCTGCTTTTAGACTAAAACTCGCTATTTGTAAAAATTAAAATTCTTCAGTGAGTAACTATGGTTTCTGTAGGCTAACACAACTTTACTTAGATTTTGTGGGTTTGTCTAATTGAACATACTGGATTAGGCAAATAGTTAATTAACAAGTGCTATGTAATAGTATCTTTGTTAGCCTGACAATTTCCTGTACATAGTAAGATTGATCTTAGATTTTTAAAGTCAAGGATGCTTTGAATTTGGCCATCTGTCTCCATATAGGATGTTAGATAAGTTTTATTTGACATGCATTCCCACTTTATTAGAGATTTATTATTCTTGCATTTTTCTTCAGTGATTTGGGGAAAATAAATTTATTCAAGTTATGTGACAACAGAATAGCCTCTATATTGGGATTTGTGGCTCACTGTCTAAAACATGGTCTAGACAATAGCAAATTACTCAATTCTGAACAGGCAAATGTAAGTTGCCAGCTTGAACACTGATTTATCTGAAACATTACATTTCATATTTCAAGGTTGCATTCCATATGATTGCACTAAAATGTTGGACATAGAAACAGAATTCTGGTGTTCTGATTCCATGATCTAGCTATGAGTTTGTGCTGCTTGGATACAACCCAGAAGACCGAAGTCTGCTCAGAACACTGAACACCAACTGCTTGACTGCAAGCACTAGACTGTGTATGCTTCTTTCCTGTTTGTTAAACACCAAAGTGAAAAGCCCAGTACACAATGAGTCAGATTCTTCCAGTGTGTTGGTCATAGCCTCAAAGCTAGCTTGGCCATCTTGGTAATCAAATTAATTGTTATAGGTCACTAAGATGCTAAAGAGGTCATATATTGAAAGGTATGACTTCCAAAGTTACATAATTTTCTCCCCAAATAGTTAATACTAATAAACCAATCAAAGTCATGTAACTCCTGAAGCAGTACATTTTTATACCCAATATTTTGATAAAATATGCCAGTTCTTGCTATTCAACCAAAGAATAATTTAAAATGACTTTTGTCAATCAAATTAGAACTGCTGATGAAGCAAGATATTATCACATTTACCTTTTCCTTCTGATTTCTACTGGAAGCATTAAGAAGGATAAAACCCATGTGGTCAGAGGGAATAGGAAAGGAGCCATCACTGCAAGTGAGATGTTAATAAATGCCTACACAGGTGAGATCAATAGAAAGTGAGATGGTTCACACCACAGAGAGCAGGACATGGAAGCATCACATACTTAGCAGACCTTATCAGGTGGGTCAGGTGGGATGCTTATTATAGAAGACTTGGATGAAAATATGTGTACAGATGGAATTTTTAGTGCCTCTATAATTTCCTATCCTACACAATCCTACCCAAGAATGCTATGTAAGGCAGGGTTTCTGAAGTGGATTCTATAGACAAACTGAACCTGAGGTCATATAAAAGGTGTCTTAGCTCAGGCTGCCACAATAAAAGTCATAGACTGGGTGGCTTAACTTTCTTACAGTTCTGGAGCCTGGAAGTCCAAGATTAGGGGACGAGGATTGTTGTGGTGAGACTTTCTGTCTAGCAGAGAGTCACTTTCACACTGTCTTCATAAGGCAGAGAGAGAGAAAGAGATCTCTTGTGTTCCTCTCCTTTATGTCTTCCTTATAAGGCTGTAGTCTTGTCAGAATAGGGCCCTCCACTTATGACCTTACTTAACCTTAATTACCTCTTAAAGACACTATCTCCAAATACAGTCACATTGGGGGTTAAGGCTGCAACATATGAATTTGGCAGAGGGGTACAAGTCAGTCCATAGCAGAAGACTATACCTGTGACTGAAATAGACCACCCTTGAGTCTACGTGTGCTCAGTATGCATATAACCCTGTCATAGGCTAATGATATACCTTATTTCTAGAGGTTTCAAAGGTTCATAAATATCCATGAGTAAGCCCCATGTCTTTCATTCTGAGAACTATTGAGAGGAATGCCCAGGTTTTACCCACAGAACGTGAAATGTGGTTCATTTTCTAAGAATAATCACTTCATTTTTAATCTAACACATGTGTCCTTTAGAATTCATCCTATAAACAGGAACACTAAAGGTATTATGGGTGGAAGGGTTTTATTATGGAAATTAAAGCTTACAAACATGTAGAAGGATGTGGGCATGTGAAGGTCTGGAACAGGGAAATGAAATTCAGCAAAAGTCACTAACCAAGAGAGCCTGTTGTGGGTGGACTGATCAGAAGTTGCAGAAAAGTTCCAGAAAATGCACACGTCTGGCTACTGAATTGGGATTTTATATAAGGGCCAGGTGTTTGAGGAGATGTCTGTGGAAGCTACCACCTTGGTGTAGCTCAGAAGTTGGCTTGAGCCACTGTTGGTTGATGAAAACATTAAAATGATGAGTTAAAATTGGAGCCCAGTCAACACTCTGCAACTTTCTGTCACCTTGTTCTCCACAATCACAACCTTCCAGAAGTATTGGTTTCTTCACTCAAACAAGCTCCTCTTTTATCCAACTCAAATCCAGAACCACATGGAGAAAGGGATTCTAAGGTACATAGATCCCAGTCTCAGCTAAATTGACATAACAAAATCCAGTATGTATATGTATTTTTATTAAGGATATATGTTGTGGATTATTATGTAATTATTGAAAGATGAAAGTACAATACTAATTTCAGTGGATCTCATAAGACCATTTCCAGGATCAGCTGAGATTTCAAGATGCAGAAATGGACAATGCACGAAAAACTGTAGTGAGGTCAACAAGGATGAGATTTAACATAGCTTGTTAGGTTTGGCAATTTGGAAGCCATTGGTGACCATTGAAAGAATGATTTCATTAGAGCCGTGGTGAGCAGAAATCTGATGCAGAGTAAATTAGAAGTGAGGAAATAGAAGTGTATAGTCTATATATACACATAAACAAGTGTATGCATAAAATATCTACAGCTATAATATAGTTCAGGAGCTCAGAGGTTATTGTCTATTTTGTTTACTACCACACTTGCAGTCCCTAGTGTCAAGATGAAAAGTCTGAGATCTTAATCAATTGTAATTTGGCAAGTTAGCCAAATAGGCTGCCATGTAATCAGCTAAAAATATTGAGACATTTTATAACTAAGAAAGGAGAGAAAGGAATTTGTAGGTGACTGGCAGTCTCTACAACAGTGACTGTGGCAATTTACTTCCATTTTCTGAGACTTAGTTAATGTTGATAAAATTGGAAAAATAACATCTTATAGGAAATGTAAAATGCCTGACACATGGTAGGCACCACATAACTTGAGCTTCTTTCCCTTCTTCCTTCCTCATTTCTAACCTGATTTAACCTCCCACCAATATGAGAATTCCCTTTCCAACATCATTGAAAATAAAGTCTTTGGTACAATGATTTCAATGATAGGAAGCCTATTTTCTAACAAGTCTACTTACCCCATTGTTTAAAATCGCCTCTATTTGGAGGTTGTGTCTGCATATTGAGCTTAAATTAGTTTTCTGTAACTTTTACCAATTGATTTGTTTTATAGCCACTTAACAGGGAATTTTCTTGCTCATGTAAAAGAGCCCCTCATAGTAGAAATAGTTACAAATATATATCTGCTTTACTATATAAATATTTACTTTTTTTTTACCTGGTTTGTTACTCTGGATTTTATCTTAATAAATGTAATGCCACAAAGTTATGAGATTACTCACAATCACATTTGGAAATGAGCTATTCCTGGAGAGTCTCAGCTTTTATTTTATTTGTGGGTTCCCTATGTCATTAAAGCTTCTACTTTTTCTCATCTTTTCTTTTGAAATGGTACCTCTTCTACAAACTGTGATTGAGTCTCTGGTTCTAGAAGAAATACCTTGTAACCAGAGATCTCTTTGTTCCTCTTTAAACCTGTCACAGTCCTGGCCTGGTGCAGGAATCAGTCACAACCCTTTCACTCAACAGGGCTTTCAAGCTGCTACTCCAGGACTCTGAACTGCTCCCTCATTGCCCATTCTCCTGCTCTATGCACTGCAATATAGCCTCTCTAGAACAAACCCTCTCTCTCCTCAGGGGTTTCCCTCTATCCCTGAGCAACACAAACCAGCCCTGCTCTCGTTGCTTTTCTTCAAACCTCATAGCAGCCCTCAATGTTCTATTTCGAGAACAGACACTGTCTTGTACACAATCAATGACTTGGGACATTGAAAGACAATCGCTATCCTTGTCTAATTAATTTACTCCCTGTTCACCAAACATAAGAGATATTCTCATCTCACCTGTACACTCTTTTTTTTAAATTAATTTTTATTGGAGTATAGTTGCTTTACATTGTGTTAGTTTCTGCTGTACAGCAAAGTGAATCAGCTATACGTATACATATACCCCCTGTTTTTTGGATTTCCTTCCCATTTAGGTCACAAAAGAGCATTGCGTAGAGTTCCCTGTGCTATACAGTAGGTTCTCATTAGTTATCTATTTTATACATAGTAGTGTATATATGTCAATCCCAATCTCCCAATTCATCCCACCTCCCCTTCCCCCCGGTATCCATACGTCCATTCTCTACATCTGTGTCTACTTCTGCTTTGCAAATAAGTTCAGCTGTATCATTTTTCTAGATTCCACATATAAGCAATATTATACAATATTTGTTTTTCTCTTTCTGACTTACTTCACTCTGACAGTCTCTAGGTCGATCCATGTCTCTGCAAATTGCAGTTTTGTTCCTTTTTATGGCTGAGTAATATTCCATTGTATATATGTACCACATCTTCTTTATCCATTCTTCTGTTGATGGACATCACTTGTACCCTCTTACCTCATCTGTACTTGCTCTGTAATTCTTCAACTCCGACCTTCTCCCCCATCTTTTATGCTATCTTCTATGCCTTTATATTGAGTATGGATACTCTTGAAAATCCTTAGCTTTTCCAAGAATGCTCTTCTCTCTCCTTATGCTAAATGAAACCTGACAATTCTCCAAGGACACCAGAAAGATCCTGCTCTGGGTGGTTGATCATTCTTATACACCCGACAAACTGAGGAGACAGGTGAGATTGTCAGCATTCTCCTGGCTCCCTACTGATTCTTCCAGAATATCATTCCTTCACATTGAGATCTTTTACCAACCTCTGCCCTTCCTCACTACTGTCATCTACTAACTTTCTGGTCACTTCTCCTCAAATCCATGGGTATTTGGCAAATGGTTTCTTACAAACTTGCTCTTCATTCCAGCTTCTGCCAAAATCTTCAAGGATTTCAAAAAGTGAACATCTCATACCAAGTAGCAGCATGATTTCTGGGTTTTTGGTTCATCACCACAGGACCTTTACTCCAATCCATTTCAATGACACCACTTAAAAGAGAAAAGAAGACAATTCTCACTACAATCTGAGTAATATTTCAAATCACATTAAAATTGAAACACAGAGTTCTAGAAATAGAGAAGAATAAGTACATAAATTGTTTACTCTTGCTCCTTTTTTATCTGAACATAAAACCAGAATTCCTACCCCTTCCCTATGACTTAATCCACATTTGCAGCTGAAATGTAGGTGGTGTTCATAGCTATTTTAGATGACTCAGTTCCCTAAGTCTGGTGATTCTTATTTCTTTTTCTTCACTGACTTTTGTTCCAAATTTCTTTAGTCATAGAGAAAGTTTTTCATATTCTAAGGAACAAAAAATCAGAAGGAAGAAAAAAACCAGGATGTTAACTGTCATGCAATATTTAAAATAAATGCCAATTTGACTTCCTACTTTTTGCTGAATATTTGTAATTCATTTTTAGGATTACTATCATTTCAGGAGGCTTCACAAAGCACAGAAGAAAATGAAAGGAAGGAAATACTTTGTAACAAAGCAATTTTGTTTGATTTTGGGGGACAAGTTAGTCTTGTCTTAAAAGTTTGGGTTTGTAATCATGAGAACCTATCCATAAAAATTTCAAAACCAAAAATTTGTTTCCATAATGTTTTGTTGTCTTGATAACAAGAACTTGACACTTCAGTATGGCTCTTGGTTTAATATTTTCTTATATATTGCCTGCCAGTGAAAAGAATTTGAAGTGCCATGTATAATTTTTACTTTTGAAACAAAGTCTTATTTGGCGAAATTTTTATTTTTTTGAAGCTGGACAAGCATCTTCTCTGTAGCTAATGAGCCTGAAACAGGAAGAGATTCTGATTCAAACAATGACAGTGCACAGCTTGGCCAAAAGACAGAAAACTTTAATATATTTCACATTCCATGGCATACTAATTTAAGACAAATCACAATTTCAGTGAGCTTTTGTTTTCTCCTTTGTAAAATGTAGAAGAACATTTTACCTGCTAGAAGAAAGAGCTGATTATAAAGTCTCTTCCATTCCCAAATATTTTTCATAAACTGTAGGAAAATCACTGTGCTAGATTTTATGGCTAATGTGGACGTGAGTAACAGACAAGAGAGCAACAATATAAGCTGATGCAAAGAGTATGGCATATAGAATAAAAAGTTGAATCCATGCTCGAATTCTATCATTTATTAGCTCTGTGACTATTACAAAAAATTCAATATTTCTCAGTTTCTTCATTGGTTAAGTAGAGACAGGGTTGTATGAGAACTAAATATAATTGCCTCTAAAATCATTATTTGAACTAGAAAACAGTCTACAAATGTCCAAATTCCAACAGTGCTTAAGATAACTGACCACATGAAGCCTTTAAAACAATTGGAAGGACATTTTTTTTCTTTTTTAAAGTTTACTTAGGTATAATTGACAAACAAAATTATAAAGTATACAACATGTTGATTTGATATACATATATATTGTGAAAGGATTCCCACCCTTGAGTTAATTAATATATCCATTACTTTGTATATTTATTTTTTGGTTGAGAACACTTACATTCTACTCTGTTAGCAAATTTTAATTACACAATACAATATTATCACCTATAGTCACGATTATACATTAGATCCTCATAACTTTTTATCTTATAACTGAATGTTTGTACCATTTTATCAACCTCTCCATGTTTCCCCCAACTCCCAGCTTGACTTTTATTTTTTAGATTCCACATATAAGTGACACCATGCAGTATTTGTCTTTTTCTTTCTTGTTTTTTTCACTTAGCATAATGCCCTCCAGTCTCATCAATGTTGTTGCAAATGTCAGGATTTCCTTGTTTTTTAAAACTGAATATGAATAATATTCCATTGTGTGTGTATGTATAAATGTATGTAAATATACATATACACAATGGAATGTTGTTCAGTCACATATATAATATGTATACATATATGTACACATGTATGTCATATATATATATATATATATATATATATATACACATATGTATAATATATATGCCTTGTTTTCTTTACCCATTCATCCTTTTATGGACACTTAGGTTGTTTCCATATGCTAGCTATTGTGAATAATATTGCAAGGAACATGTAGATAGAAATATAACTGTAAGACAGTGATTTCATTTCCTTTGAATATATAACCAAAAGAGGACTTATTGGGTCATATGGTAGTTATATTTTTAATTTCTTGAGGAACCTCCATACTGTTTCCATAGTGGCTGCACCAATTTACATTCCCACCAACAGTACAATAGGGTTCCTTTTACTCAACATCCTTGCCAGCATTTGTTTTCTCTTGTCTTTTTGATGATAGTTATTCTAACAGATGTAAGGTGCTATCACACGGTGGTTTTGATTTGCATTTCTCTGTTGATTAGTGATGTTGAGCACCTTTCATGAACTTGTTGGCCATTTGTGTGTCTTCTTTGGAAAAAAAAATCTGTTCAGAACCTTTACCCATTCTTTAATTGGGTTATTTATTTATTTATTTTGTTATTAAGATGATGAGTTTGTTGAATATATTAGATATTAACTCCTTGTACATTCTTAGCTCTTTTGTTAAAAATTAATTGACCATATATATGTGGTTGTATTTCTGCACTCTATTCTGTTCTATTGATCTGTCTGTTTTTATGCCAATACCATACTGTTTTGATTACTGCAGCTTTGTAATATAGTTTGAAATGGAAGTGTGATGCCTCCAGCTTTGTTCTTCTTTCCCAAGATTGCTTTGACTATTCAAGATCTTTTGTGGTTCCTTAAAAAATTCAGGATTTTTTTTTTCTATCTCTGTGAAAAATGCCATTGGAATTTTGATAGGCATTGCATTGAATCTGTACATCATTTTGGGTAATATGGACATTTTAACAATATTAATATTTCCAATCCATGAACACAGAATATCTTTCCATTTATTTGTGTCTTCTTCAATTTCTTTCATCAATGTTTTATAGAATTAGTGTATAGATCTTTCACCTCTTTTGTTAAGTTTATTTCTAGGTGTTTTATTCCTTTTGATGCTATCGTAAATATGATTGTTTTCTTAATGTCTCTTTCTGATAGCTTGTTGTTATTGTATAGAAACACAACTGTTTTTTGTGTATTGATTTTGTATCCTTCAACTTTCTTCAATTTGTTTACTAGTTGTAACAATTGTGTGTGTGTGTGTGTGTGAAGTCTAGGGTTTGCTATATATAAAATCACATTATCTGCAGAGACAGTTTTCCTTCTTTCTTTCTGATTTGGCTGTCTTTTATGTATTTTTCTTGCCTAACTACTATGGTGAGGACTGCCAGTACTGTATTGAATAAGATTGGTGAGAATGGGCGTCCTTGTCTTGTTCCTGATCTTAGTGAAAAGTTTTCACTTTTCACCACTATGTTGTTAGTTGTGGGTTTGTCATGTATGACCTTTATTACACTGAGGTACATATCTTATATACCCATTTTGTTGAGAGTTTTTACCATAAACAGATGTTGAATTTTTTCAAGTGCTTTTTCTGTGTCTATTGAGATGATCAAGTGATTTTTATCCTTCATTTTGTTAATGTGCTGTATCACATTGATTGATTTGCATACGTTGAAATCATACGTATCCCTGGAATAAATCCCATTTGATCATGGTGTATGATTCTTTTAATGTACTCTTAATTAGGTTTGCTAGTATTTTGTTGAGGATTGTTGCATCTATGTTTATCAGGGATGTTGACCTGTAATTTCCTTTTTTTGTAGTGTCCTTGTCTGGCTTTGGTATTAGGGTAATGTTGCCATTGTAAAATTAATTTGAAAATGTTCACTCCTATTCAAATTATTTGAAGAGTTTGGGAAGGATTGGTATTAGATTTTCTTTAAATATTTGGTGGAATTCACCAATGAAACCATCTGGTCTTGGGCTTTTCTTTGTTAGGAGGTTTCTGATTACTGATTCAATCTCCTTACTAGTAGTTGGTCTGTACAAATTTTCTATTTCTTCAAGATTCAGTCTTGGTAAGTTGTAATGTTTCTAGATTTATCTATTCCTTCTATGTTATCAAATTTGGTGGCATATAATTGTTCGTAGCAGTTTCTTATGATCTGTGGTATTTCTGTGTTATCAGTTGTAATGTCTCCTCTTTCATTACTGATTTTATTTGAGACTACTTTCTTTTTTCTGAGTTAGTCTAGTAAAGGTTTCTCAAGTTTGTTTATCTTTTAAAAAAATAGTTCTTAGTTTTATTGATCTTTCCTATTGTGCTTATAATCTTTATTTCATTTATTTCTTCTCTGGTCTTTGTTATTTCCTTCCTTCTACTAACTGTGGATTTAGGTTGTTCTTCATATTCTTGTTCCTTGAGATGCAAAGTTAGGTTGAATATTTTCTTTTTTTTCCCTTAATGTAGGCTATTATTGCTATAAACTTTCCTCTTAGGACTGCTTTTGCTGCATCCCACAAGCTTTTGTTTGTTGTGTTTCCTTTTTCAATTGTCTCAAGAATTTAAATAAAAAAATCTTTTTGATTTCTTCTTTAAACTATTGGTTGTTCAGGAGCATGCTGTCTAATCTCCACGTATTTGAGAATTTTCCAGTTTTCTTTTTGATTTCTAGTTTCATAACATTTTGGTTGGGAAAGAGGCTTAATATGATTTCTGTCTTCTTAAATTTATCAAGACTTGTTTTGTAGCCTAACACTTGATCTATCCTGGAGAGTATTACACATGTGCTTTAGAAAAATGCTTATCCTGCTGCTGCTGGATGAAATGTTCTATATTTTTCAGTTAGGCTCATCTGGTCTAACATGTCATTTAAGTCCAATGTTTCCCTATTAATATTCTGTGTGGATGATAAATCCATTTTAAGTGGAGTATTAAAGTGCTTTATTATGTTGATTACTATTTATTTCTCTCTTCAGATCTGTTAATATTTGCTTTATATATTCAGGTGTTTCAGTGTTAGGTGCAATAAATATTTATAATTGTCATATCCTCTTGATTAAGTGACAATGTTATCATCATATAATGATCTTGTCTCTTGTTACAGTCTTTGGTTTAATGCCTATTTTGTTTGATATAAGTATAAATACCCCTGCTTTCTTTTGATTCCTATGTGCATGGAATACCTCTTCCCATCCCTTCACTTTCATTCTATGTGTATCTTTAAAGCAGTAGCTGGGAACATCAGGATGTTAGATTAGCCCCTATCAGAAGAGAAACTGAAGATGGGTGTTTTTGCTCACTCACTCTGTGCTGAGTCAGAGGGAATAGTCACTGGGAGTGTTTGTGCGTCTAAGAAGGACCTCTTTGTTTGTGTGGCCCCTGGGGGCTCATGAATGCTGAGCTCCCTTAGCTCCCAGAGGTAGGTGATTTTGGAGCCAGTCCCTTGGGTGGTCTCCATAGCAGTTGATGTGCCAGATGTGTGGACAAACTCCTTCCAGGGATATGCTGGCAATTTTGTTTTACTGGAGTGAGCCACAGGCAGAAGTGGGGGAAAGTGCCCAATGACTCTTTGGGCTCCAACGAGGATCACAGCCAGCACTTAGATGTGTGCTAATTAGAAGCTGGACGCTCAGGCATCAGCTTATAAAGCATGCAGTCAAACCCTTTCCAGGGAAAGAGTGGGAGATGGGTGTTTTACCTGCTCCCGCTGCACTGGGCCTTGGGGGTATAGCCATGGTGAGTGCTCATGTGCCTATTAACAACTGATTCCTTATTTGCTATAGTCTCCTGAGACTCATCAACACAAGCCCTGTGGGCTTTTTGAGCTAGGTGATTTGGAGACGTGTCTCATAAGTGTCAGTTTTAAAAGTTGGGGTGGAAGATGTTTGGTACATCCCTTTACTTCTTAGAGAGAAACTGGGAGTTGAAGGTTCCCTCCTGATTGTATGGCACTGTGCCGAGGGTAGGGTTTATGGTGAGAGTGTTTCAAGTTTTCCTCTCCATTTCAATGCAGATATTTTCTCATCACCCAATGTGTCAGAGTCACTCAACTAGTTCCTGGATTTCTTTCAGAGGGAATTCCTCAGTGTGGGACCATATATTCTACGAGCAGTTGGAGGAGGGAAATTTAGGACCCTCCTATGTTGCCATCTTGGTGATGTGGAAAGGCAATATTAATATAGATGAAACAAATGGGCAATGGGAGGCAATTAAACTCAGAAAATGCTGATCTAACCATAAAGAAATTACTGAAATATGTTTTATAACTGTATGAACTTTAAACCACCTACACCCAAATCTGGCCATCAATATCTGTCTAGTTCCAATAGATAGAATTCATTTATGGCCAAATTAATATAGGTGATTTTTGTTGTTGTTGTTGTTGCTGTGTATTGGCAAGTACTTGCAAAGTGAACTGTAGGATATTTTGTTCCTTAGAATTTGTGTCAATTTCAGAATAAGGAAATGAATCTGAAGAATAATATAAGTGAACTTTTCCAAATATTAAAAAAAATAGAAAACAAAAATGTGATTTAGACTTTATTTAATTTCCTGTTGTCATCACATGAAGAATTCTTCAAGTTCTGTAAAAAGGGAAAAGGAGTAAATATGTTTCTTAAATTTAATGATTTTGGCCCAAGTTGACAAATGTTTTTGAATATCAATTCAAAACTATATGACTGCCAGCTATTGTCAATTGCTCATTGCAAAATGAGTTTAGTGGGCAGAAGGATTCCAAGCCTCACAGTTGGAGTACTAAATTCAGGCTATGTCTGTAAAGCAAGACAAGACAAACATTACCTCAGAATATCTAACAGTCTGGTATTCTCTACCACCTTAAAAACACATTGGAATATTAAAAAAAATTAATCTGGTATCAATCATATTGTTTGAAGTGGTCTCCAATTCAATAGTGAATGGAAATGGAGATCTGGTTACTATGTGTAAATCCATGGAAGAGTTGATACCAGTGTAAAACAAACCTTTTGAGTCTGCTGTTTCATGCAACAATGATTAAAGCCTTAGCACATGTGACTGGCACATAGTAAGTCTTCAAGGAACGTCAGCTATTGCACTACTTTCACTAAGGACCCAGTCTCAGAACAGCATGCAGGAAAGGAGAAATGAGCTATTATCACACAATTCTACATGCAAGTAGAGAAGTCACAAGTTTATTTTTAATCCATAGTTTAAAAAAAAGGTTGTGGATAGAGACCTTCAAGATGGTGGAGGAGTAAGATGTGGAGATCACCTTCCTCCCCGCAAATACATTAGAAATACACCTACATGTGGAACAACTCCTACAGAACACTGGCAGAAAACCTCAGACTTCCCAAAAGGCAAGAAATTCCCCACGTACCTGGGTAAGGCAAAAGAAAAAAGAAAAACAGAGACAAAAGAATAAGGACAAGACCTGCACCTCTGGAAGGGAGCTGTGATGGAGGAAGTTTCCACACACTAGGAAGCCCCTTCACTGGGAAAGATGGGGGGTGGTGGGGAGGAAGCTTTGGAGCCACGGAGGAGAGCACAGCAATAGGGGTGTAGAGGGCAAAGTGGAGAGATTTCCACACAGAGGATTGGTGCCGAACAGCACTCACCAGCCTGAAAAGTTGTCTGCTCACCCACTGGGTTGGCTATGAGCTGGGAGCTGAGGCTCTGGGTACTGAAGTCTGATCTCAAGGAGAGGATTGGGGTGAGCTGTGTGAACACAGCCTGAAGGAGGTTAGTGCACCACAGCTAGCTGGGAGGGAACCCGGGAAAAAGACTGGAACTGCCTAAGAGGCAAGAGACCGTTGTTTCAGAGTGTGTGAGGAGAGGGGATTCAGGGCACAGTCTAAACGAGCTCCAGAGACAGGTGTAAGCCATGGCTATCAGCACGGACACCAGAGATGGGCATGAAATGCTAAGGCTGCTGCTGCAGCTACCAAGAAGCCTGTGTACAAGCACAGATCACTATTCACACCTCCCCTACCAGGAGCCTGTGCAGCCCACCACGGCCAGGGTCCTGTGATCCAGGGACAACTTCCCTGGGAGAACACACGGTGCACCTCAGGCTGTTGCAACATCACACTGGTCTCTGCCACCGCAGGCTTGCCCCGCATTCCATACCCCACCCTCCCCACTGTCAGAGTGAGTCAGAACCCCCTAATCAGCTGCTCCTTTAACCCCATCCTGTCTGGGTGGGGAACAGATGCCCTCAGGCGACCTACATGAGGAAGCAGGGCCAAATCCAAAGCTGAACCCCAGAAGCTGTGTGAACAAAGAAGAGAAAGGAAAATCTCTACCAACAGCCTCAGGAGCAGTGGATTAAATCTCCACAATCAACTTGATGAACCCTGCATCTCTGGAATAACTGAATAGACAATGAATCATCCCAAAATTGAGGCCGTGGATTTGGGAGCAACTGTAGACTTGGGGTTTGCTTCCTGCATCTAATTTGTTTCTGATTTTATGTTTATCTTAGTTTAGTATTTAGAGTTTATTATCATTGGTAGATTTGTTTATGGATTTCGTTGTTCTATCCTTTTTTCTTTTCTTATATATAGATATATCTTTTTTCCCTTTTTCTCTTTTTCTGAGTGTGTATGTGTATGCTTCTTTGCGTGATTTTGTCTGTGTAGCTTTGCTTACACCATTTGTCCTAGGGTTCTGTCTGTCTGTTATTTTGTTTTTGTTTTTTTATTTTTACTATAGTTTTTAGCACTTGTTATCATTGGTGGATTTGTTTTTTGGTATGAGTGCTACCTTCTTTCCTTCTTTCTTCTTTTTTTTTCTTTTTTTTTATTACTTTAAAATTTTTTTATTTTTAATAATATTTTTATTTTAATAACTTTATTTTATTTTCCAAAATAAAATTAAAAAATTATTTTAATTACCTTATATTATTTTATTTTATTATTTTAAGAATCTTTAAAAAGTTATTAAACTTTTTTATATGAATATTTTTATTTTAATAAATTTTTATTTTATTTTATTATTTTTTCTTTCTTTCATTTTTTCTACCTTTTCTTCTGAGCCGTGGGGCTGACAAGGTCTTGGTGCTCCAGCTGGGTTTCAGGCCTGTGCCTCTGAGGTGGGAGAGCCAAGTTCAGACACTGGTCCACCAGAGACCTCTGAGCTACACGTGATATCAACCAGCGAAAGATCTCCCAGAGATCTCCATCTCAATGCTAAAACCCAGCTCCACTCAACGACCAGCAAGCTACAGTGCTGGACACCCTATGCCAAACAACTAGCAAGACAGGAACACAACCTAACCCATCAGCAGAGAACCTGCCTAAAATCATAATAAGGTCACAGAAACCCCAAAACACACCACCAGACACGTTCCTGTCCACCAGAAAAACAAGATCGGGGCTCACCCACCAGAACACAGGCACCAGTCCCCTCCAACCAGAAGCCTACACAACCCACTGAACCAACGTTAGCCACAGGGGGGAAAAACACCAAAACAATAGGTACTACGGACCTGCAGCCTGTGAAAAGGAGAACCCAAACACAGTAAGTTAAGCAAAATGAGAAGACAGAGACACACACAGCAGATGAAGGAGCAAGGGAAAAACCCAGCAGACCAAACAATGAAGTGGAAATAGGCAGTCTACCTGAAAAAGAATTCAGAGTAATGATAGTAAAGATGATCCAAAATCTTGAAAATAGAATGGAGAAAATACAAGAAATGTTTAACAAACACCTAAAAGAACTAAAGAGCAAACAAACAATGATGAACAACCCAGTAAAGGAAATTAAAAATTCTCTAGAAGGAATAAATAGCAGAATAACTGAGGCAGAAAAATGGATAAGTGACATGGAAGATAAAATAGTGGAAATAACTACCGCAGAGCAGAATAAAGAAAAAAGAATGAAAAGAATTGAGGACAGTCTCAGAGACTTCTGGGACAAAATTAAATGCAACAACATTTGAATTATAGGGGTCCCAGAAGAAGAAGAGAAAAATAAGGGACTGAGAAAATATTTGAAGAGATTATAATTGAAAACTTCCCTAATATGGGACAGGAAATAATCTGTCAACTCCAGGAACTTCAGAGAGGCTCATACAAGATAAATCCACAGAGAAACACGTCAAGACACATATTAATCAAACTATCAAAAATTAAATACAAAGAAAAAATATTAAAAGCAGCAAGGGAAAAACAACAAATAACATACAAGGGAATCCCCATAAGATTAACAGCTGCTCTTTCAGCAAAAACTCTGCGAGACAGAACGGAGTGGCAGGACATATTTAAAGTGATGAAAGGGAAAAACCTACAACCAACATTACTCTACAAAGCAAGGATCTCATTCAGAGTCAACGGAGAAATTAAAAACTTTACAGACAAGCAAAAGCTAAGAGAATTCAGCACCACCAAACCAGCTTTACAACAAATGCTAATGGAACTTCTCTAGGCAGGAGACACAAGAAAAGGAAAAGACTTACATTAACAAACCCAAAACAATTAAGAAAATGGTAATAGGAACATACATATTGATAACTACCTTAAATGTAAATGGATTAAATGTTCCAACCAAAAGACACAGACTGGCTGAATGGATAAAACAACAAGACCTGTATATATGCTGTCTACAAGATACCGACTTCATACCTAGGGACACATACAGACTGAAAGTGAGGGGAAGGAAAAAGATATTCCGTGCAAATGGAAATCAAAAGAAAGCTGGAGTAACAATTCTCCTATCAGACAAAATAGACTTTAAATAAAGACTATTACAAGACACAAAGAAGGACACTACATAATTATCAAGGTATCAATCCAAGAAGAAGATATAACAATTGTAAATATTTATGCACCCAACATAGGAGCACCTCAATACATAAGGCAAATGCTAACAGCCATAAAAGGGGAAATCAACATTAACACAATCCTAGTAGCGGAGTTTAACACCCTACTGTCACCAATGGACAGATGATCCAAAATGAAAATAAATAAGGAAACACAAGCTTTAAATGATACAGTAAACAAGATGGATTTAATTGATATTTATAGGACATTCCATCCAAAAACAACAGAATACACTTTCTTCTCAAGTGCTCATGGAACATTCTCCAGGATAGATCATATCTTGGGTCACAAATCAAGCCTTGGTAAATTTTAAAAAATTGAAATCATATCAAGTATCTTTTCTGAACACAATGCTATGAGACGAGATATCAATTACATTAAAAAATCTGTAAAAAATACAAACACATGGAGGCTAAAAAATACACTACTAAATAACCAAGAGATCACTGAAGAAATCAAAGAGGAAATAAAAAATACTTAGAAGTGATGACAATGAAAACACGACGACCCAAAACCTATGCAATGCAGCAAAAGCGGTTCTAAGAGGAAAGTTTATAGCAATAAAATCCTACCTCACGAAACAAGAAAAAACTAAAATAAACAACCTAAACTTACAGCTAAAGCAATTAGAGAAAGAAGAGCAAAAAAACCCCAAAGTTAGCAGAAGGAAAGAAATCATAAAGATCAGATCAGCAATAAATGAAAGAGAAATGAAGGAAACAATAGCAAGGATCAATAAAACTAAAAGTTGGTTCTTTGAGAAGATAAACAAAATTGATAAACCATTAGCCAGACTCAAGAAGAAAAAATGAGAGAAGGCGCAAATCAATAGAATTAGAAATGAAAAAGGGGAAGTAACAACTGACACTGCAGAAATACAAAAGATCATAAGAGATTACTACAAGCAAATATATGCCAATAAAATGGACGACCTGGAAGAAAAGGACAAATTCTTAGAAAAACACATCCTTCCAAGGCTGAACCAGGAAGAAATAGAAAATATAAACAGACCAATCACAAGCACTGAAATTGATACTGTGATCAAAAATCTTCCAACAAACAAAAGCACAGGACCAGATGGCTTCACAGGTGAATTCTATCAAACATTTAGAGAAGAGCTAACACTTATCCTTCTCAAACTCTTCCAAAATATAGCAGGAGGAACACTTTTAAATTCATTCTAAGAGGTCACCATCAGCCTGATAGTAAAACCAGAGAAAGATGTCCCTAAAGAAGAAAACTACAGGCCAATATCGCTGATGAATATAGATGCAGAAATCCTCAACAAAATACTAGCAAACAGAATCCAACAGCACATTAAAAAGATCATAAACCATGATCAAGTGTGGTTTATCCCAGGAATGCAAGGATTCTTCAATATACGCAAATCAATCAACGTGGAACACCATATTTACAAACTGAAGTATAAAAACCGTATGATAATCTCAATAGATGCAGAAAAAGCTTTCGACAAAAATCAACACCCATTTATGATAAAAACTCTCCAGAAAGTAGGCATAGACGGAACTTACCTCAACATAATAAAGGCCATATATGACAAACCCACAGGCAACATCATTCTCAATGGTGAAAAACTGAAACCATTTCCTCTAAGGTCAGGAACAAGACACAGGTGTCCACTCTCACCACTATTATTCAACATAGTTTTGGAAGTCTCAGCCACAGCAATCAGAGATGAAAAAGAAATAAATGGAATCCAAATTGGAAAAGAAGTAAAACTGTTACTGTTTGCAGATGAAATATTACACATAGACAATCCTAAAGATGTTACCAGAAAACTACTAGACTTAATCAGTGAATTTGGTAAAGTAGCAGGATACAAAATTAATGCACAGAAATCTCTTGCATTCCTATACACTAATGATGAAAAATCTGAAAGAGAAATTAAGGAAACACTCCCATTTACCACTGAAACAAAAAGAATAAAATACCTAGGAATAAACCTACCTAAGGAGACAAAAGACCTGTATGCAGAAAACTATAAGACACTGATGAAAGAAATGAAAGATGATACAAACAGATGGAGAGATATACCATTTTCTTGGATTGGAAGAATCAACATTGTGAAAATGACTATACTACCCAAAGCAATCTACAGATTCAATGCAATCCCTATCAAACTACCAATGTCATTTTCACAGAAATAGAACAAAAAATTTCACAAATTGTATAGAAACACAAAGACCCCAAATAGCCAAAGCAATCTTGAGAAAGAAAAATGGAGCTGGAGGAATCAGGCTCCTGGGCTTCAGACTATACTACAAAGTTGTAGTAATCAAGACAGTATAGTACTGGCACAAAAACAGAAATATAGATCAATGGAACAGGATAGAAAGCCCAAAGATAAACCCACGCACATATGGTCACCTTATCTTTGACAAAGGAGGCAACAATATACAGTGGAGAAAAGACAGCCTCTTCAATAAGTGGTGCTGGGAAAACTGGACAGCTACATGTAAAAGAATGAAATTAGAACACTCCCTACTACCATACACAAAAATAAACTCAAAATGGATTAAAGACATATATATAAGGCCAGACACCATCAAACTCTTAGAGGAAAACATAGGTAGAACACTCTATGACATAAATCACAGCAAGATCCTTTTTGGCCCACCTCCTAGAGAAATGGAAATAAAAAGAAAAATAAATGGGACCTAATGAAACTTAAAAGCTTTTGCACAACAAAGGAAACCATAAACAATACGAAAAGACAGCCCTCAGAATGGGAGAAAATATTTGCAAATGAAGCAACTGACTAAGGATTAATCTCCAAAATATGCAAGCAGCTCATTCAGCTCAATATCAAAAAAACAAACAACCCAATCCAAAAATGGCCAGAAGACATTTCTAAATAGACATTTCTCTAAAGAGGATATACAGATTTCCAACAAACACATGAAAGGATACTCAACATCACTAATCATTAGAGAAATGCAAATCAGAACTACAATGAGGTATCACCTCTCACCAGTCAGAATGGCCATCCTCAAAAAATCTACAAACAATAAATGCTGGAGAGGGTGCAGAGAAAAGGGAACCCTCTTGCACTGTTGGTGGGAATGCAAACTGATACAGCCACGATGGAGAATAGTATGGAGGTTCCTTAAAAAACTAAAAATAGAACTACCATATGACACAGCAATACTACTCCTGGGCATATATTCTGAGAAAACCATAAATCAAAAAGAGTCATGTACCACAATGTTCATTGCAGCACTAATTACAATAGCCAGGACATGGAAGCAACGTAAGTGTCCATCGACAGATGAATGGATAAAGAAGACGTGGCACATGTATACAATGGAATATTACTCAGCCATAAAAAGAAATGAATTTGCATTATTTGTAGTGAGGTGGATGGACCTAGAGACTGTCATACAGGGTAAAGCAAGTCAGAAAGAGAAAAACAAATACCGTATGCTAACACATATATATGGAATCTAAAGGACAAAAAATGATGAAGAACTTAGGGGCAGGACGGGAATAACAAGGCAGACATAGGAAATGGACTTGAGGACATTGGGATGGGGAAGGGTAAGCTGGGACAAAGTGAGAGAGTGGCATGGTCATATATACACTACCAAATGTAAAATAAATAGCTTGTAGGAAGCAGCTGCATAGCACAGAGAGATCAGCTCAGTGCTTTGTGACCACCTAGAGGAGAGAGATAAGGGGGATGGGAGGGAGACTCAAGAGAGAGGATATATGGGGATATGTGTATATGTGTAGCTGATTCGCTTTGTTTTAGGACAGAAACTAACACACCATTGTGAAGCAATTGTACTCCAATAAGGATGTTGAAGAGAAAAAAAAGGTTGTGAAGATCAATTCAGATTAATTTCAGAATCAATATTATTTACATTTCTACATTTTTCAAAAGTCAAATTATACAGTATCTTACATATATCATAGCTAGGAATGTGTGTTGAAACAAATAGATCAAAAGGAAAAATTATATATGTGTGTGCATATATTATCTCTGTCTTCCTATCTATCTATCTATCATCTATCTATCTATCTATCTATCTATCTATCTATCTATCTATCTATCATCTCCTTGAGTACATTTAAGAGACTGAAACTGTTGAACTACTGATTCAGCATTTTGTTTTATTTTTACAACTGATAAACTAGTTCTGTTTCAAATTCAATTCAAAAAGTTGATCGTGTAGCCATGATAAAATCCATTCTTTCCTGTACTGCATATTTTACTATTATATGAAACCAGATAAATTATTGGGAAAATTTATTCTTTAATGAGCTACATTTTATGATGTGGAAAAAAGGTTTTGTAGAAAAGAAAAATAGTTATTCTTCCTTAATGATAGCATTCTATTGGAACAGGACCACAGGAACAATATATATTTCATTGCAAATAAGAATTTAACCTTCATGTTGTTAACAGTCTCATTCCCCATGTAAATAATTAGATAATCCATTAATCCAGTAACAGTATCTCTACCTATTTGTTTCTTATATCAACCACAACTGGTGTATTAGTTTCCTACAGCTGCCATAACAATGTACCACAGACTAGATTCCTTCTGAGGATTCGATTCTGGGGGAGAATCTGTTCAATGTTTCCGTTAGAAATTCAGAAATAGCAAATTTAAAACCACCAAATTAATAAATAGTATCTATAAGAGTTTATTGTGCATAGAAAAACGTTCATGAACTGGGAGTTTCCAAATCCAAAGACTAATATGAAGCTCAGAGGTATGAAGTTACATGATGGGTTGTAAAGTGAAAATGAGGAAGTTATTAACATTTATAACAATTGGTTATTACAAAGGGGGTTCCTAAATGGCAGGGGATTGGTTAAAATGATTATTTCATACCAATTTTAGGAAGATGACTTAAGTTTCTCTTATGATTGTCAGAGGCATTTACAAAAAATAACCTAAGTTAAGTTTCCTTTATGTTCATGAAAAAAGCTAGATTTAGTTTTGCTTACATGACTTAGGTGGTTTTGTCTGTTCGGGGAAATCTCAATTTTGGTATCTGTTTTTTACTTAATTTTAACACTTTGCTCCTAGTTACTGGTGAAAGCCAGCAATATTTGGCATTCCTTGGCTTGTCCACTCCAAACTGTGTCCCCATCCTCACATGACATTCTCTCTGTGTCTGCCTTCACATATTCCTCATAAATGTCCTTATAAGGACACTAGTTATACTGGATTAGGAACCCATCCTACTCCAGAATGACTTCATTTTAATTTAACTGCAAATGCAAAAACTTATTTCCAAATAAGGTCAGATTCTAAAGTACTGGGGATTTGGACACCAACATACCTTTTTTTGGGCATGGGCAGTGATTCAACTCATAATTGCAAAAGGTTTGATTGGCACTGGTATCAACTCTTCCAGGGATTTACACTGGGGACTTAATTGTAATTTTACTTTATTTATTTATTTAGTTTTTGCTTCTTAATTTCCATCTTTGTCTCCTTATACCATGGAGAAAAAAATGGAGAGTATTTTATTCCTATAGATGATTAAGTTATAGAATTTGGCTTCTTGAGGAAAAATAGGAGGCAGAGATTATTGCTACTCATTCCAAGATATGTCTTCCCAGACATGAGTATCAGAGTGAACAGAGTTGAGACACAGCATGGTGTGAATAAGCCTTAGAAGGAAATGAAGTGAGTCCAACAGAGACTTCCTGGGAAATAGCATTGTCAGTGCTAACCCAGGCGCCAGTATGGAGAACCAGAGTGGAGGTAGGAAGGAGGATGCAGGTTTCAGACAAAGGCACAAGGGCCTCATGGCTATGATGAATGAGCCTGAAAGAATAACCTTTTGTAAAAGTAGAATTTGGGGGATGAGAACCAATTAAGTAATTGCACTCAGCGCTGAGGACATTATTGGGTCAAACAATGCTGGCGAATAAAATAGGAACTTAGAAAAATTCTGAAATTACAACAGGCAGGCACATAAGTCCTATAAAAAGTCCCAAAAGATTAAAAAACCAGGATCAAAGTCAAGAGATTGACAAAACAGAAGTGAGAGGTAAACAACTTGGACAAGCTATCCTGTCACTAAAGAATGAGATGTGTGAAAAAAGAATGCAGTCATCAGTCTAGATAGGTCCAAAAGGTGAGCAAAAGGGGGACCACAGATAATGAAAACTTATTGCCATCCCAGGCAAGAAGCTACAAAGGCAGGAACCAATTACATCCTGGAACCTGCAAATGAGAGCTAGCCCAGTGGGTTCACCTGCTGGAAAGACAAGGTCAATCTAAAGGTACTCGAGGGCTTGCTGGAGGTGGAGATAGGAAAGAGGATGAGGATGTGGAGTCCACACTGTTGTGGTAATTTTCATTCTGACAATTAACCTGAGCAGTCTGGTTGACTCTTCATCCTCAGGGTGAGGTTGGGGAATGTAGTTTGAATGAATCCATGAGGATTGTCAAAGAGAGTAGAAGCAGTTTCTCTCTCCAAATGAAAAAAAGGAACACATTCCCACCAGGCAAGAGTGCACTAAAATTAGTAGCCTAATTTTGTATGCAGGATGTGATGGTGGCTCTCCCTCTTCTTGAGTATAGGCTTAAGACAGTAGGAAAATACAATGAACCCCAAGGAGGTATAGGGTAGCTGATGTGCAGGTTCCCACCCGATACTACAATCTCCAGCTAGCAGCTTCTCAGGACTCCCTGACACCCCATTAGCCTCATCATCTACCTGAACATGGTTCCAACTCACAGCCATATGAAGCATATGGGAAGGTCTTTGGGCAAGATGGCTTAGAGGTTGAGAATAAGTAGATATCTGGATTTTACTGAGGTAAAAAATGCCATGTACTGCCTTCTTTGATTAATGGAACACATGAAAATTATTGAGGAAGTATAAATGTAAGAAGAAGCTGTGTCAAGGAAAAAGAATTTGCAACATTAACTTCAAATATAATTTTATTTTATTTATTTTTAAAAATATTCTATGTATCATTTTTTTGGCTGCGTCGGGTCAGTTGAGGCACGTGGGGTCTTCGTTGAGGCGTGCTAGAGTCTTTCGTTGCAGCGCAGGCTCTTTGTTGCAGCGTGCGGGCTTCTCTCTAGTTGTGGCATGTGGGTTTTCTCTCTCTAGTTGTGGCACATGGGCTCCAGGGCACGTGGGCTCTGTAGTTTGCGGCATGCGGGCTCTCTCACTGAGGCGTGCGAGCTCAGTAGTTGTGGCACATGGTCTTTGTTGCCCAGCAGCAATGTGGTGTCTTAGTTCCCCGACCACGGATCGAACCCACGTCCCGTGCAATGGAAGGCAGATTCTTTACCACTAGACCACTAAGGAAATCTCTTAAATATAATTTTAAAAGCTGATCTTTTTTCGAATGGAACAACAAAGGGTGGAGTGGGTCATGTATGAGCTCTCTTGATATGTATCTTAGAACATATATGCAAAATTCATTATTTATAAAACATTTCTGAGCCTGAGAAAGGTTAAAACAAATTAAAAAATCAAAAAGTAAATTCAATGCTATTGCTGTAAGTATATTAATAAATTAGCTTGACAAGGAGGATTAAAGAAATAAAGCAAAAAGCAGGTCAGTTTCAGTGAGAAATAACTATTAGTGGTCAATGAACTGATTTTAAACTTTAAGAACAACAACAACAAAAAACTTTAACATACATTTGGCATAAAAGGAAGGTCATGTATGCATATATGTTTCTATGGAGAGTGTCTCCAAAACTGATAATGGTAGTTAAATCAGGGATTCAAGGAAAAACTGAGTGACAGGGGTTCAGAAATAGGAGGAAGATATATATTTTACTGCATGTCATTTTGTACATGTTCAGTTTTATACAATGTAATATCTATACAAATTATTAATAAAGTTAAAAAATTGAGTGGAAGTAGGAATGTTTAGAATGCTACCATATTATGATGACATTTATGCATATTTTCAAAAAAATCTTACCTGTTGAAAATGATGTATATTGAATATGTGTAATATGTATGTAATTCTAAGCACAGAAAATGAACTCAAGGATGCAGAGCAAAATTGTAGTACTGATGTCTCAGACTTAGATGTAGAGGGAGAAGAGAGGGGAAAGGTGATTAAAGAGAAATTTGGTATTATCTACAAGATTTTAATTCTTAAAAAATTGATTGACACTGTGTGAAAATGTTACCATTGGTAACTCTAGATGGTATGGATATGTTTATTTGTTTTAGTATGCTTTGTGTATTGCTGTATTTTTAAAGTATTTGATAGTTAATATAGTTGACTTTACCCCCTATGGACCCATGTGGGAATATCTTTGAGCCACATCCCCAGTATCAAAATTAGGGTTATGCAGGCCATAACCTTTCTATTCTGCATACCTATCGAGAGATTTGCTCTCTCGAAAGTGAATGGCACTATTCACCATTGCTCCTATATCCCTGAATTTTTACCAGTACATGACATTATCTAGTCTTTGTCTAAAAGGTGCAAAGTAAAATCTCGTTTTCATTTACATTGTCTCATTACTATGACACTAATCATCACTTAATGATTTTAAGTATCTCTTTATGTGTTTTTCTGGTTTCTTCTAAAAATAATCTGCTCTGCTCATGAGTATTTTTTTCTTTTTTCCCTCCAGGGGCATCTTTATTTATTTCTTTGTTGATTTGTAGAAATCTATCCTATAATATTTTACAAATTTCACATATCTTCTGCCCTTTGACCACCTGCCTCTTATCTTGTCTATGCTGTGAATCATTGACTAGAAATCTTTACTTTGATGTAGCAAAAATGATCATTTTTTGCTTTATATTTGTGTTTTTGGTATTTTTTTTTTAAAGATATCTTTTCAGGACCTTGCCGCAAAGATATACTATGACTTTTTCTCTATAAACTTTACTATTTTACCATTTTTATTTAGGTCTTTAGTGGATCTAGAGACCACACTTGCATATGATGTTATGTAAGAATCCAGGTAATTTTTCTCTGTTTATAGTATGAATCCTCCTCAAATTGAGGTCTGATTACAGCTATAAGTTAAAAAAAATAAAGGATTATAACAACATTAACAAAAATATGGCATTTTCCATAAAAATCTCCTGCAAAGCCGAAATAGGTACAGAACAAAAAAAGAGGACTACTTGAAAGATTCAACCAAATGTACACCCCTGCCAAAATACCATTAGCCAAGCGTCACTGTTTTATATTTGATATGCTAGAATTATAGACTATTAGGAAAACCTCAGACTTAGCTAGCAGAAGCTGTTGGCAGGCATGAGGTTTTTCTTGTATCTAATGGTTTTCATGTGGAGGTTGACTGATAGATGGAAAAGGAAAACCTCTTTTTGATAAGGTACAAACAATTGTTTCAAGCACTCTGACTTCACCTTGACCATTTCCCAGTGATTTATTCCAGTGAGTAAATATCTTCAGCTTAGACAACCCTTCACCCCTGGCTCTCTGACCTCAATTCCTTCACTATTTATATCTTTAGAGGCTGGCACCACTTGTTCATGTAACAATGCAACAATGACTCCTAAACTGAGATCTTTTTATCTTCTGCCTAACCTCACAAAAAATGCTGACGTTCAGAGTGTAGTACAGTAGACAGACAATCCATCAAGTCCGTTGTGGGGCCGACTGGCTGACTTCTGCGTGGATGGAATTCAAAGACTTGCCAAGTAAATAAATATAACAAAAAACACATCCAAAATTAGACATACCCCTAAATAAGTTATTATGGGTAATTTGCCAAGAGTTTTCTTCTGTCTCCCAGATTGCCTGCTGTTTAAGGTCAACACATTATGCGTAGCAGAGGCTAGCATCGGTTCATTCCACTCTGCCTGATGAACTTTCATGCCTATCACAGCAAGCCTAAAGTAATCCATTTGAATTTATTGAAGGATTTCTGTGGCAAACCTGCCAGAGCTTCTAACCCTTTTTTCACAACCACTGTTATCTCTTCTTTGAGTCCTGAGCACAGTTTATCTTTCCTCAGAAAGACAGATATGGAGTCTCTTAAGGGGTACACACTCTCTCTAACCAAGGATGAAAAATCAAGTTCAAAAACTAACTCAAATGAGGATTTATTTTGCAAGTTCTCAGCTACTGGGTCATTCTGTCTGATTTCTAAATAGTTCCTGTTTTTGTTAAGGAAATTTCCTGCTTTGAAGAAAACAGAAGAGGGTAGGAAAGCTAAGTGGGATGAGGGGCAGAAACTTGGATTGGAAATAACTGATAAAGAGATGCCTTTCCTTTCAAAGCCAACCAAAAGGAAGCTTTTGTTGTTGTAAAACTAGTCTAATGTCAATTAAGCCTAAAATGATTTACTTTTAGGAGAATACAAACCAAAGGAATTTGCTAAGAAGCTTTAACAGTTATAGCTCTATTAAAAAAAAAAGATAAATAAATACACCCCTGCTGTATAAGTTAAACATGAAATATTTCAGCTCTAATTCTAGTTGATCCTAGAGGCACATGATCAAGTGTGGACCTGGAATGTCGCACACTGAAGTGTAACTCTTTTTCTACGCAGACCAGGGCATAATTTAGTAACAACACACACATCTGGGGCTCAGAAGTCTAACAACCTTTCCTGTCTTGAGCATTGCCAGGAGTTGGAATTGAGGACTAAACAGTTCCCAAACATGTCTGAATGGTTAAATTAACAACACAAAGCACCAGCATGAAAGTAGATATAAATCCTACAAGTGAATCTCCTGCCACACCCCAGTGGATTAACTTGATTTTTAAAATTACTTTTTCCCTTTTCACATACAAGAAAACTGAAACACAGAGAGGTGCAGAGAGCAGGCTGGGTCCATGTTATTCTATTCACCCTACAGATGAGAAAACTCAGGCTTAATGAGGTTAAATATATTGCCCAAGTTCACCTATCTAACGTTTTCGGTTTTTTGGAGACTATGAGTATATCTAGCTTAATAAAGATGTGTCCCAATAGCCTTAACTATCAGAAACTTCCTTCTCTGAGCACAAAGTGAAGGCATAGGACTGTCCTTGCAGGCTGGCATTTGTCCAAGCAAGAGCTGACTATTGCTGGCCCTTCAGCTGCCAGCTCTTTCTGCCAGCGTGGCTGGGTCATGAAGGTGTTTTGCCAACTTATAATAAGTGACTGAACTAGATCAGAAGAGAGCTAAAGAAAGTCTAAACCAGGGAAGTGGTAACAGGAGCAGAACCGAGTTAGATTTGAGAAGTGTTTTGGAAACAATATTTGGGACTGACCAGAGGTCAGCTTTCATCATATGCTCACATCCTCTTTGGGAAATATCTCGTGGTCTGTGGGTATCAGCTCCAGAGGTATCACTTCATATTATTTACACTCATATGATCTATAAGTGAGTGTTTAAGAACTAGCTCCCAGTCATATTTGACCCATAAGTATTAATAATAAACTTTCAATTGTTTTCTAGATGCATAGATTTTATGACCAAACTAAACAATGGCTGGATTTCTGCTTTAGACAAATGAAATATCAGAAGACTAGACTATATGCTCCCTGATGTGTCTTAGTGATGTAACTCTTGATGAACACAGCCCTTGACAAAGCCTACTAGCCACACCACTGTTGCACTAGTCCAGCTGTCAGCTTTTTTTCTGGCAGTTACTAGATTATTCCCGAAGTGTTCAATGACTTTAAAAGCCATCCCCTTATCATGTAACCGTTACAGTTATAACACAGCAAACACACTCTACTAGGACTGTCTTGTTGAACATTAATTGTGCAATCATTGTAAAAATCACGACACCTGTGGAGATGAGTGTTCCCTTCATCCATCCTCTTTTTAGCAGCATCTTCATCTTCCTATTGAAAAAGAGCTTCTTACAGGTGACATCATTATTATACAATTAATCTTCATTATTCTCGGATTTGGTTATTACAAATTTGCCTACTCACTCAAATTTATTTGTAACTCCGAATCAATACCTACAGATCTTTCATGGTCATTCACCGATGCGCGCTGAGTGACAAAGAATTGAGTCACCTGATGCGAAGGTTCCCAGCTGAGGGAAAACAAGGTGATATTCTGCCTTCCTGTTTTAGCTCTGTTTCAGGAAACAACTGTCCTTTTCCTGTTCTATTTAGTGCCATGTTTTGTGTGTGTTTTTTGCATTATTGTGCTTTTTATTTATTTTATTTATTTAAATTTAACTGTTTAAAATGGCGTCCAAGAGTAGTACTGAAGTGCTACCTAGCATTCCTAAATGCAGAAAATACGTGTGTTAGAGAAGCTTCCTTCTTCTAACTAGGCATCGGTTATGGTGCTGTTGGCCACAAGTTCAATGTTAATGAACCAACAATATGGCACATTCAGAAAAAGAAGAGGAAATTTGCGATCTGTTTGTGAGACCACAAGAGAAAGCGTGAAATTAACACCCAGACGCAAGATAAAGCGCAGGAACAAAGGAAAAGTGGCTGAATCTGTGGATTTGTGACCTGATCACCAAGAAAAAAGCGTAGTGGACAAGTCTGCTGTGAGGTTGAAAGCCAACGAAATTTCTGGCCACGTCATGTCACCCAGGGTCACAGTAAACCCTCCTTGACTAGTACTGGGAAGCTTGCACATTTCAAAAGGTGTTTATGTTGTGAAAACATTGAACTTGCAGGAGGGACAGATTCTGCAGATCAGGAAGATGAAGAAGAATTAAAAAAAAAGAAAACCTCCTCTGTATTAAGAAGAAAGAGGGTTTTGTGAAAGAGCAGGTCTTCTACTCTGATGAGACAGGCTAGTTTCAGGAAGATATTGACAAACAAATAATATGCAGGTTTCCCCCCTTTTCAAAGTTCACTTCATGCCCCTTCGCTTTTACAAAAGGTCTACATTGGTACCTGTTTTGGCTAGCTGAAATAAATCTGAAGAGGATTTTCACTTTTATGAAAAAAAGGTGAAAATAGGGTTCAGCTTTTGTTTTGCAACAAGCTGTTTCAAAGGCAGCGTGCACCCAGAGCAGAGCAGTGAGAGTGGCATCGCCAAGCTCCTTCCCGGGAACTACATTCAACATCTAAGCATCAAGCTGCCACAGCTTTAAACTGTGTCTGAGCATCTGTGCTTTATCTTGATTTATTTTGTTCATACATTAGCAAGATGTGTCCTAAGGTAATTGCTTTTTCACTTTGCACCATTTCAGCTTAAGAAAGAAACGTTCTAGGACAGTGGTGGAAACGCTGAAGACGATGTTGTGAGCAGAGGCTTGGGAGAATCTAACCTTGTATATCCCCTAGAAGCAATAGTTCAGTATTTGCTACTTCAGTGTTTGTGGGGGGACTTTTTAGAGCATACAAGCCCAAATATTAAGAACTGACTCTATTTGTTTTATAGATAAAAGCAGGATTTTCTGTTTTGCAAAACAGATTTCTAAAACTGTATCATAGAATAAGTACTATTAAAAACGGTTGATTCCGTAATAAAATAAATAACACAACAAATACATAATTTAAAAGATTAAAATCACCCAATTTCATAAAACACTGGGTGAAAGAAAAGTAAACTTTTAAAAACTAATTTCCTCTGCTGGATTGCTCAAAGCTGTTGAAATAATAATCTGTAAAGAAACATTGTATTTGTCTTTGTCTGAAATCTTTTTAATACCTGTGTGCTGTGGAATAGTAAAAAACATTTCTCAATACTTTTTGTGGACAAAGCATCATTTTAAACACTTCTCTATATTAACACACTTGATCTTCACAGTGACACTGTGAAGATATGGCTTATTTATTAGACCATTTTCAAGATGAGGAAATTAAAGCAAAGAAGGGTAAAACATCTTGCCCAAAGCAACAACTAGCATTGATTAGAGCCCAAGAAAACTGGCTTTACTCTGTACTCTAAATATTATATTTTACTAAACATTTTTAAGAAAATAATGTCCTAAACATGAAGGATCAAACATGGATCATAGAGCTCAAAATTCAAGGTCTTTTGTAATTTGACCTTGACCCATCTGTGCAGGTCAAGGTCAGGTCCCTTTTCCCTTAAACAACTCCACTTCAGTAAAGCCATTCATTCATTGACCAGGCCTCATGCTTTCTGCTGCTGCCCACCTGCCACACTCAGGTGCTAAGCATCCTTTTCTCCAGCAATTCAATTCCAATTACTCAGTGAAACCTCTCCAGACCTTTCCAACAAAGAGAAGGGGAAAAAACAACTAATATCTGTCGTGACACCTTATTACTGTCACTTGTTTTAATTGCAATGTGGAGAATGGCTGGAAGAGGGAGTAGAGTGTATGTAGGGATTTATTAGGTTCAGAGATTTGCCTAGTAGCCCTATCTTGAGTATATATTCTGAGTTTCTAACCAAACTCCTTGAAGACTGGGGTAAAGGATTCTGTTTATTTCCCCTGTAAGATATGGAACTGTATTTTAGACATAATGTGCTGTCATGCATTATAGGAAAATCACTGCCCATAAAAAAGTAATACACATTTTGTTATTGTATATATTAGAAAGCCAAAATAAAGTGAATATATGTTTTAACCAGAAAATATGCTTACATATACAAGTGTCTTTTTGTTGAAGTTTTTAATATCTCCTTGAAAATGTAGTATTTAACTTGGAAAGAAATAAATGATCAATTGAACACTTTCTTTCTTTCTTTCTTTCTTTCTTTCTTTCTTTCTTTCTTTCTTTCTTTCTGTTTAACAATAAACATGAAATAATGCTTGTTAAACAAAATATAGTGGAAAAAAGAGTTCTTAAGTGTGTGTCATTTGAAGCTAAGCATGAGCTAGCAGATTTTGAGTAATCTTTCACCCTTTTATGTAAATAGAAAAAGATACATTTTGTAGCAAGTCAGAATTGGACACCTGTAATTTTCATCTGCTTTTGGAAATAAGCCAACTATAAGGGAAGACATTGAAAAAGACTTGGATGGTGATCAAATTTGCATCCACAACAAAGGGATATACATCTGGCCAGAATTTAAACTTAATAAATTCTGATAAATGTCTTTTTTCTTCCTGCATTTAGGAAGAAGTGGCAGTTTATCATCCATAAATATGTATTTGGCTCATTTTTTTCACATTTATTGTGCATGTAGAAAATGTATACTTCCAGTTGAGTAGACAGAGGCACTTCTTTTTTTTTTTTTTAAACATCTTTATTGGAGTATAATTGCTTTACAATGGTGTGTTAGTTTCTGCTTTATAACAAAGTGAACCAGTTATACATATACATATGTTCCCATATCTCTTCCCTCTTGCATCTCCCTCCCTCCCACCCTCCCTATCCCACCCCTCTAGGTGGTCACAAAGCACCGAGCTGATCTCCCTGTGCTATGCGGCTGCTTCCCATTAGCTATCTATTTTACATTTGGTAATGTATATATGTCTATGCCACTCTCTCACCCTGTCACATCGTGGATTAGTCTTTATTCTGGATGTGAATTTCCCTCCACTAAGACGAGACGCACCATGAAACTTGGTGTCGAAGAGGCCTGGGTTCCAGCTGTACCTTCTAGATGAAGGTCAATGAGATAACTCCTAATCCCTCTGTATTAGTGCTCTTTGTTGCTGAAACAAATTACTACAAACTTAGTAATTTAGAACAACACAAATTTATTCTTTTACAATTCTGGAGGTCAGAAGTTCTAAACTCAAAGCATTGGCAGGGCTGCATTCTTTCTGGAGACCATAGGGGAGGATCTAGTCCCTGGCCTTTTCCTGTCTCTGGAGACCACCTGCCTTCTTTGGTTCATGGCTTCATCCTTCATCTTCAAGTCCAGCAACACAACATCTTCAAATTTCTCTCTCTTAACCTCTGCTGTCATCACATCTCCTTCTCTAATTCTTCTTCCTCTTTCTTTTATAAGGACCTTTGTAATTACACTGGGCACCCCCCCCCAGGTAATTCAGAATAATCTTTAGCTCTGAAGACCCTTAAGTCACATATATTTTTGCCGTGTAAGGTAATATATTGACAAGTTCCAGTGATTATGTGGATATCTTTGGGAAGACATTATTCTGTGTACTAGACTGTCTGAGTCTCCTTTTCATCATGTATAAAATGGGCACCATAAACAGTCCCTCACACACAGGGTTGAAATGAACTCAACATACAACTTGGCAGATAGAGGACACTCAACTCCACAGAATTACTGTGTGAGAGTATGTGCAGTGATGCTTTATTTATTTTACATTGTCTCAGAATAAAGTACTCTACAGATAAACACTTTCTGTATGTTTAATATTTTAAGCTCTTAATTTTATATATTTATTGTAATGATTTTAAAAGGGGAAGCTTTCTAAGTTATATTACCATTTCTCTTAGTCTATAACATGGTAAAGAGAGGATAAAACTTTAGAATCAAATAAACATGGGTTTAATCTGTTTCCTCACTTATCAGCTGGGTGGCCCTCAGCTACTTACTTAACTCCTCTGAGTTTGCTTCCATGCTTGAAAAACAGAAACAGTAGCATTTATGCCTTAGGGAGGATTGAATTAGGAAAAAAAAAAAAAATCTATATTAGTTTCCTAGGTCTGCTGTTAACAAATTACCACAAACTTGAAGGTTTAAAAAAACAAAATTTACTCTATCACAATTCTGGAGACCAGAAGTCTGAAATCAAGATGCTGATAAGGTCATGTTCTAGGGGAGAATGCTTCTTCCAGCTTCTGGTGTTCCTTGGCTTGCGGCAGCATAACCACTCTCTGCATCCGTCTTCTTCTCTGTGTACTTTCCTGTGTCCTCTCTTCTAATAAAGACATCAGTTATCGAATTTAGGACCCATCCTAAATCCAGGATGATCTCATCTTAAGGTCCTTAACTAATTATATCTGTAAATACCCTATTTCCATCTAAGGTTACATTTTGAGATTCTATGTGGATATGAATATGGGGGGAGGCACTAGTCAGCTCACTACAATGTCTTTAACACAAAATGTTTTCTTTGTTGTTTTCCTTTTATTATCTAAATCTTATTACCTTGAATCATAGCACTCCACATTTTCTTTGTTCAATAAATAATGATTGCAATGGACTCAATGATTATGTCCTATAAAATTCATCTTTTGAAACCCAAATCCCCAAGGTGATGTTATTTAAAGTTGGGGCCATTTAGAGGTAATTAGGTCATGAGGGTGGAACCTACATAAATGGGATTAGTGCTCTTATAAGAAGAAGCCAAGGAGCTAGCTAGTTTTTTTCACCATCATATTAGGAACCTGGAAGAGGACTCTCACCAGAACCCAACCTGGCTGGCACTCTGATATTGGACTTCCAGCCTCCAAGACTGTGATAAATAACCTTCTGTTGTTTATAAGCCACTAAGTTTATGGTGTTTTGTTGTAACTGCCTGAGCAGACTAATACACATAGTAAGTACCAGCGGCTAAAGGCCCTGTGCTCAAATTTTCTTAATTTTTCCAAAGCTAAATTACCTCAAATTACTCCTTTTCTCTTGGTATTTTTCATGTCCTTCATTGCCCTCCTGATTTCACAACCCTCCTTTCCAGATTTTTGTTCTTGCTGTCTTAGTCTGTGAACCCTGTGTTGCCTGGAGGAACGTGTCTGTTCCACACCTCACATGGGTTCCTTGGCTAAGTATGGCCTCAGGCTTAGTTTTCATAACAGAATTTCTTCTCGTATCATCAGCCCCGCACTCATTATTAGGTACTATCTTAACCTCTTGGGCTGGATTCCTGTCTTGATATGTATAAAGAGAGATGCAAAGAATTAAACATACTGGTGATTTAGCAAGGGAGTCTGAGAGGTGAAAACACCTGGAAGAAGGGTTAGAAAGGTAGGGGTATTCATCACAGGCAGCATCAAATGTAGGGACCCAGAGAGGGGACAGAGTGCAGTATGTTGAGGGAGATACAGGTGTTGCTTTTGGTGCCATGGCAGTAAATGAGGTGAAAACAACAGGCTTGTGTAATTTCATGAAGACCTTTATATGCTGTGTGGAGAGGAATGTCACCTGCCATATCAGTAAAGAAAGGATTTTGCTGCCATCAAGCCTTCAGCCAGTGGAACCGCCCCCAACTGTGCACTCTGAGGAGACTTAGGATGGGAAAGAACAGAATACTGGTCGTAGATAATTAAGGTGCACTAGATAATTAAGGTGCCTATCAAAGGAAAGATTTCAGTGAGCCCAGACTCTTGCATCTTCTCATACATAGACAAGCGCTAAATTCATTAACTTGAGATGTCTGGTTTTCTTTAATTAACAGTAATATTTTGATGTTCTGGCTACTTGGGTTTGTTTGTTTGTTTTTGCAAAAACTTCTAGATATTCTGGCTCCTTCCATACCTCTTTGGAGCAGTCCCTCAGAGCTATCTGAGAGGTTGTCTTCCAGGATTAAGTCCTCAGGAAGTCTGCTAAATAAAACATAATTCTCAACTATTAGGTTGTGCTTTTTTTTTTTTTTTTTTTCAGTTGACAGCTATGTGCATTGACAGACTCAGGCAGATCCTTGACCTGCTGAAAGAACTTTCCCTTTGATGGTCTCCACCTCTCAGTAAGCCCTTGGAGGTGTTAGCTGGTCTTTTGTACCTAGTGGCCAAGCAGGTATATAATCAGAAACTCTACAGCAAGAGCTTGTTTTGGAAAAGGGGCTACCTGATACAGATTACTGTAATATTGCTGATGAGAAATGTTGACCCAAAGCCCTAACTATTGGAATGAAATGAGGATTCCAAGCATATGAGACCTGCCTTTATGCAGGTCTAGCACTTGGAAATCTAGCACTTGGAATAGGTATTAAACAAGTACTTATCTAAATATTTAACAAACTCCTTGATTCTAAAACATATATTGCTCTTTCTTCTGTTTTAACATCTCTGAAATTGCAAGGCATCTTACGATCACTGATGACCTGCCAGTAATTGTGATGTAGTAGTTATAATTAATTGACTATGCAAAGACATTAAAAATTCCAGAATGGGTGACAGCATCCAGGAACAGGCAAGAGTGAAACACTTTTTTAAGAAACACTACACCATCAACATTCCTGATGACACAGAAAAAGTTATTGTGTGGGTAAATATAGACACCAACCATTCTGACTTGAAAAGTATTTCAAATTATTTGGGCTCTGAGTGAATATAAAGATGTTTTATAAATACTTTAATCAATGTCTTTGTTCTTTTCTACTTTTGCAAAAGAGGGGGGAATGTTATAAAAATATAGGTGTACATATGGCTAAAGAGGTCTTTTAATAAGTATAAAATCAAAATTCCAAGTGATAAAAATGGAAATGCCATAGTTTAATTGGCAATGTTTTTTCTAAATAATGTGTCTTAAAAGGAATATATTTCAATTTGATGAAGTATGGCAATAATGATCACAATTGCATCTGTGATGTAAAGATGTATAGAATGAAATGAAAGTCTAAAATGGAGAAATAATAAACTTAGTCTTATAATTTAAGAAGGGTTATCCTGAGGACATGGCATTAACATATTGATTGCAGACTTCTGGTTTCCAGAACTGTGAGAGAATAAATTTCTTATTTTAAACTACCAAGTTAGTGGTAATTTGTTACAGCAGCCACAGGAAATTAAATGCCTAGGGTGAGAAGAGAAGCAGGACTGGGTTTGAATGAGAAACTCCAACATGTAAAATCCTCTAGAAATGGAAAAGTTGACAAGGAAGGAAGAAATGAACAGAAAAAGAGGAGTGTGGTGTCATGAAAGCCAAAGGATAAAATGCTTCCAAAGGGAGGGAGTTGACATCTGTATCAAAAATTGCTGAACTATGAAGGAACATGACTCTAAATAGTGATCCTGGATTTAGCTACATGGAGGATATTAGGACCCATATAAATATAAAACAGGATGTGTAACAGGAATTAGGTTTTACAGAGTATCTCCCTGAGTATTATTCCCTTCCCCTTAGTAACAACTCAGGTTTATGACTTACTTATAACAAATAAAATGTGATGCTTTGTGACTTCTAAACCAGTTCATAAAAGATTACTCTCACTTCGCTTGTTGGAACACTTGTGCAAGAGCCTTGAGCCGCTATGCTGTGAGGAAGCCCAAACATTCCATGCAGTGAGACCATATGGAGAAGGAGAAAGCCTGTAACTACATGGAAAGAGGCTTATAACCAGACTTCACCTGACTGAATATCATAAGAGACTCCAAACCAGAAACAACCAGGTGAACTCTTCCTCCTGACTAGAAAGAGCTGGAGAGAAAATAAAGTATGTTTCTATATTAAGCCACTGGTAATTCATACAGGAATAGTAATCAAAACATGAGATAAATAGTTAAGTGATGAAAGACAATATGCTCCCATAGTATGAATCCGTTCAAAACAAGAGCAAAAAAGAGAATTTCAGAGCCGCATTGAATCATTTAATTTTGCTGAGACAAATTGATACTTGAAAAATTTTCTTACCAAAGTTTTTGTCACATTTCATTCTCGGATGTATCAGAAGGTTGTTTGATTTTCTCATAAAATTAACAGTAGATAGAACTTACATGCACAACTTAATATTTTTTTAACATCTTTATTGGAGTATAATTGCTTTACAATGGCGTGGTTGTTTCTGCTGTATAACAAAGTGAATCAGCTATACATATACATATACCTCCATATGTCCTCCCTCTTGCATCTACCTCCCACCCTCCCTATCCCACGCCCCTAGGTGGACACAAAGCTCCGAGGTGATTTCCCTGTGCTATGCGGCTGCTTCCCGCTAGCTATCTATTTTACATTTGGTAGTGTATATATTTACATGTCGCTCTCTCACTTCGTTCCAGCTTACCCTTCCCCCTCCCCATATCCTCAAGCCCATTCTCTACGTCTGCGTCTTTATCCTTGTCCTGCCCCTAGGTTCTACAGAACCATTTTTTTTTTAGATTCCATATATATGTGTGAGCATACGGTATTTGTTTTTCTCTTTCTTACTTACTTCACTCTGTATGACAGTCTATACGGCCATCCACCTCACTACAAATAACTCAATTTCATTTCTTCGTATGGCTGAGTAATATTCCATTCTATACATGGACCACATCTTCTTTATCCATTCATCTGTCAATGGACACTTAGGTTGCTTCCATGTCCTGGCTATTGTAAATAGAGCTGCAATGAATATTGTGTACATGACACTTTTTGAAATATGGTTTTCTCAGGGTATATGCCCAGTAGTGGGATTGCTGGGTCATATGGTAGTTCTATTTTTAGATTTTAAGGAACCTCCATATTGTTCTCCATAGTGGCTGTATCAATTTACATTCCCACCAACAGTGCAAGGGGGTTCCTTTTTCTCCAAACCCGCTCCAGCATTTAGGGTTTGTAGAATTTTTGATGATGGCCATTCTGACTGGTATGAGGTGATACATCATTGTAGTTTTGATTTGCATTTCTCTGAAGATTAGTGATGTTGAGCATCCTTTCATGTATTGGTTGGCAATCTGTATGTCTTCTTTGAAGAAATGTCTATTTAGGTCTTCTGCCCATTTTTGGATTGGGTTTTTGGTTTTTTCATATTGGGCTGCAAGAGCTACTTGTATACTTTGGAGATTAATCCTTCGTCAGTTGCTTCATTTGCAAATATTTTCTCCCATTCTGAGGGTTGTATTTTTGTCTTGTTTATCATTTCCTTTTCTGTGCAAAAGTTTTTAAGTTTCATTAGGTCCCATTTGTTTATTTTTGTTTTTATTTCCATTTCTCTAGGAGGTGGGTGAAAAAAGATCTTGCTGTGATGTATGTCATAGAATGTTCTGCCTATGTTTTCCTCTAAGAGTTTTATTATGTCTGGCCTTACATTTAGGTCTTTAATGCATTTTGAGATTATTTTTGTGTATGGTGTTAGGGAGTGTTCTAATTTCATTCGTTTACATGTAGCTGTCCAGTTGTCCCAGCACCACTTATTGAAGAGGTTGTCTTTTCTCCATTGTATATTCTTGCCTACTTTATCAAAAGTAAGGTGACCATATGTGCGTGGGTTTATCTCTGGGCTTTCTATCCTGTTCCAATGATCTATGTTTCTGTTTTTATGCCAGTACCAAACTGTCTTGATTACTGTTGCTTTGTAGTATAGTCTGAAGTCAGGGAGCCTGATTCCTCCAGCTCTGTTTTTCTTTCTCAGGATTGCTTTGGCTATTCGAGGTCTGTTGTGTTTCCATACAGACTGAAAATTTTTGCTGTAGTTCTGTGAAAAATGCCACTGGTAGTTTGATAAAGATTGCATTGAATCTGTAAATTGCTTTGGGTAGTATAGTCATTTTTGCAATGTTGATTCTTCCAATTCAAGAACATGGTATATCTCTCTATCTGTTGGTATCATCTTTAAATTCTTTCATCAGTGTTTTATACTTTTCTGCATACAGGTCATTTGTCTGCTTAGGTAGGTTTATTCCTAGGTATTTTATTCTTTTTGTTGCAATGTAAATGGGAGTGTATCCTTAATTTCTCTTTCAGAGTTTTCATCATTAGTGTATAGGAATGCAAGAGATTTCTGTGCATTAATTTTGTATCCTGCTACTTTACCAAATTCATTGCTTAGCTCTAGTAGTTTTCTGCTAGCCTCTTTAGGATTCTCTATGTATAGTATTATGTCATCTGCAAAGAGTGACAGCTTTTCTTCTTCTTTCCTGATTTGGATTCATTAATTTCTTTTTCTTCTCTGATTCCTGTGGCTAAAACTTCCAAACTATGTTGAACAATAGTGGTGAGAGTAGGCAACCTTGTCTTGTTCCTGATCTTAGTGGAAATGGTTTCAATTTTTCACCATTGAGAGCGATGCTTGCTGTGAGTTTGTCATATATGGCCTTTATTATGTTGAGGTTGGTTTTCTCTATGCCCACTTTCTGGAGGGTTTTTAATCATAACTGGGTGTTGAATTTTGTCAAAAGCTTTTTCTGCATCTATTGAGATGATCATATGGTTTTTCTCCGTCAATTTGTTAATATGGTGTATCACATTGTTTGATTTGGGTATATTGAAGACTACTTGCGTTCCTGGGATAAACCCCAATTGATGATGGTGTATGACCTTTTAATGTGCTGTTGGACTCTGTTTGCTAGTATTTTATTGAGGATTTTTGCATCTATGTTCATCAGTGATATTGGCCTGTAGTTTTCTTTTTTTGCAACAGCTTTTTCTGGTTTTGGTATCAGGATGATGGTGGCCTTGTAGAATGAGTTTGGGAGTGTTCCTCCCTCTGCTATATCTTGGAAAAGTTTGAGAAGAATAGGTGTTAGCTCTTCTCTAAACGTTTCAGAGAAATCGCCTTTGAAGCTGTCTGGTCCTGGGCTTTTGTTTGTTGGAAGATTTTTAATCACAGTTTCAATTTCAGTGCTTGTGATTGGTCTGTTTATATTTTCTAGTTCTTCCTGGTTCAGTCTCGGAACATTGTGCTTTTCTAAGTATTTGTCCATTTCTTCCAAGTTGTCCATTTTATTGGCATATAGTTGCTTGTAGTAATCTCTCATGATTCTCTGTATTTCTGCAGTGTTAGTTGTTACTTCTGTTTCATTTCTAATTTTATTGATATTGAGTCTTCTCCGTTTTTTTCTTGATGAGTCTGGCTAATGGTTTATCGATTTTGTTTATCTTCTCAAAGAATAAGCTTTTAGTTTTATTGATCTTTGCTATTGTTTCCTTCATTCCTTTTTCATTTATTTCTGATCTGAGCTTTATGACTCCTTTCATTCTGTTAACTTTGTGGGTTTTTTCTTCTTCTTTCTCTAATTGCTTTAGGTGTAAAGTTAGATTGTTTATTTGAGATGTTTCTTGTTTCTTGAGGTAGGATTGTATTGCTATAAACTTCCCTCTTAGAAATGCTTTTGCTGATCCCATAGGTTTTGGGTCATCGTGTTTTCATTGTCACTTTTTTCTAGGTATTTTTTGATTTCCTCTTTGATTTCTTCAGTGATTTCTTGGTTATTTAGTAGTGTATTGTTTAGCCTCCACGTATTTCTATTTTTTACAGATTTTTTTTCTCTAGTTGATATCTAGTCTCATAGCATTGTCATCAGAAAAGATAACTGATGCGATTTCAGTTTTCTTAAATTTACCAAGGGTTAGTTTGCCACCCAAGATATGATCTATCCTGGACAATGTTCCATGAGCACTTGTGAAAAAAGTGTACTCTGTTGTTTTTGGATGGAATGCCCTATAAATATCCATTAAGTCCATCTTGCTTAAATTATCATTTAAAGCTTGTGTTTCCTTATTTATTTTCATTTTGGATGATATGTCCATTGGTGAAAGTGGGGTGTTAAAGTCCCCTACTATTATAGTGTTACTGTTGATTTCCCCTTTATGGCTGTTAGCTTTTGGCTTATGTATTGAGATGCTATGTTGGCTGCAAAAATCTTTGCAATTGTTATATCTTCTTCTTGGATTGATCCCTTGATCATTAAGTAGAGTCCTTCCTTTTGTCTTATAATAGTATTTATTTTAATGTCTTTTTTGTCTCATATGAGAATTACTACTCCAGCTTTCTTTTGATTTCCATTTGCATGGAGTATCTTTTTCCATCCCCTCACTTTCAGTCTGTATGTGTCCCTAGGTCTGAAGTGGGTCCCTTGTAGACAGCATATATACAGGTCTTGTTTTTGTATCGATTCAGCCAGTCTACATCTTTTGGTTGGAGCATTTAATCCATTTACATTTAAGGTACTTATCAATATGTATGTTCCTATTACCATTTTCTTAATTGTTTTGGGTTTGTTAATGTAAGTCTTTTCCTTCTCTTGTGTTTCCTGCTTAGAGAAGTTCCTTTAGCATTCGTTGTAAAGCTGGTTTGGTGGTGCTGAATTCTCTTAGCTTTTGCTTGTTTGTGAAGGTTTTAATTTCTCTGTCGAATCTGAATGAGATCCTTGCTAGGTAGAGTAATCTTGGTTGTAGGTTTTTCCCTTTCATCACTTTAAATATGTCTTGCCCCTCCCTTCTGGCTTGCAGAGTTTCTGCTGAAAGATCAGCTCTTAACCTTATGGGGATTCCCTTGCATGTTATTTGCTGCTTTTCCCTTGCTGCTTTTAATATTTTTTCTTTGTATTTAATTTTTGATAGTTCAATTAATATGTGTCTTGGTGTGTTTCTCCTTGTATTTATTCTGTATGAGACTCTCTGTGCTTCCTGGACTTGACTGACTATTTCCTTTCCCATATTAAGGATGTTTTCAACTATAATCTCTTCAAATATTTTCTCAGTCCCTTTCTTTTTCTCTTCTTCTTCTGGGACCCCTATAATTCGAATATTGGTGTGTTTAATGTTGTACCAGATGTCTCTGAGAGTGTCCTCAATTCTTTTCATTCTTTTGTCTTTATTCTGCTCTGCACAGTTATTTCCACTATTTTTTCTTCCAGGTCACTCATCTGTTCTTCTGCCTCATTCATTCTGCTATTGATTCCTTCTAGAGAATTTTTAATTTCATTTATTGTGTTGTTCATCATTTTTATTTGCTCTTTAGTTCTTCTAGATCCTTGTTAAATGTTTCTTTTATTTTCTCCATTCTATTTCCTAGATTTTGGATCATCTTTACTATCATTCCTCTGAATTCTTTTTCAAGTAGACTACCTATTTCCTCTTCATTTATTTGGTCTGGTACCTTGCTCCTTTATCTGCTCTGTATTTCTCTGTCTTCTCATTTTGCTTATCTTACTGCATTTGGGGTCTCCTTTTGGCAGGCTGCAGGTCCATAGTTCCCGTTGTGTTTGGTGTCTGCTCTCAGTGGGTAAGGTTGGTTCAGTGGGTTGTGTAGGCTTCCTGGTGGACAGGATTGGTGCCAGTGTTCCCATGGATGAGGCTGGATCTTGTCTTTCTGGTGGGCAGGACCGCATCTGGTGGTGTGTTTTGGGGTGTCTGTGAACTTATTATGATTTAGGCAGCGTGTCTGCTAATGGGTGGGGTTGTGTTCCTGTCTTTCTAGTTGTTTGACATAGGGTGTCCAGCACTCTAGCTTGAGGATCATTGAGAGGAACTGGGTCTTAGCGTTGAGATGGAGATTTCGGTGATAGCTTTTGCCATTTGATATTACGTGGGGCGGGAGTTTCTCTGGTGGACCAATGTCCTGAACTCAGCTCTCCCACATCAGAGGCTCAGGCCTGACAACCAGCTGGAGCACCAAGACCCTGTCAACCACATGGCTCAGAAGAAAATGGAGAAAAATAAGGAAAGAAAGAAAGAAAGAAAGAGTAAAATAAATTTATTAAAATAAAAAAGTAAAAAATATTATTAAAAATAAAATAATAAAAAATTACTTAAAAAAAAGAAAGAAAGAAGAGAGCAATCAAACCAAAAAACAAATACACCAATGGTGACAAGCACTAAATACTATAGAAAAAATAAAAAATAAAACAGAAACAACAATGGACAGACAGAACCCTAGGAGAAATGGTAAAAGCAAAGCTATACAGACAAAAATCACACAAAGAAACATACACATACACACTCACAACAAAAGAAAAAGGAAAGAAAAAATTATATAAATATAAAGAAAAAAGGAAAAGAGCAACCAAACCAAATCATTAAACAAATCTACCAATGATAATAAGCTCTATATACTAAACTAAGCTAAACATAAAACCAGAAACAAATTAGATGCAGAAAGCAAACCCCAAGTCTACAGTTACTCCCAAAGTCCACCCCCTCAAATTTGGGATGATTTGTTGTCTATTCAGTTATTCCAGAGCTGCAGGGTACATCAAGTTGATTGTGAAGATTTAATCCACTGTTCCTTAGGCTGCTGGGAGAAATTTCCCTTTCTCTTCTTTGTTCGCACAGCTCCTGGTGTTCAGATTTGGATTTGTCCCTGCCTCTGCGTGTAGGTCACCTGAGGTCTTCTGTTCCCTGCCCAGACAGGCTGGGGTTAAAGGAGCAGCTGATTAGGGGGCTCTGGCTCACTCAGGCCGGGAGGAGTGAAAGGTATGGCATGCGGGGCGAGCCTGTGACAGCAGAGGCCGGTGTGATATTGCAACAGCCTGAGGTGGGCCGTGTGTTCTCCTGGGGAATTTGTCCCTGGATCATGGGACACTGGCAGTGGCAGGCTGCACAAGCTCCTGGGAGGGGAGGTGTGGATAGTGACCTGTGCTCACACACAGGTTTCTTGGTGGCAGCAGCAGCAGCCTTAGCGTTTCATGTCCGTCTCTGGTGTCCGTGCTGATACCCATGGCTCACTCCTCTCTCTGGAGCTCGTTTAGACTGTGCTCTGAATCCCCTCTCCTCGTGCACTCCAAAACAATGGTCTCTTGTCTCTTCGGCAGCTCCAGACTTTTTCCCGGACTCCCTCCCGGCTAGCTGTGGCACACTAGCCTCCTTCAGACTGTGTTCACGCAGCCAACCCCAGTCCTCTCCCTGCAATCCGACCGAAGCCCGAGCCTCAGCTCCCAGCCCCCACCTGCCCTGGCGTGTGAGCAGACAAGCCTCTCAGGCTGGTGAATGCTGGTTGGCACCAATCCTCTGTGCGAGAATCTCTCAGCTTTGCCCTCCGCACCCCTGTTGTTCTGCTCTCTTCCGTGGCACTGAAGGATCCCCCCCACCCCCTGTCTCCACCAGTGAAGGGGCTTCCTAACGTGTGGAAACCTTTTCTCCTTCACAGCTCCATCCCAGAAGTGCAGGTTCCTTCCCTATTCTTTTGTCTCTGTTTTTTCTTTTTTCTTTTGCCAGGTATGTGGGGAGTTTCTTGCCTTTTGGGAAGTCTGAGGTCTTCTGCCAACGTTCAGTAGGTGGTCTGTAGGAGTTGTTCCACCTGTAGGTGTATTTTTGATGTATTTGTGGGGAGGAAGGTGATCTCCATGTCTTACTCCTCCGCCATCTTGAAAGCTTTAATTTAATTTTTAATTTTCATCACATACATGGCATCATTCTTGAATTCGGGTTGACAAAACATAAAAAATTAAGTTTTTTGTACCAGTCCCAAACCTAAATGGATGTTTATGCTAAATATACAATCTCTCATCAAAATCCATTGAGTCTAAACATAGTTCAAAATTCAGTTAAAAAAATATGTAACTCTTCTAACAGGATCTATGGTAGTACCTCCCAATCTAATATAATAAAGTGATATAGCAAAGTGTATTATATTCACACTAGTTTGGATAAATATAGATGACAAGTGACTTCATATCAGTTCACTGATATGAATTTGAAAAAAGATATGGTTTTCATGAAATTTTGGATTTTAGAATCTTGAATAAGTGATTGTGAACCTACACCTGTCCCCTCTCCCCCTCCCCACCACTATAACTAAACAACTGAGCCCTAGTGTTGAAAACACAAGTTGGTTCTATTATAAATTAATCATCAGCATACTCAAAGGGACCCTTGAAATTGCTTGGCCGTTCCAAGTTTTTCTGGTCTCTGAAAATTTCAATCAAACTGTTTTTCTCTGTTTTTAGTAGTTGACTCCATGTCGTAATTTCTAATGAAAATAAAAGCAATGAAGAGAAGACTTTCTCATGTTTCTGATACTGAACATGACTCTTGCTATAATAAAGACATTTCCTATATCTCTTACTTAAGGCCAGTTTTACCTTATCCTTGTAATCCTATTCCCATCTACCTTCACAGGAACCTTATGCTACCAATTTGCCCTTTTATATATTAAACAGGATAACTCTTAGTTTTCTGTTTTGATTACTAGATGAGTGATGGTGACCTAGATAACACTAGAACATTGAAAGATAAATAAACTTATGAGATCAAGTTTGTTTATGTGTTTGTGAGTAGTTTGTATGTAGGTGGCTGAATGGATAGAGCTGGAGCTATCGATTTATAAGTTATCTATCAAGGTTATTGAAAATTTTGACTTTTGACAAGAGGGAGCATATAGAGTGCAAAGGGAAGAGGATTTATATATGGGTCATGAGTTAAATAATCAGGAAGATAGGATGCTTTCAAAAGAAACTGTTAAAAAAAAAGTGTCCAAAGAGGAGGAAAATCAAGACACCACACTCCATGCAGAAATTATATACAAACCTTCCAGAAATTTGACTGTAAAAGGGAAAGTTAGAGCTATAGAGTTGTAACCAGAGAAGAATGAGGGGAATATGTAAGGATTGTTTTTATTTGTTCTTCTAATGTGGGAGAACACTATCATATGTTTACAAATGTGTTCCTTCCAGGGAATCATGAACTCCTAATTATGGTTATGGTCATAAAACTGATTATGTCCTATTATTAATTATGTCCTATTAATTAGTCTATAATTATAGTCAAGAAAGCTATTAAGTCCTATTAAATCTATTAGGCTGGGAGACTAGAAGTTGAATAAATCATATTTGTTGCCCTCAAAATTGTCACACACAAGTGAACTTGCTATCTAGCATTTTTGTTACAGAATTTTGTCACTGTACCTGTATGATTTTGGGTATAAAAGCCCCTAAAAAGTGGTAAGGGAGAGAAAATTGAAGACATCTTAAGAAAAGAAAAAAAGGAGCAACATAGTTATAAACATTGCCCTTCATTGTGTGATTTATGATCAAGGTCCAAGACACATTTGAAGTTAGAGACAATGAAAAGGAAAACCATATAAAACAAGGTGCCAGATCAGTGTGGTTATCTCAAAAGAGTCTCCAAATGAACAGACTGCAAAAACCTCAAATCTTTGCTATTAGAGTAATATGATTCAGGACATCTTTCTTCTTAAAATATTATTTTTGGCAAATAGATTATTAATAAGTGGGATTTTAAAAACAGTTTCATTATAAAAATCGCTTTTTGAGATAAAATATCATATTGGAATCACAGGACTCAATATCATTACCCAATAGAACCACTTCTAGTGAGGTGTGTACTCTGAATTTTTCCACCGTCTGTCTGTGGGATAGTCTAATACATTTAAAAAAATATATTACTGATCTCTGCTGACCTTAGACTTTTTTAATAATGTGTTACAAGCAAAAACAATTTCAGGAAAATTGTTGTATGCAAATATTTCCCAGATTTCATAAGTGAATGTTCAAAATGTATGTTTTAATTTATTTCTTAGTTTGACAAATATTGCTTATCTTTGAATTTCAAACCTTGTGGAGTGAGTGAAATAATGGATTTCTTTTTTGTTATCTCTAAGGAAGGATAATTACTGTGTAATATATGATCTGTTTATTGTTTCTATGGATGTTATCTAACCTAAAAAGTGAGTGATCAGCATGAAGCAAAGCAGATGCTGAAGTATCTGGTTTGTGTCTGTAAGTGAGTGTCCAAGAGCTATAATGTCCTCACACAACTGTGGGTCATCGTCATGCCCACTGGCATTCTGCAAAGAGGCCCTTTGAGGCTGAAATCATTATCAGGCAATTATTTGGGAACTTTGAGATTAGAAAACAAAAACACATGAACTTTCTTATGTCTTTCATTTGGATAGTTCTGCATCACGCAAACGAAACAAAACAAAAACATAGAGACTCCACAATGAATGATTATACCCAATTAAAATATAAAACATTTAAACTTTAGTTACCATGAATTACAAATTTTATAGAAATTAACATTGAATTTTGTTTTCAAAGTTGATATGAATTTCACTTTTGCAGCCAGAACCATTGTTAAGTTACTTGGGCTGGAACTGTGTTTTATAGACTTTGGTATAGGGTTCTCTATAAGTATATAACTCTGATAGAACGTTAACACTGTGTTATTGTATTATAATGATCTGTTTCTGTATCTGTCTTTCCACTATGAATTCTTCAGGGTATAATTTCCATCTCGTTGTATCCAGGTGCCTCGTGCATGTCTTGGCAAATACGAAGTCCTCAATAAAATTCTTCAATAAAAGATAGGTGTTTTACGTATCTGTCCAATATAAATACATATCAAATACTAACTAACTAACTAACTAACTAACTAACTAAATAAATAAATAAATAAATAAGAAAGAGGATACCTTTTCATTTACAATATATTTTTCATGTCTCTCAGGATCTGGAATGAGACTATACTTAATAAAATATATTTATCCTACATTTTACTTAATTGTAATGTTTACATTGCTTTCCTCATACCCAAATTCTAAAATAAACCTAAAATCAGTTCTTATCTTACAGTTATATCAAATGTAACTGTAGATTCATATATGTCAGCAAGTCAGTGGATGTCTAGAAAATAATTCATAAAAAAGTGTGTTTACAACTTTATATTTAACTTCAGTGAATTGTTAGTGTGAGCTTTCCTTAGTGCATTTCTTATCAAGTATGAGAGAGTAAATCTTCTTACAATTTCATATTTAAAGCTTGAGCTGTCTTAAGAACTGCTATATATAATGGTTAAATATAGCATTAGGAGACATCATTACTACCTATTGCCTTTCACTGAAGATGTTAGTGAATTCAAACTGTGGATTTGAACTTATATCTAAATTCAATGATTATGTCTTTCTCAGAATGCCTTTGAAGATGATATGCTCTATAGTACCTCATAACAGTTTTTATTAATTAAGATATGACTTACATACATTTACAGGCACTATTGAACTGCTTGGTTAATTTTTATATTTGTGTATACTCATGTAATCAATGTCAAGAACTTTGACCAACCTTGAACCACCCAGATCAAGGTCTAGAACTTTTCAAGCACCCTAGAAGGCTCCTATGTGTCTGCTCCCAGTCAGTTCTCCTCTCCACTATTGTACTGGAATAAACACACTGTCAATTACTTAAGTCTATTTTGTATTATATACGTGATCAAGGTGTTATTATAAATCTGAATTGCAGTTTTAGAATGCATAAGTAGAACAACCTCAGAAACTAATACAGACCAGGAACCCCTCTTTCTTTCAAGCATTTACTATTTCTTGACTCATGCAATATACAGCCCAAATCAAATTTTTTAAAAAGGAAATCTGTTTTTGAACTATCAGAAGGATTTCTGCTTCTATTTCCTGTTTATCATGCAATGAAAATCTCATCAGTTATAAGTATCAAAAAGGGTCAGCCCCATGATGATGCAGAAAGACAGATTGTATTTCTAGATGGTTTTACTTTTACTAACCTTATGAGTGTGCTCTGTAAAGATCCCATAACCAAACAACAGAGTATGCTTTAGGTTTTATCACACTTCCATGGCATATGTAAATAGAGATCAAATAATGCATTGTCTGCTTTGAAAACTTGTATTGGCTTCCTTTACACACCCGATTAATTTTATCATCAATTCCCTACTTTGGTGCTCCTATTACACTTGACTGGAGGTAATAGCACCTTTCTCACATTGCTCTACATTTTCAAATTTATTAGGAATTAACTGTAACTTTGTTTATTTGAAATCATAATCAGGTAAGCATGTTCTTTATTCCTCTTGACATCTTGCTGGCTATCATTTTCTAAGTTTTCACATTTAGTCTATAGCTAAACTGTTAATTAATAACAAATCAGATATATTGACATCAACCTTTCATAAAGATATCAGTCATTCCATCTACATAATACAAGACACAGATTCATCATTTTTGCTCATTATACTCATTTGCATAATATCTAACAATCTGCGGAAATTATTTATTTTTCAAAGCAAATGATGGGCCTAGAAAAAAGTTCTTTAAGAAGTAGAAAAAAAAGCGAGTAACAATACCCCATAACTTTATCCCTAGGACTAGTTTATTTTAGAATTGTATACAAAATCAACTAGACTGTCTGTCTCCCTCATGCTTATTCTTTTTCTCTACTTTTTCTTGACACAGGGGTCACTTAATCATCAGTCCTCTTATTTCCATATGGTATTTTTTCACATCCTTCCTCTTCCTCATTTCTTCAAAAGAGGAGTGAGATATTCAGCTGGGGAAATGGGAAAAGGAACTGTGATGCTAGACGAGCTTCTTTTACTGGGGGTTACAGCTTATTCAACAGATGCTCTGCTCTATGCTCTACCCTATGGGACTTGTCTTTGGGGGTAAGACTTGTGGTTGAACAGTTGTGCCAGCAAGGCTACACCCCTCTCAGATCTAAATTTATATTTTCCACTAAGCATTATCAATAATAAAGGTAATGCATCATTTTGACTTTCATCTCTGTGATTCCTATGTCATTGCCACAATTGATTCTGAATGCAGATGGGGAAAGAGATATTGTTTGTTAACTCTCCCCAAAAGTCACAACATTCTTTTCTTGCGTTTTCAATTTGTGTCTTTCCATTGACTTCCTCTTTTGTTACTTCTAAAAATGTAAGTATGTGCTAGTGTACTATCAGTCCTACTATATTCTTTCTATCTCTCTTTTTTCCCTCTTGCCTTTTTTTAGCATGAACCTTCTCAAAATTTATTTTGTATTTGCTCTTTCAATAGTTAAATCTCTCTGATTCCTCTAATTTCACCAAAACTACTTTTGGGAAGGTCTCCAAAGTTCCCTAAACCCTGTAACTTTTTATTAGTCATCATCTTCCTAGATAAAAGCAGGTTTAAACTTGGTTATAGAATTCCTGATGAAAAAGGCAATATGTCCAGTTCTATAAGGGTTCAAGTTTCTGAAAAAGTACTACAGTCTAAAATCAGTTTCCCATTCTTGGCTTTGTACAGAAAGCCCTGATAATGTAGTGAGCTCTTGTCACTTAAACAAGTACACTAACCCTGTAGAGTCTCTTGATAAAGGTGAGACAAAAGCAATCAGTGAAGGAGATTCTTCAGGTGTAGGTATGTCTCTGGTGTAAGTAACAACTTAGAATACTGAAAGAACTAGATGAAGGAAGTGATGCTTAAGCAAGCATTTAATAAGTACCTCTTTGTTAGTCAGAATTTTGAGATTTGTCCTTTATGAAATAACCAAAATTATCAGCATTCTGTGCCCATGAATGAAGGTAATTGATCATGTTTTTTAAATTCAAAATTTCATATTTTTATTCGTTAACCATCTTTTGGATTACTTTACATTCTGAATGTCTAGTGGTTTCCTATTTATCTTGCCAGTACATTACATCCAGAAAGTTTAAAAGAGAACTTTCACCTGTGTCTCTCTCTGCCTTAAAACAACTTTGCTTGACATTTTAATCTTTTTTTGAGCTGGGAGATTTAATATTTCAATCACTATTGATCTTCATTCATCTTTCATTACGCAGTGTTATAGAAATGTGTTTGATTTACAGCTACAAATGTGATGGGTTGAAAAGACAGAGACTGAACTTAAAGTTGAGAGAAGGCTATCAAAGATGGCTGTGAAAGATACTGAGGTTATTTGTCAATGTGAGAATGATAGAAAGTCTCAAATGATTCTTAGCAGAAACAGGGCGAAGTCAATTGAAAAGAGGAGAAGGGATAGTTTGGACCAGCTGCTCCAGCCATGGAGTAAAAAAAATTTCTTTCTGTGGGTGATTTTCCTAAGATTTATACTTCTGCATCTTCCTTTTCATAACATGTTAGGTAAATATGAGGTTGTGAATATAAGGGAAAAAGCCAAAGATGCTCATATGCCAACCCTGATTCTACAGAATCAGAGTCCTAGAGGTTCAGATATGGTACAGCCCACCTGTTCCATGGGGTCTTACAACTAAAACCATATTGGTACAGCCATATGATATTCTTCTTAATTTTAAATTTAACATTGTGGATATTATATATTACCTGTTGCCTCCATAAAACTACAGCAATGACATTTCAACAGATCTAACAGAAACTCATTAGTAATCCCTTTTCCAATTGCCATCAAATAATGAAGTCTCCATTAGGAATGGACCTAAATCTTCTGGTAACTTTAAAAAAAAACAAAAAGAAACAAACAAACAAACAAAAAAACCCAAAAACAACAACAAACCTAGATGTTCTTAATACTAGAAAGCTGTCAACACAAACCATTTTTTTGAGATCATTTGAATTATTGACCAATGTTGTTGGTCTTTCAAAGTATATGTATCAGCTTTGTGGCTTTATTTTTCTCTAGAAAAGCAATAATATTGTATATTATATTTTCTAGAATGAAACATGACTCTATGTTAAAGTATTTAACAAAACTGGATTTCATATTCCTAGTCTTGCTTGCTTCAGTGTTTGTTTTGATTTTAAAATTAATGTACTGTCTAGAAACTGATGAAGTCAAAAGAGAAAGTTTCATAACTAAAGGCGAAACAAATATATGCATCAGAGATTTTGATACTACTGTGGTAGAGTGTTGTCAAAATAGGAAAGTTTAAAATTCATATTTAAATTTATTTCTACTGGGAATAGAGTGACTGACTACCTCTTTCTGGATTATTTACACTGATAAAGTTTCAAGGAAAACAAATAGCAATTAATTTAATTAACACAATTTCAATCCAACTTCTTTCAGTCAACATTATTAATGTGTTTTAAAAAAGAAAAGTAAACTATTGACCAATTCTTAGGAAATTAATGAGTCTGTTGACAACAGTTGATTTCAAAACAGGTCCAAATCACTTACCAGCCAAATGGAAGGAACTAATTCAAATACCTTGGTATTTGAGGATTTGGGAAAAGGTTTGGAAAATTTGATTGAACTTTCCTATTTCCTCTACACTTTTCTTATCCTTTAAAGCACTAAAGTTTTTTAATAGATGCCAAATTCTTGAAGAAAAATTCAGTTCTTATTACACATGCACATGATTTTTAATCAATTTGAACCCTCTAGGGATTGCCATATATATATATATATATATATATATATATATATATATATATATATATATATATATATATGAGAAATAAAACCATTGTTACAACTACTACACACTTTTTTTCCCCCCTGGCTAGGATTAATAACAATTCATCCATACTTCCCTTGTATAACTGTCATTTATTGGACTGATGACTCAAAAATTTCTCTATGTGGAGAGGTTTAGTTCTGCTTGATAAGAGTTCCTCTGCAAAACAATGGTTTTGAAGTCATGAATGTTTTCATATAAACCACAATCTTAAATAAAACACAAAACTCTGTCAATCAATCATAAAACACAAATCTAGATAAGCAATAATTTATATTATTAAAACTGTAAGATTTAACCTTTTACTACTTTAGAGATCTTACTACATACTTTTCTGACTATGGATATAATAAATAAAGACTTTGGAGACTTACAATTAAATTTTGAAGAGAGTGATCTTTTTCCATCCCAAAGTACTCTTCCAGGACAAAATGAAAAAATGAATTTATATTTATTAGGCTTTTCAGGAATATGAAAAGTTATTGTCATTGGCTGCATGGTCTACCAGTTTCCCATTAGTTAATAAAATTGCTTCTGTAGAAGCCAACACATGGAAATAAAATCATTTCATACACTTAAGAGCATGGGGTCAAGAGTCAGAATCTTGGAGGCTAATCCTGTCTTTATCACTTACTGACTAACTGACCTTAGGCAAGTTGCTTAACCTGTCTATTCTCCCACTTTTTTTTCTTCTCTAAAATCATCTACCTCCCAAGACGTGATGATTAAATGAGATAATGCACATGCTTAGCACATGGCGAGCACCAACTCTATGATAGCTATTATTATTACATCACAATATAACTGAAATTAACATTTCTCAAGTGAGAAATTAAAATTTTAGCTGTGATGACACAGTAATAATATATTCATGTGGATAGCAATTTCCTCATTTTGTCATTTAACTGTCATAATAACTCCAAGTCATAAAAAAAATCATCCGTTAGACTCCTAACATCTTAGTACATCAAACAATGACTTTATGTCAAGAATACTAGAAATTATTAATCACAGACAACCTTTAGATATTAGCTGAATATTATACATAAAATACCATGTTTTTAAAAATTACTTTAATATTGGATAGTTATTTGTGTCCATCATTTTGCAAAAGCCATTAACAATGCAGAGAAAAAAGTATTTTTAAAATGTGTTTTTAAAAGTATTGATAGCTGATGAGTCATTGAGGAACTACTGAGCCATAATTATAGGGAAAGCAGGAATTCAGATATGAGAGAAGGACACATAGGAATAAATCAATTTTTCCTCCAAGGGTAACAGATTTGGGCTACATATTTGGTGGTCTTGAACAGAGATGGGGACAAAGTCAAGGTCCTAGGCCCACCAAGGTAGGAAATGTATTAACAACCTTCCCATAATTAAGCTGGGTCTGTAAAGGCTTACACACTCAGAGATATGGTGACCTGAAGTAAATTCCTACCAAACCTCCATTTCTTGTGGACTTCAGAGAAGTCTCCCTTGATTCTAAATTAAGTATAGAAGATAAAGAGAGGTGAAAAAACAGTATCTGTTACTTTTTTATCCCACTCTGGGATTGAGTGTTTCCAATATCCTCAAACTATAAATTTGAATTGAAAAATTTTCAGACTGACAGTGTCCCCAGAAGCAGAGCCAAATCCTCTTGAGACCAACTTCATCTAATCCTTAAAGAGTCTCATGATTTTTTTTTAATGAGTGTATCCTTCTAAAAACACCAGTACACAAGAAAATAAAGCATCATGACAAGTCATAACAGAAAAAGAAAAGAAAAGAAGCAGCAGAAACAGACCCACTCAGGTTTCAAATATACCGGCAGTGGACAACATCAGAACAGCACAATTGAAGAGATAATTAGTAATCCAGGATCTAAGTAAAAAAAAAACCCAAAATGGTGCACATGGAGCCAAAAAGATGGAAAATATGGAAAAGAGGTTAAGAGATATGGTGGTGGTCAGTAAGTTCCAACATATGTTTAATTGTAGTTCAAGAAGAAGAGTGGAAAGGAAATGGAATAGGTGCAAAATTTTGAGGTGTTACAGTTGAGAATTTCCCAGAAGTGATGACATATACCATCCACAGATTTCAAAATCCCAGTGAACTCCCAGGAGGATAAATAAAAATAATAAGAAATCCACACTGAAATACAACATGGTGGCACAGCACGACATTAAACACCAGAAGGGAGTTCTTCAAAACAGCCAGAGATGAAATGGCAGGTTTCTTTCAAATGAGAACCGATTAGGTTGTCAGCTGATTTTTCAACAGCCACAGTATAACTGAAAGAAAATTTTCATTCTAGAATTCCGGACTTTGCAAAATAAATTTCAGGAATAAGGAGTAAACATGGGTGGACCTAAAGATTATCATATTAAGTGAGGTAACTCAAGGGTTTCCCTGGTGGCGCAGTGGTTAAGAATCCTCCTGCCAATGTAGGGGACATGGGTTCGAGCCCTGGTCTGGGAGGATCCCACGTGCTGCGGAGCAACTAAGCCTGTGCACCACAACTACTGAGCCTGCGCTCTAGAGCCCGCGAGCCACAGCTACAGAAGCCCGCGTGCCTAGAGCCTGTGCTCTGCAACAAGAGAAGCCACTGCGATGAGAAACCTGCGCACTGCAACGAAGAGTAGCCCCCACTCGCCGCAACTAGAGAAAGCCTGCACACAGCAACGAAGACCCAACGCAGCCAAAAATAAATAAAAATAAAAATAAATATAAAAACAGAAGTGAGGTAACTCAGACAAAGACAAATATGTGATATCACTTATATGTGGAATCTAAAAAAATGATACAAATAAACTTATTTACAAAACAGAAATAGATTCACAGCCATAGAAAATAAAAGGGAAAGTGGGGTAGGGGAGAAGAGATAAATTAGGCATTTGGAATTAACATATACACACTATTATATGTAAAATAAACAACAAGGACATACTGTATAGCACAGGGAACTGTATTCAGTATCTTGTAATAGCCTATAATGGAAAAGAATCTGAAAAAGAAAAGAAAAAAAAAATATATATATATAACTGAATCACTTTGCTATCCACCTGAAACTAACACAACATTGTAAATGAACTATACTTCAATTAAAAAATGGTCATTAAAAAAAAGAATAAAGAGTAAATGAAAACAGAGAAAGGGAAAAAGAGAGAACAACAAAAACTGAGAATTTGTTAAGAGTAGACCCTTACTTCAGGTAGAGGAAAATCACTTCAGGTAGGACAGTGAGCTCGGATGCAGAGTTTGAGAAGCAAGAAAAATGCAAAGAAAATGGTAATTGTGGGTAAATCTGAGTCAGGGTTTCTCAACACAGCACTATTGACATTTTGAGCTGGACATTCTTTGTTGGGAGGAGCTGCCAAGTTCATTATGTTTGGCACTATCCTTATTCTCTACCCACTAGATGCCAGCCAGTAGTACCTCTTACCTCCCCCAACACCTCGGTTATGACAATCAGTAACTGTCACTAGACACGGTCAAATGTTCCCTGGGGGGCAAATAGCCTCTATTGAGAACAACTGATTTAAATAAATATTCATTTATAAAACAATAATAAATAATGTCTTGTTAAAAAAGATTGAGTTAAAGCAAACGACAACAATAATCTATAAATCAGGAATGGAGAAGGGATCTGACAGAAGAGGAAAAAATAAAAGTAACAATAACACAAAGGAAAGGATGGGAGGAGAGAAAAATCAACATAGAACAGGCAGGAGACAGAGTAAACACCAATTAAGATGGGAGACTTAAGTATAAATAAATCAGTAATTACATTAAAGGTAAATGGAACAAATGATCCCATTAAAGGCAATGCTTTACAGACTAGATAAGGTAGTAAAATTCTAACTACATGCTGCTAATCAGTAACACATCTAAAGCCAAAGGACATGGACAGTTTGAAAGTGAAGAAGGAAAGAAAAGATGTATCTTGAATAAAGGAACCAAAGAAACTTTGTGTAACTATGATCAGACAAAACAGTTCTTAACCACCATGAATTAGTTAACATGTCTACCTTGATTGTCTCACATCTGTGATGCAATGGAAAGAGTTGGCCTTTTGTTGCCCTTTCTTGGTGTGTTTGTTCAGTTTGTTCTGCACATGTAAATCCAGAAAAGAAGCACTGTGAGGGCATAACAGGATTTTACTGTAGCCAGGAGCAAAACTGATAACAACGAGAAGCAAAACACTTCCAGCGGGTTTTAAGCCAAAAACAGGCTGGCTTTCATCTTAGTGACAGATATAATAACACTTTAGACAATATCTATTGAAACTCTTTTAACGAGAAAGCAGGGCCCCTGGTTTGTCTTGAAAACATTCTTAATTAAAAAATATACAACTGTGTTAACTAGCTTTTGATGACTCTACAATTATGACCTTTCTCTCTTACTTAGCTTTGCATTTCTCTCTCTCTTTCACACACAATAATAAACAAGAACCAGCATATGGAGACATTTTGTACTCCCTTAGAAAGAAATCTGAACCTGTTTAAAAAATTGTTTAGCGTAACCCCACAGAATCATCTGCTTAATTTTATTTATTTTGGCAAAGATGCTGTCACAGATGTTCATTATTACACAACGAAAACACGTTCAGAGTGCGGGGGGGTTGTGCGTAAAGCAAAGAATCCCAGTAAAATTTATAAGGGAGCTGATGTGTGACCTGGTCATGAGTTAGTAAGTGTATATTAGCAACTTTAAGAGTCTGGTTTCCTTTTAGAACACTGAGGTAAATTCACTTAACCCTATTAGAAGCTGTTGAGATAATTGAGCCATAGTGTTAATGGAAGGGGGTTGGAATTGCACCTAGGTAAAAAAGCCTTCAAAAGGAGGTTTTGGAGGATCTGGGGAAGATAAAATGCCCAGGCTGCTCTTTTATCACTTTCTCATGCCAGTGTAGCTTCCCTTCAACTTGGGGAATTTGGACCTTGAGGTTAGTGTCTCTTCACACGGGAATTCTGCATGACCTTGTCAACTCTCAGAGCAGTAGGGTAAATGGCCCAGAGCTCTCAGGAATGGCCATGTTTTGAAAATTCTATAAATAGACTCTGTGGTTAATTATTAAGCTCTCAAGGCTGTCTAGTAAGTGAACAACGAAACTGCCAACCTGAAAAGGCTAATTCCTATGCAGTTTCAAAGCCTCTGAAGTTTGGATCACCTTCCTTCCTCATACTGTTATTGACAGAGCTCTCCTTCTCTTCCTGTATTATTGAAAGTGCATGTTTCTTTTTATATCTTCACATTACTTGCATTGCTAATAAAAGTTCTGTATATACAGGCAGCATCCCAATTTAACGAATGCATCAAAATTGCTTTCTTACCTATAGATATAATTTTAATGAAGACCTATTCTTCAGAAGTGGTCATTCTGAATAGACACATTATATTATAAATTAGTGCATTTGTTGAAATGCACAGTTTCAGTTACACATTCTATTCTATTTTCTTTATTCTGATTTTACTAACAAATCCTTCTTTTTTGTAAACATTAGCTCTTTAGTCCCTAAAGGATGTTGTCTCTACCATTATAAACTCCTTGGACCTTTGTTCTCTTCGAAACTCCCCAAACCTCAATTCAATATTTTGTAAAAGCCTATTACATTTTAAGACCAGCTTATATCATATTCAGATACAATAATCCAAGAATGATAATACTAAAACAACAATGTCTTTGTTTAAGAGACTTGCCCCTACATAGCAGGGCTGGTGAAAGCATATGTTAAAATTCTCAGTAACTAGATCAGGCAACCACTGTTACTATAGGCTACCGGCCAGGACATATTGCACTTGTTATATGGAAGCAGCCATTACAATGGTTTTCATTTAGATGAATTCTGCTTTGGGGACCGAAAACAGATTTAAGCTCATGAAAATATTCACTCTCTCTCCAGTATGAAGAGGTTACCACACTCATTTTATCATTTCAGTTGTCATTTCTCATATTTATCCTAGGACCGAAATTGTGTTGTCCTCTCATAAAAGATGATACATTCTTTTATGTATTTGCTCTGAGTTGTGTTTCCAGAAATGGTGATTGCTACCAAGTTAATTCTGCTGTTATCACACTACATGAAAGGCAAGCTTATGTCTTACATCAAAGAAGTACTTTAATTGTGTTAATTGTGTTTAACGGCACTGATACCTCGCCCCTTTTTGTCTCCTTTTGATACGTGTGTATATTGTTGTCTAATATTCCCAGAGAATGAAAGCCCTCTTGTGTATATCAATTGAGGGTGAGGTGAGTCATCAGGAATATGAACAATAATATTTAAAGTCTTTGATAGAAGGTATTTTTGTGATCAACTTTTTATAGACAAGATGTGTGAGACTCGGAGGATATTGCTAATATCTTAAATCTTTGTATTTAACTGACAAAGGCAACAAGATACACATGGAAAGAAGGTAAAAATAGGCTGAGATTTGTATTTGCATTATGATATTCTTTCTTTTTTTTTTTTTTTTAAATTTGGTTGTGCCGGGTGTAAGTTGCAGCATGTGGGCTCTTAGTTGCGGCATGCAGGATCTAGTTCTCTGACCAGGGATTGAACCCGGGCCCCCTGTATTGGGAGCATGGAGTTTTAACCACCGGACCACCAGGGAAGTCCCTATTATTTCTTGACATTCAAATAAATTCAACAAATGTACATAGAAACTTTCTTTTGTTTCAGGCCCTATTTTTGGTAAAGGAGATAAAAAGATTCAGCCTGCACGGGCTGACAGGCTAGTAAGGAAGTTAGCCAGCTCTCCTGGGTTCATTACACATCTGTGAACTTAAACTTCCTAAAAGCAGAAATTATTGTCTGTTTTGTTCACTGATAGGAGCATTTACAAATGGGCCTTGTAGTTAGTAAATATTTGTTGAGTAAAAGAACAGATGTAGACATACTGTATGCTAATATTATAAACCATAGGATTTATTATATTGCAGATATCATTGAGTTTATTCCTGGGAGCCGTGAGGATGAACACTGAGGAAGGCATACCCCAGTCACCAGTCTAGCTCCATTGAAGGAAGGGTTTAGCATTTATTTGACTTGCCTGGGATTTTTAAACATTTTAACATGCCTTTTGGTTAACACTTCTAAGAGATTATAGACTCTGGGCATGATATACCTTAATAGATAAATGAAATTTTCATCTTGTTATTGCTATTCAAAGTCATCCTTGTTAAAACTATGCCCTTGTTTTTCACAGTTCAAGACCAAATGTAGACTTGAAAATTAGTCATGCAGTAACCACCAGAGGCACATCTGCAGAGCGTGCCAAAGCGAAGAGGCAAGAGAGACACAAAATGCGCCCTGGAATATGTCAGGGTGTCCACAGCATGATACTCAGCTAAACGAAAGCACTCCAGAAAATGATTATGCGGTGGCGCGTTCATAATAAGAAGGGAACAAGCATGGAAGGCAAAGGGGGTAACTTAAAGCTTTTTTGTTTTTTTTCTTTTTCCCACTATCTTCTCTTCTGGGAAAATGCAAAGCACAGCCCATCGTGGGCAAAGTCAAAATCATAGTAGTGACTCATCATACAGCACAAATATGCAAAGTGCAGAATATCGTTCCGAGCATTTGCATTATATTTTGAAGAGTAGAGGCAATGGATTTAGAATAGTATGTGCTAGGGAAGGTCAAAAATGAATTTCAAAATAGAAAAATGACACACACACATTACATAACACTGGAGGTTTACTTTGCATAAAAACTTCAGAGATGCATTAGTAATGCTTGCAGATTGGGAGATAAAAAGGACCCTGTTAATTACTATTATGTGGGATACAACTCTGCTGATAGCTTGTGAATAATCATTTTCTGGCTGTACTCATTCAAGAATAACTCATGCAGTGGGACAGAAAAACTGGTCATCAGTGAATTGTGTCTCAGTTAGCTATGCTCAAGAATGTTCCGAAGTTTTGAAAAATATCACTATGTACTGAGCATATTTAATTATTCCTCTGACACGTTTAACTGGGCTCCACCCCTCCCCCATCTCTCTTCTTTCTCACACATGGAGTTTCCATATCTTTCTTCTTCTCAGTTTGAGTATGCAATTAAAAATATAGTTTATGTCTCTCTAAGAAATTTAAGATGCCATCCATTTGCCATTTCTAATACACACTGAGATGATTTGACAGCAAAAGATAAGACGACATTATGGAAAACCTCTTCTCTTTTCTTTAAAAAATTAACGTTAATATCGTAAAAAAATTAACGTATTTAAAGCATGTTTACAGTGAGTGAAAAGAGTGGAACCAGGGACAGTACTCCACTTGCCAGGTTTTCTTCATCAGATCCAAAGCCAGTAAATGTTTCATGGGTTTTGTCAAGTTCAACAAAGTTTAGGGACATGGCCTGAAGAGCAACCCGAATATGGTTACCAGATTTAGCTAATAAAAATACAGGATGCCCAGTTAACTTTGAATTTTGATTAGCAAAGTATATTGTTTTAGTATAAATACGTCCCAAGTATTGCATGGTATCCCAAGTATTGCATGAGACATACTTATCCTGAAAAATTACTCGTTGTTTATATGAAATCCAAAGTTAACAAGGTGCCCTGTGTTTTGTCTGACAAACCAGAACTGAAACACACAATGGAAGAGGCTGTTCTCAATAATAGTGATCAGATTATTCCTTGGCAAGAGGAAGAAGATACCACACGTGAGAGGGTTTGTAGTATGATTAGGCCAGTACTATGGCAGATTAATTGATAAAAAGCTGGGTTTTCTATGGAGAGACTGTCTACAGGGCTCAGTTTGCCCCAGTGAAAGTATTCATGCAAAGACACTTAATTATAAAAAGTCATTTTATTCAATAAATACTTATTGTCTACCCTTTGTCAAGCACTGTAAAAACAGCTTGTGATGTCTCTTATGAAAAAAATTTAGAACTGAGATGCGTGCATGGGCTGCATAAACCGACAATGTGATGGTATTCAGTACGTCAGTTTATAAATAAACACATTTCCCTCTTTCCTGTTTCTTCATTGTTGAATTTGACTCATATAAGCCTCCGTATAATTTAACTGCCCATCTGCATGGAAATGTAGGATGCGCTGTTGCTTCTGCATCTCACCAGCATTCTTTTTATTCTTTGAATTTCTAGAACTCTTATAGACTGTACCGCATTATTCCTTTCTTACTTATACCCTATCATAGATGATTTTGATATCATTGTTGCACATGTATGAGTTTCCTCACAAATAAAATAAAATTTTGAAAATTATTTTGCTTTCCTTTAATAACTTATGGTATTTACTTTACCGAATAAAAAAATAAGCCTTGAGAAAGATTTCAATGTGCTTGAAAATTTACTCAGAAACTGTCAAGGGAATTGATACATCCCTTAATGTTTACTTCTAATTATTCCTATGAGAAGAACAAGAAACAATCATAGATAATAAAGAGAGATTTTTCCTTTTGTTATTCACCTTTAATCTTGTATTCAGAAGGAACCATACACATTCTTTATAAGCTGGACTCTTAGAGCAGTCTGGAACCCAGTAAGGAGATGAAAAATTGCATTGCATCTGTTAAATGAGTTAATATATAATAGTGATTCATATTGATTGTTTTTTTTCTTAATGGCCTCAGCAATGATTTAAATACCCAAAGGAAACAGGTTTTACCACCATGAAGAGTTATCTTATAACCAAAGCAATAACCTACTGAATTTGGCATAAGTTGTGTAGACGGTCTTTTGTGCAGATCCCTCATCACTTGCTTTGTTTGGTGACTCTTTTATAAAATTGTTAAATACACATGTATTTTTTGGGTTTTTTTTGGCCCTGATCACCGTATCTTCACTTATTTATTTTGTCCTGCTTCTAATAAAATATTGAATTTTCTTTAAAAAGTAACTCATTTTGAATGCTTTCTTCAGGACAAATTTCATTCTGTTCATTGTCTTTTGACCTAAATAACTCTTTAATGATAGGATCATCAATAAACTGCCTTCACATTTCATAAATCATTCATTAATTTCATTTACATTAATTTTTGTGAGAGGAACCAAAAAGCCACCTATGTTGATTAAGACAATTAAAATAGAGAGCAACCTGAAACTTGGGGAGACATTTTGGACGAAGCTTTGGGCCCAAACACAAACAAAAGGAGATAAATCCTTTGCTGTGGTTTTAAGTAGTGTGGCGCCAGAGCAACATGATAAACGTGCTGAGATTTACAGAGGTCCCAATTAGAGCCAAGATATCTTAATGCACTCTTTGGCATCTCGGAGCACACATACTCTATATGAAGGACTTTGAGATTTATGGTGTGAAAGCAGGCTACCATATGCACCACAGATCTTTCTTACTTAGCACTTTCCTCCAGCATTTGTACAGACATGCTCTTTTGTTTTGATCATTCCTTTCTTAACTATTTGTGGACTATGTATTGCTTTTTTTCCCAAAACTTTTTCATGGATTTTCTTCTCATTCTAATCTTCCAATATACATTTGAAATAGAACAGGGAAAGGTATTTATGCCTATTTCACTACTCATAACAGGATTTCTTATATGTTACTAACCTACCTGTGATGTTTTCCCCCATCACACGGAATATAACTATTTTTGAGGGAGGGTGGATTGGGAATGTGGGGAAAACAGGTATGTTACTTGGTTTTTGTCCTGGGTAATATTTACTGTTGCACTAATTTTCACTAAGGAATACACTGCTTACAGAAGAACATAGATTGAATCACATAAAAATAACTTGTGAGACCACAAAGATGTGTGATAACAATTTCAGTTAAAAGGCACTCCCAAACACAAAATGATTGAAAACCTAGAGATTACTTCTGAATTGAGTCTGTTTAGAATTTGATATGGCAACCAATCAGGGTACATGCCAATCTCTATTGAGTATATTAGGTGTTAAAAATGTCATTAAAGGAGGAAAGCTATTTCAATATGGATGTAGCTTAATGGTTTTTGAAGGTTTTTACTGTTTTAAAGTGATTAAAATCATATTGAATTGAAAGTAATTTTCCTTAAAACTATCTCTAATATATTGAACTCATGTGGACTGGATTTTATATCTCTTAAATTTGAATGGTTGGCATTTATTTAAATTTAACACAACATGCTAGTTTGAGGAAGCTTCTTTGATGAGTGGGTTCACAAGGACTCCTTGCATAATATTTTATGATATTTTTATGATTTTATGAAATTTTATGAATTCTTAAAGTTATATTTATAACAATAAATGCACTGGAAATTATTTTCATTGTTTATTGAGTTGTAAAACTCATGAAATTTTGGAAGTGAGTAAAACATGAAATCAAATTTATGAAAGTTACAGAAATAATTGATATTGCATAAATAAACCAGTCTTATATTTGGTAATTTTAAATTGTGTTCTTTAGATTGAGTTGATATTTCATCACATTGTAATAATTCTATATCCTTATGAACTGTAATTCACTATTTATTTACATGTCATAAGGTGTTAATATTTATTTTTGTGATAGAATCCAAAATTAGTGCTTTAAAATGAGCATGTTGCTTGCAAAAACAGGCTAAAGGGAACCCATTACACACATATTTTAAAATATTTTTGGAGATACATTTAAGGTATCAAGTATTTTAGTATAATATCATTATTTTAGGTCACAGTCTTAATACATATTTAAAATATGTTTTCTTCATTATAATAGACATTTATGTTCATAGAAGAAATTGTCTGACATTTTTACAAAGTAGAATAAGAATTTAGGAATATTGCCATGCAATTTAAGTGTAGAATCCTCCTAGGTTTTAATTTTTTCTCCAAGGTTTTATACTTGTCTTATCTACACTGAAAGCAACAGCAATTCTTTTAGAAACTCATTTTAATCTAGTTTTCTCTAATTATTCAATTGTTTTCAGTAAAATGACTTTTTAATAATTATACTTAATCTGTTCATGGATAAATTAATTAATGTACATAATTAAAATAACAGGCATGAATAGAATAAGCAGGTTTAAGAAAACCATGATTGACTTGGAAGCTAAAACTCAAGTGGAGAGGGTGGCAACGTGCAAGCCAACTGTCATAGGATGTTTTACAGGAGAAGTAGAGACAGAAGCAAATTGGTTAAGGAGAGTTCCATTAAAAGAGCTTTTGTGGAATTAAAAAATAAGAAGAAAGTAAACATGTCATTTTATAAGAATAAATACTTAATATTTTTGATATTTCTTTTCAGATGTGTACAGCTATACTTAGCTGATGGTTAACCTGTTTATTCTGCTAGGCAGTAGCCTAAATAATTTATCTTACTTAAATATCAAGACAACTAGATACTGTTCAGGAATACCGGTTTGAAGCCTAACTAAACAGTAGCTGAAGTTGTAGTTGAATAATACTTGTTTCCTAGAGCAAGGGAAAATGTTTTCAATGGGAATATTTCTTAGTAACCCTCATATCTCCAAAAATCATCATTAAATGTAGGCTTACTAGATCAAATAAAAAGTCATTTTGTTTATTGTTGTAATAATATATTGCTATCATCATTAGATTATATCAAATTATTATTAATATTGTAAGGACATATTGACAATGATTTCAACATATCTGAGCCAGTTAATAAAATCCTTGTTAGAAAAAGTAAATATTGTAGAAAGTTGGAAATGCATAGAAAAGCATAAAGAACAAAATAAAATGGGTCACTTATAATTTCATCATCCAGTTATAATAATGATTACAATTTGGGTGCATAGTCTTTTAGTCATTTCTGTGTGTGTGTGTGTGTGTGTGTGTGTGTTAGCAAAACATGATTATCATATGCAGACAATTTTGTTACATCACTGTTATCATTGTTTGGTGTGGGATGAGAACCTATTTCAGTACTGTACAGTGTTTAAAAGCTCAGGTTTCTGGAATCTGCCTGCCTGATGGATGACCTTCTGGTTCCATCTCTTGACCCTGGCAAGTCAAAGGGTCTCCTAAGCCTTACACTCCTCATTGCCAACATGAGAATAATAGCAAAATCAGGCTTATAGATTTAATGGGGGTGATCCTGATGAAGTATTTGGTTCAGGGAATATTAAATTTTTCTTATTTGCTACTTAGTGAGCCACTATTTTTACATGTTTTAGTTAAACAAGCACACTGGTGTTTCACAGAAAATTCCTTTGTAAGTTAGGGGAACATATATATGTTGCTACATTAATTTTCTAAAGATTATGATTATTCAACTTTTGTTATAGTCATTTATGTAAGGCAATTAAATCATGAAAGGAGAAATTTCACAGTAAAGATAAAACAGAAGTAACTACCAACTGAAATAAGAAAATGGCTTCTGAAAAAAATTAAATTATAAATCCTCCATTTAAGTGGACTTTCTTCTATGTTGCATTTATTCTTTTTAAAGGATTATATGTTGCCCACTGGGACAAAAGATTATATCTTGAGTATTTATAATCTGAATTTTCAGAATGTGATCAAGGTTTTCAACTGGTTACTAAGCCTGTGTTGATAGAAAATGTAACAGGTTAATGGGGCATAAAACATTGTTTAAAATTGTCGTTCCTGGTCTAACACGGTGGTTAATATTTTACCGACTTAACGTGTTTTTCCTGTTCACGCTTATTGAATCCCTTAAATCCCACGATTCAAAGAAAGTAATTAACTGGAAGAGTTCCTATTTGCAAGCATGTCACTTCTGGGAATTAATGCCTTTACAATAATATCTATGTCATTTTTTACACTGACTAGTATTACTGGACAAGGATGAATCATACAATATCCATTAAGTTTTAAATGTCTCAATAATGTATTACAGAACCAAGGATTTCCGTTTTTCTCTAAGATTACACAGTGAAATCCTCTTGGTTGGTTATAGGTTGAGTCTGTGAGAATCATGACAAATGATGGTTTTCAATTTCTTCTCCGTCTGAAAGATCATAAATGAGCATGTGATTTGCAAAGACATCTTTCCCTTTCCAGCTTCTTATCCTTCTGAATTTCTTCATTCCTGTGGGCCCATTGCTTCTTTCAAGTGTCCCTTTTCTCAAGTGTTTTATGAAATACGAAAGATCTAGAAGCATTATAGAAGCATTATAAAGCACTGGAAACTTTAATACTCTCAACCATGTTAATTAATGCTCAAGGATCCAAAAAAATATTATTTCATTTGTTTATAAAATTTTTAGTTTGGAAGGCTGATGTGGGCTTACTATGATCAAAGTCCAAAAATCTCTGAAGCAGTAATGGGCAGAGAAGGGATCTCAGTGATAAAGCAGTTGATTACCAGCATGCCTGTATCTTTGATTAATAATCTTCTAAACTGTATGCCTCTTGAAAACTGAGACATTTTATTTTTCTTTGTATTCTGAATATGTTGCCTAACCCATAATATTAGCTCGATAAATATTTGTTGGATATCTGAATGAGAAAATATATTCATTTTCTATTCCAGCTTTCCACTGGAATAAGCGATCTTTTCAATATCTTGACAAACAAGTATCCAGTTATATTTACATTTAGAGCCATGAATCTTACCATTCCACAATTCGTTCATTTTGCTTCTGGGTAGAATCTTCTTCTCTCTTCACTATTTTCTGGGAGATCTTAAGCAAGGAATTTAAATGCTTCAAGAGTTATTTTCATTAAATGTACATTTATTATATGATTGTAATGCTTACTTCAAGACTTTTAAAAGAACTACATTATTTAACATATAGGAAAAATTCGAGTGTAGCTTTGGGCTCATTATTTGTGCTCAATATATTGTAGTTCAACTTCAAATGGATTTGTTTCTTTCACTCAATCAGTTGCCTAAAACAAATGTTCATATTTGGACCATGCCATTCTTGCACAACTTTTTTTTTTTCCTGGACTTTTCATTTGACTTTGTTGTTATTGAGTAAAAGGGATATATGCCTTTAATTTTTGAAAACCAACAGGCTATTCTTAATCATACAGTTTGGGTAATGAGTCATTTTCTTCCTGAAGAAAATTTTGGTAAAGTAAAATTTTACATATTACTTCCTGTTCAAATCATTCTGTGATTTCCCTCCATATCACTCTACAGTTTGGCTCATTCTCTCAGATCCATGACTTCTTTCTTGCTTCCTATTTTGTTTTTCTGGATTTTAAATTTAAATTTAAAAAATATTTTTTTTTTTGTTTTTTTTTTCAGAAGAGACTCATGGACACTAGGACCTTGCAGCCTAAAATGTTTTTTTTTTTTAAATTCTTTTCATATTTGGTTGAAAAGTTTCCTATATACAGAATTCTAATTAAGTACGTTTTTTGAGATATTTAATGCTTTTTTCTGGCATATCATGGTGTAATAGGAAGTCTGATGCCCATCTAATACTCTTTCCTCTGTAGTTTATTTTTTTTTTCCGCATTAGAAGAAATTTTATGATTTTCTTTTTGTGCTTGGAATTCTGAAATTTCACAGTTCTCTCTTACAGTTTGTACCTCTTTTCATTTTTCTTGTAATGATTGTTAATCCAGGATTGCCCATTTTATTAGGTATTCTTATTGATTTGTTTCAATTAATATTGTCAATCATACTTTTAATTTCCAAAAATTCTTTCTCATTTATTGTTCTTTTTTATGGCAGCTTGTTCTTATTTTAGGCAGGCAACATCTCCCAGATCTCTCTGAGGTTACTAACATGGATTTTTTAAAAAATTATTTTTATTGTTCTTATTTTGCCATTTCTCCTGTGATCGCTGGTTTTCTCTGTTTAGATTTTATAACTGGTGAATCTCAGTGTATCACTCACTAATACTGACAAGTTAGCTGCTAAGCTGATGAATCTCTTTGCCAGCTGAGTTTGCTCTGCAGATTCATAGATCTGTTGCCCTAAAGGCTCCTCTTGTGTGAACAGAACGCTGACTGTGAGCCAGTCCAGTTGCCAGGCAAGCCTCTCTTTAGGTTAAATTTGCTCTTGAGAGCAGGCATGCTGACAATGACTATAGGGTGAAGGACTTGACTTTGGGGGTGGAGTATGCTGATTTATTTTGTTATGGGTAGAACTGCTTCTCCTTCCCTCTCCCCAACACCCAGCTTCATTGAACGGATCTAGAGCCATCCCCTGCTGCTTTCTGCCTCTCCTTTCAACCACGGTGACTGCCTTTGTGGACCATCCAAGAGGATCTTCTGCTCAGATGGAAGGTGAGATCTTCAGCTGGGAAGATAAAAAACTACAGTCAGCTGCTCCACACATACTGAGGAGGGGGTGACAGCTGAATGACACAGCAGTTCTGTAAATGGGTCTTTGCTTAAATTCTGTCAAGGTCACCTAGAGCTCTCTGCTGCTTTCTGTAATTCATAACTCCAGAGTTAGAGCCACTTAGTTTTATTTTTTCACCACTCCATAAGAGCTCCAACCGCTTGTAACCTTCACCCATGCATATGTTAAGATGTGGCTTCTTTGATATGGATTACACTTCTCTACAACCCTATCTCCTTACTGTCTTCTAAAATTTTATTAACATTTCTTGTCAGCTCAAGGCAGATGCCTTTTCCACTTTTAGCATTCTTAGGGGTTTATTTACTTATTTGTAATATCCTTTACTCTCATTTCAATAGTACATTGGAAAAGATTATTCAGCGTACTGTATTAGAAAATGGATTATTTTATAAATATAATTTGGCTGTAGACATAATTTCAGAATGTTGACAACTGCAATCAGTCCATTTTTTTGACAGAAAGAGATGGTAATCAAAGAAAGTTTAATAGAGGGGGGGTTACTTCCAACAGTTTGGACAAAGTCCAAGGAAACCAATTTAAGGTGGAGTAATGCCCTGGGACTAGAAAAGGTCAGGGGGGTAGGTGTATTCCCCAAGCCTTAAGGGACACTAAAGTGGCAAGAGGAAAGAGTGGTTATTAGAAATCAGAAGAATAACTAATGAAAAGGTTGTCTTGTAGGAGCTGTGGCCTTTGATAGAGGGATAGTCAACCCACCGAAGGAAATGGAGAAATAAATTCATCTCACTCCTCTTCCCTTTTCCTCTGATCTGTTGGTAATTCCCTTGAACTAAACCCAACTGGTAGCTAGAAGGTGAAGAGAGCTTGTTTATGTCTTTTATATAGGTCAGGCTCCTAGGTCACAAAGGGTAGAAAAAGATGAAGAGTGGGTCTGGACAAACAAATGGGAATTATACAGCAGGGCTCACCCTTTTGCATTCACTCTTATATTTGTCCAGATGAAATGCTATGTACCCAACCCAGGGACCACTCACATTTCTATTAGCTATGGTGATGGCAACTTAGTGATCTGCCCACCTGAAACTTAAACAGAAGATATCACCTGTATGCTCCTATACGGCAGGAAAGTGAGGGAGAAGGGAAGGTGAAAAACATTTTATTTCTGTAGTCCTCATTTCTGATGCTAGTCATGAGGGCTGATTCTAGGTAATTCTAGCTTCCTTTCTTTACTATTTGGTCCATGTTTTTTTTTTGTTTTGTGTTTTGTTTTGTTTTTTTACATCTGCCAGGATCTCAGCTGTATGGAAGTCTTTACCTGATGAGATGATCCTGCCTAATCTGGGTCCGTGGTGGTCCTGTCTTTATTGTGTTGCTACAATTTCCATTGACCAGGATTCTTGGGAAAGAATGTACCAAGAAGCACTCCAGTCAACCCCCTGAGTTTCACGAATAGTCCTCCTTGTTCCAACTGTTTAGCAGGAATTCAATTTCACCTTGGTGATTAAGATCAATCACTTTGGTTGATAAGTGACCTTCTTGTCTATTTTATGGGCTCAGTTGTATGAGGACCCCTGAATAATAGATAAATAGACAAGAGAAAAAAAAAAGATTACAAGCAGAGATGAAAGGAAACAGACTCACAGACTTAGAAAACAAACTTATGGTTACCAAAGGGGAAAGGTTGGGGGGAGGGATAAATTGGGAGTATGGGATTGACATGTACATACTACTATGTATAAAATAGATAACCAACAAGAACCTACTATATAGCACAGGAAACTCTGCTCAATATTCTGTAATAACCTAAATGGGAAAATATTTGAAAAAGAATAGATAGATATATGTATATGTATAACTGAATCACTTTGCTGTACACCTGAAACTAATACAACATTGTAAATCAACTATAGCCCAATATAAAATAAAAATTAAAAAAATAAAATAAAGTGCTTAAAAAAAAGGAAGGAACTGAAATTATAAGGAGGTATGAAATACTTAGGCTAGTTATTCAGTATGGTCCTCATGGATTATGTGAGAAGGAAGGAAGTAGGAGATAAGGCTGGGGAGGAAGCTGATGTAAATTATTTATATTTCCCCTTTCATTAATATGTACAAATGATTGGTGTCTGAACTTTCTTAGACTCTATATTCATGAGAATAAGCCACAAATAAATTTTCTCTCTTATTATTTGTTCTAATAAGCAATAAAATTTTGAATCTTGCAATAGTTAATATGTTTATAGTTAGAGATCTATTGTATTCATCTTATAATTTACCTATTATAAACTTTAGTTTTAATTGATACATCATTAAATTTAGTGATACTTGATGGCTTCTATACATAAAATCATGTTATATGGAGAAGATGAATTCTTGACAATTTACACAAAACACTTTAATTTATTAAGTTTTAAAGAATTGCACTAGATTATTTCAAAATTTCCACCCACTTTTAGCTATCTTCTATCTCAAATACAATCACTGAAGACAAAAATAAAATGTGTCATTTTTGGAGGGACACATGAAGATTGTCCAAAGTTTTTCATGTTTTCATTACAAAAGAGAGTGAACAGAGTCTCTAGGGCCTGAAGCTTGGACATTTAGCCATGTTTACGTTCTTAAAGCCAGCTCAAGAACAAACAGTTCAAGTACATACATGACACATTGCTAAATTTTTCTTGGCAAGGTTGCAGAAATGTTTTAGCCACTGGCATATTATTTCATTTTTATTTTTTCTTAGCATCACTGATGGCAAAATATGCCTATATAACTGTTGCATTTTTGTCCGTTTTCATTTCTTATGTGTGAAAATATATTTCGTACAGATAGAGCAGGCTTTAGTCTATCAAAGAAAGAAAGAAAGAAACGTGACCCTGGACTGAGCGCTGCAGATTGAGTTTTCTATTCTCTGCCTGTTACGCTAGAGCTGAACAAATAGAGCTCAGCAACATTTTATAGCCAGCACTTGTATGCACATTTACACACACACACATACACATACACACAGATTTGCATACAGTTAATGTTCTGTGGCTGAGCAAAAGCAAAGGAGGAGAAAAAAACTTAACTATGAAATTACAAGCATCAGGAATAATTCTCAAGAAACAGAGATGTTTTTCTAACCAGTCGTCCATTCAGCACCTTCAGAATTTGGAGGTATAATTTATATAAACCATTTCTGTTCTCTCTTTTCCCCGAATATCTGCAGCTTGTTTGCGTTAGTGAAATTAACAAGGAAGCCAATGTAGCATTAGCTCATTACTACTAAGCTCTCTTCTCTTTAACCATTTCTTTTCTCCTTTTCACTCTATACCATGCACGCCACCCAATCTGGAATCTTTCTAGAATAAGTTGAAATATTTATTTTAATAGCACAGGGAGATCAGCTCGGTGCTTTGTGACCACCTAGAGGGGTGGGATAGGGAGGGTGGGAGGGAGACATAAGAGGGAGGAGATATGGGGATATATGTATATGTATAGCTGATTCATTTTGTTATAAAGCAGAAACTAACACACCATTGTAAAGCAATTATACTCCAATAAAGATGTTAAAAATAAATAAATAAATAAAATTTTTTAAAAAAGAAAAATAAATAGAAGATTTCTTCAGAATATATTTGATTATAATTTTTACCTTGGGAAAAAGTATTACATAAATATTTAAAATATTCTCATCTAACAGATAGCAACATAATATTAATGTTAACATGCGTATTAATTCTCTATTGGTAATTTTGTCTATGAATACTTGTATATTCTATTAATATGCAAGTTATGCATCCGTGGAATTTATACTATTAAATAATTTTAAATGAAATTCTTGGATTATGTTCTCTTTCTGGTTAAAATTTCAAGTCCTCAATTAACTTCTTTTCTAATTAGAAGTTATTATGAAATATATCAGTTTAACGAAACCACAAATAACATTAATTAAATAACCATACGTATTAGCTGAGAAATTTTCAGAAATATTTCTGAGAGAGTTACAGCTAAGATGAAATGAAGACATTTCCATTTCAAATTCTTTTGACATTCTGGATACTACAACAATGTCAAACTAAAACGAATATTTTTCAATATCTTTAATAGTACTGTAATGTAATAATAGAGTATAAGTAGTGTCAATATTATTAATAGTGACTTAATGTAATAATAGCAATGATTGGTGAAGAAAAGAGACCTCAGAAATGACCTTCCAATATTCCTGCTGGGACCCTTTAAATGTCTGCTGATTCTCAGGTCTGTCCATTTGCTGCCAGTGTGGAAATTGTGATTGAAACATTTAATCTCAGTTTCACAGGCACTTGGAACAGAGGGACTAGGCTAGGTGGGTACGTGAGTGAGTGCGTATATTGTCCCACCTCTTTGTATATGGTCCACTTTAGAGAAAGATAACATAGTGAAAGGAGGGCTACTCTTTGCCATTCCTACGTTGCTGCTTTCTGAAATAGTAGTGAGGCAGCGGTGAGAGGAGTCTGGATGCTCTCCACTGGCTTCTGGAAACTTCCACCTCAGTACACTCAGCTTCCAAGTGTGAAGCAAGGACTTTGAGTGTCACCTGGCAGTTCTTTGAAAAACTGATGTAATAAAATATCTTTTTCTCTTTCAAGCAAACATTTTAAAATTGGGTTTATGTCAATTATTTATTGTTTGTGCAAACTTCAGCCGTCACACAACTCTTGGCTGCGCATCCGGCCCTGGGGATTGTATGAAACCGTGCCCTAGTGCACTGAGTGATTGGTGTTCATTCACATTCAGTCTCCAGACCTACTTCACTTTTCAAATGCGGTAGGGAATAAGTGTACTCCTACCACCACATCTAGGATAAACCGATAAACCTTTGCTTATTCTGGTGTGTATTGGAGCCCAGCATCCTCGGAGATCATTTGAGCATTGATTTTTTTGTTGTTGTTTTGGCGGTGCAGCGTGGCTTGCGGGATCTTAATTCCCCTACTAGGGATTGAACCCAGGCCCTGGGCAGTGAAAGCGTGGAGTCCTAACCACTGGACCACCAGAGAATTCCCTGAGCATTGATTTTAAAAGACCAACTTTTAAAGCAACCACAGACATTAAAGAGAAGTGGAGTTTATGCTCACTGAAAAATCAGTATTGCCACCAAATTGTGATTTGATGATCATGTATACTATTTTCATACATTTTATATCTTTCACATAATGTAATTTAATTAAGAGACTAGCCGAAGCTATTTTCTTTTACAATTTCTGGAACAATCAATCTAAGTTTGAAAGAATAGTATTCTTTACCTGAAACTATCGCAATTATCTTTAGCTATAATCTAGGCAAATACACATATTTTATTATATTTAAAATTTTTTGATAATGAGTAAATGACCTGTTTAATGTTTTATATGCCTAAATATGACTTTCAATGTCCATATAATAAAAAAATTAATAAGAACTAACAATATATAGAACTTACTATATATTATTATTTTTTGAGATGATTTAACATATATATTAATTTATTCAATCCTCACAATAGTAATATGAGGTAGGCATAACTGTTACTATAGTTTATCAACGAGTAGTTTAGTCACAGAAATATTATGTAAATTTCCCAAGTTTCACAACTAATGAGCTGCAGTTCCAAACCAGGTTGTCTGATACCAGTATTTATGTTTTTAATGACTGCTGCAAAGTTTCACTACAGAGTAAAAAAGGTTAACATAAAACAGAAAATTCAGTACAAGTGCTTGGTAAAACAAAACAAAAAGAACACACTAATTTTGTCCCACTTAGGCCTTTGAATAATTTAATCGCTGTGTTTTAAAAACAGAAAGTATACAACCCAAGATCTATTATGATACTCTAACAATTACAATATGATTTATTGTGCTGGGTGAAATGGTAACACACACATGGAGCCTAGACTGGCTCAGAGGAAGGGTAGGTAGGACTAGCCTGTAAAGGCGACTCTGGGAACGGGGGTAGTTTTCCAAGCAGAGTTGGTAAAGCCCTGAAGAACAGAGAACTAAGGCATATTTGAAAATCTGAAGAAACTGGAAAGCAAGGCCCACAGTACAATGGTGGAGAATTTAGGTTTTGGATCTAGACTTTTCTGAGATCAAATAAAAACATCATTTTCTAATTGATATGACATTATGTGACTTGGAAAAGATGACCTCACTTTTCAAATGACCAACTTTTGAAAAGAAAAGGAAATATGACTTATCTTGAACAATCTTAGGGAGGATTAAAGGTGAATTGGTGTGTAAAGCATCAAGGACAGTATTTGGTACATAACCAGTTTTTGATGCGTGTGCTCAAATTCACTGTGGCTAGACTGTAGATAGTTGATGGGAAGATCTCTGAGAGGGGTGGCTTGAGGATTCAGCCCATGATGGCCTTGGCCTTGTAGCCCAGAATTTGGACTTTGTCCTAAGAGTAATGGGGATAATCTGAAGGGCTTTAAAGTAAGAAGTTATACTATCGAATTTGCATTTTGGAAAAATTTAATATTAGGATACAGTCATGTAGTACTATAAAATGAAAAATACTTTATTGTGTAAGGTATTTTGAAGATAAGATTTAATAAAAACAAATATGTGGACAGTGGCAGCAACAAAAACCAATATTCTTTAGAAATGTGCGATTTATTTATTTTTTCCTACACATAGAAACATCCTGGCATCACATAAGATCTTTAGAGACCCACCTATATACAGAGGATGTCTCTGGACCACCAAACCATTACATAACTTGTTCATAATTCTTAGAAAAACATATGAACATTCCAGTTGTTGACATATCCACATGTGCAGAAAAATAAAAATCACATGTGTAGGAGATGGTCAGAAATTTTGATTACTCTTAAACTCAGTATTATTTGTGATTTTTATGTACTTTGATTGTTCCTGCCTGTTACTTATTATCTTCTGTGATTGCATTCAATAAACGTTTGTTGAACCAACATTTATGTGGAAATCACTTCATTTTTATACTTACTGTCACATCTTATTGATTCTATTCATGTGTTGTCTTACTATGTAATATAAAATTGTATATTCCCTGTTGGATTACTTGTTCTTTCTTATCTCATTGTATAGAATATGTTCCCAATAAGCATTGATGACATTGCATTTCTTATGTGCCCACATCGTATTTCTATGGGTTGAAAATTAGTACATTTTTCCCTCTACAACAAATAACTGCCAGTATTTTTCAAAAATACAATCAGAGGACCAACTATGTAGGAAAAATCTAGGGAGAGAGGAGTCTTTACTACAAATGAAGATTCCTGAGCCTTACTCCAGATTTACTACATCAAAATGTTCTGAGTACATTCCGGATTCCTGGAATGTGCATTAAAACAACAGCAACAACAACAAAAAACAATGTTTAGGGGATTCTTACGTGAATTTAAGTTAGAAAACCACTTCAGAACATGTGTACAATTCTTTTCTGTTGAAATGAATAGAACTGGACCATCTCAGTGTTGCCATTTCTGTAAGTATTACTTGAATGGTAAAACAATATCCATGATAAGAGTATCTTGACTTCTGCTAAATTAATCTGAAAAACAATCTCATGAAGCATTGATGGATAAGCAGGTGCTATAATCTACATGTTTGTTTTCCCCAAAAATTCATATGTTAAAATTCTATTGCCCAATGTGACGGTATTAGGAGGTGGAGATTTTGGGAGGTGAGTAGGTCGTGAGAGCAGAGCCTTCATAAATGGGATTTGTACCCTTATAAAAGAGGCTCCAGAGAGCTCCGTTGGCCCTTCCTCAAGTGAGATACAACCAGAAGTCTGCGACCTACAAGAGGGCCCCTCACTAAACCATTTGGGCATTCCGATCTCAGACTTCCAGCCTCCAGAACTGTGAGACCTAAATTTCTATCGTTTATGAGTTAACCAGTCTGTGGTCATTTGTTATAGCAAATAAACTAAGACAGCTAGTAATGTATACAATAAATTAAGTAACTTCTGTAAGGACAGAGAGGTGATGATTTAAACATTATCATCCTGAAATGTACGCTCGAATGATATGTACTTGGCTCTATCTAACTTAGTATTTTCTTTTTTTGTGTGATTTTTAAAAAATAAATGACATAACATTTCATGTGACCCAAAACTGGGAAGGAGAGCTAATTTTTAAGAATCAAGATTCAAAAAGCTATCCACAGGCTGAAATATGATTGAATATATCACAATTAATCTTCCAGTATAAAATCTCATACTAGATTAAAAACATCCATTATATAAATCCAGGATGTGGAAAGAGCTGGACTAAAGACAGTTTATTTGCAAAAAGTAGATGACTTTTAGTTGATTGCAAGCTGCATATGAATCGATAATGTGAAGCAGTTGCCAAAAGTGAAGACATTGTTTTTACTTTAATTATAATGTTTCAGCAACTACAAAAGTAAGTAAAAATTATTGTAATGCCATCAGCATTACACAATTTTAATTGTTTTATATTCTCTTCCAGGTGTTGAGCACATACAAGCCTAATTCAAATAGCTTAATCATAATACACACATCATTATTTAAACGTTGTTTTTCTGTCTAATATCATATCATAAAGCTAATGCGACCTTAAGCTTCATTAATTGTAGTACAATGCTGAAGGCAAGGAAAATCACAGTGGAGTCTTGTTCCATGCATGGCCCTGGCAGACAGCACCACATCTGGAGATGAGGTCCCAGTGGCATGGAGTCTGGAAACATGGGGCCAATGACCTGCCAGGAAAAGAAGATTCTTAGAGAATCATGAAAGCAGTTTTTATGTAATTGAAGGCTCATTTTGTGGAGGAGAGATTACCAGGACCTTTTGTTATTTTCCCTGCTTGTCTCTAGAGAGCACAATCAGGATGAGTTGAATTCAATTCAACAAGCATTCATTGATTCTCTATTGTATTTCAGGCATTGGGTTTGGAGTTCAGGGCTAAATGGACAAGGAAGACACAATATCTGCACTCACTGATCTTAGAGCCTAGTTGAGAAACAAGCATGAGACTCCTTGTCAACACCTTTTAAAGCTCCTGAGATAAATTTCCAAATTGCTTTCCTACAGTATTGCATCAAATTTCTCTCCCACCAGGATTATAAATGAGAAAACTGTTTCAACACATCCTTATAGAAATATTGTGTATTAACCTTTTTCCTAGTTTTACATGAAAATGGTATATCATTTAAATTTTTTTCATCTTTATTATGAGTAAGATAAGTTATTTTCAAATATTTACTAATAATTGTCTAGGATATGAATTGGTTGATCATTTTCTTTTCCCTGTAATCTATTGCAGGACACTGAAAATTTTATATGTTAAAAGTGTAATTATAATAATAACTCCTAGTTTTTTTGTGATTTATAAAACTTATTGAGGATCCTTTCTAAATAAAGTTTTTATCATAGTATTTTCCCTGTCTCTTAATAAAATAATATACTTTGAGGACTTTTGAAACAGTAAAGAGCTATGCATTTTCAGTATTTTCATAATTGCCAAAAGTCTATATTCAATACAGGATCATACTATATGTATTGAACATTTAATTGGTTGCAATGATCTCATATTAAAATTTTATGCAAAGTAAATTTTATGCAATGTAAAATACAAACTTTATCTAGGTTATTGAATCCCACTAAAATGGCTTCTTATTTGTGCATGCAGAGAGAGTGAGAGAACCCAAAAGGAGAGTCCTCACCAGACATAAACTCTGCTGGCTCCTTGATCTTGGACTTCCAGACTCCATAACTGTAAAAAAATAAATTCCTGTTGTTTAAGCCACCCTGTCTGTGGTACTTTGTTTTGGCAACCTGAGCAGACTAACACAGGTGCTATCACAGGATGAAATACTGTATTTCCTCTAAATTAGAAAAACTACAAACAAAACCATCTCAAGGTTCTTGATTCAATAGAGCATTGTTTGTCCAAACTCTGTAAATCAACACATTTTCTTCTCATTTGTCTTTCCAAATGACATATTTTTTTGTAAGCTGCAGTATTATTTCAAAAAGAGAGAAAACACACACAAATATTTTCAGTTTTCTTTTATGTTATGTTACTGTATGAATATTGTATGTTATTTTACACATTATGTTGGCAGTATAGCTTTCTTTTTATATAATTATATACATTTATTGGTAATGATGATACTCTAGAAACATTCATGTACATTCATGGAGAACACAAAATTACTGAAATTAGTATTAAAATTACGTTATAAGATTTCCAAAGGGTTAACAAAATAAAAAGTTAATGTATTGATTGATAAGTAGGAAAATTAAATTGGGCAATCTAGACTTAATGACAAAATATATTTTCACTAAGAATGATTCAGTACAAAGGGGAAAGTAGGGGGAGGGAAAAATTAGGAGCTTGGGATTAACAGATACACACTTCCATATATAAAATAGATAAACAACAAGGTTTACAGGGAAGTAGACTCAATATCTTGTAATAATCTATAATGGAAAAGAATCTGAAAAAGAGTATATATATATATATATATATATATATATATATATATATATATATATATATAGACCATCTGAGAAGAGTATTTATATATAGTATATATAGTATATATATATATATAGTGTATATATATAGACCACCAACTCACTTTGCTGTACATTAGAAACTAACACAACATTGTAAACCAACTATACTTCAAAAAAAATTTTTAAATTAAAAAAAAGAATGATTCAGTAAAGAATTTATACCTGCTTGATAACAGTTATGATTGTATCCTTTGAAAGAGATAGAAAAATATGAATATTTACTGCACAGTTATCTATTTTATGACTGGGGTGTTCTTATCTTTTATCCTCAGGTTTACAAACAGTGGGATTCGATAACCTAAATCAAGTTTCTGTTTTACATTGCATAAATTTTACTTTGCATAAAATTTCAATATGATATCATTGCAACCAATTAAATGTTCAAAACATATAGTATGATCCTGTATTGAACACAGACTTTTGTCAATTATAAAAATACTAAAGATGTATGTTTCTTTAATGTTTAAAAAGTCCTCAAACTATATTATTTTATTAAATCCTCATAATCATATGTTATGTCACATCTCCTACTTAAGGAAACTACTGTGTTGCAGTTTTTATCACTCTATCCAACATTTTCATTTTATGAAGCTTTTGTTTTAAAGGTTGTAAGAGTTTTACACTAATCTAATTTAATCGCATTATTTTTATAAAACATTAAAGTTTGACATTGTATTACCACATAATTTCATAGAATGTCGATCTTCCCTTTGTCACCTCCATCCTCTGTGGGTCAGAAGTTTGGGTTGGAAAAGAAAATTGTAGTCATCTCTTCCTGACAGGAGATCCCTCAAAGCCAACTTTTTTGAGCTATTTCTTTGAATTTAACTTTCCTGAAATAAATATAGCATAGTTTCAGTTAAGAATATGTTGTACTGAAAGTAACAAAAAAACATGACTTCTGTGGCTTAAACAAATAGAGATTCATTTTCTCATATAACTGGACAGAGGGATGTGTGGCTTCAGTTCAACTCTTCATCAATTCTGTGGGCAGTGCCTCTAGAGTTCTCTTGGATACAGATGGCTACTTTCAAGGATGAAACAGGTGGGAAGTGATGCTCACTTCCATGCTACTGTCTCGAGAGAAATAAAAAGTTTTCCCAGAAGTTCTCCATACATTTCTGCTGGGATTTCATTGGTCAGAACTGGGTACCATGGCTACCTGTAAGCAAGAAGAGAGGCCGGGGAAATGGGGTAGGGACAGCAGTGTTAGACTCAGACCAGTGTTCCTTAAAGAAAGTGCTTTTGTTGTTTTGGGTGGGATAATTCTTCAGTTTGCTAGATTGTCTCTGGCCCTGATAATCAAAAGTTACTAGCTCTTCTCAGTCATTTTGAAAACCAAGAATACCTCCACAGCAGACTAACCACTCCCTAGGAGTGTGGAACTGTCCCATTTGAGACTCACTAGATTATATACATTGTCATCTATCATCTAGGCCTTTGCTGGCTTGAATTAAACAAGGGTTTGGAAGGAAAGAAAAAGAAAGAAATATATACTGGAGAGGCAAAATTATCTGCCACATCAACCATAGTCACCAGATTTTGTAGATTTCTAAGTCAAGTTATAAAATTTGAAATTATAGTATTTTAAAACATTTCATGTAGTTTACCTGTTTAGCATAATTAGCCTCCTCTCTTCATCTCTCTACCATTGTCTTTCTTCTTTTTCTTCCTTCCTTTCTTTCTTTCTTTCTCTCTTTCTTTCTTTCTTCCTTTCTTTCTTCTTCTCTTTTCCTTCCTTCTTACTTCTCTTCCTCATTCCCTTTCTCCCTCCCTCCCTCTCCCCTTCCTTCCTTCCTTTCTTCCTTCCTTCTTTCTTTTCTTCCTTTCTTAGTTCTCTTTTGTTTTCTCTGGTCTCTTCCTTTCCCCCTGCTTCTCTTTGTTTCTTTCTTTCCGTTATCCAAGCAGGATTATCACTTTTGACTTTTAGGAAAAACAGTCCAAAACAATTTATTTTTCACCTTTTAATTTTTATTCTCTGGTAGAAAATATAAATTATAATTCATCCTTGCTGTTATCAGGAACTTCTTCCATTTTTCTTACATATTTCTTGGTGATCCACTGCTATCACGAAATGAGCACTTGGTGTTAAATTCTGCAATCTGAACTCAAAAAGGTTTGGGAGCTTTTTTTTTCCCTTTCCCCCTCTTTTTTCCCTGTCCTTCCCTCTCTGAACACTTGATCCTAGAGACCACTGGGTGGAGCAGAAGAATGTGGGTGTCATCTTGGGAACTGGGGGGAGATGGAGTGGCCCAGAGCATGGTGTCATTGTTGACTGGTGGGAGGATCTGATGGGTGGGCTGCCCTGCACCATGGGCCTGGTGTGGGTGTCAGAGCCCAGTTCAGGGCCAGTGTTGCAACAGAATGAGAACTACTGTCCCACAGAGAGTCAGCTTGGCCAGGGAGGCAGAGTTCTAAGTGGGAATGGAGGGGCATGCAGAGGGAGTGAAACTGAGCAGAACCTTGTGGGGCTCCTGGGCACAGAAGCCTTTGAAACAGTTGCCAATCAGGGAAGGAAGGGGATGCAGAGACAAGGGAGGAGCAGTCAAGAAACAATAATGCATTCTTGGGGCAGGGTTCTGGTTCCACCTCAAGGGATACACATAACTATATCTTTGAGCTCTTTACAGAGCTAAAACTCCCAACAAATGGAAGATGTTAGCATTCTTCGTTCTAGACAAGATCACAGTTTGATAACCTCGAGAAGCTAGCTCATCAGGAGACCACCTGAGGCCAGATTAAAGGAATGCAGGGCCTGCACACACCCTGATCCTTATCGACAACCCCACCCTTGAACTATTGCTATAAAACTCCTCACCAAATCCTCCTAGGTTGGGACACACAGTTTTTCAAGGCACAAGCCCTCTGTGTCCCCCTTTAAATGGCAAAGCAATAAAACGATTCTTTTCTATTTCACCCAACACTGTCTCTGAGATTCGATTTGGCACTGGTGCACAGAGACTGACTTTTTGGCATCAGGAGTGACCAGGGAGTGGACACAAAATCTGACCAGTATGAAGAAAGCCTGGCCTTTAATGCCAGAACACAAGATGCCCCATTAAATTTGAACTTCAGATAAACAATGAATCATTTTTTAGTATAAGTATGTATATAGATGTATATGTGTTATAGGTATGTTTGGGGGCATATTTATACTAAAAAACAATTCATTGTTTGTCAGAAATTTAAATTGAACTGAGCATTCTGTATTTTATCTGGCAACTCTACAAGGAGGTAATAGACTTCCGTTTGGCAGGCAGCCCACGCTTCCAGAGCTGGGAGAGAAGTAAATCTGTATGGAGATAGGATCATGGTAAAGGCAGGAAATAGTTAAATGCAGGACATTTTATAAATAAGTAAATATTTAAACATAATGAGAGCCAGTTTTCTCATTATTGGTAAAGGGAATTGCATTCATGGAAAGAAAGAAAACTAGAATGAACCCAGTGAGGTTGTATTAAAATTAGTTATTGATATGAATTCATAGTTTTCAAGATTTATAACTGAATATAGAAATAAGTATAGATGTAAATGCATGTATGTGTGTGTGTGTGTGTACATTTCCTCTAACTCTGTCCACTTAGAACTAAAGCAGTAACACCCCAACAGCAATGAGAGCATCCTACACCCAGATCTTGGATTCTCCACTAAAAGGAACCAAGGATCCTTAGAGAAATAACTGATTCCAGGACTGGGGCAGGAAAAATATTAGATGAGCTTGGAATACCTCGTTGGACCAGGAATGTTGGGAATACATCAAAAGAATAAGAAAGCAGTTTGAAAGCTTGTGTCAGCTGAAACTATTGACCCAAAAGGAAACAATTTAAAGATCAAAGTTAAAAATAATTGTAAAGAATTATAACCGATTGAATAAAAATTGGAACCTATGAGGTATTAAAGGTGTAAACAAACAGAAAGTTTGTGGAGGAGGACATTCACTTCCCCCAAAACACTAATGACAAAGGGAGAAGAGTATGTTGGAAAGGCTTGGTGGATATCACCTTAAGCAAGTGGTAAAAATAATAGAACATCAGTAATGGGACAAACCGAAATTGTGCACAGTCTTATAGAATAAAATGAGAACAACACACCATCACTTAGGTGTTATGCCTGCTAGAAATGCATAATCTGAACCTAATCACAAGAGGACAACACATAAACCCACACTGAGAGAAATTCTACATAAGCACATGCTTGTAATCTTCAAATGTTCAAGATCATGAAAGTGAACAAAAGATTGAGAAACTGTCCCAGACTAAAGGGAATGAAGCGATGTGACAACAAAATGAAATGTGTGGCTCTAAATTGGACTTATTGCTGTATGGGATGTTATTGAGATAATTGGTAAAACTTGGTTGGGTTATAAGAATGAGCTGGTGATGCTGAAAGCTCATCCTCTGTGCATTGTTGCTGAATTAAATCTTGGAGACAAGAGTTTGGGGTCAAGTAGAAAAGACTAGCTTTATTGCTTTGCCAGGCAAAGGGGGACGCAGCAGGCTCCTGCCTCAAAAAACTATGTGTCCCAACCTGTGAGGATTTGATGAGGAGTTTTATAGCAAGCCTTCAAGGGTGGGTTTGCTGATAAGATTAGGGTGTGTGCAGGGCCTGCACTCTTCTAATCTGGTCTCAGGTAATCTTTTTGATGAGCTTCTCTGGTTCCTTTAATCTCATCTCAGATGGTCTTCTGTGGTATAAAGAATGCTTACATCTTCTATTGTTGGGTTTTAATTCTATAAAGAGCTTAAAGATATTTTTATGTGTGTCACTTGAAGTGGAACCAGGACCCTGCCCCAAGGCTGCACTATTGTTTCTTGGCTGCCCCTCCCTTGTATTTGCATCCCTACCCTTCCCAGATTAGCAACTTTTTGAATATACCCTTTGGAGCTCAGGGAAAGTCATGGAGACTGGGGTCTGTCCCCTACAAGAAATGGGGGACACGGAAAGGCTTCCTTGCCCAGGAGCCCCACAGAGTCCTGCTCGGTTTCACTGGTAGTAATGTATCCATGTTAAAGTTCTGATTTTTATGGTTATATTAGGAGTACATAAAAAAAGAACTTCCTTCCTTTCCTTCCTTCCTTCCTTCCTTCCTTCCTTCCTTCCTTCCTTCCTTCTTTCCTTCCTTCCTTCCTTCTTTCTTTTCCTTCTTCTTTTCTTTTTTTTTGTAGAAAATACACACAAATACAATTTAAGTATTTGACTGTAATGAAACATCAGACTGGCTATTTTCAAATGTTTCAGAAAAAAAAGTAATTTCTACTTTAAGATAAATTTTTGTTTTGTAAGTCTTCAGTAGGTTTGTGATTTTCAAACTTTAAGAAATATTACATTTTATATTATATTTTAAAATGTTTTAGGTGTTGATTGTTGTGATTATTGTATTATCATATTAGCTTGGATAGGTGAAGCACAGAAGATTTTTAGAGCACTGAAAATACTCTGCCTGTACGATACCATAATGTTGGATACAAGACATTATACAATGTCAAATTCAAAGACACAAAGAGCGAACCCTAATGTAAACTATGGACTTTGGGTGATTATGATGCGTCAATGTAGGTACATCAATTAAACCCACAATGTACGTTCAACAAATGTAACACCCTAGTGGGAGATGCTGATCATGGGGAGGCTATGCATGTATGGCTGCAGGGGGTATATGGGAACTCTCTGTCTCTTCCCCTCAATTTTGCTGTGAACCTTAAACTGCTCTAAAAAAATAGAGTATTAATTTAAAAAAAAAGTGCTTGTGTACAGGCAAAATTGTGTTAACCGGAAAGCATGAGACATGATGTTTTGGTTAATTGGACTCAGCATTAACCAAGAGTAAAATGGAAATTCCCTTCTCTTTCAGTATTTGGTTGGCATATTTCCAACAATAACAGTATGCTGCACTGCCCTAAGGTGTCAAGGGAAAGGCACTTGTGATAAATGTATTTGGCAATCTATCTGTCTCAGAGCTTTTCACCTATCAATGTCCTTACTAGTCTTTCCCTGGAACTACTCAGGGTGGAACAAACTGAGCTAAATCTGTGATTCTTCAAAAAGATGTGGGTTCTAAAGTTGCTTTCAGGAACAAATCCTTGGCATTGGCTAAGGCAAGAGAAAATCTGGCTATGGTTCAAGGATTCAGAAGTTCTGGTTTTCTTATCAAAGTGATGGCCAAATTTTTCTCCCATCTCAATTTGCTAAAAGCATCAGGTCTTACAGACATTTAGTCCTCTTCTAATTCCTGTAATAGAAAGTTCTATATGCCTTAGGATATTTGGTTTCTGTACCTCAGGGTCTTCATTGTAAAATAAAAGTTATATTGATAGTACTTATTTCGCAGAATTCTTATGTGGACCATGAGAATAAAGTATCTGGATGGAAAGAGCTTTGGTAAGAAGTGGCACACTTTGATAAATAAGATTAGTTGATGGAAATCACTGATAGTATGATTGCTTACTTCATTTTTTCCCATTGAGCACATCAAAATCTTGATTTTGAGTTAGTCAGGATCCATCCAATATCTGAAAGGGATCTTTCTATAAAACTCAAAGAAAACTATGGAAGGGTTTTTTTTGGTTATGACTGCACATGCTTCACAGAATGAGAACCACATTTCGTTTACTAAATTCAGAATAATAAATGACTGATGATTGCATATAAGAAAGCAAAAATAATGTATAATGGGGTGTTGAGTATTTTTGAATTTCTTCTATCTCTTCTTGGGAACCCCCTAAACATGGAATAGCTAAGAGATTGCCTGGTCTCTATTCTGGTTCAGCTGAATCATTCTGTTGTTTCCCTGACTGCCTTGCTTTCTCAAGGGTTATATCAGTCTACACTGAGCTGTTGCTTCCTCCCATCAGAGCTATTAAAAATTACAGAAATATTTCTCATTCTCTGTCGGTTATTTGTCAGTTTCATTTTAAAGTAACAAAGTCTGTATTCATTATGTTGCAAAGGGGAAATACACTGTACCCCTACCCTGACACTAGCTATTATTAGTCTAGGAAAGCACAAGAGCCTCTCTTTGCTAGGGTTGTCCCTAGAAAATGTATTTCTTGTTAATCTGGAAGATCTGTGGTCCCACAATTCCCTGCGCTGTTTTGCACTGGCTTTCTGCTATAAGTATGCTATAAGTATGAGTATGTTCCTCATTAAGGACCAGGCTAGAAATACATTTCACCCAGTTGGAAGCATACCACCACCATCACACTGCTCCTCGTCATTGAGACTTTTACTAGGTTAATACAGTGCAGAATTTAACTGCTTTTTTTTTTTTATAATCCATGTTATTAGGACACAGTTTCACATACATTGATCCTTATTATTAATTGTCTATAGTATTATGGAGAATTTCATGGGTAAGGATAATAGGACAGGGCAATATCTCTCTCCAGAAAGCATTTAAGGCAGTGAGAACATCCAAGTCACTATTACTGCTAGATAGCTAGCATTTTTCAAGTTGTCTTTTGTCAGGAAATAAGGCTTATGTTTTTAAGCTTTTGAGTCACAGAGACCATCCCTTAGGAAGAGAAAGTTTTAAGATTAAGAAATGACACTCTTCATATCTCCACGGTGCTTCACTGAATTCTTTGCTCATCACTCAGCCTCTTCACAACATTGCCCTCATCACTCAACGATCACTGGATCAATGAGTAAGTTTTATGTCATCCACTCCCATCCCCTTCATCCCCCAAAAGAAACATCATCAGGTACTAATGCCAATGTTAATAAACTGAGTCAGAAAAGCAGAAATTCTTTGTACAATTTATAGTCATCATTACATATTCAATAGCACACAATCTTTTTTTTTTTCAAACTGAAATTTTTAAATAATTTGTTTCAGCTTGAATTCATTCTATTGGGACTATTATAATAGAATATCTGCAAAATTTAAATGTTGAAACGTTGAATTAAAGTAATAAGATTTGGTTTCAAAGTTTATATAAATGCTACTGATAAACCTAAATGACAAAATTATTCTAAAGAAGCCAATATAAAATTTTCTGTCAAGATCACATTTGACATGTGATAAGGGAAACTTGATAAGCAGGAACTGAACTGGAAAGAACTTATTTTTCACAGATAATAAAAGCCCAGAGGTGGGGCATCCAGGACCAACAAGGGAACTGTCCTATGCTGTCAGATACCTTTGCTCTGTCCAGTTTTCTGGTCAGCCCTACTTTGTGTGTCCTGTACCCACAAGCTTCTCTACTTCAGCACATTGTGACTATGTTCCACAGGAAGAGAAAAGGGCAAATGGGCAAAGTCCAAATAGTAACTGCCAACTGACTGCCTTTCTCACTAGCATTATAGGAAATCACTCTCAAAGACTTCCCTCTAAATCTTACTGGCCAGATGCATGGCGTATGGCTGCCCTAGTGGCATCAAATTCTGCAAAGCTAAGTATTTTAAAATGGGTATGTTGCCATCTCACAGAAAAGCAGAATTCTGAGTAAAAAAAGAAATTGAGAATGGACATTAGGCAAGATATTAGCAGTATTGGCCACAATAACCTAATAAATAGATTCTCATAAAAAATAACAGTCTCTTTGACACTAGTCTTGGCAATGATTTTTTGGATTTGACAACGAAAGTATGGCAACAAAAGCAAAAGTAAATGAATGGGACCACATCAAATCACAACATTTCTACACAAAAAAGAAGCAATCAACAAAATGAAAGGGCAACCTATGGAATGGGAGAAAATATTTTCAAATCATATAACTGATAAGGAATTAATATCCAAAAAGATAAGGAGCTCATACTACTCAGGCACAATCAAGATCTGGTCTACAGGCAGCCCTCAGGAAGAGGGGCTTCTGGCATTGTTGACAGATAAACTGATAGAAGTGGAGGCAAGGGATTTATAACAGCATAACAAGCACTTGTCACGACTGAGTTCTCCATAGCTGGAAAACAGAACAAGCCATGGAGGCCCTAGGGGTCAGGCAGGGCCAAAGGGATCTGATGGCAGAGGGGAAGCATGTCAACTGGTCCTTACAGGGCACCTTGCATGGATGCTCTGAAGCAGCTTTCAGATCACATGGGTGGGGAAAATTGGTCCTACCTGCTGAAGGAGTGAGTCCATTGGTCAAAGTTTATTCATGTTTTTCTGGTCTCTTTTCAGGTTTCTTTTTTTATTTAATTTAATTTTTATTTTATATTGGGATATAGTTGATTTACAATATTGTGTTAGTTTCTGGGGTACAGCAAAATGGTTCATGTATAACCATGACCATAATTCATAACCATAATGAATGTATATCCATTCTTTTTAAGATTCTTTTCCTATATAGGTTATTACAGAATATTGAGTAGAGTTCCCTGTGCTATACAGTAGGTCCCTGTTGATTATCTATTTTATATATAGTAGTGTGTATATGTTAATCCCAAACTCCTAATTTATCCCTTTCCCCTCACCTTTTCCCTTTGGTAAACATAAGTTTGCTTTTGAAGTCTGTGAGTCTGTTTCTGTTCGTAAATAAGTTCATTTGTATCATCTTTTTAGATTCCACGTATAAGTGATATCATCTATTTGTCTTTCTCTGTCTGACTTACTTCACTTAGTATGATAATCTCCAGGTACACCCATGTTGCTGTAAATGGCATTATTTCATTCTTTTTTATGGCTCTGTAATATTCCATTGTGTATATATACCACATCTTCTTTTTCCATTCCTCTGTTGATGGACATTTAGGTTGCTTCCATGTCTTGGCTATTGTAAATAGTGCCGCAATGAACATTGGGGTGCATATATCTTTTTGAATTATGGTTTTCTCCAGATATATGCCCATTGGTCAAAGTTTATTCATGTTTTTCTGCTCTCCTTTCAGGTTTCTGACCCTTCCCCCAACCCCCAAATTCTTAGTTATCTAGTTCCTTGCTGTTTCTCTGCTGCTGAAATCTGTTCCTTCTCACCATCTTTGCCTCCAAAATAAAATGGCACCAATATCATTTCTTATTCTGATAGTACAATGCCACAGACACAGTGTGCCTTCATTTCAACAAAGCTTTGGATAAGATCTCTTCTGGTATTTTCCCCACAGTCTCCAGCACTGAAACTCTGTGTTTTCTACAGTTTCTTGTGGACATATTTTCCAGTTATATTGGAAGGACTTTAATCACTGTGAGAGTAAAGATTAGTTCCTTCAATACTCCAGCTGCTCCTGATACCACCTAGGACTTTTCCTGAAGTCTGCATTGAACTATCAATATAATAAATGTTTAGTCTAGTTTGAGTAATTATTCATTTGAAGAAGAAAATACTGCCAGGTAATGAAACTCAAATGAAATGTTTTGAGTTCTGTAGATATCTTCCTTGATAACGTTTTATAATTCCAATGCAATAATGCAGGATGATAATTAATTATGCCAGGATTGTATCTTATTGGAGGAAAGACTTTTAGCCACTTTTTCCCATACATGCTCTGCCTATGCTGGCCTATTTCTTAGCAGCTCTATCTCCCTATCGCCCATCTCCCATCCAAGAAAAGAAATTAACCTGATTATTCAAATTCAGAGATTCTGGTTGCACACAGTTATTAGTGGGCATTGACACTGGGTGTACGATCACTGGATATAGCTATAAAGTGAGGAGTTCAGGCTCCAGGATTTCTCATTGTCATTTCCTTTTTTTGTATTGTGTAGCAGAATTGGTAAGCAAAGTTGGGGATTCCTCTTCAATTTTGGTGGTCTTCCTCTGACTCTCATTCTGTGTCTGGGTGGGTGAATGGACTCCTGTATCTTTCTGTTTCATGCCTGCTGATTTAAACTGTGGAGGTCTTAGGGTGAAAGAAATGTTTAGGATGTTCCTTTTAGACCTAAAGCCTAAGCTGGGAGCTTCAATTTATCTTTTGACCAAGGCTATTAGTTGTATTAGGATACAGCAACCAACAAAATGACACTTTTTTATTCCTGTCATTCCTGTCCTGTTTTGACCCTTGGGTATCCTACTTAATAGGATTATTAACCCTGTGGGAGGGATTCTTGGCTGTGACATAGGAAAAGCTTTCCTAGCCTCTTGTATTTGTCAAGGTTCTTCAGAGAAACGCAATCATAGTAGATTTATTATGAGAAATTAGCTGTTGCAACTATGGAGGCTGAGAAGTCCTATGATCTTTTGTCTGCAAGCTGAAGACCCAAGAAAGCCAGTGTTGTAATTTAATCTGAGTCTGAAGGCCTGAGAATCAAGGGAGCTTGAGGGCAGGAGAAGATAAGATGAGATGTCACAGCTCAATCAGTTTGGTAGGAAAAAAGAAAGGAGGCAAATTCCTCTTCGCTCCATTTTTTGTTCTATTTAATTCCCAGTGGATTAATTGATATCTACTCACATTGGTGAGGATAATCTATTCTACTGAGTTCACTCATTCAAATGCTAATCTCTTTTGGAAATACCTTCACAGACACACCCAGAAATAATGTTTAATCTGGATACTCTGTGATCAATCAAGTTGACACATAAAATTAGTCATCATACTTCCTGACTCCAAAATAATTATAATACCATCAAAATTTGTCCCTGACCTCTAAGATACCTTAGAATATTTAATGACAAGTTCTGTAATCAGTTATTTATAGGCCTATGTCTATGTTAGCTTCTGCTATATGAGGATAAAAAATGCATTTAATTTCTCAGGCAGGTGGTATGATGTTAAATACAGAAGTTATTTTTTTCAATGAATGATAGCATAATTTTAAGTGTGTCATTTCAAAAACATATTTTCAGATATTTGGAGCTTCTTTTAAGGAAGCATTTAATTGAGCATGTACTATATACCCTAAAAGGCATTATACTCATTTAGAGATGAGGAAATTGAGGCTCCAGGAGGTTATGGAGTTTGTCCAAGTGTCCATGCTGAAGAAGTGACAGAGTTGAGATTCCAACAAAGGTATGTGCAACTCCAGAGCCAGCTCCTGGCCTGAACCACTGCCTCTGAGAAGGCTCAAGGGTCTGGAGTGGGGGAGGGGGAAAGTTCCACTTATCCTTGGTCAGACAACATTATCTCATGTGACTATCAGTTTTCCTGGCTCTGGGCAGCAACTTGGCTAGTCTTGGTGATGAGATATTTTTGGTCCAGTGACTGTTATGAAGGCATAGTTAACTAAAAAATAGTCTTATGAATAATAATTGTCACTTTCATCATGTTGTTTATTTACAAAAGATTTGGAGTAAGATGAGGGGGGCGGGGGCACTGTCAGGAAATTAAGAAAACCAGAGGAGGCAAGGCAGGAACACCTGGGAGGAAAAAAACTGAATTCCAGCTGTTTATTAAGAATATATTTAAAAATATATATTATATTAAGTATGTATTAAATGTATTATATTAAACACTTATTGAATACATTATATTAAATACATATACTATAATATAATGTATTATAAAGTATAATAAAATATTGTATTATATTATTATACATAATAAAAAGGAAATCTTTGGTCTCAGGCTGGCCATTTCTATATGAGAGAGGACAAAGTCTGAGTGTCTCTAGAAGGAATGACTATGGAAGGCTGATTAGAATATTCAAAGAAGAGAATAAAAGCCAGTTTTAACCTATGCTTTCTCTTGTGTAGTCTTAATCACAACTGGATTTAGCAACTTTAGGATATACCGCTCTATACTTAAGACCAACTAATGAAATATAGAGGATTGGTTTTTACTGTTAATTTGAACAAGTCTTCTTAGTTTAACTTCTAGGAGTCATTCTAAAGAAACAGAAAAGCAAGGGAATAACAGAATGTTGTTATCACGCTTTTATTTTGTTAATCATTGAGATAAGTTTGAATAATTTTGTTTCAAGTCTACAAAGAGATTGAAACAATTTATTTGATTGCAAGCAATAAAATTAAAAAGTTTAAAAACATAATCCAGGACCATGGAAAATAGAGTTAGAAGTACAAAGAATGGATCAGGAAAAGTTTGTGTAAGGATAAACATCATAATTTCCTAGATAGTTACTGAAATTAGGTCTACAGATTTAGCTCTGAGGTTTCTGGCAGCCAAAGAAGAAATGTTATGTTGTTCCGGGAGAACATTCATCTAGTTGTTAACAAGACAACCATATCCAAGCCCTATTGTTTGTGCAGATACTTCAAGTTTTCTCAATGAATGCTTATGACGTGTAATCTGCAGCCAGTTGTACTCATGTGTCTCCCCCAGGGCTTTATTTCCCTCTTCTATGAAATTTGCCCTGGAACAAATGTTCACACCTCTGGGTACCACGGAACACAGCACAAACGGGTCAAAGTCACCATGTCCCATTTGAGATCATGTTCCACAGAAACTATTTATCCAGTGATAACAGAACAGACAAAGATTGTTCTTTGTCTCCATACTTTCTGTTTCCGTACCTTTTCTCCTGGAATTCTAAATAAGTATAAGCTATAATCTCCCCCCTTTTTTGCTGGAATTACAATGTGATGAAGTCCTACCTATTAATTTCATCTTCAAATGTATGCATGCATGACTTTTTGAAGTGATGGTATTTCTGTTCCTTTGAGAGAACATTCATATTTGAAATCTCTCTAGAGCTAGAAAACATAGCAAAAGGAAATAAACTGGTCCTAGAATATACTACATTTTCCTGGGGGAGTAGGAAGAGGAGAGGAAAACATGTGCCAAAGAGAAAGATATCCTTATTTACAGATGGGTCGTTAGATTATAGGAATTCCAGAGCATCAAGAACCAACCCCCCTCCCCCCGCCAACCCCGCCACCTTTAAATTCTTTCAATTCTAAAATACTTCTCAATAGCTGAGGGTTCAATTCTTTTCATTCAGTTGATATCTCATTGGTCTTCTAATCACTAACACCTTAGCGTGACTATGTTGAAGATTCCTCTCAAGCCAGAGAACTTGCTCAGGGAATATCTTGGGTATAATGAGGAACAAATGACACATTAAATACATTTTGGATGGAAAGAAGCTGGAAAAAGAGGGTTTCAAATCCAGTTCATTGCATAAGAGTTGAACCCTTAATTATAAGACAACTAAGCCAGGGATCAGATTAGTATATAGTTCAATGTCAGATGTATGAATAATGAAAACTGCTGTAATTACTTCATGCACTCTTATAAGCCTTGTCTTATAAACAAATTTGGAAATTTTGGACCATCCCTAAGCATTTCTAGATGTCCTTATAAAAATCTATTTAGTTTTTATTTTTAACTAGATGTAGACATCAATCGATGAAATAAATGGTGGAGTGTATAACCTATATTATTGACCTTAAGTCAAAGGTTACTTTCCTAAAAAAGATACACTATAAATCTTTTCCTCAAAAAAAAATAAAAACTTAAAAATAATGTTATGTTACATTCATTTTACTTGATCTGAAAATGACTTCTTCTAGCTCTCTGGTCAGGGACATCTAATAAGTATAGTGAGTTATACATAGTATGTTCTTTTGTCTAAACTCAAAATAAGGATAGGCTTCCATAAGTCTTTTCCATGTTCTTTAATAACAATTTGTATTATATGAAAATTCTGTCTAATATGGAAGATGGCTGATTATTGATAGTTCACACACAAAATACATTTCACCCAAAGATTTAATCATGTGTATGTTGCCTGTGTAATATAGAAAATTATGGTATTATATGTCATTATAAACACAAATTAAACACAGGCTTTAACAGTAAATAATACAGTCATCTGGCTTTTGTTAATAATTTTTGATAACCACCTATTGGAAATAAAACAAAGTTTCAGAAGTGCAAATGGTGTGTAATTTTGACAGAAGTTTCTTTTTTCCTTTAGTGGGCCCACAGCTAAGCCATTGATAGACAAGCCCATGGGAGACAAATTAGCTCATGTAGACAAAGTGAGAGAGTGGCATGGACACATATACACTATCAAACGTAAAATAGATAGCTAGTGGGAAGCAGCTGCAGAGCACAGGGAGATCAGCTCGGTGCTTTGTGTCCACCTAGAGGGGTGGGATAGGGAGGGTGGGAGGGAGGGAGATGCAAGAGGGAAGAGATATAGGAACATATGTATATGTATAACTGATTCACTTTGTTATAAAGCAGAAACTAACACACCATTGTAAAGCAATTATACTCCAATAAAGATGTTAAAAAAAAAAAATTAGCTCATGTAACTCGTATGCTCCAGGAGTTTTCCCACAGTACCACTGGGTCAGTGCTTGGACAAGACAATTTACCATGTCTCTGAGTGTCCAACTCCCAAGGGCACATTAATTTTGCCTCCCCAGAATCAGGTTGAGGTCTGAAGTTCTGTGTTTATGATCATGAAGTATACTTTGGCTAGCAGAATGAGAGAAAGAGTTGGGTTTTCACTAAACTCACCCATTACCTTGACTTCAAAACTATTACATTGATACTACCTGATGAAAATAACCAACTTCAAATGATGGTAGAAGCTAAAATACAGTTATACCATCAGAGGTCTACCTGTGACAGGAAATAAAACCCAAATCATCTAAGCATTTCTATGTAAAATGATAGCAAAAGAGAAATATATAATTTTGGAGTCATTATATGAAGAAATAATGGAAGGGATATCTCTTTATTTAAGTTTGTTTTAATACCAACTGGAAAGTCTTTCAAAGTCTGTGAATCTCATTAGTCAAAGCATGAAAGTAGACCGAAGGGCATTTATGAGAGATTCAAAAAGATGATATAGAACTTGAAAAACTTGTAGAAAAATATGAATATTTTGGGGAAAAATTCATCAAAAACATCTGAAATGTTAACCCCAGTCAAAGAGAGATATGAATAAAATAGGTAAGAGATTTAGCTATGAATAAACTAGAGGAAAATTAACTAGATAAAAAAAATTTATTGATAAAATACCTTTTAAAAGTATAATATATATATTTTAAATCATGCTCTGTCTCAACTTCTTAAAACTGGAAATATTTTAGAATATGAGAAATTTCAAAACATATTAATTATACACCACAGCACTTTTTTTAGTATTAGAACTTTTTTTTTTTTCCAAATGTACTCTCTATTTAGGGAAATCATGGTTGCCACTTTGTATTTAAAAAACTACTCATTTTCCTCCTAATCCATTATATACAGTTGAATTAAATATGTCAAAACAAATATTACAAAAATGTTCACATTGTGGGCAAACTAGGGAACTAGAATTGTGTTTTGTTTTGTTTGTTTTTTTTGACACAACTACTTTTTCATGATAGATGTGATCATTTCTTGAATTTTGTTTTCCTGCATTTTCTTTCACTTTGTATTATTCTTTCTTGTATTTCTGATGAAATTTCTGATGAGACATAGATGATCATAAGGTAGCTCATAAAAGGAAAGTGACTTGGATTATTTGGAGTCCTAATGGCAGCTTCTGGTATAACCACTAAGGGTATTAGGAGGTGGGGAAAATCAGAGGTAAAGCAGGCTCTAGATTTATGATTTACGTACTTGTTTTGGAGATCCTGATCCATGGACTGCAAAGCAGTGAAATACAAACCTTGGCCCTGATGAAGAAAGAGAGAGAGTAAGAGAAAGAGAGAGTGTGTGTGTGTGAGAGAGAGAGAGAGGGAGAGAGAGAGAGTGAGCTCCAGTGGATGATGTTTAAGCACAAATTGGAAAACAACAGAATTTTGAATTTGAAGTATTGATAAAAAAAACTTTCATCTAATTTTGAGCAAAATTTATCTTATAATTTGGTAAATTTAACTGGAAAATATTTACTTTAAAACAAACTTCTGTAATGATATGCTGAATATCTATTTGTTTTTTTCCAAGTCAAGCACAAGTACAGTTGACCCTTGAACAACATGGGTTTGAATTGTGTGGGTCCACTTATACACAGATTTTTTTTCAATAAATATATTGGAAAATTGTTTGGAGGTTTGAAACAATTTGGAAAAACTCGCAGATGAACTTCATAGTTTAGAAATATTGAAAAAATTAAGAAAAAAATAGGTATATTATGCTTGCATAAAATACATGTAGGTACTAGTCTATTTTATCATTTACAACCATAGAATATACACAAATCTATTATAAAACATTATGGTTTATCCAACTTTACACACACAAATATTTATAGTCCATGGCACCATTCACAGTCAAGAGAAATGTAAACAAATGTAAAGATACACTATTAAATCATAACTACATAAAAGTAACTGTAGTTCCTACTGTACCACTGTAATAATTTTGTAGCCACTCCTGTTGCTGTTGCAGTGAGCTCAGGTGTTGTGAGTATCCACTTAAAACATCGTGTGATGCTAATTATATCTGCATGTACAGTTTGTTTCTCCAGTAAATTGTATAGCTCAGTAAAAAGTGATCTTTTGTGGTTCTTGCGTATTTTTCATCATGTTTAGTGTCATACCGTAAACCTTGAATAACACTCTGGGACCCATATGAAGTGCCACTAGTCATGTTGGAAGTGCTCCCAAGAAGCAGAGAAAAGTCTCAACATGACAAGAAAAAGCTGAATTGCTTGACATGTGCCATAGATTGAGGTCCACAGTTGAGGTTGCCCACTATTTAAAGATAAATGAATCCAGCATAAGAACCACTGTAAAAAAAGAAAAGGAAATCTGTGAAGCTGTTGCTGCAGCTACTCCAGCAGTTGTAAAAACTTTGCACTTTTTGAAAAATACTTTTTTATCTTGTATAAAAAATACTTTTTTATCTTGTATAAAAAATACAGCTTTATTTGGGCGTAGGATTGCTATGAGAAAGGCATACCTATAGACTCTAATATGATTTGAGAAAAAGTGAAGTCATCATATCACAATTTATAGCAAAAGGAAAGTGAAGGATCTAAAACTGGAGAATTAAATGCTGGCAAAGAATGGTTTGATAATTTTAGAAAGAGATTTGGCTTGAAAAATATGTCAAGATAACAGGAGAAGCAGCTTCTGTTGACCAAGAAGCTGCAGATGAGTTCACAGATGTCATTAGGAAAATCATTGAGGAGAAAGAATATCTGCCTGAACAGATTTTTAAGGCAGACAAATGTGTCATATTCTGGAAAAATAATGCCACAAAGGACACTTAGTAATAAGGAAGAGAAGTGAGCACCGGAATTCAAAGGAGAGGCTAACTCCACTGTTTTGTACAATGCAGTTGGATTTATGATTAAGACTGCCCTTTATCTATAAAGCCACTAATCCCCTAGCCTTGAAGGGAAAAAGAAACACCAGCTGCCAGTCTTTTTGTTGTACAACAAGAAGGCTTGGACAAAGAGAACCCCTTTTCTGGATTGGTTTCATTGACGCTTTGTCCCTGAAGTCAGGAACTATCTTGCCAGTAAGAGATTGCCTATTAAAGTTCTTTTGATATTGGACAATGCCCTTGGCTACCCAGGAACCCACGAGTTCAACATGGAAGACGTCAAACTTGTCTACTTGCCCCCAAACACAGCATCTCTAATTCAGCATCTATATCAGGGGGACATAAGGAGCTTTATGGCTCATTACATATGGTACTCTATGGAAAGGACGGTCACTGCAGTAGAAAAGAAACTTGATAGAAAATCATGAAAGTATGAAAGGATTACATGATTGAAGATGCCATCATTGTTACAGAAAAAGCCTTGAAAGCCATTAAGCCTGAAACGACAAATTTCTGCGGAAGAAAACTACATCCAGATGTTGTGCATGACTTCACCGGTTTTAGGACAGAGGCAATCAAAGAAATCATGAGAGATCCTGGAGAAGGCAAAAAAAAAAAAAAAAAAAAAAGTGAGAGGTGAAGTGTTTCAAGATAAGTATCTTGGAGAAATTCAAGAACTAATAAGACACCACACCAGAGGAATTAACAGAAGATGACTTGGTGGAGATGAGAGCTTCTGAACCAGTGCCAGATGATGAGGAAGATGTAGAAGTAACAGTACAGGAAACAAATTGGCATCAGACAGTCTGGCAGAAGGGTTCTGATTATTCAAGACTGCTTTTGACTTCTTTAACGACATGGAACCTTCTATGATATGGGCACTGAAACTGGAAGAAGGATTGGTACCATATAGAAACACTTGTACAGAAATGATAAAGCAAAAATGTCAGACATAATGGACGATGTATTTCTGTAAAGTTGGACTGAGTGTATCTGCCTCTCTCCCATCTCCCCTTCCACCTCCTCCACCTCTTCCACCTCTGCCACCCCTGAGACAGCAAGAACAACCATTCCTCTCCCTCCTCGTCCTCAGCCTACTCAACATGAAGACAATGAGAATGAAGATCTTCATGCTGATCCACTTCCACTTAATGAATAGTAAAGAATCACCATGCCATCAAGTTGGTAAACTTATCTCTTGTATGTGTCTGTGTCTTTTCTTCTATGCCAAGAAAAACTAATACCTGCACAGCAAGAACTGTATGAGAATTTTTTGTGTCATAATCATCATTACTGCTTAAGTACTCATTGTGAGTACTTAAGTACTCATTGTGAGTACATTGTGAGAACATTGTGCATAAGACTTGTATTGAAGCAGATAGTCTGTCTTTACATAGGGAGAAGGGATGTGATATTTAAAATAAAGTTAATAGTGTATTGGGACTTTCCTGGAGGTCCAGTGGTAAAGAATCCGCCTTCCAATGCAGGGGACAGGGGTTTGATCCCTGGTCGGGGAACTAAGATCCCACATGCTGCAAGGCAACTAAGCCCAAACGCCACAACTACTGAGCTCACGAGCCTCAATGAGAGAGCCCACATGCCTCTGCAAACTACAGAGCCCACGCACCCTGGAGCCTGCGTGCCACAACTAAAGAGAGAAAACCCGCATGCCACAACTAGAGAGAAGCCCGTGCCACAGCGAAAATCCCACACCGCAATGAAAGATCCTGCATGCTGCAACTAAGACCCGATGCAGCCAAAAAAAAAGAAAAAAAAAAGAAAGAAAATAAAATAGTGTATTAGTTTTCTTACTATTTAATAATTTTGCTTTCAAGGAATTACATTACCATACAGTATGCCTCTCTCTTGTAATTGGAGAAACTGCATATTAGCTTGTCATCACAGGTGAGTAGTTTTTTAAAAATGTAACATTTCCAATATTTTATGATGAGTATGACTGTAATACTGAATGCCGTAAAAAATTTATAATGATTCATTCATTAGTGTATAGACTAGAATACTGTGAAGCAATTGTATTGGTTATGCTACCACAAAGCAATCAAATTGCTGCTTCTTTGTTGTCAATGCATGAATTATTACACTGGTAAATAAATATGAATTTTTTTTTCACATCATCTTTTCATTTTCGATGTCTAGTGTTAGTAATAAATATAAAATCTACAGTGATTTGTATCATGTAGGACACTACTGGTGTAGGTATTGACAGAACTACACTTTGTTAACAGACAATGAAAATTTATGGCATCAATAAATACAGCATAGTACTATAAATTATTTTCTCTTATGATTTTCTTAATAACATTTTCTTTTCTCTGGCTTACTGTATTTTACAAATACAGTATATAATACATTTAATATGTATTAATCAATTTTTTTGTTATTGGTAAGTCTTCTGATCAACAGTAAGCTATTAGTACTTAGGATTTTGGGGAGTCAAACATTATATGCAAATTTTTTGACTGTGCAGGGGATCAGTGCCCCTAACCCCCACGTTGTTCAAGGGTCAACTGTAGTACTTTAAAGGGCCAACAAATAAAGGGTGACACAAAAGCCTAGTTTTAGAAAAGTATATTTCCACTGAATTTGTCCATAGGTTCCACTGGACCTTGCCAATACAGGGTTCTATAACATTTCATTCTAGTTTAAGACATCTGCAATCACACACTCCAGGTAATCAAGAAGACAGTACAGTAGTCCCCCTTATTTGCAGTTTTGCCTTCCTCAGTTTCAGTTACTCATGGTCAACCATGGTCTGAATATACGAAATAAAAAATTCCTTATATAAACAATTCATATGTTTTAAACTGCATGCCATTCTGAGTAGCGTGATGAAATCTTGCACTCTCCTGATCCGTCCTACCCAAGATGTGAATCATCCCTTTGTCCAGTATATCCTGCTATTCAGTCACTGAATAGTTGCCTAGGTTATCAGATCTACTGTCTTGATATCACAGTGCTTGTGTTCAGGAAACCCTTATTTTACTTAATAATTGCTCCAAAGCACAAGAGTAGGGATGTTGGCAATTCAGATATGCCAAAGAGAAGCTGTAAAGTGCTTCTTTAAGTGAAAATGTGAACTTTCTCAACTTAATAAAAAAAGAAAAAAAAAAAAAGTCATGTGCTGAGGTTGCTAAGCTCTATGGTAAGAATAAATCTTCTATCTGTGAAATTGTAAAGAGGAAAAAAACTGTGCTAATTTTGCTGTCGAAATTCAAACTTCAAAAGTTATAGCCACAGTGTGTGGTGAGTACATAGTTAAGATGGAAAAGGCATTCAATTTATAAGATATTTTGAAAAAGAGAGACCACATTCACATAACTTTTATTACAGTATATTGTTATAATTGTTCTATTTTATTATCGGTTATTATTGTTAATCTCTTACTGTGCCTAATTTATAAATTAAACTTTATCACAAGTTTGAACGTATAGGAAAAAACATAGTATATATAAGGTTTGGTACTATCTGTGGTTTCAGGCATCCACTGGGGGTCTTGGAAGGTATCCTTGCAGATAAGGGGGGAAGTACTATATAAAATATTTTCTTAAAGTGTTGGTGTAATTGTCTTCATTGTTACTTACTCACATATTTGGCTTTTCTCACATTTGATTTTGTTTCATAAAATTTTTTTCAATATAAAACAAACCAAGTTATTCTGTGAATGGCAACTGACAAGAAACTTGAACCCTGTAAAATGCAGCACAGTGTCGTGCAGTATTCCATCTCTGAGCCACAGTCTGGGTTTGGATCTTCAGCATCTCTTGCCTTGTCCATTCCACTCACTGGGCTCTTTTCCATCCAGTCACCCCCGCTCCACAGGTTGCCATATGGAATTTTCAAAATGTAAATACAGGCAAGCCTCATTTTATTGTGTTTCACTTTATTTTACTTTGCAGATATTGTGTTTCTTACAAATTGAAGTTTTGTGGCAGCCCTGCATCAAGCAAAGCTATTGGCGCCATTTTTCTAACACCAGTATTCTTAAATTAAGCTATGTACCTTGTTTATTAGACATAATGCCATTGCACACTTAATAGATTACAGAATAGTGTAAATATAAGTTTTGTATGCATGGGGAAACCAAAAAATTCAGGTGACTCACTTTATTTCAATATTTGCTTTATTGCGATGGTCTGGAACCAAACCTGCAATGTCTCCCAGGTATGCCTGTGTACTCATGTCACTCTTCTTCAAAAAGTTTTCAAGTGATTGCTTATAACCTAAAAGATAATAGAAAACATTAGATTGGCTTACTGGGCCCTTTAGACCATGGGCTCTGCCTACTCTCAGCTTCATCTGCCGCTACTCCCTTGATTCTCTCTGCGTTTGCTGTGCTAAGAAGGTTGGCACCCCCCCCCCCAACAAAGACATGGTGTCGTGATGCTTCCTTGGCAGGGGCAGCTCTTTCTTCTTGCTGTTCAGTGAACTTCTGCTCTCCCTTCAATTTTAAATGTTAACTTTGCCAATTTACCAAGAAATACCATTAGGTATTCCTTTTTCTCTTTCTGGTTCCTTATGTGTAACCCTTTTAGAATGCCAGTTATAATTGTTTTGAACTTCTTACTAATTCAACACTTTCACATAGAGATGCTTTAATAATTCCTTGCTGAAAGAATGAGAGAGAAACAAATAGCTGCTTAGCAAACATTAAGGACCAGGAATGTCATATTGCTGTCTTCCACCAGGCTACTGAAACCTTTGCGATCACACACATAATATAATCGATACCCTCATGTGACCAAAAAATTCTATGACCAGATCATTGTCCTACAACGGAACGTCTTCTGAAAAACAGGTTATCTATAGATAGTGCCCTCTAGTTTGACAACATTTTAAAACTTAATTAACCTAACCCTTTTATTACATACATGAGAGAAATCAAGCCCAGGGAGATGAGGAAAATTTCCTAAAATAACAGCTGAAATGAGAGGTGGGACAGAACTAAATCAAACTGTCCAGATACCCAGTCAGATATTCTTTATAATAATATAGTGAGATTTTTACTATGCAAACAAACCAAAAACAAGAAAACAAACCCCACCCACCAATGGTTTTTATATTATTTTTTCTATCTATCTATCTATCTATCTATCATCATCTATCATCTATCTATTCTTTGTTTATTCATTTATTAAATATTATCAAATACCAAATATCACGATGTTCAAGACACCATGCTAGGTGTTATGAACGCAACAACAAATAGCATATAGATTCTGCCCTCCAAGTATTCACGCTTCAGCTCTTACCTGTCTCCTTTCTCTTCTCCTTCAGTTTTTCCTTCCCTCTACCTGAGGAGACCCTGTTAGATGGGTCTTCAGCTAAATACTCTAAGTGAATTGAGTGATGGAAGAAAAGTAGCACAGAATTGGGCATCCTTAGAGCCAGAATGTGGTTCAGACTCTACCTCTAAGCCTTGAGACCTTAACAGTCACTTCACCTTTCTGAGTATTATTAATTAGTTCACAGATCTAAGTAGTCATTGTGATCTCTACTCCACCTCTGCAGAGGCCACTTTGAGAAGCAAATGATGGAGAGGATGCATTTCAAAGCCATTGGTTTTAGAACCATGAGAGTTGGGTCTGAACTTCTGCTCTACTAATTATTAGCTGTGTGACTGTCTTCTCATGTTCAAAATGGGGTTATATTAGCCACCTTATCTCTGTAAGTATTAGCAATATTGTAAATAGGGATCAAGGCCTGACATTTAGGACATTATCAATAATATATTTCTTATTCTTGTTCTTATTCTCAGATATGTATGTTTGGGGGCACTTTATCCATCCTAAACTTTCTGTAGACACCTAAGAAATTATTTTTCTGCCACACAAGCTATCTAAAGTCTGCCATTTGTGAGATGACCGTCCAAGTCTCCTTAGCCTGTACACGAGTGGTATAAGGATTTTCTTCCATAATTCCACACCTTTGCTCCAAAGGTCAGCAAGAATGCTGGGTGCACAGCAATGGCTAGGAGACTGAGCCTATGTGAAATGAGGGTTACTCTGGAATAAATTGTCATGTTCAAAAAATAAAGAATGAGTCAGCCCATGCCTCATTCCACAGGAAGGAGATTAGTTGCAGCAGAAAACATGTGGAGCTAATTTGGTTAGAAAGGAAATATTAACATCTTGAATTCCACAGAAAGACTCCTATGCTTGGAGTTTGTTGGATGATTTACAAAGCCCCATTATAGCTCTGCATACATGTAGTGGGTACATTATAAAAGGGCAAATCAAGGATGACTATTGTTGCAGTGAATGTTTGTAATATATATATATATTCAAAACCATGTTCCACATATGTAAACTTTACTGCTACGGAGCCTAGGGATTTTTAAGAGAATTGAAACAAGAAGTGATATTTACATAATGTTCTTTTGCGTTCCATTTTGGCCAAATTTTGAAATCTGATTTTAGAATAGCATATACTTGGAATGGAGTCAGAAGAGTATACTTCTACAATATGGAAGTCAGATGTAGTTGGAATAAATCAATCTTTCATTAATTTAGGGTCCCAACTGACTGCTAATTTTTTGTAATTCAGAACTTGAAACTTGTTTTTTGTAATGGCTCCTGAAATTACTATGAATTTTTATAGTTACTAGATCCTCGTCTTTATCACTTTTACTTTCTTTTATGTTTGACGTAGGAATAGTAGAATTTGTTTCTGTCCAATTCTATCTGTAGACTTGTCCCCAGCTTCTGTTTTGCTCTGCTTTTTGTTTTGGAACTTTTCTTCTCCTTCAGCCTTAGACAAAATGTACTATTCTTCAGGTACCATCTCCTTCCTTCCTTCCTTCTGTCCTTCCTCTCTCCCTCCCTCCCTTTTCCTTCTTTCTTTCTTTCTTTCTCTTTCTTTCTTTCTTTCTTTCTTTCTTTCTTTCTTTCTTTCTTTCTTTCTTTCTTTCTTTCTTTCTTTCTTTCTTTCTTTCTTTCTTTCTTTCTTTCTTTCTTTCTTTTTCTTTCCTTCCTTCCTTTTTCCTTTCTTTCTTCTGCAAGTGTTCCTAAGAGGATCCATAAAGACACGATACTAGAACAGATAAATAAATAAGGATTTCAGAGTTAACCAAATCAGGACTATTATGCAGTACTTTAGCTCATCTCCAAAAGTAGTTATATAAAAAAAAAATTATCTAATTTATGTTATATCTCCCAAAGACTTTCTGCATATCTGAAGACCTTAGCATTCTCTCTTTTTTTTTTTTAATTAATTAATTAATTAATTAATTTATGGCTGTGTTGGGTCTTCGTTTCTGTGTGACGGCTTTCTCTAGTTGCGGCAAGTGGGGGCCACTCTTCATCGCGGTGCGCGGGCCTCTCACTGTCGCGGCCTCTCCCGTTGCAGAGCACGGGCTCCAGACGTGCAGGCTCAGCAATTGTGGCTCAGGGGCTTAGTCGCTCCGCGGCATGTGGGATCTTCCCAGACCAGGGCTCGAACCCGTGTCCCCTGCATTGGCAGGCAGATTCTCAACCACTGCGCCACCAGGGAAGCCCTAGAATTCTCTTATGTAGATCCAAGGTAGTTAAATCTTTTGCTGGAATATATATATATTTTTTCTTCAGGAACACATTTTGCATTTGCAAAATGCTTCTTTGCAAACACTTTAATATTAATTTTGTTATAATCAAGAAATATATCTTTTTAAAACATTAAAATTCTAGAATATTATTTTTTCTTAAGTTTCTGAAATTTAAAATCTAAAGATTTTAGAAAAGCATATTTAAATTGATCTATACAATGGTATATATGTGCATATATATTATATACAGCTATATACACACAAGATATACACACACACACATAAATGATTTAAAAGTTCTCACAACCCAAATAAATAGTTTTAAATCTATAATTATATAAATCACAATAATCTGTGCTTAATCTGAATTCTCAAAAGCACTTTAAAATGGCTACTTTTTATTAGTGTTTATGAATCAAGCAATACACTCTGTCCTTCCCACATACTAACTCATTCATTCCTCACAAGAATCCCAAGTCCTATGAATTCTTATTTCTACTAAACCCAGGTTCACGGATAAAGTAGCTCGAGGTCATACGCTTTTGAAAGGCTGAGCAAGAATTACATTAATTCTTTGATCCTAATCACTACCCAGGCTCTTTTTTTTTTTTTTTTTTTTTACATTAACTGTCTTATCCTAATCAAAGGCATTCAATGGAAAATGTTTTTAGGAACTCAAATATAAGAGCAATAAGCTCCTATAGTTTACATCAATAATACATAATGAACAATAAAATAGAGTTATTTCTTTTTTCTTTTTAATTAATTAATTAATTAATTTTTGGCTGCGTTGGGTCTTCGTTTCTGTGCGAGGGCTTTCTCCAGTTGCGGCGAGCGGGGGCCACTCTTCATCGCGGTGCGCGGGCCTCTCACTGTCGCGGCCTCTCCCGTTGCAGAGCACGGGCTCCAGACGTGCAGGCTCAGTAGCTGTGGCTCACGGGCTTAGTTGCTCGGTGGCATGTGGGATCCTCCCAGACCAGGGCTCGAACCCGTGTGCCCTGCATTGGCAGGCAGACTCTCAACCACTGCGCCACCAGGGAAGCCCCCGGGAAGCCCCCGGGAAGCCCCCAAGAAGCCCCCAAGAAGCCCCCAAGAAGCCCCCAAGAAGCCCCCAAGTTATTTCTTATTTTAAGCAAAGAATAGAAGAATATTATTTCATGAAACAGAAAAATAGTATTGGGATTAGTACTTTTACACATGGAAACATTGATGGTATCTCTCAAATAACAATTGGGATCTAGGCAAAAAAATCAAACCATGATAGGTTAATGGATACAAGGAAATGGTCAGAAGAGCTGAGAGTGAGGTCACCCAGAAATTAGCAACAGCAGGAAGCTGTTGTCATCCTAGGACTAGAAGGGCAATAGGAACAAGTGGCCTTACCAGAGTCCAGAAATCACGGCTGCCTCACAGCTGCTGGAATCGTAATGGATGGGCTGTGGTCAGGAGTGGGGGCCAAGGAGGAACGGACTACAACCAGAGACACCACAGGAGCAGAGAGAAGGGGAAAGATTCTGGTTTCTCATTCTTCTAGCACCCCAGTCATAGGTTCCAGACACTCATTGCAGATCCCACCTGGAAGCTAGAGAGCAAGGGCTCCAAAATAAAAATAAAGACAGAAAAAGAAAAAAAAAAAAAAAAGATTGGGGGTTTCCTGTAAAATGCAGCATATCTGAAGGACAGGATAGAGATCTCAGAGAAGACAGTCCAACAATCTTCCCTCCTTCTTGACCTTCCAAAGTTTAACCAGATAGTTTGGGATAAATCATTAAACTACTATGAAACTGTTTTTTTTTTCTAATTTTGAAAACAAAAATATTACACGCTATTACTGCCTCACAGGATGATTGAGAGAAGGAAATTAGGTGGTGAGTATGAATTCTTTACCTATATGGTAAGGCCCAATATAAATACAAACTTTGACTACATTTATATTCAACAAAGCATGAAAGTTCTTCCTCTATGGATAAATGAGTTGTTGCAACGATTTTTAACACAAAAGTAAATATATCCTAGAGGTGAATTTCTAATCCATGTGATTGGGGAAAGGTTTTATGGATGATTACATAGCACTTGTGGAAGGATAAAATTATTTCTGATTAATGCTGGGATTTAAGTTTTTATATATATTTATTTACATTTATATATAATTATATATATATAACTATATCTCTATCAATCATCTATCTATCTATCTATCATCTATCTATCTATGTAATTAATCAAGGAGGTGATTAGACTGAGGTGACTCTAACACCTTGGTATCCTATGTAAGCAAACAAAAACCAAAGCCAGAGTCAATGCACTTGAATCTGAAAAAATGAAACTTAGAAAAAATAGTCACAAACAGCCAAATAAGCTTTCCCAAATAAAACAATTGCTTATGCTATAGCCAATCAAATACTTTTCTTCCTTTGCTTCAGCTTCTTCTCTATAAAACCTCGCCACTAGCCCTTGTTGGTGGAGTGTTCTTAGCTACCTTTGGCTTGGCACTGCCTTATTCGAATCGATGTATGCTCAAATAAACTCTTGAAAATTTTAAAGTACCTCAGTTTATCTTTTATCACATATATATTCTTTTATATGTACAACATATATAAGTTTATATATATACTTTTATATATATGATGAAAATAAAGTAAAAATATATAAAATATATGTAATATATACATATTTTTTACTTTGAGACCTAATAAAATGTTAAAGTTTTATTTAATATAATATAATAATTTAGTATTACTATTTTGGAGAAGAAATTGAGGTTCTTGGTAAATGACATGCAAATTTTGACGTCCCAACTCGATTAAGTTAAACCATCTTTGATAACATATGAATAACTGTAAAACACTTTCTGGACAATTTGTACTGGCACTATGCAGGCAATACTCAAAAATGCATAAAAAGTTGAGTTGCTTAAATTGATAATGTCAATTGAGGATGTAATGAGAACTTGAAATGTATTTTTATGAGAATCACAAGACCTTCTAGTAATAGCAAACTTTATCCACCATAAATTATAAATACTAGTTAAAATCAAATGTCATAAAGCAGCTTTTCTCTTTTAAACATAGTTAAATATATTTAAACATATAAAAACACTTTTAAAGCAAAGAAACAGCTCACGGTGCCCTCAAAATGACTGTCTTAGCCCCAAATCTTAACTCCCGTAGAAGAGTCAAAATGTCAGTTTTGCAGTTGACTCCAGTAGAAGCCAAAGGGATACTGTTTCATCAAAGAGTTGTGTTGGCAGGAAGGGTGTAAGTGGGGAGAGAAGTCCTAGAGATGAGAAAGTCAAGTAAGCAGAAGAGCCAAATAAGAAGAAAATATAAGTTGAGGGATGCTGTGGTATCAGAGAAGAAAATGAGGCCAAGGCTAAGGGTCCTCAGACAGAAGCAATTGAGAGGGAATCATACTGCACATTGAAACAATGACAAATGGGGAAAGAAATGAGCAAGGTTGAGGAGGGGGTGGAATCTTCTGGAAGTATCAGCATCTACTATAGTGTTGACGGAGAGGAAACCTTCAGAGAGGAGCAAGAAAAATTTACTGAATGGTGAGGGAAGTTCCATCAGAGGTACTTAAACTAGGCGAATATCTGCATGAATCCACCCTTTGTATGTACAGTGGACTGTTTCTGGTGTTTATTTCTGGTTAGTGGAATTTGAGGGTAATTTTTATATCCTTCTCCAGGCTTATTGTCAAACTTTTCTTTTTTTACAATGAGCAAACATTACTTAACTAAGGTGAGAAACTTGCAAATTTTAAAGGTAATATATATCTTTTTATATATTATGTGATTAAAATTATATGTGCACTTAAAAATGTCAGGAAGTAGAACAAAGTATCCATTAAGACTATCTCTAAATGTTGGGTAAAATTCTCTTTTTTAAACTTTTCTTTAAATCCCAAATTTTCTATAATCTTTAGAACACTTGTTTTCCCTAAGATAGAAAAAAAAAAAAAAGCCCTAAAATTTTATAAAAGAAAGCTACACAATATTGACAAAGTATTTTCTCTGACCTACCAATACCCAAGGAGGGGTTAAAATCCTCACTCCTCTATTAACTAGGTTTTCCTGAATAGGAGACCAAACTTTCATTATAGTGAAGGTTACCACTTATCACCAAGTAGAAGATTACACGTTTCTCAGACCACTTATACCCTAAAACTCTGTTTTTATACGAGTATATATATAAGTTTAAAAAATTCTCATTAGAGTTGGCCTTCTGTATCTGCAGGTTTCGCATCCCCGGATTCAACCAACTACAGATCGAAAATATTCCCCCCTCAAAAAAATTACAGAAAGTTCCGAAAAGCAAATCTTGAATTTACTGGTTGGCAACTATTTACAAAGCATTTACATCGTGTTAGATATTGTAAGTAATCTAGAGAAGAATTAAAGTATATGGGAGGATATGTGTAGGTTATATGCAAATACTATGCCATTTTATATGAGATTCGAGCATCCCTGGATTTTGATATTCACAGATACCAAGGGACGACTGTACTAAAAAATTAACCTTCTTACCTCTTAGTAGTCATTCCCTATTCACCACTCCCCCCATTACCTGAGTCCTAGGGACAATTAGGCAATGATTAATCTAATTTCTATCTCTATAGAATTGTCGATTATAGATATTTCATATAAATAGAATCATACAATATGTGGTCTTTCCTGACTGCCTTCTTTCACTTGACATAAGGTTTTCAAGGTTCATCCAGTTGTAGCATGTGTCAATACTTCATTTCTTCTTATTGCTAAATAATTTTCTATCATATGGACATATCACAGTTTGTTTATTGAATGCTCATCAGTTGATGAGCATGTAAGTTACTTCCACTCTTTTACTATTATGAATAATGCTACTATGCACATTAGTACACAAGTTGTTGCTTGGATTTCTATTTTTATTCCTCTTGGATATATACCTATCAGTAGAATTGCTGGATCATACGGTAACCCTTAGTTTAACATTTTGAAAAACCGACAAAACTGTTTTCTAAAGTGGCTGCATCATGTTACATTCCCAGAAGCAGTGAATGATTATTTCATTTTCTCCACATTCTTGCTAACACTTGTTATTGTCTGTCGTGTTTTGTTTTTTTTCTATAGCCATCCCACTTGGTCATGTTATATACTCCTTTTTACATGTTTTGAGATTCAGTTTTCTAGTATTTTTAAAGGATTTTTGCATCTATTTATATTAATATTTATAAGAGTTATTGGCTGTAGTTTTCTTCCGATGTCTTTGGTTTTGATAACTGGGTAATACTGGCTACATAGCAAGACTTGGAAACTGAGTTTATATTTTCTTCACATATTCTGGATTATATATATTATTTGCAAGTATTTATCTCATTTTGTGGTTTGTTTTTTCGTTTTCTTTATACTATTCTTTTGCAGCATGAAAGTTTTTAATTTTCATGAAGTCCAAATTATCATTTTTTTCCTTTCATTCTTGTGCTCTTAGTATTATATCTAAGAAGGCTTTGCATAACGCAAGGTCATGAGGATTTGTGTCTATATTTTCTTATAAGAATTTTATAGTTTTGGATTTTACATTTTGATATGATCCATTTTGAGTTGATTTTTGTGTATGGTGTATGGGAGCTGTTCAACTTCATCCTTTTGCATGTGGATATCCAGTTGTTCCAGCACCATTTGTTGAAACAATTACTCTTTCTCCCTTTGAATTGTGTTGGCATCCTTGTTTATAATAAATTGACCATGAATGTAAGAGTTTATGTCTGCACTCTCAATTAGATCCTATTAATATATTTGTCTGTCCTTACGCCAGTACCACTCTGTCTTCATTACTGTAGCTTTGCAGTAAGTTTTAAAATTGGGAAGTGAGAGAACAAGAATTTTGTTCTTCTTTTTGAAGATTGTTTTGGCTGTTCTTGAATTTCCATATAAAATTTAGGATAAACTTGTCAATTTCCACATATAAATCATTTGGGATTTTGATAGAGATTATGTTGAATCTGTAGATCAATTTAGTAAGTATTGCCATTTTAAAAATAATGTTTTCAATCCATAAATGTAAGTTGTGTTTCTAATTATTTAGATCTTTCTCAATTTCCTTCAACAATGTTTACTAGTTTTCACAATGTACATTTTTAACTTCTTTTGTTACATTTATTTTTCATTATTTTATTCTTTTTGATGATATTGTAATTGAAATTATCTTTTGCAATTTCATTCTGATTATTCATTTCTACTGTATAAAAACACAGAAATACAGTTGATTTTTCTGTATTGATTTTGAATGTCTTCTGTCAAATTTGTTTCTACGTATTTTATTTTATGCCATTTTAGATGGAATTTTCTTTAATTTCATTTTTATTATCCATTACTAGTATATAGAGTATGGAAATACAATTTATTTTTGTTTATTGGTCTTAAATTCTGAAAACATGCTGAACTCATGTTTTAGTTTTAATAGTTTTTTTTGTTTTTGTTTTTTTTAGTGGATTCCTAAACATAAATTTTTAAAGAAGGGTTATGGAGGCAGAGACTGCTAGTGTACGCCAATATCTATTTTCTTTTCTCTGCATGAGTTCATGTCTAAACTAGATTTCCCAGTTCTCTTACACTAAGTGTGGCCATTAGACTGAGTTCTGGCCAAAAGAATGTGGGTAGACATGATATCGACTATTTTCAGATAGTATATAAATTTTTCCAAGCCATCCTGTAGTACCCCTCCTTCCTTTGTCAGCAACTAATGATGAAGATACAGTAAAGAACTCTGAGGTCTGAGAAAATGGCAGATGGTGTAAAGGAGCCAGAATCTAGATTAACTACATGAAGTAGACCCTTCAACTTTGCCATGGGCTGAATTGTATCTCCTCCACCATGTGTATGTTGAAGCCCTAACCCCCAATGTGACTGTATTTGGAGACAGGACTTTTACGCAATAATTAAGATTAAATGAGGTCATGAAGATGGGTCCCTAATCCAATAGGATTGGTGGCCTTATAAGAAGAGGAAGGGAGGAAGATCTCTCTCTCTTTCTGTCACAAGAGGACACAGAGAGAATGGGGTCATCTGTAAACCAGGAAGCATGTTCTCACCACAACCCAGATCAGCCAGAACCTTGGTCTTGGGCTTCTAACCTCCAGAATGGTGAGAAAATAAATTTCGCTTGTTTAAGCCACTCAGTCAGTTTGGGCTGCTGCTTTACACTGGGTGGCTTATAAACAACAGACATTTATTTCTCACAGTTCTGGTGACTGGGAATTTGAGATCAGGTTGCTAGCATGGTTGGCTTCTGGTGAGGGCCTTCTTCTGGGTTGCAGTCTTCTTGTATCCTCACATGATAGAAAGTGGGTGAGAGAACTCGCTGGGGTTCCTTTTAGAGGGCACTAATCCCACTCATGAGGGCTCTACCCTCCTGACCTAATTACTTCCTAATCACCCCACCTCCTATACCAATACATTGGAGGTTGGAATTTCAGCATATGCATTTTGGGATGACACAAACATTTAGTCCATTGCACAGTCTATGGTACTTTTTATGGCAGCCCAAGGTGACAAATACTGAGTTTGGTACCAAGAAATGGGATGCTACTGCAAAAAATACCTAAAAAGGTGAAAGTGTTTTTGAACTGGGTAAAAGGTAGATGCTGGAGGAGTTTTGTGGTGCATGCTAGAAAAAGTGTAGATTGATGTGAACAGAATGTTGATAGAAATACGGATGTTAAAGGCCATTCTTGTGAGGTCTCAGAAAAATGAGGAACAGGTTATTACAAATTACAGGAAAAGTCATCTTTATTATAATTGGCAAAGAACATGGCTAAATTGTGTTCTAGTGTTCTGAGGAAAGTGGAACTTGCAAGCAGTGAAATTAGATGCAGAGCAGAGGAGATTTCTAAGCAAAGCATTGAAGATACAGCTGGGAATCTTCTTTATTGCTCATTGTAAAATGTGAGTGGAGAGAGATGGATTAAGGAGGAAATTGTTAGCCAAAAGGCACCAGAACTTAGAGATTTGGAAAATTATCAAAATATATATATTCAAAAATTGAGAAAGATTGTTCTGAAGAGAACAGTAAGGGTGTGGCTGAACAACCATTTGATAAAGAGATTATAGATGTGACTAATGGACGAAATCAGCCATCTCTGTGGAAGCCAGGAATAAAGATGGAGTTATGCCAGTAGAGTCACTGCCAGCTGGGGCTAAAATGGACAGAAAAAATGACACGAAATCAAAGAAGGCTATTAGACTTCTTAGCTCTTACAGGATTGGAAGAGCTATTTGGCTGAGAATGTGTCCTGTTCCTCAAGAAAAGGAAAGAATGACCCCAAAGGCGATTCAGAGATCATCAAAGCTGCCTCCCAGGTTTCATAGGGTGAACCATCGCATAAGTATCAATAGGCCAGATGGCCTTCAACTGAATCCTTGGGGGTGGGATCACCCTGAAAAGCTTTGCAGGTGGGGCTTTCCAACAGAATTGGAGGGCAGAGTTCCGGGGTATGGAATTACTGCCCTAGTGGTTTCTGAAGGTGGGACCCCACTGCCTCAGTGGGTGGGGAGAGCAGAACATTGATCAAAGAGTGTTGTTCTTTTTTTTTTTTTAACATCTTGATTGGAGTATAATTGCTTTACAATGGTGTGTTAGGTTCTGCTTTATAACAAAGTGAATCAGCTATACATATACATATATCCTCATATCTCTTCCCTCTTGCATCTCCCTCCCTCCCACCCTCCCTATCCCACCCCTCTAAGTGGTCACAAAGCATCAGAAAATCTACAAACAATAAATGCTGGAGAGGGTGTGGAGAAAAGGGGACCCTCTTGCACTGTTGGTGGGAATGTAAATTGATACAGCCACTATGGAGAACAGTACGGAGGTTCCTTAAAAACTAAATATAGAACTACCATACGACACAGCAATCTCACTACTGGGCATATACCCTGAGAAAACCATAATTCAAAAGGAGTGTTGTTCTTAAGCCTTAAGATCTAATGGAATTTACCTTGCAAGGTTTTGGACTTGCTTGGGACCTAGCAGCTCTTTCTTCTTTCCAATTTCTCCCTTTTGAAATTGGAATGTCTATCCTATGCCTGTCTTACTATTGTATTTGGGAAGCATATAACTTGTCTGGTTTCTCAGGTTCACAGCTGGAGATGAATTTTGCCTCAGGATGAATTGTACCTCAAGTCTCACCCATACCTGATTTAGATAATATTTAGATGAGACTTTGGATTTTAGACTTTAGAATTGATGCTGGAATCAGCTAAGACTTTGGGGGCTGTTAGCTTGGAAAAAATATAATTTTCATGTGATAAGGACATGAATTTTGGAGGCCAGGGATTGAATGCTATGGAATGACTTATGTCCCCCCAAATTCATATTTTGAAGCCTTAATTCCCAATGTGACTGTATTTGGAGATAGGGCTTTTAAAAGGTAATTAAAATTAAATGAGGTCATAAGGGTGGGTCCCAATCCAACAGGATTGGTGGTCTTATAAGAAGAGGAAAAGAGAGAGAGATCTCTGTTTTTCTGCTACATGAGGACACAGCAAGAAGGCAGCCATCTGCAAGCCAGGAAGAGAGCTGTCACCAGAAAAGAAATCAGCCACAACCTTGACCTTGAACTTTCAAGCTCCAGAACTTTGAGATAATATATTTCACGCAATCTATGGTACTTGCTATGGCAAACTTAGCTGACTAATACATCCTCCAGTGGTGCCAACCTGCTTTAGATCATGACATAAACAGGCCAAAAATTATATTGTTTTTAGCCAGTAAAAATTGGAATAGTTTGCTAAAGCAGCTAATCTGCTCTGACTAATATGATAACAGAAGAAAACATGTGGAAAAAGAGTAGTAACAGGATACCTGGTATCTGCCAAGAACACAAGGAAGCAAGAGATTTACCATGACATTTATTCTTTCTTTCTTTTTTATCGAAGGATAGTTGATTTACAATGTTGGGTTAATTTCAGGTGTCTAGCACAGTGATTCAGATATATATATATGTATATATGTATATATAACTTTTCCCTTATAGGTTCTTTTTCAGATTCTTTTCCCTTAAAGGTTATTACAAAATATTGATTATACAGGGCCTGTACAGTAGGTCCTTGTTGATTATCCATTTTATATATAGTAGTGTGTACCTACCACAGGATTTAGAAATGCAGAATATTATTACTCAGGTTCTTTGATAAAGGAGACAGCCCTTATGTTACTTCATGTAACACTGGGAGGAAAAATATTATTTTATTTTTTTATTGAAGGATAGTTGATTTACAATACTGTGTTAGTTTCAAGTGTACAGAAAAGTGATTCAGTTATATATATATATATATATATATATATATATATATATATATATATATATATATGTATTTAGATTCTTTTCCATTATGAATTATTACAAGATGTTGAATATAGTTCCCTGTGCTATACAGTAAATCATTGTTGTTTATCTATTTTGTATATGGTAGTGTGTATCTGCTAATCCCATATTCCTAATTTATTCCTTCTGCCCCCCTCCAAGCTTTCCCCTTTAGTAACCATAAGTTTGTTTTCTATGTCTATGAGTCTATTTCTGTTTTGTAAATGAGTTCTTTTATATCATTTTTTTAGATTCCACATATAAGCAATATCATATGATATTTGTCTTTCTCTTTCTGACTTACTTCATTTAGGATGATAATCTCTAAGTCCATCCATGTTGCTGCAAATGGCAATATTTCATTCTTTTTTACGGCTGAGTACTATTTTTATATATATATATATATATATATACATACGTATATATGTGTATATATATATATATATATATATATATATATATATATATATATACACACACCACATCTTATTTATCTGTTCACCTATCAATGGACACTTAGGCTGCTTCCATGTCTTGGCTACTGTAAATAGTGTGGCTATGAACATTGGGATGTGTATATCTTTTTAAATTAGAGTTTTTGTCTTTTCCAGATATATGTCCAGCAGTGGGTTTGCTGGATCATATGGTAGTTTTTTAAGGAACCTCCACATTGTATTCCATAGCAGTTGCACCAATATACATTCCCACAAAAAAAAATTAATTTAAAAATTCTTCAAGAAGTATGTCCCAACCTTGTGAAAGGCTGAACTAGATTTAGCAATAATGGGTACAGGAAAGCACCAGCTTAGTTTGTTTTTTAATAGCTGTCAAAACAAGAAATTGAGCGTAAACTATGAGCAGAAGGATGTATCCTAGCAAGCACATTCCTGATTTGGGGAATGAAACAAAAGCAGAAGCATTACAGTTGGTGGAGCCACAGCACACAAATTCTTAAATTTGACGTTCATGCCTGATAGAATCCATTTAAACCATGGTTGCAGTCTTGAGTTGGAAATTTTGCTTTATTTCTCAAATAAAAGAGTTTATTTCCAATAGTTTAAAGAGAGGGAATATGTATGATATATTTGAGACATTACATATCTGTGGAGGTTTTCACATTAACATTTTGCTAGAGAAAAACCTGTTTTGTTTATTAGTCCTGACAGGCTCGGCTATACTGCAGTAACAAATATACCCCCAAATCTTAGCAGTTTACATATCCAAGTTTAGCAGGCAGAATAGTGGCCCCCCAAGATGTCCACGTCCTAATTCCCCAAACCTCTTGAATATGTAACCATGGCAAAAGGTGATTTTCAGATATGATAAGTTAAGACTCGATATGGAGCTATTATCCTGGAATATTTTAGTAGGCTGAATATAATTGAGAGTCCTTATAAGAGGGAGGCGGGAGGGTCAGAGTCAAAAAGAAATGAGGAAAGAAGCAGAGGTTGGAGTGATGAGACTGTGAGCTACGAAATGTGGGCAGCCTTTTGAAACAGCAAGGAATGGATTGTCCCCTAAAGTCTTCAGAAAGAATGCAGATGGGCCAACATCTTGACTTCAGTTCTGTGAGCACAATTTAGACTTCTGACCCCTAGAACTGTTAGATAATTTGTTGTTTTTTTTTTTTTTTTCACCACTAAATTTATGGCGGTTTGTTACAGTAACAATAGGAAATGAATACAGCAAGTTTATTCTCATTAACATCACAACATAATTGCAGCTCTGATTGTTTTTCTCCTAGCAGTGACCCTGGCATTCTGAATCTCTTTGAATCAGTAATTCAGTCTTATGAACAGATTCCTAGTTTGCTGCAGAAAGCAGAAGATGACTGACCATTTCCATAGGAGGCTTGTATGAGCCAGAATAAGTTTCTTCCAACACCCCTACCCCTGCCTCCCCCTTGCTGGCCAGAACTCAGTCATATGGCCCAAATCTAACTGTAAGAGAATCTGGGAAACATAGTTGGCACACAGAAAGATGGAACTGTTCAGTGAATACATAGAATTTTTCTAGCAGTCATGTATAAAACTATTTCTTCTCAAAATCTTTTAAAGGTTTTCACATAGCTTCTCAAATGTCATGTTGGAAGGGAGATGGCTGATACCGATAAGAATACTGTTTTTTGGACAAAATTTATATTTCCTCTCTAGATTGTCATAGGATTCTTTTTATAGTTATCTTTTATTTTTACCAAAGAATGATTTCAGAAAGGATATATTTTATAGGTATTTGCACAGAAAGAAGTCAATTCTTTAAATTGAGTTGTATTGCCATTGATATTATATGCATGTTTATATATTATGTAGTTTTTAATTCATAAATTTTATTCCTTCAATTATTTCCGATTATTTCCTCTTTTTCTTGCTTTTGTTTCTAAATCAGGATCACTTACATTTCTCAAAAATCAATCTCTGTTCCCTTCCCTTATCTTTTTGATAATCTTTTATCATTTGATCTTTGTCATGTTTTTCCTCTACTTTCAGCAATAATTTCTCAAATTGATTCTAGGAAACATTTAACAATATTATCCACAGTGTCACTTGTACTGATCTTTAAAATATAGATATTACCTCTATTATTAAAATTTGACTTAGAGAACATATGCTATACTAATGATGATTACCTGACATCGTAAATGAATTAACAGAACTAATAAACATTTTGTAGTATTTATATAAGGGTAGAATTAGATAATGTATGTCAAGTATTCAGAGATGAACCTTCAAGCTCAGAGTGGTGTAGACTCGATATTTTGTACTTCGGAATATGAAAGTTATTGATTTTTTTTCTAGGTATAGTGATACAAAGATAAATAAAATACTATTCCTGTCTTTGGAGTACATAGCTGAGTGAGAAGAGATGGCAATTTAAAGAGATACTTATAGGACATAATATGTATTTGGAGTTAGAAAAGATTTTTATACTACATATATCCATTACCTCAAATATTAATGTGTTAGTATTGAATTTATAGGCAAATAGTAAATATGCCCTGGGCTTTTTTAAGACTCTTCAGTTGTAAAATTTACAGAAATCAGTCTCCTTGAAGCAACCTAGATGTCCATTGACAGATGAATGGATAAAGAAGATGTGGTATATATATATACAGTGGAATATTACTTAGCCATAAAAAGAATGAAATAATGCCATTTGCAGCAGCATGGATGGATCTAGAGATTATCATACTAAGTGAAGTAAACCAGACAAAGACAAATATATGATATCACATATGTGGAATCTAAAAAAATGATACAAATGAACTTATTTACAAAACAGAAGTAGATTCACAGACATAGTGATTACCAAAGGGGAAAGAGAGAGGAGGGATAAATTAGTAGATTAGGATTAACAGATACACACTACTATATATAAAATAGGTAACCAACAAGGACCTACTGTGTAGCACAGGGGACTGTGCTCAATATTTTGTGATACCTATAAGGGAAAAGAATCTGAAAAAGAATATATATATATATGTACGTATAACTGAATCACTGTGTTGTGAACCTGAAATTAACATGAATTGTAAATCAATTATACTTCAATTAAATATATATATAATAGAAGAATTTCCACTTGAGTGTAAATTGAACACTTAACTTACAATTCATTGTTATAAATTGAGAACAATTTCATGTTCAATCTCCAGTTTTGTTATTTCAACATTTGTGAGTATTTGGATTTCTTAAAACGTGAAAGCAGAGCTCTTGTTATTTTTATTAATTATGATTTAATACAATTGGCAAACTACAAAGTCTAGTTCAGCACGTCTAAAATTAAGTAAACTTCTCCCACTGATTTTAATGAATGTGCCAATTTTTTTCTCTGAAGCATATGGATAAATATTGAAGCATGATTTCAAAAAAGAGTCATCCAACAATCAGTTATTAGAAGAATTTTGGTTTTGACACATCCTGTTTTTTCATACGGTATATATTATAGAACTTGAAATCAGTGTTATAATGATTATTACCTCTTGCAATCAAGGGAGGTTTTTCCATAATAAAAAGCCAGGGTTTTTAAAAAAAGGTCCTAAAGCACTTAAATAAAGCAAATTTTCAATAATTTTGCAATTTTACCCTACATGGAATTATTTTTCATGGTGACTGAAATACAGTCAAAGCAAACATTTTGATAATCGTATGAGTAGTATCTATTCCTCTTTTATTTCTACAGATTGAGCTATTTAGTCATTATGGTTTTTATTACCTAATGATTGATCATAGCAAATGGCAGGAATCAGGTTTAATAATTTTAGACCTTTTAATATCCATAATAATGATAAAATGAAATTGATAAAATTAATAGTTGCTTGACTATAATAGTTTATAGTCAATCAGTGTTTTACAATTTCCAAAGCACTTACATATCCATTATGTCATTTTATTTTTACAGCTACTCTATGAGAGAGATAAGAAAGATGTTAGAACCTTAGAATCATGGCCAAAGAATTAAACAACCCAGAAAAGATCATAAACAAATTAGTTATAGATTTTGGAATAAAACTGCTTTTGTTTATTCCAATAAATAAAATAAATCCCATTAGTCTTTGACAAAAGTATACTAAGAGAATTATATACAAATACATAAAGTAATTTTCTAAGCAAATGCCACTACTATAATAGTTGCTGCCAAACAATATTCCCAATTTATCTTGTTATTCTGATTTCACTGTTACTGCCTCCTTGCAAGACAAAGTCATCTGTCAACTGAGCTCCTCACTACTTTTATGTCAAACTCCAAGAGGTTCAAATTAGCTCAAATTGGATTATATGTTTTGTATACCTTTATTTTTAACTTTATAAGAAACCATCCAACTGTTTTTCCTAAGTGGTTACACTGTTTTACCTTCTCATCAGCAATGTATGGAAAATCTAGTTGTTTCATATCCCTACTAACACTTGGTGCTGTCAATCTTTCAAATTTTAGTCATCTTAAGAGTGTTTTACTGCTAACTCATTTAGGTTTTGATTTGCATTTCTCAGATGAGTAATGATGCTGAGCATATTTTCACGTGCTTATATGCTCCTTGTATATTACCTTTCTTGAATTGTCTTTTAAAATCTCATCTATTTTTTAAAAACTGTGTTTGTTTCCTTATCATTGAATTTTAAGTACTCTTTTTATATTACAGATACAAGCACTTTGTCAAATACATTTGATAAATATTAAAAATATTTCATCCCAGTCTTTGGATTATCTTTTCATTTTGTAACAGCCTATTACAGAGGGCATAAATCTTTAGTTTTGATTACGTCTACTTTGTCATGTTTGTTGTGGTCTTCTTTTCTGGTTTGTGCTTTTTATGTCCTCCCTAAGAAATCTTTAAAAGATTTGACCAAAAAGAAAATGGTTCAAATATAGAATACTTAAATCATCAAATATTTGAGCCTTGGTTTCTTGGTAGAGATTTCAAAAAAGAAGATATGCACAGTAGCAACTGTTTAATATGACAATAACTTAATCCTTTCTTTGTTTCTTTTCAGGTAAAATCATTTTCACAAACATTTATACTGCTATAAATGTCTGTGTTTATTTGTGTAGGAAGTGTTTGTTTTTCCAAGAAAGTGAACTTTCATCTTTTCTCATATGTGCCATGAAGAACTTGAAGGCTTCTTGAGTAATGGAAGCATTTTGGTGCTTTTTTGATTGGCTCAGATTCAAATATTATACTGTACATTGCACATGAAAGCCATCCCTCTTAAAAAATGAGACAGTCAGCAGACAGCAAGATCCAAATCAGAATAATGCCATGACTGCAACGTGCTTCACAACTGTGCACACACAAGCTGTTGTGATGGCTACCGAGTACAGTACATGGTAGCAAAAGTTTCCAGATTTAAATTTTTTACTAGAAAAGCATGACAATCCTCCATTTTCAATAATAAAATTGTCTTCTTGTAGTATCTATCTTGTCCAAATCTTCAGAAACTTGGCTACATTTCAGATAAACATTTCAGATATGTATTTTTCTGGAGAGAAACCAACTCCAAATCCATCCTGTTTAGGAGTATTACAATGAAAACAAATCTCTAAAATAAATAAAAATGACATTTCTTCAGTTATACTGACTCCTCCAATAACACTTTTTTGTTTGTTTTTTGTTTTTTTGTTTTTGTTTTGTTTGTTTTGTTTTTCTATTTATTTGTTTTTATAGAGTATAGTTGGACCACCAAGGGAATCCAATATGGGTAACATTTAAAATACTGAAAATAGGGCTCAACCTCATTCCATAGCCCAAAATGGAAACAAGTTTGCTAAGGGAACTTATTTTTGTGATTTTGTTCTCTTCCATGTATTAGAGAGGCAACCTATAGGAAATTAAAGTCCTTTCTCCCTCCAAGTGGTGGGTAGAAATTTTTCATGTGGACCCATATTAAATGATTAGTATGAAATTTGTTAGGACCTGGTATTTCCTAAGGGTATGGTAATTTGATAATAATGGAATTTTGGGGGTGATCATATACTATCACATCAAACTGATATTAAATTTTCTATAAAATATTGGGTCAACCATATATTCTTATTGGATGATGTGAAGCAGGAATTTTATTGAGGTATCTATGGATTATTATGGCTTAGCCACCAACTGACCTGGATTTAAAGAGGGCTAGGTTTCTGGAAGATTCTTTCTATAAGAATTTTAGGAACAAACACTGGAAATACAAAATGTGTACCCATAATAAAAGGTGCTTAGCAGTGGACCCATTCTGATCTCTATAATATTACTTTATTTTTCCCTTTCTTTTGCTATTGTTAAATGAAATCAATGTGTGATATTAGTCATGGAGCCTGATATACCCCAGAACATTCACACTGATGCCATATGTTCTACTTTTCCTATGATGAATCAAGAACCCATAGAGAAAAAGCAGCCTTTAAAATTCTGCTATAACTTTTCACCTTCAATAATTTTCTTATTCATCAAGGGCAGATGAATTATTGCTTTTATATTTATGTTCTTCAGTTCTCTTGGTGATTCTTCTTGGTTTCTCAGGCTTCCTTTTACAGTCTCGGTGTTTCTTAGGCACGATACAAAGAAAACAATTAGCCTGATTTATCTAGTAACTTCATATTCCCCTTTGCAAAGTATTTGAAATATCTGTTTATCATTTTTATAAAATATTTTAATTAAAATATTAATGTTAATATATGTTCATTTCAAATTCAGAAACAATAAATTATACATACAGAAAATATGAACTGTTTACCACATCCTGCCACAGAAATGTGAACATTCCCAAACACTAAAGTTTACTGTCCTATAGAACATTAAACAAATGTCTCATTTGAAAAAGAAAAAAGAAAAAAGAAAAAAAAAAAACTATCTCAAGGTGCCCTTACTAATGAATTTAAGTTCCTATTCCTCAAAGGATTGTTGAACCAGCTTTACCATATTACGGATTCTTTCATTAATGAGTTTGTTACATTATTTTTTCCTTCAGAACAAATATCAGTTTGGGTTTGCATACTCATATTTGATTAATAACCCAGTCTTCATTAAATGGTAAGTTTCTTGCGAGTAAGAATGGTTTGTTTCCTTCATGTCATATTCCCAGCACTTAGCACAGTGCCAGACACATAGTGGGCATGTAACGAATATCTTTTGAATGAATGAATGAATGAATGAATGAATGAGACCAGCATGTCACACTTGATTCTTTAACCCCTTCAATGTCTTTCTATTGCTGTTAGAATGAAAATCAAATGATTTTTTTAGGCTCTATCAAGTCTGTTATGATCTTGGCTCCTGTCTTCATTTTCAACTTCTTATGCTACTCTTTGTTCACTAGGCTCAGATGTACCATGTACTCTCTTACTGTAGGGATTTTGCTCATGCTCTTTACTCTGCTTCTAATTTTCCTATGAGTGTAAACCATATGTCTAACTTACCAGCTTTGACCCTTGGATCCAGTGCCCCTCTCAAAGACACATTTCTTTACCACTCTATCTTAAGAAGTTCCATCTCCCCTAATCATTGTTTCTCCATGACCTATTCATTTTTACAATTTTGAATTACTGATGAGTTTGTTTTCAGAAAGTGAAGTTGTCTAGTAGGGAGCTGACTAGATGGGCTTGAATACCAGGTAGGAAATCTGAAATGTGAAATTAGGCTCAGGAAAGGAATAAAGAAGTCCAACATCCAAATGACACTTAGAGGAAAAGTCATCCATAAGGAAGACAAAGAAAGAGAAATCCAGGAGAGGATAAATCAAGATATAATCTTGCAGCATCCAAAGAAAAAGTCACTCACAGGATTGAAGCTGAGTGTTACATCCTGGAACATGATGATCACACCAAGGTACCACCAACCTGAATCATATTCCCTCGCTAAACTTCACTACATCATCTTTTAGAATTGCTCTTATGATTGTTTATCATGCTTGCCTTTTCATTTACCCATCCAATATTCTCTGGAAATGAAGATTTCTCAGTGTGAACCAGTCTGTGTAGACACCAAATCCTTTTGGAAGTGTATCTTTCATTACTGCTGTGATGTCAAAACTACCATAAATATACAGGAAATTCTCTATTATCAATATTTTACCCTAGAGGTAAATTTAAAAAGGATAAAATATTCTTGTATAAAACATTTACCTTTCATAAGAACTTATATTAATGTCTGTTCATGAATTTAGTAATAATAATAGTAGTAATAATAATAAAAATAAAATAGTGGAATGTGAATTATCTGAATCTAGTGGTATCTTTTTAATATGTTTTCTATTTACAACCACCACGGAGTCAATGAGAATCAATCTCTTCTTTTATTTAACCAATTAAAATTTTGAAAATTTGATCTTGAGTAAAATATTTATCATGAAGAAGCCAAAGGAAAACAGAATTTTATGCAACCCAAATTGAGCTGATTTGGTTGTTGCCATATTAATTGACCTTCTTCCCTTTCTTATTACATTAATATTACAGCAGCAGTTGTAAAAAAGCTAATCTTAGTTTCCTAAATGCAAATTTTGCAAGTCACATATCTTTGCATGGGCACTTGGTAAATTAAAGCTTAAATCCTGTCATCAAAACTAATATTTCTATGGCTTCTCAGAAATAAAATTGCCAAATTATTTTTGGCTTCATGAAGGTTCCTGTGTGTGCTTATTGCTAAAAATAAGGTCAAATATTTAAAAGTTTGGGTTTCTTTTTAAATGAGACTTAAACATAAGAAACACAATATCTTTACTAAACAGCTACAGAAACACAACCAGCCATCACTGTTAAATTAGTTTGAAAACTGGGCTTGAATTTACATATTTGGGAAATCAAAACTCATAGAAATAGTAACTATGCCAGGGTAAGGTATGGCAGGTCTGTTATTTTCTTTTCTTTCCACATAAATTTACAAAGTAAGTTAAGGTAAGGGACAGACACATGATAAATTAATTAAAATTATATTAGAACATTCTTATGTGTTCATATCACAATAGGAAATGTGCTTGCTCCCTTAGAGCCTTAATCTCCAAAAATTTACTCCCTAAAATGAGCCTTTTCAATTTTTTTTTATTGCTTAGAGCCAGAGTTTGTTTGGAACTTTTCGCGTGCTTTATCTTTCCCTACATTTCCTCTTAGCAGAAGTAATCAATATATCTAGAACATTTGCCTTCTGAGAATATTAATTCTGAAATGGAAATAACGTTAATCTTTTTAGTTCTGCTTAACTTTGAGACAAAGAAACTTGAAATTTTCCAACTGTGGTAATTGGTAGAACACTCTCCTTTAGACTTTGGAATGAGCTCCAGAAAGAAGGGCCAAGCGTTTTTCTTCTATTTTTCACATCAGTATAATGAGCTTAGGCGATAAGGTCTCTGAAAATATTTGGAGAGTCCTCGAACCCTTTAGATTTCCTATGCATCCTGGCTTTGTAATTTTCATGGTTATGGTACATTTTCAATCCTGTGGATTTGTCGGGCTGGCCAGCTAAGTTGATGATTGTGTTTTCTCCCTTGTTGTCTAAAAGACTGGAATGAAGTGCACACAATGAATGTATATTTATTTCTTTTCTCCTCAGACTGAGAGACGTTTGTAGAGTAATGCTAAGTCTTTCACCCTCCATGAAGATTTGTGTTTTCTAGAAAGGAAAATCATGGTTAACTAAGTCTCATTGTCCTGTAATTTATTTAAACTCACAAGCATGTTATTTAAGGATAATTCTCATGCTTCATAGAGCCAGTACCAATCCACTGGAAAAAAAGGGTGGACTTTATTATTGATGCTTTCCAGAAACAAAGTAATGTTTATATATTCAGGCCTAGCTAACTTTGAGGGTGAATGGGAACTAAAATGTCAACTGTATTTTTTCAGGGAATATATTCCCTGAGTAATAATGAAAATGATAATAATAATAATGTATATATAAAACACACACACACACACACACATATATAGCATTAAAATTGTCCGAAATAGAAGAAAATCTGTTATATGTGTTCTGCTACAGTTGGCAAATATGTAGAAACGTATCTTAGCATTTTCAGGACATTTTAAAATGTGCCTGAAGTTGTCATCAGTTTTCCAACATATAATATACCTTTTCTTCAAAAAAATTTTAAGTTTATTTTTGTATTCTCACATACATATCTTTCAAAGCTATTATAACAATTTTGCATAATTGTATTTAAATGACTGCAAAGGACTCTATGGTATTGAATAAATGCATAGAAGCTTTAACTTGTACCTGAAGCGATACTTAGGATAAAAGCAATGAAAATAATTTTGACTTTTCATTTCCTTCCACAGAATTCTTGGAAAGAAATGCTGTGTTATAATTATGTGAATTTTAACTTTTCGAGTCTTTAACATACCTTGACTTTTCCACATTATTCTTTAAATGCCATATTCTTATAATGCTGATTTTAAAGTGGGATAAAGCTCTCTAACCTCAGCAGCTACTACAATGTAACACATGCAATTGAAGAAAGTTATTTGTAGCTTCCAATTATACCACATGCATCATTAACAGATAATAATACACAAACATTTCATACTTTCCAATCACTTGAACCAGTTTAATTTTTCATTAGTAAAATGCCAGTGTGCATCATATCTGCCAACTCCCCATCTCTGGAAAATATCTGTGTTCAGCCAACTTCACCTCACAAAACTTTAACAAGAAATTGCAGAACTTGGCTGCTTTGAAAGACTTCAGTGCTCTCTGGTGTCTTTTGTGGATTTTCTGCTTTTGACATTTTTCTTGAAGACAGAACATGTCAATAGAGAATTAAATTTTTAAAATATATTATCAAAATTTTAGTATGGTACCTATAGCTTTCAGCAGGTAGTCATATCTTACCATTAAGTTATGGATACAGGGACCACAAAAGACCTTGTAATTGTACCTTATTCCTTATAAGTAATGGATATTAGAGGAGCAAAATATAAGAATTTTCCCTGTATTTAGATGCCTGAAATCAGAGTAACTGCTATGGCCCCCATCACTCTTATAAGATCAAGACAGGTTTTTAAGTAATGGCAATAATATAATAAGTTGTAACATCCTGTCCAGCTGAGATACTTTTGGAAGACAGTTTACGTGTTTAATAATGTTAACTAAAATAATCTGATCTTGACAATTTCAGTATCATTCCTCCTAATGATATTAGTTGGTCTTTCTACCTTGTTTCCTTCCAGATGCCTATTTATACTAAGGAGCATTGCTTTTATTTAAACTAAGGATATTTGCTTAGGAGAAGAATTTAACCCACCTGCCCTAGTCCCACTCTTCCTCATGAAGTTTAGTGCTTAGGAATAACATGATTGCTGTTTTATTTATTTATTTTTGTTGCTGTCATTTTTTTGTTTTATTTTTGATTGCTCTGTTTTAATTCATGAAGTATCTTGATAGAAGTATTCATGCCATAAGGGCCTACTGTATAGCACAGAGAACTATACTCAATATTTTGTAATAAACTATAAGGGAAAAGAATCTGAAAAAAGAATATATATGTATATATATATATAACTGAATCACTTTGCCATACACCTGAAACTAACACAACATTGTAAATCAATTATGTTTCAATAAAAATTAAAAAAAAATTAAAGTATTCATGCCTATCCCTCAAGCACTTCAAGGGTTTTTTTTTTTTTTTTCTCACTAAACCTAAAACTCGTGTGTGTGTGTGTATTATAGGCAAGAAGTCCTCCTGTTAAATTGCTGTTTTGCTAAAATATACTGACCTAGCAGCATAAAATTATACTTCCCCCAAGGAAAAAAAAAAAGATTTTGAACAATCAGTGGTCTATGACCCATACTTTTAGAAACAATGTATTATTAGTGATTCTGTAGAAGAGTGTACTTGTAGTTTGGCAATATTCATACTTCTCTGTTTCCTATTAGTACTGGAACTCCTAAGCATTAACCAGGACACATGTTCACCCATCTTAAGACTATATTTACCAGCCTCTGGTATGATTGGTATGATTATATGACTAAATTCTGGCTGATGGTTTATAAACAGAAATAATGTGTGAAACTGAAGTGTCATGTCTGTAAAAGATAGCTTCTAACTCTATTTTTTCTTTCCTCTTTCTTGATGTGGGAGACTATCATTGAAGAGGTAGACAAATACCACCCACTAAGAGGGTGACAGAACAACCAAAATGAAGAAACTATGATCCTTAGATGATGTGGAGACACCGAGTGGTGTCTATAAGAGCTAGATAAGGTTAGCCGATATTCTAACTTACACAATTTTTTTAATGGTGAAAAATTCAAACACAAAGAAAAGCATAGAGAAAATACAATAAACATTCATGTGTGTATCACCCAGAATTACCAAAAGTTAACTTATTATTAAATTAAATAAAACACTATAAATATATTTTTTCTTCCCTTCTTAGGTGTAATTGCTCTTTTGAATTTGGTGGGTATCTTACACATTTGGGTTTTGGTAAGTGTACTACAGATATATGTATCCAACAAAAATATAGTATTTGTACTGCATTCAAAAGTTTTATACAAAAGATATCATATTAGATACTGGATTCTACAACTTTCTTTTTTTCACCCACTAGTGTGCTTAATTCATTTACTCTTATCATGCTTATGTATGTATTTTAATCTCTTTGCCATCCATTTGTGTGTGTTTGTCTGTGAGTGTGTCTTTACTTATTTTGCTTTTCTCTTCTTTTCATAAATACTTCCTTACCTCCTTAATGGAAATCTATTGATAGGATTGAGTTTTATTCCAGCATTTTTTTTTTTTTTTTTTTTTTACTGATTTGCAAGTTACATGTATACATTCTTTCAGAGGTTACTTTAAAAATACATGCAATACTAATAAACTCTAAGATAAATTTAAAAATCTCTATTCTACTTTAGAATAACATGATAGTTAAAGCAATTAAGTATATATTTTGGATCCATTGTATTCACCTTGTTTTATAACTAATACTTATTTAGATTCATCAAAAGTACTCATTGATTTCTCTCATTACCATTAATTCCTTTTTTTTTTTAACATCTTTATTGGAGTATAATTGCTTTACAATGGTGGGTTAGTTTCTGCTTTATAACAAAGTGGATCAGCTATACATATACATATATCACCATGTTTACTCCCTCTTGTGTCTCCCTCCCACCCTCCATATCCCTCCCTTCTAGGTGGTCACAAAGCACTGAGCTAATCTCCCCATGCTATGTGGTTGCTTTGCACTAGCTATCTATTTTACATTTGGTAGTGCACATATGTCCATACCACTCTCTCACTTCGTCCCAGTTTACCAATCCCCCACCCTGTGTCCTCAAGTCCATTCTCTATGTCTGCATCTTTATTCCTGTCCTGCCCCTAGGTTCTTCAGAACCATTTTTTTTTTTTTTAGATTCCATATATATGAGTTAACATAGGGTAATTATTTTTCTCTTTCTGACTTACTTCATTCTGTACGACAGACTCTACGTCCATCCACCTCACTACAAATAACTCAATTTCATTTTTTTTATGGCTGAGTAATATTCCATTTTATATATGTGCCACATCTTCTTTATCCATACATCTGTCAATGGACACTTAAGTCGCTTCCATGTCCTGGCTATTGTAAATAGAGCTGCAATGAACATTGTGGTACATGACTCTTTTTGAATTATGGTTTTCTCAAGGTATATGCCCAGTAGTGGGATTGCTGGGTCATATGGTAGTTCTATTCTTCATTTTTTAAAGAACTTCCATATTGTTCTCCACAGTGGCTGTTTCAATTTACATTCCCCCCAAAAGTGCAAGAGGGTTCCCTTTTCTCCACACCCTCTCCAGCATTTATTGTTTGTACATTTTTGAATGACGGCCATTCTGACTGGTGTGAGGTGATACCTCATCGTAGTTTTGATTTGCATTTCTCTAATGATTAGTGATGTTGAGCATGCTTTCATGTGTTTCTTGGAAATCTGTATATCTTCTTTGGAGAAATGTTTATTTAGGTCTTCTGCCCATTTTTGGAATGCATTGTTTGATTTTTTGATATTGAGCTGCATGAGCTGCTTGAAAATTTTGGAGATTAATCCTTTGTCAGTTGCTTTGTTTGCAAATATTTTATCCCATTCTGAGGCTTGGCTTTTTGTCTTGTTTAAGGTTTCCTTTGCTGTGCAAAAGCTTTTAAGTTTCATTAGGTCCCATTTGTTTATTTTTGTTTTTATTTCCATTTCTCTAGGAGGTGGGTCAAAAAGGATCTTGCTGTGATTTATGTCATAGAGTGTTCTGCCTATGTTTTCCTCTAAGAGTTTTAGAGTGTCTGCCCTTACATTTAGGTCTTTAATCCATTTTGAGTTTATTGTTTGTGTGTGGTGTTAGGGAGTATTCTAATTTCATTCTTTTACATGTAGCTGTCCAGTTTTTCCAGAACCACTTGTTGAAGAGGCTTTTTTCTCCATTGTATATTCTCACCTCCTTTATCAAAAATAAGTTGACCATATGTGTGTGGGTTTATCTCTGGGTTTTCTATCCTGTTCCATTGATCTATATTTCTGTTTTTTTTGCCAGTAGTATACTGTCTTGATTACTGTAGCTTTGTAGTATAGTCTGAAGTCTGGGAGACTGATTCTTCCAGCTCCATTTTTCTTTCTCAAGATTGCTTTGGCTATTAGGGGTCTTTTGTGTTTCCATACAAATTGTGACATTTTTCATTTTAGTTCTGTGAAAAATGCCATTGGTAGTTTGATAGGGACTGCTTTGAATCTGTAGATTGCTTCGGGTAGTATAGTCATTTTCACAATGTTGATTCTTCCAATCCAAGAACATGGTATATCTCTCCATCTGTTTGTATCATCTTTAATTTCTTTCATCAGTGTCTCATAGTTTTCTGCATACAGGTCTTTTGTCTCCTTAGGTAGGCTTATTCCTAGGTTTTTCATTCTTTTTGTTGCAATGGTAAATGGGAGTGTTTCCTTAGCTTCTCTTTCAGGTTTTTCATCATTAGTATATAGGAATGCAAGAGCTTTCTGTGCATTAATTTTGTATCCTGCTACTTTACCAAATTCATTGATTAGCTCTAGTAGTTTTCTGGTAGCTTCTTTAGGATTCTCTATATAGTATCATGTCATCTGCAAAGAGTGACAGCTTTACTTCTTCTCTGATTTGAATTCATTTATTTCTTTTTCTTCTCTGATTGCTGTGGCTAAAACTTCCAAAACTATGTTGAATAATAGTGGCAAGAGTGGGCAACCTTGTCTTGTTCCTGATCTCAGAGGAAATGGTTTCAGTTTTTCACCATTGACAACAATGTTGGCTGTGGGTTTGTCATATATGGCCTGTATTATTTTGAGGTAAGTTCACTCTATGCCTACTTTCTGGAGAGTTTTTACCATAAATGGATGTTGAATTTTGTCAAAAGCTTTTTCTGCATCTATTGAGATGATCATATGGTTTTTCTCCTTCAATTTGTTAATACGGTTTACCACATTGATTAATTTGGGTATATTGAAGAATCCTTGCATTCCTGGGATAAACCCCACTTCATCATGGTTTATGATCCTTTTAATGTGCTGTTGGATTCTGTTTGCTAGTATTTTGTTGAGGATTTTTGCATCTATGTTCATCAGTGATATTGGCCTGTAGTTTTCTTTTCTGGTGACAGCTTTTTCTCATTTTGGTATCAGGATGATGGTGGCCTTGTAGAATGAGTTTGGGAGTGTTCCTCCCTCTGCTATATCTTGGAAGAGTTTAAGAAGAATACATGTTAGCTCTTCTCTAAATGTTTGAGAAAAATCGCCTTTGAAGCTGTCTGGTCCTGGGCTTTTGTTTGTTGGAAGATTTTTAATCACAGTTTCAATTTCAGTGCTTGTGATTGGTCTGTTTATACTTCCTGTGTCTTCCTGGTTCACTCTCGGAAGGTTGTGCATTTCTAAGAATTTGTCCATTTCTTCCAGGTTGTCCATTTGCTTGGCATATATTTGCTTGTAGTAATCTCTCATGATCCTTTGTATTTCTGCAGTGTCAGTTGTTACTTCTCCTTTTTCATTTCTAATTCTATTGATTTGAGTCTTCTCCTTTTTTTTCTTGATGAGTCTGGCTAAGGGTTTATCAATTTCGTTTATCTTCTCAAAGAACCAGCTTTTAGTTTTATTGCTCTTTGCTATTGTTTCCTTCATTTCTTTTTCATTTATTCCTGATCTGATCTTTATGATTTCTTTCCTTCTGCTAACTTTGGGGTTTTTCTGTTCTTCTTCCTCTAATTTCTTTAGGTGTAAGGTTAGGTTGTTTATGTGAGATGTTTCTTGTTCCTTGAGACAGGATTGTATTGCTATAAACTTCCCTCTTAGAACTGCTTTTGCTGCTTCCCATAGGTTTTGGGTCGTCATGTTTTCACTGTCATTTGTTTCTAGGTATTTTTTGATTTCCTCTTTTATTTCTTCACCAATCTCTTGGTTATTTAGTAGTGTAGTGTTTAGTCTCCATGTGTTTGTAATTTTTACAGATTTTTTCCTGTAATTGATATCTATTCTCATAGCATTGTGGTCAGAAAATATACTTGATGCGATTTCAATTTTCTTAAATTTACCAAGGCTTGATATGTGACCCAAGATATGATCTATCCTGGACAATGTCCCATGTGCACTTGAGAAAAAAGTGTATTCTGTTTTTTTGGATGGAATGTCCTATAAATATCAATGAAGTCCAACTTGTTTAAAGTATCACTTAAAGCTTGTGCTTCCTTATTTGTTTTCATTTTGGATGATCTGTCCATTGGTGAAAATGGGGTGTTAAAATCCCCTACTATAATTGTGTTACTGTTGATTTTCCCTTATATGGCTGTTAGCATTTGCCTTATGTATTGAGGTGCTTCTATCTTGGGTGCATAAATATTTACAATTGTTATATATTCTTCTTGGATTGATCCCTTGATCATTATGTAGTGTTCTTTGTGTCTGGTAATAGTCTTTTTTTTAAAGTCTATTTTGTCTGATGTGAGAATTGCCACTCCAGCTTTCTTTTGATTTCCATTTGCATGGAATATCTTTTTCCATCCCTTCCCTTTCACTCTGTATGTGTCCTTAGGTCTGAAGTTGGTCTCTTGTAAACAGCATATATATGTGTCTTGTTTTTGCATCCATTCAGTCAGTCTACATCTTTGGGTGGAGCATTTAATCCATTTACATTTAAGGTAGTTATTGATATGTGTGTTCCTAGTACAATTTTCTTAATTTGGGGGGTTTGTTAATGTAAGTCCTTTCCTTCTCTTGTGTTTCCTGCCTAGAGAAGTTCCTTTAGCATTTGTTGTAAAGCTCGTTTGGTGGTGCTGAATTCTTTTAGCTTTTGGTTGTCTGTAAATGTTTTGATTTCTACTCGAATCTGAATGAGATCCTTGCTGGGTAGAGTAATATTGGTTGTACGTTTTTCTCTTTCATCACTTTAAATATGTCCTGCCACTCTCCTCTGCCTTGCAGAATTTCTGCTGAAAGTTCAGCTGTTCTTATGGGGATTCCCTTGTATGTTATTTGTTGCTTCTCCCTTGCTGCTTTTAATATTTTTGTTTGTATTTAATTTTTGATAGTTTGATTAATATGTGTGTTGGCATTTTTCTCCTTGGATTTATCTTGTATGGGATTCTCTGTGCTTTCTGGACTTGATTGACTATTTTCTTTCCTATGTTAGGGAAATTTTCAACTATAATCTCTTCAAATATCTTCGCAGTCCATTTCTTTTTCTCTTCTTCTTCTGGCACCCCTATAATTCAAATGTTGGTGTGTTTACTGTTGTCCCAGAGGTCTCTGAGACTGTCCTCAATCCTTTTCATTCTTTTTTCTTTATTCTGCTCTTTTGTAGTTATTTTCACCATTTTAACTTCCAAGTCACTTATCCGTTCTTCTCCCTCAGTTATTCTGCTATTGATTCCTTCTAGAGAATTTTTAATTTCATTTGTTGTGTTGTTCATCATTGTTTGTTTGCTCTTTAATTCTTCTACGCCCTTGTTAAACGTTTCTTGTATTTTCTCCATTCTATTTCCGAGATTTTGGATCATCTTTACTATCATTACTCTGAATTCTTTTTCAGGTAGCCTGCCTATTTCCTCTTCATTTTTTTTGGTCTGGTGGGTTTTTATCTTGCTCCTTCATCTACTGCATATTTCTCTGTCTTCTCATTTTTTTTAACTTACTGTGTTTGGGGTCTTCTTTTCACAGGCTACAGTTTCATAGTTCCCGTTGTTTTTGGTGTCTTCCCCCAGTGGCTAAGGTTGGTTCAGTGAGTTGTGTAGGCTTCCTGGTGGAGGGGATTGGTGCCTTTTTTCTAGTGGATGAGCCTGGATCTTGTCTTTCTGGTGGGCAGTACTGCAATCGGTGGTGTGTTTTGGGGTGTCTGTTTCCTTATTATGATTTTCGGCAACCTCTCTGCTAATGGGTTGTAGTGTGTTCCTTTCTTGCTAGTTGTTTAGCATGCAGTGTCCAGCACTGTAGCTTTATCATCGTGAGTGGACCTGAGATTAATGTTGAGATGGAGATCTCTGGGAAAACTTTCACTGTTTGATATTATGTGGAGCTGGGAGGTCTTTGGTGGACCAATGTCCTCAACTCGGCTGTCCCACCTCAGAGGCACCGGCCTGACACCTGGCTGGAGCACCAGGACCCTGTCAGCCACACAGCTCAGAAGAAAATGGAGAAAAGAAAGAAAGAAAGAAAGAAGGAAAGAAAGAAAGAAAGAAAGAAAGAAAGAAAGAAAGAAAGAAAGAAAATATATTTATTAAAGTAAAATAATACAATTATTAAAAATTAAAAATAAAAAAAGAAAGAAAGAAGAGAGCATCCTAACCAAAAAACAAATCCACCAATGATAACACGTGCTAGAAAAGTATATTAAAAAAATGAATAAATAAATAAATAAATAGACAGACAGAATCCTAGCACAAATGGTAAAAGCAAAGCTATACAGACAAAATCACACAAAGTCCACTCCCTCAATTTTGGGATGATTCTTTGTCTCTTCAGGTATTCCAGAGGTGCAGGGTACATCAAGTTGATTGTGGGTTTTAATCCACTGCTCCTTAGGCTGCTGGGAGAAATTTCCCTTTCTTTTCTTTGTTGGCACAGTTCCTGTCGTTCAGCTTTGGATTTGGCCCCGCCTCTGCATGTAGGTTGCCTGAGGGCGTCTGTTCTTTGCTCAGATAGGATGGGGTTAAGTTGCAGCTGATTAGGGGGCTCTGGCTCACTCAGGCCAGGGAGAGGGCGGAGTACAGAATGCAGGGTGAGCCTGTGGCAGTAGAGGCCTATATGATGTTGCAACAGCCTGAGACACGCCATGTGTGCTCCCGGGGAAGTTGTCCCTGAATCACGGAACCCTGGCAGTGGCGAGCTGCACAGGCTTCCATGAGGGGTGGTGTGGAGAGTGACCTGTGCTTGCACACAGGCTTCTTGCTGGCTGCAGCAGCAGCTTTAGCTTTTCATGTCAGTCTCTGGTGTCTGCTGGTCTTTGGGGTCACTGATAGCCACGGCTCACGCCCGTCTCTGGAGCTCATTTAGGTGGTGCTCTGAATCCCCTCTCCTCGCACACCCTGAAACAATGGTCTCTTGCCTCTTAGGCAGTTCCAGACATTTTCCCGGACTCCCTCCCAGCTAGCTGTGGCACACTAGCCCCCTTCAGGCTGTGTTCACGCAGCCAACCCCAGTCCTCTCCCTGGGATCTGACCTCCAAAGCCTGATCCTCAGTTCCCAACCCCCACCCACCCTAGCATGTGAGCAGACAAGCTTCTCAGGCTGGTGAGTGCTGGTCGGCACTGATTCTCTGTGTGGGAATCTCTCTGCTTTGCCCTCTGCACCCCTGTTGCTGTGCTCTCCTCTGTGGCTCTGAAGCTTCCCCTCCACCACCACCCCTCTCTGCCAGTAAAGGGGCTTCCTAGTGTATGGAAACTTTTCCTCCTTCAAAGCTCCCTCCCAGAGGTGCAGGTCCCATCCCTATTCTTTTGTCTCTGTTTTTTCTTTTTTCTTTTGCCCTACCCAGGTACGTGGGGAGTTTCTTGCCTTTTGGGAAGTCTGAGGTCTTCTGCCAGTGTTCAGTAGGTGTTGTGTAGGAGTTGTTCCACATGTAGATGTATTTCTTATGTATTTGTGGGGAGGAAGGTGTTCTCCACGTCTTACTCCTCCACCATCTTGAAGGTCTTCACTCACCATTAATTCTTATAGTCTATATTCTTCTGAGTTAAACCCCTTCTTTACACTTTAGTACTTATTTCTGTGGCCCAATAATATTGAGTCCAGCCATGGGAGGCCATGTGAGATGCTCATTATGCAGTTTTCTTCCTTAAACACACACACACACACACACACACACACACACACACATACCAGTTAAAATTAAGGTATTTCCTGTATAGTATATGGTCTCTTCCAATGTTTACAATGGCTCTTGAAATCAAACATTTCCTAGGAATTCTAAATGACTATTCTTTTTAAATTAATATTTATTGAATAATCACAAGACTTATAGAGAAGGTTAATTTCAGAGACCTAAATTCATATGAAGCAAATTTACCCCAGGTTAGATAGAAAACAACTGCTGTTAGAGTGTGCTTATAATAATAGAAACATATCTCTAATAAGAGGTCAAGAATGGAAGAAGGGAGAAAGAAAGCTATAACAAATTAATTCAAAAAATTTTCTGTTTCTCATTTTCTTGAAACACAAAGCTAAAATAATATTAAACAGCAGTATCTAATGTAAATCCTCCATACAGCTGTTTAATTTAATTTTATTCTTTTGACTATATCATTTCATTTTAATATAAATTCTTATCCTCTAAGTGAATCTCCCCTGCATGTCTGAAATGAAGAAATATCTATGCTTGTTGTGATGTCAAATTGATTGTGTAATTGTTTTTATTTAATTATTTATATCTTAAAAGACCTTCTTGTTAATCTACTGCTCTGCATTCAGTTAGATTGAAATTAATGCAGTTTCTAGTACAAATTATCCAAAAAATTATAGCTCTTTAGTGGGGATCAATGCCGTTTTCAGCTTTAAGGTTGCAATGAAGAGAAGGGAAGATTATATTAATACTTTGGATTAAGGATACTCAGTTATTTCTAAATACACACAAAAAGGAAGAGTTTGTCCTATAAGTATCAATATTCACGTTTTATAGCACACACAGGTAGATATATAGTCACATATGGTCTATTTATATTATTAAGGCTGATGAGTTCACTCATTTTTAAATTTATAAACTTTCAGACCTTGTTCCAGTGACAACTTTTCATTTCATCTGTGTTTATAGCAAATAACAATTATCTAAGGCAGAAATTTGGGGATCATCCTTGTTATTCTCCACCTCTTACTACCATTCTCTCTGAATGGTCAGTAGGTCAGGACCACTATAGAATGCATGTCAAAGAGTGTCTAAAAAAATAAATCTGGTGTGACCTGGACAATACACAGTATAATATGATTAAGTGCATCATAAAATATTAAAATTTTTCATTTGTACCATGCCATGAAAAAGTTTTTTTGTTTTTTTTTTAAATGATTTTACTTTGTTTCTTTTTTTTTAATTTTATTTTATTTATTTATGGCTGTGTTGGGTCTTCGTTTTCGTGTGAGGGCTTTCTCTAGTTGCGGCAAGCGGGGGCCACTCTTCATCGCGGTGCACGGGCCTCTCACTATCGCGGCCTCTCTTGTTGCGGAGCACAGGCTCCAGAGGCGCAGGCTCAGCAATTGTGCTCACGGGCCTAGTCGCTCCGCGGCATGTGGGACCTTCCCAGACCAGGGCTCGAACCCGTGTGCCCTGAATTGGCAGGTAGATTCTCAACCACTGTGCCACCATGGAAGCCCTGAAAAAGAGTTTTAAAGCACTGGATACTTCCCATATAGTGACTCCTAAAACCAGAAACATTGTATCTTTTACCATTAAGAGATAGGAGGAGAGAGGAAGAGGAGACAACTTGGAAACTGTAGGTGGAGCAAAAGAGGTGATAGTTAAATGAATTCTGCCAATGCATTTTTCTCCAACTCCAGATTTCCCAGGGCCAGGGGAAATTTTATAACATTTTAAAAGAGAAAAAGAATTATTTCTTAGAACTTTTTGGTTGTGGTTGTTTCAAAGTGGAAATAGATTAATGTAATAGGGCAGTAGACAGCATTGGGAAATTTATGTGAAGCAGAGTTTCTTATTTTAACCTTCAAATGTCAAATAGAGACAGATGAAGAAACATAGCTTTTAATTAAACATTCTCAGTCACATGGCAAAGAGTACTATATATTCATCATTCTACTTCCTCTTCCTGGGCACAGGAAGACTACAATTCTCAGGCTCCCTTGAGTATATATTGTTGTCATGTGACCAAGTTCTGACCAGTTTTGTGTGGGAGATGCTGAAGATGTTTTCAAGCACGGCCTTAAACAAATAATTCAGATGATATTCTCATTCTCTTTCCCCATCCCATAGTGACTTTGGAGGCTACATGCACCAAATGACATAATTAGGCAATGGAAGCAGCCTGGTTCCTGAGTCACTGCTTGAAGAAGAGGAGCTGAATAAAACTCAGAGATCCACACCGCCATATTGGACTATGGCATGAACCAGAAATAAACTTTGATTACAAAAAGCCAGTGAGATGTTGAAACATATTTGTCCTTGCAATATAGTCTATCCTGCCCTGGCTAGTGCAGAAAATAAAAAACAAAAATGAAAATATGTGGCAAGAGTGAAGAGGTAAGTGCAAGTGGTGAAGACTCAGGTATTAGAGGCTTGGAAGCTGGTGATCACTATTTTACAGTAAGAATATATTAGTAATACCAAGATATGCAATTGCTTACATAATTACTTCTAATTGCTACAAAATTAGGAAAGCGTGGATGGATAAAATGAATGCATTTGATGACATTTGATAAATTATTACAAAAACAAAATAATTAGTATTCAGAATTAGTAGGTTTATAGGCATAAAGGTAAGGAAGTAGGGACAACATGGGATTTTACCCTTTACAGCATTAGATTTCTAAAAATAAGGGATGGGCTTACAAGGACTTTGTTATGTTATCATGTTATGGTCATTGTTAGATAAACTCTCATGGAGAAAAGAACAGACTGAAGCTGTGGTGTGGAATACAACTCAACTGAATAAAAGAATTGAGGAAAATAGAACTTAGGGGTATTGTCTTTTTACATATTGTACCAGATAATCTTAAGTAAACACCATTCAGTTGAGAGATAAGCATGGTGATGCCAATAAGAAATTAATTATTCTTGAGATTTAATCAAAGAAAGAACCATGGATGTGATTTCTGACATAGGGAACTGACTGGAAGTAAATAGAGCAGAAGCCTACTAAGTTTTGGACAGAAATATATTGCCCAAGAAACCTGACTGTTTAATATCTACAATAAGTTTCCATTATCAAAAGGCAGGCACCTCCTAAAGAATTCTCATTTCTGATGTGGACAAGTAAATTCATGGACAAGGAATAATATCCCAGAACCTGGAGCCTAGGAGGACATGGATAAAATAGTTGCCTCCTTAGAGAAAGGAAGAATCTCCCCCAATCCCAGAGTAAAGTGCTTTCATAATAGCTACCCTGTGAAATTTCAGTATTTCTATCAACCAATGACTACTGTATATCTTCCACTTTTCTCCTTTCTGTTTACTGAGGGCATTCTCTCCCTGTATGTGCCGGCAAACAACTTATTTTAAGTGATAGGTCATCAGGTAAACATGGGCCGTATCCAGAACCATGAGAGATTACTACACAATCCCAATGATCCTGGTCTTTAGAAACATGCATTGGCAAGATAGGACTGGAGAGAACTGACTCTTCTGGGAGCTGGCAAGTATGTTCAGTCCTTAGAGAGAATAAAATAGCTTGGTGACAAAGAGAATGAACTATTGGAGAGGCAGTGTCAGGTTTTCACCACATCATATACCTGAGTCTGGTCTACGGGATGTGGAGGGACCCTAACACTGCGTCTCCAATAGTTCATTATTCTGGTCATCAAACTGTAGGCCAATTCCAGGCCTGGACCTTAAAAACATTTCATATGATTCTGCAGTCCTACAATGTGCTTGGAGACTTGTTTTCTAGGTGACAGAGCTACAAGATTGTTGGAACATTGGTAGACGTGGTGTATATTTAGTCTATATATTGTATATATTAAGTATATATACAGGTATACCTCATTTTATTGCATTTCACTTTATTGTGCCTCGCAGATACTGCATTTTCTACAAATTGAAGGTTTGTGGAAATCCTGCTTTGAGCAAGTGTATCGGCACCTTTTTTTTTCCAACGGCATTTGCTCACTTCCTATCTCTGTGCTCTGTATCACATTTTGGTAATTTTCACAATACTTTAAGCCCTCCACCAGTGAAAAGACTACAACTCACTGAAGACCCAGATAATGGTTAGCATTTTTTAGCAATAATGTATTTTTTTTTTTTTTTTTTTTTTTTTAGCAATAATGTATTTTTAAATTCAGGTATGCACATTGTTTTCTTAGACATAATGCTATTGTACGCTTAATAAACTACATTATAGGGTAAACATAATAACTTTTATATGTACTAGGAAACCAAAGAATTCATGTGACTTTATTGTGATATTTGCTTTATTATAATGGTCTGGAACTAAACCTGCAATAGGTAGATAGATAGATATACTATATATATACTTATACATACTCCTTTGTGATATAAACATATCTCTATTAATTCTCCATTAAGAAATACTACTTGTATCAAGCAGTTCCAAAATGTTTGAACAGTGTGAAATATTCCTGAAGACAATATTCTTATAATACTAACCAGTGGGAACTTGTGGAAAGGGTGATCCTGTTGATTTTTTCCTCTGTAAAATGTGCATAACAAGATGTAATTTTCCTGTTTTTTGGAAGAGTAGCAAAGATGTGTGCAAAACACCAAAGAGAAACCCTGACATATAGAAATGATTGATAAGTATAAGCATTAGTAGTGATGCTATTTTGTGTTCAGAATGGAGAGAAATCATGAAGAGTATATTATTTTTCAAATGGTGCAAACGCTTGCTCATCAAATGGAATATTAGGTTCAATTGCTGCTAATATGCGACACTCATAGAATGTGTCATTTGACAATTGTCTCTCCCAGATTTTCACATCCAAATGGCAGAAAAGAAAGTAGCCTAAAAGGAAGTGACAGCAAGAACAGAAATATAGATCAATGGAACAGGATAGAAAGTCTAGAGATAAACCCATGAACATATGGTCACCTTATCTTTGATAAAGGAGGCAAGAATATACAATGGAGAAAAGACAGCCTCTTCAATAAGTGGTGCTGGGAAAACTGGACAGCTGCATGTAAAAGAATGAAATTAGAACACTCCCTAACACCATACACAAAAATAAACTCAAAATGGATTAAAGACCTAAATATAAGGCCAGGCACTGTAAAACTCTTAGAGGAAAACATAGGCAGAACACTCTATAACATAAATCACAGCAAGATCCTTTTTGACCCACCTCCTAGAGAAACAGAAATAAAAACAAAAATAAACAAATGGGACCTAATGAAACTTCAAAGCTTTTGCACAGCAAAGGAAACCATAAACAAGACGAAAAGACAACCTTCAGAATGGGAGAAAATATTTGCCAATGAAGCAACTGATAGAGGATTAATCTCCAAAATATACAAGCAGCTCATGCAGCTCAATATCACAAAAACAAACAACCCAATCCAAAAATGGACAGAAGACCTAAATAGACATTTCTCCAAAGAAGATATACAGATTGCCAACAAACACATGAAAGGATGCTCAACATCACTAATCATTAGAGAAATGCAAATCAAAACTACAATGAGGTATCACCTCACAGCAGTCAGAATGGCCATCATCCAAAAATCTACAAACAATAAATGCTGGAGAGGGTGTGGAGAAATGGGAACCCTCTTGCACTGTTGGTGGGAATGTAAATTGATACAGCCACTATGGAGAACAGTATGGAGGTTCCTTAAAAAATTAAAATTAGAACTACCATACGACCCAGCAATCCCACTACTGGGCATATACCCTGAGAAAACCATAATCAAAAAGAATCATGTACCACAGTGTTCATTGCAGCTCTATTTACAATAGCCAAGACATGGAAACAACCTAAGTGTCCATCAACAGATGAATGGATAAAGTAGATGTGGCACATATATACAATGGAATATTACTCAGGCATAAAAAGAAATGAAATTGAGTTATTTGTAGTGAGGTGAATGGACCTAGAGACTGTCATACAGAGTGAAGTAAGTCAGAAAGAGAAAAATAAATATTGTATGCTAACACATATATATGGAATCTATAAAAAAAAATAATTTTGTTCTGAAGAACCTAGGGACAGGACAGGAATAAAGACACAGACGTAGAGAATGGACTTGAGGACATGGGGAGGGGGAAAGGTAAGCTGAGACGAAGTGAGAGAGTGGCATGGACATATATACACTACCAAATATAAAATAGCTAGTGGGAAGCAGCCGCATAACACAGGGAGATCAGCTCGGTCCTTTGTGTTCACCTAGAACGGTGGTATAGGGAGGGTGGGAGGGAGATACAAGAGGGAGGGGCTATGGGGATATATGTATACGTATAGCTGATTCACTGTGTTATACAGCAGAAACTAACACAACATTGTAAAGCAATTATACTCTAATAAAGATGTAAAAAAAAAAAAAAGGAAGTGACAGGATGTGTGTTCAATAGTTTTGAACAGAAAGTGAGATTTTTGTCTCACGCTGGGAGTATTTGGGGGCTCCAACTCACTTGGGTCCAGTTATGGGGCTCAAATATGTAACAGGATGAAGTGGATGGGAGGAGGAGAGCAAAGTGGAGGATCAGGGACCTGCTGTGGGTGGACTGAGCACCCTTTTCGAACTTTAACACTTGCTCTCTGTCTTGCTCTATTGTACAATTAGGAGGGCTTCCTGTTCCATATCTTAAATTTGAAACTGATTTGAACCCAAAGTTTTACAGCATGTAGTTATTTAAGAAATTGACTTGAGGCTGAGTCATTTGGCTGTTATCTTTTTAGTATCCATTTTCCCCATTATTTTTCCCTCTCTGACTTACATCGTGCAGTCTTCCTTTCTTTCTTTTCTACCATCATTATTATCATTTTAATGGTTTAGTCTTTTAAAAATATTTCTTAAAATAACCTTTGATTAATCTGTTGACAATATACCACCTGAATCCACAAATAGAATTAAATAATCAAGAAACCTAATTATACTGAGTGAGATAGATTTCCTTTTAACAGTCTGTAGATAAGAGGAAATTACTTAAGCACACTTTTGAAAATAATAGATATCAAACTCTTGCAAAACAACATTTCTTGTCAGTTAATTGTAAATGAAATGAGAAACATGGATTAAGTTTCCATCAGAAACACACACAGCATAATTTGTTGGGCAGAAGTCTTTTTTTTATTTTGCCAATTGCAAAATATTTGAAAATAATTTGAGTGTTTTCAATCATAAAAAGTCACAGGGTATTTATTATTTTACAAACAAACAAACAAAAAACTAGAAGAAAACTATCAAGTGATTTCTACAGATATAATTATCAAGTGAATAAAGCTGTAATCTTGATAGCCCTATGGATTATTTCAAATGAACTTACCTGGAGGAAAAGAACATTATGTTCTGAAAACCAGAAGCATGTTGGAAAACTCAGGAAAATATTAAGAACCCAATGTATGAAACTATGCTGCTTAGTCTCAAATATAAAAAGGGCAGAATCTCCCAAGTAATTTAAAAATACACCTCAGATTACTAATAGCATTATTGAATTTAATATGAGAATGAAATGTATGATATATCATTAGTTTCAAGTGGTAATTAACTAATTTGCTCTTATGTCTTATAAAATTAAACAAGATTCAATCAGAATTTGATTGGAACTAGTGGTAAAAATACAAGGTGATCATATTGGTCACAACTTTGGGGTTTAGTAGTAGAAACTCTAGTGAATCTTGTCTTAGACAAAAACATTATTTTTTTTTTTAAAGAGAAGAAATGTGTTGGATCACACAATTGAGAAGTCCAGATCTTGGGGTGATTTTTTTCATGGCAGGGCCCAGGGACTCACTCCCTGATTCTTATTTCTCCTTTCCATGTTGGCCTTTCACTCAAGCAGTATTTTAAAAAAGGGCTGTGTAGGGCTTCCCTGGTGGCGCAGTGGTTGAGAATCTGCCTGCCAATACAGGGCACACGGGTTCGAGCCCTGGTCTGGGAAGATCCCACATCCCACGGAGCGACTAGGCCCGTGAGCCACAATTGCTGAGCCTGCGCGTCTGGAGCCTGTGCTCTGCAACAAGAGAGGCCGCGATAGTGAGAGGCCCGCGCACCGCGATGAAGAGTGGCCCCCACTTGCCGCAACTAGAGAAAGCCCGCGCACAGAAACGAAGACCCAACACAGCCAAAAATAAATAAATAAATAAATAAATAAATAAATAAAAAATTAAAAAAAAAAAGGGCTGTGTAAAGCTCCTAGCCTCCAGGTTCCCAAGGTAATAACATCTAGGGAAAACAAACACCTCCTTTGGTACAGTTCTAGAGAAGAGCTTAAGATAGGACAATGCTGCTGAGTGCTGTGTTCATCTATGCAGCTGTGCCTCGTCATGAATGAAATCATGGTGACACAGGGAGGAGGAGCAGTATCAGTGCCATTCCACCCAGATGGACGGAGGGTGGAGGCTTTTGTTTCTTAATAAAGAGAGTGAACAGTTCCAAGTTATATGAGAAAGGATATTGAGCAGACAATAACCTCAGAGCTTCACAGGGAGGAATATTTAATTTTCTTACAATACTATCTACAATTTCTATTTTTTTAATTAATTAATTATTTTTTTGGCTGCATTGTGTCTTCGTTTCTGCATGCGGGCTTTCTCTAGTTGCGGCGAGCGGGAGCTACTCTTCGTTGCGGTTCGCCGGCTTCTCATTGCGGTGGCTTCTCTTGTTGCAGAGCACAGGCTCTAGGCGTGCGGGCTTCACTAATTGTGGCATGCGTGCTCAGTAGTTGTGGCTTGTGGGCTGTAGAGCGCAGGCTCAGTAGTTGTGGTGCACGGGCTTAGTTGCTCTGCGGCAGGTGGGATCTTCCTGGACCAGGGATGGATCCCGTGTCCCCTGCATTGGCAGGTGGATTCTTAACCACTGTGCCACCAGGGAAGTCCCCTATCTACAATTTCTATAGCACCACTGGCATTATTCACTCTTCTGATGCAGTGTACTATATTAATCATTGCTCTAAAATACAACAAAAATGAACGATTTACTGTTCCCTGTTTGGTAAATTGCCTTTTCCTTCAAAACTCTAGTGTGTTTTAATTGAGCAGGCCTAGAAAAAGTGGACTCTGGGAACACTTTCTTAGATCCTTTTTGTTTTCCTTTAAGATTGCTTTACGATTTTCTTCCTTTTTCTCTCTCCATCAGTCAGTAAGGCTGGGGTAAGAAGCCTGGTCCTGAGTAATGGTTCACATGGCAGGTCTCCTGCAACAAGAGGTTTGGGGCTAGGGCAGACAGGCAGAGGTCTCAAAGAAGGAAAATGTGGACAGAGTGACTGAGGCCAGCTCTGCTTAGGCTTAAAGAGAAATCTCTTTTTGGTTTCTTTTCTGAGCTAATCTCATTATCAGAGTGGTAAGATTCAAGAGCCAAGATCAGACAGATGGAGGCAGGCACAGGGGAAAGGAGCCCAGGAAATAATCTGATCAACAGTTAAAAAATGTGAAATGAGTTGCAGAAGCTCATGCTATGCAATGAGATAAAAAACTGACTGCGTAGGCTTTTGGACACAGCCCTGGTTAGTGATAAAGTCATTCCTCTGTGTTTATATTCTCCTACCACTCTTGTAATAAGAACAGGGCTGGTTGAGGATTCTGAGATCTTACTTATCATATTTGTGCCTTCTTTGATGACAGAAAGATTAGCCATAGAATTTACCCTCTATGTGGTTTCACAAAGGGAAAAAAAAAAAGATCTCCATGGAAAGAGCTAGAATATATGGCAAAGGTAATGAGATTTGGTTTCTGTGTCACTGTTCCGTGAGTGTTATTAATAAAACAGATATTCCTAAATTCGTTCTCCACTTGCAGCAGGGAGATACCTAATCATGGAAATTAAGTGCTTTTTAAGTCTTGAGTATTTTCATGCACTCTGCAGTAATTAAGTCACAGAGAATGGTAATGAAAAACTGAAGTACAATTCAAATCCCTAATAACCAGACAAGCCATCAAAATTATTGCCATTATAATCAGAGTAAGGGATGATGTGTTTTAAAAGCTTGGTATTATTTGAAAACAAATGATCAAAATCATGTACTTGAAAAAAGAAACCACAGTATGCTATTTAAATTGAAAGGAAGGAAGGAAGAAAGGAAGGAAGGAAGGAGGAAAAAAAACCCCTCTTAATTATAAAGAGTTTTTTTTAATCATAGAAAAATCAGGGTATATATTAACTATTCAATTTGTTTTGTGACTTCTTGAACAATTTAAAAAGGAGCACTTTTCATAGTGAGAAAGAAATTATGGGTAATTAAAAATAAAATCTAAAGGATGTTTTCAGATATTTTTGTTAGATTTTAAAAGAAATCTATCTACATAATATTAAATAATTTAATCCTCTGTGCTTATATTACATTCCATTTTAACAAACTGGGCAAACAATATCATTGTTACTGGTAATTAACATACATATCCCATTTATATTTTCATTTGTACTACTTTCATAGAGTTAAGCAGTATTTCTGTAATTCCTATTTTATTTATGAGTGATTAAGGAAATATTTACTTTGCCTAAATAGGAATAGCATCATTATAAATATTTGTTAGTCATTGAATCATCATTTTCATCTTTATTTCATGAAAGTCTTGTTAGTAGAAATATATCAACACTTAAGCACTAATTACTCACTAGTGTTACAAATACTCTTCTAGTATAGTGTGTATAGCTGCATAATGAGGTAGATATGACAATAGTATTTCCTAACACTTCTTTAACACTTTTTTTGTGACAGTCATTATTCTAAATGTTTTACATGTCTGAGCACATTTAATCCTCATGGCAACCTAAGGAAGTAGTTATTATTATCCACTTTTGACCATGAAGATGCTGAGCACTAAAAGGTTAAGTACTGGCTGAAGGTCATGCAACTGAATAAAATCCCACCGTTTTCTTTGATATGCTGTATTTTCTAAAGCTGTTTTGAACATGTATTACAAGGACACTTGAGTCTGTGAAATGTAACTGCAATTCTTTATGACAATCTTTGTAATTAATGTATGTTAAGCAATCATGACATAAAACATACTAGCATTGCTTTAGAAAGAATAACTTCCTAAAATTGAGAAAAATGAGTAAAAAAAATATTTTCAAAATGTATACATAAATTATTTTGTCAAGCTTAGAATTGAAATAACACCATTTAATTGAGAACTCACAATCATTCAACAGAAGTCTATTAGGCATCTCTCTTCTTGCTGATTTTTGGATAAAGCCTACATATGAAGTTGCAGTGTATTATTTTCGATAGAGACAATTCCCCTTATAGATGGAAAAATTAAGTTTAATTATTTTTCTTTTTTGTCTCTCACAGTCCCTTTTTATTTATGCAGTTTTTTTTTCCTGTTATGAATGCTTCTTTTGTAATATAACTCAAGTAATAAAAAAGTTCTTTGATTGTTTATTAGAATTCCCCATCCCATTGGAATAGTAAAGATGGAACTGGTATAAGGATAGGGCTTATCCCACCCTCCTTATTCAGCTCTGCAACAGACAAGGAAGCCAGCAGTCAGGGTCAAAAACCAAGTGGCTGATTTGTTTTCTTTCCTTACCTTATAATTCTACTGGTTTTCTCCATTCATGGCATCAGAGGTGTCTGTCCCCATAAAGGCCTGTATACAGGGAGTGAGAGGAGGGGCCAATGTCATACTCCTTTGGGCCTGAAAATAGTTGGAAGCTGACCCCTTTTCTCCTGTGGACGGTTTCTTGTCTTCCACTCCTCACCCTCCAAGTGAGAGATGATTCCTTCTCTGGCTCCTCATTTGCTTTTTTCTCAGTCTCTGAGCATCTGGCAGCATTTCTGGTTTGTCTTTACTCAAGCCTGTTTGACCCTTCGGGCAGCCCTCTTGAATAAGCACACACTCACACACACAAACACGCACACACATACACACACAAACACACACTCCTTCAGTATTGATAAACTGGGAGTGAGCTTCCCTAATCAGCCACTACTCCTTTGGTCCATCCGTCAACAGCTGTCCTGCCTGTCTCTCACCCTTTAGATTTTTTTAGGTGGAGGCTAACCTCAGTTGATCCTGTCCACCAATTACAAAGAAACACTTCTCAAGGTCCCTGAGTTGTTCTATTGAGATACTCTTTTTAAGTTCAAGATACGGGAGGGTACACCCACTCTTTCCCTTTTCTTCTCTCCAAAGTAGTCATATTAAAAAAATATATCTTTGAGGTTTCAGTGGTCTTGGGGCAAGAAAATGTCCATGCAGTTCCTCTTTCTGCACTGGGGAGAACTTTTCAAAGAAAACTTCTCTCAAAATCTAATTCTCTCAAGTAGAAGTAGGGGGAAAATTGTCATCAGGTTTTGGCCACCAGCTTTGTAAATTCTGCATAATGTCTAGGAAGTCCTTTGGAATGTGAAATTGCCTCTTGGTATTTCAACAAAGTATTTCAGGATCATAATACATGCCACATATATATGTATATATAATTTTGGTGGCCAAATATCCTGCAGCCCTAGTCTGGTCAGGATTTGAACTAAGCCTTGGCTCAATCACATTAGTGTAGATATGGCTGAGCACAAGCCCCTCCTCCCCAGTTCAACTTTACATACTGGTCTCAAGTGCCTCTAGGGCACACACCTTCTCAGGTAGCAGCACCTCACATAATCAGCATCTGTCTTACTGAGAAATGCAGCAATGCAGCAAATATAGCAATAGTATTAGTTAGCTTTAAGGTAAGTTTATCTTACATGGATAAGGAGGTAAAAAGAGTGGATGAAAAAAAATCCAACATTCAACTCTGATAATATCTTCTGAAATGTAACCATGCTGACTAGGTATATAGATAGAAACAAGCAAAACTGAGTTTCTCTTCCTAAAATAGCATTGCTGTATGTATACGTATATGTATACACATACGTGCATGCATTCCTAAAAACAAGGAAATGGAAGACACTTAGTCAAACACATATGATGTTAACCAGAATTATCAGGTCCTTTTTCTTTAGAGGACTAGAATCCCAGCTCAAACTAGCTCACTTGAAAGGAACAAAAATAATTTATTTTTGTGCAGTCAAGGTGGAGCCCTTCACACCTGGTTAGAAGCAGCAGCTCAAATGCTATAATTGGGGCCCTTCTGCTCTGCCTGACTATTGATCAGCCTTTCTTGTCTCTACATTTCCTTGTAATTTGGTCTCCTTATCTTCTCCATATGGACATCCTCTCTGCAACACCAAAACCTTACATGGGCTGGAGATATTCCAATAGTGTAGAGTAAGGGAGGGGTTTGCTAAGGAAATTGGAGGCAGTATGTATGAGTTGCTAGGGCTGCCATAACAGAGTACCACCAGCAGGGTGGCTTAAACAGCCAAAGTTTATCATTTCACCGTTTCAGCAGGCAGAAGTCTGAAATCAAGATGTCAGCAGAATTGATACCTTCTGAGGGCTCTGATGGAAAGATCTGTTCCAGGCTTCATTCCTTGGCTTATAGAATGGTCACCTCCTCCTTGTGTCTCTTCCCATGGTCTGTCTTCTATGTGCATCTGTCTCTGTGTTCAACTTTTCCCTTTTTATAAGGACACCAGTCATATTGGATTAGGGCTCACCCTAATAAACTTATTTTAACTTGATTATCTATGTAAAGATCCTAACTTCTAATAAGGTCACATTCTGAGGTACCAGGGGTTAGGACTACAACATATCTTATTTTTACGGGGACACAATTCAACCCATAATACACTGTACCTTAAAAAATGGAGAGGGCATCAGAATTAACCCTGAGAAGACAAAATTTTTTTTGAGTGGCTTAAATAACAGAAGTTTATTTTCTGAAGTCTGCAAGTCCAAGATCAAGGTATGGGCAGCATTGTTTTTGAGGAGACAAATTTTAACTACCATATTCCACTAGACACACATACACATATTTACTACATGGCAAATATGCAAATGAAAGCATTTAGGGAAGGTGTCATCATCCTCCTTCTTTCTCTTTCTCTCCTCAAATATGTAGACAAACTTAGATTTCCCTTATATTTGAACTTACAAAATACATATATCTAAACTCCTTATATTTTTGTATATCTAGATTGTTTTCACTCATAAGAAATCCTACTACTTGATGATGTTCTGTGCATGTGTCTCCTGATAATTTTGTTTCAGTTGACCTTAAATGCTCTCTTTCAGTCTTTTAGAAGAAGAAATATATCTAAAAATAATGGTTCATTGTAATTATTTATATGATAAAATGATCTTACAGCATCCATTCTAATCAAAACAATAATTTATAAATAGAACAGCAATATGTATTTCTTTTCTATATCCATCTAAACATTTATTCAGGAGTTTTTAACTTAGAGAGACATCAATACCTCAGTTGAAAAGTATAATTACTTCAATACAATCAAAGAGATTTTTTTCACAGAAATCTCACCACATATATTAGTATGTGGTGACTTGGTATGTGGTCTTCTTTCTTGCTACCTCCTTAACAGTAAAGTCCAGATCTTCTTTATCAATCATAACACATTGACTTTTACTTTACCCTTAATAGAATTAATGGAATAAATGACAATTATTCATCAAGTAAAACAAAACAGCATCCTTATCTTTATTTTCCCTAAAAGAAAAAGACAGAAGGCCATTAAGAGATGATTTAGAAACACACACACACACATAGACACACACACACATACATACACAGTGTTTAGAATCTATTTTCCATTCAAATAAATTACCATTTATTCTGAGATTCTGTTGTATCTTGTTTATAGCTCCATTGAGGTATAATTGACAAAACTGTAGGATATTGTTGTACATTGTGGTGATTTGATATATATATATATAATCAAATAAATATCAAATATACACATATTTATATAAAGAATTCCCACTATCTAGTTAACTAACACATCTTTTTTGTTCACTTGTTTGTTTTGTTTTTTTACTTTTTTTTTTTTTTGAGTAAGAAATTCTAACAATATGGGTTGGCTTAAAACTTAACCACTTTAGGTTAAGTATATAATATAATTAAATATAATATGAAGTGATTTTTTTAAATTTAGTAGTTGTATGTTCACAGATTTGCTGTTGTTGTTGTAAACTGTCTTTCCGAATAATACTCTTCAGAACAAAGTTCCTTCTGGAGCTGATATAAATTATTTGGTGCCAAAAGATATGTCCCCACAGCATCCTGTGATGGCCAACTTACTTCCAGATGTTCACATCATCCCTCCTCATACAAAACTGTCTCTGGAAAAGAGCCATGCCAGAGATTTGAAAACCAAATGTGCAGGCTCTAGTACTTTCTACCGATGGACTAACACAAATTGGAATGAATGCTCTAAAATTATCTTTCTATGCCAAGATTCTATTATCCTCCTTCATTTAACTTCATAGTTTAAGGCTACATTATGTCTACAGTGTTTTTGTCTCACAATTAGCATTATTATCCTATTTGGAATTAGTTATTGGTACCCTCACAATGTCTGATGCTATGATTTAGCAGTTTAAATGCATCTAGACTTTCATTTTCTGGAATCAGTTTTATCATTTTGATCTGGAAGCGTGTTACATTGTATGAAATATAAAAGAGACATAGCCCATCTCTTTGGCGAGGACAGAATTAAAGATACGACATTAAGTCTGTCCCTTAAACATTTTATTAAACCACTAAAGGCATTAAAAGGCATTAAAAACATAGGAACCTAAAATTCTCAGAGATCTGAGTACCAAATTCCAGCCATATTGTTTTCCTGGACGTCTCATTTTGGAATACAGCTAATGGTTTATAGGCAATATTTCCCCTCTGTAAGATGGGAATTATAATAACTGTTTACATTGTGATGGAAGGAAATATATACAATGTCAGAAAGATACCTGTTTCATAATAGGTTCCTAAATATTCATTTTCTTTCTTTTCATTTGTAATAATAGAAAAAAGGAAAAATCATCCTGAAAGAAAAATCATCTAATAATGGGAAAACTCATTAGAAGTGCCTGCATAGACTTCTATTTACTCTGTCACTCGGTAAATAATGCTTTGATATTTAATCACAACCACAAATTCTTGCACCACTCACAGATATGAAAGAATGGGAAATCAATAAAATGTAGAAAAGAGGAATTAACACTCTCAATTAACTCCACTGTATGTTGAAAGAACTTGAATTTGGAAGAAATATATACAGTATATCATAAAATATAGTTTTGCTATTGTTCTATTCATATTAATTACTGATTAAGTATATGCCTTTGATCTGAGTATCAATGACATGGCCAGTTTATCATAGAAGTATCAACATAGATTATTGACCAATGATTTGATACGTTTCATGTATATGTCCTTGATCTCTGGATTTACCAATTAGTATTCACAATCTGTGAAACTGTTTATGGAAAAATTATAAAACTTATCTATATATCCTCACAAACTTAAAGAAATTTTAGAAAGTTTGAAGAAAAAACTAACACATTATTTTAAAGAAATGTTTTAATACTTTCTAAAGCATGGAATATAAATGACAACTCATTATATTACTATATAATATTCACTGAGCTTATAGTACTAAATATATAATCATATTAAACACATTGTTTTTATACAAATAGATGGTTCCCAGCTGCTTAATAATATGAACTTGTATAAAAGAATAAATATTTATTTTAAAATATTTTCACCTAAACTACTAATTTTGGGGGAAACTCTTGTAGAACACAATATTAGGAAATGTCTATGCAAAATGTACCTCACAGTGAGAATTAAAACATGCAGATGTATCTTGACAAATATAATATTCAAGGTATAAAATGGCTTAAAACATTTATTTTTGTATTTATTATAGGAAGAAATGACTAGAACAAAAATCATCTTCTTTCCCCCTAATAATAAATCTATTTGATAACTGAAATTTTCAGGGAAGTAATTTTCCTCCCATTTAACATAAATGAGATTTTGTCAATCTCTCATTCTCCTAAAAGTGAGAAAGAAACCCAAAACTGATAAGAATTTCTAAAGAGTAGAAATTAATTTGATTTCTGTGCTAGTAAAGATGGAGGTAATCAAAACTAAAAAATGTGGTATCACTTTTTCAAACTTAAACAATATCTTTGAAACACAAGTACTGTAATTGATGAATAAAGAAGAATGATTAAAATATAGCATATATTAGATAGCTGAGTCCATACCAACTACTATAATTTGCTACCTAAGCTTAAAAAGTAGAAAATTAGTATGATTAAATTGTTAAAAATCCATTTCTATGTATAGACATGTTTTTAATAATAGATTCTCTAAATATTTTACTCCTCTGGTTTTAGCTCAAACAATGATTAATTATTTGTATGAGTTGCTGTTTGCAGCTCAACCCTTATGAAGATTTCATGATAAATCTCCATATTGGTCCAAATTAATGGCTGTATAACCAAGTGTTTTGTTTCTGAATGACACCAAGGTACATTTAATTAAGATGGGGAACAAAATTGGCTATAGCACCTATCCCTGGAGAATCCTGTTTATGTTTCTTTCATCCAAAGATAAATTCTCTCTTTAGTTTATTTTTCTTAAGCCAGTTTCATAATCATGTCAAAATATTTTTCATAACCTTGTGATTTTTCTGTAAAAAACACTTGTGTGTGAACACCTTGCACATATGCACATACACACACACTGGTGCTCTTTTGTTCACACTTTTTGCTCTCTTTAAAAAATATATATAAATATACATAGACTAGCATGAGTTTTCCATGACTATCTGCCAATGATTAATATTTGCTTAAGTATTTTTTTCAATTCATTACTGGAGTTTCAATGGGGCTTCTTGGTAGGAGTTCAAGAGCTATCTCATAGCGGTTTCTACTAATTAAAAAAAGAAAAAAGATGGATTCTGTCTGAGTCTGTTCAGGCTGCTATAACAAAATATTGCAGACTGGGTAGTTTACAAACAACCAAAATTTAGTTCTGGAGGCTGGAAATCTGGGAACAGGGTGCCAACATGGTCAGATGAGGGTTAGGGAACTCTGGTGGAACCCTGTTATATGAGCACTAATCCCATTTATGAGGGCTCCACCCTCATGAACTAATCAGCTCCCAAAAGTCTCACCTCCTAACACCATAACTGTGGGCATTAGGATACCAGCATGTGAATTTTGAGGGAACACAAACATTCAGACAACAGCAGATACATGGATAGAGAAAGACTGCTAGTTTTTTACATAAATGACAAGGATGGGAAGAAGGGCATCAGCAAAACTTTCCATGGGAACTGACTCTCGAATGACATGTGCAAGGAAGTGTAGGGTTTCACCAGATAAATAAGGCCAGTGGGTCCAGGTGGAAAGAACAATAAGAATAATGTTATGGAACCAAAGCCATGTTCAGGAGAGTGCATTTACTTTAATTGACTAGAATATAAGGTGCACTTGTGATATGTAACTGGAAATGTAGGCTAGATAATAAACTGATTCAAATGCCATCTTTACTTGGGTTTTTCAAACTTTTAAAACTGAGAATTGCCCTTTACCTTGTAACCCAGAACATGAATACATATAGCTATCTTTTTAGAGACAAGCAGGCCTTGCTTTGCATGGTTCTTGTTTGATTTTTTGTTTGTTTTTGTTTTTGTTTTTTTTTTAACATCCTTGATGGCATATAATTGCTTTACAATGATGAGTTACTTTCTGCTGTACAACAAACTGAATCAGCTATATGTAAACATATAGCCCCTTATCCCCTCCCTCTTGTGCCTCCCTCCCATCCTACCTACCCTACCCCTCTAGGTGGTCACAAAACACTGAGCTGATCTCCCTATGCTATGTGGCTGCTTCCCACTAGCTATCTATTTTACATTTCTTAGTGTATATATGTCAGTGCTACTCTCTCACTTTGTCCAAGCTTACCCTTCCCCCTCCACGTGTACTCAAGTGGATTCTCTATGTCTGTGTCTTTACACATGACCTGCTCCTAGGTTCATCAGAAGCACTTTTTTTTTTAGATTCCATATATATGTGTTAGCATACGGTATTTGTTTTACTCTTTTTGACTTACTTCACTCTGTATGACAGATTCTAGGCCCATCCACCTCACTACAAATAACTCAATTTTGTTTGTTTCTCTGGCTGAGTAATATTCCATTGTATATATGTGGCACATCTTCTTCCTCCATTCATCTGTGGATGGACACTTAGGTTGCTTCCATGTCCTGATTATTGTAAATAGTGCTGCAATGAACATTGTGGTACATGTCTCTTTTTGAATTATGTTTTTCTCAGGATATATGCCCATTAGTGGGATTGTTGGGTCATATGGTAGTTCTATTTTTAGTTTTTTAAGGAGCCTCCATACTGTTCTCCACAGTGTCTGTATCAATTTACATTCCCACCAAAAGTGTAAGAGGGTTCCCTTTTCTCCACACCATCTCCAGCATTTATTGTTTGTAGATTTTTTGATGATGGCCTTTCTTTCTGGTGTGAGGTGATAGCTCATTGTAGTTTTGATTTGCATTACTCTAACAGTTAGTGATGTTGAGCATCCTCCCATGTGTTTGTTGGCAATCTGTGTAACTTCTTTGGAGAAATGTCTATTTAGGCCTTCCACCCATTTTTGGATTGGGTTGTTTGATTTTTGATATTGAGCTGCATGAGCTGCTTGTATGTTTTGGAGATTAATCCTCTGTCAGTTGCTTCATCTGCAAATATTTTCTCCCATTCTGAGGGCTGTCTTTTCATCTTGTTTAAGGTTTCCTTTGCTGTGAAAAAGCTTTTAAGTTTCATTAGGTTCTATTTGTTTATTTTTGTTTTTATTTCCATTTCTCTAGGAGGTGGGTCAAAAAGGATCTTGCTGTGATTTATGTCATAGAGTGTTCTGCCTTGTTTTTCTCTAAGAGTTTTATAGTGTCTGGCCTTGCATTTAGGTCTCTAATCCATTTTGAGTTTATTTTTGGGTATGGTATTAGGAAGTGTTCTAATTTCATTCTTTTACATGTAGCTGTCCAGTTTTCCCAGCACCACTTACTGAGGAGGCTGTCAATTTTCCATCGTATATTCTTGCCTCCTTTATCAAAGGTAAGGTGACCATATGTGTGTGGGTTTATCCCTTAGCTTTCTGTCCTGTTCCATTGATCTATATTCCTGTTTTTGTGCCAGTACCATACTGTGATGATTACTGTAGCTTTGTAGTATAGTATGAAGTCAAAGAGCCTGATTCCTCCAGCTCCATTTTTCTTTATTAAGATTGCTTTGTTTCTTCGGAGTGGTTTGTGTTTCCATACACATTGTGAAATTTTTTGTTCTAGTTCTGTGAAAAATGCCATTGGTAGTTTGATAGGGATTGCATTGATTCTGTAGATTGCTTTGGGTAATATAGTCATTTTCACAATGTTGATTCTTCCAATCCAAGAACATAGTATATCTCTCCATCTGTCTGTATCACTTTCTTTCATCAGTCTCTTAAAGTTTTCTGCATAGAGGTCTTTTGTCTCCTTACATAGGTTTATTCCTAGGTATTTTTTTCTTTTTGTTGCAATGGTAAATGGGAGTGTTTCCTTAATTTCTCTTTCAGATTTTTCATCGTTAGTGTATAGGGATGCAAGAGATTTCTGTGCACTGATTTTGTATCCTGCAACTTTACCAAATTCATTGATTAGCTCTAGTAGTTTTCTGGTAGCAACCTTAGGATTCTCTATATATAGTATCATGTCATCTGCAAACAGTGACAATTTTATTTCTTCTTTTCCAATTTAGATTCCTTTTACTTCTTTGTCTTCTCTGATTGCCGTAGCTAAAACTTCCAAAACTATGTTGAATAATAGTGGTGAGAGTGGACAACCTTGTCTTGTTCTTATCTTAGTAGAAAAGGTTTCAAGTTTTCAGCATTAAAAACGATGTTGGCTGTGAGTTGGTCATATATGGACTTTATTTTCTTGAGGTAGGTTCCCCCTATGCCCACTTTCCTGAGAGTGTTTATCGTAAATAGGTGTTGAAATTTGTCAAAAGCTTTTTCTTCAACTATTGAAATTATCATATGGTTTTTATCTTTCAATTTGTTAATATGGTGTATCACATTGATTGATTTGAATATACTGAAGAATCCTTGCATTCATGTGATAAACCCCAATTGATCATGGTGTGTAATCCTTTTAATGTTCTGTTAGATTCTGTTTGCTAGTATTCTGTTGAGGATTTTTGCATCTATGTTCATCAGTGATATTGGCCTGTAGTTTTCTTTCTTTGTGACATCTTTGTCTGGTTTTGGTATCAGGGTGATGGTGGTCTTGTAGAATGAGTTGAGGAGTGTTCTTTCCTCTGCTGTATTTTGGAAGAGTTTGAGAAGGATAGGTGTTAGCTCTTCTCTAAATGTTTGATAGAATTCTCCTGTGAAGCCTTGTGGTCCTGGGCTTTCGTTTGTTGGAAGATTTTTAATCACAGTCTCAATTTCAGTGCTTGTGACTGGTCTCTTCATATTTTCTGTTTCTTCCTGATTCAGCCTTGGAAGGTTGTTCTTTTCTAAGAATTTGTGCATTTTTTCCAGGTAGTCCATTTTATTGGCATATAGTTTCTTATAGTAATCTCTCATGATCCTTTGTATTTCTGCAGTGTCAGTTGTTACTTCTCCTTTTCATTTTTAATTCTGTTGATTTGAATCTTCTCCCTCTTTTTCTTCATGAGTCTGGCTAATGGTTTATCAATTTTGTTTATCTTCTCAGAGAACCAGCTTTTAGTTTTATTGATCTTTGTTATTGTTTCCTTCATTTCTTTTTCATTTTTATCTGATCTGATCTTTATGATTTCTTTCCTTCTGCTAACTTTGGGGTTTTTGTTCTTCTTTCTCTACTTGCTTTAGTTGTAAGGTTAGGTTGCTTATTTGAGATGTTTCTTGTTTCTTGAGGTAGGATTGTATTGCTATAAACTTCCCTCTTAGAACTGCTTTTGCTGTATCCCATAGGTTTTGCGTCATTGTGTTTTCATTGTCATTTGTCTCTAAGTATTTTGATTTCCTCTTTGATTTCTTCAGTGTTCTCTTGGTTGTTTAGTAGCATATTGTTTAGCCTCTATGTTTTTATATTTTTTACAGTTTTTTCCTGTAACTGATATCTAGTCTCATAGTGTTGTGATCGGAAAAGATACTTGGTTCAATTTCTTAAATTTTCTTAAATTTACCAAGGCTTTATTTGTGACCCAGATATGATCTCTCCTGGACAATGTTCCATGAGCACTTGGGAAGAATGTGTATTTTGTTGTTTTTGGATGGAATATCCTATAAATATCAATTAAGTCCATCTTGTTTGATGTATCATTTAAAGCTTGTGTATCCTTACTTATTTTCATTTTGAATGAATTGTCCATTTGTGAAAGTAGGGTGTTAAAATCCCATACTATGATTGTGTTACTGTCAATTTCCCTTTCTATGGCTGTTAGCCTTTGCCTTATGTATTGAGGTGCTCCTATGTTGGGTGCATAAATATTTACAATGGTTATATCTTCTTCTTGGATTGATCCCTTCATCATTATGTAGTGTCCATCTTTGTGTCTTGTAATAGTCTTTATTTTAATGTCTATTTTGTCTGACACGAGAATTGCCACTTCAGCTTTCTTTCGAGTTCCATTTGCATGGAATGTCTTTTTCCATCCCCTCACTTATGTGTCCCTGGGTCTGAAGTGGGTCTTGTTTTTGCATGCATTCAGCCAGTCTGTATCTTTTGGTTGGAGCATTTAATCCATTTACATTTAAGGTAATAATTGATATGTATGTTTCTATTACCATTTTCTTAATTGTTTTGGGTTTGTTTTTGTAGGTCTTTTCCTTCTCTTGTGTTTCCTGCCTAGAGAAGTTCCTTTAGCATTTGTTGTAAAGCTGGTTTGGTGGTGCTGAATTCTCTTAGCTTTTGCTTATCTGTAAAGATTTTAACTTCTCCATTGAATCTGAATGAGATCCTTGCTGGTAGAGTAATCTTGGTTGTAGGTTTCCCTTTCATCACTTTAAATATGTCCTGCCACTCCTTTCTGGCTTGCAGAGTTTCTGTTGCAAGATCAGCTGTTAACCTTATGGGATTCCCTTTTGTTTTATTTGTTGTTTTTCCCTTGCTGCTTTTAATATTTTTTTCTTTGTATTTAATTTTTCATAGTTTGATTAATATGTATCTTGGCGTGTTTCTACTTTGATTTATCTTGAATGGGATTCTCTGCCTTTTCTGGACTTGATTGACTATTTCCTTTCTCATATTAGGGAAGTTTTCAACTATAATCTCTTCAAATATTTTCTCCGATCCTTTCTTTTTCTCTTTCTTCTTCTGTGACCTCTATAATTTGAATGTTGGTGCATTTAATGTTGTCTCATAGGTCTCTGAGGCTGTCTTCAATTCTTTTCATTCTTTTTTCTTTATTCTGCTCTATGGTAGTTATTTCCACTATTTTATCTTCCAGGTCAGTTATCCATTCTTCTGCCTCAGTTATTCTGCTATTGTTTCCTTCTAGAGAATTTTTAATTTCATTTATTGTGTTGTTCATCATTGTTTGTTTGCTCTTTAGTTCTTCTAGGTCCTTCTTAAAGGTTTTTTATATTTTCTCCCTTCTATTTTCAAGATTTTGGATCATCTTTACTGTCATTACTCTGAATTCTTTTTCAGGTAGACTGCCTATTTCCTCTTCATTTGTTTGGTCTGGTGCGTTTTTACCTTGCTCCTTCATCTGTTGCATATTTTTCTGTCTTCTCATTTTTTTTTAACTTACTGTGTTTGGGGTCTCCTTTTCACAGTCTGCAGGTTTGTAGTTCCCATGGTTTTTGATGTCTGCCCCCATTTGGTGAGGTTGGTTCTGTTGCTGGTGTAGGCTTCCTGTGGACAGGACTGGTGCCTGTGTCCTGGTTGGTGGGACTGGATCTTTTCTTTCTGGTGGGCAGGCCTGCATCAGTGGTGTTTTTTGGTGTGTCTGTGAACTTAGTATGATTTTAGGCAGCCTCTCTGCTAATGACCCCACAGTGGGGTTGTGTTCCTGTCTTGCTAGTTGTTTGGCATGGGTGACCAGCCGTGGAGCTTGTTGGCCATTGGGTGGAGCTGGGTCTTTAGTGTTAAGACAGAGATCTCTGTGATAGCTCTCACCGATTGATATTACTTGGGGCCAGTAGGTCTCCAGTGGTCCAGTGTCCTGGACTCAGCTTTCCTACCTCAGAGGCTCAGGCCTGACACCCGGCCAGAGCACCAAGACCACTCATCAGCCACACGGCTCAGGCAATATCCCTCCAACCCAGGCAGTGCACCAGGAGGTGAGAAAGGCTGCACACATCTGCATGGTTCTTATTGTTCTATAGGTAAGAAATCTGACACAGGTCTCATGGGGCTAATATCTGACCAAGTTGCTGGGTGTTGGCAACACTGCATTTCTTTTTGGAAGCTATAGGAGGGCAATTTCTTTTCTTGCCTTTTCCAGTTTCTGGAAACCACCTATACTCCTTGGCTTAGGCACCTACTTCCATCTTCAAAGCCATCAATGGTGGACCAAGTCCTCACTCTACCTTTTTTCTGGTTGTGCTACAACAGGAAAACTGAGAAAGGTTTATGCTTTTGAAGACTCACATGGTTAGATTGAGCCCATCTGGATAATATTTTCCCTATCTCAAGTTTCTTAACTTTAAATACATCTGTAAAATTCTTTTTGTCTTGTAAGATAATCTATTTATAAATTGTGGGAATGAGGATATGGACATCATGGCAACATGGATCCATCCAGTACAGTTGTCTTTTGTTCCCCTAAAATTTACCTGTCCACATGCAAAATTTATTCACTGAACCCCTAATTCCTCAAAGTCTAACTCATGAAGTATCAACCAAGTGTCTAAAATCTCATCCAAATCCCAAATCTCATCAGTTCAAAGTCCCAAATGTCATCATCTAAATGATCTAATTTAGGTATGCGTAAGGCTCTGAGTATGAACTATCCTTGGGCACACACAATTCCTTTCTATTCGTGGATCTGTGAAATTAAAAACACATTAACTGCTTCTGAAATAAAATGTTGGACAGGCATAGGACAACATTTATAGACATTCCAGTTAAGAAAAAAGGAGAAAACTAAAGGAAAAAAGGAGATATTGGTCCTAACAATTTCTAAATCCAGCTGAGGAAACTCTATTAGGTTTCAAGGCTTGTGAATAATTTTCTATGCTTTTCAGCCCCTCTTTTCTAGCTCACGGCTTTCTACTCTGAATCATCCTTTTCATGAAATATGACAGGTGTTTGCAGCTGAGTAGTTTTACTAGCTTGTTTCCTGCCAGTAGAATTTTAAGGATCCAATAGCCTTCTTTCATTTCATACTTTATACCCTTTAGTCCAAACTGGCAGTGTTTCTTGTAGTATAAAATTCACAAGAACTTTGTGGATCTACTATGTATGTCATAGAGATTCATTCCATTACACAAGAGACTCTTGCACAGATATTTCTTAGATAGTTCTCTATTTTTAGCTTCCCTTAGATAATTGAGGAACAGCACCCTTAAACTTCCAAGATGTTCTCTGGTGTGATTGAGGGGATCTGAGAGGCACACTCAACCTATTCAAAGAGTCTTATGTGTGACTGAGTATTGCGGCCTTTTAATCTTCTGGGAATACTAGCAAAAGTTTGTTAGACACACACCCTCAGCTTTTTCTTTAGATCATATATTCCTGACAATGAATCCCTTAATTTTAAGCTTTTTTTTTTTTTTTTTTTTGGCAATTTAGATAGGCTGAAGATTTTCCAAATCATCACCTCTTGGTTCCTTTTTGTTTAACTATTCTTCTCCCAATTTATCTCCTTCCTCTCGCATTTTATTACAAGCAGTCAACAGAAACCAGGCTGCTTCTTTATCCCTTTGCTTGAAAATCTCTTCAGCTAAATATTACTTATAAGTTTTATTTATTTATCACTTGTAAGTTTTGTTTTCCACATAACTGGAGGAAGATAATTCTACTAAGACTTCTGCCACTATACAAGAAGGAGAACCTTTCCTCCATTGTTCAGTAATGTGTTACTTATTTCCTTTTGAACCCTCACTAACAGAACTTGTTATGTTCATATTTCTACTAATAGTCTGTTTGTGATGATTTAGGCATTCTTTAAGACAATCTATATTTTCTCTACCATGCTTTTCACTTCTTCTGAGTCTTCCCTGGCAGAGTCACTAATACCTATACTTCTACTAACAGCATGTTTAAGGCAATCTAAGCTTTTTTGAACATGCTCCTGAAAATTCATCAGCCTCACTCTGCTCAATTCCAAGACATTTTGACATATTTTTAGATATTTGTTACAGCAGTGTTTCACTCTCAGGTATTGAAATCTGTCTTAAATTTCTATTTTTTCTATAACAAATTCCCACATATGGAATGGTTTTAAAAAACACAAACATATTATCTTATAGTGAGCAGTACTCTCTTCCTCGCTATGCTCCCTAAATACAGTAAAGGCTCTCTTTGTTCCTTTAAGTTTCAGCTAATGCTCACCTCCTCTAAGGAACAGAATCAGTAGTGATTTTTCTTTTCAGAATTCAGTTTTGCTCATAGACTGCAGTATTCAGCACTATGTATTCTGTATTGTGCTGTGTCATTATTTATCTTCGTAATACATGTCAAGTTATCTTAAGAATACAATTAGATATCTGAAGACAAGAACTTCTGGCATTCCTAGCATTTATTATAGTGTTTTTATATGATAGCCCTATGATTCCATTTTTGAATGATAATGCAAAGCATGACAGATAATAGGAGAATTAAAGAAGGGAAGTTTGTTTTATGTAGTGAAACATTTAGAAAGCCAAAATACTTCAATAACATTGGGACATATTATTCTAAAACTTGTGTATTTTCCACTATACTATAATTTTCCTTTTACGCAGATTTTAGAATAAATTGATAACTGATGCACATACTATTTGTACCATTACATTAAATTTCTTAGGTGATAAGGATGGTGCAATAAGGAATAATTAATTTTAGAAACCTCATTCATGGTGAAATCAGTGGAAATACAGTAATATTGTGTTTGTCAAAGAGAGCAATTATTCTAATTGGAAAAGTAGTCACATCAAAAACAGTTGAATTAAATCATTACACTGAAAGAGCACTCATCATTTAAATTCCTTTCTCTAAACATTCAATACATTTTGATGAGTATTTGTTTGCCTTAGATTGAGTATTTTTTGAAGTTTTTATAAAAGCACATGATCAACCGTAGGCTGTACCTAATGAATAGCAAAGGTATTCCCAAAATTTAGAAAGAAATTATAGTATTCAAAAGTAAATTTTTGAAAATCAGTAATTAAGTGGGTGATTAAGGAATCTTGGTTCATATGCTTCGTTATTACTTGAGAAGCAACAAAGGAAAAATTTGGCCATTAAAATGTACCAATCAGAATGCATCATAATGAAATATTGAAAACTAGGAGTCAGAGAATAAAATTGATAGTGCCCATACAAATACTTAGAGAGGTTTAGAGAAACTCCAAGTCTCTTCTTTTTTTTTCCTTTTGTCTCTATAGCAGAAGAGCCCTGCCAATGAGAATAAATATCAGGATCCCATTGTTTGATCTTGTGATCCGTTGTAACCAGGTGAGTTATAAAACTCTCTCATGGATTCTATGTCCCCCAAATCTTCTGACTAGAATGTAGATTACAATATATTCTTCTCTTGTAAGAGAATGTGCTGTGTGGGCATAAGTCACCAAAACCAACCCCTTGCAGTTTTATTTCTTGTAAATTAATGCATTTGCATTGACTTCTATAAAATAGTCTCTCATAAAATTTTTTCTGCATCAACTTATTGCCTACAAGCAAAAGAAATCATCTCTGGTTAACTTTTGCAGCAAAATTATTTCTTAGAATATCAGGGAGACATGCACAGAAGTGATATGAGGGCTGGGGAACCAGATCGTAAAATGATAAGTGATCAAAGGAATTTAGATAGGACACTTCTTTTAGATGCTCACTGGCATCATAAAATTCTCAATGCTGCCACCACTGCTGTTAGGAATCATTTCTTAACTGCTTATGGACCCTGTTTTCCCCATTCCAAAGGCAAATTCTAGGCAGTACCATCTGATCAGCCAAGATTGTCAAGAGGTAAGGAGAGTAAATATCTCAAAAGTTGGAAGTCTCTTTGAATGTTGAACAAACAAAAAATTACAACTGTCCATGAAAACAAGGCAGATCTGTTATAAAAGTGTGGCAACCCTCAACTGTTTGGATTTGTATAAAAGGCGGCAGACCAAACAATTTTCATTTTTAAAAAAATGTTTATAAAATCAGCAGTTCCCAATGACCAGAGGGCTCTTAAATATCATGTGATATGATACTTCTTTAACCTTCAGCTGAATACAGAAAGGCTAATAAGGACAAAGATTTTCCCTGAAATAGTGCATTTTATTTGTTTGGTGGGGTGGTGTGAAACCCTTTGTGAGAAAAATATTTCTTGTATTGACTATTTATTTTTTAGTACTACTTCTACGTCTTTGATCTACAGAGGAAATAGACCCAAATAATCTAAACATAACCATCTCTTTTAAATAAAATATGTTATTGACGTTCGTATTATTTTCTGATGTAATTAGTTCAAGTTTGTTTAACCATTCTTCAAATGACATGCTGTTGACTCTGTATTCCTGATCTTGCCATTCCCCTTTCTTTCTCTCTCTCTCTCTCTCTCACACACACACACACACACACACACTTATGAGTCTGAGAAATGAAAATAAATATTGGATAAGGTCTGACAAGTGCATAGTGTGGAGGGGCTAACATTCTATATTTCTATCAATGCCCTAAGGTTACTTAGACATTTTTGAAAGTCATGTAACACTATTCTCTCATAGTGAGCTTTTCCTCACTTTTTTTTTTCCTTAAGTGTATTCTTGTTGAGTCATGACTCTTTTTACATGTACTGTTGTCTTTTTCTGAGTCTGTGATGTTAACTGAACCTGTGAAGTATGTCTCTAGTGTGGGTAGCACGCAAGATGTGGATACTGAACCTGAAAATAAGTTTGGAGACATTCTTTCCCCCCAGTACTGTCATCTGTAAATATGTTAAGCAAATCATCATTGTCTTCATCAACTCTTGATTAAAAAAAAAATGAACAGACAAGGTCAACCATAAAGTCCTGGGACACATCCTTTAAAGTTTCTATCAGATGATAGTATGAAAGACTCTGATGGATGCATTTTGGGAGTGCAGATTCATAAAGTTTTGTGTAGATGTTCTCAGCTGGTGAAGAGGTGTCAATGTCTCAGACAGGGATTTAAAATATACACATTTCTTTCACATCCTAGGGAACAGAAAGTCCCTCAGAATCTGTATGACTTACTTGGAATGAGAAATGGCTTGGTCCTAGATCTTTTTTTCTATGCAAATGTATTCATTTATCTAAGTGGTTGAAGTCTTATGATATGTCAAATCCAATCCTAAAGTCAATAGTATGTGGTGAGAACAAAGTCATCTTTTCATCAAATTAATATTTTTTATGAATCCTCAAAGAGTAGTGAGGATTTTCCCTTAATTTAGGGCCAGGTATAAACTTTAAATTAAACAGAATTAAATGTGTATGATTATTCTTCACCTCTAATGGAAGATTCTCTCATTGTTTTTTAACCTGAGGACCTCTCATTCTATCTGTTTTATCCTTCTTTTGAGAAAGATGTACATGTCTATGAAGAAATAATTCTTTACACTGGAAAACTACAAACATGATGATAAATGACAACTGACAGGTTCAGAGTTGGAGAATATTAGGGAGTGGTGGGGACTGTGGTAAACAGAAGAGCACATTCTTTTCTTGTTGAAGAGCCATTACATAGATCCAGCCAATTGTTGTCATACAGGAATGTGAGCCCCATGTTGCCAGATCTTTCCATTTTTTCAGCAGAAGCCAGAAATCTGGGTTTTTATGTGAAATTTCCTGTTTTAAATGTTGGTATCATTTTTTAAAACAGTATAGGAGCCAAATAAAACATACCCATGGGCCATGTTCAGCTTGCAGGTTGCCAGTTTGAAATCTCTATTCTAGAGACATTGAGCTGGAGCCCAACTACAATAGCAACCTGCCCAGTAATTTTCCTCGCTGAGGACCTGTGGCTCTTAACAGAAACAGAACCTTGATAAACTTTCCCTGGCAGCCCACCCTCATCCATCCAGATTCCGAAGGTGGCAAGCCTAATACACTCTCTTAGGGGGGCTCACTACATAGAATTTCACCATCAACTTTCCCACAGGCCATGAATTTCCCACAAGCCTTTGTTCATGAACAAATCTTACAGTAATTGAGGCAGGTTAATTGCCATGAACGAGCCTTTCTTTACCAACAATTCTACAATAGTGTTTCCAACATTTCTTCCTTCAAATTTTAAGAGATGACTCCTTTGAAACACTGACTTTTTTTTAATGTTAAGAGTGAGAGATAATATTTGATCTCTTGGCTAAACAGTCCTGACTAACTCAGAGGAGGAATTCATTCTTTACTGTTAAAGGCATACTATAGTGGAGAACAGAAACCCACTGATAAACTGTTTCAAGATCAGGAAATAGTAACCGAGGTTCCACCAAGTGCCGCAAAGCTATAGATGCAGAAGCACCCACACGTGATGTGGGGAGCGAGTGTCTGTCAAAAGCCGTCATGCATAAATGAACAAGTCAAGATTGGCACATAAAATTCTGAGGTCCTGATCCTCTCGGGTGAAAGTGGCATGTAGGCCTATTACCTAGCAGGACCCTGTGGGTCTCCTGGACACAAAAGCTTTTTTGTGGCCCCTATTTCTTGATTACAGGAAATAGGCTTCATTCAGCCTCCATGACCTTTCCTGAGTTCCAATGGGCAGATTCCAACAGTTGCTAATTAGGGAAGGAAGGGAATACAGAGACAAGGGAGGAGCAGTCAAAAGAGACAATAGTGCAGCCTTGGGGCTGGGTCCTGGTTCCCTCTCAAGGGATACACATAACAATATCTTTGAGCTGTTATGAAGATACTGAAACCCCCACCAGGTGGGAGAAGTTAAGGGTATGGTGCCCACAAGCACAGAGACTCCAGACCCGGTTGGAATTAGAACGTTGATGATGCTGACTCCCACTTTTCTCACCACCAACCAATCAGAAGAATGTCCATGAGCTGATCACGCCCTCTTTGAACCATTACTATAAAACTCCTCACTACCCCCTCCAGGTTGGGACATATAGTTTTGAGAACATTAGCCACTATGGTCCCCTTTGTCTGGCAAAAGCATAAGCTATATTTTTCTACTTCACCCAAAACTCTGCCTCTGAGATTTATTTTGGTGTTGGCTTACAGAGGCTGGATTCAGCTTCAGACCTTATCTGAAGCCATTTTGCATCTGAGACCCGAGGCCACTGTGAATGTGTCACAGATCCTCTGGACCTCTGGCCCTCCTCTGAGGCTGCTCCAGAGACAGGTCTGAATGAGTACCTCTGTCATTGCCACATTCTCAAATCTCCCCACTCATGCCACTTCCATAAATCCCAGTGAAGACCTTGGACCACACACACATCTAAAAATAAAATTGAAAGGAGAAACCTAATAAATGTCAAAGAGTTACATATGCAGGATAAGCTTTGAGGTGATCAAATCTGGAATTATAATTTTGGGCTGGTGTCATTTTAGGAAAACAATTCTGAAGTTAATGTAATAGTAATAACTATTGTTTACAGAGTGGGTGACTATATATGTTAGGTATTATTCAGATGTTATTTTGTTGAATCCTCACAAAAAATGATCAAGGACAATTATATGTGTTGGATGTGTCACATGTGTTACCTATTTATTAGTCACCAAAAAGTTAAATAATAAGAACGGTATTATTATTAGACTTAACACTTGAGGACAAAGAGGCTTAAATATTTTGCTTAAATTTACCCTGCTGGTTAAGAGACCAAGCCTGGATTTGAACCCTACCTCCATGAAAAGTGGTGGGTATTCTCTTTGTTGGAGTCTAAAACAATTAGTTTCACCCAGTGGTTTTGTTGCCAGAGCTGCTCCAAGTCCTTGCTCAAAACCCATCAACCCCCACCTTTAGCAGGAGTTAACATAAATCTTTACATTAAAGGATACAGAAATAAGAAAGGAAGCTACAAACAAAAAAAACAGATGAAACCAGCTGGGACCAAGATGGCAATGGCAATAAGTCTGACCTCCAACAGACCCTGAGTCTCATTATACACTAATTTTACTACATTAGCATATTAAATGACACACCTACTGGTGGCCATGACTGGACATTAAGGACCAAAAAAGGATAAAAAAGGGGGTGGCACCCCACTCCCTTGGAAAAAGCCCTGCCTCTTCCCCAGTAGACTAATGCATATGCCTCCCCATCATTAGCCTCACTCCTCCTCCCTTTGTCTTTACTCTTTAAAATTAAATCCCTCTACCCAGATGGGCTAGAAGGTGATCTGTAAACTTAGTTCCCCCTTCTCCATTTTTTGGCCACTGAATAAAGCTTGTGTTGTGTTGATCTCAGCCTTGATTTCATCTACTCAAACCACAATGGAAAAAAACCCCTCCTCCGTGGATGCAGAGACCGGGCTGGGCTAGGGTCTGAGCAGGGTCCAAACGACTCAATTTGGTAACAGTTTCTATTTAAGAAGCATTTAACCAGTCTTCTAATTGTCTCATATATTCATGTATAAATTAGGCATAATTTTGGCCACAAGTAACAGAAAGTTTAACAGCGGATTAAACAACACTGTAATATGTTTTTTGTTAGAAGTCAATTCGAGAAAGAGAGTAGCGTCAGAAGTTTTCAGAGGGAGTGTTCTCAGAAACATCACCTTAGGAGATCTGAAGAAAGCAAGACTCTGAGTAGAGGAAGAATTGGGCTGCGGTTAATTTATAACAAGAACTCAGCTGAACTTGTGGGGAACTCCAAAGATGGATGGCTTTTCAGAGATGGTTATCGTGTGTTGAAGGGAGACACCCAGATATTTATACCCCCACATCAACCAGGCAGTGGATAGGGGCTTCTCCAGCAAGGGGGCAGACAATTCCTCCCTCAGCAAGGAGCCGTTCTTCAGCTGATACAATTCTGGAACAGGGCTTGACAGCTGAGGGATGTCAGCTCATAATCTTTTTAGCAGCTGGAAGAATAAATCCTTCAATCTTGAAGGGGAAATCTAGGCAACCCATAACCTCATTCACTGTAAACAAACCTCTTGATTTTCTCTCATATGACAAGAAGACTAGATATTAATAGTTGCTATGGTTTAGGTTCACCCATTCAGTGATGTCAGGACTTCTGTATATCTGTTTCTCTTGGTCTTTCTTTATTCTCGCAAGATGGCAACTCCAACTCCAGGCATCAAGATAAAAAAGAAAATGTGGGTGGTACCAATGATCATGATTCTTGTATCTAGAAAGTTAAAGTCCTCCAGCAGATGTACCTTTAATTCTTATAGTTCAGATTGGTCACAGGGCAAGGGAGATTGGCAAATTTAATAGTTCTCTGAAGGACACAGGATTATGTTGATTGACTTAGATTAATTTTATGAGGCTGGGAATATTGTTGCTTGATGTGGTTTATTAATAAGGGAAAAGCAAGGAATTGATATATTGTAAGCAAAAAAAATAGTATTTCCTACAGGTGATTTTATTCTTAATTTGTAACCACGTTGATCCCTAAGCCGAACATGCCTTACAACCATATGCAGGGCATCTGAGCATTTGGGTCAGGAGAGGAAGAAGTCGAGGCTTGGAGAAGAGCTTATTAATACTCCCCTTAAACTGGTGCTTTTCTCAACTCAATCCCTCTGAATCTTCAGAATATGATAGAAGATGAATAAAGTGAGGATGGAAAAGAGAATGGGGATAATACACTGAAGTTAGGTAGGAATTCCAACCTTATATATAGTAGGTAACAAAAAGAATGACAGAAAATATCCAGTTACATCTAGTGAAAACTAAACTGTGCTTTCATTTATATTAATATCTGTTTGCACCATCCAAAACATTAACTTCGTATTAATTGTTTCTCAATGCTGATGTTTATTGGCATTGATATTGGACCAGAGTACAACTGCAGCATATTAGCTTCATAAGGTTTATAAATGGGGTCATAGAGTCCTGGTAAGTTAGGGCTGGGAGAGACCTTGGAAATCATCTAATGCAAACTCATCATTTCACACACAGGAAACTGAGATCAAGAAGGGGATAGTTGCTCAAAATAAATATAGGTATGAACTTTCAAAAAAATCCTGTTTTTTTCTATTCTGTTAAGCAACAATGATGTGTTTTACTGGTCTTGGACTTCTCTCTGAGCAAGTTTTGAGCAGAGTGTGATTGTCACACACACACACACACACAAAAGAATGATTCATTTGTATTCAGGAAAAAGTAGATAGTTTAAGTAATTTTAAAAGATTGAAGTCTACTTCACAAGCCAACAAAATCAAACATTAGAAGTACTACCTTTTGACAAAGTAATTATTTTAAAATAATACTTGATGATTGTTATTAAATTCACAGAACAATTAACATGTTTCTGAATCAGCAAAATAAAACAGGTATTTCAGCAAGCATCTATTTAACTTGGTGATGTCCCAACTGCCCAAATCTAAACAGATTTCAATGGTAAAAGTTGTTTAATGGGCAAACTTATCCAAAGAGAAACATTTGTTTCATCTGTAGTGAGGAAATAACCATCTACTATTAGGTTAGTACAAAAAGCCAAAAGTTTTGCAAAAATTTCCACTGGCTTGTTGTTGCTTGTGATTCAAGTGAAGGAATTATTTGAAAAAAAAATTCAATGGGGGTGGGTCAATCACTTAGCAATGCTACTTTGGCAAAAATTTTCATGGGTATTTGGTAGTTCAATAAGTGAGTAACATTTTTCTGTTGCTGGAAGCGTTACATTTGGGAGTATAAATAGAGCAGCATGAGGGAACTGGCATAGGTGAATAGTGTAATCTAAATAGCAAAATCATTTGCGATCGTGACTATTGTCAGATGGACTCTTAAGATGTGTGAATTTTTTTAGATTCACTTTCATCTTACATTAATTAGCAAACTATCCAAATTACTACTTCTGCATTCATTGTTTCAAAAATATTGTATTAAATCTGATCAAAATTTATATCATAAAAATTTATGTTTAAGAGGGGACTTTACAGAGATTGTTGGTAAGACTTCCTCATTTTACAAACAGAGAAACCAAAACCAGATGGGATAAATGACTTTGTCAAGACCACAGAGCTAATTAATGACAAGTTTCTAGATTCTTTTATTACACTGCATTAGTCTATAAAGAGAGACGGAAGCTCCCTCTGTCTCTATTGTCTTAACATAGTCTATAAAATTAGACTAGTCATTGAAACAACATGGCTTTTCTTTTTAGAACAGGACAGTGAATGAGGGACAAACTAAGGGACAGCTATTAAGAATTCACATATATCCTAAATATCCATCATAGACTCAGTCCCCAGCTAAGCTCAAATTATACAACATAAGTGTAAACAGTGTGCTGGGTATGCAAAGAAAGCTCAAAGCCAAGTCCCCTCACTGCCTTCCAACAAAATCTCACCTATGGACGTCCCTTCCCCCATATAGAAGAATTACTGTTTTCTACACCATCTGGATTCACTTCTCTCACCTTTGTTGCCTAAACTAAGAGTCAAAATACTGGTGGGGAGACCTTCAAGCTGGCAGGAGAATAAGACGTGGAGATCATCTTCCTCCCCATAAATACATCAAAAATACATCTACATGTGGAACACGTCCTACAGAACACCTACTGAATGCTGGCAGAAGACCTCAGACTTCCCAAAATGCAAGAAAATCCCCACATACTTGGGTAGGGCAAAAGAAAAAAAGAAAAAACAGAGACAAAAAATAGGGATGGGACCAGCACCTCTGGGAGGAAGCTGTGAAGTAGGAAAACTTTCCACACACTAGGGAGTCACTTCATTGGCGGAGATGGGGGTGGGCAGGGAGGAAGCTTCAGAGCTATGAAGGAGAGTGCAGCAACAGGGGTGCAGAGGCCAAAGCAGAGAGATTCCCTCACAGAGGAGCGGTGCCAACCAGCACTCATAAGCCTGAGACACGTCTTCTCATCCGCCAGGGATGGTGGGGGCTAGGAGCTGAGGCTCAGGCTTTGGAGGTCAGACTGGGGTTGGCTGCATAAAGACAGCCTGAAGGAGGTTAGTGCATCACAGCTAGCCAGGAGGGAGTCCAGGTAAAAGTATGGATCTGCCAGAGAGGCAAGAGACCTTTGTTTTGGGATGCACAAGGAGAGGGGATTCCTTCCCAGTGTGCCCACAGAAGGCAGAGTACTGCCTAAATGAGCTCCAGAGATGGGCACAGCTATCAACTTGAACCCCAGAGATGGGCATAAACTGCTAATACTGTGGCCACTGCCACAAAGAATCCTGTGTGCAAGCACAGGTCACTACCCACACCCCACCCTGGGAGCCTGTGCAGCACACCACTGCCAGGGTCCCGAGATGCAGGGACAAGTCCCCCGGGAGAACACACTGCACTCTTCAGGCTGTTGCAATGTCATGCCGGCCTCTGCCACTGCAGGATCACCAGCATTCCAATTATGACTACCGTACTCCTCCATCTCCCCTTCCTGAGAGATCAAGAGAGCCCTAATAAGCCGCTGTCTTAACCCCCTCCTGTCTGGGAGGGTAACAGACTCCTGAGGGTGGCCTACAGGCAGAGGCAGGGTCAAAACCAAAGCTGAACACCAGGAGATGTGTACACGAAGAAGAGAAAGGGAAATTTCTCTGTGCAGCTTCAGGATCAGCAGATTAAATCCCCAAAATCAACTTGATAAACCCTGCATCTGAAGAATACCTAAATAGACAATGAATGTTCCCAAAATTGATGCAATGGACTTTGGGAGCAACTGTAGACTTGGGGTTTGCTTTCAGTGTCTAATTTGTTTCTGATTTTATGTTTATAATAGTTTAGTATTTAGTGTTTATTATCAATTATGGATTTGTTTATTGGTTTGGTTGCTCTCTTCCTTTTGTATATATATATATATATATATATATATATATATATATATAGAGAGAGAGAGAGAGAGAGAGAGAGAGAGAGAGAGAGAGAGAGAGAGATATTTTATTTTTCCTTTTCCTCTTTTTGTGAGTGTGTATCTGTGTGCTTCTTTCTGTGATTTTATCTGCATAGTTTAGCTTTTACCATTTGTCCCAGGGTTCTGTCTATTTGGTTTATTGTTTTTATTTTTTTATTTTTGTTTTTTGCTTTTTGTTTTAGGTTTTGTCTCTTCCTTTTCTTCTGAGCCCTGTGGCTGGCAGTGTCTTGGTGCACAGGCCGGGTGTTGGGCCAGAGCCTCTGAGGTGGAAGGTCCAAGTCCAGTACACTGGACCTCCAGACGGACTGGGCCCATATAATATCAATTGGCAAGAGCTCTCCTAGACATCTTCATCTCACACTAAGAACCAGCTCCACCCAATGGCCAGCAAGCTCCAGTGCTGGATGCCCCATGCCAAAAAACTAGCAAAACAGGAACACAACACCACCCATTAGCAGAGAGGTTGCCTAAACTTATACAAAGTTCACAGATACTCTAAAACACCCCACTGGACGTGGCCACACCTACCAGAGGGAAAAGATCCAGTCCCACCCACCAGAACACAGGCACCAGTTCCCTCCAGCAGGAAGCCTACACAAGCCACTGAACCAACCTTAGCCACTGGGGACAGATACCAAAAACAACAGGAACTACGAACCTGCAGCCTGCGAAAAGGAGACCCCAAACACAGTAAAATAAGCAAAATGAGAAGACAGAAAAACACACAGCAGATGAAGGAGCAAGGTAAAAACACACCAGACCTAACAAATGAAGAGGAAATAGGCAGTCTACCTGAAAAAGAATTCAGAGTAATGATAGTAAAGATGATTCAAAATCTTGGAAATAGAATGGAGAAAATACAAGAAACGTTTAACAAGGACCTAGAAGAACTAAAGAGCAAACAAACAATGATGAACAACACAATAAGTGAAATTAAAAATACTCTAGGAGGAATCAATAAGAGAATAACTGAGGCAGAACAATGGATAAGTGAACTGGAAGATAAAATATTGGAAAACACTGCCGCAGAGCAGAATAAAGAAAAAAAGAATGAAAATATTTAGGACAGACTCAGAGACCTCTGGGACAACATTAAACGCACCAACATTGGAATTATAGGGGTCCCAGAAGAAGAATAGAAATAGAAAAGGTCTGAGAAAATATTTGAAGAGATTATAGTTGAAAACATCCCAAACATGGGAAAGGAAATAGTCAATCAAGTCCAGGAAGCCAGAGAATCACATACAAGATAAATCCAAGGAGAAACACGCCAAGACACATATTAATCAAACTATCAAAAATTAAATACAAAGAAAAAAAGTTAAAAGCAGTGAGGGAAAAGCAACATATAAGATATAAGGGAATCCCGATAAGGTTAGCAGTTGATCTCCCAGAATAAACTTTACAAGTCAGAAGGGTGTGGCAGGACATATTTAAAGTGATGAAAGGGAAAAATCTACAGCCAAGATTACTCTACCCAGCAAAGATCTCATTCAGATTTGACAGAGAAGTTAAAACATTTACAGACAAGCAAAAGCTAAGAGAATTCAGCACTATAAAACCAGATTTACAACAAATGTTAAAGGAACTTCTCTAAGCAGGAAACACAAGAGAAGGAAAAGACTTACATTAACACACTCAAAACAATTAAGAAAATGGTAATAGGAATATACATATCAATAATTACCTTAAATGTAAATGGATTAAATGCTCCAACCAAAAGACACAGACTGGCTGAATGGATACAAAAACAAGACCCATATATATGCTGTCTACAAGAGACTGACTTCAGAACTATGGACACATACAGACTGAAAGTGAGGGGATGGAAAAATATATTCCATGCAAATGGAAATCAAAAGAAAGATGGAGTAGCAATACTTATATCAGACAAAATAGATTTAAAATAAAGACTATTGGGCTTCCCTGGTGACACAGTGGTTGAGAGTCTGCCTGCCAATGCAGGGCACACGGGTTCGAGCCCTGGTCTGGTAGGATCCCACATGCCGCGGAGCAACTAGGCCCATGAGCCACAACTACTGAGCCTGTGCGTCTGGAGCCTGTGCTCCACAACAACAGAGGCCGCAATAGTGAGAAGCCAGCTCACCGTGATGAAGAGTGGCCCCCGCTTGCCACAACTAGAGAAAGCCTTCACACAGAAATGAAGACCCAACACAGCCAAAAATAAATAAATAAATAAATAAATTTTTAAAAATAAATAAATAAAATAAAGACTATTACAAGACAAAGGAGGACACTACATAATGATGACGGGATCAATCCAAAAAGAAGATATAACAATTGTAAATATTTATGCACCCAACAGAGGAGCACCTCAATATATAAGGCAAATGTTAACAGCCATAAAAAGGGAAATTGACAGTGTCACAGTACTAGTGAGGGACTTTAACACTCCACTTTCACCAATGGACAGATCATCCAAAATGAAAATAAATAAGGAACACAAGCTTTAAAAGGCAAATTAGACCAGAGAGACTTAATATATATTTTTAGGACATTACATCCAAAAACAACAGAATACACTTTCTTCTCAGTTACACATGGAACATCTCCAGGATACATCATATCTTGGGTCATAAATCAAGCCTCAGTAAATTTAAGAAAATTGAAATCATATCAAGAATCTTTTCCGAACACAATGCTATGAGACTAGATATCAATTACAGGAAACAAACTGTAGGAAATAAAACATATGGAGATTAAACAGTACACTACTAAATAACCAAGAGATCACTGAAGAAATCAAAAAAATACCTGGTAATAAATAACAATGAAAACACGATGACCCAAAACCAATGGGATGCAGCAAAAGCACTTCTAAGAGGGAAGTTTATAGCAATACAATCCTACCTCAAGAAACAAGAATGTCTCAGATAAACAACCTAACCTTACATCTAAACCAATAGAGGAGGAAGAACAATAAAACCCCAAAATTAGCAGAAGGAAAGAAATCATAATGATCAGATCAGAAATAAATGGAAAAGAAATGAAGGAAACAGAAGCAAACATTGATAAAACTAAAAGCTGGCTCTTTGAAAAGATAAACAAAATTGATAAACCATTAACCAGACTCATCAAGAAAAAAAGGGAGAAGACTCAAATCAACAGAAGTAGAAATGAAAAGGGAGAAGTAACAACTGATACTGCAGAAATACAAAGGATCATGAGAGACTACAACAAGCAACCATATGCTTATAAAATGGACATCCTGGAAGAAATGGAAAAATTCTTAGAAAAGCACAACTTTCTAAGACTGAACAGGGAAGAAATAGAAAATATGAACAGACCAATCACAAACACTGAAATTGAAAGTGTGATTAAAAATCTTCCAACAAACAAAAGCCCGGGACCAGATGGCCTCAAAGGTGAATTCTATCAAACATTTAGAGAAGAACAAATGCCTATCCTTCTCAAACTCTTCCAAAATATAGCAGAGTGAAGAACACTCCAAAACTCATTCTACGAGGCCACCATCACACTGACACCAAAACCAAACAAAGAAGTCACAAAAAAAGAAAACTACAGACCAATAACACTGATGAACATAGATGCAAAAATCCTCAACAAAATACTAGCAAACAGAATCCAACAGCACATTAAAAGGATCATACACTATGATCAAGTGGGGTTAATCCCTGGAATGCAAGGAATCTTCAGCATAGGCAAATCAATCAATATGATACATCATATTAACTAATTGAAGGAGAAAAACCATATGATCATCTCAATAGATGTAGAAAAAGCTTTTGACAAGCTTCAACACCCATTTATGAAAACACACTGTCCAGAAAGTAGGCATAGAGGGAACCTACCTCAACATAATAAAGGCCATATGTCACAAACCCACAGCCAACATCATTCTCAATGATGAAAAACTGAAACCATTTCCTCTAAGATCAGGAACAAGACAAGGTTGCCCACTCTCACCACAATTATTCACATAGTTTTGGAAGTTTTAGCCACAGCAATCAGAGAAGAAAAAGAAATAAAGGTAATCCAAATCAGAAAAGAAGAAGTAAAGCTGTCACTGTTTGCAGATTACATGATACTATACATAGAGAATCCTAAAGTTGCTACCAGAAAACTATTAGAGCTAATCAATGAATTTGGTAAAGTAACAGAATACAAAGTTAATACACAGAATTCTCTTGCATTCCTATACACTAATGATGAAAAATTTGAAAGAGAAATTAAGGAAACACTCCCATTTATCATTGCAACAGAAATAATAAAACACCTAAGGATAAACCTACCTAAGGAGACAAAAGACCTGTATGCAGAAAACTATAAGACACTGATGAAAGAAATTAAAATGATACAAACAGATGGAGAGATATACCATGTTCTTGGATTGGAAGAACCAACATTGTGAAAATGAATATACTACCCAAAGTAATCTACAGATTCAATGCAATCCTTATCAAACTACCAATGGCATTTTTCACAGAACTAGAACAAAAAATTTCCCAATTTGTATGGAAACACAAAAGACCCCGAATAGCCAAAGCAATCTTGAGAAAGAAAAACGGAGCTGGAGGAATCAGGCTCCCTGACTTCAGACTATACTACAAAGCTACGGTAATCAAGACAGAATGATACTGGCATAAAAACAGAAATATAGATCAATGGAACAGGATAGAAAGATCAGACGTAAACCCACACACTGATGGTCACCTTATCTTTGATAAAGGAGGCAAGAATAAACAATGGAGAAAAGACAGCCTCTTCAAAAAGTGGTGCTGTGAAAACTGGACAGCTGCATGTAAAAGAATGAAATTAGAACACTCCCTAACACCATACACAAAAATAAACTCAAAATGGATTAAAGACCTACATTTAGGGCCAGACACTATAAAACTCTTGAAGGAAAACATGGGCAGAACACTCTATTACATAAATCACAGCATGATCCTTTTTGACCCACCTTCTAGAGAAATGGAAATAAAGACAAAAATAAACAAATGGGACCTAATGAAACTTAAAAGCTTTTACCCAGCAAAGGAAACCATAAGCAAGACAGAAAGATAGCCCTCAGAATGGGAGAAATATTTGCAAATGATGCAAATGACAAAGGATTAATCTCCAAAGTATACAAGCAGATCATGTAGCTCAATATAAAAAAATAAGCAACCCAATCTAAAAATGGGTGGAAGACCTAAATAGTCTTTTCTCCAAAGAAGATACACAGATTGCCAACAAACACATGAAAGGATGCTCGGCATCACTAATCAGTAGAGAAATGTAAATCAAAGCCACATGAGGTATCACCTCACACCAGTCAGAATGTCCATCATCAAAAAATCTACAAACAATAAATGCTGGAGAAGGTGTGGAGAAAAGGGAACCCTCTTGCACTGTTGGTGGGAATGTAAATTGATACAGCCACAATGGAGAGCAGTATGGAGGTTCCTTAAAATCTAAAAACAAATTACCATATGACCCAGCAATCCCACTAATGGGCATATACCCTGAGAAAACCATAATTCAAAAAGAGTCATGTACCACAATGTTCATTGCAGCACTATTTACAATAGCCAGGATGTGGAAGCAACCTAAGTGTCCATCGACAGATGAATGGATAAAGAAGATGTGGCACATATATACAATGGAATATTACTCAGACATAAAAAGAAACAAAACTGAGTGTTTTGTAGTGAGGTTGATGGACTTGGAGTCTGTCATACAGAGTGAAGTAAGTCAGAAAGAGGGAAACAAATACTGTATGTTAACACATATATATGGAATTCAAAAAAAACAAAAAAACAAAAGTTCTAATGTACCTAGGAGTAGGGCAGGAATAAAGACACAGAGTTAGAGAATGGACCTGAGGACACAGGGAGGGGAAGGGTAAGCTGGAATGAAGTGAGAGAATAGCATTTACATATATACACTATGAAATGTAAAATAGCTAGTGGGAAGCAGCTGCATAGCACAAGGAGATCAGCTTGGTGCTTTGTGACCACCTAGAGGGGTATGAAAGGGAGGGTGGGAGGGAGTCTCAAGAGGGAGGGAATATGGGAATATATGTATACAGATAACTGATTCACTTTGTTATACAGCAGAAACTAACACAACATTGTAAAGCAATTATACTCCAGTAGAGTTGCTAAAACAAAACCAAACAAAGCAAAAATATCTAACTAATAATCAAGGGAAACAAAAATATGAAAAAATAGAATACCGGTGGCTCAGAGGCCATGTGAGCCACACAGGTGTGTGTTGTTTGGCTCATAAAATACTTCAAAATTTAAATTAGAATGACTTATCTTTAATACACATTATTTCCTGTTATAAAAAATATTGAAGGATCTTTTCTACCTGGTCACATGTGGAGAGAACCTAGTAGGTCTTCCGTCCTTGTACCACACAGGCCCATTCTTGTTGCCCACCAATTCCCATGGCCCATGTTCCAACAGTCTATGCAAATGAAATCAATACTAGCTTCCACTCTTTGCCCTAGTGACTAAGGATTCAGATATTCTCTCTACAGAAAAAATGCTTCATTGTAACAGCATCATTTGGGATTAAGTGTGATATGTGTGACATCATTTAATTCTATATAACACGAATATATTTCTATTAGACATGAGATTAAAATAAAGGACTCAAAGAAAAGAAAAAAAAAAAAGAATTTATATATAGGAGAGAAAACAGAAATGCTATAAATATAGAGGTTTACTGTACTTACCAGAGAGGAAAATAACATAATTTAATAGACATTTAAAATGGAACTACATGAAACACACTTCAATAGTTGAAATTCATATTGTCCATTTTGAATTATCAAGGTATTTCATTATATGTATATTACATATTGTACATACCTAAAATCTTCAGGGACAAAAAGACTACAGGGAGAATTTTAAATCTAAGTAGGACAAATTTTGCATACAACTTCTAGCACTCCAAAACAAAATTTAATTTGGGAATGTGCAAAGATTTCTTGGGACTTCTGATAGAAAATGATGTATTGATATAATTAAAATCAATGCATTGTATAGCATATAGTTGACTTATATTTTATTAAAGTGATTCTAATATTTAATTCAAATTTCACTTCTTTTAACTCCAGTTAGAGGTAGATGAATCATGATAGTAATTAACTATTATTCAAATAAACTTGTTTTTTCCTTTTACAATTTATAACTAAAATTTATTTTCAATCATAAAGTCATCATAGAAATATATTTCTTTGACTTAGGCATCTACAATATAGGATATTTGTGGTAGTTGTTTCTCATCCATCATTATTTTATTGTGAAATATAATGTAGGTTCTAGCCAAACTTGACAAGTAGAAAACATTACCATCTCAGTTATTTTAAATGGAATATTTCATGATCTTTGTTAAGTATTGAGTTTATTAATCTAATGGGTAAAGCCCTATAAAGACACAGATTACAAAAAATATCTCCTCCAATCAAGATAGAACTAGAAAATTTCATTTATTCTCATTTTCCTGTCCCTTTCTCTTCTCCCCAAATTAGACAAAATTTGGCATGATTCATTCTGCATTTTCCTTCATTTAAAATTTTTCTTTCTTGCTTTTTAAAATTATAAAACAATTAAATCAGAACACTCTAGTGCCATTCTCTCCTATTTTCTGTTAAATTCCTTTCCAGATTATGTCTTTCATAGTGACAAGAAGAATCATAGTGGAGAGTGGGGAGCTGTTTCTTGTCTCTCACATTCTTTATGATTGGTCTCTACTGTCTGTTGGATAAGACACAGGCATCTCAAACAACACCCACCCCTGGCATTAAAAGAAATCATTTTACGTTAAAATAGTTACAAGTTAATTCTCCAATATTATAGATAAAACCTTGATATGATTTTAAGCAAGACTTAGTCATGGAAACTGATGCTGCAGAAGACTTTAAGGGTAACCTTATAGTCCAAGAGCAATGTGACCATGTGACAAGCCCAGTGTCAACATCAAAGGCCAAGATATTGGTGCTGCCACTTGGAAAAAAACGTTCAAGTTCTCTCTCTATACCACCCAGAGAAAAGCAAAACTATAAAAAATATAAAGGCAAAGACAAAAAAGCTGAATGAGTGTACCCCTTAATAAATGTTACATGCCTGAAACTATTTATTTTAAAAAGATACCTAATGTAAGTGTATTTCCATTGAAAATCTTGATACGTTTTTAAATTACTGAGTATATTATAAAAACAACTTACACATATTATGGATTTATGAATTATTTTTTGTAATATTCAGGTAAGTTACCCATATTTGATCATTCAGTAACTGGTCCAGTAAATATAATCACTATATTTGTATTTATCTGTAGAGATAAATGAATTGGAAATGACAGTATATTGTGAAGGTATAGCCATGGAACAAAAGCTATAGGAATGACTTATTACTTGTAAATAGGTGATACAGTAATTTCCTATAAAACAACTTAGACTCAAACATGGACATGTAGAGTAATTTGTTAAGCACTCTGGCATATTTATGTTCTATGTTTTCTGTCATTATAGTCCTGGTAAAATTTAGATGTTATTGGATGATACTATTGAATTAAAATGGCTAAATCAATGTAAAACCACTATAACACAACACTAAAATGATACTAGAGAAATATCTTTTTATTAATATAAACTTACAGTATATTTAGTTTAATGTTTTTTCTTGCTTTTTCCTCATATCTCTACTTAATCCTTTCTTTAAAAAGTTCACAATTTAACTTCAGATAATTCTACAAAGCTACAGTAATCAAAATAGTATTGCAGGGCAGACCTTTAAGATGGCAGAGGAGTAAGACATGGAGATCACCTTCCTCCCCACAAATATATAAAAATACATCTACATGTGGAATAACTCCTACAGAACACCTACTGAACGCTGGCAGAAGACCTCAGACTTCCCAAAAGGCAAGAAACTCCCCATGTACCTGGGTAAGGCAAAAGAAAAAAGAAAAAAACAGAGACAAAGGAATAGGGATGGGACCTGCACTTTTGAGAGGGAGCTGTGAAGGAGGAAAAGTTTCCACACATGAGGAAGCCCCTTCACTGGCAGAGACAGAGGGTGGGCAGGGGGGAAGTTTTGGAGCCACGGAGGCGAGCACAACAACAGGGGTGCAGAGCACAAAGCAGAGAGGATCACTTTGCTGCACAGAGGATCGGTGCCGACCAGCACTCAGTAGACTGAGAGGCTTGTCTGCTCACCAGCCAGTGCAGGTGGGGGCTGGAAGCTGAGGCTTGGGTTTCAGAGGTCAGATCCCAGGGAGAGGACTGGGGTTGGCTGCGTGAACACAGCCTGAAGTGGGCTAGTGCACTATAGCTATCCAGGAGGGAGTCACGGAAAAAGTCTGGAACTGCCTAAGAGGCAAGAGACCATTGTTTCGGGGTGCACGAGGAGAGGGGATTCAGAGCACCACCTAAATGAGCTCCAGAGACAGGGGCCAGCCACATGTATCAGTGCAGACACAAGAGACGGACATGAAACAGTAAGGCTGCTGCTGCAGCCACCAAGAAGTCTGTGTGCAAGCACAGGCCACTATCCACACCTCCCCTCCCAGGAGCCTGTGCAGTCTGCCAATGCCAGGGTCCCGTGACCCAGGGACAACTTCTCTGGGAGAACAAATGGCGCACCTTAAGCTGGTGCAATGTCATGCTGGCCTCTACCACCGCACGCTCACCCAGCATTCCGAACCCCTCCCTCCCCCACAGCGTGAGTGAGCCAGAGCCCCCTAATCAGCCTCTCCTTTAACCGCCTCCTGTCTGTGCAAAGAACAAATGCCAGAAGGTGACTTACATACAGAGGTGGGGTCAAATCCAAAGCTGAACCCCAGGAGCTGTGTGAACAAAGAAGAGAAAGGGAAATCTCTCCCAGCAGCTTCAGGAGCAACAGATTAAATCCCCACAATCAACTTAATGTAGCCTGCAGCTCTGGAATACCCGAATAGACACTGAATCATCCTAAAATTGTGGTGGTGGACTTTAGGAGCAACTGTAGACTTGGGTTTGCTTTCTGTATCTAATTTGTTTCTGGCTTTATGTTGATCCTAGTTTAGTATGTAGAGCTTATTATAATTGGTAGATTTGTTTATTGATTTGGTTGCTCTCTTCCTTTATATATATATTTGTTTTGTTTTGTTTTCCTTTTTCTATTATTATGAGCATGTATGTGGATGCTTCTTTGTGTGATTTTGTTTGTATAGGTTTGATTTTACCATTTGTCCTAGGGTTCTGTCTGTCTGTTCTTTTTTGTTTCTTTTTTATTTTTTTTTAGTATAGTTTTTTGAGCTTGTTATCATTGGTGGATTTGTTTATTAGTTTGGTTTCTCTTTTCTTCTTTTTGTTAAAATTTTTTTAATTTAATAACTTTAAATATTTTATTTTACTTTATTTATTTGTTTTTTCTCTTTTTTTCTCCCATTTCTTCTGAGCTGTGTGGCTGACAGGGTGTTGGTGCTCCAGCTGAGTGTCAGACCTGAGCCTCTGGGGTGGAAGACCTGAGATTAAGACATTGATCCACCAGAGACCTCCCAGCCCCATGTAGTGTCAGTTGGTGAGACCTCTCCCAGAGGTCTCCATCTCAATGTTAAGACACAGCTCCACTCAACAACCAGCAGGCTACAGTGCTAGAAACTGCATGCTAAACAACTAGCAAGACAGGGACACCAACCCACCCATTAGCAGAGAGGCTGCCTAAAATCATAATAAGTTCACACACACACCAATACACACCACCAAAAGCAGTCCTGCCCACCAGAAAGACAAGATTCAGCCTCATCCACCAGAAAACAGGCATGAGTCCCCTCCACCAGGAAACCTACACAATCTACTGAACCAACTTTACCCACTGGGGGCAGACACCAAAAACAACAGGAACGACAAACCTGCAGCCTGTGAAGAGGGGACCCCAAATGCGGTAAGTTAGCCAAAATGAGAAGACAGAGAAATACACAGCAGACGATGGAACAAGGTAAAAAGCCACCAGACCAAACAAATGAAGAGGAAATAGGCAGTCTACATAAAAGAATTCAGAGTAATGATAGTAAAGATGATCCAAAATCTCAGAAACAGAATGGAGAAAATACAAGAAACATTTAACAAGGACATTGAAGAACTAAAGAGCAAACAAACAATGATGAACAACACAATAAATGAAATTAAAAATTCTCTAGAAGGAATCAATAGAAGAATAAGTGAGGCAGAAGAATGGAAAGGTGACTTGGAAGATAAAATAGTGGAAATAACTATCACAGCGCAGAATAAAGAAAAAAGAATGAAAAGAATTGAGGACAGTCTTAGAGACTCCTGGGACAACATTAAAGGCACCAACATTCGAATTATAGGGGTGCCAAAAGAAGAAGAGAGAAAGAAAGGGAATGGGAAAATATTTGAAGAGATTATAGTTGAAAACTTCCCTAATATGGGAAAGGAAATAGTCAATCAAGTCCAGGAAGCACAGAGAGTCCCATACAGGATAAATCCAAGGAGAAACACACCAAGACACATATTAATCAAACTATCAAAAATTAAATACAAAGAAAAAATATTAAAAGCAGCAAGGGAAAAGCAACAAATAACACATAAGGGAATCCCCATAAGGTTAACAGCTGATCTTTCAGCAGAAACTCTGCAAGCCAGAAAGGAGTGGCAGGACATATTTAAAGTGATGAAGGAGAAAAACCTACAACAAAGATTACTCTACCCAGCAAGGGTATCATTCAGATTTGATGGAGAAATTAAAACCTGTACAGACAAGCAAAAGCTAAGAGAATTCAGCAGCTCCAAACCAGCTTTACAACAAACACTAAAGGAACTTCTCTAGGCAGGAAACACAAGTGAAGGAATAGACCTACAAAAACAAAAACAAAACAATTAAGAAAATGTTAATAGAAACATACATATCGACAATTACCTAAAATGTAAATGGATTAAATGTTCCAACCAAAAGACATAGACTGTCTGAATGGATACAAAAACAAGACCCATATATATGCTGTCTAAAAGAGACCCACTTCAGACCTAGGGACACATACAGACTGAAAATGAGGAGATGGAAAAAGATATTCCATGCAAAAAGAAATCAAAAGAAAGCTGGAGTAGCAATTCTCATTTCAGACAAAATAGACTTTAAAATAAAGACTATTATAAGCGACAAAGAAGGACACTACATAATGATCAAGGGATCAATCCAAGAAGAAGATATAACATTTGTAAATATTTATGCACCCAACACAGGAGCACCTCAATACATAAGGCAAATGCTCACAGCCATAAACGGGGAAATTGACAGTAACACAATAATAGTAGGGGATTTTAACACCCCACTTTCACCAATGGACAGATCATCCAAACTGAAAATAAATAAGGAAACACAAGCTTTAAATGATACATTAAACAAGATGGACTTAACTGATATTTATAGGACATTCTATCAAAAAAACAACAGAATACACTTTCTTCTCAAGTGCTCATGGAACATTGTCTGGTATAGATCACATCTTGGGTTACAAATCAAGCCATGGTAAATTTAAGAAAATTAAAATTGCATCAAGTATCTTTTCCAACGAAAATGCTGTGAGACACAGTATTAATTACAGGTAAAAATCTGTAAAAAATACAAACACATGGAGGCTAAACAATACACTGCTAAATAACCAAGAGATCACTGAAGAAATAAAAAAGGAAATCAAAAAATACCTAAAAACACATGACCATGAAAACATGATGACCCAAAACCAACAGGATGCAGCAAAAGCAGTTCTAAGAGGGAAGTATATAACAATACAATCCTACCTCAGGAAACAAGAAAAATCTCAAATAAACAACATAAGCTTACATCTAAGAAATTATAGAAAGAAGAAAAAAAAAACCCAAAGTTAGCAGAAGGAAAGAAATCATAAAGTTCAGATCAGAAATAAATGCAAAAGAAATGAAGGAAACAATAGCAAAGATCGATAAAACTAAAAGCTGGTACTTTGAGAAGATAAACAAAATTGATAAACCATTAGCCAGACTAATCAAGAGTAAAAGGGAGAAAACTCAAATCAATAAAATTAGAAATGAAAAAGGAGAAGTAACGACTGATACTGCAGAAATACAAAGGATCATGAGAGATTACTACAAGCAACTATATGCCAATAAAATGGACAACCTGTAGGAAATGAACACATTCTTGGAAAACCACAATGTGCTGAGACTGAACCAGGAAGAAATAGAAAATGTAAACAGACCAATCACAATCACTGAAATTGAAAGTGTGATTAAAAATCTTCCAAAAAACAAAAGCCGAGGACCAGATGACATCACAGGCGAATTGTATCCAACATTTAGAGAAGAACTAACACCTGTCCTTCTCAAACTCTTCCAAAATATAGCAGAGGGAGGAACACTCCCAAACTCCTTCCATGAGGCCACCATCACCTTGATACTAAAACCAGACAAAGTTTTCACAAAAAAAGAAAACTACAGGCCAATAACACTGATGAACATAGATGCAAACATCCTCAACAAAATACTAACAAACAGAATCCAACAGCACATTAAAAGGATCTTACACAATGATCAAGAGGGGTTTATCCCAGGAATGCAAGGATTCTTCAATATACACAAATCAATCAATGTGATGAGCCATATGAACAAATTGAAGGATAAAAACCATATGATCATCTCAATAGATGCAGAAAAATCTTTCAACAAGATTCAACGCCCATTTATGATAAAAGCCCTCCAGAAAGTAGGCAAAGAGGGAACTTACCTAAATATAAAAAAGCGCATATATGACACACCCACAGCCAACATCGATTTCAATGGTGAAAACCTGAAACCATTTCCTCTAAGATCAGGAACAAGACAAGGTTACCTACTCTTGCCACTATTATTCAACATAGTTCTGGAAGTTTTAGTCACAGCAATCAGAGAAAAAAAGAAATAAAAGGAATTCAAATCAGAAAAGAAGTAAAACTGTAACTGTTTATAGATAACATGATACTACACATCCTAAAGATGCTACCTGAAATCTACTAGAGCTAATCAATGAATCTGGTAAAGTGGCAGGATACAAAATTAATGCACAGAAATCTCTTGCATTCCTATAATTAATGATAAAAAATTCCTATAACTAATGATGAAAAATCTGAAAGAGAAGCTAAGGAAACACTCCCATTTACTATTGCAACAAAAAGAATAAAATACCTAGGAATAAAGCTACCTAAGGAAACAAAAGACCTGTATGCAGAAAACTATAAGACACTGACAAAAGAAATTAAAGATGATACAAACAGATGGAGAGATATACCATGTTCTTGGATTGGAAGAATCAACATTGTGAAAATGACTATACTACCCAAAGCAATCTTGAGATTCAGTACAATTCCTATAAAACTACCAATGGCATTTTTCACAGAACTAGAACAAAAAAATTCACATTTTTATGGAAACAGACAAGACCCCGAATAGCCAAAGCAATTTTAGTAAAGAAAAATGGAGCTGGAGGAATCAGGCTCCCTGACTTCACACTATACTACAAAGCTACAGTAATCATGATAGTATGGTACTGGCTCAAAAACTGAAATATAGATCAATGGCACAGGATAGAAAACCCAGAGATAAACCCACACACATATGGTCACCTTACCTTTGATAAAGGAGGCAAGAATATATGATGGAGAAAAGACAGCCTCCTCAGTAAGTGGTTTTGGGAAAACTGGACAGCTACATGTAAAAGAATGAAATTAGAACACTTCCTAACAGCATACTCCAAAATAAACTGAAAATGGATTAAAGACCTAAATGTAAGGCCAGACACTATAAAACTCTTAAAGGAAAACATAGGTAGAACATTCTATGACATAAATCACAGCAAGATCCTTTTTGACCCACCTCTTAGAGAAACAGAAATAAAAACAAAAATAAACAAATAGGACCTAATGATACTTAAAAGCTTTTGCACAGCAAAGGAAACCATAAACAAGATGAAAAGACAACCCTCAGAATGGGAGAAAATATTTACTAACAAAGCAACTGACAAAGGATTAATCTCCAAAATATACAAGCGGCTCATGCTGCTCAATATCAAAAAAACAAACAACCCAATCCAAAAATGGGCAGATGACCTAAATAGACATTTCTCCAAAGAAGATATACAGATTGCCACCAAACACATAAAAGGATGCTCAACATCACTAATCACTAGAGAAATGCAAATCAAAACTACAATGTGGTATCACCTCACACCAGTCAGAATGTCCATCATCAAACAGTCTACAAACAATAAATGCTGGAGAGGGTGTGGAGAAAAGGGAACCCTCTTGCACTGCTGGTGGGAATATAAATTTATACAGCCAGTATGGAGAACAGTATGGAGGTTCCTTAAAAAACTAAAAATAGAACTACCATATGACCCTTCAATCCCACTACTGGGCATATACCCTGAGAAAACCATATTTCAAAAAGAATCATGTACCACAATGTTCATTGCCACTCTATTTACAATAGCCAGGACGTGGAAGCAACCTAAGTGTCCATTGACAGATGAATGGATAAAGAAGATGTTGTACATATATACAATGGAATATTATTCAGCCATAAAAAGAAATGAAATTGAGTTATTTTTAGTGAGGTGGATGCACCTAGAGACTGTCATACATAGTGAAGTAAGTCAGAAAGAGAAAAACAAATACCATATGCTAACACATGTATATGGAATCTAAACAAAAAAAAAATGGTTCTGAAGAATGTAGTGGCAAGACAGGAATAAAGATGCAGACATAGAGAATGGACTTGAGGACAGGGGGCAGGGGAAGTGTATGCTGGGACAAAGTAGAGAGTGGCATGGACATATATACACTACCAAATGTAAAATAGATAGCGAGTCAGAAACAGCTGCATAGCACAGGGAGATCAGCTCTGTGCTTTGTGTCCACCTAGAGGTGTGGGATAGGGAGGGTGGGAGGGAGATGTAAGAGAGAGGGGATATGTGGATATATGTATACATATAGCTGATTCACTTTGTTATACAACAGAAACTAACACACCGTTGTAAAGCAATTATACTCCAATAAAGATGTTAAAAATTGATAGATAAATAAATAACCAGAAACCCCCAAAAAACAAAAGAGTATTGTACTGGCACAAAAACAGACACACAGGTCAATTGACCAGAAAAGAAAGCCCAGAAATAAATTCATGCACTTATCATCAAGTAATCTGTGACAAAGGAGGCAAGAATATACAATACAGAAAAGACAGTCTTTTCAATAAGTTTTGCTGGAAAACTGGACCACTACATGTAAAAGAATGAAATTAGAACATTCTCTAACATCATATACAAAAATAAACTCAAAATGAATTAAAGACCTAAATGTAAGACCAGAAACCATGAAACCCCTAGAGGAAAACATAGGCAGAACACTCTTTGAGAGAAATGGTAGCAATATTTTTTTTGACCTACCTCCTAAAGAAAAGGAAATAAAAGCAAAAATAAGCAAATAGGACAAATTAAACTTAAGAGCTTTTGCACAGCAAAGGAATCCCCCGACAAAATGAAAAGACAACTTACAGAGTGAGAGAAAACATTTGCAAATGATATGACCTATAAGGGGTTAATATCCAACATATATAAACAGCCTATACAACTCAACATCAAAAAAACAAACAGCCTGTTTAAAAAATGGGCAGAAGACCTGAATAGACAGTTTCCCAAAGAGGATGTGCAGATGACCAATAGGTACATGAAAATGTGCTCAACATCACTAATCATCAGGGAAATGTAAATCAAAACTGCAATGAAATAGTACCTCACACATGTTAAAATGGCTGTCAAAAAAGAACACAAATAACAAATGTTGGCAAGGATGTGGAGAGAAGGGAATCTTTGTTCACTGTTCATCAGAATGTAAATTTGTGCAGTCAATGTGCAAAACAGTATGGAGGTTTCTCATAAAACTGAAAATAGAACTACCATATGACCCAGCAATTCCACTCCTGGGTATACATCCAAAAGAAACAAAAACACTAATTCAAAAACTTAACATGCACCTCAATGTTCAGAGCAGCCTTATTTACAATTGCCAAGATATGGAAGCAACCAAAGTGTCCATGAATGGATGAATGGATAAAGGAGATGCGATATATATATATATATATATAGTATGTATATATATATATATATATATATACACACATATATATATTTATACACACACACACACACACACACACACACACACACACACACACAGTGGAATACTACTCAGCCATAAAACGAAGGGAATTTTGCCATTTGCAACAATGTGGATGGACTTGGAGGGTATTATGCTAAGTGAAATGATTCAGACAGAGAGAGACAAATACTGTATGATATCACTTATATGTGGAATCTAAAAAATACAACAAACTACTGAGTATAACAAAAAAAGAAACAGACTCACAGATATAGAGAACAAATTATTAGTTACCAGTGTTGAGAGGGAAAGGAGGAGGATTAATATATGCGTAGGGGATTAAGAAGTACAAATTCTTATGTATAAATTAAGTTACAAGAACATATTGTACAATATTGGGATTATAGCCAGTATTTTATAACAACTATAAATGAAGTATAACCTTTAAAAATTGTGAATCACTATATTGGACACCTGTAATTTATATAATATTTTACCAACTTTACTTCAATTTAAAAAAGAAAGCTATCCTGTGAGAAAAAAGAAAATCCTCACACTTTGATATCAGGTAAGATTAAAAATATAAAAAAAGAAAAAATGGAAACAAATGAATGGAGGAAGTATAAATCTTTTTTTTTTATGGCTGAAACTTTTTTTTATTACTTTTTATGGAAGTATGGTATGGTTGCTTTACAATTTTGTGTTAGCCTCCACCATACAACAAAATGAATCAGCCATACACACACAGATATCCCCTCCCTTTTGGAGGAAGTATAAATCTTAAGGTAAGCTTTACACTGTAAAATCAATGAAAAATTAAAATATGTGAGGAAGAGTCATGCAAATAGGGCAACAGTTAAGTAACACCTCCCTCCCTGCTGTCCGTGCAGAATTCACTGGAGAAAACTTACAAGTTACTCATTTATGGTAGAGTTTCACAACATCTAGCAGGGCAGAATATTAGTCCCTGGGAGAAGAGTCCTGACCTCATGACTGTGGTGCTTCTCAGCTGCAAGATTTCAGAAGAGGCTGCCCTCTCCCGCAGCCATTTGATAGGACAGAAACTTTGCTCCTGTTGTAGCTTGTCAGTCCATCTCCTGGCACAATCAGGATTAGGAGCCATGCCTTTCAGATGACCCGAATTGACTGCCTTAATCCCAAGGCTGAAGTGAGATCACACCAGGCTCTGTGTGATGCCAAATATTTTTCTGACTGGCTAAGGGGAAGGACTCAGTCTTGGATGGATTAAACCTTACCTACCAAACACTAATAACCACTATTCCACATGAATGTGGAGGTTATAAATTACATATTGATTTCTCAGGTAAATGATCTCCCTATATAGTCTCAGTCTTTTTTTTTTTATTACTTTACTGAATTATTAATGTGGCTATTTATTGCTCTCTGGTTTATATTTCTGAAGGGTATTATTACTCAGACATGAGAAGTTCATTTCTTTAAACCAGATTATAAAATCAGGAAAAGGTAATTTTAATCAATTTATCTAAAGATCCTCCTTGTTTAAGAAAAGGTTTGAATTGTGGCAAATTTTGCTTAAAATTTAATTTCTATTAAAGAGTCTTATTTGTTTATCTCTACCTGAGTCAGATACTAGCTATTTATCATTCTTGCTTTTTCTTCCTTTCAGATGCTTGGTATGACTCCACCATTCTGCCTCCCATGAAGCGAGGTGTGGTCACACTACTGAGTTTCTTCAATAGAATATGGACCTCCATCCTTGGTTCACAAGAATCTCCCCCGTACCCTAATTCTACATCTCTACCCAAGCCTACTAATCAAATGTAAATAAATGTTCAGGGTGTTCTCAGTATTTATAAAGTATATGCTGAAGATGATAGAATTTCCTTCAACCTATGGTCCCAAATAACTCTGTGGCACAGACTTTCACTGCCAACTGCTAATATAAACTTACACTAGCGATACATAAACTGCATAAAAGTAAAACCACCGCAATCTGGGGTATATCTGTTATGGCAGCAGAGTCACCTGAACTACTACACATACTCATAACTTCAGACGTAGAAGTCCCTGAGAATGTATAGACTTAAGGTCATAATTTTTAAAAAATAGAAATTAAAATATTTTAAAATTACATACTTAAGGGGACAACTTTCTGAGAATGAATTAAGCATTGTATTTAAAACAGCAGTGTTATTCTATAATTTTTTGAATGCCTCATGGTTTTAACATTTTTAAAGGGTTGTTTAAAAACCAAACAAAACAATCAAAGGAAAATATGTGACAGAGACTATTATGTGCCCCACAAAATCTATCTGGTCCTTTACTGAAAAAGTTTGATGACACCTGCTCTAAAGTGTCTGCTATGTATATAGTTGTTGCTTCATTAAAACCCATTGGATTAGTAGGAGGACTTTACTGATATTGAGCCTAGGGGATGTATAAATCAAAGGATGTGGAGGTATAGGTTGGAAGGTGATTTTGTTATTATAAACATAAAATTTATAAACCCCAAATTTCAAGCAGCTTGTGATCGCTTCTGTTTTGGTTATACTGGTAGACAATGGATAGTTTATTATTTATTATGTTCAATTTTAATCAGAAGAAGCAACCATTTCCCAACATATTCCATTTTGGGAGGAAACAGTAGTCCAGGTAAGAATTCGAAGTTTGAGTGAAATATGAAAGTATTAAAGTTGATAAATATGAATTTCAACATTTCTAGAAGTGATAAGCTTTTTAAAAAAGAGTATTGTAAAGATAACAATAAAATCAAATATTTATATCATGAATCAGTAGAAAATATTTGAGTAATCGCAAGTGAAGTTTATCATAGAAAATTACAAAATTCTTAATTACCATTTTTGCATTAATAATAATACTTTTATTCATTATTGTGATCAGAAAACAATAATCTTAGTTTTTCTCTTCTAGTTCTGAAAGATTAAAATCAAGTTTATGATAAAAAGTTGATTTGCAGCATGAGGAATAAAAGTTACCTTAGTTCTGTGTAATAGATGTTAACTAAGTATGTGAGAAATGTAATGTAACTTGTATTTACTTGTCATTTTTCCCCTTACACATGCCCTTTGAGTTAATGTTCTTTTTAAAATTATTACTGAGATGTAAGTGGCGTATAGTATTGTGTTAGTTTTAGTTGTACAACATAATGATTTGTATATATTGTATATATTGCAAAATGATTACCACAATAGTTAACATCCATCACCACATATAGTTAACAATTTTTTTTCTTGTGATGAGCACTTTTAAGATCTATTCTCTTAGCAACTTCAATGTGCTTTGAATAATTGTCTTCTAAAGCCTTTATACAATGTGCCAGCTCTTATGTTTTGCATCTTTCCTGATAAAAGAAGGCTAACAATAACATCTTTTTTTGACCTTTTCAAAATTTTGGAGAAAATTATTCATTGTAAACCTGGTGGCATTGTTATTTTATCAGGTATGCTTACTTCCGAGTCTAAAGGATTCCAGCGGAAGAAGATGTTAACACTAGGACAGCCTACTTAGGAATTTGAACTTCAAGGAAAATATCATTATCACAAATAACATTTTTTCATAAAAGGTTGTCAAGCTTCAGTTGGTGCTTCACCAGGTGAAAGAGTGGCCAGGACACAGAATTCTAGTACAATTTAAAACACTGAGTAAACCTCATGAAGTTCATTATAAAATAACTTATGTAAATAAGGTAGATTTGCAAAACTGGATACATCCTCATGTATTCAGGAATTATATTGAAATTTCCAGGTTGACAGAGAAAGAGGGAGGGAGGGGGAGGGAGAGAGAGGGAGAGAGAGAGAGAGAGAGAGAGAGAGAGAGAGAGAGAGAGGGAGGGAGGAAATAACAGTATTATTGAAATAAGGGGAAAAAAAGAGATCGTATATGTGAATGTCGTCCTGAAAGACCTGAAATCCCACAGAAAAAAGAAAAAAACTTTAAACAAAAGAATTGTCAATGACTCATTCTCACTTATATCTGCTGCCAAGTTCTGTTTAAATAAAATACTCAGCAAATTTGAATTACAGTGTTTTAATTTGCTTAGAAATTTAACTTCAAGGCTTAAAAAACTCTTTTTAAAGCTTAAATTTCTATTATATCTAGGACAATCCTGGATTATTAAACACTTGAGCCCACCCTTTAAACTATAATGTCAACATATATTAAGTAAGAATATATTATGAATCATCTAAAAATAATGTTAGTTATTTTTGATGTTTACATTACATTTTAATGCCCCATAGAACATACCAGACCATCCTAACACTCAGTGACTCAAAACAATAAGCATTCACTGGGTTCACTGTGGGTCAACTATTTAGGTTGGTCTGTGCTGGGAGAATCTTCACATGTAAGGGTGTTGGCTGGCTGCTGGATTATCCACCAGCAGCTTATCTAGGATGGCTGGGAAAAGATAGCTCTGTTACACATCTCCCATCCATCCAGTATCTGACCTAAAGAAGTTTTCTTGTTTAGGGCAGAGATTTAAGAATGAGGAAGCCCAGTCCAGAAAGAGTGCCACGGCAGAAATAAACACCAGTATACACCACATTGACTATTTTACAATGGGCCAAAGGAATGACTGACCCAGAATCAAAGTGGAAAGATATACTAATCCAAAGAACATACATAAGGGAAGGGGTATCATTAATTAGGACTGTTATGCAACCAATATGTCACAAACAGCCAGTGTACTTCGTATTCTTACTATTTCTACATACACGTTTTTCTCTAAGTCACCGACCACAGAGTCTACCCAATGCCTCCTCTGTTGAAATGTTTTTTAAAAATTATCTCTGATTGAGTTTATTGGAGTAAATTTTACATACAGTAAAATACATCCATTATGAGTGTACAGCGCCTGAACTTGGAAGAATACATACACTCATTTACATATGTAACTACTACCCCATCAAGTTATAGATAGAACATTTCCATCATTCAAAAAAGTTTATTCACAACTGTTTGCAATAAAAGGCCAATGCCCTGGATCAGGCAACCTTGATATGACATTTTTTTTTCTTTTGAAGAGACTTGGTTCTTTAGAGCAGTTTTAGGTTCACAGCAAAATTGAGCAGGAGGTACAGAGAGTTGCCGTATATTCCCTGCCCTCACACAGGTATAGCCTCCCCCATTATCAACATCCCCATCATTGTGACATGCTTGTTACAATTGATGAACATTTCTTGAAACATTATTATCACCCATAATTTACATTAAGGTTTACTCTTAGTGTTGTACATTCTATAGGTTATGACAAATGTATATGAGATGTATCCATCCGTATGGTATCATGAAGAGTAGTTTCACTGCCTTAAACATCCTCTGTGCTCTATTTATCCCTCTTCCCCTGCCCCTCCCCACACCTTATCCCAAACCCCTAGAGATAACTGATCATCTTACTGTCTCCATTCTTTTGCCTTTTCCTGAATATCATATAATTAGAATCATACAGTACATAGCATTTTCATAGTGGCCTCTATCACTTAGTAATATGCATTTAAGTATCCTCCATGTTTTTCATGGCTTGAGAAAATACTAAATATTAGTTTTTCTGTTTGAGTAATATATATATATATATTTCATATATATAGGGAATCATTTTATGTGCTTGTGTGTCTGGTTTCTTTTGTTCAACATAGTGTTTTGATATCTATTCATGAATCAGTTGCATATATCAGTAGTTTCTTTTTTTTATAGTTAATATTCCATTGTATGGATATATGATGCATATACAAGTTGTTTATCTCTTCAGCTGTTGATGAATTTTTGGATTATTTCCATTTTGGGGATATTATGAATCAAAAAGCTATAAACATTTTAATACAGGTCTTTTGTTGGATGCATTTTTATTTCTCTTAAGTAAATGCCTCAGAATGGTTTTACTGAGTCATACAGTACAGGTATTTTTAACTTTATTAAAAACTGTCAAACTGTTTTCCAAAATGAATGTACCATTTTTCACTTCCAACAGAAACATATAAAATTTCCAGTTGCTAAACACCTTCTCCAACAGAAAGAAGTTATGATCTATTGACTTATGGTTGATATTTTTAAATATTTAGCCATTCTACTCATTGTGTGTGGTATGTTTTTGAGGAATATTTTAAAAACTCAACTTTATTGAGGCATAATTTATATACAATAGAATACATAAAGAGTGCAGTTTGATGAGTCCTCCTAAATGTACATATCAATGTAATAACCACAATCAAGAAATAGAGTGTTTCTATCTCCCCCAAATGTTCCTTTGTGCTTTCTTGCAGTCAAGCTTCTCCACTCCTCAACCCAGGCAACCACTGATCTGATTTCTGACACTGGAGATTGGTTTTGCCTGTTGTAGATGTCATATAAATGGAATCACGTAATATATGCTTTTTTGTGTTTGGCTCCTTTTACTCAGCACAATGCTTCTGAGGATTTTCTATGTCATTTTGAATGTCAGAAATCCATTCATTTTTATTTCCAACTAGGGTTAATGGCATGATTATACACAATTTCTTTTCCATAGTAGTTGTTCCATTTTATATTTTCCCATTGCTCCAGAGTCTCTCTAACACTTGAGATTGTTAGGTTTTTTTTTTTAGCTATTTTAGTGTTTGTGTAGTCATATCTCACTGTAGTTGTAATTTCCATTTTCCTAATGACCAGTGGTATTGTGCATCTTAACTTTTATTTATTTGTCACTGCATATTTTCTTTTTCTTTTTTAAAAGTTTTTATTGAAGTATAGTTGATTTACAATGTTGTGTTTAATTTCTGCTGTAGAGCAAAGTGATTCAGTTATACATATATATATTCTTTTTCATATTGTTTTCCATTATGGTTTATCCCAGGATATTGAATAGAATTCTCTGTGTTATACAGTAGGACCTTTTTGTTTATCCACTCTATATATAATATTTTGCATCTGCTAATCCCAAACTCCCAATCCATCCATCTCCCACTTCCTTACCCTTGGCAACCACAAGTCTGCATATTTTCTTTTGTGAAATATCTTAAATTTTTTGCCCAATTTTTGAAATGCGTTGTTTGCTTTCTTATTATTAATCTATAAGAGCTCTTTATAAATATTTTTTCAATGTTTATTCAGTTATTTCATAATGAGGACTATGTCATAATTAAATTGCTAAGTAAAATTCAGGTTGTACGATTTACAGTAAAAACTAAACTATGTGATACATGCAAGAAAATACTGATAATATAGTGAGATTAACATGCCTTTGTTTTCTTTTCTAAATTTTTCATTGTTAAATAATGACCACGGAGAAGAAAAAAAAACACATTGTTCAAAAGGAAATGCAGGTCTTCCCTGGTGGCGCAGTGGTTGAGAATCTGCCTGCCAATGCAGGGGACATGGGTTCGAGCCCTGGTCTGGGAAGATCCCACATGCCGCGGAGCGACTAGGCCCGTGAGCCACAATTGCTGAGCCTGCGCGTCTGGAGCCTGTGCTCTGCAACAAGAGAGGCCGCGATAGTGAGAGGCCCGCGCACCGCGATGAAGAGTGGCCCCTGCTCGCCGCAACTAGAGAAAGCCCTCGCACAGAAATGAAGACCCAACACAGCCATAAATAAATGAATGAATGAATAAATAAATGAATGAATAAATAAATAAATAAATAAAATTTTAAAAAATAAATAAATAAAGCAAATAATTTTTTTAAAAAAAGGAAATGCAACTGAAGACATTTAGGTTTTTTTTTTTAGCTTTATTGAGGTATAATTAATATACAAAAAACTGCACACATTTAATATCTATGTCTTGATGAGTTTGGGCATACGCATACACCTGTGATATCATCACTATAAGCAAGTTCCTGAGTGACATGTCTATCACTTCCAAAAATTTTCTTGTGTTCTTCTGTTTTTTCTTCTACTTTGTTTTTGCTTTGGTGAGAACAGTTAAATGAAATCCATCTTATAAAAAGTGCACAACACCGTATTGTTTATTATAGAGACTACATTTAACAGCTGATCTCTAGAACTTATTTATCTTGCATCACAGAAACTTTATACCCATTGAAAAACAATTCCCCATTTCCCCTCGCCCCAGCCCCTTGAAACCACCATTCTACTCTCTGCTTCCATGAGTGTGACTATTCTAGATTCCTAATTTAAGTGGTATCAGGCAGTACTTACCCTTCTGTGTCTGGCTTATTTTGCTTAGCATAATGTCCTCAAGGTACATCCATATTGTGGCAAATGGCAGAATTTGTATGTTAACTACGTGACTCTGCAATCTTGCTAAATTTATTTATGAGTTACAGGAAATATTATGTAGATTATTTAGAATTTTCTACATACACATTTATTACTTGTAAACAAACCTTTATTGTTGCTATTTATTTATTTTTACCTTATTCCACTGGCCAGGTCTTTCAGCTCAGCACAGAGTGAAAATGGTAAGAATGGACATCATTGCCTTGTTCGTGATCTTAAGCAGGGTGAGTTCAGTCTTTCATTACTAAGTATGATGTTAGCTGTAGGATATATATATTTTTTCTGTTAATAAACTTTATCAGGTTGATAAAATTTCCTTCTATCTCTCATCGACTATGAACACAGTCTCCATGAACAGCTTGTATTCTTTATATTTTTGTTTCTCTTTTAACTTGTTTCTTTATTAATAAAGTCTCCAATTCTTCTCCATGTGGTTCTTCTTTTGCTTTCACTTGGGGTCTCTCATATGGTTGCAGTAAGATGGTATCTGGGGTGGAAGTAATGGACGACTCAGTTGGAATGCTTAGACAACTGTTACTCTTTCCCTCAATACATGGTCTTAGGGCATTTCCACATTGTCTCTCCAGTGGGGTAACTGGCACCTTGCATGGTGGCTCAGGGCTCCCAAGAGCTGAAAATTGGAAACCAAAAGATTTCTTAATGTATAGGTCAGGAATTGGTGCATCGTTCTTTCTGGGCATGGACTACACAACAGTTCAAATTATGGGAGGCTGGTTCATTGGGAGCCATCTTTGGAGAGAAGTTACCATAACATGCTGCTGTACATTTAGTTAGTAATAGCTTAAGTATTTTCCTTAGCTATTTCTGTAATATGGATTTCAGATAACATCTCTTAAATATGATCTAACACTCAAGGTTGTAGATTTCAGTTGACTTTTCTACTTATGTACATCCCACTGATTTTTCTGAAGTATTTAAAAGTAAATTACAGAAGGTTTATAATCACAGATCCTTACTTTTACTAATTTAAATTTTGTGTAAATTAACAAAATGGTAAAACTATAATGCTAAACTACTAGAAAAAGTTATTTGAAACAAATATCAAATTAGTTAATTTATACAAAAACCTACATGAATATAAAAGATAAACACTAAGCCTCTAATAAAAATAAAAGAAAAACTGGGAGAATCAAAAAATGTTCAGTTGTTAACATGAATAAGAAAGCAAAAATGCTGAATTTTTAAATAATGTTATGTTTACAAAAATAAGAACAAAAAACTGGCAAAAAAGACAAGCAAATATTTCTAAAGCAAAACTCTGGACCTAGCCTTGAACTGCAGAGGGTTTCTGCAGGTGTTTGCCTTCAGGGAATCTGTGCAAAATAGACACAGTGTGTCATAAAAGGAATGCTTCCCATGAGTATAACTGATTTCTATTGAAATAAATACAAAAAATTGTATTGGTAAACAAGCTAACATAATTGATAAACATTGTATTTGTAGAAGTAAAATTTGCTATAAAATGTTGTAACTAAAGTCATTTCTTGATTATTTAAAAATTATTGTCCAATTGTGAATTAGTCAGTCTGGGACCTTGTTCTCCAGTCCACTTTTAGCCCTTACTCATGCTGTTCAAACTCTCTATACTCCATTTATTATGCTTTCTCTTCCCTTCTCTGGACATCTAAATTGGACAGTTAAAGTACCCGTCATAACTTTCCAGCCAAGTCTTCCTTGAGTCTATTTGTTGGTAGTCAATGCTGCTTTCTTCCCACTCAAGTAACTAGCAGTTGAACCACTCACTTTGGATTATTAGTCATCTCTTACTTGTATTTCATTCTTATTTTTCTACTGAGATTTTCTCATTGAGGTTCTTAATGCCCATGTAACTAAATACCAAGCCTTGTATCCATTGTATATCCCACATATTTCAAACAGTGAAAGCATATTTTAAGACTGTAAATATTTCAGGATTTCCCTGGTGGTGTAGTGGTTAAGAATCCGCTTGCCAATGCAGGGGACACGGGTTCGATCCCTGGTCCGGGAATATCCCACATGCTGCAGAGCAACTAAGCCCGTGCACTGCAGCTACTGAGCCTGCATTCTAGAGCCTGCGTGTGAGCCACAACTACTGACATCCACGCACCTAGAGCCCCTGGTCCGCAACAAGAGAAGCCACTTCAATGAGAAGCCCGTGCACCACAATGAGAAGCCTGCACACAGCAATGAAGATCCAACACAGCCAAAAATAAATAAATTAAAAAGTAAATTTATTTATTAAAAAAAAGAGAAAATGAACTTAAAAAAAAACCTGTAAATATTTGTTAAATTATACAGAATGCAATCTAAGGTTTTAAGTTTTTCTTTTAAGTTTATTGACATATTTTCACTAACTTCTCCATTAGAAGTGAGTAACTCAAAAAATGATTTTCAAAATAATTTGAACATGTCATAGTCTGATCTTGAAATAGTCAGATACAAGAGAGTGTCCACATGCATGTACACACACAAGCCATCGTGCACTCTTCACATTGAAAAACAATAAAATATTTTATGTGTCACTTAACCAAACCATATATTGTATTCATTTAAAACTGTGTTCTACAAAAGGCACTGTGTTTTCATACTCACTAAAATAATAACATCCGCTAATAATTCTTAAGACCTCAATCCCTTTTGGCATCACTATATCATTCAGCTCCACAAACTCCATAAATTTAGAGGTTGAGCTGAAGAGAGCACTTAAGTCGTCAAGGCTTAACAGGTAGCTTTGGGAGAGCAGGGAGTGTGTCTGAGAATTACTGTATCCTTAGAAGTTAGCAGCAACAGTATTGCATGAGTACTCTAGCAAATTTTATGAGCCAACGATTCATTGCATTAAAAGGTCTGCTTGGATATTTGTAAACATTATTGAATCATTTTCTCCACAGTTTTTATATAATTCAACAACTGTCATTATAACTCAGCAAAGTTGTTAATATAATGGATAAAATCTATCTGAAATAAAGGCTTCATTCTGGTCACTTATGCAAAAGGTTTCCATTGAAAGAACTTCAAATAACTTTTTATCTCTGAGTGGAAAAAGAACCTACCCAAATCCAAACCTTCCTATTAACAATAAATATTTTTTTGTTTTTTTTTTTTAATATAAAAGCTGAGGCCACAAAAGGGGAGACACCAAGTGAAGCAGAAAACACTTCTAAAACAAATATAGAGCAACATTTTAACTTACATTCGTTTTAAACAAGCAGTTACATTTTGTGGGAGACCAATGTCAAACCTATACAATCGTTAATGATGTGCCATGATAGTTTCATGATTCTAGTAGCAACAAATAAGGTCAAAAAAGGAAATTTCTGGCAAAGAGTCAAGGTGTGAACTTCAGTCTTGAGATAGTTTCTGGACCTCACCCTCAGGAAACATAAAGAGAAACACCCAATAAAAACAAAACTTGGTTCACACAAAGCCAGAAAAGTAGTATTATTAAATTACTATAGAAAATTATTATTTGCTGTTGTACCATTGGGTATTTACCATTTATTATTCACCAGTAACCTGTACTTGGGTTCAATTTGTGTCCTAGAAGTGAAAATCTGCATTATGTATCAGCAAGTTTCTTTGATTAATGACAGTGGTCAAAAGTCCTTGATGGCATGCGCGTGTATGGGTGGATGGGTAATATTTTAACTGAATTTCAAAATACTGCATTTGGGGTGGAAATTCAGATTTGGGAGGAATGCACTATTTTTGAATATATGTTTAATTATGTCAGATAAATTTAGACAACAAGGAATCTTCAAAATATTGACCTCTTTGATTCTTCTCTCCCTTCTCTTCCTCCACTGTACTGTTCTGAAACTCAGGGCATTTCAACCTTTCAACTGGATCTTATTTTCTTTTGAATGGAGACCATGGTACAGGTAAGCCATCAATTGCATTATTGCACACTAAATACTTTTTAAAAGCATTGTAGGAACTAGCTATTTCAAGAACTATTATTTATCCTAATTGATCCCAGCTGAGCTTGGAAGGGAGTCTGGCACAAGAGCCTTCAAAGACTTGCCAAAAAGCTGTCAGATTTGATAACTCACACCACGCTGAACTTGGCTCAGAGAGGTCAGTTACAGAGTGAACTCTAAGCTCCCCCCGATATCCAAGCCTGCTGAAAAATGCAGATACGCTGCCAGCTGACTTGCAAGCCACTAGATTTTCAACTTTGTTTTAAGAGGCTCATGTGTTCTTGGAACTGGGGATGGGCTGCTAGCAATAAGATGTTCCCACGTGGAGCCACAAAGCAGATGTGACTGTCCTGTGTGCTGGGAAGCATCTGTTTTTGTTAAGACATGGTTTAGAAATTAGCCTAAATATTTAGGATGAACTGGGGGTATAACAAAACCTTCAATTATGCTTCTTTGAATAACCGAATGCACCCATGAATTTGTATTTTGTATTTTTACACTACATTAATCTTCTTCATACAAAATTCCTCATATATAGATTACACAAAGGCTGTTGTTATGCTACATTATCAAAGCTCCAGCTGAATTACCTTTCCAGTTCATTTATAACATTAAGTTGTAAGCACCATGAAGGAAAGAAAGCAATATTTGTCTCTTCCTTGTTACAGCTTCTCTGCCTGACACAATCCTCAGGCTCATGTTGAGCCCTCAAGAAATATTTGTTGGATAAATAAATAAATGAAGAAACAATTGTATGAATGAAGAAACTAGTTAGTCTATTTGAAGACTTTTCTTTTTCTCTTAGCTCAATAAACTTCCTCAACTGCTGGATGTGTTAACTAACCTTATTGTGTAATCATTTTGTGATACATACCATCACGTTATACATCTTAAATTTACACAATGCTATCTGTCAGTTATCTCAATAAAGCTGGGGAAAATACAACTTTTTAAAAAATAAATAAAATTCCTCACTATTGTCACTTTTGAAGATATTTTGGTACATATATATCATTTAAACCATATATATCCAGCAGTCTGTTCAAATTCTACAGATTTCTGAAATTTCATATTATTCATGGAGAATTTTTTAATGTTGTCCAGAAATTGGGGAAAAAATTTTAAATTGAAAGGTTTTATTTCTTTTCCATTTTCTAATTTATGGATATGTGCATCAGCTTCAAATTTTTACCTTCATATCTGAAATCTGGCTTTATATCATGATGGATTAAAAACAGCCACAAATTCTTTGTCCTTCCTAATTGAGAGGAGGGATCTATTTTCTTTCTTCTTGAATCTGGATGGGTTCTGTGACTGATCTTGACAGTAGAAGGTATCAGAAATGACATGGTATAACTTCAAGCTTGGGCCGTAAGAGACTCATACTTTCCTTTGTCACTGTTGTTGGTATGCCCCCCTTGGAAGCCAGCTGCCATGTAAGAAGTGTAGGTGATGACCATCTTGTGAGGAAGCCTAGACTTCCCAAATGGAGAAGAAGAGAATACATGAAGGAGCGCCTGGGTGCTAAATATGTGAGTGAACTTCTGGGACCTTCCAGCATAGCCAAGGGAGAGAACGAATGATACCAGTACCACGTCGCACAGATTGTCCAGCCCATTACTTTTGAAATTCCTGATCCATGTATCATGAGTAAATAAAGTGATTGTCATCTTAAGCCACTAAACTTTGGGGTATTTTGTATACACTGCAGTATATAACAAACTTGCACTTTCATCATTAAGAATATTATGCTTCTAAATATAATAGTTGAAAACATACCAAGTATGCTCATAATATATACTTTGAGAAAAATGAGAATCATCTCCATATTATAATTTTTTTTCAGTATGAGCCCTCTGGAGATAAGTCATACTTTCTAGTATGTATCTAACTCATGTTAATTTTTTACACTCATAGTTAAAAATAAAACTGATTGCATCATTACCATGACATTATAACACTTCATACTCAAAAGTTCAACTTTAGAAAAATGGCTCTTAAATTTAGATGTTTACTAGAGTTTTACTAACATTTTTTAACTTGAATATAGACACATTGGATTTCAATTAGTTACATTCTCTTTCCCATAAACAAATACCCCAGGTCTCTGAGTTATATGTAAAAATGTTATTCAATAATGTGGTCTCCCCCACCTAACAATTGCAAAATGCTTTCCACTATTTTCCTCTATGACTTGTTATGAAATGATTCAACCAACTATTGACTTAGCGATTACTATAATACAGATAGGTTAGGCTGAAGCTATAATAAATGTTATATCACACCATGCTCTTTTTTTCTGTATTAGTAAGTGTTTGAGTTCGAGTGTAAGCAAGAACTCAAACAAGAATGAATTAAACATGATAGAAGTTTATCTTTTTCTTATAAAATTCCAAGCAGCTATGGCAGCTCCACTCAGCAATAGTTAAAAGGAGCCTGAGTTCCCTCTATCAGGTGGAATTCTATTACTTCCTGGGATGCTGTACTTTCCTTCAGGGTTTACTGTGGACTAGTGAGAAGGGAAAAGACTGAAGGGAATGGCACACTCTTTCTGGTATGGACACTACATGGAAGTTGAACTCATAACTTTCACCCAAATCCCAACATGACCAAGTTAGTCACATGACCACACCTAGATGCAAGAGGGCTTGAAATATATATATTTTTTATTCTGGGTATCTATTTGTAGAGCTAACATTTTTATTACTATGGGAAAAGAGAAGTGTGGATATTTAGACACAGCTAGTGTTTGTCACATTTTAAATCACTTATTCATTCCTTTATGATCATCCAGTGAAGAACAGATTTTTTGACTTCATGAGCAATCCTAGTCAAAATGATGAAGCTGAACACTAACGTAACACTTGTCTTTGGTAAACATATTTTAATTTATTCTGACTTCTGCTTTCTCAAATTTCTCTACTAATCCACACACTACGCCAATATGGCACAATAATTGTGTCTGAATAATATTCCAAGTACCACCCTCCTTCCTCCATCCTCAAGAAAAATTAAAATATATACCTTTGTTTAAAAAAAAACTTAAGTTATTCTTTTTTTTAACATCTTTATTGCAGTATAATTGCTTTACGATAGTGTGTTAGTTTCTGCTGTATAACAAAGTTAATCAGCCTTATGTACACATATATCCCCATATATACTCGCTCTTGCATCTCCCTCCCACAGTCCCTATCCCACTCCTCTAGGTGGACACAAAGCACCGAGCTGATCTCCCTGTGCTATGCAGCTGCTTCCTACTAGCTATCTATTATACATTTGGTAGTGAATATATGTCCATGCCACTCTCTCACTTTGTCCCATCTTCCCCTTCCCCATGTCCCAAAGTCCATTTCCTAAGTTTGCATCTTTATTCCTGTCCTTCCCCAAGGTTCTTTAAAAACATTTTTTTGTTTTTTTTTTTACAATTCCATATATATGTGTTAGCATACGGTATTTTTTTTTCTCTTTCTGACTTACTTCACTCTGTATGACAGTCTCTAGGTGCATCCACCTCACTACAAAAAACTCAATTTCATTTCTTTTTAAGGCTGAGTAATATTCCATTGTATTTATGTGCCACATCTTCTTTATCCATTCATCTGTCAATGGACACTAAGCAACACTTAGGTTGCTTCCATGTCCTGGCTATTGTAAATAGAGCTGCAGTGAATATTGTGGTACATGACTCTTTTTGAATTATGGTTTTCTCAGGGTATATACCCAGTAGTGGGATTGAAGGGTCATATGGTAGTTCTATTTTTAGTTTTTTAAGGAACCTCCATACTGTTCTCCATAGTGGTTGTATCAATTTACATTCCCACCAACAGTGCAAGAGGGTTCCCTTTTCTCCACACCCTCTCCAGCATTTATTGTTTGTAGATTTTTTGATGATGGCCATTCTGACTGGTATGAGGTGTTACCTTATTGTAGTTTTGATTTGCCTTTCTCAAATAATTAGTGATGTTCAGCATCCTTTCATGTGTTTGTTGGCAATCTGTATATCTTTGGAGAAATGTCTATTTGGGTCTTCTGCCAATTTTTGGATTGGGTTGTTTGTTTTTTTTATATTGAGCTGCATGAGCTGCTTGTATATTTTTGAGATAAAGCCTTTGTCAGTTGCTTCATTTGCAAATATTTTCTCCCATTCTGAGGGCTGTCTTTTCATCTTGTTTAGAGCTTCCTTTCCCGTACAAAAGGTTTTAAGTTTCATTAGGTCCCATTTGTTTATTTTTGTTTTTATTTCCATTTCTCTAGGAGGTGGGTCAAAATGGATCTTGCTGTGATTTATGTTGTAGAGTATTCTGCTTATGTTTTCCTCTAAGAGTTTTATAGTGTCTGGCCTTACATTTAGGTCTTTATTACATTTGGAGTTTATTTTTGTGTATGGTGTTAGGAAGTGTTCTAATTTCATTCTTTTACCTGTAGCTGTCCAGTTTTCCCAGCACCACTTATTGAAGAAGCTGTCTTTTCTCCTTTGTATATTCTTGCCTCCTTTATCAAAAATAAGGTGATCATAGGGCTTCCCTGGTGGCGCAGTGGTTGAGAATCTGCCTGCCAATGCAGGGGACATGGGTTCGAGCCCTGGTCTGGGAAGATCCCACATGCCGCGGAGCAACTGGGCCCGTGAGCCACAACTACTGAGCCTGCGCGTCTGGAGCCTGTGCTCCACAACAAGAGAGGCCGCAACAGTGAGAGGCCCGCACACCGCGATGAAGAGTGGCCCCTACTTGCCACAACTAGAGAAAGCCCTCGCACAGAAACGAAGACCCAACACAGCCAGAAAATAATAATAAATAAATAAATAAATAAATAAAATTAAAAAAAAAAATAAGGTGATCATATGTGTGTGGGTTTATCTCTGGCTTTCTATCCTTTTCCATTGATCTATATTTCTGTTTTTGTGCCAGTACCATACTGTCTTGATTACTGTAGCTGTGTAGTATAGTCTGAATTCCGGAGCCTGATTCCTCCAACTCAGTTTTTCTTTCTCAAGATTGCTTTGGCTATTCGGAGGCATTTGTGTTTCCATAGAAATTGTGAAATTATTTGTTCTAGTTCCATGAAAAATGCCACTGGTAGTCTGATAGGGATTGCATTGAATCTGTAGATTGCTTTGGGTAGTAGAGTCATTTTCACAATGTTGATTCTTCCACTGCAAGAACATGGTATATCACTCCATCTGTTTCTACCATCTTTAATTTCTTCCATCAGTGTCTTATAGTTTTCTGCATACAGGTCTTTTGTCTCCTTAGGTAGGTTTATTCCTAGGTATTTTATTATTTTTGTTGCAATGGTAAATGGGAGTGTTTCCTTAATTTCTTTTTCAGATTTTTCATCATTAATTAGTGTATAAGAATGCAAGAGATTTCTGTGCATCAATTTTGTAACCTGCTAATTCATTGATTAGTTCTAGTAGTTTTCTGGTAGCATCTTTAGGATTCTTCCTGTATAGTATCCTGTTATCTGCAAACAGTGACAGTTTTACTTCTTCTTTTCTGATTTGGATTCCTTTTATTTCTTTTTCTTCTCTGATTGCTTTAGCTAAAACTTCCAAAACTATGTTGAATAATATTGGTGGGAGTGGGCAATCTTGTCTTGTTCCTGATCTTAGTGGAAATGGTTTCAGTTTTTCACCATTGAGAACGATGTTGACTGTGGGTTTGTCTTATATGGCCTTTATTATGTTGAGGTTGGTTCCCTCTATGCCTACTTTCTGGAGGGTTGTTATCATAAGTGGGTGTTGAATTTTGTCGAAAGCTTTTCTGCATCTATTGAGATGATCATATTATTTTTCTCTTTCAGTTTGTTAATATGGCATATCACATTGCTTATATTGAAGAATCCTTGAATTCCTGGTATAAACCTCACTTGATCATGGTTTATGATACTTTTAATGTGTCATTGGATTCTGTTTGTTAGTATTTTGTTGAGAATTTTTGCATCTATGTTAATCAGTGATACTGGCCTGTATTCTGTTTTGGTGACATGTTTGTCTAGTTGTGGTTTCAGGGTGATGGTGGCCTCGTAGAATGAGTTTGGGAGTGTTCCTCCCTCTGTTATATTTTGGAAGAGTTTGAGAAGGGTAGGTGTTATCTCTTTTCTAAATGTTTGCTTGAGTTCGCCTGTGAAGCTATGTGGTCCTGGGCTTTTGTTTGTTGGAAGATTTTTAATCACAGTTTCAATTTCAGTGCTTGTGAATGGTCTGTTTATATTTTCTATTTCTTCCTGGTTCAGTCTCAGAACATTGTGCTTTTCCAAGAATTTGCCCATTTCTTCCAGGTTGTCCAATTTATTGGCATATAGTTGCTTGTAGTAATCTCTCATGATTCTCTGTATTTCTGCAGTGTTAGTTGTTACTTCTCCTGTTTCATTTCTAATTCTATTGATATTGAGTCTTCTCCGTTTTTTTCTTGATGAGTCTGGTTAATGGTTTATCAATTTTGTTTATCTTCTCAAAGAAGCAGCTTTTAGTTTTATTGATCTTTGGTATCATTTCCTTCATTTCTTTTTCATTTATTTCTTAACTGATCTTTATGATTTCTTTCCTTCTGCTAACTTTGGGTTCTTTTTGTTCTTCTTTCTCTAATTGCTTTAGGTGTATGGTTAGGTTGTTTATTTGAGATGTTTCTTGTTTCTTGAGGTAGGATTACATTGCTATAAACTTCCCTCTTAGAACTACTTTTGCTGCACCCCATAGTTTTTGGGTTGTAATGTTTTCACTGTCAGTTGTTTCTAGGTATTTTTTGATTTCCTCTTTGATTTCTTCAGTGATCTCTTGGTTATTTAGTAGTGTATTGTTTAGCCTCCATCTGTGTCTATTTTTTACAGATTTTTTTCCTTTAATTGATATCTAGTCTCATAGCATTATGGTCAGAAACGATATTTGATGCATTTTCAATTTTCTTAAATTTACCAAAGCTTGATTTGAGATACAAGATATGATCTATCCTGGACAATGTTCCATGAGCACTTGAGAAGAAAGTGTATTCTGTTGTTTTTGGATGGAATGTCCTATAAATAACAGTTAAGTCTCTCTTGTTTAATGTATCATTTAAAGCTTCTGTTTCCTTATTTATTTTCATTTTGGATGATCTGTCCATTGGTGAAAGTGGGGTGTTAAAGTCCCCTAGTATTATTGTGTTACTGTCAATCTTCCGGTTTATGGCTATTAGCATTTGCCTTATGTATTGAGGTGCTCCTATGTTGGGTGCATAAATATTTACAATTGTTATATCTTCTTCTTGGATTGATCCCTTGATCATTATGTAGTGTCCTTCTTTGTGTCTTGTAATAGTCTTTATTTTAAAGTCTATTTTGTCTGATATGAGAATTGCTACTCCATCTTTCTTTTGATTTCCATTTGCATGGAATATCTTTTTTCATCCCCTCACTTTCAGTCTGTATGTGTCCCTAGGTCTGAAGTGGATCCCTTGTAGAGAGCATATATATGGGTCTTGTTTTTGTATCCATTCAGCCAGTTTGTGTCTTTTGGTTGGAGCATTTAATCCATTTACATTTAAGGTAGTTATTGATATGTATGTTCTTATTACCATTTTCTTAATTGTTTTGGGTTTGTTAATGTAAGTCTTTTCCTTCTCTTGTGTTTCCTGCCTAGAGAAGTTCCTTTAGCATTTGTTGTAAAGCTGGTTTGGTGGTGCTGAGTTCTCTTAGCTTTTTCTTGTCTGTAAAGGTTTTATTTTCTCCATCAAATCTGAATGAGATCCTTGCTGGTAGAGTAATCTTGGTTGCAGTTTTTCCCTTTCATCACTTTAAATATGTCTTGCCACTCCCTTCTGGCATGCAGAGTTTCTGCTGAAAGATCATTTTTAACCTTATGGGGAGTCCCTTGTATGTTATATGTTGCTTTTCCCTTGCTGCTTTTAATATTTTTTCCTTGTATTTAATTTTTGGTAGTTTAATTAATATGTGTCTTTGCGTGTTTCTCCTTGGATTTATCCTGTATGGGACTCTCTGCACTTCCTGGACTTTATTGACTATTTCCTTTCCCATTTTAGGGAAATTTTCAAGTATAACCTCCTCAAATATTTTCTCAGTCCCTTTTTTTTTTTTCTCTTCTTCTTCTGGTACCCCTATAATTCAAATGTTGGTGTGTTTAATGTTGTCCCAGAGGTCTCTGAGACTGTCCTCAATTCTTTTCATTCTTTTTTCTTTATTCTGCTCTGAGGTAGTTATTCCCACTATTTTATCTTCCAGGTCACTTATCTGTTCTTCTGCCTCAGTTATTCTGCTATTGATTCCTTCTAGAGAATTTTTAATTTCGTTTATTGTGTTGTTCATTATTGTTTGTTTCCTCTTTTCTTCCTCTAGGTCCTTGTGAAATGTTTCTTTTATTTTCTCCATTCTATTTCCAAGATTTTGGATCATCTTTACTATCATTACTCTGAATTTTTTTTCAGATAGACTGCTTATTTCCTCTTCATTTGTTTGCTCTGGTGGGTTTTTACCTTGCTCCTACATCTGCTGTGTATTTCTTTGTATTCTCACTTTTTTTAACTTACTGCATTTGGCGTCTCCTTTTCACAGGCTGCATATTCATAATTCCTGTTGTTTTTGGTGTCTTCCCCACTGTGTAAGTTTGGTTCAGAGAGTTGTGTAGGCTTCCAGGTTGAGTGGACTGGTGTCTGTGTGCTGGTGGATGAGGCTGGATCTTGTCTTTCTGGTGGGCAGGACAGCATCTGGTCTTGTGTTTTGGCATGTCTGTGAACTTATTACGATTTTAGGCAGCCTCTTTGCTAATGGGTGGGATTGTGTTCCTGTCTTGCTAGTTGTTTGGCATGGGCTGTCCAGCACTGTAGCTTGCTGATAGTTGAGTGTAGCTTGGTCTTAGTGTTGAGACAGAGATCTCTGGGAGAGTTTTCACCATTTGATATTACGTGGGTCCAGGAGGTCTCTGGTGGACCAATGTCCTGAACTCGGCTCTCCCACATAAGAGGCTCAGGCCTGACTCCCAGCTGGAGCACCAAGACCCTGTCAGCCACACAGCTCAGAAGAAATGGGGGGAAAAAAAAGAAAGGAAGATGAATAAAATAAGATAAAATAAAAGTTAGTAAAAATATATATTATTAAAACTAACAAAGTAATAAAAAAAAAGGAAGAAGGAAAGAAAGAAGAGAGCAATGAAATCAATGAACAAATCCACCAATGATAACAAGCACTGAAATTATACTAAAAAAAAAAAAACAAAAAACGGACAAACAGAACCCTAGGATAAATGGTAAAATCAAAGCTTTTGGGAAGTCTGAGGTCTTCTTCCAGCATTCAGTAGGTGTTCTGTAGGAGTTGTTCCACTTGTAGATGTATTTTTGATGTATTTGTGGGGAGGAAGGTGATCTCCACATCTTACTCCTCTGCCATCTTGAAGGTCTTCCCTTACCTTATTCTTTAATTACCAAAATATGCTGTACTCTGTTGGCTGGGTGATATTTAGGGGAAATAGGTTCATCTCTTTGTAAAAAAATTATTAATTTAGAACCCCTTAAATTGTCAACCTATTTATTGACACTATATTATACAAGTGGCAGATAGTTTTTTATTAGAAATCATCTTTGGCTTTCTTTCATTAAACCATGCAATAGATGTGTAAAGCAGATCCTGATCATTAATTCCATCCAGTATTATCAGGAATTATCCACTTTTATTTTGAGTTGTTTTCTCTCTCTCTCTCTCTCTCTCTCTCTCTCTCTCTCTCTCTCTCTCTCTGTCACCTATCTATCTTTAGCCATAGTAGTGGGAGGAAGCCAATCTTTAGGACAAAACACTTTTTATCCATACTGGTCTATTCTCAAGGTGAATCCCTTAAAAAAAAATAATACACGTCCATTCCCCAACTCAATTGGTGCTAAAACAGCAACACCCATGATAAAACCTGGTCTTCCACCCTCACCCTGCAGTACTGAGGCAGCACCCTGTTCCCCACAGAGCTTGGTAGACCTCTGGTATCACCCTCCTTCTGTAGGGGTGAAGTGGCACTCCTCCTACACAGAGACCTTGGACAGAAGAACTCTGATATTCTCCCCAGCCCAGGAAGGGGAGGAACCCCCATCTGGTGAAGCCTGTGGGTGGTACTCTGCATGAAGGAGAAGGTGCATAGAGAGGTGGATGGCACTCTGAGTTCTATCATGGCCCTGTGGTGGTGAAGTGTTGTCCCCCCTCTCCCTAACCAGTGCTGGGGAGACTGGGGGTGGAGTCCTGTCACCTGAGTAACACACAAGTGCAGGAGACCAGTTCACTGCAGGAAATTTATGAAATAAATTGACATTTGATAAGCAGCCCACAGAAGTGAGGCAGAACATATATTTTGAATCTAAAAAAGGTTGACCACCTGCTTAAATAAAGGATATAAACAGGAAACTTAGTCTCATAATATTCAAATTGTCCACGATGTAATCCAAAATTACTCACATACCAAAAGTTGGAAAATCTCAAATGAGAAAAGACAACAGAATTTAAAACTGCGATGATACAAATTTAGAATTATTGGACAAGAATTCTAAAGAATATGCCATAACATTTTTCTAAATAGTAATAATATATACAGTTAAGAATAAAAACATACACTATCAGTAAAAAATAGAAGGTATAAGAACCAATAGGAATTTTGGAATTAAAAAAAATACAATATCTAACTTTATGGGCTAAATAACAAAATGGAAACGTCAGAGGAAAGAATCAGTAAAATGAAGGTAGATTAATAGAAATGACTTAATCAGAACAATACAGAGCAAACACACAGAAAAGAACCCTGAACCTCAGGTACTTCTGGGGCAATAACAAACGATCAAATAGTTTCGTCATTGTAGTCCTAGAATGAAAGGATAAAAAATGTGGGGCTGAAAATATATTTGAAGAAATAATGACTAAAAGCTTGCTAAATTTGGTGAGAGACATATCTACAGATTCAAGAAACTCAGTCAATTCCAAATAGAGTAAATCTGAAGAACTCCATGCCCAGACATATCATAGTCAAGCCTATGAAAACTAAAATAATAATTTTATTATTCACTTGTCTAATTTGGCCAGAAATAATGTTAGAAAAAGCTATCACACGACATTTAGTATGCTAGAATCCCAGCAGAAAAACAAAACCATAGACAGTTTAAGCAGTCCAAACAACAAATAGGACTGAAAAAGCTATACTTTGGGTTTTGTTGGTCAATATTTGACCCAGCTGAACAGGGCAACTAATGCATGAAAAATAGTTCTTTTATTTTAGAAATCAGTTTGATATCACCACAGTTTTTTGTATTTGCTCTTATTTTCTGATAAGAAATATTAACTTTATGTTCAAAACTCCAGTTTTACTTATTCTTGTTAATCTCATTTCCTCAAATGTTACAAATACTCCTTCGTCTTTAATGTTTGAAACTCCTTTAGCACTCTGAATCCAATTAATTCACATATTTTAATGTTAGGGATGTTGTCCTACTTTAATAATTAACTTAAATAATAACTTTAATTATAGTTTTATACACACTATGGATCACTTTTTAGGAATTTGTTTCTTTTTCAAACATATTTCAACTCATTGATAGTAAAGATGGCAGCCACTAAAACTAGTCATGCTTTTTGAAATAACATGGTGAGTAAATCATGATAAGTATCAAAGAAACAAAAACCTTGAGACCTAATCAATAATCATTTCAAAAGTAAACATAATTTATTTTGATAGTAACTTTTATCAGAAATAACTACACCTTCCGACAAAGGATTTGGCTTTATCATGACCTTTTTAACAACTCTTTTAAATCCAATAGTTGTCTACTTCTGGCTTGAGAAACCTCAGAATTAAAGCAAAACAGGTGTCCTCTTTTATTTTATCTGGTCTCTTTTGTAGGCATCTAGAATAAAAGTTTCAGCATATACCTGAATGTTTGTGTGTGTATAGGTTGTTATCTTGCTTTCAGCCAGTGAATCCAGGAGCCCAAAATAATTCTGCAATGTTAATAACTGTTTGAAAGGAAATATTTCCAGTTTTTACACATATGACAACTTTCACATAGCCAGTTTGGTTTATCATTTATACTCTGAGATTTTTAGAAAAATACATTAATTTATATTCAACATTATATGTTCAATATGAATTTTTAGATAATCATTATTAGTATTATTATGTACATTCTAATATTCCTTTTCTTGGCCACATTTTGTGTAAGAATTTCTTCCACATCTACTCTGTAAATGAAAGTGACTTTTCTCTGATGGTGAAAATTCTCATTACCTCTCTGCTGGAGGCCTTTTTTTCCATCTAGGTAAGGAAGAGGTGTCTGAGATTATTTACTCATGGCCATCATTTTCATACACTTCTTTCATCATCAATCTTTTCTGTGATTTTTGTCATAATGTTTAGTCTCTTCATATCCTGACAGTCATCAATCTACAACCTCCTAACATTCTCATTTCTTCAGTGCTTGCTCTATTATTTTTCTCTCCACTACAGTCCTTTTATTAGCTTCATCGTCTAAGTAAATGATCCTTCTAGCATGCTGGCTCAGAGTGCTTCAATCTCTATCAAACCAAGGTCTCTCCATTTTTTTTTTTTTTTGTTATCTACAAACATAAATGTAACCTTGATTGAAATCGTCACATCTTTGTTTCCTCTCTCTCTACAATTTTGAATGCTGAAATTTCTCTGCCTTGAAAATGAAGAATTGTAAGAAAAATAGTTCTTTTTAATACATTTTATCTGTCTCACTTCCATAACCCCATTAAGTTTTCTTTTAAAATCTTAATTCTAACATGCACTGTTCCTTTATTCTCCAAATCCAAAGCCTGCTTCTGATATCACTTTCCTTCACTGCCAGCCAGGATGCCAAAGGCAGCCATGCCATTTACCACACACAGCCTCCAAGAGGACAAATACATAGGCCACACCACTGTGACTGCATTGACAATCTTTTAGGATACCACTGTCTGGTTTTTTACATCTGCTCTCCAAATTGCAGTTGATGATAAAAACAAACAAACCAAAAAGAAAACCTTCAAAAACACACTGACCACATCTACTTCAAATTAATGTTATTCTCATCATTCCTCACTTAAAAAAAAATCATTAGTCTTTCCTTTCACCAGGTGTTCCAAATGGACTCTCAACTAACTTCCAATTCCCCTTTTCCCAGAGGAGCCAATTTTCTCCATCCTCAAGAATAATGAAATCATATGACAAGAATTATTTTACCTCCACTTATCCATTCCATAAACATATAGTGAGGAACTTGCCCTGTGCCAAATACTAGAGATAGAAGGATATTAAGTCAGCTTTCATCTGTCACAAAGTCCATTTCTGGAAGGAGAAACACATAAACTGTAATTTTGAGTTAGTATGTTAGAAGTTATACCTGTGGTTCTTCTTTTTCTCTTTCCTAATTCTTTTTTTTCCCCTTTCTCTTCATCTACTGTTTTGTTTCCTACTTAGTAGGAACAAATGTCTCTCTTCTTCCAATGCTCTCTCCTTAAGCAACAAATATATGCCATCATCACACAAATTCTTGCCTATTGTAAGGGCTTTCCTCCTTCACTATTATTTTTTTTTTAAGTCTACAATCATTATTAAGTCCTAAGATGAAAATTGTCTTCCCTGGGTCTAGTTATTTCTTGACAATTTAAAAATAATTTTCCCCACTCTGAGTACAATTTGTTCATTGTAATCTTAAAATCCACCTTTTTTTTTTTTATACACAGTTCTATTTGTTTTGTTTACCTCTTTGCAAATTGCTAATATAGGAGATTAAAGGAAAACTACTCATTTGGCACAATAGATATATTCTCCAGATTTAATTTTTCAATTTTTTCCCCTGCTTACAAAATTTATACACACTCAAGGATAAGAAAAGAGATATGTAATGTTGAAAGTAAACAACTGTCATTAACATTTTTCTGTATAGTCTCCTAATTTTTTCCCTGTGCCAAAACAACACATACCTATTTTTAAATCATTTTCTTTTTTTCTTTTTTTTAGTTAAAATGTAGTTGACCTACAATAATAACATATTTTCAGGTGTACAACATAGTGATTCAACATTTATGTACATTGTGAATTAATCACCACAATAAGTCTAGTAACCATCTGTCATCATTTAAAATCCATCTTATACCTCCACTACTCACTGAAGTTTGCCTTACCAATTTCCAATTCAATTATCTTTATTCTTTCTTCATCTTCCTAAAATATCTTACTTCCTGAAATTATTTTCAACTATTGCTCCTAAAAGGAAAAATCTACTATCTTTCACATGTTAGTTTCAGTGTTTCTCTTCTGTGAAAACATCTTGACGCCTCCAGTCTCTCAGAATTTGTAAGTTAAATTTTATTTACCGTTTGCTCACCCTGCAATCAGAGCCAATTCATAATTGTTTACATTTTATAAAAAGTCAATAATTTGAGCAAAGAAAGTGAGAAATAAAATTTCAGACTATAATAAGTCATTGGATTTGATGTATTTGAGTTATAGGAGAAAATGAATCCAGGAAATAAATGGGAGTGGTAGTTTACTGCCTAATTGTGATGGTCCTGGAAAGCCACACAAGCTCTCTGAACTCTAATCCCATTTGCAATTCTCCATATTGAAGGTACCAGTCCCATATCTTACTTTGCCTTTTAGCAGAGTGTTTTTGATAGTGGCAAGGATGAACTGGACAGAGTTATCTGATAAAATGTTAAAGAAGCAGTTACTGGGACACTTTACATTTGTAGTAAGTTTACTATTTATTTCATTCTGATGTTTATTACTACTTATTTGATTTTGATGAATTTTCTGTTAACACTTAGCTGGATTGTCTAGCGTATTCTTCTCTACTGTATATGCATATGTAGATACCTTAGACAGCTGGAATCGATTTTAGTAGACTTCAGAAATTTATACATTCAAAGCTTCCTTAAGTTAAACTAATTTAATGAGTAGAGTTGAGCATCAGGATTGAGGATGAGTTTCCTGAAACTTCATCCAGACAAAATCTGGATTGTGGACATTACTTTCCTATGGGTTATTTCTCTAGGGGTAGATGCCTAAATGAAGGAAAAAAATTCTTTGTCTTTTATTGCAACACTTATAATTCTAAACAACTTATAAAATGTGCTTCAAGAAAATTTCAGACACATCAATAATTACGCACCAGCTTTAATGAATGAATGAGAGTCAACTGTCACTTTATTTTCCTTAAGCTTAACATGATTTAGAGCAGTTACTTTAGACCAGATTGAAAATGATGCTTCCATGACCTATACAACAAGTCTGGGTATTCACCTAATTTGGCGGAGTGAGATTATAGAAGTAATCTACTTTCTTCAATTGCAGAACTAAATCTACTGATGCCAAAGAAGACACACTATTTAACTAAAATAGCCTTTTGGAGTGGAGGAAGCTTTTATCTAATTATATACAATTGACTTTTATAAATGTTTAAATTAGCCTTGACTACCACATATCTGGGCAATAATCCATCCTATATTCTGAGTGACTGAAGACTGCTTACTGAGAAGCAAAATGATAGTTTTATCCTGGCAAAATTAGCAAAATAATGTCATAAAATGCTCTCAGATGATGTCATTATAATGCTGTTAAGTTCGAATTATCCTCGTTTTAACAATATCCTTTGGGAGTGGGAAGAAAGGGGTCACAAAGATTTCCTTAGGAAACTCTGAGCTGAGCTATCAGGACCTGAAATAGATACAGGTATGGAGATATAAAACATGCCATGGCTTCTATAACAGGGTAAATAGAAGCATTTTTCTTTTTTTTTTTTTTGAATCAGTCATCAATTTTATACACACCAGTGTATACATGTCAATCCCAATCGCCGAATTCAGCACATCACCATCCCCACCCCACGTCAGTTTTCCCCCCTTGGTGTCCATACGTTTGTTCTCTACATCTGTGTCTCAACTTCTGCCTTGCAAACTGGTTCATCTGTACCATTTTTCTAGGTTCCACATACATGCATTAATATATGATATTTGTTTTTCTCTTTTTGACTTACTTCACTCTGTATGACAGTCTCTAGATCCATCCACGTCTCAACAAATGACTCAATTTTGTTTCTTTTTATGGTTGAGCAATATTCCATTGTATATATGTACCACAACTTCTTTATTCACTCGTCTGTCAATGGGCATTTAGGTTGCTTCCATGACCTGGCTATTGTAAATAGTGCTGCAATGAACATTGGGGTGCATGTGTCTTTTTCAATTATGGTTTTCTCTGGGTATATGCCCAATAGTGGGATTGCTGGATCATATGGCAATTCTATTTTTACTTTTTTAAGAGTTTTCTAAGAGTTTAAAGAGTTTCTAAGAGTCTTTTTTTAAGAGTTTTATAGTGTCCAGTCTTACATTTAGGTCTCGAATCCATTTTGAGTTTATTTTTGTGTATGGTGTTAGGGAGTGTTCTAATTTCATTCTCTTACATGTAGCTGTCCAGTTTTCCCAGCAGCACTTATTGAAGAGACTGTCTTTTCTCCATTGTATATCTTTGCCTCCTTTGTCATAGATTAGTTGACCATAGGTGTGTGGGTTTATCTCTGGGCTTTCTATCTTCTTCCATTGATCTATGTTTCTGTTTTTGTGTCAGTACCATATTGTCTTGATTACTGTAGCTTTGTAGTATAGTCTGAAGTCAGGGAGTCTGATTCCTCCAGCTCCGTTTTTTCCCTCAAGACTGCTTTGGCTATTCGGGATCTTTTGCGTCTCCAGACAAATTTTAAGATGATTTGTTCTAGTTCCGTTAAAAAATGCCATTGGTAATTTGATAGGGATTGCATTGAATCTGTAGATTGCTTTGGGTAGTATAGTCATTTTCACAATATTGATTCTTCCAATCCAAGAACATGGTATATCTCTCCGTCTGTTGATATCATCTTTAATTTCTTTCATCTGTTTCTTATAGTTTTCTGCAGACAGGTCTTTTGTCTCCCTAGGTAGGTTTATTCCTAGGTATTTTATTCTTTTTGTTGCAATGGTAAAAGGGAGTGTTTCCATAATTTCCCTTTCAGATTTTTCATCATTAGTGTATAGGAATGCAAGAGATTTCTGTGCATTAATTTTGTATCCTGCAACTTTACCAAATTCATTGATTAGCTCTAGTAGTTTTCTGGTGGCATCTTTAGGATTCTCTATGTATAGTATCATGTCATCTGCAAACAGTGACAGTTTTACTTCTTCTTTTCCAATTTGTATTCCTTTTATTTCTTTTTCTTCTCTGATTGCCATGGCTAGGACTTCCAAAACTATGTTGAATAATATTGGTGAGAGTGGACATCCTTGTCTCGTTCCTGATCTTAGGGGAAATGCTTTCAGTTTTTCACCGTTGAGAATGATGTTTGCTGTGGGTTTGTCATATATGGCCTTTATTATGTTGAGGTAGGTTCCCTCTATGCCCACTTTCTGGAGAGTTTTTATCATAAATGGGTGTTGAATTTTGTCAAAAGCTTTTTCTGCATCTATTGAGAAGATCATGTGGTTTTTATTCTTCACTTTGTTAATATGGTGTATCACATTGATTGATTTGTGTATATTGAAGAATCCTTGCATCCCTGGGATAAATTCCACTTGATCGTGGTGTATGATCCTTTTAATGTGTTGTTGGATTCTGTTTGCTAGTATTTTGTTGAGGATTTTTGCATCTATATTCATCAGTGATATTGGTCTGTAATTTTCTTTTTTTGTAGTATCTTTGTCTGGTTTTGGTATCAGGGTGATGGTGGCCTCATAGAATGAGTTTGGGAGTGTTCCTTCCTCTGCAATTTTTTGGAAGAGTTTGAGAAGGATGGGTGTTAGCTCTTCTCTAAATGTTTGATAGAATTCACCTGTGAAGCCATCTGGTCCTGGACTTTTGTTTGTTGGAAGATTTTTAATCACAGTTTCAATTTCATTACTTGTGATTGGTCTGTTCATATTTTCTGTTTCTTCCTGGTTCAGTCTTGGAAGGTTATACCTTTCTAAGAATTTGTCCATTTCTTCCCAGTTGTCCATTTTATTGGCATAGAATTGCTTGTAGTAGTCTCTTAGGATGCTTTGTATTTCTGTGGTGTCTGTTGTAACTTCTCCTTTTTCATTTCTAATTTTATTCATTTGAGTCCTCTCCCTCTTTTTCTTGATGAGTCTGGCTAATGGCTTATCAATTTTGTTTATCTTCTCAAAGAACCAGCTTTTAGTTTTATTGATCTTTGCTATTGTTTTCTTTGTTTCTATTTCATTTATTTCCGCTCTGATCTTTATGATTTCTTTCCTTCTGCTAACTTTGGGTTTTGTTTGTTCTTCTTTCTCTAGTTCCTTTAGGTGAAGGGTTAGTTTACTTGAGATTTTTCTTGTTTCTTTAGGTAGGCTTGCACGGCTATAAACTTCCCTCTTAGAACTGCTTTTGCTGCATCCCATAGGTTTTGGATCGTCGTGTTTTCATTGTCATTTGTCTCTAGGTATTTTTTGATTTCTTCTTTGATTTCTTCAGTGATATCTTGGTTATTTAGTAACGTATTGTTTAACCTCCATGTGTTTGTGCTTTTTACGTTTTTTTCCCTGTAATTCATTTCTAATCTCACAGTGTTGTGGTCAGAAAAGACGCTGGATATGATTTCAATTTATTAAATTTACTGAGGCTTGATTTGTGACCCAAGATGTGATCTATCTTGGAGAATGTTCCGTGTGCACTTGAGAAGAACGTGTAATCTGCTGTTTTTGGATGGAATGTCCTATAAATATCAATTAAATCTATCTGGTCTATTGTCTCATTTAAAGCTTCTGTTTCTTTATATATTTTCATTTTGGATGATCTGTCCATTGGTGTAAGTGAGGTGTTAAAGTCCCCCACTATTATTGTGTTACTGTCGATTTCATCTTTTATAGCTGTTAGCAGTTGCCTTATGTATTGAGATGCTCTTATGTTGGGTGCCTATATATTTATAATTGTTATATCTTCTTCTTGGATTGATTCCTTGATCATTATGTAGTGTCCTTCCTTGTCTCTTGTACCATTCTTTATTTTAAAGTCTATTTTATCTGTTACGAGTATAGCTACTCCAGCTTTCTTTTGATTTCCATTTGCATGGAATATCTTTTTCCATCCCCTCACTTTCAGTCTGTATGTGTCCCTAGGTCTGAAGTCGGTCTCTTGTAGACAGCATATATATGGGTCTTGTTTTTGTATCCATTCAGCAAGCCTGTGTCTTTTGGTTGGAGCATTTAATCCATTCACGTTTAAGATAATTATCGATATGTATGTTCCTATGACAATTTTCTTAATTGTTTTGGGTTTGTTTTTGTAGGTCATTTTCTTCTCTTGTGTTTCCCACTTAGAGAAGTTCCTTTAGCATTTGTTGTAGAGCTGGTTTGGTGGTGCTGAATTCTCTTAGCTTTTGCTTGTCTGTAAAGCTTTTGATTTCTCCATCAAATCTAAATGAGATCCGTGCCAGGTAGAGTCATCTTGATGGTAGGTTCTTCCCTTTCATCACTTTAAGTATATCATACCACTCCCTTCTGGCTTGTAGAGTTTCTGCTGAGAAATCAGCTGTTAACCTTATGGGAGTTCCCTTGTATGTTATTTGTCATTTTTCCCTTGTTGCTTTCAATAATTTTTCTTTGTCTTCAATTTTTGCCAATTTGATTACTATGTGTCTTGGCATGTTTCTCCTTGGGTTTATCCTGTATGGGACTCTCTGCGCTTCCTGGACTTGGGTGGCTATTTCCTTTCCCATGTTAGGGAAGTTTTCAACTATAATCTCTTCGACTATTTTCTCGGGTCTTTTCTCTCTCTCTTCTCCTTCTGGGACCCCTATAATGTGAATGTTGTTGCATTTAATGTTGTCCCAGAGGTCTCTTAGGCTGTCTTCATTTCTTTTCATTCTTTTTTCTTTAGTCTGTTCCACAGCAGTGAATTCCACCATTCTGTCTTCCAGGTCACTTATCCGTTCTTCTGCCTCAGTTATTCTGCTATTGAATCCTTCTAGTGTAGTTTTCATTTCAGTTATTGTATTGTTCATCTCTGTTTGTTTGTTCTTTAATTCTTCTAGGTCTTTGTTAAACATTTCTTGCATCTTCTCGATCTTTGCCTCCATTCTTATTCCGAGGTCTTGGATCGTCTTCACTATCATTATTCTGAATTCTTTTTCTGGAAGGTTGCCTATCTCCACTTCATTTAGTTGTTTTTCTGGGGTTTTATCTTGTTCCTTCATCTGGTATATAGCCCTTTGTCTTTTCATCTTATCTATCTTTCTGTGAATGTGGTTTTTGTTCCACAAGCTGCAGGATTGTAGTTTTTCTTGCTTCTGCTGTCTGCCCTCTGGTGGTTGAGGCTATCTAAGAGGCTTGATGGGAGGCTCTGTTGGTGGGTAGAGCTGACTGTTGCTGTGGTGGTCAGAGCTCAGTAAAACTTTAATCCACTTGACTATTGATGGGTGGGGCTGGGTTCCCTCCCTGTTGGTTGTTTGGCCTGAGGCAACGCAACACTGGAGCCTACCTGGGCTCTTTGGTTGGGCTAATGACAGACCCTGGGAGGGCTCATGTCAAGGAGTACTTCCCAGAACTTCTGCTGCCAGTGTCCTTGTCCCCATGGTGAAACAGATCCACCCCCCGCCTCTGCAGGAGACCTTCCAACACTAGCAGGTAGGTCTGTTTCAGTCTCTCCTGGGGTCACTGCTCCTTCCCCTGGGTCCCGATGCACACATTATTTTGTGTGTGCCCTCCAAGAGTGGGGTATCTCTTTCTCCCAGTCCTGTCAAAGTCCTGCAATCAATTCCTACTAGGCTTCAAAGTCTGATTCTCTATGAATTCCTCCTCCCATTGCCAGACCCCCAGGTTGGGAAGCCTGATGTGGGGCTCAGAACCTTCACTCCAGTGGGTGGACTTCTGTGGTATAAGTGTTCACCAGTCTGTGAGTCACCCACCCACCAGTTATGGGATTTGATTTTACTCTGATTGCACCCCTCCTACCATCTCATTGTGGCTGCTCCTTTGTCTTTGGATGTGGGGTATCTTTTTTGGTAAGTTCCAGTGTTTTCCTGTCGATGATGGTCCAGCAGCTAGTTGTGATTCTGGTGTTCTTGCAAGAGAGAGGGAGTGAGAACACGTCCTTCTACTCCACCATCTTGGTTCCTCCCTCTAGTAGCATTTTTCTGTATCAGTGACTGACAGAATAATTTACTTGAGTTTAAGTCTTAGAAGGTTCCATCTACATTTTATACTGTCAAGAATTCTCCCTAAGATTCTGAACTATGTCACAAACCACTGATACCTGAAAAAGATCCAGGAGAAGCTCTTCTACCACCAGAATTTTTCCTATTCTGTCTGATTTGATGATCCTCGATTACTGTTAAAAAACAATCACCCTCGATCTATAGGTAAAGTTCCATAAGCATATGATATTAAGACAAATTGTTCTTAGAAAAATGTATTGAAAGTTAACAATTACAAGTGTTGCATAGGATGTGAGTAACTGGCACTTTCATATATTGCTGGTGGGTGTATAAAGTGGTATAATTACTTTTGAAAGATTTGTCTATTTCTTATAAAGTTAAACATACACTTATCCTATGACCATGCAATTTTACTCCTGGGTATTTACCCAAGAGAAACACTAGTATATGTCCACAAGAAGACTTGAACAAGAATATGCATAGCAGCTTTATGTAAAATAGCTGAAGGCTGGATATAATCCAAATATTTATCAACAGAAAAGTTAATAAGCAGATGGTGAAATAATGTTCCATACTGAAAAAGAATCAACTACTGATGCATACAACAAAATAGATGACTCTCATAAGCATCATGCTGACAGAAAGAAGATATTCACAAATTAGGATATACAATGTGATTCCATTTATATGACATTTTAAAGTAAATCAGTGTTGCAGGTGACAGAGTAGGCATTGAATGCAAAGATTTTGTGTAGTAGACATAATAGTGTATACATTTGTCAAAGTGCATCAGATTATACAAGTAATATAAGTCCATTTTAATGTATATAAATTATATATATTATATATAATATATATCACATCCAAGTTGACTTAAAATATTAGGAAATCAATTAGTATTTTACCACATCAATAATTCTAATAAGAAAACCCATATGATCATTTCAATTGATACTAAAAGTAAAAGCAACTTTAATGCTTATTTTGATTAAAAAGCAAAGCAAAACAAAAGAAACCATGTATAAAGGTAAACTAGAAAATTATTTTTTTAAAATATGGTTAAGAATAACTATGAAATCAACAGCTGTTAGTATATTTAATTATGAAATGGTAAGACTTTCAACTGAAATTAGCTAAAAAGGAAGGAAGAAATCCCTCCATTAATAAGATATTTAAGTATTGGAAAGAAATCAGTATTTGCAAACATTTTGATTAATTCTAGAAAACTCAAGATAGCTAGATAAAAACACATAGAATTACAAAAAGGTCCAGTTAGGGGAATAAGAACAAATACAGAGAATGCTGAAATTTCCTATATAAATGATGAGTTAGGAGAAAATATCTACACACAAATCAAGTACAAACAAGAAACATATCTTTACAGGACACTTGAAAGACACGTACAACGAATATTATAATAATTATGAGTGTATGTTTATATAATATTTTGAATGAATTAAAATATTTTTTTAAGCTATTTATTGAAAGTCTAAGTATTGTCGAGTGTCCCGTTTTACCTCTTGATTAATTTACACTTTTTCTGGCAGGCAGGCAGGAAGAAATGAGGACTTTAGTACAACAGCTGTGAGGAACAGATTCTGCCAAGAACAGAAATGAACTTGGGAAAGGATCTCTAGCGCCAGAGGAGAACACAGCCTGCGTCACCTTGACTTCAGTTTGAACAGAGAGCCCAACTACAGTGTGTTGGCCTTCTGACTTACAGAGTTTTGAGCTGTTAAGTTTGTGGTAATAAATTACACAGCAATAGAAAACTAATGTGACATTTAAATATTCCCAGTTAGAGTCCAGAGGAAACATGTTTAATCTTAACATGATAAATCTATTCATCTGGTAAAATGAAGGGTTTTATTTATTTATTTTTTTAAGTTACAAATAATATGAAGAAACGTTAGAGGAAAAAAGAAAGTGCACCTTCAGATATTATAGATAAAATTAAAATTTTCTCATTCATTTACAGATATATTATGAAAGAGATTAGAAAGCCCATAAGTAACTTCTGACTTTCTAAATTCTTAACAAATGATTTTAAGATCATCAAAATTCATGAGGCAGACATTTCTCACTTCATAAAATGTGCTTGAGAAACTACCTAGGAAATAAAATAAAATTAAGTCCTAGACTTACAAAGATAAATTACTGTTAGATTAAATATTTTAGACAACAAAAAAATTAACCACAATAATCTAAGAGAAAATAAGCTTGAAATTTGCAGTGGCTTTCTACATGAAAAACAATGCAAGAAAATGAAAACTTTCTGCATGGCAAAACCTAAAATTAAAAAGACAAATGAAATTTGGAAATATTTGCAAGGAATATATCATTAATATAAAAAAAGCTTTAAGAAATCATTGAGATAAAGGGGAAAACGTTGATGGACAGAATAAGATTCTCAGAGCAGTAGCAATGGAAATGGCTAGAAGCATGTTAGTAATAAAATAAGGCAAATAAAGTATACTTGCTTTCATTTATGAAATTGGTAAACATATTTTCAAAAATAGTAATGCCTGGATAGATACATTGTATGCAACTTGATCGAGTTTTAAAATGTTCATATCCTTTGATGAAGTAATTTAATTTATAGAAAACCTATCATAAGAAAATAATCAGAAGTGTGAAAAATTATTTACCCACATATTATTTATACTAATATGACACTGGAAAGAATCTAAATATTTCATAGTACTGGACAAATAAGTTATGGTATAACTACATGACAGAACATTCTGTACAGGTTACAATACTTTATAAAAAAATAATTACATGGGGGGTATGCTCATAGTTCGTTTAGTAACAAAGTGAGATGTAAAACTCCATATATATTAGGCAACTGTATCTAAACAAAAATAACTGGAAGGAAATGCCTATATATGAATGATTATTTCAGGACTTGAACACTACAGGAGTTTTATTTTTAAAAAATCTATTCTTTGGGGTTTTCTTTCTTTCCTAGGTTTTATGAACTTTTAATCAGAAAAAATTCTAAGTATATTATTATTTTAGATGTTGCCTGTACTCTTGCTACTGAAAGAGTGATGTGGTCCATCAGCATTAGGGTCACCTGGGGAGCCTGTTAGACATTCAAAGCCTAGGGGGTCAGGGAGGGGGAGGGCATTTAAAAATCAGATGGTCCCCAGGGACCACGTTGAGATTCCTCCATGGTCAAAGAAGCATTTTCTCCCCCTGCTTCCAAACATTTCACAATGCTTATTGGTTTCCTCCATGTGTTTTACTTTAATATCTTTGTGTCTTAATTATTCCCATGTCTAAGCAGAGCAAAGCATTTTTTTTAAAGAAAAACATATTGATATTTTGGCCATGACTTTTAGATAACAGTAATCTTTGTATAAGTCTCATTTTTTTTTTTAGTGACAACATTGATGATATTAGTAGTGGGCCTAATATTCTAAAAAACAAATGTGCTTTGAATGAAAGCATAAGATGTTGTCTTTGTAGGCCCATATTTAGTTAATTTATCAAGGAATGAAATGAAATCTCACTTTCTCCCAAACTTCATTTTCTCAATTGAAAAACTTTATAATTTAAAAAGTTGAAGGGCTCCATTAATTATCCATTACTGGGAATCCATAATATCAATCTGTGTGTTAAAATTTATGATTTAAATTTTCCATTAACAGGCTGCGTCCTTGGCTTTTACAGAGAGATGTTAAAATGATTTAATCTAATGACAACCATAATGTTATGCAATCTAGCATAAATATAATTTCTCAAGATAAATACCTTCCTGTTAGAAAAAAAGTCTGCATAGATGAGGTTTCTACTTCCTTTTATGAAACTGTGAGCACTGTTGAAGATATTAAATGTCGTGCCTTGAAACACTATATTTTATAGTTTTTGAATTTAGAGCTAATTCAGTACTACAAACCTAGTAATTTCTTCATCCAGAATGTCTTGTACACATATCTTTTGACACTTATATGTCTTTCTACTTCTTTTCTTTAACTTATGCAGATTCCTCATGTGTAAAGTAAAAGAAACTATATTTGACATGGTGGGCTTTGAGAATTAAATGAGGTAATACACGCTCCTCAGGGTTTAACTAACTGTCAGACACATGGTGATATTCTGTAAATAGCAACTGTTGTTACTATAAATTTCCTATGTTCAAAGTATTTTAAAATATAAGGCAACACAGATTTTTGGAAGTAGATAAAAATACAAATATCATTATTATTTCTATAAAAGCTCTCTTAAGAAAGTTTTAAAGAAACTCCCTCTAAATACTGCTATATATATATATATTATTTTTTAAACATCTTTATTGGAATATAATTGCTTTACAATCGTGTGTTAGTTTCTGCTTTATAACAAAGTGAATCAGCTATACATATACATATATCCCCATATCTCTTCCCTCTTGCCTCTTCCTCCCTCTCACCCTCCTTATCCCACCCTTCTAGGTGGTCACAAAGCACCGAGCTGATCTCCCTGTGCTATGCAGCTGCTTCCTACTAGCTATCTATTTTACATTTGGTAGAATATCTACAAACAATAAATGCTGGAGAGGGTGTGGAGAAAAGGGAACCCTCTTGCACTGTTAGTGGGAATGTAAATTGATACAGCCACTATGGAGAACAGTATGCGGGTTCCTTAAAAAGCTAAAAATAGAACTACCATACGACCCAGCAATCCCACTACTGGGCATATACCCTGCTATATATTTTTAAACTTTTATAATATTTTGAGATTGAAAAACATTTATCAAAAGAGGCTTATTAGTTTCTTGACCATTAATCTTAAAGCAATTTATCTACAAGTTACTAATTAATCACAAATTGGATTTTAACAACGTGTTAGTCAAGGAGGGAGAGTAAACCAATGCTGCATTTTGGATTCATTATACACCATCCTAGGAATTAGAAAGCTGGTTTCTAGATCCAACTTTTCAATTAACCAAATCATTTAATTCTCTTAGAGCCTTAATTTCCTCATCTGTACTCTGGCAAAATGAGGTCAGTTTCTTGATAACCTTCTTCTGACTCAAAAATTTCAAAAAATTATTTATATCCCTCTAATCTGAATTTAGTTCCTTAAAGTCAAGAATAAGGACTTTTATTTCTCTTATATTATTCAAAACTTATATAGAAAGTTTTAAAATGCGTTTGCATTTCAGAAGTCCATGTCCTGAAGACTGTGGAAGAATACAGCTATCCATAATCAAATATTCCAGGAATATACAATGTTTTTCAAATTTTGGTCTGTTTCCTCAAAGGTCTGTAGCTCATATCTGTTCAAACAACTGGTCTCTGAGTCAACTATTTTCTTGGGAAGCTGGAAATGTTGAGACAATATGACTCTAAGTGGGGTATTTAGTAAAAAGAACAGAAATTCTCCAGCAGGAAGCTAGATTAAGTTCATACAAGAAGATGGATTAAGTTCCCACAGGGAACTAGATTGAGTTCCCAATCAGAAACGTGCCTCCCTCTATCTATCTATCTATCTATCTATCTATCTATCTATCTATCTATCTATCTATCTATCTATCTATCTATCTATCTATCTATCTATCTCTATCATCTATCAATCAATCTATCATCTATCTGTCTACCTATTTTAATAGAGAATCTAACTTGCTCTACAGCCAGCAAACCAGTGCATTCTAAAGAGAGAGACTGTGTGCTTGGCATTCACATATGCTTCTGTTTCTTTGAAATAATAATATTGAGATTAATGTTATGTCAATGAGACCAAAGATGTCTGTCACTATTATTTGTCAGAAATTAGGATATACTGATGCATGAAAGTTCTAACTGCTGCACAAATATTTCATTTTTTTACTTGAATAAAAAGCAACATATTGAATTGCTTTGTGAATGAATGTATTTAGTATAAGCTGGAGACCACAGAATATATACTAACAGGATGGGGATTATATTTAGACCAGATGAAGTTTCTGGGTGGTCTTCCAAGTGAAGCTCAGTATAAGATCCATTGCAGCAAGGTAATCTGAATGAGTTCATAAAAGCTGTGGATCAATATTTTGTGGTCTATATTACATTGAAAAAAAACCTTAAAATTTTTGTAGAGATATATAATACAAGTATATTTATTTGGCAGGCAAAAGTCCTGTTTATAAGATCACTTAATGGACTACTACAAAATACTTCAGCCTATGAGTTTAGTCTAATCAACTTTAAAACTTGGACTGAAATCAACTTCAATTTATATGAAAATTCAGTTCCAAAATTTAGGGACAGACCAGATGTTGTATGTCATATTTATTCTCAGTTTTCTAAGAAAAGGTAACAAAATTGATGTCACTCTTTTCAAACAAATTTGTTCTATTCCTCTTCTCATTAATACAACTTCTATAGGATCATAGCCATATAAGTAAAAATAGATCTCATTATCATAGAAGATTTATTTTAATAAGTATAAACTCATACCATAACATTTATTTAAAGAATGGCTTACTAAAGATATATCATCACTTTGTTTTGTGTAAGATGATATTTGTGAAAATGTTTTAAAATCATGAATAAGAATGTCTTACGCAAATGGTATATTGAATTATTTGGCGAAAATTCTCCTTTCAATTAGCATTATTAGAAGACTTTTTGATGAGAAGATCAGGACGATCTTCAAATGCAGTTTTAAAGTTTTTTTTCACTATTATTTACAACACTCCCACATTACACAGAAATATAGCTAATATTTTTCAGGTATAACTGTAGTTTCAATGTCACTATTGCTGAGAAATAGAATTGCATCTTCTGATTCCAAATTCCTTGCTCTTTTCACCAAACCACAGGTTGTACCCTCAGAATTGTCTCATATTAATGCAGTTAATTTAGAAAAAAAACAATGGCAATAATTCATGTAATCAAATATAATTTCTAATTTGATATCCTTCCCTGAATAATTTGCCAAAGAGCCTCAAGTTTCAATCTGACTGTGAGGATATTTGGTGGCAGCATCATTTTTCTTAGTTTATCTGCTACAAAGTTGTGAAATTTCACATACAAAACAAATCATAATATTTTATATGTGAAAGCACAACTTCACAAATTTTTGTGTGAAGTAACTGTCAAGAGTTAGTTGGAACACAAGTTACTGAAGGGCTTTTGGATATGTTATATTATGACTGATGTAAAGATAAGCCATTGGCTTTTGACTACGTTATATCTTTGTCAATACTTATTCTTTTTTTTTTAAGAATTCCACAACGTGTTCACAGCTCTCTGAACTGCAGGATTTAGAGAACAGTAATCAAGATGATAATATTGACCATTTGTAATTAGAAAAAATGTTTGAAAATGACTTTAATAATGATTTTTGTAATGATTTTAATAATTTAATGACTTTGCAGAAAAATATTTGAGAGAGTATTAGCTATACTCCTAAAAATTTCAATCTGACACATGATGAACGTTGTTTTAACATCATAATGTTAATTTATAGTCCCTGCTAAGTAATGCACATTTAACAAAATGTGCTTGAAATTTCTGTTAGTACATTTCACCATTAGCTTATTTAGGATACTTTTCATTGCATATTTTATTTCTTAAATGTATTATGCATAATATGCACAAGTGGAATAGTGTAAGTAATCTGTCAGGACCGAAAGTCATTTTATCTTCATCAACTAATGGAATGTCTGAATCACCATGCCAACAATTTTCTGCCCAACAGGAGCTACTAGACCAAGCAGAATTTAAGGAGAACTAATTAGCCCCAAGATGCATTTATTAAATGTTAAGTCAAGTTATCAAACTTCTCTCATTCTCCATGCATTTGTGCTGCTTATTTTACATCCCATTTTTGCCAAGAAATTTAGTCAGTATAAATTAATTTTATACAATGACTTCAGTAAAGACCTTTGAAAAAGATAGTTATATAAAACAGCTCACTTAAACAAGCTCTTAATTAACAGCATGATTCTTAATACAAAGAACAGTATCAAATAGTCTTAAGCAAAACAATTTATCAATTACACCAAACTTATTTCAGCTAGCTCATGGAGAATATTTTAGTGAAGCTGAAACTGAAAACATTTGGAGGCACATATTCATAGACAGGTCATAATTATTTACAATGAAATAGTTTGCTCTAAATACATTTTATTATTTTTTCTCTCTTAAACTTGATGTGGACCTAAACCACCAATTAGGATACAAAGTCAATGTGATTTCAATATGTGTTTTAAAACAATAAATTTGAATAAATTTCTTATTTATTCATTCACAGAAGTATTTGTATTGAAAGAATATGGAGCTACAGTGCTCTATCTATCTATCTATCTATCCTTCATATATCTATCAATCTATCAGTCCTGTTGATGTTTCTGTGTGTGTGTGTGTTGTCTTAATTTGCTTTGTCTAGCCTGATCCTATGCTGAGTCATGAAAACCCAACCTAAGGTTCAGGATGATGCTGGAGATGTTATCAATGCATGTGACCTTCACTTACTGTGGGTTTTCTTTCAGTGATCGGTATGTAGCTTGTGGGGATTATGCATCTAAGTCGGATGGTTGGCAAGGTGATAAACAAAGCAGAGAAGATCTTGCATGCTCCACAAAGAAGTCCTGTGCATTCATGAGAGTAAATGTATGTCACTTTCCAGAATTCAGTTGTTGTCAGTGTACCTTCTGGATGTCTTTGGTCTAGCGAGGTCTGTTCAAAACTCACTCAAGTGTAGTAAATAAATGTCTTCTCTGGTTTGATTTGAATGTGGCCATTTTCCTTATAGAATTGTGCCATGAGAGAGTTGATTCTAGGTAAAACCTCTTGAAATGATTTAATCTATACAGCAGCATACATCAGCCTTAAAAATATGTCTGATTTGGTGATATTTAATCATCAAGATTTCTATTCGTGTAAAGTATCAGTAATATCTCCAATGTGCATTGATTTAAACCTTACTTGTTTTCTTTCAAAAGAATCTATGTATTCTACAATACACTACAAGAGAAGTGTGGCAGTTACATTCATTTTGCTTCATAGAGTTCTCTGTCCAGAGAGAAAATGCCAACATCAAAGGGACAGTCATGAAAATGACTCCTCCAAGAACAAAAAGTAACAAATGTCATCCTTTCATCCCTCTGTATTTCTAGTTTAGGAGGGACATGAAAAAGGACATGATCAGCAAAAGAACAGGTAGATTTGGGGAACTTCTGTGGTTTCTGTCCTTTATAAGATGACCAGAAATTTGCTTATGATGACATGTCTGAGCAACTTGCATGGCTTCAATTCTTTGATAAGAAATTATAAAATTATAAAGAAAATGGATCCCATTTTTTCCCTAGTAAGAAAATTTGGTCAAATAGGTCCTTCAGAGAAATTCATTTTCTTATCATTTGAAAAAAAACTGTAATACAATATGATTCAAAAGGGGCCTTGTGTTTTCCATCATCATTATAAAACTGAAGAGTAGAATAACCAAATTAGGAGATATTTTAAGTGCTTACTTAATATGCTACAACTGGAGCCAGAGTAGACTGAATATTTTTATAAGGAGAGTTTAACTTAGATAGTAATAAACTGATTAACAATCCCTCCAATTTAAAAATTAAAAAGGATGCTGTGAAGTCCTTTATTTCTCTAATTATAGCAAGAGGGAAATGGGTCAATAAATTCCACAAATGAATGTTACTTCTGCTAGAATTTAGACTTTGATATTAGACTCAAACTATTGCTGTAAACCAGTGGACCAATGGTTCTTGAACTTCAGCATGCATTGGACTCACACAGATGCTGTGCTCCAGCTCCAGTTTCTCACTTGGTACCTTAGGGATGGGGACTGAGAATCTGTATTTCTAACTTGTTCCCAGGTGATGATGATGCTTGGATTGGAGATCACATGCTGAGAACCATAGCTAGAGCACTATGTATCAAAGGGAGATATGACCATCTGATCTAAAGTTACAAAGAAATGCAAGGGCATGAAAACTGCCAGATTCAGAATAATGTGTGTGTGTGTGTGTGTGTGTGTGCATGAGTTATGGAAAGTGATGTGGGAGGAGTACACAGAATGTTTCACTCTATTAGAAAAAAGTATTTACAGTAACTTAGCTGAATAGGTAGATGAGTATTTGCTGTGCCATTGTTTATATGTTTTGTATGTCTTGAATGTTTCATAATTCACTTTTTAAAAAGAGAAACAGTCATAATTACTAAATTAAGTTGTAACTACTAAATTTGTATAGAGTTAAGCACTACTGATCAGGTACATTTTAATTAACCAAAAGATACAGAACTGTTAGTTTTGAAGTTTCTTTTTTCAAATAGTTTCAATAATAGAATCTAAAACACTTAGAAATCCTTCAGAAACATAGTTATACAAGTGACATAATAGAAGCAAATAATGACTGGTAATGACTTTGCTCTATTCTATGCATTAGTTTATTCAACAAATATTTATTGAGTGTCTACTATGTGTCAGAAACTGTTCTAGGCGTGGGGATACAGCAATGACCAAAACAGATAAAAATCCTGCCCTCATGGAGCCTACATTCCATAAAAGTCATTTCATTTTTGCCTAGTAACAAGCAAAACAAACAAGCACAACACCTCCAAAGTTGAAGATGGTAAAAGGAAAGATGAGTAAACCTGAATTAAAAAAATAAACCCAGTTTTGCAATCTAAAAAGAGAGAGAGATTAAAGATAATTTTAAGATAAGGAATTTCTTAAGGATATGCTGATAAGGACAAGTGAGTCTCATAGCAAATGTACAAGTTAAAATGATAAGTTTAATCCAATTTTCATGGGAAAAAAAAACTAGTAAGATGAAATTTTCACCCTTTAAAGTCATAATTTTCCACAGTGTTTTTCTTCTAAATGTCTAAGTTAGTCATATGTAACAGTTTTTTTTTTCCCCTCTATGAATACCTAATTCACACATGCAATGCATTTTTCAAGCTAACATCTCTAAATAGAGCCAGAAATTTGGGGGTGGTGGTGAGGGTGTGTTCAGACGGCTCCTCTCCCCACCAAGCAAACATTTTTTCCCCAAGAATACTGCTCCCGTCTCAGTGGGGAGTCAATGAACTAACTCAGTAATAAAACCTAATCTTTACATATTTCTTTACTGCTTCACTAATTTATTTATTTAACAAGTATGTTTAGGTTACTAGCACAGGGTACAGCACTGGAGATAAAAAGATTAGTCAGATATGGTCCTGTTATCAAACAGTTCCAGTGTGGATAGAGGAGATATGAAAACAGACAAGTACAGCACAGGCAGAGAAGAGACCTGATAAAATTATGTGGTGGAAAATCTTTGAGTAACATGAACATATACGAGATGAAACAGGCAAGGTTTCCTCTGGGCTGAGCCTTAGAGAATGAATAGAGTTAGCGAAGCAAGGAAAGTAAGGAGAAACTGAAAGGTGACCATAGCAATATGGAAATGATGGAAGCATTTGCCTTGATCCTGTTTGTCACCAAGAAACCTGGAAAAAATTATTAAAATACTGTTAGGTGGTGTGTGTGTGTGTGTGTGTGTGTTTAGTGTTCTTTCTGGTTCCTGCTAAGTCTAACACCTAAGACTTAGTTCTCAGAAAATCAAATCCCCTACTGGGAGCCAGGCACTGCCATACTCGACAGGCATTCAAACATGCATGAGACATGGTCTTCCTTTCAGTGAGCTTATACTGCCATAGAAGGTTCATCAAACTGCTCTTCACTTAAGGAACACTAAACACATTTTACTGGGTGAAAACTATAAAATAGTCCTTAGCAGAACTCTAAGTATCACTCTTGCTCTTAAATTTTATGATTTTAATGCTATGAAAACTCAGTTTATAACATCAAAATAATTATTTCGTACATGTATTTTTTAAGGTTAAGTACTTCCTTATGTACAAATTGGGTTTCTATTAAATTCTTTTTGATACATTTTTAGTAGACTTGTATCACACTGTCTTATTTGAATACATCCAAAGGTAAATTCAAAACAAAACCAACCAACCAAACAAACAAAACAAAAACTCTGGTTTTCTCCAACTAGAAAATGCTCCAGTGGTCTCTCTGCATTTTCTCAAATACAAGATCATATGTTGTGATATATTTTATAATATATCTATTAGCAATTGTTTTGGGTTATTTATACCTCCTTCTATGTTAACACAGATAATGAGTAAAAAACATGTCTGCTTTTACGCTTTAATTTAATCTAACTAAAATAGTAGCAGCAAAATAGAGGTCATTCACCCAAATGTATTATGAAATTGTGTATATTATACACACAAAACAATCTAGGGATATGGCTCATAATGTGTTCTTTTCCCTTCATAACAAGTTATATCTTGCTGATGTATTGCAGTTCATGAAAAAAAATCAGTGTATTTTAAAGTCTTGTGTCCTAACTCTTTTAAAACAAATTATTTTTCTTTCTTAGCAATATTAAAATGAATAACATGCATAATTTTTCTTAAGTTTTAAATACAAAGAAACCAGGAACTATGTTTGGCATCCTTTATAAAATTTAAACTTAGCCATCATAGCAAACAAAATTAGTTCTATCAACATGAATAATGGATGAAGCTTTCTTTTTATTTACTTGTAAAGCTCAGTTGTTTGTTTAGTAATATGGTTATACAGCAAATTTTGGAATCATGATTAGAATCATAGGGATGCCAAGATTTCACGTAAAATTAGTTCACAGAAAATATACTATTTAAACTAAGTGTTTTGATAGACCAAAAGGGAGCAGACCCGGTAATCCATGCCTCTTTAATTTTACAAACATTTTAAAATTTTTTCTTAATAAGGGGGTAGAGGTATCACCAATAAACTTTTAGACTATACCATTATTTATTTAATAGTTATATTTCAGGGACAGACAGTCCATTAAGAAAGGAGATACCGAGAGCTCCTGGTACACAACACTCCAAAACAGAAAGTTACTCTGATTTATAACTTATCCTAGAATTTACTAGCAGTGCCAACACATTACACTCAGTAAAATGCTAGCTTAAGATATTTCTTGATGTATTATCACACATATGAGGTAAACTTTCCACTTTTAATTCTAAATCATTGACTCCATTTAGTGCACATTTAATAAACTGATTTACATGAGAATAATTTAGCAATCTTATTTTTTTCGTTTGTATGACAGCTATTACTGTAAAATCAATTCTCAATGTCTACCACCATGCATTTAAGTTCTTATTGTGGAGATAAATGTGTGACAATCCTGCCCAAGAGACAAAATACCCTCTCAAGACCCTTTCTCCATTCTCATTCTTAAGTAAACAAGCTAGTAAGAAAATAAGTTTGCTACCAAGACTTTTTTCAGCTTGTTTCTAGGTTGGTTCTTTCATAGTCTACCTCCTGGTAACTTGTGTTTAAACTGTACCTTTCTTGTTTCTTGTTAATCATTATAGAGATTTATTTTGGGGTGTTAGATTCAGGCTATATAGTTCTATTAATAATCACAGCCAATACTTTGTAAATTTGCATGATGGCAAGACTAGTAGGTAGCAAGTTAGTTGCTTACATATTAGAGAAAAATGATATACATATTCAAAAGTTTAGAATCTGGATATGAAAATAAATTTTGGATTATTCTTATATAGTTCTTCATACTTCTTATTTAACACTCATTTGACATAATATAATTTTATTTTTTTTAAAAAGAAAAACATTTTAAACCCACATAATACTCTGAAGTCATAATATGTTGTCATTATATTTTGCCAAATTTCAAGAGGAAGGGTAATAATATAAGAAATAGATTTATTTTCATACTGACTCAATGTTTTGCTTTCATTGTGGTGCAGGGCTAATGCAATTTTCAAAAAATTTTAGATATTTATTTTGTGTGATTTCCCTAGACCAAACTGTATCCTCTTTAAATTTTGGTACTTTATAATGGGAAACAATTTTACAGCAAATTAAACTGGTTGGATTGTACAGTTCTTCTTTAGACGGTCTTTTTCCCCATGCCTGACTTTTCTTTCATCAAACAGCGATTACCCACAGTCCGCTCACCATATTACTTGATTTTTCTTTTTATGAGACCTTCTAGTCACACAGAAAAAATAATAATTTTCCTCCTAAATGTTCTATCATAGAATTTTCCTTTCACAAAGCATCTATTTATGTTCCCTATTACACTGATTAAAATCAGTTTCATGTAGTGCCAACAGGAGGATCATTTCTCTCCCTCAAAGAACTATTGTAAACACATAATCTCTTTATTTATCTTATCCCTACTGTATAAGGCCTCTTTTATGATATCTTTGATTCTAGGGTCACATTGTCATGTCCTGGATCTTTATAGGTGCATCAGGTCTTTCATCTTACTCCAATATTTGCTTTAGAAATGGATGAGATTTGATTTTGACTTGGGTAGTCCATACTACAGACAGCAGCAACTGACTTATCAGGATCCAAACACCCTCTTTGCCATCTGTGGGGAGGTGGCACATCCGAAGTAGACAGCAAATCAGATTACAAGGTCTTCTCTGACCACATGGACTCAAAATAAAATTCAAGTTCCCTTCTTAGCCTTCATCACCTTAGAAATATTCCAGAATACACTGCCTTCTAGCCCTTTCTTCCTATTCCCTTGAACTACTATTTAAGCAAGTGCTTTAAAAACATTTTAAAAATACACTTTACTGAACTTCCCATCTTGGGCAGAACCCTACAAACAGTCCCCTTCATGGCACCAAGACTGCCAGCTTACCAGGAGGAAGTATCCTCAGGGAACACCATCTCCCACTACCCCTGCCAACCAAACCCGCACTTTAGAGGCTAATGCCCCTATATCAAAGGTTTGTCTTCTAACTACGTAAAGCCAGGTTTGTGTTATGATGTTTAACCCTCCCTTAAAAGGACAGGCCTTGCTCAAATAGCAGCAGACTCCCCTGCTGCACTAGTCAGGAATTCCACAGGGGTAAGGGAAGGATATATCAGAATACCAGAGTTCAAACCCAGGTTTTACTCTGTATTAACTATGTGATTTGGGGCAATTTCACCATTTAAATTCTCTGAACCTCAGTTTCCTCATCTATAAAATGAGTCTAATACATCATTTATGCTGTGGATTTGTTATAAGAAGTATATATAAGATAAGACAATGCCTGGTAAAAAATAAGCAATCAACAATCATTAGCTATTATCATCTTTTTAACATCAATAATTCTGAGTTACTCATCCTTCTCTCTTTTTATGGGAACCATGTTGAATAATATAAAGGCTAAAAAATGATGGTTGACATGTACCTTGACATATCTTTAACATATTATTTTATTTTTATTTACATCATCATACATTTTTCACATTGTAGAAGTAAAACATAATCAATATCCAATATTGTACAATATTTTGTATACTACACTCAAACATACCTACTAGTGAGTACATTACATGTTAAGTTACTAATTTATTGGCTCTTAATTATTTTATATTATGCAGGTATTTTTGCTGGATTATCATTTCTGTTGAAGTATCTCTTTGCAATCTTTGGAGACATTGGTTGAGGTTCTCGTATGGGCTAGAATATATAATTTTTTTCCCCCAATGAAAGAACGGAGTCTGAGCTCTTGCTCAGGTAGTGAATCTGAATATTCACTATCTACTACAATTTTTAGGGATGGATTATAGATAGTAAGGATTGCACTTTCTACCTCATTTACCCTCCTTCAAGCCATCGCATTCTCTGTTGATTTTCTTTCACCTTTAATTTCCCAAGGAATAGAGTACTGCTCTCCATTTGTTTATTATTTTTTACACTCAATTCCAAGAACTATGACTATTTTTGCATCTGCTCCTTTACTGACTTTCCTTCTTAAAGTTGACTAGCGTCTACTGAGTAGTGGTCTTTCATTAGTCTTTATTTGTAGACATCTGCAATATTTAATCTCACTTACCTCCCCTGGTTTTGGTACTCTTTTTTCCTCATCTCTCTGACATGAGAAAGTTATTTTCTTCGTGTCAGCTGGTAGCTATCTCCCATTCTGTTTTTGTTCTCTAAAAAGACATGTTTAACAATGTTTTCTTCCTGTGTACCTCCACTTGTAAGTTCAACCATTGCTTTCCAACTAGATGCCCCTTCAAGCTTAGTGCTGCCTCAAGTTCTCATTCCAAGTTTTCATGCACTTCCATGATACTTCTAGGATATCTCGTAGGCATCTTAAATTTAAAATAACCACACTGATATAATTTTTTCCCACAAGCCAACTCTTATATTACATGTTTCTATTTGTATTCCTGGCATTATTATTCTCCCAGTCATCCAGATTTGAAAACTCAGTCATCACAAACACCTATTTCCCTTCATTTCTCACAAAATACCTATCTTAATATCTTACTTAAAAAAATATACTGACATCTCTTGAATCTATTCCTTCATTTTTATCTCAATTTCCATTACCCTACATCAAACCCTAACTGCACTGGCCTAGCTTACTACCATTATATCTCAACTGGTTTTTTTGCATCTGAAAATTTGTCAGACTTTGACAGGTAAAGATAAAAGGAGGTATTATGTACAAGACACATATTTATTTGAAAATCTATGGCTCATTTTGGGAACTTTAAATGATAGTAGTTAGAGAGGTTTATACAGGTAGAAGAATAATAAAATCTGAAAGGTAGCTGAGAGTAAAATCTTAAATCCTAGACCACTGAGAAATTTTAGTGAACATGCTTTATCTACAATGTTGAGTCTTTTTCTTTAGTATCAATAGTACCTAGCAAAATGCTTTGCACTTTTCAGATGCTCAAGAAATCCTTATTTCAAGAAACAAAGGGAAATATTGCAAGAATATTAAATTATTAAAATGTACATTGATTTATATCTTTTGAAATTATCTAGGACAGAAAATGTCTTTATTTTGCTTCTATAGTTCATTTTCAAGTATTTAAACAATAATATAAATTAATGCTTTTCTTAATTATCATTGAGTCATACATACATATAACATATATACACATATGTATTAATATTTGATGAATATATTACATACACACATATGTATATGTGCTCGATTCAAAGATATGTTAATGGTTAATTGAAAGAGCTTATCTGGTGCCAGAGTTTTGCTTTGCTTTTCAATTCTTATTTTCAGTCTGCCCTGTTTACAGAATATCCAACTCTGTATAATAATTGAAGAATCTCCTGCGCTAAAAATAGTAACTTCTGGAAAATAACTCAGCTCTTGGTACTTAGCCATATTATTCATCTTATATGGCTGATACATTTATAATGCAATGATTCAAATAAATGTGACTTAAAAAATTTTTTCAGAAAATATTGTCATACCTTATAGATTAATATTCTTCTCATGCCCCACCCCATATCCATACACAAATGTATCTTGTGGTTAGTGATATTAATCCATTCCTGTGGTTTTGCAGTCCAGGAGAATATAGTGTAGCATGCCTCCTGGTTTAAAACAAAAAGGCTTATGATGTTCTTTGGCTTTTTGTTCCTTGGCTTTCTGCAGAGACCAGCATCCATGGGAGGGATTTGCTTTGTTTTTCTAATTATCAGCAGCTGGGTGAAACAGTGTCCAAAATGGGGAAAAGCAACACAGAGAACTTCAAGCCATGATAATAACAGGTGTTCCCAAGGATCAAGTTCTCAAACAACCCTAGGAGTAAGTTGAGATGCACTTTACAGCTGAATTGTCTCTGATGACAGATGAAAAACATCAGGAATTTGCATACAATAGCTGATTTGGTTCACTTCCCAGTCTATTAAATGGATTTAACAATTTTTCAGAAGGCAGTTTTGGGTAAAGAAAGTGAAAGGTGTGCTAACATGGAATGACTACACAGAAAAATTACATTTGGGCTTGATTTGCTACTCTTCTTTCCCTTATCCCATCTCCACCCCCAGCACACACATGCACACACACACACAGACATTTGCACACAGACACCTGTACACATTCATGTACATGTAATGCACACATACTCACTGATAACCATGTCTAAACTGTTGCAATGACATACAGATTTATTCATTGTAATTTAAGTTATAAATTAAATAGAATCCAGAAGAGCACAAGAACACAGTAAAATAGTTCCTTGGGCTGATTCTGAGTTACAAGACTCTTTAAATTAGTTAGAAGATTATCTTAAAATTATAAAAGCTGATAAAAATATCAGCACGATAGATTTAAGTAAAGAGAGGTAAAAACTATTAAATATCTCCTCATGAAAGTATTCTTAAATAAAATATAGGCATACATCAAATTTATAGCAAAATCATGATCCCAAGGATGTAATCTCTCTTACATAAGGTGCCAATATTACAGTTTTGGCAACATGTACCTTCTACCAGAGCCTTTAGAAGGTGGCTGAACTAACTCTTAAGCTTCAATCACCAGCAGGGTTCTTTCATCAACATGTGAAAATCTGCTACATTATAGTGAGCCAGAATGTATCAAAGGCCAATCAGTATTAGAGAGAAGCAGTGACAGTAAGAAGAATGAGCATTATAAAAGCAGACAGTCAAAGAAAAGACACATCCCTTTGGCTCACATTTCTCCCCATTCCAGCACACTGAACAGAGCAAGGAAGAGATCACTCAGAGCCAGAACTTTCCTCTCTCAACCACAACTTCCTGCAAACCAAGGTGTCTCAGCTCAAATCCAGGCTGGTTTAGAGAAGTTGATTTTTACTCTGAATTTGAGATTACACTTTAAAAGGGTATATATTTTAATAACATTTTGGAATCTGCTCAAATATCATTAAAGGAAGAGAAAGAATGATTGGCAGAGCATACTTGAAGACAGTGACTGTAGGAAAGTAAAGTCAAATCACCCAGTTGAAGTCCAAATCACTCCACTCCTGTAGACAAGATTGAGCTGCTCTCCACTATGAAAAAGTCCTGAAAATTTCCTGACGTGACCTTGTTTTTTCTTTTTTACCTCTTTAACATAAATGTAAAAGAAAGAAAGAAAAGTGCCTGCTTTTCTGGGAAAAATTCAATGTCTGTCTTTGAGACTATTAATTATTACTCAATGACTAGGTCTGAGTTCCATTTGTCATGCCATTTTTAATACCATCAACTCTCTTGGGCACTCAAGTTTTCTATGAGTTTGTACTGTATGTGAATCCATTTTCTGTATGAGTTTTGTCTTTTCCTGCTATTTTTACTTTCAGTTAACAATTAATAAAGGCAAAATATGGTTTACTATTGCCCAAATTGTACTAATTCCTGCTTCTTCCTCTTCTTTTTCTCCTTCTTCTTCTTCTCCTACTACTATTACTAACTATTATTATTATTATAACTATTATTATTTTGCCAGTCCTTTTTCTTTAGAATTGTTTTGGGAGGAAAGGTTATTACTAGGGTCAGGCACAATATTAGTGTACAGTTTCTGCTAAGATTTTCACATTTACCTTTTAACTAAATCTGTGCTTTTGCAACTATTTTTAAATAATAAGTTTAACTTTCTCAAATATTTTTTCTATATAATTTGAACAATGTCTTATTGTATAGGTGCCATAAATAGGTAATATTTACATCAACAATGTTTATCAATTAGTAGCATTTCCCAGGAAGAAAAATAATGTTTATAATTAGTTTTACCAGACAAAATCTGCTTCATTAAAGAAAGCTATTTATTAATATAAGAGTTCGGGGAAATGTGTTTCCAAAAAAACCTAAATGTTTAGCTCAGTTGACCTAAAGCACCTACCGAGAGAACATGAGTTTTCCTTTAACATAAGTGGGACAATTAGAGACCCCATCAACCTTCTCTTTACTATGTGGCATCTTTCTTCAAATTACAGATTAGAAATCTCCAAATTACAGATTTTACTCTATTGGGAATCTAAGTCTCCGGGGCTCTCTCAATTCAAATTCTTTACTCCACCAAGATCCTGAGTATAATATATCCAAATATAAATGTATCTATGCAAATAAATCATGCAGTAAATAATCTTGAGTACATTTACATGTATTTTAAGACACCCTCCCATCAGCAGTTTACAAGTATAATGTAGTAACAGGGCTCCCACTATGTAGAAGTTGGTAAGTCCAATCACTCACATTTATCCTTATATAAAAATATGTATTTACAGTACTGCTTTGAGTATTCTTATTTGCCCTGCTTTTCCTGTCTCTAGAAGTTTTCTAATTCCTATGTCCCTGCTGTATTTTGGCCATTTCTAGTTGCCACTCAAGATTTTTCATTCTTTGCAATTTTTATTTTTCTTCTCTCAGCCATTTCTTTGTAACCCAGGTCTTCCTCTCAACTCACAGACTTTTCCACTTATTTCAGCTTTCCTTATCTTCTGAGCTCTGGTCTTTGGATGGCTCGGTTTTTCCAGCCTTTTGTTCAGTGGTTAGCTAACCAGGCCCACTACTTCTTCGGATTTAGGGTCTTCTTGGTTAGTGAACTGAATGATCACCGTGTTTTCTTTATCTCAGATTTAATGAACCTTATTTGAACTATGGTTTCTATTTCTTCCTTTGACTGCAACTTCTGCCCTTGAAAAAAAAAACCATGATTTGAGGGTTTGCTTAATCAAAATGTTAGTATATTTGAAAAATAGTCTCATATAAATGAATCTGGCACCCAAGAAGAAATATAATTATACTTTCAATCTGACTTTTGTAGAATTAAAAGAAAAATAAAGACTACAGCAGTGTTTTTTAATTCAGTCAACCAAATCAAGGCTGCTTTCCTTTTCTTTTTCTTCAAAAGGCTTGAACTCAATAAAATGCACATGAGTCTTTGCCAAGTAATTCTATTTTCTTTTTTTTTTTTTAATTTTTAAACCCATGGGTATTTCAAGGGAAATTCAACCCACATGTTTCTGATTCATTTACACTTAATTCATTAAAATGCTGTTTTGTAAGAACTGTTTGATGTCCAAGGGCCTTATGTGTCTTTTTAGATGACTTTTTATGCCATTTTTTTCCTCAAAAACAGGAAGTGGTATTTTGCTAAGAACTCAACTCCAAAAAGGTTGAATTTCATATGAATCACGTTAAGTACAGCAAGATGATTGTATCTTTCATTTACAATGGTCATCTTTACAATGGGATGGCACCTCAAACAGTTATCTGAGTAGATTGAGTATTGTTAATTTCAAATTTCCCCAACAGGATGCCAAAGTCTCCCAAGACGGGGAGACTTCCAAAGTCAATCTGTAAAAGGGCATACAAAATGAATCCATTTAACTCAATGTGCATATAAATGTAATGTTATTAATTACATTACAGCAAAGTGTTAGAGCAGAGACATCTAACATGTGATAGCCTCAGGATATCACTGGAGTCTGTTTACTTAAATTTAAGTTTTCTTCTTTTTCTCATCTCACCCCAAGAAAGGAACTTTGTATGAAAAGCAGACAAGAGAGAGGGAGAAAGAGATTGTAATATATCAAGCAAACAGAAGGTGTGTATGCATTGACAATAAGAAACACTTTAATAGAAAGCATCAGTTAGTCACGCTTTCTAAATTGAAGAGAAACCTTCTTTAACTAGAGAAAGTTAGATAGCAGGTCTGCAGTATTTTCTTTGTGACAAAGAAATGTTGGAATACCTATGTAATGGGTCTGCATTTCCTTAGATCTGCTTTCTTTACTAGCATAGCACTGAAAACTTTCCTCTAGAACTTTCGAGTTCAAAAGCAGCTTGGCAGTCCCTAAGTGAAATCCAGCATCATGGCCACTCCAAGATTGGTTTTATTTACCATGTAGGTGAATCTCATACAGGGATCCAAATACCACTGAGAATAACCCATAGTACCAAATTGGATCAAATCTTCTGCAGCCAAAATCAAAACTACTGGAAACACTAAATTCATAGGAAATTCACTCATAAGCAAACGACCTCATTTATCCAGGCCTGGACTCAATCCAAGGTAACATATGTGAGATCTTTAAAGGCTTCTAGTGCTCACATTATCTTGTAAAAGACTTTCAAGGCAGTTCTTTTAGTTTCAATGTTGAATAGTCTAAAATAGTTATTAGTAACAAAATAAAGTAACTAATGAATTGTGATTAATATTTTGTACACACAACCTTTAAAAACACAAAGAAAATATGGTCCTAACCTTAGACTATTCACTAGAGACTTAGAAAATTAATTTAGGGGCTCTCTTCTGAGCTCCAATAAGGAGGGCTAAGGTCATATTTGACATATGAATTGAAGAAAAGTTCATACTCTACATTGCAAAAGAAAGCTAAAGTAAGTGCTCTTTGTAGAACTCATTAAGCAAAACTGACAACTAAAAGTATCACCAATGTGGGAAATGATGCCTTGGTCAAACACTACCAGATCTTATTCAGTATAGATGCTTATGTAGACATAGCTGCATTATTTTTCTAATCACTGCGTCAGTTAGCAATGTTGTCAACAAACAACCCTTATATTTAGTGGTTGAAACAATATGATTTTCTCTTCTTTCACAAACTTATACTTGGCTGGGTAGTCCTGCTATTCTGGGCCAGTCTTGACCAATCTCTGTTGGGTTTCCTCATACATCAGAGGTCAGCTGGTTGGTCTGGGAGGACTTCTGCTAGCATGACCAGGGTATCCTCTTCATGGTCTTTCAATTTTCAACAGGATAGCCTGAGCTTGATCTCATGGCAATAGCAGAATTCTAAGAAAGTAAACAGAAACTGCAGAGTTTTTTCAAGGCTCTTCTTGCATCACATTAATTAACATTCTATTGTAAGTCTCATGACCAAGCCTGGATTCAGAATAGAGGAAATCTACAAAGTTATAGCAGAAAAGGGTGGACTCAGAAAAGCTCTTAATTTGAGCCACAAATACAATTGATCTATCATAATTATCTAGAAAAATCCTTAAAGTATTTTCACAAGGAAATCCTTTCTCGAACTTTTCTGTGTGAGTTAGCATGGCAGGTGATGCATATGATTAACATGAATATATTTTTACTTTCATCATTAGCATTTTCTGCATCTTACTTTTTTCTCCAAGTCATTGCAGTGAAATTATACAGTGAAATTATTATGTCACTTCACTTCCTCAAGGAGCCTTTCTTTCTCTGATTCTCAAGATTAGTTCATCTTTTTCTCTCACTTTTTCTTCCCTTTCCCAAAACTCTTACTTGAACCTTATTAAATGGATATCTTTATTAGACTGCAGCTATTTTGTAACAAATAATGTGGCTTTCATTTTTCATTCCTGTTTCTTTGCCACTTAGCTAAATTTGTGGTGTATACTAGGAATGTAATATGTAGGTAAGTCAATCTTGGAAAACGTGGTGGGAATATGAAAGGCATGGAGACCAAAAGAGGGAAATTGCAGGGAACATACAAGAGAAATCACGTGGGCCAGAAAAGAATGAGGTTAGATTACTCTAGTGTAAGAGGATATAATAATGTGGAGAATGAACAGAAGGAAACAAAATACTAGAAGTAGAGTGGATCAAGTCTGAAGTAGAAGAGGAAGTTGTAAAAGAGAAAAGAAAGAAACACAATAAACTGGTAGAGCGGAAACAAAAGCAAATAGTAAAGCTTAAGCTGTATTTACTTAAGCCAAAATATTTGGCTTACTCTTTGGAAATATTGGAATTTCTAAATAAAGCAAATGCATGGATTACAGTAATTCGAGTATCCTCAATGTTCTGCCATACTCTAGTATTCATTACTGGGCCACTAGGTGGTTACCAATGTCAAACCCTTCATGTAGCATCATGTAACAAACACTGAAACTAATGTTTTGCAAAGCACCCAAGCTCAGCATTTGTATAGAAACCCTTCTTACCCTGGTGCAGATTGCCTTTAAATGGAAATGGATAGCTCTTCGACACCGACCCTGTTTATTCTGACACCACTATAGTTCCCATTATTCCCAAATCATAAAGATATTGTGTAAGCATCAGCATTCATGTGTTCTTATTTTCCACAATATCTCATGTTGTGTGCTTTTAACACTGATCCACGATTCTGATTTCTTCATAGAAAGTAAATCTTGAGAGAAAATAAGTACCACATGATTGGTATAGTGTTGTACATTTTTATAATACCTTAGAAACATTTATAAATCTCTGGACCAAGTTACCATTCTAAACTCTTTAAGAAATATGACTACATTTAAGATTCATTTTTTTCAAGAGGATTGCAATTTATTGGAAGTGAGACGCATGAAAATAGCTATAATTTTAGACAATATATTGATTTTTATAAAAGGGATGCAAACGTATTTCAATAGATGCCAAAAATATATGGCATTTTTCTAATTGGAGCTATTAAATGTGGTTTCATGTAAGAGTTGGCATGTAAATTAGAAATAATTTTAATGGGTATGGGTGGAAAGGAAAGAAGGTTGAATAAAAGCAGATAAGTAGAGAAAAAGGTAAACTGGAATGGGTAGAAAAGCAGATCTACTGGGAAATTATATTAGAAAGTTGAATGGGAGCTGTGCTGTTGAAGGCCATGGATGTCACATTAAGTCATCTGAATCAGTACAGGGGTCACTAGACCACAGGACAACAGCAAATACTTCTGAAGACAGAGGAAAATGGTATTTTTAGATCTCTGAGTGCAGTAAAATATAGATGACATGTTAATTTTTTTAGATTTCTACTGTAGTAAGATGTAGGAATTTTAAAATCAGAATCTATGAGTGAAATTCAATAACTTCCTGTAATTGTATAAAAACAATTACAGTGGGATTTGTTGGGAGGCAATTCTTGAATAATTTTATGTTTCTCCATGGTCAGAGCTTCCTAAGCCAAGAGCACTGGCAATAACTGAAGGATACATTAAAGAATAATTGGAACTGCAAAACAAAAAACAAAACAAACAAACAAAAAAAACCCCCCAAAACCCAAACAAACAAACAAAAAAGCAAACCCCAAACTTCTTGAAAGTTACAGTTACAGGAGGTACACTTCTAGAGGCTTACAGAGATTTATCTCCCTGGATACATTTGTTTATATTTTAGAGTGGTAAAGTAGGAACCTTCTTATCCTCTTCCAGAGAGAATTTGTTTACATTCTAGAACAAAGATTTCTTTTTCTTTCTTTCTTCCTTTCTTTCTTACTCTCTGTCTTTCTTTTCTTTTCTCTCTCTCTTTCTGTTTCCATCTCTATCTCTTCTCTCTTTCAGATGAATTGACAGTACCTCCACATAAATGACAATTTTCATAATTTTGGGGTCCCGCTCTTGTGGTGCAAACCTCACTGCCTACACAGGTGACATCTGGTTTCACGATATGTCCCTGTAGCAGCATGGGGAAACCAGCACAAGCTGCTCTGTGAGATAACCTTTTCCTCAATGCAGATTTTTGAAATCATATATGCACATAAAACTGTGACAGACTAACTCAGTTGAAGTAAGGTAACATTTCAGATTCCTCACATTTTTAGATTGAACAGAATCAAGCATAAATCAGATACTAGAACAATATTAAAAATATCAGGACCAATACTGCTTCCATTAATACAAAATGGCTCAACATTATTAAATATATTAATGTAATCATCTTAGTAAATCTTGGAATAATTTGAAAAATTTTTGCATCTATTCTTAATAAACGAACAAACCTTTTAGTAAATTTTAAATAATAAGACATTTTAACTCTATTAATATAAGCCATTAGTAGAAATCCATTACAAAAATTATGCTTAATACAGACGAAAAACATTTTAGTACACTAAGGAGAAAAGGAAGATTAACACCACTGGGACCTTACTACAAGCATACATAATTATTAAATATTAGAATCTTAGACAACTTTCAGTTATAGTGAGTAATAAAACATGAATACCTGCTATTATAACCATTCACTTTATTTTTATGTATTTATGTATGCATGTATGTATGTACTTATTTATTTATTTACGTATCTATTATGACTATTTCTTTTAGAGTAGTTTTAAGTTCACAGCAAAACTGAGAGGAAGGTACAGAGATTTCCCATATATCTCCTAATCCCACACATACATAGCCTCCTCCATGATCAACATCCACCAGAATCGTACAATGGTTACAACTGATGAACTTGCATTGACACACCTTTATCATCCAAAGTTTATAATTTAAATTAGGGTTCATTTTGGAGTTGTACATTCTAAGGCTTTGAACAGATGTATAAAGACATGTACCAATCATTATAGTATCATACAGAGTATTTTCATTGCCTCCAAAATCCTCTGTGCTCTGCCTATTCATGTCCCCTACCCCATCCTAACCCCTGGAAACCACTGATATTTTTGTTGTAACCATAGTTTTTTTCTTTTCCAGAATGTCATTTGATTGGAATCATATGATATGTAGCCTTTTCAGATACTACTTCTTTCACTTAGTAATGTACATTTAAGGTTCCTCCCTGTCTTTTCATGGCTTGATAGCTCATTCCTTTTAAGTGTTAGTAATATTCCATTGTCTGAATGTACCAAGTTTGTTCACCTATTCACCTACTGAAAGACATCTTGGTTGCTTCAAGTTTTGTCATGTATGAATAAAGCTGCTATAAACATTCATGTGCAGGTTTTTGTGTAATAATTTTGTGTAATAATTTACCTTTGAGTTACCAAAGAGCATAATTGCTGGATTATATGGTAATAGTATATTTAGTTTTGTAAGAAACCTTCAAATTGTCTTCAAAAATGGTCATACCATTTTTGCATTCCTACCAGCAATGTATGAGAGTTCCTGTTATTGCACAACCTTGTCAACATTTGGTGCTGTCACTGTTCCAGATTTTGGCCATTCTAATAAGTATGTAGTGGAATCTCATAGTTTTGATTTGCATTTCCCTGATGACATATGCTGTAGGACATCTTTTCATATGCTTATTTGCCATTGGTATATCTTCATTGGTGATGTGTCTGTTAAGGTCTTTGACCTAAATTTTAATTGGGTTGTTTGCTTTTTTATTGTTCAGTTTTAAGTGTTCTTTGTATATTTTGGATAACAGTTCTTTACCATATATATCTTTTGAAAATATTTTCTCCCAGTCTGTGGCTTGTCTTTTCATTTTCTGGACTTGGTCTTTTGTAGAACAGAAATGTTTAATTTTAATGAAGTCCAGCTAGTAAATTATTTCTTTTATGGACTGCATCGTTGGTGTTTTCATTGCCAAATCCAAGGTCATCTAGATTTTATCCTATGTTATCTTTTATGAGTTTTAGAGTTTTGCTTTTTACATTTATGTCTGTGATCCATTTTGAGTTAATTTTTGTGAAGCGTATAAGGTCTGTGCCTAGATTCATTTTTTTTTTTTTTTTTTTTTGCATGTGGGTGTCCAGTTGTTCAAAACTAGTTGTTGAAGAGACTATCTTTGCTCCATTACATTGCCTTTGCTCCTCTGTCAAAATCAGTTGACTACATTTATGGGGGCCAATTTCTGGGATCTCTGTTCTGTTCCATTGATCTATTTGTTAATTCTTTTGCCAAAACCATGTTGTCTTGATTACTGTAGCTTTATAGTGACTGTCGATGTCAGATAGTGTCAGCCCTCCAATTTTATTCTTCTCTTTTAATAGTGTGTTTGTTATTATGGGTCTTTTGCCTCTGCATGTAAACTTAATAATCACTTTGCTCATACTCACAAGATTTTAATTTTGATGTGATGACATTGAATCTGTAGATCAGGTTGGGAAGAACTGACATCTTGACAATATTGAGCCTTCATTTCCATGAACATTGAATATCTCTATTTAATTCTTTAATTTTATTTATCAGAGTTTTTCAGGGTTTTACCACTTTAACCTGTTAATGTGGCAAATTAAACTAACAGCAATTAAAATATTCTTGACTTTTTTAGATTGAAAAAAGAAATGCGTAGTTTTCCTCGTATAGATCTACTATTCAAAAAAAATTATGACAAAGTATTTCATTTTTGGGTGGTGCTAATGTAAATGGTATTGCATTTTAAATTTCAAATTCCACTTGTTCATTGCTGATATAGAGTAAAGCTATTGACTTTGGTATATTAACTTTGTACCCCTCAACCTTGCTGTAATTGCTTATTAGTTCCATGGGATTTTTTTGTTGATTCTTTCAGATTTTCTACATAAACACTCACATCAACTGCAAACAAAGACAGTTTTATTTCTCCTTCCTAATCAGTATACTTTTAACTTCATTTTCTTGTGTTATTCCATTAGCTAGGACTTCCAGTATGATGTTGAAAAGCAGTGAGAGTGACATCCTTGCTTTCTTCCTGATCTTAGTGTGGAAGCTTCTAGTTTCTCATGATTAAGTATAATGTTAACTGTAATTTTTTTGCAGATATTCTTTGTCAAGTTCAAGCAGTTCTCCTTTATTCCTAGTTTACTAAGAAATTTACTTTTCAATAATATATTGTGGTCTTGGATAATTCCTATGAAAAAACTCTCATTATTTGCAGATTAAGTAATTATTATATAAAACAATGATTTTTAAATTGTGGTCTCCAGATCAGAAATATCGGCCTGTTCTGGGAACTTATTAGAAATGCATCTTCTTGGGCTTTATCATCAGAGACCTACTGTATCAGCCTAGCGATTTATAATTTAACAAGCCCTCTGGGGATTCTAATGTGTCCTAAAGTTTAAATAACCACTTATACAGAAGTCTCAAGTTTTAATAAATTTAATAAACTCAAGAAAATTAAACACAAGAAATTGAAAAACTATTAGAACAAGTAAGAGAAATCAGCAAAGTGAGCATACAATTACAATTTTATGAAACTTTTTACAATAACTTATTAAGAAATGAAATATTGAAGTACATTAATGATATAATAATAAAACCCCTAATGCAAACCTAAAAAATAGCCTTTATGAATAAAACTCTGGAAGTCTTACTGAAAGTCAGAAAGGTACATATAGTGATAAAGTTTATAAAATATATAAGATAAAATATCAATATAAGTAACTAAGATAATTTTCAAACAAATAACTGAAAACATAAATGGATAAAATAGATGAACAAAGTTATTGTAAATGACCAATATATGAAACTGGTCAACTTCAAATATTAATATGAAATTTAATGCAGAAATAAAGTATTTTTATCTATTATGTCAACAGCATGAAAGACCTAATATCAAGTATTGTCCAGGATGTAGAAAAATGTACACTCCTTACATACTGTGGGTTTGTAGACTGTTACAAGTTTTTGGTAGAGGAAGGGAAAATTTGACATCTTTGTTCATTAAGATGAACGCTACATTTGTTCTTTGACCCAGCAATTATACCATAGGATTTTATCCTATAAGGATTTTTACACATAGGCAGAAAGATGAAATTACTTGTGTTTTCATCAAAGAATTATTCACTGATAGCAAAATTTGGCAGTTCCCTAAATGACTTTTAAGAGGAAAATAAAACAATAAATATGTGTGTATGTATGCAAGTATATAGAAAAGGACTAGAAGAAATGACCTCTGATAAAGGAAGTTTTACTGATAGAAGGAAGAAGGAGAAATAGCATAACCAGTTTGAGAAAGGGAAGGCTTCTGTTCCCAATGTCAATGATCATTTTTAAGTCTCTGGCTTTGCCCATCGACCTTTGGTCTGGGAGGGGGCACCTGCCCCAGAGACTGAAGTCCATGGATCTAGTAGGTTTGCTGGTAATGGAACAGTGGCAAGTTCTTCTAATGTGTTTGAAGAGTATGAAACACACATACTCAGATCTCAGCAAGTCACAACCTGAGATGGGATATCCCCATTTTGCAGCAAATGCAGAAAAAATGCAGATCCGATTTAAAGTAGGACTCAACTGTCACTGAAACGGAGGAAGAACAAATATGAATGGATTTGAAATGACACCAGTCAGGAAAGAGCCTTCATAATGGAAGAATGTAGTCCAATTTGGGCGGATGATGGGGCCATTTTGATGGGTAAAGTTCTCACTCTTGATTCTTGTGTTCATAAGTCTCATTGACAGGTTCCTTTAAAGATTTCACATATGTGATTATTAGAACAAGGTAAGAATGAAGTCAACCACATAATAGAAATGAATAACTCTATCCTCATTTTAGCTAAAATAGTTTTAAGAATCATTATAACTAAATCTATTAATTTAGAACTTTAAAATATATTGCTACTGAATTTAGAAATAATTGTCAGAAATTTCTAACATCAACGACATTTATTGATAGAAAAAGAGCAGAGCTTCTTGTTGATAAAGGCACTCAAACTTTAGAATCATTTGTAGACATTACTCTAGCATGAGGCTAGCAAGAGATAGAATAATCAGTAATATGTATGGCAATAAGGGACTTTGCTAAACCACTAGGGTACTGAAAATTAGAAGATTTGTCATTGCTAACATGCCACCAAGGTATTCACAGTGAATAGTTGGATTCTTCTGATAGTTTACAGTGTCCACTACTCATGTTATGTTTTTATTTATTTATTGTTCTTCAATTTTTTATTAAGCACATATTACGTGAATAGCATTCTACCAGATATATAGTTCCTGCTATCCACAGTATTAATAATGAGCTGGAAAGACAAGACATAGTTACATGGAATGACTGACATCACCAGGAAACTTATTACTGCATGACAATCCCTTAGCAAATGTGGAGGGTTATCTGTGTGGGAGTTACTGATCGCATCATAATGCTATATAAAAAAGTGTTGTCTACCTAATTGTTTTTAATTATCTCAGCAATGAATTTGGACTTGAGTTGTGGAATTCAGAGGCATCTTGATCCTAGAACAATGTCAGGGGTTGGGATGGAAGGTGTTTGTATTGCCTAGTAGATTGTAAATTTAATAAAGAGATAAGCTCTTTTAAATACATTTGTTCACTTTATAGTAATTATTATGACTTTTAAGAAACAGCTTTTTTGAGATATAACTCTATGCCATAGAGTTCATATAAATATATCATTCATTAATTTTTGTTTATTCACAGGGTTGTACAACCATCACCAAAATCAGTTTTAGAGTATTTTCATTAATCCCAAAGAAATCTTGTACACTTTAATGATTATACCCTTTTCTTCATTCTCAGTAGCCCTAGGATACCACCAATATATTTTTGCCCCTTTAGATTTGACTATTCTAGATATTTCATATAAATGAATCACAAAATATGTAGTCTTTTCTGACTGGCTTCCTTCACTTAGCATGATGTTTTTAAGGTTATTGTTGCATTCAGTAGTCCATTACATCTTATTGACAAATAATTCTCCATAGAATGAAAATACATTTTATTTATTTATTTATTTTAATTTAATTTTTTAAATTAAAGTATAGTTGATTTACAATGTTGTGCCAATCTCTCCTGTACAGCAAAGTGACTCAGTTATACACATAGAGACGTTCTTTTTAAAATATTTTTTCCATTATGGTTTATCACAGGATATTAAATATAGTTACCCATGCTATACAGTAGGACCTTGCTGTTTATCCATCCTATATAAATAGTTTATATCTGCTAATCCCAAACTCCCAGTTCATCCCTCCCCCACCCTCCTCCCCCTTGGAAACCACAAGTCTGTTCTCTATGTCTGTGAGTCTGTTTCTGTTTTGTAGATAAGTTCATTTGTGCCGTATTTTAGATTCCACATATAAGTAATATCATATGGTATTTTTCTTTCTCTTTCTGACTTACTTTACTTAGTATGATAATCTCTAGTTGCATCCATGTTGCTGCAAATGGCATTATTTCATTCTTTTTTGTGGCTGAGTAGTATTCCATTGTATATATGTACCACATCTTTACCCATTCATCCATTGATGGACAGATGCAAATCAAAACTATAATGAGGTACCACATCACACTGGTCAGAATGGCCATCATTATAAAGTCTACAAATAACAAATTCTGGAGAGGGTGTGGAGAAAAGGGAACTCTCCTACACTGTTGGTAGGAATGTTAGTTGGTACAGCCACTATGGAAAACGGTGTGGTTATTCCTCAGAAAACTAAAAATAGAATTACCATATGATCCAACAATCCTAATCCTGGGCATTTTACTTATACATCCATCAGTTGGTAGTAATTTGAATTATTTCCACTTTTTGGGTGCTATGAATAATGATACCATATTTATGTACAAATATTTTTGTGGATATCTATTTTCATTTCTCTTGAGTATATACCTAAATGTGGAATTGCTGGTCATATGGTAACTGTGTTTAAACTTCTGTGGAACTGCCAAACTACTTTCCAAAGTGGCTACACTATTTCACATGTTCACCAGAAGTATAAAAGGATTCCAATTTTTCCATATCCTTGCAGAACTCATTACTGTCTTTTAAAATTATAACCATTCTAATGGGTGTAAAGTGGTATTTCACTGTAGTTTTGACTTGGATTTTCCTGATAGATAATGATGTTGAGCACCTTTTCATTTGCCTAGTGACTACTGGTATATCTTCTTTGAATAAATATCTGTTTAGATCCTTTTTCTGTTTTTAATTGGGTTATTTGTTTCTTTATTGATGAACTATCAGTTACTTATACATTATAGATACAAGTCCCTTATCAGATACTTGATTGGTAAATGTCTTCTCCTGTCTGTGAGCTATCTTTTCACTTTCTTTACAGTGTCATTTAAAGCACATACTTTTAATTTTGAGAAAGTCCAGTTCATCTATTATTTTCCTGCTGCTTATGCTTTTGGTGTCATATCTAAGAAGACATTGCCTAATCTAAAATCACAAAGATTCACACCTATATTCTCTAAGAATTTTATAATATGAGCTGTTACATTTAGGTTTTTGAACTATATTGAGTTATTTTTTGTGTATGGTATGAGGTAACTGTCCAACTTTATTCTTTTGCATGTGGCTTTCTAGTTGTTCCAGAACCATTTTCTGAAAAGACTATTATTTCCCCATTTATTTGTTTTGGTACCCTTATCTAAAGTCAACTGACCATAAATGTGAGGTTTTGTTTCTGGACTCTCAAATATATTCTATTCTATTAGTACTACACTGTCTTTATCACTCTACTTTTGTAGTAAGTTTTGAAATCAGGAAGCATGAATCCTCCAACTTTACTCTTCTTTTTCAAGATTGTTTTAGCTTTTCTGGATTTGTTGAACTTCCATATACATGTTTGGATCAACTTGTCAATTTCTGCAAATATGCCATCTGGGATTTTGATAGGGTTAACTTTGAAAATATGTAAATAAATTTGGAAAGTATTGCAATCTTAATGATATTAACACTTTATTCATGGTTCTGGGTTGTCTTTCCATTTATTTAGATCTTCCATAGTTTTCTTCAACAACTTTTTGTAGTTTTTAAAATATACATTTTGCCCTTCTTTCATTAAATTTAAAAGTATTTTAATTTTTGAGTCAATAATGAATAGAATTTTTAAAACTTTATTGTTGAATTGTTCAAGGGTATATCAAACAACTGATTTTTTTTTTTTTTTTTTTAGTAAATTTATTTATTTATTTATTTTTAGCTGTGTTGGGTCTTCGTTGCTGCACGCGGGCTTTCTCTTCATTGCGGTGCGCAGGCTTCTCATTGCCATGGCTTCTCTTGTTGCGGAACACAGGCATGCGGGCTCAGTCATTGTAGCTCGCGGGCTCTAGAGCACAGGCTCAGTAGTTATGGCGCACGGGCTTGGTTGCTCCAAGGCATGTGGGATCTTCCCGGCCCAGGGCTCAAACCCGTGTCCCCTGAATTGGCAGGCGGACTCCTAACCACTGCACCACCAGGGAAGCCCCAAACAATTGATTTTTCTATATTAATCTTGTGTCTGACAATCTCGGTGAACTTTCTTAGTTCTAATAGTTTTTAAAGTGGATTATTTAATATTTTTCCTTTATAAGACCACATATTCTGCAAATAGAGAAAGTATTACTTCTTTCTTTCTAATCTGGATGGAGTACAGTGGGTTGGGAGTACTTCTTCCCCTGATTTTCTCTGTTAGGTCCACTTATTGATAGTATTCATCCTCTGAAGTTCACAGCTCATGTTAGGCAGAACTGACCCATGACTATTTTCTATAGGTATTAATAATCAGTCTCCCTCTTTTTTCCCTTAGGCCCATAGGTGGTAATGGCTTCTTGCTACTCCCAGCCCTAGGGGACCACATCAATCCTTGTTCATTTCTTCTATTCTTACCCATGTAACTTAATATCTTATAATCTTCTTTTGAATTATATTTTAATGTATTAAAATGTGTAAGAATCTGGAACATAGTATAAAATAATAGTTTCTATTGGTTGATAGTATACTACTGCTTCCAGTGCTAAATATCTGAGGTCCTAAATCCTGAATTATTGCTAATATACCTTTCTTTTAAGGATTCAGAAAGCACAATAAAACAAATGTGCAGGGCTTCCCTGGTGGCACAGTGGTTAAGAATCTGCCTGCCAATGCAGGGGACACGAGTTCAAGCCCTGGTCTGGGAAGATCCCACAACTAAGGCTGTGTGCCACAACTACTGAGCCTGCGCTCTGCAGCCGGTGAGCCACAACTACTGAACTCTGTGTGCCTAGAGCCCGTGCTCCACAACAAGAGAAACCGCTGCAATGAGAAGCCTGCACACCGCAATGAAGTGTAGCCCTTCTCGCCGCAACTAGAGAAAGCCTATGCGCAACAACGAAGACCCAACGCAGCCAAAAATAAATAAATAAATAAACAAAACAAAGCAAAACAAAAAAACAATATGTAGCATTACTGTATTGTATTGGGAATTACTATTTTGAGAAATGTTTTAGCATTAGTATAGTTGGGAATTCAGAGCCCATTAGAATATCATGAGTAATTATTCATTCATCTTTCAATAGTTGGTTATATGTGTAAGGCAAATACAGTAATTGACTTTGGAGTAGTAACAAACTGTTTTTGAAAATTACATTAGCTGTTATCTAAATTAATTCATATGACAATTTCACTTAAGAGAAGAAAATGTTAGTTTTGAGTAATTACCAATGAGTGAAATGTAAAAGTAGTTTATATTAAAATATTAATTATGCTTCAAAATCCCCAACATATCAGTCAATTTTACAATAGCTTGTGTTGACAGTCATCCTAACTTTCAAAGAAAATCAGGTGTAGAACAATTATTATTTTCTTATCATTGTGTTTAGGGTCTCAGACATAAGCCAGTCATTGAGTGAGATAGATTTTATAGAAAAAAAAGAAAAAAATGAAGTCATTGTAGAGCAATCTCTTATCAGGAAGAACTATAGATTGTAATTTGAAAATATTGTGCTTACACTTCAGTTGACAGCATTTTCTACTTGTATTTAAAAGTCTAAGAACATTGGATATTAAGGAGAAAATATTTGAGAATATATATTTTTTCCTTTGAAAAGTATCCAAATTTTATTAGAATCTCAAACCCAGCATAAAGATACTTTTCCATACAAGGTATATATTCTCTTCTGTTTCTGCAGTGCTATCCCATGCGAGAAACTCAGGCCCTCCAGCCCTTGTCTGCTTTACGGAATTCATTGTATTTTTTCCACTATTCAACTTATGGTCAGTTTCATTCTCTCTTCCCCACCTCTTCCCCATAATTCAACCTGCAGAGATGTGTTACTGGCCTGTGGAACGTTATCCTTCAACATATACAGTGGTTGTACAGGGTTCTGTATCCCTGTTGCTTTGATCTTCCCAAGCTAAAAGAATGCAAATGTCATTATTGGGGATCTCTTCAGAAAGACCTTAAATCATGGGTAATTCCATCTCTTTGCAGGAGGAATGATTATCTACAGAAGCCAGGAAGGTGAGGAGAACACATAAAATCCCTGGGCCCACGTATGTTTATCATAAGAAGGTTGCAGGATCTGAATACCCATATGCATTTATGTCCATAGATAATGATAATGAACATAGAGCACATTATAACTTCCAAAATATATTCCAGTTATGTCATTTTATATAGTATCCACCCTCCCCTTTTAAGGAACAAAACTACAGTTGAAAAACTTACCCCCAGACACACACAAACCCTCACTCTCATCATTCTAAAAGCAATTGCTAGACCATTGATTCTGATTTGCCAAAGGATGGTGAAAACCTATTTTGCTGTTATTAGTGCTTTACCCATTATATAAGACAAAGAAAGGAAGAGAGTGAGAGTTTGTTCTGAGGGAATATCATTGTGACTGGCATTCCATTCATCCATCACCATTCATAGGGAAAGGAAGAGGACATTTCCCTTTTAACATAACTCAAAGGACAAGGGGAATTTCAGGAAAACAAAACAAAACACAAAACTCTGAGAACTCGATTTGACCTCTGGACTTCAGGAGACACCGGGAATGTTATAGCTTACAAGGATAAAGTGAAGTATATTTTTTTATGATGGCAAAGCAAAAGAATGGATTTCCCAAGCACTAGATGCAAAAATATGCTTCAATCCTGTTATTGTATCAGGAATTTTGATCAAGATAAGCATCAAGAGAGGAAACATAACTCCAACAATAGGGAGAGAGGATCTGAAGTCTAATGACCTGTTTCAAAGAATAGTAATTGAAAGATCTCAGAAAGGATCTCTGAGGAACCATCAGAACATCCCGTTGGAGGACAAGTCCACTTTCAACATTGACCAAGTCCAGGGAACATCAATGCCATGTTGCAATTGTTCTTTACACATAAGCCTATGTTCATCACTTCAGTATCACCTTACTTGGACCCTATCCAGCAACCTAGGCAGCAGAGGGCAAGGTAAGGTAAAGAGAAGGAAAGGAAGCCATTGGACTCTCTCCTTACACTACAGGCTCCTAGGACTATAGGCTCAAGTTAGGGGAGGCAAGAAACATTCAATAGATAGTTGTTTGAAATTTGGATTTCTACACTGGGCTAGACTATAGTTATTTGATGGGTTGGACCTTGCTTTATACCAAATCATAGGTCTTAATTTCTGACCATCTACATGTCGGAGTGGTATATTCTGCTGGAGATTTTGTTTAGTAAACTTTTATGTAAGGCAGAGTGAAAAAGAATAAAATTGATTTCTCTTACATACTAAAGAATCTAGAATGTTTTATTTGTATCTATAGAAATACTATTTTTATATCCAAGCCTTCGGGCAAACTCACATGAACCCCTCTCTCACAGTATGTGTCTTGGCATTTATAAACACTAGGAGCAGAAATTTCTTATTTTTGTTCTCCATCAGATTTTTATGGCCTTATCAGTCTATCCCCAATCCATTGATCTACGCCAAATATAAGTGCTAGCTCAGTCCAGGTATGTTGCAACCAGATGGTTCCATAAGTCAAACACACTGAGATGGATATTTAGTAAAATCTGGGAGTTTTTTATGAAAAGCTACTTTTGGTAATTTTAAAAGTAAATGTTACTAAAATGTAAGGGATTTAAATTTTTGTTTTATATAAAATATTTTAAAATTAAAATTTCTTTGTAAATAGAGAAAGGGAAACAGATATACAAAAACTTGTCAATGAAAAGACATTTTATATGTTATCAAGATATGACACATTTTAATAAAGAAAGTACTGAATATATTTAAAATATTTAATCTTCCTAATATGTTATAAGCTTGTCTTCAAAGAGTCAAGAAGCTCAAACTGCTGATTTTATATCCAGCAGGTGGCAGGTACTGGATATTTATAAATCTGATCGTAGTTTTTTAATAGGAGAAAAAACAAAACAGTTAACAGAAATTAACAGGACAAGGCAGCTAAAAAGAGAAGCAGTACAGAGTTTTAGCATTTCAGTATTATTATCTGATTCAGAATTAAAATTATACTACATATTCCTTTTAAGTCTGTTAGTCCCCAAAAAGTAAACATTCTCAGCCATTTTAGGCTTATCAATCAAAAATATTTATTGAGAAACTATCATAGGCCAGGCACTCTATTCAGGCTATAATTCTTTTGCTATTTGAAATGAGGTTTAACCAGAAAGTTTACATGGAGTTAAAAAATGACCAGATATTTAAAATGACTCAAACTCAATAAGCTTTTGTTTAGTTCAGGTCTGTTAAATATCAAGGGTGGAGATGCCAGCCTTGCATAAGGTCAACACTTAAATTGGTCAGCTATCTCCTACAGATAAATAACAAAAAGGCAACGATAACATTTTTAAACAAAATGGTCCTGAAAAGGTAAAGGCTGGGTTTTCTGGAAGCAAATCTGTCTCTCTCTCTCTCTCTCTCTCTCATGTGCGTGCATGTGTGTTCACACACACACACCCCTCACTTCTCAGGAAATAATTGCTTCAACTAACAATACACATATTTGGGGAAAATAAACATGGAGGTAGATGAGAGAGTAAGTTTTAGTGGTAACAAAAAAAAAGCCTATACTACTTGGCTCTTCTTAAATAGGATACTTTAGTTAGAAACAAAGATCATGCTGGAAAAGGAGTTTAATTATCACCAACCTTCTCAAAGCAAGATACAAAACAACCACTGTGGGATTCCAGATCCATCAGCAATCTGTCTTTCAGTTCACTCATCGCAAGGCCCCAGGATTTAAGTAGCCCTCAGCCTCTCCCACTTCAAAGACCACTGGAAAACCTACCTCTTCAACAAAAGTCTCCTTTGAACCTATGTGGAGTGTTGTTTTTTTTTTTTTTTTTCCCCTTAACTCTTCATCCTGGAGGTTAATTTCAGGGTTTGCTGATACAATAATCTTCAACGATAGACTCTGCAAACCTAAACACTTTCTGGCTGACCTTCTCTCATTTAAAATAAATAGAGAAAGTTATTGTGATTCAAGTTATGTATTAAATGTTGATTTTTGTAAAAGCCTATGATTCAGGAGGTGTAACTGTTTAATTTGGTTCCTATTGCGGCTAAAAGAGTAACCTGCAGCAATAGAAAATGGAAAAGCAGTATTTGTTAGTAATTGCTTGGGTTTCAGAGACTTCTGCTTCAACTGCATGACATATATCCTAAGAATCCATGTCATGGGCCTTTTAAGTAGATTGCCAAAAAATATTTATAGTCACTTTTTACATTCTCTCATTACATGTCTTGGTGTCAGGATTATAATATTTATTTATTCCTACTTACTTTTCTCTTGGCCTATGTTCCTTTGTATATTCTCAGGAAACAACATTGGATTTGAAGACTCTCTTTTTAAATTTATGTATGATAAAAGGGTTGATGATTCACCACATACAGGCACTGTGCTAATTAATCTTCACCACATAAAACAGATGCTAAGTTTTACTCTGTTGTACAGATGAAGAAACCAAAATGTAGAGCTGTTAGGTAGCTTGCCCAAGGTCTCACCACAGGAAAGAAGGGAAGCCAGGATCCTTGCTCAGCTGCTTGTTCTCTTAACAATGACTTATGCTGGGCAGCTATCAACAAACTCATCTTCCTCCAGGATACCTTCTCTGACCTCTTGGATGTCAAATTCATTGCTGCATACCCGAGGCACTAGCTGTGTCCTTTATTAGAAACAGATCATGTACCATTTTCCATAACCAGTTATCTCAGTGGAATAAGAGTTTGTAGTAGGCAAATCACAAATCTTGTATCATCAAAGACCAAAAGCTACTGTCATCCGTATGACTCAAAGCTTAGGACCAAAACTGGTGAAGAGATTTTTAAAACATAGTTTTGAATAACAGAGTCATATATTTTAATAACATTACTTTGTGTTGAGTGCTTGTGTATATACACTGTTTATTGTCACACAGAGTATGAGGAAGAAAATTGAAAGGGTTTATTAATTTTTGCATCTAATAATGGTTCCTCAAGTCACTATCCATAAAAAGTAGGCACTGATAACAGGCAAATAAGGTTTCATAAGCCCCAGGGTGCACAGATCGCTGAACACAGAGGCAGATTCTGTTTCCTTGACATGTACAAGGAGAAACAAAAATAAAGACAGGGCTTTTAAAAAAAGTTCTAAGTGAATGAGCTCTGTATCACCACTCTTCCTTTGATATTAGGAATAAAGAATCCAGAACAAGATAAGTTCCCCCCCCCCTCGCATTAATTATAATTTCCTCAAAATTTCCAATTCCAACCACTAGATGTCATTCAGAGACCACAAAGTAGAGTATCTTGGCCTTTTCTGCATTACTCATTACCAATTTTGTAAGCTTTGAAATTTAAGGTGGTTTGGGAAAATTTAGGCACCAGGCATTAAAGATGCAGGTCAGTGCAATTTCTTTCATGGGATGCATGCACATACGTTAGGTCAAAATCATCCAGAATGAAAAGTGCTACCTCATTCACTGCGAAGATTCTTTTAGGAATCTGGAAAATTAATGAAGTGGGTTCATGAGAAAGATTCCACAGCCTTCTTCAAGCAGTAGTCATGTACTTTACCCTGGTAGGGGAAACGTGGAATTCAAACAACTGGAAAGAAAACATCATCTACTAGAAAAAAAAAAAAAAAATCAAAGGATTTGGACTCAGGAAGATTTTGGATTAAATACTAGCTTGGCAATGGGCTAATTGAGTAAATCTGGTACAATACTTAACTTCTGTGAGTATCTGTTTTCTGGTCTGTACAGTGAAAATAATACCTAACAAGCAGTGATTGTGAAGACCTAATAAAATATTGTATATCTATCATTTGGAAGAGTTCTCGGCATATTGTTAGTGCTCAATAAATCTTACCAATAGTTTAGTGTCATCTTCAAAATTAAAAAATGATGTAAAAACATTTTAATAGAATTGTAAAAACCTATATAGGAAACATAATTTAGAAGAGGAAAGGCAAAGATGGTTCACAGATGAGGTCAGGAGTGAATTCAGTCTCAGAGGATGGATGGGAGATACTTGGGAAGAGGAAGGAGTTTCCAGGCGATAAGAATGATAAAGCTTTGCTTGAGAAGGAGAAGTGTGCATGGTTCTTTTGGTAAATAGCAAGGGGTTTGCTATGCCTGAAATGGGAGTAGATGGTGAGTGAGTAGTGTATGTATGACTATGAGAATAGGATTTTTTTAATCAGATAGGAGGAAAAATTATAAAGTTTCATGTAAGCCATTTGAAGGAATCTAGATTCTTTTTTTTTTTTTTTTCTGGTATATTCAGCAGTGTGTTTTGGAAGAATTGAAAATAAGATGAGTCACAGCATTAGATGTTTGTTTAATAAAGATATCCCTGTTTTCAGTGTGTAAGTTGTATTTGAGGGGTCTAACATGAATTGGTTACAGCAATGGTTTAGGGTCTACAATGAAGCAGTGTCAATGTGATAGAGATGGAGTGAATTTGGAAGATTCACATGGAGCAAAGGTTATGGAAAGTGAAGAAGAGGATTTGATGTGGAGTTCAATGTTTGTGCTTGGGAGTAAGTGAGAAAAATATTAACTGAGATGGTAAAGGAAAGGAGCTACCTGTTTAAAGGTGAGCAGGATGGGATCTTTGCTCCATGAGGTAATTGTCAATATGGTCTGGATCACAGAGGAGAGTTATAGATTTGGGAGTGAACAGCTGATAAGTGAGAGCTGAAGCCACTGGAAGAAGATTAGTTTGCTCAAAAAGATGGCTTTAGATGGAAAATAGCATTTGGCTTTAAGCACTGGAACAGTTTAGAAATAAGGAAGTGAGAGGAGGAGAAAGCATCTGCAAAGAAAACAGTATATAAGCGAAAAGAGAATTTCAAGATTATTTCATGCTTGTTTAGAATTGAAAAAGCTCGCATTAGTGGGAAGGGAGAGTAAGAAGATAGGATAAAGAGGAAATTGACCAATAAAAATTCTCAAAGAGGTGAAAGGAGATGAGATCCAAACCCAGACAGCGCTGATTGGCAAGATAAAGGATCCCTCCTAACATATAATTTAAAATATAAATAATAATAAACCAAAATAAGTGTAGGGAAGGCCAACAAAGTTTGTGGAAAAAAATAAATAAAACATCCTACCCACCACCTACAAAACAAATTTTGAATCAAGAGAAATTTTATAAAATAGAAATCATGGCCTTCCTTACTAAGAATCATACTAGACATAAAAAGTTCTCTGTATTTCCTTTTTATACTATGTACTCACACTCGTTTATTAAAATAAAATATAATTAAAAATAAAGGTCTCTGTAGTACATGAGATATATATATATGTATATACTTATATCTATCTCACATATGTATAACATATCACATATATAAATATATATACATATATGTAATATATATTATATATGTAATATGATATATATAACTTTTTTGAAAAATAAAATCATAAAGAATTTCTCCTTTTATATATTCTTTGCTTACTTCCATAAATCCTGCAGTCAAGTTATGAGGAAAAGACCAGTTTTTCTCAAACACCGTACCACTCTGCCTACATAGTTTACTTGAAAAGTTGGATTAACTTTTTTTATAAAGAAAATTAAAAGTAATTTTTATGTTAAAATTATGTTGAATTCTTGATTTAAAAATAATATTGAGATAATGGATCTAGAAAGCTACATTAAATGCTAAGAATGTATTTAAATAACACACTCTTGTAATTCACTAGTGCACTAAAATATGAAGCACTTAAATGCATTTTGTATTTTAATGCATTTAATGTAAATAACTTGTAATTTATGATATACCATATGAGGTAGGATAAGGAATTTTTAAGTATAAAAAAGAAAACTATGAAGAAAATTAATATGTTAGTAATAAAGGGGGATACTGAGGTATGCCAGTTACTTTTTAAGTCTTCAAACGTTCTTGGTTTTCAAGACACTTTCCAAATCATAAACACAATTGATGGGTTTTGCAATTCATTGAAGTAACTGCACTATTGGATAGAACTGTTTACAATGAGCACATTGACCACACATTTCTTAGCAATCTCTACTTCCCCAAAAGTATACGCTTGCACCTTAAATTCCTGTTAATAAGGATTTTGTTGACCACTTCTTAAAAAGTAAGAGGAAAGGAAGGCAGAGAAAACTGATTTTATTTCTACTCAGAGCTTGATTGCAAATATGCACACCCCAACTACGTAATCCTGTACACAAGGATCTCATTGTTTATTTTCATAGTTGCTGCTTTATTTAAAATTTTGTCTCTAAAGTTTATATTTGGCAAGACCAATAATGAAAATAAGCTGGTTTATATTTTTCTTATTCTAAGGTGTGCTTGTGTATGTGTGTGTGTATGTTTTAATTTCTTGTGGTTTATCCAGATGAGGGTATCAAGTCTTAGAGACATGGCAACCCATGTAGGAGTGTTTATATACAGTGGGGTGGAGAAGATCAACCAAGTCCAAATTCTAATTTAGATCACTTTCACCTTGGTAATGTTAAAACTGTATGATTCTTCTCAATTTCTCTATCCCCCCTTCTCTCCTGCACTCTTGCTCAGAAAAGCATTAAGTTCAACTCAGGTGTATTTATTAATAAAATCCTTCAATTTCAGGTTTTTAAAAGTCATTGGAAGCAGAGCCCATGTCCTTATAAATTTCCACAGTAAAACATTCACTTTCATGAGCTATGTGTATCTAGATGGTGATGTTATTATTAGGGGGAAAAAAAGAGAGGCCATTGGTAACTATGGCAACAGAGATGTTTCAAAAGAAATATGAACTATTTTTCCTTGAAGAAATTAGATATTTTCCTTGACTGGTACGTAGGGATCCAAGTCTAGAGAATGAATAGGATTTTTTTAAGGTTCACTGTTGTAGTTTCTTTTTTTTCTTTCTTTTGGAAGTTGTTCCACAGTCACATCTGACAAAATAAAGGATTTAATTTGAGGCTGCAGAAATAAAATTGCTGTTAAATTTGCCAGCATCTAGTCCATGTGAGGTAAGCAATCACAGTAGATTCCCATTTATTCTAAAATTTAAGCAATGGTACTGCTCAAAAAATAATTTTTTATTATTCTTTTTTCTTTAAAAGATACACAAAAAGTAAATGTTCTTATTACTGAGATTTATTGCAAAAGTCATTTCTAGTGTAAGTCATTACATAATGATTCAACCTAAGCCCAAAGTCAACAGTTTTGAACAATTTATTTTCACTACAAAGATTCTGAGATACTATATGACTATGAATTACCACCTAAATCACACACTTTTGTTTGACATATATTTAGGGTTGAATGTGCATTATTCACATACAAAGTCTTTTAAAATGATGATAATAAGTATGATATGCTTCCAGCCATCGCCATATAAGAAAAGATCTCATTGTGAGCTCAGGGAGGAGGTGAACACACTGATGTCTATGTGCAGGGCAGTGCTAGTGGAAAGGGAGAGCTTAAATAGGACAACAGAATAAAACTTAATTGTATAAAAAGGAGTCAGAGAAAGGACAAAAATATTCCATCCATGTACAATAAGGCATCAAATTTTAGTGTGCCTGTGAATAAGATCCAGAGTTAGTGAACACATCCATGTACAGTCTGACAGCAGTGAATATAGAGGAAAGATGAGGAAACTGGGGTGGTTATGCCAGTAAGTTTGTGGGATTTCTGTGATTTTTTTGAAAGGTTTGATCTTTTAAACATTTCACAGAATGTGTAAACATTGAATTCATCAAAATATTCAGTTGACACAAAACATCCATTTTCTACTCATTCTAGTTAAACTAAATTTTATATTATCTGTATGTAAGTATAAATCCTTGAACACACTCACACACATATACAAAGATAAACCACTCTCTAAGTATAACTTCTGCTTGCAAGAAAGTAAGGACAAGTGTTTGCCTTCATGTCTCTTCTCCATTTGGATTAAAGCTGATGAAACTCAATGTTATTTGATACCAATATAGCTTTTGTGTAACAGTCTGTTCACATTTTGTGGGGGAAGACAACCCAGAATGTTAGATATAAAGGTAGTTTACCCTTCTCTCCAATGGGTAGAATAATATATTTTGATGTATTCATCATCTTCCTCTGAATCCTCTTTGTAAGATAGCTTACTTTCTCCTCCGTGGAGGGGAATAGACAGGTAGAGGAATGGATGGTTAGATGGATAGATAGATAGATAGATAGATAGATAGATAGATAGATAGATAGATAGATAGATAGACAGATAGTTAGATAGATTTTCTTCAAGACAGACATAGAAGAATGCTATTGCAATAGAAAATCCTAAACAAGATTGGACTGCCCCACTGAGTGTTTTACTTGAAATTGGTTAATAGCCAATTGATTTTTTCAAAGGGGATCAAATCCATCAGATTGATCTATCTATCTATCTACCTATCTATCTATCTATCTATCTATCCATCTATCTATCCATCTATCTATTGATCTTTCATCTATCTATATTTGAAACTGATTAGGATTGTTTACACTGTTCATGACTGTTCCTTTTTAGTTTTCCTTTCTTATTTTGTATTTCTTCTAATCTATTTCTTCTACCACTTTTTGAGTCATCTTGATGTGATGGCTACCTAGAAAGCTCCTATCCATTTTCTAAATATTTGCCTTAAACCATTCTAAGTATTGCTTCTTGCTGCAATCAAGTAATGACAAGCTTTGTCTTCATGCCTTTTCTCCAAGTAAATTAAAGTTGTGGAACTCTAATGTTTTTGCTCTTATGATAGCTTTTGTGTAACATTCTATTCCTTATGAAAACAAACAATGAAGTATTTACAAAGTGGAGTACCATTCCCTTCAATAGGTATAAAGGTATAAGATGGTTTTGATATTTATATTTTCTTCCAATTCTTCTTTATAACATAGCTTGCTCTTCCCTCCTCTGAATCCTGGGCTCTCTCTCTCTTTCTTTTTATTTTTTCCATTTTTATTTAATTTTTTTATTTTTGATCTGCATAATTCAATGTATAATAAGAAAAGCAATGAGTGGCAAGACAGTTCAAAATACTAAGAATAAGCTGCATTGCTGAACAACTTTATAAAAATATGACTGATTACATTCCAGTCAGTAATATTCTAACTTCCATGTGGCCCCTACTATTTATAATTGATTGTTTTTTTTTTCACACACACACACTGTATTTTATTTTTATAAGACATAAATAAACTGACACCAAACACTGTACATGGATGACCACAACAAAAGCAACAATGATAGCAATTACCAAACATGAAACACACTCATACTATGTCATACTATTGACATTCAGTCCAGTAATCCTCCACTGTAACAGCTCCTTTACTTTGCAGTGATAATTGATTTGTATATTTTTTGCCTCTGAGTCCTTGTGGGATTTTTTTTTTTAATTCAAACAGAAAGTCACAAAAATTATAATCATCCGCATCAGTTCACTCAGTCCCATGTAATTCACTTTTTGTTTTCATCTTGATCTTTTGTTAGCACTTTTATGAATTCATCAGTTTTCCATTAGAATTCTGAAAATACTTATTCATTCAGTTCAGCAGTATAGTCAGTTACCAGAAACCTGTACTTGTCAGAGTCTTTTCCATGAATTCCTTGAAGATGAAACTCTTTTATAGGAACATTTTTGCAAAAACATCAGGGTACACCCAGAACTGTCTGTAAATGACAAAAGATTTAAAAATGACCACGGTTAAAGAGTTGATGAAAGTTCATAATAATGCAATTGACAAGGAAATTTAGTTATTTCTGAGATACATATTTTAAAGTAATAACTAGAATTATGACTTATTACATTATACAAGAACATATAAGATTTTTAGAAATTTCATTAAATGTCTGAAACATTTATAACATATTTCCATACAAATAACCCAAAGAGTGTTTACTATTAGTTGTTTTTTTTGTTTCTTTTTTTATACTGCAGGTTCTTAATAGTCATCAATTTTATACACATCAGTGTATACATGTCAATCCCAATCGCTCAATTCAGCACACCACCATCCCTACCCCACCGCAGTTTTCCCCCCTTTGGTGTCCATACGTTTGTTCTCTACATCTGTGTCTCAACTTCTGCCCTGCAAACCGGTTCATCTGTACCATTTTTCTAGGTTCCACATACATGCATTAATATACGATATTTGTTTTTCTCTTTTTGACTTACTTCACTCTGTATGACAGTCTCTAGATCCATCCACGTCTCAACAAATAACTCAATTTCGTTCCTTTTTATGGCTGAGTAATATTCCATTGTATATATGTACCACAACTTCTTTATCCATTCGTCTGTCAATGGCCATTTAGGTTGCTTCCATGACCTGGCTATTGTGAATAGTGCTGCAATGAATATTGGGGTGCATGTGTTCTTTTGAATTATGGTTTTCTCTGGGTATATGACCAGTAGTGGGATTGCTGGATCATACGGTAATTCTCTTTTTATTTTTTAAGGAACCTCCATACTGTTCTCCATAGTGGTTGTATCAATTTACATTCCCACCAACAGTGCAAGAGGGTTCCCTTTTCTCTACACTCTCTCCAGCATTTGTTGTTTGTAGATTTTCTGATGATGTCCATTCTAACTGGTGTGAGGTGATACCTCACTGTATGTTTGATTTGCATTTCTTTAATAATTAGTGATGTTGAGCAGCTTTTCATGTGCTTCTTGGCCATCTGTATGTCTTCTTTGGAGAAATGTCTATTTAGGTCTTCTGCCCATTTTTGGATTGGGTTGTTTGTTTCTTTAATATTGAGCTGCATGAGCTCTTTATATATTTTGGAGATTAATCCTTTGTCCGTTGATTCATTTGCAAATATTAGCCCCCTTTCTGAGGGTTGTCTTTTCATCTTGTTTATGGTTTCCTTTGCTGTGCAAAAGCTTTTAAGTTTCATTAGGTCCCATTTGTTTATTTTTGTTTTTATTTCCATTACTCTAGGATGTGGATCAAAAAAGATCTTGCTGTGATTTATGTCAAAGAGTGTTCTTGCTATGTTTTCCTCTAAGAGTTTTATAGTGTCCAGTCTTACATTTAGGTCTCGAATCCATTTTGAGTTTATTTTTGTGTATGGTGTTAGGGAGTGTTCTAATTTCATTCTTTTACATGTAGCTGTCCAGTTTCCCAGCACCACTTATTGAAGAGACTGTCCTTTCTCCATTGTATATCTTTGCCTCCTTTGTCATAGATTAGTTGACCATAGGTGTGTGGGTTTATCTCTGGGCTTTCTATCTTCTTCCATTGATCTATGTTTCTGTATTTGTGCCAGTACCATATTGTCTTGATTACTGTAGCTTTGTAGTATAGTCTGAAGTCAGGGAGTCTGATTTCTCCAGCTCCGTTTTTTTCCCTCAAGACTGCTTTGGCTATTCGGGATCTTTTTTGTCTCCATACAAATTTTAAGATGATTTGTTCTAGTTCTGTAAAAAATGCCATTGGTAAGTTGATAGGGATTGCATTGAATCTGTAGATTGCTTTGGGTAGTATAGTCATTTTCACAATATTGATTCTTCCAATCCAAGAACATGGTATATCTCTCCACCTGTTGGTATCATCTTTAATTTATTTTATCAGTGTCTTATAGTTTTTTGCTTACAGGTCTTTTGTCTCCCTAGGTAGGTTTATTCCTAAGTATTTTATTATTTTTGTTGCAATGGTAAATGGGAGTGCTTCCATAATTTCTCTTTCAGATTTTTCATCATTAGTGTATAGGAATGCAAGAGATTTCTGTGCATTAATTTTGTATCCTGCAACTTTACCAAATTCATTGATTAGCTCTAGTAGTTTTCTGGTGGCATCTTTAGTATTCTCTATGTATAGTATCATGTCATCTGCAAACAGTGACAGTTTTACTTCTTCTTTTACGATTTGTATTCCTTTTATTTCTTCTTCTTCTCTGAATGCCGTGGCTAGGACTTCCAAAACTATTTTGAATAATAGTGGTGAGAGTGGACATCTTTGTCTCGTTCGTGATCTTAGATGAAATGCTTTCAGTTTTTCACCATCGAGAATGATGTTTGCTGTGGCTTTGTCGTATATGACCTTTATTATGTTGAGGTAGGTTCCCTCTATGCCTGCTTTCTGGAGAGTTTTTATCATAAATAGGTGTTGAGTTTTGTCAAATCTTTTTCTGCATTTATTGAGATGATCATATGGCTTTTATTCTTCAATCTGTTAATATGGTGTATCACATTGATTGATTTGCATATATTGAAGTATCCTTGCATCCCTGGGATAAATCCCACTTGATCATGGTGTATGATCCTTTAATGTGTTGTTGGATTCTGATTGTTAGTATTTTGTTTAGGATTTTTGCATCTATATTCATCAAATATAGATATTGGTCTGTAATTTTATTTTTTTGTAGTATCTTTGTCTGGTTTTGGTGTCAGGGTGATGGTGGCCTCATAGAATGAGTTTGGGAGTGGTCCTTCCTCTGCAATATTTTGGAAGAGTTTGAGAAGGATGGGTGTTAGCTCTTCTCTAAATGTTTGATAGAATTCACCTATGAAGCCATCTGGTTCTGGACTTTTGTTTGTTGGAAGATTTTGAATCACAGTTTCAATTTCATTACTTGTGATTGGTCTGTTCATATTTTCTGTTTCTTCCTGGTTCAGTCTTGGAAGGTTATACCTTTCTAAGAATTTGTCCATTTCTTCCAGGTTGTCCATTTTATTGGCATAGAGTTGCTTTTAGTAGTCTCTTAGGATGCGTTGTATTTCTGCGGTGTCTGTTGTATCTCTCTTTCTTCTTCTCTCTCTCTCTTTCTACAATAACAGTTATATCAACAATCCTCATTTATCTGGAGCTTATTTTTGTTGGAGGAGGTAATCAAGAGGATGTGACCACTGGCTGACCCGTGAGATGGAGCCAGGCAATCAGAGGTTCTTCACTCTCTCCCCTAGTCCTTGGAATATATCAATATGCTCCAGTAGCTGTTTCAAGGACACAGCCTTGAGAGAGTAATGTGTTGTTGAAACCATCTGGACTGAATACCTGACTCAACCCAGTTAAGGCCTCCATATAAACTTTAAGATTCTAGCAGGTGGGTACAGAGATCTACTGCTTATGAAACTTGCCATCTACAAATCTGGAGTGGTCTGCCTTTCCTTTAGTCTGTCTTTGCCCTCCGTGTATGGAGGCCAGTTTTGAATTTCACCTGAGGAACTCCCAAGATCTCAAGTCAACACTTTTTACAAGTCCAAGTAATAATTTCTAATAATTATACTTTTAAGAGTTTACTATGTGTCAGACAATGTTTTAAGGGCTTTCTTTCTATCTTCTCATTTAACTGCTCAATGATTCTGTGATGTATAATTATCTCCTTTTTAGAAATAAAGAAAATGATGAAAAGTAGTTTGCAGCAATTTCCCATCACATAGCTTGTAACTGGCAGAGCTAGAATTTTAGAATCTCAGCTGTCTAATTGCAGAGCTGGTGCTCTTACATACCTAAATTCTCACTGAAAGTGATGGAAGATTGTTCTAATATATTCAACTCTAGATATATAATTAATGGATAAAACTAGATAAAAGCAAGTATGAGTGAATTTGACAATAATTATAATTTTTAACTGAAAATTAATTCAATTAAACTCATATATTCATATAAAGACACTTTTTTACCTTCTAATGAAATATTTAAATAAGACATTAATTCTCCTGTCCACTTGTGAGTTACTTAAGTAGGAAAAATATTTGAATAATTTGATAATCTAATTAAGAAATAAAACACAGATACATAATACTAAGTATTAATATAAGTGACCATTTGATCAGATTCAATATCTAAATATGGACATATTAAGAGCCTGAAGATAATTATGAAAGGAAATATAACAATTCCTTTTCTGTTTATGTACTTTGCTCAAGGAAAATAAATTATTTTAAGATAAACTTTATTTTTAGAATACATTTAAAGTTACAGGAAAATTGTGAAGATAGCTGTAGAGATTTCTCATAAACTCCACCCAGTTTCCTCTATTATTAACTGCTCTTTAAGGTCTTTTGTTTTTTCATATAAATGTTGGAATGTGTTTATTACTATCTACAAAATGGCTTTCTGGAATTTTTATTCACATTGCATTGAATCTACACATCAAATAGGGAAGAATTAATATCTTAAAAATATTGAGCTTTCTAAAATATGAACACTGAATATCTTACCATTTATTTAGATCTTCTTTGATTTCTCTCTTCAGAATTCTGTAGTTTTCCACATATCGACCTTGTACATCTTTGTTAGATTTACACCCAAGTGTTTCTTCTTTTTCATACTATTGTAAATAGTACTTTTAAAAATTTTAAATTGTCCCCAATTGTCCTTTGTTGATATTTATAAAAGAAATTAACTTTTGTGTATTAACTTTGTTTCCTGAGACTTTGCTATACTTACTATTAGGTCCAGGAGGTTTTGTTATTGTTGCTGTTTTTGATTCTCTGGGATTTGTTACATAGACAATCATGTCTGATAAAAACAAACAGTTTTATTTATTTCTTTTCTATTTATAAATCTTTTATTTATTTTCCTTGTCTTATTGCATTAGCTAAGATTTCCAGGATGATGTTGAATAGCAATGATGAGAAAGAATGTTCTTGCCTTGTTCCCAATCTTAGAGGAAAAGCTTCTAGTTTCTCAGTGTTAAGTATGATGACACCTGTAGGATTTTTGTGAATGTTCTTTATCAGATTTAGGGAGCTCTTTCACCTCTATTTTAGTTTGTTGAAAGTTTTTTTATTATGAATAGATGTTGAATTTGGTCGTTTGCCTTTTCTGTGTCAATCAATATGATTATATGACTTTCTTCTTTCTTAATCTGTCATGTGGTGGATTACATTGATTTTTGAATGTAGAGCAGCTTTGCCTACATTACTCCAGCTTTGCCTGGAGTAAGTCCCACCTGACTGTGGTATAGAATTATTTTTATGTATTTTCAAATTTCATTTGATAATATTTTGTTGAGAAATTTTACATCTATGCTTGTAAGAGGTACTGATTTTCAGTTTTCCTTTCTGTAATATCTTTACCTGATTTTAGTGTTAGGGTAATGCAGGCTTCATAAAATTAATTAGGAATGTTCCTTCTCTTTCTACTTTTTGAAAGAGATTGTGGATAAGTGGTACAATTGCTGTTTTTAAATGTTTGGTAGAATTCACTGTGGTGGTCTGAGAACATAATTTTTATTATTTATATTTAAAATTTTCAGGGTATAGGCCCAGTAGTGGGATTTCTGGGTCATATGGTAGTTCTATTTTTAGTTTTTTAAGGAACCTCCATACTGTTCTCCATAGTGGCTGTATCAATTTACATTCCCACCAACAGTGCAAGAGGGTTCCCTTTTCACCACACCTGCTCCAGCATTTATTGTTTCTAGATTTTTTGATAATGGCCATTCTGACTGGTGTGAGGTGTCTGTCATACAGAGTGAAGTAAGTCCGAAAGAGAAAAACAAATACCGTATGCTAATGCATATATATGGAACTAAAAAAAAAAAAAAAAAAAAATGGTACTGATGAACCTAGTGGCAGGGCAGGAATAAAGACGCAGGCATAGAGAATGGACTTGAGGACACGAGGGTGGGAGGGGGAAGCTGGGGTGAAGTGAGAGTAGCATCGACATATATACACTACCAAATGTAAAATAGATAGCTAGTGGGAAGAAGCAGCATAACACAGGGAGATCAGCTTTGTGCTTTGCGATGACCTAGCGGGAAAGGATAGGGTGGGTGAGAGGGAGGCTCAAGAGGGAGGGGATATAGGGATATATGTGTGCATATGTCTGGCTCACTTTGTTGTACAGCAGAGACTAGCACAGCATTGTGAAACAATTATACTCCAATAAAGATGTGTAAAAAAATAAAAATTAAGGTATGTCTTATGGCCTAGACTGTGGTCTGTCTTGGTGAATGTCCCATGTGAACTTGAGAAGAACATGTATTATGCTGTTGTTAGATGGAGCATTCTATAAATGTCAGTTATTAAGTTGATTCATAGTGTATTCAGTTCAACTATACTCTTACTGATTTTCTGACTGCTTGATTTATAAATTGCTGAAAGAGTAGTCTTGAAGTCTCAGACTCTAATAGTTTATTTGCCTATGACTCCTTGCAGTCCTTCAGTTTTTGCACTAAATATTTTTTATACTCTTGTTAGGTTGATACACAGTAAGAACACCCTATTATGTCTTCTTGGAGAATTGATCATTGTATTATTATGTTATGCCCTCCTTCATCCCTAAAAATATCTCTTATTCTAAAGTGTACATTGTTTGAAATTAATATAGCTACTCCAGCTTTCTTTTGATTGATGGTGTGGTATATCTTTCTCTATCCTTTTACATTTAACCTGAGTCTTTATGCTTAAAGTGGGTTTCTTGTGGACAACATATAGTTTGGTCTGCTTTATCCACTATGACTAAGTCTTTCTTTTAGTTGGTGTATTTAGTTCATTCCTATTTAAAGTGATTATTAATATATTTGGATGAATATCTACTATTTTTGTAACTATTTTTTGTTGCACTTTTTCCTTGTTTCTCTTTCTGCCTCATTATTCCTTCTTTGGTTTTACTTGAATATTTTGTATGATTCCATTTGATCTCCCTTTGCATATCAGTTGCCCTAAAGTTTGTATTATGCATTTTTAACTATCTATGTCCACCTTCAAAAATACTCTGTAGGTTCATAGGTAGTGCAAGTTCCTTATAACAGAGTATTACAAATTCTTCTCTCATCCCTTATGACACTGCAATCATTCATTTGCTTATCTACATGTTAAAACCATCAAATATATCCTTACTAATATCACTGTAAACATAGGTATCTTTCAGATTAAATAAGAATGAACAAAATTAAATATTTTTTTACCTTTATTAATTCTCTGACCCTTCCATTTTTTTATGTAGATTAGAGTTCCTTATTATATTTGTTTTCTATTGCTATTGCAATAAATTAACCCCAACTTAATGGCTTAAAACAACACAAACTATTGTCTTATAGTTCTAGAACTTCAAAGTCCAAAATGTGTCTTATGAGGCTTAAAACAACACAAACTATTGTCTTATAGTTCTAGAACTTCAAAGTCCAAAATGTGTCTTATGAGGCTAAAATCAAGGTGTAAGCAGAGCTGAATTTCTTCTAGAAGTTTTATGTGAGAACATGCTACTAGAAGCTGTCTGCATTCCTTGGCTCATGGACATGTCATTCCAAGCTATTTCCTTTATCATAGCTCCTTCTCTGACTCTTGTCTACATCTTTTCCTTATAAGGGCCCTTGCGATTAGATTTATCCCACAGGGTTAATCCAGAATAATGACCCCATTTAGAGATCCTTAATCCAACATGCAAAGTCTGTTTTGCATGTAAGATAACATATTCGTTAGTTAAGAGAATCAGAACATATTCTCTTATCATAGTCCCTCTTCTGGGCCCCATATACTCACATCTATCACACATGTAAAATACACTCACTCCATCCAAATATTTTCCAAATTTTCAACAAAATACATAATCAATTTAAGGCTCAAAAATTTCATCTAGATCTCATCAGCTCAAAATTTTCAAATTTCATTATCTAAATCATTTAAATCATGTGTGAATTAGACTCTGAATATGATTCAATTTGGGACAAAATTTTTCTCCATTGGTGCATCTGTGAAATCAGAAAACATGTTATTTACTACCAAAAGACAAAGACGGAACAGCCATCACGTACAGACTTCCCCTTTGAAAAAGGGAGAAAATAGAAAGAAAATGAAGTCAGTGCTCTCAAGACATTTAAAAATCCAGGTGGGAAAGTAACATTAGATTTCAAGACTTGGGAATAAACCTCTGTGGGATCATAGCCACGACTCCTTCCCCTATGCTCAAACTCTGCCCTCTGGGCTCAGATTTCCACCCTCAGAATCATCTTTATTTTTTTCTGAAAATAAAGCATGTGTGCAGAATTATCTTATCAACCCGTTTTCTACATATAGAATTTGGGGATTCCAAAGCCTTCTCTAATTTCATATTTTTTTCTGTCTCTTTTAGGTCAAGGTGTCAGTGTTTCTGGTGGTATAAAGTTATCAAGAACCTTATGGATGTCCTGCATATGTAATGGGGATTTATTGGACAAGAAGCTTCTTTAAAGAACTTTTCTGGATAATCTCATTTCTATTTCTAGTTTCTGCGAAGATGTCTGAATATATCTAGGAGTCATATGCTAAATCTTTCGAAAGTACCTTTTGTGTGACAGAATGCTCTGAACCTTTGGTTCTTCTAAGGTATTTGAAAAATACAGTCCAGCTACATTCTCAGTTTTTTCTTTAGATCATGCTTTCCTGACAGTGAAATGTTTAAATATTACCTTTTATTCTTCTATAAAAACTTCTCAAATCATCAAGTTCTGGCTTGTTTTTGTTTATCAGTTCTTCCTTCAATTTATCTCTTTCTTTTTTGCATCTACTATAAGCTGTAAGGAGAAATAAGGCCATAACTTAAACACTTTCTTAGAAGTATAATCAGCTCAATATTCAATTTCATCACTTTCTGCATAATTCAGGATGTAATTATTTCATGCTTTCTGCCACTGTATAATAAGGATCTCCTTTCCTACAACTTCTATTGAAATGTTCCTCACTTCTTCCTGAGCCTTCACCAGCAGCTCTTAGTATCCATATTCCTACCAATAGCTTATTTATGCTGATATAGATATTCTCTTAGACAATATATGTTTTCTTTAGCATGTTTCTCACTTTCTTCTAAGTTCTCACTAGCAGAATCATTAACATTCATATTTATACTAACAATGTTCAAGGCAATCTAGGTTTTCCTATTATGCTCCTTAAAATGCTTTCTACATTTACTCCTTGCTCAATTCCAAAGTCAGTATGTTAAGTACTTTTTCTATCTATCTATCTATCTATCTATCTATCTATCTATCTATCTATCTATCTATCTATCTATCTATCTTACTTTCCAGATACCAAGAATCTGTATTATTTTCCTATTGCTACTGTAACAAATTATCTCAAGCTTAGTGGCTAGTGATTATTTATTATCTTGCTCTTTCTTATCTTTAAAGTAGTAAGATATATTTAGTAAGATAATATAAAATATACTATCTTACTTCTCTGACCAACAGGAGTCAGAAAAGTATCTTATGTGGCTAAAATCAAGGTTATCTCAAAGCTACATCCCTACTGAAGGCTCTAGGGGAGAATTTATTTCTTCTCTTTTCCAGTTTCTAGAGCCTGTTCTCATTCTTTGGCTCATAGCCATATCACTATGACCTCTGCTTCTCTTACATCTTCTTTTCCAACTCCTCCACCTCCTTCTTTTCCTTATATTGACCTTTGTGATTACATTGGGCCCACTTGGATAAGCTGGGAAAATTTCTCTATCTCAAAATTCTTATTTTAATCATATGTGCAAAGTCCTTATTTGTGTGTAAGATAACATATTCACTGATTCAGGGGATTAGAATGTGGACCTCTTTAGAGGGTCATTATTTTGCTTGGCACACTGACTTATATCATTTTCCTTTTCCGTGAAGAATTTTTTAAAAATACTCTTGAAGGACAGGTCTGCTGGTGATGGGTTTCTTCAGTTTTTATTTGTCTGAAAAAAGACTTATTTCCCCTTTACTTCTGAAGGATAATTTCACTGGACATAAAATTCTAAGTTGGTGTTTTTTTTTCTTTCAATACTTTAAATATTTTACTCCACTCTCCCCTTGTCTACATGGTTTCAGAGAAGAAGTCAGCTGTAATTCATATTCTTGTTCCTTTATAAGCAGGGTTTTATTTTTCTCTCTTTTTTCAAAATTTTCTCTCTCTTTTTTTTTTTGATGTTTGAGTATAATACTTTTATATGTATATTTTTTGTTATTTGCTCTGCTTTGCATTCTCTGTGCTTCTTGAATCTGTGGTTTGATGTTTGTAATTAATTTTGGAAAATTCTTGGCAATTGTTACTTCAAATATTTCTTCCACTCCATTCTTTATTCTTTTTCTGGTATTTATCTCTGTGCATGCTACATTTTTCAAAATTGCCTCATAGTTCTTGAAGGTTCTGTTTTTTAAAAATTATTTTCCATTTTAATTTCTGAAGTTTCTATTGACATATCTTCAAACTTATTGACTAGTTCTTTCACCATGTCCAGACTAGTCTTGAGTTCACCAAAGACACTCTTCATTTATGTTATATAGTTTTTAATTTCTCTTATTTTCCTTTGATTCCTTCTTATAGTTTTCATCATTCTGCTTACATTATCCATCTTTTCTGCATGCTGTTTACTTTCTCTGTGGCCTCTTAAAATATTAATCATAGTTATTTAAAATTTCTAGTAAAATAATTCTAAAATCTGTGTAATATCTGAGTCTGGTCCTGATGCTTGCTTTTTCTCTTCAGACTGGGATTTTTCTTATATTTAGGATTTCTTGTGATTTTTTTTTAAAGCCAGGATGATGTCTTGGATAATAGGAGCTGAGTTAAAAGAACTATGTTGTATAAAGTTTTACAGTAATATGGTTAGGATTTAGTCTTTGTTTAATGCTTGCTCTGGCTATAGATACCAGAGTTTTCAAATTCACCTAGTGATTATTTTGTCTCATCCATTACCTTAGGTTTCCACTAAGAAATCTTCCTCAGGTAGAGTCTATGTCTTTTAGCTCTTTTACCTGTAATTCTCTGTTATTACACTGGAACTTTATTTTCGTGGATATAAGGTGTAAGAGAGGGGAAACGTTCTATAATCTTTTGTTACATCTTAGTCTTTTAATGGGTTGAGATTGTGTTCCTGAGCTGTAACATTTACTAGTGTTTTTTAGTTGTTTTTCCTCTTAGGTGAGACAGGATGGGTAAAAGGGGTTGGAGATGGGAAAAATGTCATTTTCCCAGATGGCATAAGTCTGTGGGTAAAGTACTTTTCTCTCTCCATGACTAATGACTAGAGCTACCAAGGACTCTTTCTTGACTCTTCAATGTGAGAACATAGTGAGGCTTTTTTTTTTTTTTTTAGCATCTTTATTGGAGTATAATTGCTTTACAATGGTGTGTTAGTTTCTGCTGTATAACAAAGTGAATCAGCTATACATATACATATATTCTCATTTCTCTTCCCTCTTGTGTCTCCCTCCTGTGTCACCCTCCCACCCTTCCATAGTGAGGCTTTTGATCAATCTACCTGACTCCCCCAGGAGTTTCTCATTCATCCCACACCCAAACTTCAACAATTCATCAAAATTATCATTTAGATATTCCTACCAGTTTATGGCTCCACTGGCTCCTGCTCCAAATAAGTAGATCTCTGCTGTTGATTCTCAGCATTTGCCTCTCTCCTTAGATATCAGAGTGACAGTTTGTCCTGTAACTTATATTCTCTGATGAGTCCAAAAAAGTAATTTATTTTCAGTTTGTCCAGCTTTTTGTTGTTATAATGGTGGAAGTGAACAAAAATTAAATGTTTCAGAATATACACCAAACTGGCATTGATATAATATATTTAAACAATTAAAGTACAGGTTGTAATGACTTCAGTAATTTGAAAATGAACTTTAGGGGGAACTTTTTATTGTTTATATCTTTCTGTAGTATAAAATAAATAATTCTTTGGCAGACTTTTGATCTAACTTCATTTATCAGGCAGTTCTACACTGGGAGGAGTTTTTTTAAAATGTGTTTTTATATATTTGGTATATATTTTGATAAATATTTCTGAAGGAAGTGGAGAGAGAGAGATCTTAAATTAGTAGGAAAAAAATATCTCTCAGAAATGTCAATAATTAAAATAATTTGTAGGTGAGTTGTTATAGCATCAATGACTAGGTATCCAGGAAGTTTTTCTTCATCTTGACCTTAGTCCAAATTTCTCAACCAAAGACACTACTACATCCAGTTGGGTTTTCCTCTTATTCTACGGGTTTTTTGGCTACAGGAATGTGGCTAAAATACTCACTGTCCTTCCTTAAGTGACGTATTAAGGAAAAGTCTAACATGTCTCAGATAAGTTGGAAAAAGTATGAACAAAAATGTGTCTACCCTATTCAGAGCAACTAAAATGCCTTAAGAAAGACCACATTAAACATGGACTAAGCACGGAAAGTATGCAAAAATACTAGAGCAAAAATAAAGACAGGCATAAAGTGTAGAAAGGACAGAAGAATTCATTGTAGAAGAAAATACAAGTGAAAGAGAAAAAGAGAAGAAATTTTCCCACAAATGTTTCATGCTATAGAAAAACTTACAGGGAATATGATTTTAATGAGAGATAATAGCTTAATATTCTATAATACAATTGTTAAGATTTCCTACTGCATATTTTAGAATATGACAAAATTTTAAAATAATTCAAGTTTTGTTAAAAATGCAGGGATTCTTTTATCTGAAGAAAGACTGTTTCATGATATGAACATCACTTTATTTTATGAAATATAGAACATTAATGAAATTCATTGGAGCATCTTAGTTTTTAGAGAAAAAATCTGTTTGCATGTACCAACGTGGTATAAAGACTGTAATGCTCTTAGATGGTTTAGAAAAAGACAGAAGCAAAGCTCTTAATACTTAAAGCTGTTTGGCAAGCATCCTACCCACAGGGCTAGGCATTAATTTAGTGGTTATTTATTTAGAGCTCAAAGATGCAAGGTGCTATGCTAAGCATTTTGACACTCTGTCCTTAAATCCTGAAGTTCACAATGGACTATAGGACTTTTAATATAAATAGTTTCAATTTCTTAAAGTTCAATTTCTGTTCAATTTCTTAAAGTTAGCACAGGTATCAAGTACAGTGAAATATCTATGAAGTCTAAGATAACTTTTTGGTGTAGTGGTTTGGCCAAACACTGCAGAAAAGTGGAACTTGTGTTGCACTTGGATGGATTTTTGTGTTTGGAGAGGCAGAGATGAGGGTGGAGCATTATAAATTTGGAAGACAGTATAGTAAAGGCACAATGGAAGAAAAAAAACTAGGTTCATTAAAAAGCTAGAGTGAGGAGTTCATAAAAGAAATATTAGAATATAACATTGAAAAACTGGGTGGAATTAGGTTCAACTGTCAAGAGCCTTGAGTGCCTGTGAAGTAGTTTGGACTTTTTAGTACTGGAAGTGTAGTCTTTGCAGAATTTGAGTGTGTATAGAGGATCAAAGGAAGGTAAAGGTTTTGTAAAGATTAATCTACTGGCAATGGAGAAGGTTGCTAAATAAATAACTTTATTAATTAATAAATTAATTCACAGTCTGGTTGGAACTGTTTCTATGAAGTGAGGGTTGTTTTCCACCATTCACTGGGTTTCCTGTGAAAGAAACAGAGGCTTGACTTTCTTTCTTTCTTTCTTTCTTTCTTTCTTTCTTTCTTTCTTTCTTTCTTTCTTTCTTTCTTTCTTTCTTTCTTCCTTCCTTTCTTTCTTTCTTTCTTTCTTTCTTTCTTTCTTTCTTCTTTCTTTCTTTCTTTCTTTCTTTCCTCTTTCTTTCTTTCTTCTTTCTTTCTTTTTCTTTCTTTCTTTCTTTCTTTCTTTCTTTCTTTCTTTCTTTCTTTCTTTCTTTCTTTCTTTCTTTTTCTTTCTTTCTTTCTTTCTTTCTTTCTTTCTTTCTTTCTTTCTTTCTTTCTTTCTTTCTTTCTTTCTTTCTTTCTTTCTTTCTTTCTTTCTTTCTTTCTTTCTTTCTTTCTTTCTTTCTTTCTAGTACATAGATGTTTAAATTTTATTGTCAAATTATTGAGTATTTTTCTTTTCTGATTTAGCCCCATTCCTTCCTTTTTTTTTTTTTTTTTGGCTGTGCGGCTGGAGGGGGTCTCATTCCCCGACCAGGGACTGAACCCAGGCTACAACAGTGAAAGAACCAGTCCTAACCACTAGACCACTAGGGAACTCCCCCAATTCTTTTTATAACTCAAAAGTTCTTTTCCATCTCTGGATTAGTTGAGTATTCACTTATAATTTTTCTATGTTTCTGATTACTTCTAATTATGCTTAGTTCTCTAATCTATCAAGAATGTGTTTTGTTAAAAGTTTTTAAATGAGGATATATTTATATAGCTATTGTAACATACTTAGTGAATATACCTACTTTTCCACATATATGTGAGATCTACCTTTATTATTTATTACATGTATTTACATGGAAAGATCTATTTCCAGAACATGTCTTTCTTTCCATCTCTCTCGTTGACCTCTCTAGGTTGTGTATTCAATTTCCCCACCATGCACTAAAATATTATTACTGCTTTATTGTCTGTATGCTTGAATACCTTTCTACTCATAGTAGGATTCATGGACCAGTAGCATCAGCATCTCCTGGAAGCTTATTGGAAAATTGACTCTTAGATTCCAGCCCAAATAACTGAATTAAAATCTACATTTTTAAAAAACGTCCCCCAGTAATTTGAGTGAGCATTAAAATTTGAGAAGTCCTGCTTTACTAAACTACAGTTCTTTGAGAGCAACAATTGTTTATCTTCTTCACCATCGTATCTTCCTCTCTTTGGATAGTGCCTGGCATATAGTATTTGCTCAGTAAATATTTGAGTGAATAAATGAATTAAGTATTTTAATAATATAAATTAAAAGGTACATGTGAATTATTACTAAAGAACATAAACATGTCCATTTTAATGAAGAGAACACAACTTTGAGGAGCTATATGAGTGTTTACTAATGCTTATAGTGCTGATGAAAAAAAGAGGTATAGATTGTGACTTGTCTTCATTTTTTTGAAATTTTGTATATCATAATCCACAGAAACTTATTCTTACCACAGGACAAAATTCAACCTGCCTGCGCATAAAAGTTGAGTTTAAGACTTCCATTTTGCCCAAGGCATGAAAAACTATAGAAACCTTTCCTGAAGTTTCTTCAGGAAACTTCCTTTTCTGATGAGGCATTCTTTCTCTGTATTCTTATAGTCATTGTCCTTATTCCTTCTGCCCCACTCGCAGCTTAGTTTATCTCTCTGTCTGTTCACTATATTATCCCTTCAAGGCCAGGGACATTTTCTAATTATTTTTGAAACTTCAGACTGAGAATATCCATGTATTGATTTATTTCATTCTTACCAGAAAAAAACTATTCATTTTATAAAGATCATAAGTGAATTTATAAATCTTTTTATTTTCCCAATTTGGTCATTGTTATGCTGTTATCAGAACACAGTTTGATTATTCAGTTTCTCACTACACAAAAACATCAACTCTCACCACATTTATTTTACTGTTATGGTTATTGCAATAGTCATAAAAACTAAAGAATGTAAAAAAACATGTGTTTACAGAACTTAAATAATTACAAAAACTTTACACATCTTTCATCACTTGATCTCCAAACTAACTCTTTAGGGTAGACATCATTATCATGATTATCCTAAGCATATGCAAAAGTGGAGACCTGAATGGCTAAGTAACTAGTAGGCTGTGGAGCTGAGACTGGATTTTCAGTTTCAGACTGTAAATTTTAAAACGTTTCTATTTCATAATGAGAGAAATTATATGGTGCCTAAACTAGAAGGTTAAATGGTTTCTTCATAGAAGGAGTTCTGGAAACAACATAAAACAGAAGAAAACAATGCCTGGTTTCTCTGGAAATTTTATTATGTGCTGTAAACAAAAGACAATAAATACCCTTTAAGATAACTCATCAACTTATTAATAAATCATCTTTTTGTGACTCCTTAATTTTCCTATGTGAACCCATGTATTCTTGTAAGGTAAGAAGAGTGTACAAAAGGTTTAATTTTAGCTTTACTTAAAGAATCATTAGAAATATTTATATATTTGCTTATTGTAAAATTCCAAACAAGCTCTTTATATTTGTTAGATTAGTGGATATAGAGCCAACATTGTCTAGTAGGTCTGAGATGGGGCTCATGTATTTCATGGGTTCAAAGATGCCATCATTTATAAAACTTAATTTAACATTAAATTTGGTGGCAATGCCACTTCATTGAATGTATGACAAAATTTTAAGGTAGTCTTCCACTTTCAGAGGAATCTTATGAAAGAAGAAATACAGTTTTTATTCTGCTACCAGCATGAAAGTTACTAAGCCAACCAGGGACTTTTGCTCTTTGCAAAGTATCTGCTGCCCATTTATCCATTTCAGTGTATCATTTAGAGAGCACAGCTAGTGCTCAATAGAGGCATCAACTGAAATCAGCATCAAGGCAACACAAATTGATTCCTTATGTGAAAAAAAAAAATGCCCACACTGCTGATGGACAATTTAATATCGTAGTTTCCATGTTATTTCCCTGGAACCAAAGTAGATTTAATTAGGTCCTGGTTCATTGTTCAACATGACTCAGAGTTTTACTATATCATTTTGTCATTGAATGAATAAATTACTCAGAACCAATTAACACCAATGGCACGATTATAATGATTACCCCCTCAATTGAGAGGTTTTCAGCTTCAAGTTATTGAATACACAACCCAAAGTGGACATTAATTATATTAGAGAACACAAAGTACAGATGCAGGGTGGTTCCAGGGTTGGTTCAGCAGCTCAGTGGTACGATCCATGTGCTGGGTGTTTTCCACCTCCACACTTTGCTGCACTCCTATCAGCCCTGTGCAAGTGCATATGTCCAAAATGGTCACAGGAATTCCAGGCACTGCAGGGACACGTGATCATGACCACACCCTCTGAAGGAGAAGAAGATAATTTTCACCCCGAGTTTGCTTTTATTAAAGCAGAAAATCTTTCTACATGCTCAGCCTTCACCCCGAGGACATTCACATTTCTTACTTTTTAGGAGCAATTAATTTTGTTGATTTGACAATAATTTATGATCATAAAGCTATGAAGTTCAGGAAATTACTAAAATTTGTTTAAAAATAGCAGATGTATTTCTTGCTTTCATATCTAATATCTCACAACAGACTGTTTTAACAAATAATTTGTGAAGTGCTAGTATAATCTCCAAAAATATGTCAATTTCATCTATGAAGTGAAGAAACTATAAAATATAAAATACTCATTAAAGAGTTAATGGTTAGTGAAGGAATGCTGAACTACTTTTTCTCCCCATGAGTTTTATCATAGTGACATTAATCTATGAGCAGTTATATAGAATTGATATTGATGGGATACACATTTTTTATCTCTTTCTCTCTTTCTTTTCCTCCCTTCCTTCCTTCTTTCCTCTCTCCCTCCCTCCTTCCCTTTCTCTCTTTTTCTTTTTTTTGCCATATAAGGTGAAATTCACAGTTTGAGGAATTAGGATATGGGATATTTTGTGAGACATTTTTTGGCCTACCTACACAACGATTCACTCATTCATTTATTTATTTATGCATTTAATGAGTAACTACATCAGTTCAGGCACAGATGGTGGAGCTATAACAGCAAACTAAATAGGCAAAGTCTTGCATTCTTGGAGTTTGCATACTAGTACAAGGTTTGGCAAATTTTTTTCTGTAAGGAACAGATAGTAAATATTATTTGCAGCCACACAGGTCTCTCTGTTGGAACTACTGAACTCTGCTATTGTAAGCAGGAAAAGAACCCCCAAATTCAGAAATGAATGGTGTGTGCATATTCAAATAAAAATGTATATACAAAAAAACAAAGCATGCTAGATTTCTCCCATGGGCTGTCATTTGCTGACCCTCATTCTAGACAGAAGACACAGGGGAAAAACAATATGTAAATACAGAGTATGTCAGATCATGATAAACGATATAAGTAAAACATATTCAGAGGAATAGGAAATTCTAATGGGAAGGACATTGCTAACTGCTATAACAGATAAATCACAAAATAGCAGCGGTTTTATAAATAGATGTTTCTCAGTGTTTACATGAAGTTCAGTACTGAGGTTTCTGATCAGTGGGAAGCCTTCCATACAGTCATTCAGGAAACCAATCTCTTGCTCCTGGCATCTTGCCCTCCTGAGAACTTTAGAATTATTGGTATAATGTTGGTAGTTGAAGGAAAGGAGTCAAGGGCAGCACATAGAAGTTTTAATGGGACAGGATTGGAAAGGTTGATCAATTCCGCTCACATTATATACACTTCCATGCCTACAACTCAATCTCCTGACCTTACTTAAGTTTAAGAAATGCCAAAAAATGTAGTTGAGCTGAGTGTCCAGGTGCCTTGAAAAAAAAAAAAAAGGATCGGTAACCAGTTAGCAATATTTGACTCAGGGGGTGTTGCTCTTTTAAATAGGGTATTCCAGGGAAAACTTTGCTGACCTTCCTGAAGAAAGTACAGAGCTACTGTCCTGGAAACTTTGAGATCACCCAAATATCTAGGCTATCTCCATTCTTCCGAATTGTGCACTGCACAATTCTCCTTAGTTTTTCTCTCTGCCTTTCTGTGTGACCAAAACTGAAGGACTCTATGATGGAATTACTTAAATCTCTGCTCAGAGAACAGCTGACCAAGGCTGCTTCCCAACTCTCACTGGGTTGTGACATTAGGAAAAAACTAAACTTTATTGTGTTAAACTACTTGGATGCATAGTATATCTAAGTGTTAATGACTTTGACCAATATTCTAGTTCTGTAGCTATCAGATAGAAGAATGTTCCAGGTGGAGGACCTGAGGCTGAATCAAGTTTGGTGTGTTCAAGGATTCCAGGATAACTGGAATGGAGAGTAGTAAGAAATAAAATGGAATTCATGTAGTGCCACTGTCAGATTTTTATTTTATTTTTTTACTGACGTATAATTGTGTCAGTATCAGGTGTGAAGCACAGTGATTCATATATATATATACTTTTTCAAATTCTTTTTCCTTATAGGGTATTACAAAATATTGAGTATAGTTCCCTGTGCTATACAGTAGGTCCTTGTTGTTTATCTATTTTATATAGAGTAGTGTATATATGTTAATTACAAACTCCTAATTTATCCCTGCTCCCCCCACTTTTGTAACTCTAAGTTTGTTTCTTAAAAGATACAAATGAACTTCTTTACAAAACAGAAATAGACCCACAGCCATTGTCAGATTTGACTTCTACTCTGAGTAAGAGAATTTATATCATAAGAAAGATAGGGTCTAACTTTCATTTAAAAATGATAGTCTTGGCTCTTTTGCTGAGAAATGATGTGAGGGGAAGTGAAAGCAGAGTAGCCTATTAGGAAGGTATTACAGTAATGCAGGTAAAATGTGATGATGGCTTCAAACAGATGGTGTTGGTGAGGGGATTAGATGTGCCCTGTGAGAGAAAAGCATAAATCAAGGATGAGCATTCAGTTTTCCACAACAGCATGTGGGAGAAAGTGTTTGCCATTAACTGAGAGGAAGACTTCAAGCTTTACCTGGAGGGAGGGAGACATGAGGAAGACCGAATGTGAGCACGAGATGATTTTTAGACATATTTAGAGTAAATATTTAGAGTAGACATTTCATCTTGGAAATATATCTTGGAAAGCCATCAGCAGATAGATGATACAAGACTGGATGATTTCAGAAGGGCAGTGAGTGTTTTAAAGAGAAAGTATCAAGGGACTGAGTTCTAGACGCCCCAGAATTCAGAGGCTGGAGAGCTAGAGAAAATCAAACAAAGAAATCTGAGCAGAATCTCTGGAGAGTAGGAGAAGAATCAAGAAAATTGCATCCTAGGAATCAACTGTAAAACATGTTTCAAGAAAGAGACAGTGTTAGCTAATTCAAACACTGCTGTGAGATCAAGTAAGATGAGGACCATGGACTGGCCTGAATTTAGTGACTCAGGGTCAATGGTGGTCTTGGCAGGGGATCTTCTGGTAAAGCCATGGAGTTGAGAGCCTTTTAGGACCAGATCAAGGAGAGAATTGTGAACAGAATACAATTTGAGGAGCTTTAAGGTAAAGAAAGGAAGATTAATGTGGGAGAAAAGGGAAGGGGACCTTGGATCAAGACAATTTTTTTTTTTTTTTTTTTTTTTTTTTTTGCTGTGAGCTAATACAGCTGTATATTTATAGAAATTCTTTAAAAAAAAGGAAAAAGTTTGTGATGCATGAGAAAATGAGGGCAGATGCTAGAATAGTATAAGTGGAATATAGTGAGGAGAGGTTCTCTTTGGATAGAAGCATAGAAAAAAATCTTTCACAGTGGCAAGAAGGAAAGCCAAGTGTTTGGACAGATACAGGTAGAGTGATGGTTTTCATGGTGGAAATTTGTACAGTTCCCGTCTGATCTTTAGTATTTTCGTTGTAACATAGGAACCAAGTCATTCGATGAGATAGATACTAGTAGGTAGGGGGAAGAGGTAGGAAAAAGATTGAAAATCATCTAGGGAAATAAAAAATCAAGGGAGAAGGTAACTGTAGTATTAGTGGGGATAGATAACAGCCTGCTTGAAGTTCTTGTTTAGCAATTAATAGTGAAGTCAGGTGGCATGGCTGTGGGTTTTACCATATGTGGGTGACAAGTATGAAAGTAGGCACAGAGATAGATTTAACCAGGGTGGGGATTTTGCCAGACATATATGACAAAGGGAGAGCAAGGCAAGGGAAGTAAGATTCAATGTTAGGAAATGAGTGTAGCTTGATGAAGACAAAGGCCATGTTTATTTTGCTCACTGACATGTTTCAAGCACCTAGATGAGTGCCAAGTATGTGTAAACATAATGTTTGTTGAATGAATGAATGAAATCTAATGCCTTGAAATATCATTTGGGAGACACAGGAGAGCAGGAGGGGATTTCAAGAGAAAGGGTGAATAATGGTAGGATTCATGGATTGTGAGTATCAGCGACTTAAAGGAGATATTTAAATGTGGATGATGGGCTTCCCTGGTGGCACAGTGGTTGAGAATCTGCCTGCCAATGCAGGAGACACGGGTTCGAGCCCTGGTCTGGGAAGATCCCACATGCCACGGAGCAAATGGGCCCGTAAGCCACAATTACTGAGCCTGCGCATCTGGAGCCTGTGCTCCGCAACAGGAGAGGCCGCGATAGTGAGAGGCCCGCGCACCGTGATGAAGAGTGGTCCCCGCTTGCCACAACTGGAGAAAGCCCTCGCACAGAAACGAAGATTCAACACAGCCATTAATAAATAAATAAAGCACACCTAGTATAGTGTAATTCAAAAAAAAAAAAAATTAAAAAAAAAAAATGTGGATGAGCTACTTATCATTCTTTTGTCCTCAAAAGTAAAATTGCATTATATAATTACATGGAATCACTTCAATTACTTATGAAAAATGTTTAACACAGTGCCTCGTACATAATAAGCACTCACTACACTTCTCTGTTATTGTTGTATAGAGAGGAATATGCATTATTTTTACTTTAATTCCTTGGCTTAAAAAATGCTTGTTGGCATCATATACGCCTGGATATTTCTATATATTATTACCAAAATCATACTTTTATGGCTAAAACAAAAGGTATCTTATTGAATTGAGAGGAAATATTAAATACACTATTCAGGGACTTCCAGAAAAATCAGAGTTCTTTTATTATTTAAAGTCAAATTTGCATAAAACCATCCTCTAAAATATTAGCATCCTATAGCATGTAAAACCTTCCTAAAAGTTTCTCTTCTAGGTTATATATTTTATCAACCTGCGTCTACAAATACTATGAACTAGAGCCAGCCATAGTGGTTGACAACATCAGCTTTAGTAGAATGGATTAGATTCCATGTAATTAATACAGATCTCTCTGAGAGATGTGCAGATGGATTAGGGTTGAACAAATATATAAGGAAGCTGTGTTCTTCAGCTTCTCCTGCTCACTTGCCATTTCCCCATCATTCACTTTTAATTAAAAGATTAGTGGATAGTTTCGGGGGAAAAAAAAAACAAGGGAAGAAGTTCCTGTCTCCTTCTATGGTTTCAGGTAGTGGAGTTATTAAAAGCAAGAACTTCTTGCCAGAAAGACTTGGATAAAATACAGATTTCATCTTTTCATACATGTGGCTTTTTCCTTGACCCCTGTATTGAAGATATAAATCAGTAAGAAACCCGATGAGAATTACTCTATGCAATTAGGGTTTTAAGGTAGGGTGTGTGTGTGTGTGTGTGTGTGTGTGTGTGTGTCTGTGTGTTTTCCTGTTAGGTTTATTTTTTGAATCTCTGCATTAAAGTAGGTTAGTCTTGCTCACTCCACTTACCAGCCATCTCTAGGAATAGTCAGCAGTCTCTTGATTTTCTTTATTCAGGTTAGCTAACTACTAAACTCAATTGAATAGATAAGCCAAAAATACTTAGGTTCTAAGGACAGGATGTATGAAAATTTTACAATGACTTGGAAAGAGCATTGAATTAGACATGATACTTGGGTCTTTATTGTGTTTCAGCAGAAACATGTTGGGAATTTGTTTCCTTATGCTTTAAGTGAGAAGTTAATATTGAAGGTCTCCAGTGGTCCTTCTAAAGTGAATATTCTACAGGGGTTACATGAATGTGGATTGATTACTGGAATTGATCTAAGAATGTATGCAGGTGTGTCACAGGTCTCAAAGAGAGTGGAAAAGAAAGGCTAAGGCTAGGTGTGTCATGTCTGTGTGTGTGTGTTTCTGGGCGTGTCTTTATATTTGGGAAGGGGACAGAGGGAAAGTCTAAAGTCAACCCTGGGACATTAGTTACGTTCTCGGCAAGAGGTAAATCCTAGATGATTTAAGACTCATCTTTGTCAGAAGGCAGCTTGAGGAAACTGAAGAAGTACTTTCCTCCCTCATGAATAAGCTGAAGCAATGCCATTAGTGGTCCCTACTCGCCTCAACCTCACTTCACATCCACAGAGCCTTGAAGACAAAGGCAAGATGTAGGCATGTCTCAGCTATACCTCAAGAGATATTCAGCTCAAGTCACACAAAAAGGAAATAATTTAGTGAAAACTAAGTAAATTTCCAATTCTTTTTCATTTTGCATGATAAGCCTGCATCTGTTTTGAGTAGTCCTAAATTAAAGAAGCCATTTCAAGAATTCTAAGAAAAATATCTATATTATTATTTTACAAGCATTCATGTAAAAATATTTGTTTGTGTTATGTTTGATAATTCATATCTTAAAGAAGACAAAATAACAATGACTTATTAGGATATATTTGAACACTAAGTATATCTTAGGGTCACCACTTTTATTCTAATGCTAAATACTGGAATAAAGAGACCAAAACATATATAGTAGCTTAATGACGAGAAAGGTATCTCTTGCTCATGTAATAATGCCAAGGGCAAAGGGATCAGTGTTAGAAGGGCTGGACAACCTTCCTCCACACAGGGTTCCAGGCTGACTAAGACTCTGCCAACTTCAATAGACAGCTTCCTAAGTCATCCTGGTTGTCATCTTGGACCCTGCAAGCGAGAAGGGGAAAAAGCACGGAGAAGTATTAGTGGGAGGTTTTATGGGCCAGGATCAGAAGTGATTAATATCATTTCTGCTTGACATTCCACTGGCTAGAAATTAACCCTGTGGATACCCCTAACTGCAAAGAAGCCTAAGAAATACGATTAAGTCATGTGCCCAGGAGTAAGAATGTGGATTTGGGTGAATTATTAACAACCTCTGCCATGAGTGTTATACATGATAAGTCTGATTATCACAAGGAAGACCAATCTCAATGATTTATTAGGACAATTTTGATTACTAACAATATTTTAAGGTCACAGATATTCAATATTCCAAACAGGCCAGTGATCTGGAATAGTTATTGTTAAAAACAAAATATAGTAGATCTTGTAAGTAACTTAGTACAGTGGAATTTTTGTTGTAAATACTGACTAATTGCTATGGTTTATCATTATTATAGTTGCCATAATAATACTAATGAGGTTTAAACTTAATTCAGGCTCTTATCAAACTGGAATACAATACAACAGGAAAAGGAGACAATAGCTAATATATCTGCACTGACAGGTAAGAACAAATCTTAAACTCATACTTGTATGGTATCTGATATTTTTTACTTCCATAATACAACCTGATGATGGAAAAAGACATACTAGTAAAATTTTATATGCATTTTTGGAATGTTAATAAATATTAACATTGTTAATTTATTAGCTCCTTTTGATTTTATATCATCTTGGTTTCTTCTGATATGACTTGTCATTTCAAAAGATGGTGAAAAAATAAATTTATCAGTAAATAAAATTTATCATAATGCTAGTGTTCAATGAAAATTTTATTTACCTTATATTAGTATTATTAAATTAGGCACCAAATATATATTTCTAATATATTGGAGAAAATAATTTTTACATAAGGATAATGGGCACTGCTTAAAAGAATTATAGCATCAACAAGGAGAGGATTGTGTAAAAGTTAAATTTCCATTTAAAGTCTGTAAAGCAGATTTATAACATTCTTTATTTGCCATTTAAGTAGTGAAGGCACTAGAGTTTTAATTAAATTTTACCGAGACATTAATTTGAATGAGAAACCGTGATATTCTTGTAAGAAGTTAAAGGAAATAGCTCAATATGTATTGCATAGGAACTGCCAATCTTCTACATCTTGACTTGATTTTGTGGTACTCTGTTATGTCTTGTCTATATTTTATGGAGAAAATTATATGCTCTCTGAATTTGAAATTTAATAAAGTTCTCTGGATTGCTCCTGACTGGCCAAAGCCTACTTTATTATAGGTTTTGATATTCTGGGTAATTTTATAAATTGTGATATATTTAATCTTTAATAGAAGTTGAAATGATAGGAAAAATTGTGGCAGTGAAGATATATTCCTAAGTTTTCTTTGTTTGTTTGTTTGCGGCAGTGAAGATATATATTCCTAGGTTGTTTTTCTGTTTTGTTTTGGTTTTTGTGTGTGTATTTTCTGTAAGGGGATAGCTAGTGCAGAAAGATATAACTAGAAAACAATGTATGTGGGAGGGTGTTTATGACTGAATGTATTATATAGCATCCATAGTGTCAAATTTTACTATAATTAAGTAGACTTAAATGTGGCAGATATATAGAAGTTCCACCAAGATTCATAAGTATAATCTTTTATTTCTTAAGAATGAAAAAGACTCACTGTTTTCTATTTTCCACAAAATATGTTGCAGTAATATTATTCCTGTCTAGGATAACAGAATCTCTTAAAGGATTGTAACTTAAAATAATCAAGAAACAAATGAAAGGCAAATATATCCGGGGAAGAGAACCAATTTCTATCCGTATAAAATATTTACGATAGTGTTATTTTATAGTTGAAAACATCTTCCAAATAAATTTTAAACATCATGTGAAGCTAAGATTTTCTACAAGTCACCTTTACAAGAAATCACCGACTGACGTCACTGAACCTTGAATACTTCAAACCAAACTGAAGTCCTGGCCACCATATTTCCTACCACCTTGTTTCTTGTCTCTTGATTGCTGAGTTATTTTACTCAGATCTCCAGGCTTAGTTAGCAACCATATTCTGGGACATTTCTTTTTTCAGAAGTCATACAAAGCATAATTAACTGAACTCTGGTAAATGTATATTTGACCTTACTCTTCAGTCATAGTAATCTGGCTTCTGCCTTGCTCGAAACAATTTGACATCTATGGCTTATTTTTAAGAAGAGTGCCTACTTCCACCTGTTTCCTCTGTGCCTGAATTCCTGACTTGGTGTTTTGACTCCTGTCCTCCAGCTGTGGAATTGGCTAGAACTCTGCTCCTGGACTTAGGACTTCATTTTTTTCCCTTGTTTGGATTGTGACCAGTGTCATTTTCTCTATTCCTCTAATTTCCTGCATACCTATTGGGAAAATACTTGTTCTTCCTGGACTTCCTGGATGTTACTATTTTGGGGGACCTTTATTATCGCCATTGTGTTTTTGAATCAACATTTATTCCTAGCATGTAAAGCAGGGTATTACCACTTTTCTACCTAACATCAAATCTTGAGGTGTCCCTGAAATGAGTCAATATGTGACAAAAGCAAACATGGGAAAATTTAACCTCCTTATTTAGCTTCCTTATTACTGATTTTATCATCATTTTTCCCAAGGGACAGAGGATTCTGGTAAAGAGTATTTATTCCTAGGAGACAAAACCTTAATGTATTTCTATGTAATGGATTTCTCACATATTTTAAGAAAGCCAGAGAAATGGAAAGTTGATGGGACTTTGTCTTGGGGTTCTAGGTAGTAGTTGTATGAAAGGCTTAAAAATAAGAAGAGTCATTGAATTAAAGTTATTACTGTCTGTTGGAAATTTACAGTAAGAGAAAATATGCTAGACTGCTGTTAGGGTTTTTTTGGTTCAGTTTGTTTTCCTTCAAATCATTCGTTGTACACGTTATCCGGTCTTCCTCTAACAAGTCTTCAGTAATGTCACTGGATATAAAACCACTTCCTCATCTGGTACAGTAAAATAAACCCACCATTGGGCACCGTGGACACCCCTGCCCACCACTGTCACCTGTAGGTCTTAGCTTGAGCTGAGGGACCACAGTTAGGTAAAAGAAAGCCTTGTTGTTAATGACTGGGGACAGCAGACCTAGGTGATCAGCTCTCCTTCATGATATTGGAGGCATCTGAGCGTAATGGCAATAAAGATTCATATTCTGCCCCAAATCCAAATCCAGTGTCACTTTTGCTTTTTGTTGTTGCTGCTGCTTCAAGAGAATATACATGTAGCTTCTTTATTTCTCTAGTCATTGTCCCAGATCACTACCAAGACACAGATTCAGATAATCAGGGCTTCAAATTCATTACCTACTAGACATCATTTCCTCCTATTCAACACACCAAAAAATCTGAAGGAGGAGAGAATAAGAATGAAGTAAGACACAATAATCAGTAGTAGTGATGCTTCATTTATCATGTCCATCGGACGAGGGTACCAGAGTTGCCAGGACTGATTTCCTACAGATACTATCAGAGAACTAATGTTAGACTTTGTTAAAAGATAGATATTTTCTGGAGACTTCTCTGAGGCCCTATCTCTATTCTATCACTCTTAAGAGCAGTTAGGTAGTTCTAATTGTTTTACAAATTGAAAAATTAAGCCAAAAATATTGTCTGGAAACTTCCCACACCCTTTCTCAGATTTCATTCTCCTTGATATCAGTTAAGTCTATCATAGCTTTTACTTAGTCAATCAAGCTATCAAGGTCCCCATAAAATAATAAAATGTTTCCAAAAACACTTTTTTTGTAAAATAGAAATAAATAAATAAATACATAAACAGAACGAGAACAAAGTTGTGTAAGGGAGACTCAATCATGTTGTGAGCTGACTGAAGGACGAGCACTATAATGTTTTCTTAGGTATCATAAATGGGGAAAGAGAGCATTAGTGGCATTATGGTATCATCTAAGAAACTAGAGACCAGGTACTGATTGGATGGGCACAATTTCTCCATCTCTCATAAGTGCACTAAATTTTCATATTTTCTTGGCAAGAACAATGGTACTCTAATTCCTTTGCACTCATTATCAGCTTAGTGCAAATCAATCTGTCATAACATTTTGACTCAAGAGGTTTTTTAGGAGGATTGGTTTAATTACTCCAATTGGCTAGAAGAAGTTGGATCTACAAAGCAGAAGGAAGAGGACCTCTTGTGAGTTTGGTACCCAGGTAACAGACTGAGGATGAGAAGGAAACAAGACAGATTTCCTACTGTGTTCAAGTGAGCCTCATTGGGGAATTAACCAAAAAAAAAAAAAAAAAAACAGATTAAAAACCTGACCAAAATATGAGGAGAAAATGGAAGTGTTGGATAAGTTTAGTGTAGTAATCCATAGTCTAGAACAATGTTGAGAAAGTGATAAACAGAGAATCAACCAGAGAACTATTTCCATAAAAGGCAATTGCAGTGGAATGAAAAGCAGTATCAATCCCAAGGTCTAGACATGAATTCTGATTCAATAAACTTAGGCAATTAGGCAAGTTAGTTACTTTCTCAGTTTCAGTTTTCTCAGTTTGTTTCACGCTAATATTAAGGTCTCAAGATTTTAGTAAATTTGACACATAAAATATTCATTAGTTCCCAAACCTGACTGTGAAACAGGCCTTAAAAAAGACTGCAGAGTTCTTTAAAAGTGTAGTCTCATGGACTCTACCCCAGATATACTGAATTATAATTTCTGAGGGGTGAAACTCCAAACCTATTTCTGGAAAAATGACTTCAGGTGACAGTGATGCAGTTGGCGAATGGCTCTGCCTTTGGGATTCATTGAGCGCTAGTGTCTTGTCCACTATCTGGTCTAGAGAAAATGCCCACAGGAGGATGAACCTGAATGAGTAGTACAAATGAATGGGTTTTATGCCTTCCTCATAGTCTTGTTCTTATTCCCATTGGCTGGAATCCAGAGGGGGTAATTGTTCGCTCAGCTGAGTCAGTACTGGCCTATACAGACCAGCACTGAAAGGTCAGTGGCTGTCTGTTGTGTGTGAAAATCTGTCCAGTACTCCACAGTTGTAGAATTCAGCTGGAGGATATGACTAGACGTAGTCAGAAGATTTTTTTAAGTCAGTTATCAAAAGTGGTAGCCAATTCTCCTGGTGCTAGTTCTTCCCACCCACCCCTTCACCACAATGGGTTTCTTTAAGCCCTAGTGGTTAAACTGAACACCTGCACATTACATGTAACGATACTCTAAATTAAGACAGAATTCGGAGGTGAGATTAAAAGCAGAACCCATATTGCTTAATACATGGATTTTTCAGACCATGAATGGAGGACTAAAATATATTAAGTTTTTCCATATACAACCAGTTTTATTTTTGATATTATGCCATATATAATCTAGATTTGTATATAAAATGACTTCATTTTATTGATTGGCCCTCTAGAGAAGAATATTACATGGGAGAAGTCACACATTTAAAAAAAAGAAAGGACAAAGGAAGACATGTTATTATTTTTTAATAGCATAAGATAACAATGCTACCATTGAACTGAAATAGTCCTTCCTGGGTTTGGCAGTGATCACCTTCTTGCTAATATCAAGCTGTTCACCATTTTTGATCATTCTTCCGATCTGGTTTGTTTATTATTGATCACTTACTCCTTCTGAAAATATATCACTGTCTGTATATAATAATTGGACTCCGCTTGTGGCTCTGCCAGCTTCTCCCCTGGGTCCTGTGCTTCTCCTCTTGTGTCTCTTCCATCTGGTCTCCTTTCAGTCCACACTCCATCCATCATTGACCCAGTTACTATGATGGCATATGGTTACCTGCCCTGACTCATTAGCTCTCTTGTCTAATTCTCAGATTTATCCATTGTGGTACTATTTAACCAGGCTCCCTCTTTTCTATTAGGGGAAATATTGTAAACTTACAGTTTTCTTTCACTTTTCACATCTCCATTATTAAGTCAAATCTATATCAATTTGTTCCTGAATCGCTATAGAGTTCCTTCCCAATTTTTCTTCAATCCAGGTTACCCCAGAAACACAATCCAATTTGCCAGTTTTTCCAAATTAATTTTCAGACATCAATTACATTATCCAGTCAACATGTGCTAAATGCCCACTAGTCACAGAATTCTGTATTTGACATTATATGACATACAAAGCCAAAGAGTGAAGCAAGTGACCAAACCTTTAAAGAAAATAACACTTATTAGTGGAACACTACAAATTCATTAGATAACTAGAAAACAAAATGGAATACATAAAATTACATAATAGATAAATATTCACAGATTTCTGAGAAAGTTACAATATCAAGGATGGAGAGGAAATGCCAATTTCCATGGATTTTTAAAATATACGTTGCACTTAACGGACAATTCTTAGAATAAATATTCAGCATATGAAGTTCAAGTAAAGCAAATGTAGAAATTGTGTGCAGTATTTTAAAAGTCCTTTAATAAGTTTGTTCTGAGATAAAAGTAGTGTAGAAATAGAGGATCAAAGATTGAAACTGATGGTTGAGGCTAGACCATTGACATATTGAACCTAGATAGATTAATACATATGTAGATAGATAAATATATAAATATATAGGTACAAACAAAAAAGATGTACAAGTATTAGATAAATGAAACAATAGACAAATAGATGAATAGATGAGTGGATAGAATGATAGATATATAGATATAGAAAGAACATTATGCATAAAGGTGCAGAAATTTAAAGGTGTCCAGGAGAGATATTCAAGGAAGTTACTTTGGATAACTTTTTAACTTTTAATTATATTAGGATGGAGTGTCACCTGCTGATGTTTGAGTGAAAGGATAAGGACTGAGGATTGGCCCAGACATTAAACTCAGAGTGAAATTTCCAGGGACTGTTTTTTTTTCTTGCTGTTGTTGTTGTTTTAAGTAATAGGAAACAGGTACAGGTGACTCTAGAGATATTTTTATTTGTAGGGGAGCTCTTGAGAAGTTGAGAGAGTTCTCTATAGGGAAACTGTAGTTCATGAATAGAAGGCATTTCACTGACGACAATATCACAAAGTTGATTAATTTATTTTTCTGTACTTTAGGTTTATTTTCTTAAATAAATTACAGTATGGTTATATTCCACACTTTTAAAATCTCTCACAATACACAAAGTACAGAACATTTTTTTTTTTCATTAGGTGTTTGAGTGCAGTGATTGTATGACTTCTTAAGCATCTATTTGAAAATAAGAGGATCCATTCCTGCTTTAGTAATAACTTCTAGATAAAAAGAAAGAGTAAACATTTTTCATTCATTTTATCCATTCAAACCCTGACAAAGGTCCATATGGAGCGATCCAGAGTGGATACCAACCTTCAAATGTAAGTAAGGCATTTTGCATTTTTAAGTCTTGTATAGACTGGTAAAAAGAACTTTTCATTCTTTCAACCTTTTTATTCATTAGTTGATATAAAAATCTAGTCTCATTTGGGTGTTTTCAGCCATGATATTTATGGCCAAAATCATTTTTTTTATTTCAGTGAACAAATATTCTAAATTCAGTAATGTTAAATTTCATTGCTAAAAACAAGACAATAGGCCCCCCAGTGGAGTCACTTGTGCTAAGCCCCACATCACCAAACCAAGACTTAATTATAGTTTTAACAGTCCTGGAAATGGAATCTTAGACCAAAGAGGAATCTCCTGGTCAGTACCAGTTAGGTCATCTGCCTGACAGACCCCTGCCATTCCCTAAAGGAAAGTGACCTTGCAATAACCAACCTGAGTTTTTTGGCTAATATAACTTCCTTGTTCCTGTTCCCTTCCAGCTATAAAAGTCTTTCATCTTGTATAACTCCTTGGAGTTCCTTTCTATATGTTAGATTGCATTCTGCCTGATTCAAATCAATTTTTGCCCAAATAAACTTAAAAATTTTAATATCCTCAGTTAATCTCTTACCACCATCAAGCTGAAAGTTAGACTCAAACTTTCTAAGTGATATGGATTATGAACAATATTTATGGTGATAGTTGTCTGACTAGTCAACATCTAATACTTTTTACCCAATGTGATCCTATATTGGCCTCAAAATAAATAATACATTCCCAGTCTCTCAAGAGTAGCCAACATATAGGGAAAGGAAAGATTGTAGTAGGAATAATTCAAATAAAGCAATAAATAACACTTCTTGAGCCTCTGTATTGTACTTACAATAATTTAGAACAATGCTTAGGACTAGGTGGCATTGTGGGTTTTTAGCCTTGGTTTAACTTTTATGTTTCATTTAACTGGTATTGCTAGAAAATACTTTTATTATCTTTGGCTACTTTATAATCTCAAAAATATAAGTTCCATTTGACCTTCTAAATAATTTTCTACTTCTCTGTCTATATCAAGTCTCCAGAAACAAAATCAGCGTGCAGTTCCTCCCAAATATCACGTTAATATTGCTTATACAGAAAAATTCCTTGAAATGGTTTATTCTTGCCCTTAATTTTAAGAGTTTAATAGATCTAGCAAATGATTAACGTGCTAACCTTCTGACCATTTTAGGGCAATGTTTGCACATGGCTAAACAAATAGATCTTTGCAGAGCATAATAAGATATGCGTCGGCTCTCTGCTTTCTTGATTGATTTGGTTCGCTGTACAATCATTAAGCTGAAGTCTCTCTTAAAGGGTAGAAAGGACTGCTGGCAGGGAGCCACTTTGGCTGGCTCTTCTATGTTGTGGTCTGTTTGGTTCATCTGCAGAGACATGGATTAAGATAGAATTATAGGAAATCCTATTGAGGTAAAGGCCTACTGGATAAGAACAGGGAGAATTAATTTAAGCCTCTCTACTCTTTCAACATAACCTTTAAAAATACCAGGTTACAGTGTGTTCATTTCACTTGTAATTCTGGTATAAGATACTAATGGAAATGACATTTGAAAAGGGACTGACTTTTTTGTATAAACTATCACTGGTATGTCCTAATAGTACCTTTCCATGTAGGCCTTAAATATGATAATATTTTCCAGGTTGTGAGCACAGATGAGAAGCTATTAAATTCTAAACCTCTGTAGATAAGCATATATAATCTCTATCCCTTAGAGAGTAAAGAGTTCTGAAATGTTGATTTATAGATTAACCCAGCACTGTTAGGGATATCATAATTTTGTTGTTGTTTTTCTAATGGGGATGGAGTCTTCAAAAGGCATTATTGTTCTTACTTGGCCTTTAAAACGTCCATTGTAATGACACCAACTGATGCTTTAAAGAGAGAAGAGGACAGTTTAGCTGAAAGATAGCCTTGAAATAGTTAATTGAATCCCTTCAGCTCATGGCCCTGAATCAGCCATAGGTCAGGGGCCACCTGACCTAATAGTAATAATAATACATATAGCAGTTACTTGCTCCTCCCACAATCCTATAATAGGGCTCCTTTTGTAGATAAGTTTACAGGACCTGAGAGAATTTAAATGACTTCTCCAAACTCATAGAGTCAGTTAGTGATTGGGCTAGGAGTTGAGTTAAAATCAACTTGAAATCAACTCTTGTTGATGTATTTCCGATAGTGTCACTGTAGGTGTAGCTCATCTTGTTCTTGGGAATTAAAAAAAGAAAAAAGAAAAAGAGGGGAAAGAAAAGAACAGAAATGAAAGAAACAACTCTTGGAATTTTGGCAGAACTGTCCCTGATGCCCTGACATAAAGACGAGGCCTCACATTCCAAGGGCACAGATGTGTGGCCTTCAATAAAATGGTCACAGGCCAGACAGCCAGATACCCATCCAGGGAAGGCTCCGTTCTGGTGCTAAGAGAATAAAGTGGGGGAGGGGAAGTAAATGACCCATGTGCCCAATAAAACGAAAAGGCCAGAATGTTGCTTGCTCAGCTCGCTTACTATTTTAACCAAACTTTTGGACACCATAGCTAATGAAAGTATCCAAAAAACGTTTGAATAGTTGCTGTATGAAACAACTGGAAAATGAGAATGGAAAGGCAAACAGAATAAATGATGCCACAGGTTTGTGTATCCTTCATGTTGCAGTGAGAATATCTCAGCAAACTGGAAACTTCCAGGGAAGATGGCAACTTCTTAGGAGCAATTGTCCTAGGGTTCTTTATCCAAGTGTTTCTATATCTTGATAAGCCTTACTATTTTAGCCTTTAATGAGGAAATGAGCAACAGATATATTGAGTAGAAAAATAATTCAGCATTCGTGTTCTTAAAGGCTAAACATGTCCTCTTTGCTTTAGAAATAGCCTGTGTTTAATTAACTCAAAATGACTTCAGACTTGGCCAGGATGAAGCTGTCTCTTTTCCACTTAATGCTCATTCTTAAAGCAATTAAGATTTGATTTATAGATAATTGATTTATCTTTCTTTGTCTTTTCTTTACTGATGTGTATGGTTGGGGGTGGTAAGGGCAGGAAGGGAAAAAAGGAGACTGCAATTTTCAAATGTCAGCCTACTTTCCATTTATTCTTTTTATTATGAACAAAGCAGGTAAATCAAAATTTGCAATCAAAACCTGTTATGTGACATAAATATTCAATAATATAAAACGTTCCTCAAGTCATTAGGACAAAAATATCTTTAGTTGACATAGTGTTAAAACATAGTGTGTGTGTATGGTGTGTTTGTGTGTGGTGTGTGGGGGGTGTGTGTGTGTGAATTATGTTTATGATTAAAATGGACTTTATACAGATGTACTAGAATATGCTAGATTTGTTAAAAGTGTGTAAATACTGCTTTCTTGAGAATAATTATCTGCCTAACAGAAAGTGGGAAAAAAGACATGGATGCTTGTTACTCTCTAATCCAAGTCTGGTAAGAAGACCATGTGAGAAGATGCTTTGAAGACTGTAGTGAGAGGATGCTTTGGAGAACAGATTGTGGGTCCTTATGGTGACCTGTGGGTGATTTGGAGACTAACCCTATGGATCCCATAGAGATTAGTGCCTGCTTTATCAGGTAACATCTGAACAGAACTTTCAATTCAAGCAGGGCATAGGCTACGGAATGTGTGGAAGTGGTCAGGGGTGAGCTTTCACTAATGAACCAGCTCGAGGAGGATGATGGGCAGGACCAAGCAAATCCAGGTGAGGGGCTACACTGGGAGGATGAGTTGGAAGTTGTGGCTGCTAAGGGCATTGCTTGCTTCAGAGAATTGCACGATGACAGTACTCAGTGGGGAAGTTGCCAATGAGCCTTCAAAGGCACCCACAGGGGGTAAATAACCAATATTTGAAATTGATGTCCCACAGAGCAGTGACACTGGATTACAAATGCACCAGTGAGGTAGGATGTGCCCTTTCCCCCTCAACCTGCCTCTCCTGTAGCATAATGAGTGGGCAGGAAGAGAAGAGCAGAGAGAAAAATAGTAATAAACACACACACATACATGCACACACACACAAACACATACGTGCATGCATGCACAAATTTACACACATATTCCAGCCCTCTTGATCACTGCAAGATTTCAAGCTTAGGTCAAAAGGCCTGGGCTGGATCTCTGTGTGTGTCCTTGTGTGTGCAGATTAAAGTTTAAGTTTGATGTTTGACCTTGGTTAACTTTAATTTGAGAAAAATCAGAAAACATTTCCAGCCATATAATTTACACTGTGACACACACATACCATATGCTTGTACATAAGCCATCTAGGTACTTGTTTGCTTGTGCTCTAAATATACATCAGAAGAAACATGTTTGTGTTATAACACATGCATACAATAAGTTTTCATACAATAAAAATTGTTTTGGGGTAATTCGTTGATATTTATAGTTAATCCTTACCTGTAAATAACTAATTTTAAAATTTAATGAGAAATTTCAGATTGTCTTGCTTTTTTTGAATTGGAAGGAAATTATTCTTGTGAGGTTTGCTGTATAATCATCAAATTTTTTTTTTTTAATTTATTTATTTAGTTATTTATTTTTGGCTGTTTTGGGTCTTCATTTCTGTGCGAGGGCTTTCTCTAGTTGCGGCAAGCGGGGGCCACTCTTCATCGCGGTGCGTGGGCCTCTCACTATCGCGGCCTCTCTTGTTGCGGAGCACAGGCTCCAGACGCGCAGGCTCAGTAGTTGTGGGCACACAGGCTTAGTTGCTCTGCGGCATGTGGGATCTTCCCAGACCAGGGCTCGAATCCGTGTCCCCTGCATTGGCAGGCAGATTCTCAACAACTGCGCCACCAGGGAAGCCCCCATCAAAATTTTTTTTCCAAATCTAATGAGAAAGCTGACTTGTAAATAAGCTTTTGCTGCTTGGCATTTGTACTTTCATGATAAATATTACATTTAAACAGTTATCTCATTTAGGCCACGTCTGATTTTATCTTGAACTATTTCCCACTATAGTAACATAATTTGTATATTATTCAAACATAATTTTTAGTGCATTTATCCTTTGACCATAAAGGCTATTAGATGTTTTAAAAATCTATGAAGATAATTCTTTAATCATCTTTCACTAAACTGAATGAACAATTGAGATCTGAATTTTAGAGCTAGTTGGATAATGGGCATTACTACTTGGGAAAGATGAAAGAAAGTGAAAGGCTTCAAAATACACACGTGTAATCTCATAGGTGGTCCATCCGTGAATTATGAGGCATGAATAATTCTGGAATGAGGAGAAAAAATGCATGTCAAGACCACCAACTAAAGTTATGACATATTTTCCTCATTAATCAATGTGTTATTATGTTCAAAACTCAATTATTTATTGATTATTCCTTCTTAGGGAAAAAACATTGAATAGCAATTTGATTTTCACCTATATTTGGTTAATATTCCCTAGTATAAAACAGATTTGGCTCAATTCAAAATGCATCATTTGAAATTTCTTGGTTTTCCTTTATCTAACCCAATAGGTTTGGGTTACTATATTTTTACATGAATATTTTTTACAAGTTAAATATTTTCTTCTCATATAGGGGAGCATATGTATTTAAGCCCCGAGGTAAAGATGATCCTTATTATGCCCCCTCATTCCTTTATTTTCAGTCTGTGTAGTTTGGGTTCTTATTTCTACTGACAGTGTGTGGACAGTACCTCTAGAATTTCATTTTAGTCAACCTATCCCCCATCTAAGCAATAAGACAGATTGAAGTGTTGCACTCCAAGCAGGCAGAAGTGATATCACAGTGGCACTGGCTGTGGATTGCCAGAATCACCAGTGGCAGGTGATGAGACATTTTGGGACTGACAGGTGGTGAGAGACTGTTGCTGTCCTGAAAAGCAAGATGTCAAGAAGCCTTCCCAGATGTTTGCCAGATGACAGACTGGTTGCGAATATTCTCATTCACATGCAAACATTTCAGCAATGACTTCAGCATTAACTCTAGAGATAAAGAAAGAAAAGCACAAGCAGACGCAGGCATACAGTCTATCTTTGTAGAAATTTTCTTATTTTCTAGCTACATATATTTCCTTTTAATGGTTGTTTTACATGATTTGGGGAGTTTTATTTCATTATAAGTAATATCTGGCCTAAAAACCCTTAGTTGGACTGCTGTGAGATGGATTTTAGAGTTCCACCTTGTTGGCTTCTAAAAACAAAACTGCCCTTTTTTAAGGAATGGAATAAACCCTATTTGGATTTTCCACATGGCCGTTTCTTTTTTTTTTAATCTTTAGGGCAATGCTGACATCATTGCTTAAGAGTTTGGGTGTGAATGCACAAAAAGGGACTCTCAAATAGACTTGTGCTAGCAGCTTACCCTAGGAAAGAGCTGTTCAACTGCCAGTGGTCCTTTCTTACGTGGCCAACTCAAGATAATTGACTGAGAAAGCAATTAGGAGTATATTTCAAGAATCTATAGAAAGGTTCCTGGTGTTACCTGGAAGGTAACTGAAAGTTACTCAGTACACAGAAATGGAAGACTAACATAGCCCAAGATAAAGTACTGAAGGACCAAAGGCTTTTATACAGAAAGCTGAGAAGAGATTAGTACATTTAGGCGGAAGCCTGCTGGAAAATTAAAATCACATCTTGGATGAAAAAATTATTTCTAACTGCAGCATAAGAAGTCCCATTAAATATTGTTCATCTTTTAGTTGCTATATAGATGTAATAGTATTCAAAGTTCTAAATGTAAATCATTCTTAGACTTTGGTTTACTTGGCACATACATGTAATATGACTGCTATTTCACAGGAAGGCAGAATGGACTGCTCAGATATTTAACTCCATTCTCACTTACAGACATCAATATCAGCAGGTCCCTAATAATAACAATTCTGTCCTCTATGATTATTATAGATAATCATTACTTATTTAATTAACTAGGATACATAATAAAATTAATATTTGGTAGTATTAGATGTATATTACAATACCTTGGTAGACAAACCAAAAATACAAAGAATCCTTTTGAGTATTGTAGGATTTTTTCCCCCAAAGCTAAGACTGAAGATCTGTGTTTCATTTGTTGATACAAAAGCTATATCTGACTTGAAAAATGGCAAAATCTCGTGACGTAAAGCCCATGTACATCACTGGTTACACACTGCTTCTTTCTAACATTCAGGAGAAGCCAGATCACAATGTTTACATAAACCTGTTCATTTACTTCAAAACACCCACCAAAAGAAATGTGACAAAATTTAAACAGCCATACTATTATTTAGATATTTTTTCCATGAAAATCAAACTAAGTTATTTTTCCTAAAATTATTCCCCAAAGAAAGCAGGGCTTTACCTTATTGTGTTAACTTGGGAATTTTCCGTGAAAGATTGTAAAGTACATGTAGAGTTTAAAAGGTATATTACAGTATATTACTATTCAAAAAATGCCTTTAAACTGTTTTAAAATTCCAGTGCTGTACCTGAATGCTCCATGCGACACACTTAATTGCCTTACATGTCCTCTATATTTCTAGGTTGGAAAAGAGGGAAAAGTGTAATAGGAAGTCCGAAAATTCATTCCTTCATGTTATGATTCATAAATATAAAATCACAATGATGTTAGCACAAAGTGTTATTTGTTTTCATTAGGGAAAAATGGATTCAAAATGCTCTTATTGTATGTCTTATCCTCAATATAGCAGTTTGTTACTAAGGAGAACATAGGAGAGGTTTCCATATGAGAAAATTACTTAGGTGCTAAATGACCCACTTTTAAGGTAATACCTACATTAAAGTGGTTCCAAGACTTGAATCCAAACACAACATAGTAGCAAATGTCCCAGGCAAAACATCTCACCTGTAGTTTAATAGAAAATAATTGAGTCTACAACACATCCATGGTCTTCGGCCTAATTTGATTATTCTGAAATATTCACAAATAAACGTTATTATACATTTTTTCAAATAGTATTTACTGGAGTGTAACCAAGTACTGGTGGAATTTGAGTTCACAAATTATTTAAGGTCATGAGAAAATTGTAAGTGTTTGAACTGCAATCATTCTTATCTTTTTTCCCTCTTCGCTGAATTTAAGAAAGCATTTGAGTGTGTATATCTGTATTTTGAGTTGTTAACAATAAAGGAAATTGGAATATACAGGTTCCCACGTGACTGCAAGGAAGAGATTGAAGTCATGTCATGGCCTTAATTTTCCCACAGGTAATCTAAGCAATATTTTCAAGTGCAAGTAATAAATAATACGAGAAATATAAAATGTTTTGCTATTTCAACAAAAGAGATTAAAAAAGTGTGGGCCTATTATTATTATTATTATTATATAGTGGTTAAGTCTTTAGGCTTAACCCAACTTCCTCTTTTCTTTTCTGGCTTATTTCTTTGTTTTCCCCTTAAGGAGTATCATCCACTTTTTCCTCTTCTATTGCACTATTATCTGCTGGCTGGTCTTTCATATATGGCTCTGCTCTACAATCAGACTGTGGAGTGGAAGCAGTTATCACCATACTCCCCGCTTCTCAATTGCCCCTAAGAAAAAACACCTAGTCTCTTTGCATTTAAAATTTTACTGCTCAGCACCATGGGGAAACACATAAAGAAAAGAAATATTTCAAATAAAAAGGTTAAAAATATTCATAGCGTATATTCTCTAGTTAAGGGCAGAATCTTAGAGTCAGACTGCTAAGGTTAGGTGAGCAGTTCCACTACTTATTACTTACCTTTGTGACTGTGGTCAGGATACTTAACTGCTCCCTTTTCCCATTATTACAAAGAACATAATCATATGCCCACCTCACATCACATTGTATAGATTAAATGAGAGCAGGCCTGTAATGTGTTTAATACAGTGTCTGACATGTAGAAATAAGGGATTCCATACTCATTAGCTATTCCACTGGATATCTATAGCCATGAGATATCTATTCTCTCACTCTCCTCTCATTTTCCTCTCAACTTCTATTTTCAGTCCTCAATTTATGTTTAAGCCAAATAAATCAATAAATCTCTTTTTCTCCTAATTTACCACCCCCCCCCCATTTTTGTAGGTGAAGGTGAAGGCAATAACTATGAATGTCTCCTTCCTTAAAAGGAACATAATGGATCTTTAGAAATTTTCAGATTTGATGACATTTATTCTTCTAGGATTCAGTTCCTCCAAAGAGTGATTCCTGTAATGAGTTAGTGCAAGTAAAGTACTTAGATCAGTGGCACATAGTAGTGATCATTTAATGTCATCTATAACTATTTGTTATTGTTATTACTATTAATATTTTCTATTGTAATCATCATTAATATTATCATCAGGATTATTCTTTGGGGGTATTTTTTACACTGGTTGGAACTGCAGTAAATCTTACATTTTGTCTACTGTATAATGGATTCTCTTAAAGTAATTCACAATTCTTCAGTATATGCACCTCCATAGATCATTCTCCTCTAAGAGTACTCAACAGCTAAGAAAGCCTGTTATCATTTCTCTTCCCTAAGGATATATAATGAAAAAAAATAATAGCAATACCAATAAATCCTCAATGTACAGACAACGTCTACCCAGTGCTGAAAAGAGCCAAGAATGGGGGAACTTCTCAGTGGCATAGCCAATATTTAAATAAGTCTAGATTGGGAAAATCATTTTTACCTTTAAGCAGTGTGTTAGGAGAGAGGAGAAGATGGCGGAAGAGTAAGACACGGAGATCACCTTCTTCCCCACATATACATCAGAAATACATCTACACGTGGAACTGCTCCTGTAGAACACCCACTGAACGCTGGCAGAAGACGTCAGACCTCCCAAAAGGCAAGAAACTCCCCACGTACCTGGGTAGGGCAAAAGAAAAAAGAAATAACAGAGACAAAAGAATAGGGACGGGACTTACACCAGTGGGAGGGAGCTGTGAAGGAGGAAAGGTTTCCACACACTAGGAAGCTCCTTCGCGGGTGGAGACAGAGGGTGGCGGAGGGGGGAAGCTTCAGAGCCACGGAGGAGAGCGCAGCCACAGGGGTGCGGAAGGCAAAGCGGAGAGATTCCCCCACGGAGGACCGGTGCCGAGCAGCACTCACCAGCCCGAGAGGCTTGTCTGCTCAGCCGCCGGGGCGGGCGGGGCTGGGAGCTGAGGCTCGGGCTTCGGTCGGATCGCAGGGAGAGGACTGGGGTTGGTGGCGTGAACACAGCCTGAAGGGGTTAGTGCACCACAGCTAGCCAGGAGGGAGCCCGCGAAAAAGTCTGCAGCTGCCGAAGAGGCAAGAGACTTGTTCTGGCCTCTTTGTTGCGCGGCGCGCAAGGAGAGGGGATTCAGAGCGCCGCCTAAACGAACTCCAGAGACGGGCACAAGCCGCGGCTATCAGCGCGGACCCCAGAGACGGGCATGAGATGCTAAGGGTGCTGCTGCCACCACCAAGAAGCCTGTGTGCAAGCACAGGTCACTATCCACACCGCCCCTCCCGGGAGCCTGTGCAGCCCGCCACTGCCAGGCTCCCGCGATCCAGGGACAACTTCCCCGGGAGAGCGCACGGCGCGCCTCAGGCTGCTGCAACGTCACGACGGCTTCTGCCGCCGCAGGCTCGCCCCGCCTCCTCCGTACCGCTCCCTCCCCCCGGCCTGACTGAGCCAGAGCCCCCGAATCAGCTGCTCCTTTAACCCCGTTCTGTCTGAGCGGGAACAGACGCCCTCAGGCGACCTACAGGCAGAGGTGGGTCCAAATCCAAAGCTGAACCCTGGGAGTTGTGCGAACAAAGAAGAGAAAGGGAAATTTCTCCCAGCAGCCTCAGAAGCAGCGAATTAAAGCTCCACAAACAACTTGATGTACCTGCATCTGTGGAATACCTGAATAGACAACGAATCATCCCAAATTGAGGAGGTGGACTTTGGGAGCAAGATATATTATTTTTTCCCCTTTTCCTCTTTTTTGAGGGTGTATCTGTATGCTTCTCTGTGAGATTTTGTCTGTATAGCTTTGCTTTCACCATTTGTCCTAGGTTCTGTCTGTCTGTTTTTTATTTTTTACTTAAAAATTTTTTTCCTTAATAATTATTTTTTATTTTTCATTTTAATAACTTTATTTTATTTTATCTTACTTTATTTTATTTTATCCTCTTTCTTTCTTTCTTTCTATTTTTTCTCCCTTTTATTCTGAGCCGTGTGGATGAAAGGCTCTTGGTGCTCCAGCCAGGCAACAGGGCTGTGCCTCTTGAGGTGGGAGAGCCAACTTCAGGACCTGGTCCACAAGAGACCTCCCAGCTCCACATAATACCAAATGACGAAAATCTCCCAGAGATCTCTATCTCAACACCAAGACCCAGCTTCACTCAATGACGAGCAAGCTATAGTGCTGGACACCCTATGCCAAACAACTAGCAAGACAGGAACACAGCCCCATCCATTAACAGAGAGGCTGCCCAAAATCATAATAAGGCTACAGACACCCCAAAACACACCACCAGATGTAGACCTGCCCACCAGAAAGACAAGATCCGGCCTCATCCACCAGAACACAGGCACTAGTCCCCTCCAGCAGGAAGCCTACACAACCCACTGAACCAACCTTAGCCACTGGGGACAGATACCAAAAACAATAGGAACTACGAACCTGCAGCCTGCGAAAAGGAGACCCCAAACACAGTAAAATAAGCAAAATGAGAAGACAGAAAAACACAGAGCAGATGAAGGAGCAAGGTAAAAACACACCAGACCTAACAAATGAAGAGGAAATAGGCAGTCAACCTGAAAAAGAATTCAGAATAATGATAGTAAAGATGATCCAAAATCTTGGAAATAGAACAGACAAAATGCAAGAAACATTTAACAAGGACATTGAAGAACTAAAGAGGAACCAAGCAACGATGAAAAACACAATAAATGAAATTAAAAATACTCTAGACGGGATCAATAGCAGAATAACTGAGGCAGAAGAACAGGTAAGTGACCTGGAAGATAAAATAGTGGAAATAACTACGGCAGAGCAGAATAAAGAAAAAAGAATGAAAAGAACTGAGGACAGTCTCAGAGACCTCTGGGACAACATTAAACGCACCAACATTCGAATTATAGGGGTCCCAGAAGAAGAAGAGAAAAAGAAAGGAACTGAGAAAATATTTGAAGAGATTATAGTTGAAAATTTCCCTAATATGGGAAAGAAAATAGTTAATCAAGTCCTAGAAGCACAGAGAGTCTCATACAGGATAAATCCAAGGAGAAACACATCAAGACACATATTAATCAAACTATCAAAAATTAAATATAAAGAAAACACATTAAAAGCAGCAAGGGAAAAACAACAAATAACACACAAGGGAATCCCTCTAAAGTTAACAGCTGATCTTTCAGCAGAAACTCTGCTAGCCAGAAGGGAGTGGCAGGACATATTTACAGTGATGAAGGAGAAAAACCTACAACCAAGATTACATTACCCAGCAAGGATCTCATTCAGATTAGATGGAGAAATTAAAACCTTTACAGACAAGCAAAAGCTGAGAGAGTTCAGCACCACCAAACCAGCTTTACAACAAATGCTAAAGGAACTTCACTAGGCAAGAAACACAAGAGAAGGAAAACACCTACAATAACAAACCCAAAACAATTAAGAAAATGGTAATAGGAACATACATATTGATAATACCCTTAAATGTAAATGGATTAAATGCTCCCCCAAAAGACACAGACTGGCTGAATGGATACAAAAACAAGACCCATATATATGCTGTCTACAAGAGACCCACTTCAGACCTAGGGACACATACAGACTGAAAGTGAGGGGATGGAAAAAGATATTCCATGCAAATGGAAATCAAAAGAAAGCTGGAGTAGCAATTCTCATATCAGACAAAATAGACTTTAAAATAAAGACTATTACAAGAGACAAAGAAGGACACTATATAATGATCAAGGGATCGATCCAAGAGGAAGGTATAACAATTGTAAATATTTATGCACCCAACATAGGGACACCTCAATACATAAGGCAAATACTAACAACCATAAAATGGGAAATCGACAGTAACACAATCATAGTAGGGGACTTTAACATCCCACTTTCACCAATGGACAGATCATCCAAAATGAAAATAAATAAGGAAACACAAGCTTTAAATGATACATTAAACAAGATGGACTTAATTGATATTTATAGTACATTCCACCCAAAAACAACAGAATACACATTTTTCTCAAGTGCTCATGGAACATTCTCCAGGATAGATCATATCTTGCGTCGCAAATCAAGCCTTGGTAAATTTAAGAAAATTGAAATCGTATGAAGTATCTATTCTGACCACAACGCTATGAGACTAGATCAATTACAGGAAAAGATCTGTAAAAAACACAAACACATGGAGGCTAAACAATACACTAATAATGAAGTGATCACTGAAGAAATCAAAGGGGAAATCAAAAAATACCTAGAAACAAATGACAATGGAGACACAATGACCCAAAACCTATGGGATGCAGCAAAAGCAGTTCTAAGAGGGAAGTTTATAGCAATACAAGCCTACATCAAGAAACAGGAAACATCTCGAATAAACAACCTAACCTTACACCTAAAGCAATTAGAAAAAGAAGAACAAAAAAACCCCAAAGTTAGCAGAAGGAAAGAAATCATAAAGATCAGATCAGAAATAAATGAAAAAGAAATGAAGGAAACAATAGCAAAGATCAATAAAACTAAAAGCTGGTTCTTTGAGAAGATAAACAAAATTGATAAACCATTAGCCAGACTCATCAAGAAAAAAAGGGAGAAGACTCAAAACAATAGAATTAGAAATGAAAAAGGAGAAATAACCACTGACACTGCAGAAATACAAAGGATCCTGAGAGATTACTACAAGCAACTCTAAGCCAATAAAATGGACAACCTGGAAGAAATGGACACATTCTTAGAAATGCACAACCTGCCGAGACTGAACCAGGAAGAAATAGAAAATATGAACAGACCAATCACAAGCACTGAAATTGAAACTGTGATTAAAAATCTTCCAACAAACAAAAGCCCAGGACCAGATGGCTTCACAGGCAAATTCTATCAAACATTTAGAGAAGAGCTAACACCTATCCTTCTCAAACTCTTCCAAAATATTACAGAGGGAAGAACACTCCCCAACTCATTCTATGAGGCCACCATCACCCTTAAACCAAAACCAGACAAAGATGTCACAAAGAAAGAAATCTACAGGCCAATATCACTGATGAACACAGTTGCAAAAATCCTCAACAAAATACTAGCAAACGGAATCCAACAGCACATTAAAAGGATCATACACCATGATCAAGTGGGATTTATTCCAGGAATGCAAGGATTCTTCAACATACGCAAATCAATCAACGTGATACATCATATAAACAAATTGAAGGAGAAAAACCATATGATCATCTCAATAGATGTAGAGAAAGCTTTTGAAAAAATTCAACACCCATTTATGATAAAAGCCCTGCAGAAAGTAAGCATAGAGGGAACTTTCCTCAACATAATAAAGGCCATATATGACAAACCCATAGCCAAGAACGTCCTCAATGGTGAAAAATGAAACCATTTCCACTAAGATCAGGAACAAGACAAGGTTGCCCATTATCACCACTATTATTCAACATAGTTTTGGAAGTTTTAGCCACAGCAATCAGAGAAGAAAAAGAAATAAAAGGAATCCAAATCGGAAAAGAAGAAGTAAAGCTGTCACTGTTTGCAGATGACATGATACTATACATAGAGAATCCTAAAGATGCTACCAGAAAACTACTAGAGCTAATCAATGAGTTTGGTAAAGTAGCAGGATACAAAATTAAAGCACAGAAATCTCTTGCATTCCTATACACTAATGATGAAAAATCTGAATGTGAAATTAAGAAAACACTCCCATTTACCACTGCAACACAAAGAATAAAATATCTAGGAATAAACCTACCTAAGGAGACAAAAGACCTGTATGCAGAAAATTATAAGACACTGATGAAAGAAATTAAAGATGATACAAATAGATGGAGAGATATACCATGTTCTTGGATTGGAAGAATCAACATTGTGAAAATGACTCTACTACCCAAAGCAATCTACAGATTCAATGCAATCCCTATCAAACTACCAATGGCATTTTTCACAGAACTAGAACAAAATATTTCACAATTTGTATGGAAACACAAAAGACCCCGAATAGCCAAAGCAATCTTGAGAATGAAAAATGGAGCTGGAGGAATCCGGCTCCCTGACTTCAGACTATACTACAAAGCAACAGTAATCAAGATAGTATGGTACTGGCACAAAAACAGAAACATAGATCAATGGAACAGGATAGAAAGCTCAGAGATAAACCCACGCACATATGGTCACCTTATCTTCGATAAAGGAGGCAAACATATACAGTGGAGAAAAGACAACCTCTTCAATAAGTGGTGCTGAGAAAACTGGACAGGTACATGTAAAAGTATGAAATTAGAACACTCCCTAACACCATATGCAAAAATAAACTCAAAATGGATTAAAGACCTAAATGTAAGGCCAGACACTATAAAACTCTTAGAGGAAAACATAGGCAGAACACTCTATGACATAAATCACAGCAAGATTATTTTTGACCCAGCTCCTAGAGAAATGGAAATAAAAATGAAAATAAACAAATGGGACCTAATGAAACTTAAAAGCTTTTGCACAGTAAAGGAAACCATAAACAAGACCAAAAGGCAACCGTCAGAATGGGAGAAAATATTTGCAAATGAAGCAACTGACAAAGGATTAATCTCCAAAATTTACAAGCAGCTCATGCAGCTCAATACCAAAAATCAAACAACCCAATCCAAAAATGGGCAGAAGACCTAAATAGACATTTCTGCAAAGAAGATATACAGATTGCCCACAAACACATGAAGGAATGCTCAACATCATTAATCATTAGAGAAATGCAAATCAAAACTACAATGAGATATCTCACACTGGTCAGAATGGCCATCATCAAAAAATCTAGAAACAATAAATGCTGGAGAGGATGTGGAGAAAAGCGAACACTCTTGCACTGTTGGTGGGAGTGTAAATTGATACAGCCACTATGGAGAACAGTATGGAGGTTCCTTAAAAAACTAAAAATAGAACTATCATACGACCCAGCAATCCCACTACTGGGCATATACCCTGAGAAAACCATAATTCAAAAAGAGTCATGTACCAAAATGTTCATTGCAGCTCTATTTACAATAGCCAGGACATGGAAGCAACCTAAGTGTCCATCATCAGATGAATGGATAAAGAAGATGTGGCATATATATACAATGGAATATTACTCAGCCATAAAAAGAAACAAAATGGATTTATTTGTAGTGAGGTGGATGGAGTTAGAGTCTGTCATACAGAGTGAAGTAAGTCAGAAAGAGAAAAACAAATACAGTATGCTAACACATATATATGGAATCTAAGGGAAAAAAAAAAAAAAGGTCATGAAGAACCTAGTGGCAAGACGGGAATAAAGACACAGACCTACTAGAGAATGGACTTGAAGATATGGGGAGGGGGAAGGGTAAGATGTGACAAAGTGAGAGAGTGGTATGGACATATATACACTACCAAACGTAAAATAGATAGCCAGTGGGAAGCAACCACATAGCACAGGGAGATAAGCTCTGTGCTTTGTGACCACCTAGAGGGGTGGGATAGGGACAGTGGGAGGGAAGGAGATGCAAGAGGGAAGAGATATGGGAACATATATATATGTATAACTGATTCACTTTGTTATAAAGCAGAAACTAACGCACCATTGTAAAGCAAATATACTCCAATAAAGATGTTAAAAACAAACAAAAAAACAAACAAAAAAACAAACAAACATTCTGTATGTCCCTCATATATTACACCAAAGTAAAATTTCAAAACAATTAAAAGTAGTAGAAGAACGCAAAAAAAAAAAAAAAAAAAGACGTGTGTTACACACTAAGAGATATAGTACACCAGGGATATGATGTGGTGGGCAGTATAACTAAATCCATGCCATAATGAAGCACCAAAACAGGCGTTTAGTATGTTATTCTTTTGTTTAAACATACTAAAACAAGTTATGGAAACTATGTGTGGTAGAAATTACTCAGCAAACAAAGAAGCTTTTCTGATTGTCCAATGTGTTTGTCTCTTCTTTCATCTTTTCTTTTTCAAATGGCTACAGAGTCTAGCCATTCATATGTACTCCCAAGAAGAAGATGTTCATACAGAAGATGCCTTTTTGGATACTTAGTGTAAATATTTCATTAAAATGTAGTTTGAAAGAAATATACTGCAATACAAGTGAAGTTCCAGAATAGTAGAAGACACTAGCTACCTGGAAAATTTTGACTTAGTTTTGGGGTCCTTATATTGGATAGAATTTAAACAAGTCATTTCATTAGGAGGAAAGAGAGGGAGGAGGAGGGAAAAAGAGACAGAGTTAGGAGACAGGAGGAAATGCTAAGAAAAGTATTTTGTGAGTCAGTCTGGAATCCTTCAGTGCTTCCCTGGGAAGAGGTATCAGCCTTGTTGAAGCTTTTTTTGCGTAAACCAAAGGGATTATTATTGCTTTATATGTAGCAATGAAATGAGCAATAGCCCTTTCTTGATGTTCATTCATTCAGCTCACAAATATTCATTGAGCACCTGTATGTGATAGGCCTTGTTCTAGGTTCTGGGGCTATGGTAGTTAACAAAATCAACAAACATCCCTGACCTTATGTAGCTTGTTTTCTATGGGGGGTGGGGATGGAGAGAGACACATATTAATATATGTAAGTAATATAAATATATATATATATATATTATGATAGATGGTGATAAGTATGATAGAAAAAAATAAAGCAGTAATAAAGGAGGATAAGGAAGCTAGAAATGGGGAAAGCTTAAATAGTTAAGTAAGTGAAGTCCTCTCTAAAATGTAACATCTGAGTCAAGTTCTGAAAGAAATGAAGGAATGAGCCATGTGGATAATCATAGGGAGGATATTGCAGGCAAAAGGAAATAGAAAACTCAAAGGCCCAGGTTGGAAATAAACTGGCATGGATAAGACGTGGTGCACAAGCCAGCATGTCTTCAGAAGAGTGGGCAGGGTGGGAGTAGTAGGGGATAGAGGCGAAAGAGAAAAGAAATCCAAGTTAATAAAGTATAATTTTCCCTTTTTTAATCAAAATCTAATTATATCAAGAGCAGTTGAGTTACAGAGCACCCTGCCTTTTTTTCATTTCTCTCATCTTAACTTCCCTTGATGGAAATTTGATAATGCCATTCAGTCTTCTAGCCCAAGAGTAAATCATTTAGGGGATAGAAGGCCATTGTAAGGTAGCCAAAGATGGCTTAGAAGAGAGGAAAGTCATGATCTGACTTGGATATTTTGAAGATCACTCTGGATGGCTATGCTAAGAGTAGGTGGCATAGGGTGAAAGCAAAAGCCAACCAAGAAACCACAGCAATAATTTAAGTGAGAGATAATGGAGACTCAGACCATGGTGGTAACAATGGAGGTGATGAAAATTATTGGGTCCAGAAATATATTTTTTGAAGGTAGAGGAATTGGAAGGATAAAGTTGTTGATGATGGAGACGGGAAGAGCTGCAAGAGGATATTATGGTTAAAAAATTGGAATCAGTTTTGGACCTGTGGAATTTGAAATACCTATTTTTAGGTTACCAGTTCTAATAAAAGTGAATATGCTATTGACTGATATGTAATTGACACAAAATTGCAATTAATTTGTACTGCTCAGTTATTCATTCCACAAATATTTGTTGAAGGCTTACTATGTGACCAACACCATGGTTGGCACAAGGTTCATTTTCAAGAGCAATGAAAATGTATTTGGAGAAATTGATATTAAAGACAAAATTAAGAGAACAATCAAAGATACATTCACAGTGCCATTCATTATAGCTTGATGTAGAGTAGGTTTGCATGACATATATTATCCTATCTGATTGACATATATTATAATAGGTGAATAACAAGTAGGAAGTGATCACCTACCACTCCTACATCTATTTCTCACCTACTGCATTTATACCTATCTTGTTTAGTTTACAGGTTTATCTGGCATCAAGAATGAGAATTTATTTGGCCCCTATAACTTCTGGCCACAGTGTCTCCCTAACACTTATGAGCAAATTGTGAAAAACTTTTTCAAAATAAATTCCTACTAAAGATCTAAGAGAAAGGAAAGGAATGCCAAATTAATACAGTACAGTTTTCTTATTATAGTTTAATCAGTTGAGAGATGAGTTACACACATTCTCTGTCTTTTTATTTCTCTTTTCTTAATTTTGCCTACTGGATACTTGATCATTTCATTCCAGCTTGTAGCTCAAGAGTCATTTAAAATTCACTTCTTTGTTTTAGAGGGATTTCAGTTGCTAAAAGATCTGACTGTTAGTCTTCTCTGTAGGTATGAACCAACTCTGGGAAAAATGTTGCATCAATTCAGACCCATTTTATTTTTTTACATAATGAATATTCTGTTTCATTTGTCGAGAGCATACTCAATAGCCAAAGTGGACTTATCAACTTTGGTGAAACTTGGCTTTGTTGTGGAACCTGTTTTCTAAACTTATGTCTATACTATGTTTATTTTTTTTTGGCCAAATATGAAGGCTGATGCTATCTTGTTCTGGAATAAACCTGCTCAAGTCTTTGCCAACAGCCATGCCAGAAGCTTTTGGTTTTAAAAGCTTTCCTCTTTCACCTACAGGCCTTTGCATGTCCCCTCCAAGATCCTCTGAGGAACACCTACAATTCTCAGGTCATCTGCAGCCTTGCCTATTCAATTTAGTGTCTCCACCTGCTTTTCCATCTTTACTCTCCACTTCCCTCTAATCCACAGTTCCATTTTGCTTAATATCTTTCAGAAATCTAATATTTTAAACTTGAAGCATGTGGAATAAATTCTTCTGGAAATAATAGACATTACTTTTTAGAAATAATAAATACTATTGTTTTTAGACATGAACTAATCACTATTTGTATTAATCTAAAATTATAAAATAGATGTACCAGTTTATACAACTTACAAAACTACAGGTAAAAAAAGTGTTGCTATGTCAGCAGGTACTTCTGTTTTGACAAGTTGTTTCTGATGGTAAAGTCGCTAAATGAAATGGAAAGAATTTGGGAACAATCATAAAAAATGATTTACTTTACTGTCTCTGACAAGGGTCACCTGACTGAGGTATACTTTTGGATCACTATTTGAAAGGACTAAGCAATGGTCCATTGAGGGCTCTGCAGACACCCTGTTAACACCAAAATCTTATTAATTTGTTAATGGCTATATATAATTCTTATACTTTCTTTAAGAGGAAACCACTATACCACTATATAAACATGTAGTCTAGTTAGAAAGGATAATTTATGGAAAAATTTTAAAAACATGTGAACTCATGAAAAGAAAAATTTTTCATGCTTTATGCAGAAGAACAGAATTCAGAAGTTTATACAATTCTACAAAAATCCCTTTTGAGATGTTTCAATTTAAGATAAAAACTAGCTATAGTAATAATATTATTAATATGATAAAATAAGTATTCTTTTGATATTAAAGTTGTATTTCTTTTGTTTTAATGCATATATCAATGTAGATGCACAAAAATAATCATTCATTCACGTATTTGTCCATTGCAGACTTTTTGCTGTCCACTCCATCCAGGGGGTCCTGGGATCACTAAGGATGGTGAAAAAATTACTCTACTAGGACTTAGATGTTTAGGATGCCCCCCAAATTAAATAGTAGCATTGAGGGTTGTTGTGGAGTTGTCTATAGTTTCTACAGAATTAAATAGAAAGATTACAGAGTCAATATTAAGAGGGAGGAGTATAGGAAGACTGTTGCAATAGCTGTTTTTGTGGAGAGAAAGGGGGAATTTGGAAGGTGAAACAGTATGAGGAAAGGCAAAGAGATTCAGTTAGTTCAACAGAGCAGAGAAACTCATGAAAGAAACCTTTGCAAAAATCTGGAAAAGAAAGTGCAGATATTAAGTTTGAGGAGCTATGAGTGTTTCTCAGCATTAGGACCCCAGCCGAGTTTAGGGTAGCGGTAAGAAAGTAAGACTGGAAAGAAATCCGAGACAAATTCTTTAAGTACTACATAGAATATTTTAAAGAATTTAGGTTATTTTCTTAAAGAACACTCGTGTGTGTGTGTGTGTGTGTGTGTGTGTGTGTACAGGAGGTGGCAGTGGATGATGCGTGAAGAGGAGATTGGGAAGGAGGTAAGTTAGTGATGGGATTTATATTTCAGGGACTTCCCTGGTGGTCCAGTGGTTAAGACTCTGCTCTTACACTGCTGAGGGCATGGGTTCCATCCCTGGTCAGAGAACTAAGATTCCCGCAAGCCTGGTGTCCCGACCAAAAAAAAAAAAAAAAAAGAGGATATATTTCAGAAAGATTCCTGGATACAGTGTAAAGAATGGCATGGGTAAGGACAGGATAAAACAAAGTAATTTAGAAGTAATCTAGTTCAGAACTGAAATAGAGATGGAAAGAAAATATTTGTGGAATGGAGGAATTCATCCTAAAAGAAATAACCAAGTAGGAATTACCAGTCGCAACTACAAATGGATAAAAAATGGATAAATTTAAGGCTACATTCCCTGAGTGCAGGATTTATTTGAAAAAGTCAAGGAGAAGCAGTGCATGTGGAGCATTAGGTCCTGTTAAACTGCAGAGTAGGTAGGAAATGTCCTAGGTGGAGAATATATACATTGGCTTTTGAGAAGGGAGACATAAAAATCAAGTTTTACCATGGCTCCAGTTATATTATTACATAGACAGGATAGATGGGAAAATGGGATAAAGAAACCCTCCGACAACTTTCATGATTTCAAACTTGCATAATCGACAGTCGATAACAGAAAATGTTCCATTTATCCATTACTGCGTGACATTCACTCTCCTAGAAATAAAACCTCAATGAGCTGAAATAACAACAATCATTGATTTTGCTTATGAATCTACAATTTGTGCAAGATTAAGTAAAGACAATTCATATCTGATCCTCAGCTAGGCTGACTCACATCCCTAAGGGCTGGAACAGCTGGGGCTATTTGGACATCTCTCTCTCTCTCTCTCCAGGTCATCTCAGGATTCTCCATGTGGTTTCTTCAGCAGCAGATCTCAATCCAACTTCTTTCACAACATCTCAAAAATCTGGGAACCATCGGTTTAAGAAATCTAGTAGGAGTTTGAGGCACCTTCCTAGCTAGCCTGCTGCATTCTATTGGTCAAACAAGTCACTAAGGCCAGCCCAGATTCAAGAGGAGAGGAATTAGACTCCACCTCTTAAGATAAAGGATAGAGAAATATTTTTGGCCAACATTTCACTAGGGTAAGGCACTTGAAGTTCATATTTTTTTTCACTTTTTCCCATAAAGAAGAATGGTTTACTAGTGTCAACTTCAAAAGAAAATAAGATTCATTATAACACAATTACAATGTCATTTATTTATTATATGTTAATTATGGACCAGAAATTGACCTGGGCTGATTATACTAAGGGAACAGTGGGGGTTTTTTATAAGCAACAACCAGTTCCTTCCCTTTAAAAGTTTGAGAATATGAGGAGCTGTAACTATTAATACTTGTTATAGGTAAATTATCATTTACACTGCAATAAATTTAAACATTCTGTTAGTTACTTTAACATGACTCATAGAGATAGGCATCCAAGACGGGAGGAGAAATATGCAAAAAAGCTAAGATCCAAGAGGCTGGAGGGCTAAGCGGTGTTAATCTGGAACTTGTACCTGATAGAATGAGGAACCAAAGGACAAGAGGTAATTGTCCTGTAATGGACAAATGGTGGTGATAAGGGAAAGAGTGATTACCTACAGTCAGAGATGTTCTTTAGTGATGGAATGCAGTTAGTCAGGACCATGTGGTTTTAAAGAGCATGGCAGAGGCCAAGTTCCAAGGGAGCACCTAAAGTTTTCAGGAGTCCTGGGCCAAGGAATTAGCAGGGGTTTGGATCGTTATGAAACCTGGATGTCTTTGCCATGCATGTGTCAGGGCTGAAGCCTTGCTGCATTAGAAAAGAAGGAATTTTCCCAACAGTAAGCAGTATTCATTGTTGGAATATTCTACCAGCAGCCCTTAAATAGAAAAAAAGTCAACTGTTAGTTGTGTTCCTGTTGGAAATTAGAATGAGAGACACTGATTTTTGTTCTTAAATCACAATTTTCATTTACAAAAAAAAACATATTTAGACTTTAGCCTCTTGGTTTGGACATTTTCAAGTTTATTCACACAAAGTAGACACTTTCTAAATATTTGCTGAAGAGAAATGCAATTGCTCTAATCTTTGTATAACTTTGAAGACCTCTGTAATTCTATTCAAAAAAGAATATTAATGAAATGTATATACTCTTTTTAATGTTTTCAAGAAAGTGAAATTTAATGGAGTCTGTTTCCAGTATCACTACAAGAGAAAGGAATAATGATTTTGTTTTTATTTCTAAGAAAATAATTTTATTGACATTTCTAAGATAATTTTATTGAAACTATAACTTAAGTTGTTCTATACAAAAAAATGCTTTAGAAATTTGTAAAACTTATGTTGGATATTAAAATACTTTCTTCAAATAATCAGGAACATAGTAGATATAGAATTAGAGAATTGTTTCAGTTCCTGTGTTAAATTATTGAAATGAGTACAATGCTGAACTGCCCTGAGGTCATATCTAAGCAGTTCACTAAATCAACATTCTAAATCTTTGTTTATTTTTTTCCTGATTCTTGAAGATTAAGCAAAGAACATGCCTCAAGTCTAGGCTTAATGTCAACATTACAAATTAGCAAGAAGAATATATCCAAAGTGTAGAGGAGTGTTTAGAAGTAGGAGAGCTAAGAGTATACAGGAAGGGAAATGCAAGTTGTAATGTTTACATTTTGAATTTTACTCTTTCCTGGCCTCATACTTAAGTGCAGACTTATTAGATATTCATTAGCCTCTAGTGAACCTGTAAGAATGTCCTTTAGTGAATTTTAAAGTTTGAGTATCAGGTATAGTTACAACTTTAAAGAAAAAGCAAAGACCAGACTCTTCACCCAGACATAAATTAACGTAATTTCAACCTTTTGGGTTAATATACAATAGCAATTTAATGACTAGAAAATAGATTAAATGAGAAATACAGTAGACCCTGCATGAATCTAAATTCAGTTTCTTCTGGTTCATGGAAAGACTGGGTGTAATTTATTTTGGCTCACCTAAATCTTTAAAAAATATTCTGGTTTATATGTACACAATTATGTTCAATCAGTTATCCTAATTATTATTATTTTCCACAATGTTTGCACACTGTTTCAATGGCAACAGAAAGGAATATATAATTTAAAATATTTTCAGTTCACCAATTGGTAAAATATCTCCTTAGATGATAGAAAGTCCAGACAACATCTAATGCACATTCCCAACCCATGGAATATTTTAATCATTAAGAAAACATATAGCTTATGTTTTATTAACTAAGCTGCAAGGGACTTGAAACTAGAAATTGAGTCTTAGCAAGATCTGTATCCCTTGATATCTATCTGCCTGACTCAGAGCAGATGCTGATCACTATTTATTGAATTGGATGAAGTCTTGATAAGTTCAGCTTTATGAAAGCATCATTATCTTACTAAATTCATAACCTGGGAGAACATTTACTTTCATAAAAAATTAACTGAAGTAGTTAGAACTTGTAGAATAGTAATCTTATACTATTGACACATTCAGGTACAGAAAATGAAAGATTAGAAAGGGTATAACCATTTGGAATGACTGCTCTGGAATTTTAAATGGTATGCTTAAGCTTCAGAATTGGCTTGAAAACATAGATAGAGCCCCAGAAATGACTGATTTCTCAAATGTGATTAGAGTCAACCCTGTTTCATTAAGAGAATCTCAACTGAATTATGAGTATCATTGTTTGGTGATTTTAAGATGTTTTATACAATGGAGTTCCTTTTGCCAGATTCTACGGGATGGAAGAGAAGGAGCGGGCGTTGTAAGTATGTTTGCTTCATGGATCTCCCAAATCCTGGCTAAAGAAAAAATCTGTCTACCCAACTTCCTTTTATTTCTGGCAAAAACTTGTTTTTTTTCTTACTAATTATCCCCAGCTGTACCAGATTCTGCATTTCTTATTTTTAACTTTACATGTTCTTACATCTGTGTACTTCTTGTATGAAATATTGGGTCTTAAAATGGGAAATCCTTTGGGGGGGTATGTACAATTATGATTGTCTAAAAAGAAAAAAATTATAAAAAGTTGAAGTTGAATAATAGTCCTTTCTATTTTTCCTATCTGTTGCCAGTCAACTACTTAATGCCACTGTATTGGTTTTTACCTACAATAGCAATGGAGAATACTCTTTTCAGTTATTGAGAATTTTGATATAATTCAATTTTTAAAAAATCTCATGTTTCCCTGTCCCTTAGTTTTATTTCAGAGGAAATCAATGCACCAATCTATCACTTTAAATACACCAACTGCAGATTTTGCCTGCAATATTTAAATTTCGTCAGAAGATTCTTCACATTCCCTGGTGAAGGATGGCAGTAAAATTGTAATAAATAAGTTTTGGGCTTATTATTTTACACTGAGTGATGAGGATTAAAACCCAAAAGAGGTACATAGCACAGTTAAGGTTAAATTGCAGAGACTCTGCCAGGGAAAAACAACTACCTTATATAAATATGGAAGCACAGAGTACTTTGAAAGCACAGGGTAGACTGTGGAGAGTTTTAACATGTTGTATACCTGCTCAGTTTGTGTTTGCCTGGGTTGACATTATTCTTTTCTTGTTTTTGCAACAACTTCATCATTTATACTTAAGTAAAAATAATGAAGAAAAACTAACAGTAATCCCTTTGACTTTTAGCTGGTGCATTTCCTGGTAATTTCAAAAGTTCAAAAATAGCAATTTGGGTAAATGTTAAAACAATATGCATTTTCATAAACTGTAATATAATTCTTTGTAAATGGCAAAAACACATTGACCTTTTAATCAGGAAAACCTGCTAATTTGAAAACCATGGAACCCAGGCAACATTACCTTTTCCAAGATGCTCAATATGAAGAGTAATAATAAAATTGTCATATTTGATATTTTGCAGATGTTCTTAGTGCAAAAATGATAGCTTTATTTTTGTAAATTTATCTTGAATGAAACCACTTTGTTGAATTCTCTTATTTGTTTTAAGTGGTCTGTCTATAGATTCTGTGGGCTTTCTATGTAGATGAAAATATCTTTGGCCAAAGTGACCATTTTTACAAGACTTACACTTCTATTTTTCTCCCTTTGCTTTCTTTATTGCATTGACTGTATTACATTTTATGTTAAAGAGTGACCAGTGATTGAGGAATGCTGTTTGTTTGTTTTTTATATTACTAAATTTTCTCTATTATATAAGGTGCTTGTTGCAGGTATACTGATTGGTATATTACATTGGTAAAATTTTATATTGTTGATCAATTTTTGTATTATTGGAATAAATTTTACCTTAGCTTGATTTTTTAAACAAATGCCACCATATTTAATTATCTAATATTCCATTTGGGATTTTTCATTTACACTCTTAAATGAATTTTACCTTATATCTCATTTGTCAGTTTTGGAAACAGTTACACTATCATTTTTGAAAATAGAAAGCTGAGCAGAATTTATGATTTGTACAATATAAGAATTATTTTTTTAATTTAATTTATTTTTATTTATTTACTTTTTGGCTGCGTTGAGTCTTCGTTGCTGTGCGTGGGCTTTCTCTAGTTGCGGCGAGTGGAGGCTACTCTTCGTTTTGGTGCACGGGCTTCTCACTGCAGTGGCTTCTCTTGTTGCAGACCATGGACTCTAGGAACACGGGCTTCAGTAGTTGTGGCATGTGGGCTCAGTAGTTGTGGCTCGTGGGATCTAGAGCACAGGCTCAGCAGTTGTAGCACACGGGCTTAAGTTGCTCCACAGCATGTGGGATCTTCCTGGACCAGGGCTTAAACCCGTGTCCCCTGCATTGGCAGGCAGATTATAACCACTGCGCCACCAGGTAAGTCCAAGAATTAATTACTGTTTGAACTTTTGAAGAGCTCAGGAGTAAAGCCATATAATCCTGGGGCACCAAAGGAAGGGGAAATTAATTTGTTTTTTAATTGCCATTTAAAATTCATTAATTCTATTTGCTCACTCAAGTTTTCAATTTTTTGGTGCCGTTTTCTCATTTTATAACCTAGAAATGTATTTTTTTCTTCTAGGCTTTCAAATGTATTTGTGAATTGTCTAGCACTATGTCTTTTTAATTATATTTTAAAATTTCTGTAGTTTAGTAAATTACCTCTTTCATTCTATATTTTTATTTGCATATCCTCTCATTTTTTTCTTAGGTTGCCGGAATCTATTTTATTAATTTCTTTAAATATTTTGGTTTATCATTTTTGTCTTTGCTGTTATTTTTTTAAAAATTTAGTTTGAATGTTTAGCTCATTTTTATTACATTGACTTTTAAGTGACAATTTGGCTACACATAAAATTTGTATTCAATATTCTTTTTCTTCAACATGTGAAAAATATTACCTTATTGACTGTGTACATTTTGGTTTCTTGTAAGACTTGTGTTGTCTATCTGATTCTTCTACCTTTACTGGTGAAGGTAAAGGGAAGCTGTAAAAAGCTGTTATTTTGGGAAGCTGTAAATTTTCCTTTTAATTTATGTTCTTAAATTTCTTTATATGTCTAAGTATGGGCTTTTCCTACCCACTTGGCAATCTATGATGCCTTTCAACCTGAAGTCTTCCTTTTTCCTTTAATTCTAGGAAATGTGGTATTATTTCCTAAAACAATTTCTTCTTTCCAGTAACTTTCCCCTCATCTCTCTGGTACTCTATTACCAAAATATTGGCATATCTACTACTGTCTTCAACATCTGCTATTTTTTCTTTGTATAGCTTCTTTTTCTTTACCCTTTGTCTTTTGGGGAGAGCATCACTATCTGATATTCCAGTGAATAGTTTATTCTATGGCTGTATACATTCTGCTACTCATACCATTTATTGAGTCTTTATTTAAACACTTATTTAACTCAGGTCTAATATGTCAACTTTTATTTTTTATTAGTCCTTGTTCTTGATTCATTATTGCCAGCATTTTTCATTATCTCTTGAGAATAGTGTACATATTGTAGAAAAATTTTGGACCACCTTTTCCAATAGTTCTGCTTTAGATGGTGTGTGGTGTCTGATTTTGTATACTTTTACAATAATCAGGAGTTGGCAAATTATACTTCAAAGTCCAAAACTGGACCACCACTTGTATTTATAAAAAAAAAAAAAAAGCATTATTGGAACACACCAACACCTATTTGTTAATGTATTGTCTGTGGCTGATTTCACACACAGCAGAGTTGAGTAGTTGGGACAGAAACTGTATGGCCTACAAGGTCTAAAATATTTACTATCTGCTCCTTTAAGGAAAGAGTTTGCTGACCATCAGTCTAGTTAATCTCACCTTTGAGTTCATATCTCCTGTGGGGATCAACTCCCCTGTGTGTTAATGTGTATCGGGGAAGGTTGGAAGCCTAGCCCCAATTTGCAGCATCCTTAAACATAGAGACAGAGAGAGAGAGAGAGAAAGGGAGAGAATATGAATGAAGTAGTCCCAGGGTGGAAAGTTCATCCATTGAGAACAGCTCTTTTGTTGCTTCTTTATCACCAGGCAAATATTCTGGCCAAACATTTACCTTGAACTTCTTTGTAAGGAGTGGCCTGGAAGAAACTATAGTAGTTATTAATGGGATGCTACTCATGTTCCACCTCAGTTTTATGGCACTTATTCTTCTAGCTACTGGCAGCTTTTCCTACATCCCTCTCTAGAAATTGTGTCATCCTAAGGAAGCTGCCTAACCTTTTCCCCTGTCCCTAGTGATCAACATCCAGTGACTGGTCACTGCAGTGTTCAAAGGCCTGACTCCCTGGTCTCAATTAGAGACATCTCTGAAGGGCTATCCCAACTCTAGAACTCCCTGTGGGACTGGGTGATGTTGCTGTAGCCGTTGAAAAGCAGTTCATTTTCTTTCTCTAACCTAACTCTGTTTCCCTTGCTCTTTCCTAGGTAGCGTTCCAGAGAACACTCCCCACATAGAGATTTCAAAGCCCAGTCAGTTTCCTGTGCTACCCCGAGAGGAGGAAGTCTTCTTCATTTTTTTTTTTTTCTGTTATTCTTGAGATGCAAGGAGTGAGGGGATTGAGAGGAAAAATCACAGAAGCAGGACTTCCCTGGTGGTCCAGTGGTAAAGAATCCACCTTACAATGCAGGGGACATTGGTTCGATCCCTGGTCAGGGAACTAAGATCCCACATGCCACGGGGCAACTAAGACCGCGCACCACAACTACTGAGCTCTCGCACCTCAACTAGAGAGCCTGCGTGCCACAAACTACAGACCCCACGCGCGCTGCCGCCCACATGCCACAACTACAGAGAGAAAACCCGCATGCCACAACTAGAGAGAAGCCTGCGCCTCAACTAGAGAGAAGGCTGCACTCCTCAATGAAAGATCCCACATGCCTCAATGAAGATCTTGCGTGCCTCAACTAAGACCCGATGCAGCAGAAAATAAATAAAATAAATAAATAAATCTTAAAAAAAAAAAATAGCAGAAGGGAAGCCATTCAGTTTAGTGTGGTTTATATCAGCTCCTTACAACATTAATGTTCTTATGCATCCATAAATTTCACTCAATAACATTGGGGAGCCTGGTGTCTTGCACAGATTCCCATGATGTGAGATGGAAATTATCCTCTCAAGACTACTTCAAGAGACAGGAATGGAACTCTGAAGCTCTTGTCCAATCATTCCTCCAACTGCTATGATTTCAAACCCCTTTATCCACATGGCTGACACCCCCTTTCCTACTTCCAGCTCCTGTCACTTCCCACACATATAAACAACCTTACGATAGTTTCAATTTCCCAGATGGCACCATCTTTTTTGTTTATTTTAATTCTAGGAACTCATGCTTCACTTTCACTCACAAACATAAAGTTTATTATATTTTGGGGATGGAGGAATGCAATTCAGGTATAAACCCATGTTGAGAATATTCAGGTATAAACCTTTATCTTCAATTAGCAAGCCTGAGTTAATAATGAGAAGATTTTTCTTTACTGTTAACTGTTTAACCACAGAGAACTCCTAGAATCTTAAAAATGCAACACTAATTAATAATGTGAGCTCTCTATGTTCCCCAGGAATGGATGCCAGCCTCCATTAAAATATTTTGGTTTATAGCCTTCCTCTGAATGAAGGTTGAGAGTTGCCAGTTACTCCTTGCACACTGTTACCCTAGATAATGTGTTCACTCACACTACACAAAAACTATTCCCAAAGTTATCCACCTTCCTCTGACTCTCCACCTCAGACTCTTCCCCTTCACCCTCCACCATGCAGATGGCTGTGATTCTTACCGCAGAGAAAGTAGGAACTGTTAGAGCATTCTACTAGAAATGATTTTCACATCAGCATATATAGCATCAGAATATCTTGTGTGAACTGCAGACTGATACAGGCAGTTGCTATCTTACATACACTTCCATGTCCCAAAGCCTGGCTTGACTCAGTCTATCCAAAACCATAATTTTGATCTTCACTGTTAAATCTGATTCTCCCTCAACATTTCCACTCTTGCTATATAGCACAATCACCCATCCAACTGTTGAGGTCAGAAATCTAGGTGCCCCTACAACACTCTCATTTGCACTCATCTGTAAACTATTACATTTGTACCTGTCAATCCCTCTGGACTCTCTCTTCTCTATTGCTACCATCCTAGTGCAAGCAGTAAAATTCTCTCGCTTGTACTGATGTGACAACCTGCTAATTGGCCTTCCTATTGACATTTATTTCTACTCTTTCCAATCTCTTTGTCATACTGCAGTCAAATAGGCTGATTCTTTAAAGATTGTATATTTGACTGTGTTACTATTTCAGTTGAAACATTCTTTAGGACAAAGCCCAAAATCCTTAATATGGTCCATCAGGCTCTACATTTTATGACCTCTGCTGATACCCAGGCACTCTGAGGGGGCACTACTATTGCATCCTATTTTACAAATGAAGACTGAAAACTCGTAGAAGTGAAGAAACCTACCTAAAGCTTGCTATAGATGCTTCTGAGGACAAATTCTATCATCTTTGTCTTCAATACTGATCTTATATATGAAACTATGTTAATCCAATACTCAGGAATTAAATATCTGTATTCTTACCACTCATCTAAGATGTGGGACCGTAGACATGAAATATGAAAAAAAAAACCTTTCTGTGGACTCACCAGCCTGTACACAGATAATTAGTGGTATATAAGTGCTTCAAGACAGTGCTCTTCATTTTTTTGTTCATCTGTTTTTAAAAGAACTGTGAAAAACTAAGAACTCATTTATAAATTTTTCAGGTTGACATCTAAATTTTTATCATAATAGTTGTAAATGGTGTATAATTTTTGACATATTTTAAATATGAACATTTTGAAATAAAATTATTACATCAGTTTTAAAATTGTTTTCTATGGACTAAAAAACCCCAAAATATCATGACAATTTGATTCCTACTATCATCCACATAAAAATATTCATAAACACTTTTGTCCTTAGCAGCTAGAAATCTTGCTCTCCTTTTTTTTTTTTTTCTTTTTTTTTTACCTTGATCATGTAATTCCATTTCACTTCCACAAAGAACTTATCATAATGCTTGGAATTATTTATTGAACTTCATTATTTTCTGCAAAAAATATATGAATATAAATAAATATTAATTCTTTATTTTCTGAAATAAATTTCTTCTGGATTTCATTATTATTATTAGAATATTTAGTGTCATATTGTAAATCCAAACAACCTGAATTTATTAAATGTTTAATAAATTAACATATGTTATATGCAAATTTAATACAAGGGTAAAAATTGTGAAGAAATATCTTTTAATAAAATTAATAGTCCTGTGTTTCTCAACAAGTTCATTCACAGATAAATATTTCTTATTGTTAGACTGGGAACCTGGTTCATCATAATTTTTACTCCTATTTTTAATTTTTATAGTTATAAACAATTAACATTATTTATATAAATTAATGGGAATAGAAGTGTAAAATAGTAATGCCATATAATTATTTGATGTTTGTAAGAGTTGCATGCCAAAATCCACAAAGTTATTCATAAAAATATAAATATTTTAATTTTCAATTTTTTTTCACAAAGATTTGGAAGCTACTTGAGCTTGAGGAAATAAAAAAAAGTTTCCTGATCATTCACTTTCTCAACATCTTCACCAGTCTTAAGATTGTCCCTTTGGTTGGCCCACCCAGAGTTTGTGCACTTCTGGACTGCAGTTAGAGACAGAATGGGCAGGAGAAATGCCTTTCTTTTGTAAATGGGAAAAGAATCATTGAGAAAGGGCAGTTGGCAAAAGAGGACATGCACCTATAACACAGGTGCCTTTGGAAAGAAGCCTTGTAAAAGTCGAGGATCTGAATACTGATCCTTTTTAACACCATCCTTGCCAGTGTGGCCCTTAGAGAGTGGGATAGACACACCCACATCCCAGTTTGAATACTACTGATCCATAGAACATGGTATATTTAGGAACTGTACTAAAGCACAGTATTTGATATACAATGTGGCTAAGCAAAGTGTCTGAATGTTCTTTGAAAGTTTTTTAAAAGTAGTATGAATCTGTATAAAACACTCTCAGTCAATAAGTCTTTTTAAAAAAACCTCTAAAGGTAAATTGATCCAAATTTAAATATTAATGTTATTATCTTAATTTGCTTTCTGAAGACTCATACTACCTTGTCAGTGCAACATTCAGAACTTGTTTGATTTAAGCCATAAATTTGCCTACTCTACATTATGGTATTTGCTTGCTTGAGTGAGGCATAGCTGGTAGTTGATATCTAAGAGACATCATATATATGGTGATGGTGTGGATTAAATAAGCAAAAGGTAAGGAAACAGCAAAACTATCATGCTCTGCCTCTGTTTTATATCAACCACTGTAAAATTTTACATTTTGTTTATCAATGCTCTGAATAATTTAAAATATACTTTCTTTAATCATTAAACTGTTATACTGTTTTATCAAATGAGATTGTTTTTACATTCATTTTAAGTAAATAATAAAATAGAAATCTTGGGACTTCTCTGGTGGTCCACTGGTTAAGAATCTGCCTACCAACGCAGGGGAAACAGGTTCGAGCCCTGGTCCAGGAAGATCCCACATGCCACAGAGCAACTAAGCCTGTGTGCCACAACTACTGAGCCCATGCTCTAGAGCCTGCAAGCTGCAACTACTGAGCCCACATACCACAAATATGGAAGCCTGTGCACTCTGGGGCCCGTGTGCTGCAACTACTGAGCCCACACGCTGCAACTACTGAAGCTTGCGTTCATAGAGCCTGTGCTCCGCAACAAGAGAAGCCACCACAATGAGAAGGCTGCACACTGCAACAAAGAGTAGCCCCCGCTCATCACAACTAGAGAAAAGCCCACGCACAGCAATGAAGATCCAGCGCAACCAAAGAAATAAAAATAATAATAATAATAAAATAAAGGAACACTTCGAAAAACAAATCTTGTGTACACTACATCAGTATTTGGGTAATTATTTATTACAATTTTTTGTTTAATTATTGAGACAATATATTTCTAACTAAAAAGATGAATAAAGAGTTTAAACTCTTTAGGTTTGAATAAAGTACAAGAAAAGTTTGGCGTGTTAATTTCTTTTCCTTAAAATAATAAAGTCATTTACATTTCAACTTGTGCTTTTGTGTGTGTACTTAGTCTCTGAAAACATTACTTTTAAGAGTCAGGTTCATATGATCAAGACACTATGTCAAAGTGGCAATTTTGTTTTCTTGATCAGTACTAAGCCTTAGTTTAAATCAGTTCAAATTTCAAAGTCCATTAACATTTAGTCAAATTTTCATCTTATATATTCTAACTGAAAGGGCACCTTGACTTTTACTTCCTATGCATAGCCATGATGTAATTATCATTAACAGGTATTGATACATGTATAAATGGAGGTATACATTTTCTCTATAAACAATATTATTCATAATTGATAAACACATCGTTTTACTTACAGATTCTGTATCTATAATTATTTTCATTAATAACATAAGATCTTGTCCCTCTCAATATTTAGCCCTGACCCAAACTCAATTCAGTACAATAAAATTAATGTTAACTGACATTTTAGCATAATGGCACCATAAGCTACGAGTAAGCAGTTTATATTTATGTATATACTCACATTAATAAGTTGTATATTTTATACATTTAAAAATATATGTGATATAAGAATAAGACAAAGGAAGCCCACCAAAACTTTTAAAGGAGGAAGAAGACCAACATTGCCATTCCTAAACGAAGACCCTGTTTCCTTCTGGTGTAGCTGGCTCTCACACAAGTGCTTGGTACAGGAAACAAAGCAAGACCGGCTATGACTTTGGCACCTGCCACACTGCCTTCACTCCTAAGTGTTTGAAAAGCCATGAACAGGGGTTTCCCCTTCCCTTGGTCGTCTCTCTCCAAGAACTCATAGTATCATCAGACAGAGAAATAGGATCAGAATGTGCTGGATATTGTGTTCCATTGGATTTTGTAAATGTCTGTTATGCTCCGTATCCAATTGAGGATAAGTTGTTTTGTGAATTATCAACCAGCCAAAGAAGTCTCTGAGGTCTCTGTGTCCACTTCTCTCTCTCCCTTCCTCCCTTATTCTTTCTCCATCTCTCCATGCTCCCCCCTCTCTCTCTATCTGTCTCTCTTTCTCTCTCTCTCTCCCTTTCTCCCTCACACACTCTTAAATCCAAAGTTGTCACTACTTTGGGTTTCTTTCCCTATTGTGCTTTCCTTCCACAAAATAATAGCAGGATTTATTTCTTGATAGTAGAATATTTTCCTTTTGAAAAGCATTTGTATTTTTTGAAATTACTTAGATAAGTATATTTTATGATTTAACAAATATTACCAGACAATTTCTGGTGTTGATGAGGTTATAGTAAAATGTGCCCAGTCATACACTGCCGATGGAAATCATTCCAAAAGATCCTTAGGAATGAAAGTTGGTGCCACCATGTGAGACTCAAATTACCTGGTTGGTCAGGTCTCAGTCTCTGTGTTCATTTCAGTTTTAGAGTTAGAAATACCACGTGCCAATGTAAGAAAATGTGTTGGTGGGTACACAGATTTATTAAAAGAAAATTGATATATTAAATAAGAACATCAAAGAGAATATTTTAATAAAAGCACAGTAGGAAAAGAGACTCAGGCTTATATACTTTGCAACTTAAGGAATAAGCTTGCTGATGCCACTCAGTTAATGAACTTTAAGAGCTTAGTTTTAGGCTGCATTAAAAATATATTCCCTATGTTCGTAATACTTCTTTGACTCATTTTTACATGACTGTTTTCCCCCCAAATGTTGATACTTAGAAATAATATTTTAATATAGTAGAAAAAGAATTTTATTTTATAAGAAATGGCAAAATCTCTGGTAGCAAAAACAAAAAATATACATATAACTCCACCCTTTAGATAGTATAACTTAAATATTTTGGTGTGTTTCTCACTAGTCTTTCTATAAATACATATACAATATGCATATACATTATTATGTAACTATACTTATATATTATCAATTGGTACATGTCATTATTTGTAAATACTACATTGTTATTCTTCACCTGTGTCATTAAATATTCTTCAAATGCATGACTTTTCATGTCTGTACACATCCTATTTTGTAAATATTCTGTGATTTATTTCACCATTTCTCTACTATTGAAAATTAAAATTAATGGAAAAAAATGGATTTGTAGATAGAAAGAACAGATTTGTGGTTGCTAGAGGTGGGTTTGGGGAGGATTGTGAAATGGGTGAAGGGGTTCAAAATGTACAAACTTCCAGCTATAAAAAAATAAGTCCTGGGAATGTAATGTACAGCATGGTGACTATAGTTAATAGTCATGTATTGCATATATGAAAGTTCCTAAAAGAGTGGACCTTAAAAGTTCTCATCACAAGAAAAAAAAATTTGTAAGTATGTGTGGGGACAGATGTTAACTAGACTTACTGTGGTGATCATTTTACAATAGATAAAAATATTGAATCATGTTGTACACCTGAAACTCACATAACATCAATTATACCTCAATTAAAAAATTAAGGTATGGTAATATTTTGCTATTATAAATAACCTGCCATGAACAGTATATTAATAAACATTCACATTTCTTTCTGATAATATCTTTAATATAAATTGGTAGAAATGAAAAGGTAGATTAAATGGTGTATTTTAAGGCTTTTGAAATGTGCTGTCAAACTATTATCTATTATGATTAATATATATTATTCCATAGTCTAATAACATACATATATGTGTATATTCATACAAACATATCTTTTTAACATCGATATATATACACAATACCTTATTTTTTAACCTGTTTCTAAATCTGGACCAGAAGTGTACATCTGGCTCAGACATGTCCAGGCAGGCCAGTGGAGTTTCACATGGCTGCTTTGGCTCCCACCTTGACCCCTTCTCCAAAAATTCTCAAGGTCTAGTAATCCTCTGGTCATGAACTCCGTGGAAGATTATTACAAAGCTCTACAACTAAAAAAGAATTGAGGTTAATTAGCTTTCATTTTTCTTCTACCTATTGTGTGATGCTTTAAAGAGTTTGCTGCTTTAATTTAAAATCTCTTACAAGAGCAACTGAGCATTTGCCATTTTTTTTATATCCTCCAACATTCTGATCCTTTAAACTCTGTCCAACAGCTTTACATAGCACATGATTCTAGTTAAAAGCCTCCACTAATGCCTGATGGCATTACTTTCACCAGTGATTATATCAAAATAAATTGGATGCTCTGTACATTTACAAATGTATTAAGGCTTAAAAATATTGGCTTATTTGTCTCTCCACATCTTTTCGATGTCATGAGATATCTATCTTTGGAAGTAACCATGTGATTTATTCACGTATACCCTATAAACATTTAATGATGACTGAAGTAGTCACTTCATTACCAAAGAAAGTAAAATTTCTAAGATTAATTTAGCCTCTCACAGTAAAGGGATCTAATTATACACTAGTTCAGTCCTTATCATTTCTTACCAGGACAATGTCAAATACCCAAATGCCTCCTCCTTCTTCCATGTAGTGTGTGTGCATGTGTGTGTGTGTGTGTGTGTGTGAGACCCTTCACTATTTTAAATGTTCACAGGACTTGCCATTTTCGTCTAAAAATTTATTTACTTAATATAGTACAGCATTTTGGGAATAGTAAAGTTTAGTTTGGTAAAGTCCCTGCTCTTATTTGTTGGTTACACAAGCCTGGAAAAGTTATTTTGACCCTGTAAGACTTAGTTTCTTCATTTGTGAAATAGGGATGATGATTTACTTAGCTTCTATAATTGTTATGGTAATTAGATCCGATACTAATATATTCAGGAAATTTGAAATAGACAAATGTTTCTTTGAATTTTCCATCATAATATAAAGAACAGAGAAGAATACCTGGTTATTCCTGGAGACTAGGAGGTGAATAGCTTGGCAGCCTGTTACAAATATCTGATCTAATTAACTTTTCAAGTTAATTTCTCATCTACTTCTCAGTGTTTATTTTCATAGGAATGTGATGCATGTCCTACTCCCACACCCTTCACTCCCGCATTCTAAACAAAAATTGATATCTCAGGAAAGGGCATCGAGTTTGTGTTATTTGAAAAGTATAGCAATTCGTGTATGCCAACCATTATTATCCCTTTATTTTGTACAAGATTTTTCAAGATTTGGCTTTCAAAGCCTAATCCGTACTTGCCTTGCCTCATTCCTGTTCACACTTTGTGTTTCAGTTAGATCACAACGTCCCCCGTTCTCACCAGTCTTCATCCCATTTCACACTTGTCCACACTGTGCTCTGCAGGCTCATTTCTTTGGGAAAATTCCTTTTCTTGGAATATTCCTAATCAGTCCTTGAATATCTTGGATTAACATTTATATTAACAATTTCTCTTTAAAAATTCAAATACACTTGTGGGATAAAATACATCAATACAACTTTTTACATCTCAGCATAAATTAAAAATTTAACCCCTGTATGAGGCTGAGGTACATACATTTAAGAAGTAGTCTCGTTTAAGGAACTTGACATTTTCACCTACTGTGGTTTCTAAACCACAAAAGGAAAAGGAAAGCCCAAACAAGAAGGAACAAACATTTACTGGGTGTGTGTACTGAATGAGAGTCACTATTGAAGGCAATCACGTTCGTTCATATCTATACTTTAAACTCTTTATCAAGTCAAGGAGATAAATATCAGTTAACAATCAAAACTTACAGATATTGCCTTTAAATATCAAAAGGACTAATTCATTTTGTCAAGGTCATAGGGCTAAAAAAGATTAGGGAAAAATACCTCTTGAATGTCGTAAAGTTAACTTAATTCTTCTATCCTTCTTTTATCTTTGATGAAACTACACACTCTCTGATTGCTCTTGTTTATTACCAGTATCGGGTAGCATATAAGAGGTACAAAGAGGTGATTAGGTGGCTACACATGAAGTTCTTACCAGAACATCTCCTATTTCAACTATGAATCTATCCTTAAAACTCTGAGATATTAATAAAGAGAAATATGAAAGTATAGCAGACAAAGGTATTATACTAAGTAGTTTATTCATTGAAATTTAGCAACAGTGACACTTGAATGATTTCCATTTAATTACTCAGCTGAGTTAAACCAAGCTAAACTAACCCCAATCTTATTTTATTTTATTATTATTATTTTTTCGGCCACACTGCATGGCATGCGGGATCTTAGTTCCCTGACCAGGGATCCAATCTGTGCCCCCTGCAGTGGAAGCGCAGAGTCTTAAGCCACTGGACCACCAGGGAGGTCCCTTCTCCAAAGTTATTTTAAAGAGGATGCCACTCTTAAATGAAGTATTATAGCATATGACTGAATAAACTCTATGTAATGGTGAACATATTGAGAAAAAAAGAACTGTACAGACCTTACCAAATTATAAATTTTATATATTTGCTTTTTTGTTCCTTGCTTTCACAAACATATTGATTGTACTTGATATGGCTTGGAACATCTTTTGGGTGTTCAGTTAAAATTGCCTGGAAAAACACAGGGAGTGAAAAATGGCATAGAAATGTTTGCAAGAGTTAATTTAAAATTCCCACAAATTACAAAACATTTTTGCAAAGGTTACTGTTAAAAAATTATGAAAAAATTGTTTTTTGGTGACTTTACTAAGATGGCTCTTTATATTTCTTAAATACAAACCAAGAACAAAGCCTTTGTTTCTTCCTTTCCTGCTTCCTACACTTCCTTGCTAGTTTCTTCTGGGAGAACTTCCTTATTAAATCACTGGCTCTCAAATCCTAGGCTCAGGGTCTACTTCTGAGAGACTTTGGCCTAAGATGGCCTCAGAAATGCTTATGAGCACATTCAGTATCTGTTATTTTTAAATATTAACCAATCATCATGTGACAGCAATGTTTATAATAGACCCAATTTGTCAAGACAAAGAAAGTTGATGCAGTTAAAAAATAATTTCTGCACAGCTCAATTTCTTGATTCAAAACCTCCACAACTACTACTACTACTAAAGTCACAACTACTGTTTTTGTGACAAGAATATCTTTATGAGGCAAATATATTTCACTAATTTCCTGTCTTAATTAGTCCTTGGACATCATAAATCTTTGAAAAGGTCAAATACCTCAATGGAAATTTTAGCACTATAGCTACTTTTATATGATCATTGTGTTACCAAGTCCAAGTTTGCTCTGCTCACCATACAACAGGCCAATGAATCGGAGACGGAGACGAGGTGTTGAAGCAAGGAATACGACTTTATTCGGAAAGCTGGCAGACCAAGAAGATGGCAGACTAAAGTTTCAAAATAACCGTCTTATTGGGGTTTGGATGACAGTTTCTTTTACAGCACAGAGAGGGGGAAGAGATGAGGAAGTAAATTAAAAAGGCCATAAGTTTTGCAAATATCACCTGGAATGGCCAGCCTCGGGGAGGGGATGTATTAATTTCTTCTTTCTTGCAGCCGTCCACAGGTGGACAAGGTCTGGATGTTTCCCTAAACAAAGGCACTTTGGTTTAACATTCAGACAGAGGGGCAGGGTTCCCCGAGGCAGGCCATTATGTATGGACAGTATCCTTTTAGTGAACAAAAACAACAGGAAGCAAAGGTTAAAGTAAAAGAAACAGATCCAACATGTAGTCAGATTTGGCTCTTCCTTGTTACAATTGTAAATTATCTGAAGATGTATATATATTTTTTCTAAAAATTTCAAATAAAGTGTTTTGTACACATAAATAGACTTATAGGAAATTAGTGTCTTATTTGAATTTGATGAAACCATGCAGTGAATAATATGGACATATTTTGTTTAAACTTATCTTACAGGTGACAATCCTCAATCACCAAAGTATTAGGTTATGATATAAGCAACTAAGAAATATTTTGAAATGCTAGAATTATATAGAGTTCAGTTCTATAGAGCAAAGCTATACTTTCATGAAACGCCCAAGTGCTTTGAAATTCACTGGCAAGTGATTTCATTAGCAAATAGCTCTTGCTTACTTTTTCCCTTCAGAACAGGATCTAACAAGGTCGATACTCTGAAACTCCCTAAGATCTCTAAAGTCGGCAGTTACTCTTGAAATAAGACATTTCCTTTGGTGATGACCTCGTTTGAAAGGTCAAGTAGTGAATAGGAAATTCTTAGAGATTGAAATGGCACTGCCAAGAGAAGGAAGAAAATCACTTATTTTCAAAGGACTTTTGTTGGTAGGTCAGATTAGGGCTTTCCATCCTGGATTTTTTCCTCTTAGATCCCTGTGCCTCATGTACATTTTCTCCAAATAAATTTCAGAAAGAGTGACAATAATTGGTATGTAATATAAAGAAACTGAAATAGAATTTTCTTAAATTGATCATAGCATAATTCATGTACATGTGATATCAAATATGCCTTTATTTTAGAACATTACTATATTTGATATCATGCATATAAAATCCATGTAATTAATTGTTTCTATATTTCTTATCCAGTTGTTTTCACAGTATTAAAATAAAAACAAGGAATATTTCATTGTGGAATTATTTTGTAAGCCAGAAAATGTATTTTACTTTCATTCATTAGTTATACCACATACATTTTTGAAGGCAATATGCACATCAACATGATTATCACATCAATATAAAGGAGATATACAAACATCTTCAATACAAAGAGGCATAATATACACATTAAATGAAGCACAGAGACTAAGGCAGTTGGTGGAGCAAGGTAGTCACTTGGGGAAATCAGGAAGTTCTTGGCTGTGATGGGTTATTTAATCTAGAGGACAGTCTTCTGAGAGAATGTGGTCACTTCCCTAATCCGGAAAGGTACATATATTCAAATTCTGCTTAAAGAGCAAATAATAATCCAGTTCATCTGAAGGCTATAAGTATGGTAAAATTGAGAGTTTTGTTCCAGACAGTAAATGTCCTGAATGCCAACCTACAGTGTGACCTTCATTCAGAAAGTGGAAGTTTGTGAGAAGGGAGATTACATTTCCAAAATTATGTTAAAAAGATAAAACTGATAGTAGTGGTATGTGCATTAGCTTGGAGAAGGAGAAACTAGAAGCGTGGTGAAAAGTCAGGTGGTAATTTTAAGAGGCTAAAAGCCCAGATCAGGCTGATGGAATTGGTAACAGAATCTACTGCAGGATGGGCAGACAGGCCGGAAACCTAGAAGAGGCAATATTCCAGTTCAAGTCTAAGAGACTGTCAGCTATAAATGTTCTTTTGCTCAGAGGTGACTGATCTCTTTGTTCTATTCAGGCCTTCAACTGATTAAATGAGTCCCAACCACATAATGGAGGGCAATCTGTTTTACTTGAAGACCACTGATTTATATGATGATATCATCCAAAAACACCCTCACAGAATCACCCAGAATAATGTTTTAATAAATATCTGGGCACCTTGTGTCCAGCCAAGTTGACACATAAAATAAGCTATCGCAATAGATTATGCAGATATTTTTATACTATGTCTCCCTAAAGGGCATCAATTCAGGTATACATTTCTGGTATTGGACTTAACGACATAGATAATTCTATGTATTAGAATTTTATGAATGAGAAAAAAAGAGAGAGGAGAAAGTTCAAACCTTTAAAACTACAGATATTTCAATACACAGCAAAAAGAACAAGCATTAACTTTTATAAGAGAATACATAGGTACAAAATTAAGACAAAATCACATTTAAATTAGAAATCATTGTACACGTAAGGATTTGGTATAATAAAACCATTTACCTGTTAACAGTAAAAGACTTTTTATTAATCTTATTGCAAAGAAGTCTATACAATATGTGTTTCCTGTTGCTCTTTACATGTAGAATATATCAGTCTTAATAAAAGGAATATGGTATTTCTAATCTAAGAAGGAAGAGTACTCATGTCATATGGGATCTGCAATCTTTCTACATAGTGATAATAATAATAAATTTATTATCAAGAAAAATATTGTATGTAATAACATAAGATTTTACTGTTTCTCTTTTATTTTTCTTATAGTAGTCTGGGAAGAAAAAAATGCATTGGATAATAATACCTGAAGAAACTTCTCTCCAAGCTTTAAGCTATATAAGAAGTCTGACCAAGTTCATTTAATAAATGAGAAAACTGAGCATTTGCACTATCAAATGATTTGCTCAGGACATGTGTGTGAAGGGCAACAGAGTGACGCATTGATTCTGCTGACCCTTGGTCTGTCCATTGTTACCAACTGTCCTACTCTCATTCAACCTGTTCATTTATCATCTTAAATGTTGAAATCACCAGTGCAAAATCCACTCAAATTATTAACCACACTTGAAAAAGTAAATACCAAAAAGGTATCAGGTCCTCAAAAGAAGAAAACTGCCTCTTCATGGTTTGTGTAAAACATTTCCCCTTAATTCCATCTTTAAAATTTTCTTAATTATCTATTTAAAGTGGGAAACATCAGTTTTATTTTACCTATAATGTCTATGTGCTGAGAATGTACTAAAAGAAAAAAGAATAAACCAGAATAACAAATATACAGCTTTTAGGCCTCTTTCCTCCTGGGTTTGCTGTAGACACTTCACTTACTATATGTACTATATGACATCCTGATGGGCAGACATACATTGTAAATAGATCACCATTGACATGCAAGATAAGACTGATTTGTCTTCCCTGATATACAGTTACTTGGTCATTTTTAGCAAGAGTTTATTAAAATAATATAGTTTCCTGAGGAAAGTTTTTTAAAAAAGAGTTTATTCTTATCTCAAGAATCAGGCATCCCCCCAAACATAAGATCTTCTCCTATATATTTAGTTTCCAGAAAGTGATGGAGGTATAATAAACAGTGGTCTGGAGAACTAAACTTTTTTTTTAAATTCTATTTTATTATTCATATTGTCTTTTATATTATATGATTAAGTATTTAAAAAAAACATTTAATATTATGTCTTAGTGGGAAAAATATAATCCAAATTACAGACATGTTAGCAATATACATATTTTTTTCTATTAGTTTCTTTTATTATTTTAACCTAAGTTTTTTTTCTAACATCTTTATTGAAGTATGATTCCTTTGCAATGGTGTGTTAGTTTCTGCTTTATAAAAAAGTGAATCAGCTATACAAATACATATTTCCCCATATCTCCTCCCTCTTGCATCTCCCTCCCAACCTCCTTATCCCACCCCTCTAGGTGGTCACAAAACGCTGAGCTGATCTCTCTGTGCTATGCCGCTGCTTCCCACTAGCTATCTATTTTACATTTTATAGTGTATATATGTCCATGCCACTCTCTCACTTCGTCCCAGCTTACCCTTCCCCATACCCTGGTCCTCAAGTGCATTCTCTACGTCTGCGTCTTTATACCTGTCTGGCCCCTAGATTCTTCAGAACTATTTTTCTGTTTTTGTGTCAGTACCATACTGTCTTGATTACTGTAGGTTTGTACTGTAGTCTGAAGTCAGGGAGTCTGATTCCTCCAGCTCCGTTTTTCTTTCTTAAGATTGCTTTGACTATTCGGGGTCTTTTGTGTTTCCATACAAATTGGGAAATTTTTTGTTCTAGTTCTGTGAAAAATGCCATTGGTGGTTTGATAGGGATTGCATTTAATCTATAGATTGCTTTGGATAGTATAGTCATTTTCACAATGTTGATTCTTCCAATCCAAGAACATGGTATATCTGTCCATCTGTTTGTATCATCTTTAATTTCTTTCATCAGTGTCTTATAGTTTTCTGCATACAGGTCTTTTGCCTCCTTAAGTAGGTTTATTCCTAGGTATTTTATTCTTTTTGTTAAAATGGTAAATGGGAGTGTTTCCTTAATTTTTCTTTCAGATTTTTCATTGTTAGTGTTTAGGAATGCAAGAGATTTCTGTGCATTAATTTTGTATCCTGCTACTTTACCAAATTCATTGATTGACTCTAGTAGTTTTCTGGTAGCATCTTTAGGATTCTCTATGTATAGTATCATGTCATCTGCAAACAGTGACAGCTTTACTTCTTCTTTTCCGATTTGGATTCCTTTTATTTCTTTTTCTTCTCTGATTGCTGTGGCTAAAACTTCCAAAACTATGTTGAATAATAGTGGTGAGAGTGGACAACCTTGTCTTGTTCCTGATCTTAGAGGAAATGGTTTCAGTTTTTTCACCATTGAGGACGATTTTGGCTGTGGGTTTGTCATATATGGCCTTCATTATGTTGAAGTAAGTTCCCTCTATGCCTACTTTCTGGAGGGTTTTATCGTAAATGGGTGTTGAATTTTGTGGAAAGTTTTTCTGCATCTATTGAGATGATCATATGGTTTTTCTTCTTCAATTTGTTAATATGGTGTATCACATTGATTGATTTGTGTATACTGAAGAATCCTTGTATTCCTGGGATAAACCCCACTTGATCGTGGTGTATGATCCTTTTAATGTGCTGTTGGATTCTGTTTGCTAGTATTTTAACAATATATTTTAAAAATTGTTGTATGGTTGTCTATGGAAGTAACTGTGTACATAATGAGGGATGTACCTCAGGCCTAAGCTGTGCACTCTCAACAATTCAGACATCTCTCAGCAAGTATAGAATAGGAGCTTGATGGGATAAGAAAAAAAAAAAAAATTTGGGAAGCTGTGACCATCACTAAATCTCTTTCCCATATCTCAACATTTGGGGCAAGATGGGAAAAATGGCATATTTTCATTAGCATTTGCTATGTGCCTAACAGTCAACATGCATAACTCCTGCACTCCAGGGAGCTCAAAAGGAAAAACGTCCTGAGAGAGAGACCGTGAATGAAAGAAACCCCAATAAATGTGAAAGCCTAAGCTCTCCTTGAACTCTTGTCTTCTGCCTGTGACCACCAAGGCGATTTTCCATGTGGCCCTGCATAGCATGCCCTGCTGCACATCCTCTCTAGGACCTGGTCTTGGTGCTCTGGCGGGGTGTCAGGCCTGAGCCTCTGAGGTGGGAGAGCCCAGTTCAGCACATTGGACCACCAGAGTCCTCCCAGTCCAATGTAATATCAACTGGTGAGAGCACTCCCAGAGATCTCTGTCTCAAAGCGAAAACCCAGCTCCATTCAATGATCAGCAAGTTCCAGGGCTGAACACCTCATGCCAAACAACTATCAAGATAGGAATACAACCCCACAGATTAGCAGAGAGGCTGCCTAAAATCATAAGAAATTCACAGACAACCCAAAACACACTGCCGGATGTGGTCCTGCCTGCCAGAAAGACAAGAACCAGCCTCATCCACCAGAACACAGGCACCAGTCCCCTCCACAAGGAAGCCTACATAACCCACTAACAAACCTTACCCACTGGGGGCAAAAACCAAAATCAACGGGAACTACAAACCTGCAGCCTGCGACAAGGAGCTCCCAAACACAGTAAGTTAAGCAAAATGAGAAGACAGAGAAATACACAGCAGATGAAGGAGTGAAGTAAAAACCCACCAGACCAAACAAATGAAGAGGGAATAGGTAGTCTACCTGATAAAGAATTCAGAGGAATGATAGTAAAGATGATCACAAATCTTGGAAATAGAATGGAGAAAATACAAGAAATGCTTAACAAGGACATAGAAGAACTAAAGAACAAACAAAAAATGATGAACAACACAATAAATGAAATTAAAAATTCTCTAGAAGGAATCAATAGCAGAATAACTGAGGCAGAAGTACAGAGAAGTGACCTGGAAGACAAAGTAGTGGAAATAGCTACCGCAGAGCAGAATAAAGAAAAAAGAATGAAAAGAATTGAGGACAGTCTCAGAGAACTCTGGGACAATATTAAACACACCAATATTTGAATTATAGGGGTCCTAGAAGAAGAAGAGAAAAAAGAAAGGGACTGAGAAAATATTTGAAGAGATTATAGTTGAAAACTTCCCTAATATGGGAAAGGAAATAGTCAATCAAGTCCTGGAAGCGCAGAGAGTCCCATACAGGATAAATCCAAGGAGAAACACACCAAGACACATATTAATCAAACTATTAAAAATTAAACACAAAGAAAAAATATTGAAAGCAGCAAGGGAAAAACAACAAATAACATACAAGGGAATCCCCATAAGGTTAACTGCTGATATTTCGGCAGAAACTCTGCAAGACAGAAGGGAGTGGAAGGACATATTTAAAGTGATGAAAGGGAAAACATAGAACCAAGATTACTCTACCCAGCAAGGATGTCATTCAGATTCAATGGAGAAATTAAAAGTTTTTCAGACAAGCAAAAGCTAAGAGAATTCAGCACCACCAAACCAGCTTTACAACAAATGCTAAAGGAACTTCTCTAGAGAGGAAAAGCAAGAGAAGGAAACGATCTACAATAACAAACCCAAAACAGTTGAGAAATTGTTAATAGGAACATACATATCGATAATTACCTTAAATGTAAATAGATTAAATGCTCCAACCAAAAGACATAGACTGGATGAATGGATACAAAAACAAGACCCGTATATATGCAGTCTACAAGAGACCCACTTCAGACCTAGGACGCATACATACTGAAAATGATGGGATGGAAAAAGATATTCCATGCAAATGGAAATCAAAAGAAACCTGGAGTAGCAATTCTCATTTCAGACAAAATAGCCTTTAAAATAAAGACTATTACAAGGACAAAGAAGGACACTACATAAAGATCAAGGGATCAATACAAGAAGAACATATAACAATTCTAAATATTTATGCACCCAACATAGGAGAACCTCAATACATATGACAAATGTTAACAGCCATAAAATGGGAAATCGACAGTAACACCATCATAGTAGGGGACTTTAGCACCCCACTTTCACCAAGCAACAGATCATCCAAAATGAAAATAAATAAGGAAACACAAGCTTTAAGTGATACATTAAACAAGATGGACTTCTTTGATATTTATAGGACATTCCACCCAAAAACAACTGAATGCACTTTCTTCTCAAGTGCTCATGGAACATTCTCCAGGATAGATCATATCTTGGGTTACAAATCAAGCCTTGGTAAATTTAAGAAAATTGAAATCATATCAAGTATCTTTTCTGACCACAATGCTATGAGTCTAGATATCAGTTACAGGAAAAATATCTGTAAAAAATACAAACACATGGAGGCTAAACAATACACTACTTAATAACCAAGAGATCACTGAAGAAACCAAAGAGGAAATGAACAAATACCTAGAAACAAATGACAATGAAAACAGAATGACCCAAAACCTATGGGATGCAACAATAGTAGTTCTAAGAAGGAAGTTTATAGCAATACAATCCTACCTCAAGAAACAAGAAACATCTCAAATAAACAACCTAACCTTACATCTAAAACAATTAGAGAAAGAAGAACAAAAAACCCCAAAGTTAGCAGAAGGAAAGAAATCATGAAGATCAGATCAGAAATAAATGAAAAAGAAATGAAGAAAACAATAGCATACATCAATAAAACTAAAAGCTGGCTCTTTGAGAAGATAAATGAAATTGATAAACCATTAGCCAGACTCATCAAGAAAAAAAGGGAGAAGACTCAAATCAATTAGAAATGAAAAAGGAAAAATAGAAATGAAAAAGGAGAAATAAAAACTGACACTGAAGAAATACAAATGATCATGAGAGGTTACTACACACAACTATGTGCCAATAAAATGGACAACATGGAAGAAATGGAAGAATTCTTAGAAAAGCACAACCTTCTGAGACTGAACCAGAAAGGAATAGAAAATATAAACAGGCCAGTCACAAGCACTGAAATTGAAACTGTGATTAAAAATCTTCCAACAAACAAAAGCCCATGATGAGATGGCTTCACAGGTGAATTCTATTAAGCATTTATAGAAGAGCTAACACCTATCCTTCGCAAACTCTTCCAAAATATAGCATAGGGAGGAGCACTCACAAACTCATTCTACGAGGCCACCATCACCTTTATACCAAAACCAGACAAAGATGTCACCAAAAAAAAAAACTACAGTCCAATATCTCTGATGAACATAGACGAAAAACTCCTCCAAAAAATACTGGCAAACAGAATTCAACAGCACATTAAAAGGATCATACACCATGATCAAGTGGGGTTTATCCCAGGAATGCAAGGATTCTTCAATATATCAAAATCAATCAATGTGATAAACCATATTAACAACCGAAGGGAATAAACCATATGATCATCTCAATCGATACAGAAAAACTTTCTACAAAATTCAACACCCATTTATGATAAAAACCCTTCAGAAAGTAGGCATAGAGGGAACTTACCTCAACATAGTAAAGGGCATATATGACAAACCCACAGCCAACATTGTTCTCAATGGTGAAAACCTGAAACCATTTCCACTAAGATCAGGAACAAGACAAGGTTATCCCTCACAACTATTATTCAACATAGTTTTGGAAATTTTATCCACAGCAATCAGAGAAGAAAAAGAAATAAAAGGAATCCAAATCGGAAAAGAAGAAGTAAAGCTGTCACTGTTTGCAGATGACATGATACTATACATAGAGAATCCTAAAGATGTTACCAGAAAACTACTAGAGTTAATCAATGCATTTGGTAAAGTAGCAGGATACAAAATTAATGCACAGGAATCTCTTGCATTCCTATACATTAATGATATAAAATCTGAAAGGGACATTAAGGAAACACTCCCATTTACCATTTCAACAAAAAGAATAAAATACCTAGGAATAAACCTACCTAAGGAGACAAAAGACCTGTATGAAGGAAACTATAAGACACTGATAAAGAATTTAAAGATGATACAAAGAGATGGAGAGGTATACCATGTTCTTGGATTGGAAGAATCAACACTGTGAAAATGAATATACTACCCAAAGCAACCTACATATTCAGTGAAATCCCTATCACACTACCAATGGCATTTTTCACAGAACTAGAACAAAAAAATTCACAGTTTGTATGGAAACACAAAAGACCCTGAGTAGCCAAAGCAATCTTGAGAAAGAAAAAAGGAGCTGGAGGAATCAGGCTCCCTGACTTCAGACTATACTACAAAGCTACAGTAATCAAGACAGTATGGTACTGGCACAAAAACAGAAATATAGATCAATGGAACAGGATAGAAAGCCCAGAGATAAACCCACGCACATATGGTCACCTTATCTTTGTTAAAGGAGGCAAGAATATACAATGGAGAATAGACAGCCTCTTCAACAAGTGGTGCTTGGAATACTGGACAGCTACATGTAAAATAATGAAAACACTCCCTACCACCATACACAAAAATAAACTCAAAATGGATTAAAGACCTAAATGTAAGGCCAGACACTATCAAACTCTTAGAGGAAAACATAGGCAGAACACTCTATGACATAAATCACAGCAAGATCCTTTTTGACCCAGCTCTTAGAGAAATGGAAATAAAAACAAAAATAAACAAATGGGACCTAATGAAACTTAAAGGTTTTTGCACAGCAAAGGAAACCATAAACAAGACCGAAAGACAACCCTCAGAATGGGAGAAAATATTTGCAAATGAAGTAACTGACAAAGGATTAATCTTCCCAATATACAAGCAGCTCATGTAGCTCAATATCAAAAAAACAAGCAACCTAATCCAAAAATGGGCAGAAGACCTAAATAGACATTTCTCCAAAGAAGATATCCAGATTGCCAACAAACACATGAAAGGATGCTCAACATCACTAAACCATTAGAGAAATGGAAATCAAAAGTACAATGAGTTATCACCTCACACCTGTCAGAATGGCCATCATCAAAAAATCTACAAACAATAAATGCTGGAGAGGGTGTGGAGAAAAGGGAACCCTCTTCACTGTTAGTGGGAATGTAAATTGATACAGTCACTATGCAGAACAGTATGGAGGTTCCTTAAGACACTAAAAATAAAACTACCATGTGACCCAGCAATCCCATTACTGGACATATACCCTGAGAAAACCATAATGCAAAAAGAGACAGGTACCACAATGTTCATTGCAGCTCTATTTACAATAGCCAGGACATGGAAGCAACCTAAGTGTCCATTGACAGATGACTGGATAAAGAAGATGTGGCACATATATACAATGGAATATTACTCAGCCCTAAAAAGAAACGAAATTGAGTTATTTGTAGTGAGGGGGGTGGACCTAGAGTCTGTCATACAGAGTGAAGTAAGTCAGAAAGAGAAAAACAAATATCGTACGCTAACACATATATATGGAATCTAAAGTAAGAAAGTGGTCTGACAAACCTAGGGGCAGGACAGGAATAAAGATTAAGACATAGAAAATAGACTTGAGGACACGGGAAGGCAAAAGGGTAAGCTGGGATGAAGTGAGAGAGTGGCATGGACATATATACACTATCAAATGTAAAATAGCTAGTGGGAAGCAGCCACATAGCACAGGGAGATCAGCTCGGTGCTTTTTGTCCACCTAGAGAGGTGGGATAGGGAGGGTGGGAGGGAGACGCAAGAAGGAGGAGATATGGGGATATATGTATATGTATAGCTGATTCACTGTGTTATACAGCAGAAATTAACACAACATTGTAAAACAATTATACTCCAATAAAGATGTTAAAAAAAAAAGTTAACTTGCGTTATGTAATTTAATACTTTCAACCAGCCTTTGAGGTATATGTTACAGAAAGTCCTGTATTGCAGATGAGAAGATTTCAGCTTGGAGTAGTTAAATAACTTCCCCACGGTGAACCATCACATTTTAATAGAATAAAATTATGTAAGGTATGTGAGTTTGGTGCGGGTGTACAATGCAGTAAGTTTGTAAATCATCACTTTTGTGTCGTCTGATTTTCAAACATGGAAATGAGATAAAAAAGATCTTTTTCTTCCTGATCCAACCCAGAGGGCAACCCAGTTTAGAATAAAAGCATTTGTCCGTATTCATTTCATGGGGACACGGGAGATGGCAGTTTGATCATCCAGGAAACTCACCTTTTTAACCAGAGAGAGAGCATCTCAGTGGGTTTGAAGCGGAGCAGGACACTATGGTCATTCCTCCCATGTCCTCCTTCTGCCTTTCATGTGTGGAAAAACTTTAGCCAAAGAGTAAGTTTAATCAGAGAAGTGAGAAAATGCAGAAACAAGGGAAAACAGTCCAAGTCTGAATAATAATAGTTTAGTCATTAAGCATAGTCAAGGACTTTTAGCTCTTCTTCAAGGGTTATAGATAATATTCTGAGCCATGTCCTGTGAGTTGTCTTATAGATACTGAAACCCCTACCAGGTGGAAGAAGTTAATTACACGATGATCAGACTGTAGCCATGGCATAAGCTGCCCCAGTTCCAAGAACTAGCCTCAAGTACATGGGAACAAACTGACCTTGGAACTGAAAACTAACCGTACCTAAAACAATCAAGATGATGCTGGTCAGACCATCGATGACCAATTTCAAGATGACCGTCAGAGCTGCCTGTGCTGTTTCTGCATGTAGCCCCTCCCTCAGCCTATAAAAGCTCTTGCCCACTGGTTGCAGGGGCAGGGAGTCAGCCTTTGGACAGGAGACTGCCCTGCCTCCACTCTCCCACCCCTGGTTGCCAGCATCCCAAATAAAGCAAACTTCCCTTTCCACCAACCTTGCGTCTTTATTGGCTTTGGAGCGGCGAGCAGTCGGACCGCTCTTTCAGTTACAGGTTGAGGCTTCCAATGATAGAAATTCAAGTAGCAAGTTAAAGAAAAACATGTTGTTTTTAAAATTATTTTCTTTTAATTTTGCTACATCTTACCCTAGACTGGTAGATGGAAAATGCCTATAGCAGGCAATAATTATGAAAAGAATATTTTTTGTTGAAATCTATACTATTATTTGTTTTCCACTTGTCATTTGTCCCTTCACAAAGAGAGGGAAGGAGATGACCTGAATAAAACATCATGCATGATGCCTGGAATATGCTAAGTGCTCAGTGATGTTAGCTCTTTTTCCCTTTTTGCTTTCTCTTCTGTGAAGCAGAACTAATTCAGATACTTGCAGGTCATGGGACTGTTTCTTTCCAGGATTATGGGTTTTGGGAAAGCTTAGGCCTATGAGTATTACTTGCATGCTAATGGAAATGGTAACTTAATTTAGAGTTCAAGATCGAGGGATTTTAGTATTGAATTTAATGCTGAGTTACATTTCCTTTTAGGCATTTTCTGAGGCATCATGTGGACTTCTAACTTTCCCAAAAGCCAGGTGTCTTTACTGTAAAGAGTACATTTGTGTTTATTTTATTTGATGTATGTGTACTCTATGCACTTGTCAAAAAAGAGCAACAACTGAGAACACATCTGCATCTGGTGATGCACTCACCTCCCCCCTTGGGAAAGCAAGATGTTCAGGTATTTCACAATGTCTGCTCCTCATGATCATCTGAAGGGGCCCAGGGCCTCTCAGACTCTTTTATTTTTCATAATATCCACATTGCAAAATAAAGAACATTCTAATCTGTGTTCAAGGATATTTTTCAAAGTGACATCTCATTAAATTGACTCATATGATAAGGGAAGTGACATGCCACTTGTCTGAGTATTGGTGAAGACAGTGGTATGTATAGAAATATATAGAGTGAATAGAAAAAAAAATACACCATGCCAAGAAGACTCCCTGCTGTGCAATTTCCTATTCATTCACCAAGTATTAGAAGAGCCATAATTGCATGTCAAACACTGTCATTGGTGAAAAAGAACCTCCAAGAAATAGAACCCAATTTATTTTTTTCAAGGAGCTTGCAGAATGTCCAGTCTATAAACTCTAAAGTTGATTTCTAATCTTATTCCAAGAGCCATTTGTTCAATTTCAAATTCCCAGCAAAAGGTAGGTGAAAAATGGACATTTATGAATGAATGAATAAAAATATTAGAAAGCCAATATGGGCAGAAACACTTTCCTTTTATGTGAAGTGCCATGATTGCACTTATTGTTAGAGCCAGTCACAAATGGCTGTGTACAAAATTATGGGACCATCTGGCTTTCCACCTGGTTGTACATGCTTCTATTTCTGAATATTTTTTACAAGGTATCTAATAAAAATCACAGAAGAAAAAAATGAAGGCAACAACTAGATTTATAGATTTAACAGCTTTGCAGTATGCAATTCTCTTTAAAGAACCTATTTGTTTTGTCAACTTTCTTCAATAAATGAAGCACTTTGCTTTCTTGAAATAAGCTAATAAAAACAAGCTGCTAAATCTAATTCAATCAATATGATAAATTCATAAAAATGAAATCAGACAGTTGAAATATTGATTATACATTTCCTAAAAGTTAAACGATGTAAGATGGAAATTAGGTAGTATGTAATTAGGTATAATTAGGTGTAATACCTAATTAGGTGTAATTAGGTATCAAGATAATCTCTCAAACTGGTTGCCACAAATTTTAGATATCTAGATTTGTCAGAAGAGACATACCTGTCTCCCCCCACACCTATAATGAAGAAAAGAGGTTGCATTATATTTTACCAGCGTCTTCATATTCCGAGGAATAAAGGATAGCAGGATTATATCTCTCATGTTATTTTTAAAAGGACTGGAACTGAATCTGAATTCCAGTTCTGCCACTTGCATGCCTTGTGACCTGGTTGCAATGTCCCATTCTTTTCTCCACTGGTACCCTAATCAGTACAATCTATTCAATAATGGTAATACACTCCCCATGGGAGTGGTGAGAGGTTTTAGTTATAGGATGTATAAAATGCAATAAGTATCTAGCATGTAATGCATTCTCTGTATATATTAGTTCTTTCCTTTCATTCTTTGTGAAAGTTTCCACACTCATGCACTGCCTTTTACATGCATAGTGACCGTGGAGTGGCATCAGGTAAAGTTAAGTCAGGACAGGAAAATGATGAACAGGCAAGCACCCCTGGTGATATGATAGGAGGCTTCTTGGTGCCACTCCTATCCCAACCATCTTCAGTTATCAGAGAAGATCCTGCAGAGAAGTCATTGGAGAAGTCCTTCCTTTCTATGTCTTACGAGGCAGTAGCTTCCAACACAAAATATTCTGATTCATGATGTCTGGGCTGGTCTTCAGGATTCTGTGTTTTTTAAAAGTTTCTCAAGTAATTCTAATGTGAGCAGCATTTAGTCATCACTGCTCTATGACGTGTATCCAATCCAGAATCTATGATTGGTCTTTTCACGCAAATTAATAGCCCTTGTTTTGGGAGGTTAGCAATAATTACAAGAATAGATTCTTCATTTTGAAGAAGATTCTGAATCCATTCTGCTATCTTGAAGTGAACTGGACTTAGTGTGTTTGGTCCTAAGTGTCTGTTTTCCAATTTCTTTCTCCAATGTTACCCTCATAAAACAATAAGAACAACATAAAATAAACAACAACAAATTTCCTGGATGTACCTGACACAAAATAAACCTGGTTCATTAGCAGTTGCAGGTTATAACCTTCATGGTAAAAAAAAAATCCCTTACTGTAATATAGATATCATCTGCTGAGAGAATTAAGATGATTATTTCCCTGGATAATGTCCTGGAGATAGTACAGCTTATTACCCTGAGATATATTTTTGCTGCTTCTGGCAGAACATTCAGTTCCATTTGGTTGTTTATATTTACAATCATTAACTTTCTAGTTAAGACTATTCTGGTTGAAATTGTTCTTATGTGATGGTATCCTTCTGCCTCTTCTATTTTGTATTAGGAAATAAGGGAATTGAAATACACTTTTTGGCTTTAAATTAAATCAATCTATTTAATTACAATGAAGTTCATGTTTGATATTGAATCCTTCAAGCCTTTTCAAATTCTGAACAATCATAGCACTGACATTGTCCTTAGACCATCAGGATCTGTAAACATGGTACAGTTTGTATGACTGTCCTATCAGGAACATCAACTTGTTATAAACATATATACACATGGGTAGTACCTTACCAAGGAATAGTTTTGAGCAATGGGAAAACTTTTAAACAAAACTCTGATCCTCCCTTATGTGTGTGTAGAAATATTTACTATCATTGTTACCTATCTGTTATCTGATTTTAGATGACAGTTCACAATTTTAGAAGCAAAATGTGTATCTCTATTTAACTATACTAGGTAAATATAAGGCTGACTTAATGATTTTCAACTTGTAAGATGCTCTATTCCCAAGCAAACAACTAAGTTATAAAGATTTAACATTATTATAATAATATTAATTATCTATCTTTTTATTAGGAAACCTTTTTCTTATGAATTTTGTGAGTTTTGTGAACTATTTTGGTCAATTTTTACCATAGTTCCTGTTTTGCTGGGCCCAGAGCCTATGTGCCAAAAATCTTTTCCCTCAAAACTTTCATGTGTAAGTCAAAGAAAATTTATTCCTTATGCTTTTCATTTATTTACGTTTACTCTTAAAGTCATCCAAATGTTTTATGTAAGAGCTTTTTGAATTCCAAGGGACATTACAGGGCTCCCAATGTCCCAAGGAAGCACGCTGCTGAAATATTTTATCTTCTAGATGTTCATTTTTCTATTTTTAATATATACTCTAAGAAAGCAAAATAAAAAGATTGTGTGCCCCTTTCTTTTTTGATTGGAATAATTCAAGGCTAACATAAATTTTATATAAGTAATTCAAAACAATATGGATTGTGACTCACCAATTTTGCATCCTATTACTCTGGCTCCAATATTCTCATGGTTGTAATTCTGAAAATGTATACATAAAACATATTGTACATGATGATTAACTACACACACACATTCATCACCCAGGCATGTGTAGCACAAATACAGAAGACAAGAGGAAAAGGAGGGAGCATCATCCATTTTTAAAAGATTTAAAAAACATTGTAGTAGTGAACAGTGAGAGCTCATAAGAAGCTTAAGCAGAGATGGCTAAAGCTTCAAGTAATAGAGGAGAAAACTTCATTGCAGATGGCAGCCACCCTTCTTTGACATAACATCTCAACTATCAAGAAGATTGAAAAATATTTATATATATCTAAAATCATGAAGATTAATTGATGGACCGTTTAAGAAACTTTCACCATTCCCAGGTCACTTCCTTCCATGGTAACTGCTGACCCAGAGGTAACTTTTTGAGAATTTTCAAGTCTTGATGGGCTGCCATTCGGCCCAACTTGCCTTCTTAGCCAGGTGAATTTGTATAATGAAAAAGCACATGTCAGACTTGACTTCTTACCCTCATGAAGGTAGCTAGAAATTCAAAGGAAAGAGAGTAATCTCTTCCAAAGAAAGTAAACCAACAAATTGGGGGATGTTTATAGTGGGTATGAGTACCACAGATACACAACTTCCTCTTTTAGTTTTAGGATGGTGCACACTTGGATTTGCTCTTTGGATTTACTTTTCAAAAATGAAAACCCACTAATTAGCTGGCCAAGTCCTGTCTAATAAGTATATCTGAGCAGCCAGCCAGAGTTCCCATTTAAGGAGGAACTTGGCAGAAAAATTACTTATACAATAATATCTATCCAGACATGAGCAAAAGAAAAAAAATGAAACCTCAACAAAAGATTGTCAGGGACATAAAGAGCATGAAAGTGAAAGACCAAGATATAGATACAGAACGATTAATCCAAATTACCCAGAGATAGTTCAGTAAACAGAATAAACTTAAAATAATGTAAGTACTAAAATGGAAGACAGGGGAGAAATTACTACTGCCATATAACAGGGACAGAAAGTCACAAAAGGGATGATCAAAGTAAAAACTCTTGGAAATTAAAAATATAATTGCTATAAAAAGTGGAATCAATAGATAAACTAGAAAAAAAAGTAGAGAAAATTTCCCAAGAAAAAGGAGTTGGGGAAGGAAAGTAAATAAGAGAAAGGTTAAGTAAGAGACATATCATCAATCTAGGGGAGTGCTTTTCAATATTTACTTTTTGGATAAATGATTCTTTGTTAATTGCTGGACATTTATCACTGATATTCAGCGGCTTGGAATGACTGTCATTATAACAACGTAAAACTTCTCCACATATTTTCAAAACCCTCCTAGCGGGGAGACTCCTCTGTCAGTTGACAGCCACAGATCCAGGAGGTCCATACACAGCTTATATAAGCTCAGGGAAAGGACACACACACACACAAGCACACACAGAAGGGGCTAGAACCAATATCTGCCTCTAGAAGTATAGTCAAGTAATAATTCTGGAAAACACTCCTGCTATAAAACACTTATAACACATATATTAAAATATATATACAGTTTTTTTAAATGCATAACTGCTTGTAAGAAGTTAAAGGAAATTCCTAGGAACAACAGAATAATAAATCAATTCCAAAGGCAAGATGGGCCTGAGGGTATTTTCCAATTCCAGGAATACAAAACATCGTATTTAAATGCAGCACTCATGTGCTAAATAATATACTTAACATATATGAGCATAATAATAATTTTAAGAGCTACAAGTTTACACAAAACTCTTAGTTCTGAGTCTTCCTCCTCTGTCCTACGCTAGTGTCTGCTTCAGAGACAGAACTTTTTACCCAAATATTGTTTGAAATTCCCTTATATATATTAAAAAACTACCCATATATCTATTAGATTTATTTGCTTATGAGATTTGTAGATATAGTTATATAACAATGTAACACACTCTATAATATTTCTTGACTTGATTTCTTTCTATTCAAAATTCCTAAGACTCATCTATTTGACATCAGGGAACTGTCCCTCCATTGAGTTTTTACAGTTACACAGTGTTTCGCTATATGAACTACAATTTTCCTCCTATAGATGAACATTTAAATTATTACATTATTGTTATGAACAATGCTGCTATGGATACTCTGTGACTTAAATATGGCTGTGAATAGTTTGACACTCTTTCTGTGAAAAAGTGTAGACTATTTCCTCCCTTCTTGAATCTGGGTTAGCCTGTGATGATTTAACCAATGAAATGTGGAGAAAATGATACCTTGTCAGTTTCAGATCTAGCTCTAAAGCGGATTTATAGTTTCAGCCTCGTATTGTATAGAGCTGAGCTGCAGTGCAGTCTATATACAGTCAGAAGGTAGCCTGACTATTTTAATGAAGAGACCTAGTGGAGAGGCTCTAAGATCTACTTGTAGAGAAGCAGAGGAGCCCATACATCCAAGGCCAGCCTCCAACTGTCCCTATCAAGACACCAAGCTATCATGAAAACTCCAGAGAGACAAGTTGTCAGGCCAGTGGGACACCACTGAGTGACCTCATTGATGGCACTTGGAGCAGAAGAATCACTAAAATAAGGCCTTACTGATTTTCAACCCAAAGTATTAAGTTCATAATAAAGTGAATGTGGTTTTAAACCACTGAGTCTATGGGTACTTTGTTGTGTAGCAATAGGTCATCAAAACACTCCTGGTATGTTGTGAACATGAGTTTTGATAGGAAATATACTTAGTGAAATTTTTGAGTCATAGACTATGCACATTCCCAAATTTACAAGATAATACACAAATGTTTTTTTTTCAAAGTGATTATGCCAAGTTACACTCCCACCAGCAGTATAAGATGTTGATCAACCTGTCCTACAATTGCTCACACTTTATCCTTCCTCTTCAGTACAATGCCCTTTTCTACCTTTTTACCCATTTCAGGTTTAGTTTACTTCTGACTGATTTGTAGCAGTTATAGATTTTAAAAACTTATCGTTTCTTTATTATATCTGTGCGTATGTGTGTCTTTCCAGTATGTTTTGAAGAACAGGAGTTCTTACTTTTTATCTACTCAAATTCATAAACATTTTCTTTCATGCTTTGCACTTCTTGTACCTGTTCTAAGAAATGTATCTCTGATTTCAGATCAAATATATTTGCCTATATTTTCTTCTAAAAACATTAATATTTGCTTTTCACATCTGTCTCTAATCTGCCAGCAATCCAATCTGTTGTTTTGTGTGTGTATGCGTGTATGCAGGTGACATAGGGATCAAATCTTATTTTCTTGTGGAAGATCAATTGTACCAGCATTATTTGCTTCCTTTTCCAATCAGTTGTATATTAAGTATCAATATATGCAGGGATCTGCCGTTGGCCTCAATATTCTTTTCAGTTTATCTTCTTGCCTATCTCTGTACCAATACTATACTGCCTCTGCTATGTAAGAGAACCTAGGAAATAATAGATATTCAACAAATACTTTTTAAAGGAGTGAGTTAATACTGCTTTACAGTAAGTTCTGAAATATGGTAGCACAAGTCCTCTCACCTCACTCTTCCTCAGGAGAACCTTGCCTAATTCTGAGTCTCTCATCAATCATATACATTTTCATTTCAGCTTGTTAAGTAACTTGAAGTACAATATTGGTTCTTCAATCTTAATTATGAAAACCTCATTATTAATCTTCAACAATTATCAATATTTTTAAATGGTGCTTTATACATTCCCCTTTTTCTCCTAAAATATTTTAAAATAAATCTCAGACACCATTCAATTTTGTCAATGCATACTTTGGTATTCATTTCTAAGAAATCCAGAATTTACATAATTTCAATGTTATTGTCAAGCAAGACCAAATTAAGGCAATTCCTTAATATAATTCATACTTCATTTTCAAATTTCCCCAGTGATCTCAAAGGTTTTTTTTTTTTGTTTTGTCTTGTTTTGTTTTTTTAATCCTTGATTAGTTCAGTGAGGTCCCAAGCAAGGACCACCCATTGCTTTTGGCTGTTTGGTTTCTTATGTTTCTCTCTCTGTCTCTTCCTCCATTTAAAAAAAAAAAAAAAAAATCACTTTCAAGACGAATTTTTTGTTTTTATTTTCAAATTGTCCAAAATATTGGGTACATGGAATGTATAACAAATAGAGAGTGATAATGAGGTTTCATTTCAGCCAATGGGCACGGTTGTAAGAACTGAGTCAAGGTATTGCTAATAGTAGGGCTCATCCTCTAGGACCATATAAGTGATTGACATTTTGTCACATGGATGTTGTGTTTGTTTGATCTCTCATAATTGACAGTTCACTTGGGTCTCTACCCTCTCATTCCCTCAATTTTCATCCCTTATATTTATCTCTTCCTATGTAATTCTTTCTATCTCCAGGCTATCTGGGCCATAAATATATTGACAAGAGACAACAGTCATGAATAACAACAAAAGCAACTCTAACTTTCTCCTGCTCACTTCTGGGATATGTCCTAATTACAACCCAGGACTCACAATATATGCTTCTTTTTTCATGTGTAATTTTACTATTTTCAAATTTTATGGTAAACATTTTAAGACAATTTAGGAATTAACCATCAAACCCTTTCTCTTCAATGAAGAAAAAGGAACAAATTGCTCTTTAAAGGAATGAATTGTTCCAGAACATTCTGCTATTTGTGATGGTTTTTGTTTATACCAAAGACTGATACCTACTTCAACTAGAATTTGCAGGTTGAGGGACTGATTATTCTTCTAACATCTTTGGAATCTGAAAACTAAAATTGACACGAGCTTGCATCATGAGATTGAATTTCTTAAATGGGCATGCTTTTGAGAATATGTGATGGATTTTGATACACCTTTTTAAAACCATGCTCTTGAACACAAAAGCCACTTGCTTGTTAATAACACTGTTAAAAATACACACAAGTTTATCACCTCTTGGGACTTCAGGTCACTCTGCACATGCCCCATCATTCTGCCATGAAGTCATTTATTTCTTCTCAATTTGAATAGCTTTAATCAGATCAAAATGTTCCCTCTAAAGAACTGTTTTCAATTGAAGGAAAGAATTCAACATTCTTTTAAAAAGTCTTTACAATATACTACACTGTAATCTGCTTCACACGAACAAAGTACAAATAACAGAAATATTGAAATACTATTTTGAAAGTCTAAACACAGTGAACTAGTCCAGAACCTGATAAGAAATATTTATATTTTTTACTTTTACTTTGATAATGCTGGCAATATATTTTAAACAGTCCACTATATGATATGTGTTTCAAAACTAACAAGTTATATAACTATTTAAACTTGGCATACTCCTTTGTTTTGAGTTGGGTCATGTGGTTTTCTATGCTTTGAAAGCAAGAACTTTAAGACATCAATTTGTGCATTGGTCATAAAGTTTATGATCTCATATGTGGCATAATAGATATGAAAAGGGGTGGAAAAATGATATTCATAATTTCTCAGGATATTAGGCACAAACCAGGACTATCCTGAGCACATTGGTATGTATGGATATCCTACTTATAAAGGCATTTTATAGACATGTTAATAAATATGCCAAAGACTGCAAATTTTCTCCCATTGTTAAACGCTTGAGCAGTTTCCCCCCAACAACTCACAAAATTGGCTCTCTCTAATAAATATTCCTCTTTTAAAAGTTTAAAGTGTGTTTTTTAATGTATAATATTAACTTCTGATTTATTTGTTAAACTTAGTTTCTCTGCCTGGAATCAAAAACATTAAAGCCCGTGATGACTAGCAGTAAGATCCAATGTGGTTTCCTGTTCCTTTTTCTCCAATGAAAACTATTTCCATTTAAAATAGTTTACATATAAGAATTAATGGAAGGAAATATCACTCCCTGGCCAGACCATAAACATTCCATCTAATCATGTTAAATTACTGTTCCAAGGAGCTAAACAACTAGTATAGTCCACATTTTGAGAATAGTTAGCAAGTAGTCAGTACAAAATGATGGAACCTACTTTGTTCAAGGCACTGAAGGAAATAAACAGAAATAAAATATCCAGCCCTAACCTCAATATAATTACAATTTTCTTAAAGTTGAAGGCATGTTTACAACCACCACCACAACAACAGCAGCAGCAAAACCACAAAGCAATAAGAGGTGATACATGACAATAGAGAAAATACACACCAGGAAGGAGTTCACTGTGGGTTGGGGTATTCATGGACCTCATGACCTGAAGTTGGTCTTAAAGAATTATAAGATTTAAAACAGACGATTTTTAAAAGCATGGTTAAAGGTCAAAAGCATAAAAGTTACATTTTAAAGTGTCAGTAAAATGTGGTCTTAAAAATACCCAGGCAAGTGTTTTGAATCCTTTTGGGTTGATCTCCCATAAAGAAGAGAACTTGCCTTGCAGCGAGGCAGACATACTCGAATGTTGCCCTGGAAGGAGGCCTCCTCCAAGGGTTGAGGAAGAGTTTAGATTCTCTCATCTGCATGCTGTCCCTCTTCACTACCTGAAAACTGACAATCAGGGATTTGTGAAGTGGGCATTATCCATGGCTAAGAACAGGTCTGAGACAATTTGTTCAATTCAGGCAAGCTACAGAGAAACCATCTGTGGGTGACTACTTTTGCATGAAATTTTGAATAAATTTGAAATAATGTCCTAGGGGCAAGATTTTCTTCTTTCTCTGTCACAAGTAATCCTGAGACCAAAGGGCCTCCAGCTAGGATTGACTCACTTGAAATGTACAAACATCTCCAATTGCCTCTTCTTTATCTGTCTTTAAATATGCAGTAGTCTCCTTTAGCTGGCAAAAAGAAAAAAAAAAAAAAAAGAAATCTGTATTAGACATTGTCTCCTCTCCCCAGTACACTGGTCACTTTAAGGTTAAATAATGTTAGCTCTCACTGTTGATTCTCAAGTTATATGAGGGACTAAATTTAGATGGTGGGGTCTGGATTAAGGTTAACTGGGTAAGCATTAATTTAAAAAAAAAAGGTCTTTCAGTACAAAATAGGGTACCTGTCTTCAAGTTGTTTGCCCATCCCCCAAGGATTTTGAATTTGTACTTTTAAAGGAGCTTGCAATTAGAGAGTGATTTAACAGTACGAGTGGGCATAGTGTGAGATCAGCACTCCTTATGTTGTGTGTTTGAAACATAAATAGATATAATTTTACTAGAAAGATTTAGGAATATAGAATTTAGCAATACAAATTTAGAGATTTAAATACATTTACACCCCTTCACTCTATAATTCTCAACTCTGTAAAAAATGCTATCCACATGAATAGAATACCTTCAGAAGGAAAATATTAAAAAAATTAAAATCCTACCTATGGATGGTGGAATTACAAGTGATTTTTTCAAAACTCATTCTCCATAGCTTGTTAATCAAGGGACCTAGCAAATGGGATGGTTCTTTCCCATTGTTATGTTCACTGTTCTGAAGCATGTCCAAAACATAGAGATGTTATCTAAAAAGTTTTCTCTTCATGTGCACACACACACACACACACACACACACAGACATATCTCTTAAAAGAAGTTAAAAACTTTCTAACAAGGCAGTCTAAAGCATTTCCTTTTTGAATGGAGAAGTGGGTTTTAAGTGGCATTGCCAATAACCTGAAATTATACATAATGGCCCATCTCTGGGAACCCTGCCACCCATTTAATGGGTGTTAAACTAAGATACCTTTGTTTAGCTCACAGGAAATATCCTGACCAGTCTCACCTGTGAATGCCTGCAGAAAGGAAGAAATTAACACATCCCCTACAGAGTCTGACCAGAACCAGGACTTTACTCCCTCCCCTTTTAGTGTAAAAGAAGCCTGAATTCTAACTCAGGGAAGATGGTTCTTTGGGACTCCAGTCCACCAACTTCTTGGTCTGCTGACTTTCTGAATAAAGTTGCTATTCCTTGCCCCAACAAGGAATGTCAAGAGACAATTCCTTGTCTCATGATTTACTGGCCTGTCATGCAGCAAGCAGTATGAGCTTGGACTCCGTAATGAAAATATCATCAAAATTGTCTATTCAAAAGAAACAAAACTGTCTATTCGAGATATTTCTTTTCATAAATAAAGATAATCACATAACTAATACAAGATAAGAGAGTAGAATCTAGGACTCCACAACTCCAGTTCAGAGAATTTTCCAAGTGTGCAAGACTTAATACGTTAAACTCTGGGATTTTCTTAAACTAGAGGTGGTTCCATGTAATCTCAAAACTAACAAACAAATGCAGATTCTCCTCTCATTTGGTGTCCAGCATGTGTCATGTACCCGATGCTACAATCTGTTGTAAAATATATGGAAATCAAAGAGGAATAAAACGATGAAAGATCTACTAAACTCCACTTTCTCTGTAAGTCTCCTTAAATATTTATCCCAATTACTTCTTACAGCCACCTTTAGAATGATATATTGCAATCTCTGTGGAACAAAATAAAAACACTGAGATTCACAGATTCAAGTCACAAACTTAAAATAGTAAAATCAGAATTTTAACCAAACTGTCTGATTTTAAAACCTAACTTGTCTCTACTGAGTCAGAAGGTATCTATGACTCTTTAGTAAAGTATTTGGCTTAAGATTCAATACATTATTATTATTATTTTTAATCTTTAGAGAGAGGGATCAATGTTATCCTAAAGGGAGATATCTACCAATCAAATAAAGGATTCATATTTGTTCTTAACTTGTTCAACATACTTGAGATAGGAAATAAATAACACATTCAAAATAGGATAATTTTAAGAAAGTTTATTGACAATAACATTAAACAAAGGTACAGACTAAGTACAGGAGAACCTCAAAGGAAACTAGGTTAGCAGCAGTGAAGTTGTTAGCAAGCCTAGACTGAAAGTGGGGACAGGCTACAGAAACCTGGAGAACGGTTGCCGAGAACAAGTTGTTATGAGAGGAGTAGTGACCTATGCCTGGAGGAAACCCCACAGGAAGACATCCAAAAGTTTTATCTAATACCCTAAATTCACTCTCATTCCTCCCTCTGATGGTTGGTGAGGACTCCCCAGGCATTCACTTGACCACAAACTCAATGGAAACAAATTAAGCTATGGAGTGCCAGCAAAGCAATGCCAACTCAGGTTGTATTAGGAGAAAGATAGCTTTCAGAACAAGGAGAGTGTTGGTACACACTATTCTGCATGGTCAGAGAGCACATTTTTGCCTGTTTATGGGAAGTTCATTTTATGAAAATATTGAAAAAAAATGCAGCACTTTGAAAGGAAGAACACTCATATGGTAAATAGTCTAGAATAAACTAGACACTGAGGGAAAAGAAAAGGAAGAGTGTGATACAGACAAAGTATATTAAAAAGCCATTCATGGCTAATAAAGGAACAGAAATACCACTCAGATTATTTTAAGCAAAAAAGGGAGATCTTGGTTAATGAAGAAAACCAAGAAGTGTTCTGTTTTGTTCATGTACCAACACCTAGAATTGTCTCTGTACCAGAGACACAGTATATACTTCTGGTCACCCCACCCACAGGCCACCAAGATAGTCTCACCAAGATTACAAGGAGTAAAGGAAGTGAAGAGAGCTTGAAGAAGAGATGTGAGTAGAGAAAAACAACATATTCACTATAGGTCATGAGCAGTGTTCTTAAAAGTTGCTCATGAGAAAAGAGAATTAGAATTGGTCTATATAGGTCCATAGGACTTAAACTGGGTACTTTTAGGGGGTGAGATATTGACTAAATTATTCAAATCTGTCTATAAATGAAACTGGCAGTGAGGCACCTATCACTAGAAGTGTTTCAGCAAAGAGTAAAACATGTTTCTTTCTAGGTCTAAGGGTTTCTGTGTGATCTGTTAGAGAGTAGATCTTGGAAACACATTGTTTTTTTATTATTAAGCATTTATAATTCTGTTTCTTTCTCCACCATCATCCCCCAGAGTTCAACATGTGGAATAGAAACCCCTTGCTTCAGGCACAATGATATTGCAATGAATCATGGAATTATTTATTAGAAAGCACAAAATATACATAAACTGACAATGAGTAGGCTGTAGGGAGAGGAAGCACAGAAAGAAATGTTTTCTCTTAATGTAAAACAAAACAAAACTCATCACCCTGTCCTTTGCTGAAAGAAGATGGAGAGTAAAAACAGTTATTAGTACTGCATAACATTATGCAGTTCCCAATAAGAAAAAAGCTTTGGTAAAACATTAAAAAGGATTAATTCTCATCTCAATACTACTTCTGAATAGGCACTGTAGCTCTCCAAAAGATCTTGTGTTCCGTTCTGTTTAAAAACAAAATAAAAACACGCAAAGACATCAGTTTAGTATTTTGTAAAGAATTTAGAATGGATTAAAAGAGAGCAAGAGAATCTCATGGACAAAAAAATCAAGTGTTTGTTCATAAAAGCATATTATATTCGAGACTAAAATTAATGATGCACTTGAAAGAAGAAAGACAAGGACTGGGTATTTGCTGTACTTTTCTAAGATGAAGTTTATTAAAAGAAGATTATTAATCCTTGATAAGCATGCATGATTATACATTAGTGTTTTTCATACAATGGTTCTTTTATTGATTGTTTCTTATCTTTAAATATTAGGTAATCTCCAGCAGTGGCAGTATAAATACATCGTGTATTCTTGGGACTTTTTAAAAGGTTATAAAAATGACATAGATTATTTATTTCATGCATTTATAAATTAACCTGAATGAAAATGTCTATGAACCAATAGAAGATGTGTTTAATTTTCTACCAAAGTGTTTTGTGATGATATTTAACTGTTTATACCCTTTATTTGTCAAGTAGTAATGATAAAACATTTCTCTACTTCATAGGGATCTTGAAGGACTAACTTCAGTTACATTGACGAAAGTTCTGTGACCTTCTCAGAAGAAATTCTTATAAATATTTCTAAGACATTCTTGTTATTATAAAACCACTATTGACTGAATTTCTCTGGGAATAGGATGTTCCAGTTAATTTAATTTAATTTTCTGTTGAACTAAGCATTAGTGGATAAAAACTCTTTTATTTCTGTCTACAATGTTAAAATGGTTTATAAAACCTCTTGGGGTATTTTTCTTGCCTAAACGCAGCTCAGTGAACATAAACAACCATCTATATGATAATTTACAATTTGATGCCATTTATACAGCATCTATAATGTGTTGAAAATTGAACTAAACTTGTATTGACACCAGCTGAGATAGGTTGTTGACTGACCATCCTTGAAATAAAATTGTCTTTGTCAATGTACCCTCTCTTTGTATTTTAAGAGCATATTCATTTACATTTTAGTTGATTTGATTGTTACCTATTACCCTTAAAAGCAGTTGTTATACAAGCTCATTGAAAACAGGGAGAAAGAGCTCTAAAATTTGGAAGTATTCCTTGGAATATTAAGAAAAATAAATATAATCAATCTCACAATAAAAAAAAAAAGAAAGCAGGTGACAGTGGGGGAATGCTCTATCTTTATGTCTCATTATGATTAAATTTCTCTGTTCTACCAATGTTTTCAACTGATAGATAAGTTCATTTGGGATTGTACCTCTTCTCTGTCTTCTTTATTTAGTGGCTGATGCTAAACAAATATTTTCCTGTTCTTTGATTAGGCTGCAAATTATATGATTTTACTGAATGTGCAGATTAGAAATCTGATTATCTACAATGTCTGGCCTTTACAACATTATTTAACTTCTTTAAATAATTTTGATTATTTAATTAAAAAATTTAAATTAGGGCATTAGCAGCAGAAAGCTAGTAAGTGCTAGCTCATTTTCATAGTTCATTGTAACTACATACTAATTCATTAACCTTTAGATTATGTAACTGGAGCCAGACCAGAGGGAGATTTCTGCCTCTGGCTAGGATGTAAAAAGCTGGAAGGAACATTGTTTCCATTCTAACAATAATATAAAGTCAAATAAACTATAAAATCATAACTTTTCTTGAGTCCATCAGAAAGCTGAGGTTGTAATCCAACCAAATTATTCGAATTCCAAAGGGAAACATGTCCCTACAAGAGGAGATGGGACACAACACTGGCTCACCTGGGTCAAAACACTGGGGGAAGAAGAGGCTGCTTAGCAGTTACTATAAAAGTGAATAAAAAAAAAAATCAGCTGAAACTTCAGCAAATTATGAAAGGTGAAGTGTGAACTATTATTCATATAAGACTGGAAGAACTGGGGCCCAGACATCCTCTTATCAGCTCTTTTTTTTTTTTTTTTTTTTTTTTTTTTAATTAACCTCACTTAGTAACTAAAAGAAAATCTGGAGGAAGGGCTGGAGACCAAAAAAGCTCCTCTCCTTGGTGGAATCTTGCAGAAAATGATCTTTAACTGCTCAGGGAAGATACAAAGCCCTACCTGTTTCCTCTAAACTCTTTTCTCCTATTAAACAAAAACGTGGAGGAACAATAGCCCATCACCTTAAGGACACAGCAAAGACCCACCGTCACTGGGGAAAGAGCAGAAGAGAAATCCCTGTACTCCAGGGTGTGGTTAAGAAAACAATGCTGGCCTTAGAATCCTATATCTGCACCCACTTAGAGATTTGCTTCCAATGGGGTAGGATTAAGGAATACCTGGTAAAAATCAACACAGATCAAGGGCATAGTTTGGGTGACATGCAGAGAAAGAATGCTGAGAAAGTTCCCCCATCTTGCTCCCCATGAAGCTGGGCACAAAGGATCTGCCTAAACTGAGGCTGAAACTGGACAATAGTAAATTCTTGCCAGCCACCACCCCTAGCCCAGAATCCAGCAACAGGAAAAGTGGTCTATCACTGGAGGAGAGTAATGTCATGGACTGAGATCCCCTGTAGTGTAGGTATGCAGAGATGATGAAAGTGAGGGTGGAACACAAACATTGAGAAAAAAATTAAAAAAAAATTCCTGGCACTCCAGCCACCACTTTAAGCAGAAAGCAACAGTCCTGATAAAAGTACATGAAGACTGTAAGACATAGTAGAAGAAATAGCAACAGAAAAACCCAAACTCTGTTCAACTGAAAAATGTTCAGTTAATACAAAAGTCATCAGAAAAAGGATGAAAAGCAAAGGCAAGAGAAAGCCAACAAAAGATAAAGTGGTAGACATAATTCCAAATATCAATAATTAAGTTAAATGTAAATGATCTAAAAATCAATTAAAATGCAGAGATTGTTAGAATGGGTAAAAAAATTATCCAAATATATCTGCTTATGAAAAAGTCACTTAATACAATGATATAAATAAAAGTACAAGCATGAAAAAGAATACATCATGGAAACACTAACAAAAGAAAACTGAAGTGACTAAATGAATATCAGACAAAATAGACTTCAGAGTAGAAAAATTTACCAGGAACAAAGAGAGATATTGCATAACACTAAAAGGGTAAATTCACCTCACCAAGAAGATAGAAAAATCTTAATTGTGTATGTACCTAACAATAGAACTTCAGATTCCAGGAAGCCAAAACTGATAGAATTGAAAGGACAAATACACAGATCTATATTACAGTTGGAGACTTCAACGCTTCTCTTTTAGAATACATGGAAAGAAAATCAGTAAGAGATGGGCTTGCTGAGCAATGACTTGAAAGCACTGAATCTAATCATTATACTAGATAAATCTGGAAACTGAAATATTGGTTAGCTTCTATTTCCACACTATCTCTGTGTGGAATTAGCAAAATATCTAGTAGTTTTGCTCTTGCTGAATTAGACAATAAAATCAATGACATGCACACACATATACCTCTTCACCCCTGCTTCTCCCCCTGCATACACACATACATTCACAATCCCCATACCCTCCCAACACCTGTTTAAATGCTACTAATAATTTGTGCTTTCATATGTGAAACACTATGATATAAAACAATGAGATAGTTCACTGCAATGGTTTTAATGCTCACTCTCTGTTCTAAGCATCAATCAGTTTACATTTATAAATAGAGAGCAGTATGAAAAGAAAAATTTTAATGAAATTTAGGGATGACCTTGAAAAAGTTTAAAGTTTGATTACCTGACTTTGCTAGGGGTTGTCAGTATATTTAAATCATAATATCTGAAATTCTAGGGACAGAATCAGATGAAGATCTGTTGTGTCCCAAGCTAGACAATAATTTGGTGTTGTCTAACCAATCTTCTCAATTATTCAGCTCCACATTTATTTGGAAAAGAGTCTGAGTGCTGTGTTGGTGAAGTGTGAAGGTGAATGCCCTGTTGGCTACTCTTAGACTCCTCTACTGAGTTCCTGCTATAGAACTGAATGCCCCACTAAGCAAAACAAAGAACTCCAGACCTGTTTTTCTAAGGTCCTTTACTTATGTCTGTTCTTGCCTAATCATGCTTCTTTTGCCAATCCCCAAAATTACCTCTCTTGAGAAAAATTCTGGGAAATAGTTTCTCTACTTCATTAGAGTTCAAATGAGTCCCAAGGTAGCAGGTGAAAATCAAGTGGTTTTCTGCTCACAATACATCCTGCTCCCTTCTGCAAATGCGGCACCTTCCTGTTTTGTGTGATCTAGAGAGTGCCTGTGTCTAACTTCCAGAGTCTCTCCCCTGCTCTCCCACTTACCCTGCCAGCAGAGGGGTCTTCTAGGAGAAAGATTAAGTAACAGAAAAGAGCCTTCATCTTTCTTTCTATTGAATGTTGCAAGGATAGCATGGGGAGAATCTCACTACTACATGATTTCCAACAGCCAAATGGTGTGATTGCAACACTCACCTAATAGGGGCAGCAAGAGTTCAAGTGTGCTGTTATCTTCCTTGGGTATTTACTGATGCCCCTTATTAAGATATCTTTATGGTGGCACTGAAGGTAAAATAAAAAAAAAATCTTAACTGTGGTACTGAGACATGTTTTTATAGATTTTTCAAAAGAACAATTAAAATTTCCCTGTTTTTCTCTCCTCTCTCAGGAATCTTATTTTTGTCCACTTGCTAATTCCTTTGCTTGAAAGAGACAGGAAGAGAGCATCCCACTTTTTTTATTGTTGTTAATGAAAGATCATACAAAAATATGTGGGGGTAGTTTGTACTAATTATACAACTTTTAGTAGTGTGCCGGCTGGCTAAGTTTGGTTGCTGGTGGCAATTTTATAGCAACATTGCAGAAAAGATTCCAATCCAAAGCTAGTTCTGCTGAAAAATGAAAGAAGTGAGAAAAAGCTGAGACTAGTAAAAAAAAATAAGAGCTGAGAGAGCTAAACATTAAATAAAGGGTAACTGCACTAGGGGAAAAAGATATCAGTGGCCGGAGGAAAAATAAATAGGAGGAGCATATTACCCCCCCATAACTATATACTAGCACAAAATACATCTTTATTATTTATGAATTATTAACCATGTTTTTAATTGGGTTCCTTATCCTCCATTAAGTTATAAATTTGACTCATTTACCTAATATCTTCTTACTGAATTTCATGGTAAGTATACGTTGCATTAATAGGTTACACATCTGGTATCAGAGGTAAAAAAATGTCATGATGTGATGACAAAATCTCTATACTAAATTTTAAAGTATTGCAACAAAAGCGGAGAGATTCTACCATCTGTTATTTACATTGAGAATCAGAATTATATAATTATTCAAGATTTTAGAAATTATCTCAATATTTTTATAATGCAGATAAGAAAAAATTAAGCTCCAGAGTTATTTACCCAGGAGGTTAGGAGCAGAATAGTGACTAGACCCAGAGTGTTCTTATTCCTTGACCAGTAGTTCCATGCTGACTCTAAGCTACAATAAATGTCTAGATATTCCTAGAATAAGAGATACTAGTGGGAACTAATTCTGTAACCACAGTAGAGAGAATGAGCAAAACTAAGTAGAAACATCATGAAGCACCATTTTGCACAGTATGTAATAAATGGATGTGTTAACTTTCCATCCCTATTTGTTCTCTTTCACTACTTAATTTTGGAATCCAAATTTTAATAGTTTTCAGCCAGAGCTCTGTTCAGGAAAATAGGATCACTGTACATGAAAAAAAGGCTTGGATTCTCACTTATGTATAATTCATAAGAAAGGCAAGAAACTAAACTAAATTAGGAAATGATATGAACAAAAAAGCACCTCTATATATTTATGATTAAAAATATATATTTGTTGTATAAATATACCAAATTTGGAAATCTGCTTTCACCATTTTGAAACCAGTGATCTAGCTTATGAAATCTTATATTTTGAGTAAATTGTTTCCCTACATCCTGTTTAATAAAAATAATGGTTGCTACCTCTAACTTACAGGACTCACAAGGCATAGGAATGATAAGGGAAATTAAACGTGCTGACTTCATGAAGAGTGGCTGGCAAGTTGTGTTTATCTTGATTTCAACTAAAGAATAAAAGTTATCAATCTTTACTATGCAGCTTTTGTACAGTTTTTGATAATGTCATATGTTTAGCAAAGTTGAGTGAAGGATTATAATCAAGATTCTCCTGTAGAGAATGCCAAGGGCTTACAGTACCACTGGGGCACAGAGGCGGAGTTGGAAGAATTACTGGAGGATGGAAGAGCAGTAACAAAAAATAAAGAGGAAAGGGTGTGCTGTAACTTAAACTAAAGTGAAGCAAATCCTTACTCTTTTTTCCTAAGAAAATAGGGCCAAATACTATTTCATATGCATTGCCTTGCTTTCCACCCTGGGTGCCAACTCCCTGTGCCATGGCAGGACTGAGTGTCCTTTGCCTGAAGTTGACACAGAACTGTTCTTTCTTCTAATTAAAACAGACAAGGATATTAGGATATTACTGATTAAAGGTGGGAAGCAGAGAACTGTTCTCATTTTATTCGAAATTAGTTTGAGCTCACCCAAGATCAAAGGAAACCCAGATGTGGGAAAACAAACAGACCACAAACAAGTCATTTGTGGACCTGTTGCCATTTCCTGGAAGTGAAATGACTGTGACCCTTAGGAAGGCTGGCTCGGCAGCCGTGACACCAGCAAGGGCTTATCCAGCAACAAGTGTCTCAGGGTTCCCCATCTCCGAACGTATGTTATGAAAACTAGGTTTTAATAACATAAAGTCCAGTCAGGATATTCTCAAAGGTCCAAGAGCAAGTGGATTTACATTGAAACATATGTGCACCTACACGCAAGGATCCACACACACACGCACACACATACTTGTACATGCTTTGCCCACATGTACAAAGCATGCAACAGTTTGCTTGCCTGGGGCTTTTGCTTGTGTAGATCCTATCAAGACATCCCTTGGCTACTAAGAGCTCAGCCTCTTAGTAGGATGCATGAGTCAAACAACTTCCTTTCAGGTTTACAAAATGTCTGCTTTCTTACTGTATTTGAAACATCAGGCTGTTTTTTCTAGAATCAATTATTTTTATGATGTTTCCTTTTCTTTCGCTTCTTTTTTTCACAGTGGTGATAAAAATCTACTCATCTAAAGTCCTGAAACTTTCAACTGCTTTTCCTTGAACCCAAGACGCTTGTTACAAAGTAGAACTAAGAGGATGGGAGAGAGTATAAAAGTGAACATTTTGGGTTTGGAAATATTGTGAAAGTTTGGATTAAAATAAGCATGGCCAAAAGCAGACATGTCTGTGGTAATATAAATACATTTCTCCATGATCCTAAATAAAGCCCTGTATATCACAGAATAAGTTGTATTTCTCATGAAGTACATGACGATTTCCAAACGGAACACATAGTGGATAAGATATATGGCTTTTAAAATGCAACTGATATTGATATTTAAATGTTAAATTTAAAGATGTGTATGAATTTAACCCATTCTCACCACTTATTTAATAGACATAGGTGAGGATAACTGTATTCTTCTATTCACCACTCTAACAGGAAAGGCCAAATCTATATGTTCACAAATACTAAAATGAGTCCAAGTATCAGAGCTCTAGGGTCAGACTTTTGAAAAATAATGGGCCCAAAAGAGGTTTTCAGAATTAAGTATTTCACAGGATGTTTAAATTGCTTGGTGGTCTCTTCAATCTTCTTTGGTAGAGTTGGGAGCAGACTTTCTCTCCCAGAGAATTTTTGAAACTAAACTGGACAGATGAAATAAATGTATCCTCAATAAATGTTTCAAGCTATTTATTTTCTAGCATTTCTGTACTCAGGACAGATTAAGATCACACAATGAAAGAGAAAGAGGAATTGAGAGAAAGCCAATGACAGTTTATCCAAAATTTAAACTAGTGGTTTTAAAGAAAATTGCCTTGGCCTAAGTGTAATGTATTATTTTATCTTTCATATGTTATTCAAGAAATGGACTATAACATTAAATTTACATCACCTTTAATTTATTTAATGTTGATGCTTCATTTATTTTTATTTTTTGTGTTTTTCTAAGGCAAGATAAAAAGTAATTCAAGTGTATACAAGTTTCCAAATTTTTCCCTCCCTTCCAAATCTCTGAGTTAAATAACGGACATGTATTTGTTTGTCATGGCCCTTTACCACTGTGCAGTTTAATACCTGGTCCAATAGACCCAAATAAAATGATGTGGAAAGAAAATCAAAATAGAGTCAGTATTTCTATAAATGGCTGGGAGGCCATTGAGGAAGTGTGACTTATGTACTTGTCCTCAGCTTGAAAGAAATCTGATTTGATTTTTAGACCACTTATTGTTCTAGCAAAGGCATCCAGAACATATCCCAGAAACTCAGGATGCTTATCCTAAAGGACCCTTATCCTAAAACAAATAGTGAAAACAGTCCCTTAAGGATGTTTCCTGTCTTATGTCAGAGTACACCCTGGTGGCTTTTGCCTTTATAAGCCCCTTGTTCTTTCTCTTCCTGGAACACTCTTTAGATTTTACCTGAATCTATGTCCCCAAATTGCAGTTTTTAAGACCCTCAAATAAACTCTTTTCTTATTTTCAGCCTTCTGTGTGTGTCTTTTGTATTGTTTTGTTTTTGGTTGACAGTAAATGACAAAGACTTGTGATAATTAAAAAATAATTCACACATTCTTCTTATAATTCAGTATAAAATGTCCCATTGATAAAAATATTAGGAAGCTTAGCAAGTTCAAAATGGACTCAGAAAAAGAGAAGTTGTTATGACATTGTATTAGTTTTCCCTTGCTGCATAACCAATTACCACAAATTTAATGACCTGAATAATACAAAATAATTATCAGAAGTCCAACACAGTTTTCACTAAGCTACAGTCAAAGTATTGGCAGCCCACATTCCTCTCTAAAGGCTCTAAGAGAGGTTCTGTTTTCTTCATTTGTTTCCTCATTCAGGTTATTGGCAGCATTTAATTCCTTACTAATCTTGTAGGACCAAGTTTCCTATTTCCTTGCTAGCTCTCAGGTGAGGGCCATTTCCAGCTCTAGAGGCCATCCATATTCTTCAGCTTCTGGTCCCTTTTCTCCATCTTCAAACCAGCAACATCAGTTCTTGCCACTCTTCCCTCTTCAAATCTTTTCCTTTATTTTCTCCTGTCTCGTATCTTCTAACCCAGACAGGCAATGTTCTTTGCTTTTTAGGGATCATATTGAAGGGTGGCAGAATATGCCATCCCAAAACATACTTCTTAAAAAAGAGGTTATTTTGAGTTGATTATTTTGAGAAATAACAGACAGAGGAGAAACTCTGAAAAATGGGGTAGAAGTTATCCTTTTGGAAAGTAAATGTACATTTATAAAGGAAATCTCCATTTGTCAGGATGTTTCTCTCACTGTACTAGGAAAAGAAGGATGACTAAATCACAAGAATCTTATTGATGGGGAAGGCACTGACTTAAAATGCATAACAAACTTGACTCTTGTTTATGGTAATTTCTTGGTCTTCTCCCCATAACTGGCTGCCTCTACTTCCTTCTCTCTTTTATCTTTAGCTGAAATGACATTTAAGCCTGAATTCTAAACCACCTCTGAGTGTTACTTATTTTTTCCCAGGTATCTCCCATATATACATGATGTATATATGCCAATAAACTTCTGTTTGTTTTTTTCTTGTTAATCTGTGTTTTGCTTTCAGGGTTTCCAGCTAAGAATTTAGAAGAATTATAGGCAATTTTTTTTTTTTCCTCTTCTACAATGTCATTAGATTGTGGCCACTAAAATAATCCAGGATATTCTTCCCATCTCAAGGACCTAATTATATCTGCAAAGTATTTTTTCATGTAAGGTGATATATTCACAGATTCTGGTGTTTAAGGCATGGGTATCTTTGGAGGGGCTATTATTCTCCCTCATATAGGCTGTTAAATGATGCTAATTGCTAAGAGAAGTAGAAGGGTTTGATGAGTGCATAGAATTTCTGAGGGAAAATACTTGTAGTTTGAGGCTATCATTGTAATGGAACATCAATAGTGTATTACTCTCCCATAAGTGAAAACATTAATTTTCTAGGCAATGAGTTATATAATCCGTGTAAAAGTTATCTGTCAGAATGATGGGTACCAAACAGTATTTAGGAAATAAGAAAAGTAATTTGTACAATCTGCAGTTTAAAATATGGGGAGGGGATTTTTTGTTGTTGTTGTATTTCTTTTATTGTATTACCTTTTTGAGTTTTAACTGCATTCACTAATTGGCTACTCTAGACTCAGGGTCTACAGAAAATAACAATGTCCAAAAATTAGCAGATGCCATGAGAGCTAATAAATATGTTTACAAGTAAATAAATAGACTCTCAGTCCCCATGGAATTGTTTATTTCTTTAACTCATATTTGCATGAACTTATGATAAGCTATGTGATTTTATGATTAAATTCACAAGAAATTTTTTAACTTTTATTTTTTTACCTACTTCTCCATAATTCAGGGTACATATGAAAGAAATATTGTTACCAAATAGGTAAGTGAATTACTCCCTATGCACAAATCATACACTTGAAAATTTAGGGTCACCGAAATGCTTTATACAAAAACAAAATCCCTTTCAAATTTCATCAAATTATTTGTGAGAAAAATTCTGAGGATATACAGTATTATATGCACTTTAATGAATTATAAGGATAGTATTATAAACAATGTAAAAGCAAGTATGTATTATGTATTGATTTTTTTCATGCCTCATTCCAAAAAACATATTTTGAGGAAACATATAACTTTGAATTATTTAGAGTTCAGTGAAGGACAATAATATAAATACAGTGTAAATGCTGCCAAGATTTCCAGCCTGGGAAGCTATAAATAATAACACTAAAAAATAGAAAAACTATTATAGAACATAAACATGATAGATATAATCACACATCTTTGGAAACACAGCAGACAAAACAACTAATCTGCCTGAAGTAGTTGTAAAAACTTCTCCAAGGATGTGGCACTTCAGCTATCTTTAATAACTTCTGAGAGGTAAGGGAACACAATGCATGCATGAAAAAAAAGAGGGTTCTAAAAACATCAGACAACAAAAAAGCTCTCAGAAATTGCATATATGATAGAAATGAAACACTCAGTAGAAAGACTGGAGGATAAAGTTGAAGAAATCTCATATAATGTACAATAAAACTTGAAAAGTTTGAATATCAAAGAGGAAGAATTAGAATATTAGGGGACAAAGGGGAGGATAAATTTGAAGAAATCTCATATAATGTACAATAAAACTTGAAAAGTTTGAATATCAAAGAGGAAGAATTAGAATATTAGGGGACAAAGGGGAGGATTACTTTCATTCTACAGTTCTATACCCTGCCAAATTCTCACCAAAAATGAAAGTAGAATGGGGACAATAGATCAATAACTTCAAAATTCTGAGGGAAAATTATTCTTAATCTAGAATTCTCTACCTTGCTAAAGAATTATTCAAATTTAAATTTAGGATAAAAGCAATTCCATGTATATAATTTCTAAAACTAAAACAAAAATCTTTCCTGCCCTCTCTTGCAAAGCTCCATGGGGTTATGCTCTGCCAAACAAAGGAATAAAACAAGAAAGGGGAAGACAGGCTCAATGAAAATGATGATCCAATACAAGAGAGGGGTAAAGGTATAAAATCTACAGGATTCACTCAGCAATTCAAAAAATATTTATTAATTATCTTCTCTGCACCAGTTACTGTTGTGGGTGCTCTAGATACACCAGTGAACAAAATAGAAAAAATTCCTACCCTGATAAAACTTACATTACATTGACTACTGAAATAGTAGTTATGGGAAATTCCAATATGAGTGCTTAGTAGAGAGCTGAGAAAGAGAGAAAACTTCACTCCCCAAAGTGGAATTAAACAGATAATGCAAAGTTTATGCTATTTTGTGTTGTAGAGATAAACATTAAAATAATTAGTTAATGTGGTTAAATGTGGAAAAAAAAGATAAAGTTGACTTGAAACACTGCTGGGTTTTTTGTTTGTGTTTTTGTTTTAGAAAAACAAAACTGTGGTTCTATTTGACTTGAAATTATGTACCTATTTTGAGAAAACTAAAAGTTAACTAAAAAATGAAAGATAAAGATCTTTGACATAAATTCTAAAAGGCAGGGAGACAGGAATTTCAAAGGATGAAAGATGGTCGGAAGTGCAAAATTCAAAAGAGAAATCTAGAAGGATCTAGAGGGCCTCAGACTTCAAGGATACTAGCGAAAGGACCATCATACATTCAGAGACTTACCACTTACTTTGTCAACTCTCATCAATGGGACACAATGTTCCTGAGCCATCTCCTTTGATGGATAAAGTATTCTCTTCAACCAGATTTCATTTGCTGTTGAGTTCAAGACTTTTGACCTTTAAACTTTAACTCCTTTGAAGTTAAACATTGAATTTTCAAGCAAAATAATATTAAAAAGTTTTGTAAACCAAAGTCTAAAAATTTTCACTTAGCTAATAAAGTTGACCTAAATAAGATTATCTTTTAGAAAAAAAAATACAGATGAAAGGGGTTTATATTATACCCTCTTCTCCTTTCTATTCAAGACTAAAATGAGTATTTATTTTAGACCTAGAGTGTCTTAAACTAGCATCATGTTTAATCTTCTAGAATTTACAGAAAGTGTAGTCACACTGCACTTTCCATTTCCACAGAGGTAGTGCACATCTGTTTATTATTCTCACTTATGAAAATATCAAAATCTTCTAAGGAGTTTTCTCCAAGCAAGTTTCTATGTGTGATCTTTCTGATCTAACCATAGGCAATTGCAGAGGCATGGTGGGTGAAAGCTGCCCCCCTCACACCACTCAGTGCATAGCTAGTGCATTATAGTCTCTGGAGGGAATTGTGGTCAAGAACTCAGCATTCCTCACTCCCAGGCCAGCCATGCTCATAAGCCTATCTGAATCCTATCATATGTGCCTCCCCTTGTAGGTCTCCTTATTAGGAGACCTTGATTAGGCTGTTTTTCCCCACTCTGACTCAGTACTTTTCTACTCCCTAGCCCTTCCCTTCTTGCTATCCTTGGTTCCCTGGTGTCTATAAAATGGCAGAGACTTTTGTTCAGGGCTCTTCAGCAGTGAGAGGATTCCCTGTACTTATGTTGCCTGCAGTCTGACCCTCTGGTGCTCTTCTGTGGGGAAACATGGAATATTAAGGAGCTGGCACTTTACTTTTTCTTTTCCTCTTACCTGACCTATTGCAGTTAAATGAATAAGTCTTAAGTGTTATTTTCAGCTTGACATATTGTCCTAATTGAGCCCCTGGACACCTAGCAACTTGACATCTTTCTTATCCTAGTAACTAGCCTATAACTGAATGCTTACAGATTAAAAATAGAGGCTAAACACATTTAAATTTTTAAAAAGCTCTTCAAGTGAATATTCAAATTTCCACATTTGTATAAATTTGTCATTATTAGGAATTCTCTTTTCCACCCCTACTATGGAGATTCCAAAGTAAAATAATTATGTAATGCAATATTATGAAGGAAGACATCATATAATTAGTACAACTAAGGTAAGCATTTTAGCAATGTGGCAACATTGGCAATTAAACTTTTGAGTATTTCAAGCTTATATATTTCCTATAAAACTTCTTCAGGCTATGTGTTTGCTTCCTGAATACTGAAAATAAATAAGACCATCTCCAGCATTTATCATTTGTAGACTTTTTAATGATGGCCATTCTGACCAGTGTGAGGTGATCCCTCATTGTAGTTTTGATTTGCATTTCTCTAATCATTAATGACGTTGAGCATCTTTTCATGTGCCTATTGGCCATCTGTATGTCTTCTTTGGAGAAATGTCTATTTACGTCTTCTGCCCATATTTTGATTGGGTCGTTTTTTGTTATTGAGTTGTATGAGTTGTTGGTTACATCATTTGCAAATATTTTCTCTCAGTCTGTAGGTTGTCTTTTTATTTTGTTTATGGTTTCCTTTGTTGTGCAAAAGCTTGTAAGTTTGATTAGGTCCCATTTGTTTATTTTTGCTTTTATTTCTCTTGCTTTTGGAGACTGACCTAAGAAAACATTGCTACGATATAGGTCAGATAATGTTTTACCTACGTTCTCGTCTAGGAGTTTTATGGTGTCATCTCTTACATTTAAGTATTTAAGCCATTTTGAGTTTATTTTTGTATATGGTGTGAGGGTGTGTTCTAAATTCATTGATTTACATGTGGCTGTCCAGCTTTCCCAACACAACTTGCTGAAGAGACTGTCTTTTCTCCATTGTATATACTTGCTTCCTTTGTTGAAGATTAATTGACTGTAGATGTGTAGGTTTATTTCTAGGCTCTGTATTCTGTGCCATTGATCCATATATCTGCTTTTGTGTCAATACCACATTGTTTTGATTATTGTAGCTTTGTAGTATCATCTGAAGTCTGGGAGGGTTATGCCTCCAGCTTTGTTCTTTTTCCTCAGGATTGCCTTGGAAATTTTGGGTCTTTTATGATTCCATATATATTTTAGTATTATTTGTTCTAGTTCTGTGAAAAATGTCATGGGTAATTTGATGGGGATCACATAAAATCTATAGATTTCTTTGGGTTGTATGGCTATTTTAACAGTATTAATTCTTCCAATCCAACAGCATGAGATATCTTTCCATTTCTCTGAATCATCTTCAACTTCCTTTATCAGTGTTTTATAGTTCTCAGCATATAAGAAAAGGGAACCCTCCTACACTGTTGGTGGGAATGTAAATTGGCGCATCCACTATGGAGGTTCCTTAAAAAACTAAAAATAGAGTTACCACATGATCCAGGAATCCCACTCCTGGGCATATAACCAAAGAAAACTCTAATTTGAAAAGATACATGCACCCCAATGTTCATAGCGGCACTATTTACAATAGCCAAGACATGGAAGCAAACTAAGTATCCACAGACAGTTGAATGGATAAAGAAGAGGTGGTATATATATATATATATATATATATATATATATATATATATATATATATATATAAAATGTATATATACATATAATGGAATATTACTCAGCCATAAAAAAAATGATATAATGCCATTTGCAGCAACATGGATAGACCTAGAGATTATCATACTAAGTGAAGTAAGCCAGACAGACAAAGACAAATATCATATGATATCACTTACATGTGGAATCTAAAAAATGATACAAATGAACCTTTTTACAAAACAGAAACTGATTCACAGACATAGAAAGCAAACTTATGGTTACCAAAGCAGAAGGGAGAGGAGAGGGATAAATTAGAAGTTTGCAATTAGCAGATACAAACTACTATACATAAAATAGATAAACAACAAGGACCTACTGCATAGCACAGGGAACTATATTCAATATCTTGTAATGCAAAAGAATCTGAAAAAAAATGTATACATATAACTGAATCACATTTCTGTACACTAGAAACTAACACAACATTGTAAATCAACTATACTTCAAATAAATAAATAAATAAGACCAAATTTTTCTCCCTACTGTGGGGACATAGTTTGAATAGTAGTGTCAAAGAGTTGAATTTTTCAATGTTTTCCTCAAAATTTGAATACTTATTTTTGCAGAATGTGCATGTTTATCCTGTGCCATTCACTGTACCTTCCATATATTAATTCATATGATTTTCTCAGTAACCTATTTATTCCCATTTTAGAGATGAAGAAACTATAGCACCAACAACTTAAACAATTTGCCAAATCAATGTCACACAGCTAGTAAGTGGTGGAAACAGGATTTGTGCCAGTTAAGTTACTTTTCCAAATTCCTTAAGAAAAAGAAAATAGAAGTAAAAAGAAGTATTAATGGAGTCATATAAGCTAAGTGGTTAGAAAGAACTTTAAAATAATTTATTATTTATCCAATTTGTGGGTAACTTTATTCAAATCCTCTTTGAAGAGTTGTCCTGCCTTTTTTGAACACTTCCAGGGATGAGGAATTTACCACCAGCCAAGGAAGTTCATATCATGTTTCTCATCTCCAGGTCCCTCCGATTTTTGAAAGTCTATTAATGATTTCACTCCATTTGTCTTAGATCAACAACATCCCAGAGGCTATAGAGGACACGTGTAATATCTTTTTACATGACACCTTTTCACATGTTTGGAGATATTTGTCTTTACCCAACACCCTGATCTCTTTCTTCTGAACATGATTCAAGAGGTTTATACCTTCTTTGAGGTGCTGCATGTAAAACTAATATTTCTAACATTACAGGAGGAGAGATGAGTGGACCTTCAATTTCAATGAGATTCTATCCACTTTTTTCCCAGAAGTCAGACCACATTGTTCATATTATATTGAAATTGCTGTCAAGTGCAACTTCTGAGTCTCTTTACTCTATCCCATTACTCATTTATATTATTCTTCTCTAGTACCTTTGAAATTGGTTTTGAAGATCCAGAGGCTCTATATAATTTCCTCTTGTCAAGTTCACTGTATTGTTTTCGTCCACTAAGCAATGTATTGTTTTATGTCTACTAAGACATTGTTGCATCCTAAGTTGATCATCCAATTGATATGCATTCTTTTATGATTTGGAGTCCTCCGTACACTTGATGCACATGTACATGAGGCCTTCAGCCAAGTCAGTCAAATGAAATCCTGAGCAGTATAAGGCTGAATCCTTTGGAATATCCTTCTATACACTTTGAGCACTATTACTCACATATTGATGAAATATTCTTTGTACAATGATTATGAGTTGAGCACAGCATCAGTCACATGAAATATGCCTGAACAATGGAGACATGGTATCTTCCATCAGGAAGTTACAGGCTAGCTTCCATTCCCTGCAAAAAAAAAAAAAAAAAAAATCCCCTTCCAGATTCAAATAGATTTATTAATAATTAATTTTTAGATATGATCATTAAACTGGGTACTGATTTACCCAATTGCACTATAATTCAGTCTGAACTCTGAACTCTGCACCCTGAAACTTAAAATATGAGACATTGTAATTTACCAAAGTTACTGAACAAGTTTTATTCCATATTTTTCTTATCTTAATCTTATTACTGTATGGCTTATACTCATTTTGAATCTGCTTTTGCTGAAACACTTCTGCTTCTGAAACCACATCTGCTTTTCTTTTGTTATTAGGTAATATTTCATTACCCAGCTCAAGTAAAGACAGTAACTCATCATCTTTGGGCCTCAAATATAACTCAAAAGTGTTTTTATTTGGTTGTAACATTGCTTTTGTTTGTTTTTTGTAAGCCCTTTGTGTGATTTCAGCCTTTTAACTTTCCTGTACTTACAGGTTCATGTGCTTCTTTGAAGCATTTAATTGATTTTTTTTTTTATCTTCAGTATATTTATTTATTTATTTATTTATTTATTTAGGCCAATTCTGGGTAACTTTATTTTTTTTCACACACACGCACTGTATTTTATTTTTACAAGAGATAAATTGACTGAAACCAAGCATTGTAAATTGATGACCACAACAAAAGCAACAATGATTGCAATTACCAAACACGAAACACACTCATACTATGTCATAATATTGACATTCAGTCCAGTAATCCTCCACTGTAACAGCTCCTTTACTTTGCAATGAAAATTGATTTGTATATTTTTTGCCTCTGAGTCCTTGTGGGATTTTTTTTTTTTTTTATTCAAACAGAAAGTCACAAAAATTATAATCATCCTCATCAGTTTACTCAGTCCCATGTAATTCACTTTTTTTTTTCATCTTGATCTTTTGTTAACACTTTTATGAGTTCAGTTTTCCATTAGAGTTCTGAAAATGCTTATTCAATCAGTTCAGTAGTATAGTCAGTTACCAGAAACCTGTACTTGTCAGAGTCTTCTCCATGAATTCCTTGAAGATGAAACCCTTTTATAGGAACATATTTGCAAAAGCATCAGAGTACACCCAGAACTGTCTGTAAATGACAAAACACTTAAAAATGACCACGGTTAAAGATTTGATGAAAGTTTATAATAATGCAATTGACAAGGAAATTTAGTTATTTCTGAGATATACATTTTAAAGTAATAACTAGAATTATGACTTATTACATTATACCAGAACATATAAGAATTTTAGAAATTTCATGTAATGTCTGAAACATTTATATTAACATATTTCCATACAAATAACCCAAAGAAAGTTTAGTATTAGTTGTTTTGTTTGTTTGTTTGTTTGTTTGTTTATACTGCAGGTTCTTATTAGTCATCAATTTTATACACATCAGTGTATACATGTCAATCCCAATCGCCCAATTCAGCACACCACCATCCCCACCCCACCGCGGTTTCCCCCGCTTGGTGTCCATACGTTTGTTCTCTACATCTGTGTCTCAACTTCTGCCCTGCAAACTGGTTCATCTGTACCATTTTTCTAGGTTCCACATACATGCGTTAATATACGATATTTGTTTTTCTCTTTCTGACTTACTTCACTCTGTATGACAGTCTCTAGATCCGTCCATGTCTCAACAAATAACTCAATTTCGTTCCGTTTTATGGCTGAGTAATATTCCATTGTATATATGTACCACAACTTCTTTATCCATTCGTCTGTCGATGGGCATTTAGGATGCTTCCATGACCTGGCAATTGTAAATAGTGCTGTAATGAACATTGGGGTGCATGTGTCTTTTTGAATTATGGTTTTCTCTGGGTATATGACCAGTAGTGGGATTGCTGGATCATACGGTAATTCTCTTTTTAGTTTTTTAAGGAACCTCCATACTGTTCTCCATAGTGGTTGTATCAATTTACATTCCCACCAACAGTGCAAGAGGGTTCCCTTTTCTCCATGCCCTCTCCAGCATTTGTTGTTTGTAGATTTTCTGATGATGCCCATTCTAACTGGTGTGAGGTAATATCTCATTGTAGTTTTGATTTGCATTTCTCTAATGATTAATGATGTTGAGCAGCTTTTCATGTGCTTCTTGGCCATCTGTATGTCTTCTTTGGAGAAATGTCTATTTAGATCTGCCTCTTTTTGGATTGGGTTGTTTGTTTCTTTAAAATTGAGCTGCATAAGCTGTTTATATATATTGGAGATTAATCCTTTGTCCGTTGATTCGTTTGCAAATATTTCCCCCCTTTCTGAGGGTTGTCTTTTCGTCTTGTATATGGTTTCCTTTGCTGTGCAAAAGCTTTGAAGTTTCATTAGGTCCCATTTGTTTATTTTTGTTTATATTTCTATTACTCTAGGAGGTGGATCAAAAAAGATCTTGCTTTGACTTATGTCAAAGAGTGTTCTTCCTATGTTTTTCTCTAAGAGTTTTAGGGTGTCTGGTCTTACATTTAGGTCTTGAATCCATTTTGAGTTTATTTTTGTGTATGGTGTTAGGGAGTGTTCTAATTTCATTCTTTTACATGTAGCTGTCCAGTTTTCCCAGCACCACGTATTGAAGAGACTGTCTTTTCTCTATTATATATCCTTGCCTCCTTTGTCATAGATTAGTTGACAATAGGTGTGTGGGATTATCTCTGGGCTTTCGATCTTGTTCCATTGATCTATGTTTCTGTTTTTGTGCCAGTACGATATTGTCTTGATTACTGTAGGTTTGTAGTATAGTCTGAAGTCAAGGAGTCTGATTCCTCCAGCTCCGTTTTTTTCCCTCAAGACTGCTTTGGCTATTCGGGGTCTTTTGTGTTTCCATACAAATTTTAAGATGATTTGTTCTAGTTCCATGAAAAATGCCATTGGTAATTTGATAGGGATTGCATTGAATCTTTAGATTGCTTTGGGAGGTATAGTCATTTTCACATTATTGATTCTTCCAATCCAAGAACATGGTATATCTCTCCATCTGTTTGTATCATCTTTAATTTCTTTCATCACTGTCTTATATTTTTCTGCATACAGATCTTTTGTCTCCCTAGGTAGGTTTATTACTAGGTATTTTATTCTTTTTGTTGCAATGGTAAATGGGAGTTTTTCCTTAATTTCTCTTTCAGATTTTTCATCATTAGTGTATAGGAATGCAAGAGACTTCTGTGCATTCATTTTGTATCCTGCAACTTTACCAAATTCATTGATTAGCTCTAGGAGTTTTCTGGTGGCATCTTTAGGATTCTATATGTGTAGTATCATGTATCTGCAAACAGTGACAGTTTTGCTTTTTCTTTTCCAATTTGTATTCCTTTTATTTCTTTTCCTTCTCTGATTGCCGTGGCTAGGACTTCCAAAACTATGTTGAATAATAGAATTGAGAGTGGACATCCTTGTCTCGTTCCTGATCTTAGAGGAAATGCTTTCAGTTTTTCACCACTGAGAATTATGTTTGCTGTGGGTTTGTCATATATGGACTTTATTTTGTTGAGGTAGGTTCCCTCTATGCCCACTTTCTGGAGGGTTTTTTTATCATAAATCGGTGTTGAATTTTGTCAAAAGATTTTTCTGCATCTATTGAGATGATCATATGGTTTTTATTCTTCACTTTGTTAATATGGTGTATCACATTGATTGATTTGCGTATATTGAAGAATCCTTGCATACCCAGGATAAATCCCACTTGATGGTGGTGTACGATCCTTTTAATGTGTTGTTAGATTCTGTTTGCTAGTATTTTGTTGAGGATTTTTGCATCTATATTCATCAGTGATATTGGTCTGTAATTTTCTTTTTTTGTAGTATCTTTGTCTGGTTTTGGTATCAGGGTGATGGTGGCCTCATAGAATGAGTTTGTTAGTGTTCCTTCCTCTGCAATTTTTTGGAAGAGTTTGAGAAGGATGGGTGTTAGCTCTTCTCTAAATGTTTGATAGAATTCACCTGTGAAGCCATCTGGTCCTGGACTTTTGTTTGTTGGAAGATTTTTAATCACAGTTCCTATTTCATTACTTGTGATTGGTCTGTTCATATTTTCTGTTTCTTCCTGGTTCAGTCTTGGAAGGTTATACCTTTCTAAGAATTTGTCCATTTCTTCCAGGTTGTCCATTTTATTGGCATAGAGTTGCTTGTAGTAGTCTCTTAGGATGCTTTGTATTTCTGTGGTGTCTGTTGTAACTTCTCCTTTTTCATTTCTAATTTTATTGATTTGAGTCCTCTCCCTCTTTTTCTTGATGAGTCTGGCTAATGGTTTTTCAATTTTGTTTATCTTCTCAAAGAACCAGCTTTTAGTTTTATTGATCTTTGCCATTGTTTTCTTTGTTTCTATTTCATTTATTTCTTCTCTCATCTTTATGATTTCTTTCCTTCTGCTAACTTTGGGTTTTGTTTGTTCTTCTTTCTCTATTTCCTTCAGGTGTAAGGTTAGATTGTTTACTTGCGATTTTTCTTGTTTCTTGAGGTAGGCTTGTATAGCTATAACTTCCCTCTTAGAACTGCTTTTGCTGCATCCCTTAGGTTTTGGGTCGTCGTGTTTTCATTGTCATTTGTCTCTAGGTATTTTTTGATTTCCTCTTTGATTTCTTCAGTGATCTCCTGGTTATTTAGTAACGTATTGTTTAGCGTCCTGTGTTTGTGTTTTTTACGTTTTTTTCCCTGTAATTCATTTCTAATCTCATAGCATTGTGGTCAGAAAAGATGCTGGATATGATTTCAATTTTCTTAAATTTACTGAGGCTTGATTTGTGACCCAAGATGTGATCTATCCTGGAGAATGTTCCATGCGCACTTGAGAAGAAAGTGTAATCTGCCGTTTTTGGATGGAATGTCCTATAAATATCAATTAAATCTATCTGGTCTATTGTGTCATTTAAAGCTTCTGTTTCCTTATTTATTTTCATTTTGGATGATCTGTCCATTGGTGTAAGTGAGGTGTTAAAGTCCCCCACTATTATTGTGTTACTGTCGATTTCCTCTTTTTTAGCTGTTAGCAGTTGTCTTATGTATTGAGGTGCTCCTATGTTGGGTGCCTATATATTTATAATTGTTATATCTTCTTCTTGGATTGATCCCTTGATCATTATGTAGTGTCCTTTCTTGTCTCTTGTAACATTCTTTATTTTAAAGTCTATTTTATCTGATATGAGTATAGCTACTCCAGCTTTATTTTGATTTCCATTTGCATGGAATATCTTTTTCCATCCCCTCACTTTCAGTCTGTATGTTTCCCTAGGTCTGAAGTGGGTCTCTTGTAGACAGCATATATATGGGTCTTTTTTTTTGTATCCATTCAGCAAGCCTTTGTCTTTTGCTTGCAGCATTTAATCCATTCATGTTTATGGTAATTATCAATATGTATGTTCCTATGACCATTTTCTTAATTGTTTTGGGTTTGTTTTTGTAGGTCCTTTTCTTCTCTTGTGTTTCCCACTTAGAGAAGTTCCTTTAGCATTTGTTGTACAGCTGGTTTGGTGGTGCTGAATTCTCTTAGCTTTTGCTTGTCTGTAAAGCTTTTGATTTCTCCATCAAATCTGAATGAGATCCTTGCTGGGGGGAGTAATCTTGGTTGTACGTTCTTCCCTTTCATCACTTCAAGTATATCATTCCACTCCCTTCTGGCTTGTAGAGTTTCTGCTGAGAAATCAGCTGTTAATCTCATGGGAGTTCCCTTGTATGTTATGTGTCGTTTTTCCCTTGCTGCTTTCAATAATGTTTCTTTGTCTTTAATTTTTGCCAATTTGATTACTATGTGTCTCAGCGTGTTTCTCCTTGGGTTTATCCTGTATGGGATTCACTGTGCTTCCTGGACTTGGGTGGCTATTTCCTTTCCCATGTTAGGGAAGTTTTCGACTATAATCTCTTCAACTGTTTTCTCGGGTCCTTTCTCTCTCTCTTCTCCTTCTGGGTCCCCTATAATGTGAATGTTGTTGCGTTTAAGGTTGTCCCAGAAGTCTCTTAGGCTATCTCCATTTTTTTTTTTTTTTCATTCTTTTTTCTTTAGTCTGTTCTGAAGCAGTGAATTCCACCATTCTGTCTTCCAGGTCACTTATCTGTTCTTCTGCCTCAGTTATTCTGCTATTGATTCCTTCTAGTGTAGTTTTCATTTCATTTATTGTATTGTTCATCTATGTTTGTTTGTTCTTTAATTCTTCTAGGTCTTTGTTAAACATTTCTTGCATCTTCTCGATCTTTGCCTCCATTCTTATTCCGAGGTCCTGGATCATCTTCACTATCATTCTTCTGAATTCTTTTTCTGGAAGGTTGCCTATCTCCACTTCAGTTAGTTGTTTTTCTGGGTTTTTTTCTTGTTCCTTCATCTGGTATATAGCCTCTGCCTTTTCATCTTGTCTATCTTTCTGTGAATGTGGTTTTTGTTCCACAGGCTGCAGGATTGTAGTTCTTCTTGCTTTTGCTGTCTGCCCTCTGTTGGATGAGGCTATCTAAGAGGCTTGATGGGAGGGACTGGTGGTGGGTAGAGCTGACTGTTGCTCTGGTGGGCAGAGCTCAGTAAAACTTTAATCCACTTGACTGTTGATGGGTGGGGCTGGATTCCCTCCCTGTTGGTTGTTTGGCCTGAGGCAACCCAACACTGGAGCCTACCTGGGGTCTTTGCTGGGGCTAATGACAGACTCTGGGAGGGCTCACGCCAAGGAGTACTTCCCAGAACTTCTGCTGCCAGTGTCCTTGTCCCCACGGTGAAACAGATCCACCCCCCCCACCTGTGCAGGAGACCCTTCAATACTAGCAGGTAGGTCTGGTTCAGTCTCTCCTGGGGTCACTGCTCTTTCCCCTGGGTCCCGATGCACACACTACTTTGTGTGTGCCCTCCAAGAGTGGAGTCTCTGTTTCCCCCAGTCTTGTTGAAGTCCTGCAATCAATTCCCACTAGGCTTCAAAGTCTGATTCTCTAGGAATTCCTCCTCCTGTTGCTGGACCCCCAGGTTGGGAAGCCTGACGTGGGGTTCAGAACCATCACTCCAGTGGGTGGACTTCTGTGGTATAAGTGTTCCCCAGTCTGTGAGTCACCCACCCAGCAATTATGGGATTTGATTTTACTGTGATTGCGCCCTTCCTACCATCTCATTGTGGCTTCTCCTTTGTCTTTGAATGTGGGTTATCTTTTCTGGTGAGTTCCAGTGTCTTCCTGTCAATGATTGTCCAGCAGCTAGTTGTGATTCTGGTGTTCTTGCAAGAGGGAGTCACATTTAATTGATCTTTGAAGCATTATTTCTTTGGGATACCTCTTAACTTTATATGAAAAAAGAAAGTGATGAAGAAAAATTAATCTGCATATAGTGTACCAGGAAATTTTAATTCAGGTTACTCAACATTAAGATATAACTAATTCAGGCTAACCAACTTCAAGGTAAAGAAATCATTCATCAGTCCTCTAGAGCAGAAAAAGAAAATACAAACAAGGAAGAAAAATCAGATAAGTCACATAGTTTTTCTGCAGTAATATTTTGTACCTAAAGACAATGATGCAATGTCTACAAGGAAAAGGAAAAGGAAAAGGATTGTAACCCAATAATTTTATAGCCAGCTAAAATATATTTCAAGTATTAATAGAGCATGGAAATGTTTGAAAACATGAAAAACCCAAAGATTTAATGCAGTGCACGACTGGCATGGAATTAACATATATACACTACTGTATATAAAATAAACAACAAAGACCTACTGTATAACACAGGGAACTATACTCAGTATTTTGTAATAACCTATAAAGTGAAATAATCTGAAAAGGAATAGCTATATGTATATATATAACTGAATCACTGTGCTGTACACCTGAAACTAACATGATATTGTAAATCAACTATACTTCAATAAAAAATTATTAATTAATAAAAAAAGAATTTAAGTATAGAAAGCCTTAAAAATTACCACTGATGAAAATCTATTCCCCTTAAAAAAGGACTAAACATTCTTGAAAAACATAATAATATAAAAATTAAATGAGTAGTGTAAATATAATAATGTATCTCACAAATGTTGGGATATAGGCATATGAGAGATTGAAATATGTGACATGTTAAAATTTTCCTCATTTATAGCAGGGAGTTAATAGATTTCTTAGAATGGAAATCTCTGGTTAAAGCTATTGATTCATAACTCTTAATCTTATGAATAAAACATTTTCTTAAATTCCAGTTTTTTTAATATATAATAGCACTGTGGTAAAGAAACATTTTTATGAACTCCAATAATATATTTATGTTTCATTTTCATTGTCTTTATTCTTAAAAATTAAAATAAAATTTAATTTAATAATTTTACTATAATATTTTAATGGTAATTTCCTGTTTTCTTAAACAAATTTGTTTTCCATTATTCTATATATCTGTATATGTGCATAGAAAAATATCTGATATGAAGTTCAATCATAGTTAAAATTGTTTATTTGAGTGTGAAAAGATTTGCAATGATTGTTGTACCTTTTTTGTGATTATGCATTTTTTGAAATCTTTAAAATCAGTGTGGGATGTGTTGGGTTTTCTTATTTTGCCCTCTGACCCCAATCTGCCCTCTGTCTTTGTATGCTCTTTTTTCTGCACTGGGAAGCTGATTCCTTGGACTGTTACCTGGCTTTGTTACTGTCTGGCATCAGATTACTGGGTTCAGCCAATGGGAGTCACTGGTAGGGGAATCACAGAGCAAGGGGGAAGGTTGGGGTATTTGTTCCCCACTCCCTACCATGTTTGGCAGCATTTTCTGTTTGTGTTTGGCATCCTCCATGACTGCAGCTCCAATCAGGCAATCTCTACATTAAGCCTCTCATTCTCCTCAGCTTGAGTTTGACCTTCTTTTGCCCTTCAGACTTAGGGGTCATAATGGCATCTCACTGTTGCTAATCTCTGAATGCCTCAACATCCATTGTCCATGCCCCTATTCTGGTGAAGCTTTTTGAACTACCTGAGCTAGATTCTGTTTACTGCAGGACTGATAAAATAAGTAATTAATGACATTTTGTTTTGTATTTTTCTGATATTTTTAGTTAAAATATTGAATTACGGAAATTGCTTGCATACATTTATTGTGACAGGCTGTAGGTTTTTACTTTAGCATTGGAGTTGTGTAAACATAACTCAGTTCTAGGACACAAAAATGAGCATTTTTACAGTAAATAGCAAAAAATATTTTATGCACATAAATATAGTATTTCACAAAACTGTGCAAGTACTTTATTGCACAGATTGGAAAATTTATTTATTGATTTCATTTTAAAGTGCTACTACTACTTATTATTTTTTATCATGTTATAGGTAAGATAAAGTAGGATAAAATTTTGCTTGGCCAATTAGGCATTCTCTGGTATCTAATATCTGGTTACCTAATCTACACAGAGTTTTACAAGGATGTTTCTCCTCTAATATTGGGGCCTTTCATGAATGCTATAGTGAATTTATATATGCTGAAATATTTCAGATAAACTGGCAGGAGATAACACTGAATGGAACCTTTTAGTTCTCACCCTTCCCCCACTGCCATCAAGCCCTTTTCCCCTTTACCTCTTAAAGTCTTTGAATTCTGCTGGGATTTTAGGTAACTGCTGGGAAGTATTAAAAAGCATTATTTGGTTGACCAGAATATTTGCCCTCTCTTATTTTCCAATAATGCTCTCTGAATGTTTTCCTTAATACTTTTAAAAGACGTATGGCAGTGAAACAGAGTACAACATAGGACAGGAATTATAGTTATCGTTTCAGATGAGGTGTGTTGAAAGGGTTCAGGATGACGCAGTTGGCAGCGTTCAGGCCTTACCTCCTTATTATTACCATCTGTGTCAACTTGGAACCTCTATTACAGAGAGGACAGAAATAACGACGCTGTGGTTTTGTTTTGGGAAGATTTTTTTTCATTATGATTGACCCTGATATACACGCTAAGTAGATGAATGAAACTGAAACATTGTTCAAAGCTTTAAAAACCTACCCCTATACACAATTTTTTACATGCATCTCTTTAGAGTAATAGCGATAGTGATGATAAAAGTATATCACTTTCTTTGTGGGACCTGGTGAAATTTACAATATAACCTTTATAGAAAATATATTATTACTGGCAAAAAAAATGTGGTTCATTTTTATAACAACACACATTGGCAGTGGAAATGAGCAAAGAATAAGTATTGTGCAGCCTGTATGAAGTGCTTGGAATGCTAAACTATTTGGAAGGAACCTGCTCATTTCAGGGAATTTATGTAGGTCAGAATCAACCACAAAATGAAGAGAGCAAAGAAAATGCTGAGAGTCAACTTTTAGGTTTCTCACTTTGGATTCATAAGTAAATGACATCATTTAAAGCCTTTATTGTAAGAGCACGTGGAAAAACATCAAATGCATATTTAAGTCATAGGGATAAGAAAGCTAAACTGAGTAGTTTATTCTTCTAAACAATACACAGTAAATCATTTTCATACAGTAAGACCAGAATAAGATTTTTTTCAGCACCAGATGATAGGAAGTAACGTTTCATATATGAGAAAATTATGGAATTTAATACCAGAAACACACTACAGAAGTGTGTTTATATATATTACACTTAGTTTAAATAGTCAATAAAAGGATACATTTCTTATTGGAGAATATGGGCCCAGTCATCAATTCATATTTTCATTGCTAATAAAAAGTCCTGAATACAGAGTGTTAAATATCAACTATTAAAACCAGGTTCACCTAAATAAGAGATAGTGTTAAAATTCAAATGTGTAAACATGCACAATTTAACTGGTGTTAGTCCTAACATCATGTACCATGTGATAAAACAGTTAACGAAGGGCCCTATTTCATATGTGAGACAATTCAGTATTAAGATCAAAGAGATAGACCCCTGAAGAGTCAACAAGATCTCTCTCAGCAGTGGATCCCACTATCACTTATGTCTGACAATTTTACAATGTTTTATGTCTCTTTTATTTTTTAACTTATTAAATTAAATTTTTAATTGAAGTATAGTTGATTTATACCATTAAATTAGTTTCAGTGGTACAACATAGTGATTCAATATTTTTATAGATTACACTCCATTTAAGGTTATTACAAAATAATGGCTATATTTCCCTGTGTTATGCAATAGATCCTTGTTGCTTATTTATTTCATACTTAGTGGTTTGTGCCTCAATCTCACACCCCTATCTTGCCCCTTCCCTCTTCCCTTTCCTCACTGGTAACCACTACTTTGTTCTCTGTATCCATAAATCTGTTTCTGTTTGTTTTATTTTTTAGATTCCAATATAAGTGATAACATAAAGTATTTTCTTTCTCTGTCTGACATTTCACTTGTCATAATACTTTAGGCCCATCCACATACGGCTCTTTCAATTAAAAAATCAAATAGAAACGCCAAAAATTCATGCACAAAAATCATCATAATTTGTAAAAAAATGTCTATTTTGTGCTAGAATACAAATTCTACAAGCATGGAAATAAATACTGGTGGGAATGCTGGTTGAGTTGAAGATGTTGTTCTGATAAACCATTATATGAAGAATATAATCATATAATATCTCTTTCCTAAGATATCAATGGATTCATTCGTTGATTTTTTTTTTTTTTTAATGGAGACGTTTAGCCCATGAGAAGCATGAATCCTATCCTTCTGACATACACTGTGTCTCAGATGGAAATAAGGGAGTGGATCCAATGGAAGACAGCATAGAGGGGGGAAAGAATGAGGAGTTCCTTAAGAAAAAAAATGAGAAAAATTCTGGAAAATAGATGTATGAATAAGTCTTACGTAGGAAGTCTTATGTAGGAAGAAAATCGTGGTTTGAAGCTACATATAGTAAGAGTCTGTACTTGAGTTCATTCTCAACTACATATTGATATATGTCTCTAGAAACCCAAATGATGCCTTTGAAAGACAACCTATAGCAGAAAGATACATCAGGTATTACAGGCTGTATGTGTAGATGGAGGATTGCTCAAATAATGTCTGAGATTGAAGATTCCTCACAGCGCCAAGTGTTGGGCTGAATGAGAGAGTCATCAACATGATGGCTGGGTACAATTTTAAGTGACAGGAATTGGATGATAAAAAGATTCTAATCACCAAATTCCAGTGTGTGTTTGTGTGTGTGTGTGGTGTGGGGGAGAGGGTTCTCCACAATATGACAATTCTCCAGGTGCCAGCTGTATGTGTTCAACTCAGTTCTGATACTATCTACCTGGAGATAGCATCATATTTCTCAAGTGAAAAGCTCAGTCCCACAAGAATGCCCTCCACTTCAGACACCATCACAATACCAGTGCTTCTTATCTATGCACAATATTGTGTTTCTTATCAACTGGCTATAAATCAGAGGTTTCCATAACCAGCTACTTGGGTTCAGTTAGTTTGCTAGAGTGGCTCACAGAATTCAGGAAATCCATTTACTCACTAGATTACCAGTTTATTACCAAGGATAGTAAAAGATATAAATCAACAGCTAGATGAAGAGACACAGAGAGTGAGGTCTCCAGCAAAGGAACTTCTGTCCCTGTGAAGTTTGGGCCCAGCATGGGGGCACATTGAATTGTTCTGGTTTCCCAAATTCTCTCTGAACCCCCTCCTTCTGTGTTTTTATGAAGGCTTCATTACATAGCCATGGTTGATTAAATCAGTGGTCATTGGTGTTCAATTTAACATCTAGCTTCTCTTTCCTCCCCAGAAATCAAGGGGAGAGACAAAAAGTTCCACCCTCTATTCATGGTTGGCTGCCCCCAGCCTTAGGTGCTTTCCAAAAGTCACCTCATTAATATAAACTCAGCTGTGGTGGAAAAAGGTTTGTTGTGAATAAAAAGACACCCATTTCACCTTTATGGCTTTGAAGTGATTTCAGGAACTGAGGACAAGAGACCAAGTATTATAATAAAAGATGTTCCCTTTGTCCTTTTCGCTCAGGAATCTAAATGACCAAATATATATTTCTTATAAAACATAATATTGCAGGTGAGCACTGCAAAACTCCTGGTGCAAATGCTTCTGTTCAACCCCTTACATTGAGAGGGAATGCCAGCCTGGCTTCTTTGGTCCAAGACCATTTCCCTAGGATGACCCCAGTTCTCTTAAAATGGACTGCTTGAGAAAGCTCAGCACCGCCAAAAACATTTACTATTTGTTCCAGCCAAAACTTAACTATACAATGCTAACCTCCCTTTTCTTAGAGCATTTACTTTTGAAAATTTATGATTGTAAATTCTTTCTCTTCCCCTTTGAGATGTAAATCTCCTACTACTCAGCACTGTTTCCTCAAAGAACTGGGAGCCCTGTCTTTGAAATACAAACATCTAGAGAGATAGCCTCCTAATCTTTTAGATTCTGTGGGAGTGTAAGAGTCTTTGATGTACTTTGCAAAACTACCTTCTATCATGAAGATAGGATAAGTCTGTTTCTCCTCTTTGGATAAATGTCAATTAGCAAACACAGGTGACCTAATCACATTGTCCAATCCCACCTTCCCAGCATTCTTCAGTGCTTTATTTTTAGCACATCTCAGTGTTTAAAAAGCCTCCAGCCTTTTTTTTCAAGCTCAGTTTATACTGAAGTCTCTCTCTCCTACTGCAGTAGTCTGAATAAAATATGTCTTGCCAGGTCCAGTGCAAAATTTTTCTTTTATATAACAGACAAGTTATGAGTGAGACTCTGAGAGCTTCATTGTGAGAGCCCTAGTGATCATGGACAATTTCCAGGAGGCCTGTACAAGCAGCAGCTAGGACCAAGAGGTAGCTGTGAAAAGCTGCATCAAAAGACACATGTGAAAACAATTCTGTGACCCTTTTGACGACTCCCAGAATTCAAGGATAAGTAAATACAGAGGCCTGAAAATAAGTTTGATTTTTCTTACTGTATCCATCAAAAGGCGGTAGAATTGTAATGGGGAAGAACAAAATCTGACTCCATGTTGCATCTGTTTCTTTTACTTCAAGCTTTGCTCTCTGTTGCTGTTTGTTACTATAATCACTAAAAGGATGTTGTCTATAGCTGTAAGCATACATAATGGCCTGCCTTGGGGAACCCTACGCCTCTGCTTGAATGTTAAACTAAAGTGTCTTTGTTCAGCTCACAGGGAGACATTCTGACCATGCCCACCCATGAATGGCTGCAGAAAAGAAGAAATTAATACATCCCCTCCCCAATGCTGGCCAAGCCAGGAGATATTTTGTAAGACTAATGGCCTTTTTACTTTGCTTCCTCACTGCCTCCCCCTGTCTGTTCTATAAAAGAAACTGGCATCCAGACCCCACTAAGATGGTACTCTAGGACATTAGTCCACCATCTTCTTGGATGCCTGGATTTCTGAATAAAGTCACTATTCCTTGCCTCAACACCTCTTCTCCCTATTTATTGGCCTGTCATGCGTGAGCAGAGAGAGCTTGGACTTGGTAACAGGGTGACATACATATTTCAGGTGCTCAGTAAAGTTTATTAGATAAATAACTGTTTTGTGTCTGTGTCAGCCTATTGATAGTGATGCCATTGGCTGGAAATGCCTGTGGGAACTCACCTGGGCCAGTACTATTTGTAGGAAGCCCTCACAGAGGTTTCCTTCCCTGGAGCCAATGCTGTGGCTGGACTGGCCCTTGTGGTTCTTGTCATGATTGCAAGATGCACCTCTCAACAACCATCAGGGAACTTTGAAAAGACAAATTTATTACTTACAAGTCTAGAGGGTACAAGTCACACCTAGGGCTAAACAGAGAGGTTACAGGTAGAAAGAGAGAGAGAGAGAGGGCAGATCTATGATTCTGTTTTTACTGGGGTCAAGGTTGGGGTACCTATGGTTTTGTGAGTTCACTTTTTATTGGTGAATTTAAAACATAAGAGCAGGTATTAAAGTGCAGGAAGGGAAAAGCAAGAAGTCAGTCAAATGGTCAGTTATCTAAGTCAACCAGGGCTCTCAAAAAGTAGAATAAAATAAAAAAAGGAACTTCATAGGTGGGATGGCCTGGCTCTTTATCTAGTTGTATAGCTGGCAATGTGTTTATTCCAGGTGAATATATTTGACGTGAATGGATAGACAGTCAAAAGCTTAATGTCAAGCACTTACATTACAATCAAAAAAGCTAATTGGCAGACAGGTACACTACAATAACAATCTATGCTGGATAGAAAGCAAATACACTCACTTCAACTGTGAGCATCCATAATACAAATAGGGGTTTGTGCTACTCTATTAGAGTTAAGTGAACAGACGTGTATCCCATTAACTTTCTTAAGACTTTATTTTTTTTAGAGAAGTTTTAGGTTTGCAACAAAATTGAGGAGGTAGTATACAGATTTCCCATATACTCCCTGCCCCCACAATGTATAGCCACCCCGATTATTAACATTATTTGCTAGAATGATACATTTTTTACCAAGGATAAATTTACACTGACACATCTTAATCACCCAAAGTCCAGTGTTTATACCTTAAGTTTTACTCTTGGTGTCGTACATTCTATGGGTTTGTACAAATGTATAATGACACATCATTATAATATCATAATATCATATAGAGTATTTTCACTGCCCTAAAAGTCCTCTGTGCTCTGCCTATTCATCCCCTACCCCTCACCCCCACAGGAATCACCGATCTTTATATTTTCTCCATAGTTTGGTCATTTCCAGAATGTCATATAGTTGAAATCATACAGTATGTGGTCTTTTCAGTTTGGCTTCTTTCACTTAGTAATTATGAACTTAAGGTTCCTCCATGTCTTTTCACAGCTTGATAGCTTACTTATTTTTAGTGCTGAATAATTCCATTATTGAGATGTACCACATTTTATTTATCTATTCACCTACCAAATGACATCTTGGTTGCTTCCAAGGTTTGACAATTATGAATAAAGCTGCTATAGACATCTTGTGCAAATTTTTGTGTGGACATAAGTTTTCAAATCCTCTGGGAAAATATCAAGAAGCATGATTGCTAGATTGCATGGTAAGGGTATGTTTAGTTTTGTAAGAAGACTTCAAACTGTCTTCCAAAGTGGCTGTGACAGTTTGCATTCTCACTAACAGTGTAGGAGAGTTCCTGTTGCTCCACATTTTCTCCAGCATTTAATGTTGTCAGTGTTCCAGGTGTTGGTCATTCTAATAGGTGTTTAATGGAATTTAATTACTGTTTTTATTTGCATTTCCCTGATAAAAAGATGTGGAGCATCTTTTCATATGCTTAGCTCTCATCTGTCTTTTTTGGTGAGGTATCTGTTAAGGTCACTGGTCCAGTTTTAAACCTTGAAGTTGTATTTAGAAAAGTATCACTATACCCAAGGTCACCTAGGTTTTCTCCTATGTTATCTTCTATGAGAATTTTATAGTTTTGTGCTTTACATTTAGGTCTCTGATCCATTTTGAGTTAATTTTTCCTAAGGGTGTGATATCTGTGTCTAGATTCTTTTTTTTTTTTTTTTTTTTGCACGTGGATGCCCACTTGTTCCAGCACCATTTGTTGAAGAGACTATCTTTTCTCCATTATGTTGCCTTTGCTCTTTTGTCAAAGATCAGTTGACTATATTTATGGGGGTCTATTTCTGGGCTCTTCAGTTTCACTGATCTTGTCTATTCTTTTGCCAATACCACACTGTCTTGATTACTGTAGTTTTATAGTAAGTCTTGAAGTTAGGTAACAACAGTTTTCCAACTTTTTTCTTCTATCATGTTAATTTATTACTAACTCTAGCTTAATCAAAACCACTTTTAAAATACAAAGTTACTTACAAACAGCCAATGAATGCATAGAAAGATGAAAGAAAAAGAATATATGTACAATAATTCAGGTCATGCCATGTCATAAGTCATGGTGAATTACTAAAGAATTGATTCAAGGTTTTCCTGATTACTACCAGCTGGAAAAAAAAGACCCAATCCTCTATCTCAAAATTAGAACTGCTACTGATCAATTCTGCACCGAAGGAAACACTCTTGATATTTCTTTATTACATCATCCTTCATATCAAACGCATCATGGAGTCCTATCAACTTTACCTGCTGTATGTCTCTTAAATCTATTCACTTCTCATTATCTCCATCATCACTAACATGCCAAGCCATTACCTCTGGCCTGGACTATTGCAAAAGCCTCCATTCAGTTCATTTTTCATCTTGCTCTGAGAAATGCATCCTTACAAGGCAAAGTAGAGTATGTCATTGCTCACTGTTGCCCCCACCCCACTTGCTCCTGACCCTTTATCCTCATCTACACTTGCATGTTATTTTTCACCTGCAAACATATAACATCATTTACTTACTTATTGTCTTTGCTAACACATATTTGCAAATATCCAAATGATGGCCTATCATAGACAGGCAATAAATATTTGTAGAATGGCTGTTGAATGCTCTTAGAATGAAAACCAAGTTCTTTACATGGCAAACAAGTTCCTGCATTGTCTCACCTGCCTTCTTTTCCATTCCCATATCACCAAAGCCTACTTCTCATTTTTTCTACTCTAAACTCACTAGTCTTCTAGATTTATTAGCAAGAATTGGGTAAAGGATGGTGGAGGGAGTGGGGGGTGAGGGAGAGGAATTCTTACATTCCTGGGCAACAATCTGTGGTGGTGCAAAAAACCACACAAATGCAGTGGGTAGTAGGTAATTAGAGAGAGCAAAATTGCATTATGCTATTGACAGAAACATTTAACCTCAGAAGTACCACTGCATCTTTCTTCTTTGGCAAATCCCAATTTTTTTCTTAATAATTTTCAAGGATTTTATACTTCCCCTATCAATCATCAATTTCTTTTCTGTGTGTGTGTTTCCCTCTTCTTTTTTTTTTAATTGGGGTTTAGTTGCTTTACAATGTTGTGTTAGTTTCTGCTGTACAAGGAAGTGAACCAGCTATATGTATACATATATCCCCTCCCTCCTGGACCTCCCTCCCACCCCCCCATCCCACCCATCTAGGTAATCACAGAGCACCAAGCTGAGCTCCCTGTGCTATACAGCAGGTTCAAGAACGGAGTTTATCTTCTCCTTTGTTAGTTATTCCCTTTCTTAGGACACTGTTTCTTTCCAGAAGAAATTATATTTCTACTTATAGGGAAACATGATTTCATGAAATTAATTGTAAAAGAGTTGTCATCTGTATTGGAATACAAATTTCATGAAAACAATGGCATATTTTACAATTCTTAGCACTAGAAAATAATTAATATTTATTTATATCATTTTCAAACATTTGATGACAAAGGGAAGAAGGAAAGAGAGAAAAAAAGAAAGAAAAAAAATAATAGCATATGGCTCACTAGTCATAGTTCTTAAAGCAAACAAAGAATGCCTTCTCTTAAATGAAAGCAAAGAAATAATTGTAGAGAAATTATCATGGATATTCTTCTATTTCCTATTCATTTAAATTATTTCTTTGGCCATGCTAACACAGCATAATAGAAATGATGAAAATAAGGAAAGTCTTTTTGTTTCAATGAAATCTCATTACAAACCTCATGTATGAGAAAGACAAAAGAATGTGAAAGAGGAACGGCAGCTTGGAAACTTCATGTAGTTTCTTCATCATCCACAGTTTTAATACAATTAATCTGAGTAATATAAAGAATCTACTTTATATATCTGGGGAGTAATAGGGTAGATACTTGCTATTAACCAATAAAGACTGCATTTACGCATGTATGTATGGAGCAAATCTTTTCAACAGTCAAATTTTGTTGCACTGAACTTTGGAATACATAAGGGATGGCCTCCTTGAAGGCTGATAATCCTTTAAAAGTAATCTCAGGGTTATTCTCTCTTGGCTCCATGTCGTTCTATAGTCAAGTCGCTAGGAATGCAGGAAATCAGCAATGCTAGCTGTGGGCATGAAGTATCCTTCTGATGACCTCCACACCTGAACTCACACTGAAAGAAAGCATAGAGAATATGAAGGTTTGAATGCCTGACAGATACAGCAACCAAACACTGTTAAGATAAAACCTAATATTTTGAATCGTTTTCCACAATGAACAGAGAGACAGTTAAATTTGCCTCTTTGACTTTACTTCTATGGACTACTGCTTAATGAATTTTTATTTTTACACTCAATTAACTATTTATTTCCCGTTGGCTAATACCATCTCTATGAATTTTATTTCTAATTCATTTCATCTGAAAGTTTCTGAATTTTTACTTCTTGGTCTCTTTTATTTTGTTTTTGGTTTAAATCTCCCTTTTTTACTTTTTTCTTCAGGCTCTGGATATAATCTATTTCTATCATAGACTCAGTTTGACTTGCTTTTCTTGTATTGTCCTAGTATAACTCTCTTGTCTTTTGGTGGAAAGATAAAAATATTGGTCAGGTTCCTTTTATGGACTGGAAACTGCTTATTTCATAGGATAATTTGTTCTCTCTTTGCTTCCAAGAATCCTAAGCAATACCCTTCAATTATTGAAGACTGTGGAGAAGAAGATGTATTCATATAAAACAACAAGATAATAAACTTTCTCCACTGCAAAACCCAATAATCACTGCTGAGGAGGGAGGATTTCTAGCAAGGCTTTTTGTTTTGCTGAATTTGATGAAAGGTAGATATATAATTGGGAAAAGGTTTGGTGGAACTTAATCACAGAATATTGAAAAGAGGTTGACTGAGAAGATGGTTGAAAAGACCTAGGAGAAAGCATAAATGTGGCAGCTGTCATGAGAAATGAACACTTCGGAAAGACAAAAAAGTTTAAGGGAATTTATAGGAAGTGCTTTAGTGTAAAGTAATTTTCTCTTCCATCTTTCCATAAAGCCTTTAGAATTTTTAATATATATATATCCATGAATGCCTTCAGTGTTGGATGTGCGTATGCACACATGTGCGTATATATGTGTTATGTGACAAGTTTCATAAGACAGTCTCCTAGATGCGAGCTGGGTGAGAGCTCACATATTCCATACCTCTTAGACAGCACATAGTCTCCATTACATAATAAGCATAAAGTCAACACTCATTTCTCCCACACATATTAATTGAGTGTCTACTACATACCAGAATACTTTTGTAGGTGCTTGGGATACATCACTGACAGAACAGACAAAGCATTGTCTTTGAGGAGCTTATATTCCAACTGGGGAAGAAAGGCAATAGAAAATAGAGACCATAAAATAATAAGTAAATTAAACAATAGCTTAGGTGGTTATGGTTAGTATGAAAAAAGGAAAAGGCTTGCAGGGGAAGCAGGATAAGGAATTGTGAGGGGAAGGAGATGGGATGGAGTTTTAGTTAGGTCCTCAGGATTGGCCTCACTGAGCTGACATCTGAGAAAATTCCTGAAGGCTGTGCAGAAGCAGGTCCTGAAGAGAAACTTGAAGAAGAGTTCTCCATGTGAGGGAGCCATCAGTGCAAAGGGCCTGAGGTGGGTGTATGACTGGTATATTTGAGAGAATCAGGGACAGGATGGCTGGATTAGAATAAGAAAGGGAAGAGTAGTAAGAGATGATGGTAGAGAAATAAAAGGGAGGGAGAAGGGCAGATTACGCAGTGCTCTATAGGGCATTTCAAGGATTTTAGCTTTTGCCTTGAGAAAAACAGTGAGTCATTGAAGGTTTTCACTAGAGTGATATTACCTGGGTTATGGTTTTAGAGGATCTCCATTAACTAAAGCACTGCAAGGTATTACACTGACCCATATGTCCAAAAGCATTTTGCTAAATTGTAAAACAGCTACATGAAAATGCAAAATCTAGTTAAAGCAGATATAATGATGTGCTCCAGTTTACATGTACTTGGCTTACTAGATCAGCACACACTGGAGATCAGGTAGACCTGGGTTCTAGTCTTGACATGGCTCCTAAATGGCTCTTGAATTGGTCCAATCCTTTCACCTCTGTAGGGCTTGGAACTTTCAACTTCAAAACAAGGGTGCAGGGCCAGGTTGCCCCCCACAAATTTCTCTTTCATACCACGCTTAACATGAAGTGTAAGCTCCAGGAAGGTGCTGGATTTTGTGGTGTTCTTTGCTGTACTTCCCAGACAGAACTTGCTGTTCACCACCTAACAAGTGCTGAATAATCTTTGTCAAGTGACTTCTTGGTTTAATTATTTAATTAATATTGGTAAATAACTGATTAGTGTTGATGAGTATATTCTCCTTAATTATGTTTTTATGATTGTTATAATTATTATTCACAGCAAAATACAATGTGTTTCATAAATGAAATTAATGTAAAAAAATAATTAGCACCTTTAAATGAGTCATGTATATAATTTTTCACCAATGCACAGAACTTTGAAGTACACACATCTTATGAACTATGTTAGCAGTAGTATCTAATCACTGCATTTGAAAAGAGCAGCTGTAGAAAAATATGGACAGTTTTTATTTTCTTATTTTTATCCTGGTTATTGTCCCAAGCATGTGATGTGTATCCAGGAGAAAAAGTTGCCCTCAGTACAAATGAAACTAGTGAGTAAATAAAAAGTTCTCAGTATCCTTTTGAAACTAAGAGTACATTTCTGCATCTAAGTTTAACTGCTTGTTCACTAAATATAATATTGGCAAATGAAGTTCAGCCAGCATACCACCCAGATAGGTTGAATTTTTATTATTTCAGTTAATTAAGCCTCAAGGCAAGTAATGAGTCTGTGATGTAAAGTTTCGAGGCTACCAATAAAGTTTGCATCTGATTCCTTTACACTCTTTTCAGCTGTGTATGATTTTATACAGTAGAATGTCAATAGGAAAAACAAAACAGAACAAAACCTAACACTTTGATTCTTAGCAAAAGCATGCAAACTATAGTGGTTCTGTGGCTCCTATAAGCAGTAAATAAATGGAAGACTGTGTAATTGGAGAGATGTCATCTACCATGGACTTGATTATTCTTTGAATGTCTTTGAGGCATTATTTAATATTAGAAATATGTATGGTTTCTATTTTAAAGTTAAAAATTTCTTTCACATCTCTTACTGTTTTTGATCTTAATAGTAGCAATTGAGAGCTTATTAAATAAGCTCTATTTTCTTGCCTTGATAGAATGTAATAGAATGTAACAGGCTGCCATGATAAACCTGAAGGAAAGTATTATGAGACCCAGAGAGACAAATCAACTCTTAAGATACACAGCTCATAAGTCAAAGCTCAGGGTTTCCTTCCATTATACTACAATTCCATATTTACTGATAAGAAAGTGGAGAATCAAGTGACAGTAAATGATTTACCCAAAGACCTGATGTGTTAAGTTTGGAGTCAGTACATGAACCACCATCTCCTCATTTGAATTCCAGGGCTTTGCCTACATCTGAAAGATACAGTCTTAGGTGCTGGAAAGACAGAAGGATATTTAATATATAGCCTTAAAAACTAAAAAGACAAAATAGAATAAAAAAAATCTGTCAATGATCTAGACACACAGCATATTTTGACAGTTCAGATAATAATAGTAGTAATAATAATAACAATAATAATAAAAGTTTGCATAGGCTGGACTTGTAGAAAGTATTAAATGTTAATTACCATAAAATGAATAAATGCAAAAATGGCAATATACACAAAGAGTGAAAACATTAAAACACGATTAATTATAATTCAATAGAACAAATCAGGAGGTTAGCAAACTTTTCCATATAGGGTGAGAAAGTATATATTTTAGGCTTTGCAAGCCAAGAGGCAAATGGAGGATATTACATAAATATTTACAATACCACTTAAAATGGGATCACTTAAAAATATAAAGACTATTCGTAGCTTGCAGGCCATACTAACACAAGCAAAGTGCCAGATTTTGGTCCATGGGCTGTAGTTTCTGACCCATAGAAATTGTATCTAAGGGGATGTTCATCTGAAATCTGTATTCCCATTCCAATGGCTGTATTCCCATTCTTGTAGCTGAGGTTTTGATTCCTGCTTTTGAAACTAGACAGTCAGAGGGCTACATGTACCATATAATTTTGTTCTCTAGCTGATATCTGTGCTCTCTGCTCTAATGTATTGGCCTGGGCTTACTTTGATCTCCACTGAGGAAAGGGGAATGCTCTCTAGAACTGTCTGTTTCTGGCATATGGTAAATCATTGAGAAAGATTAGCTATCTTTATTATTATTAGTCACTATATTAGTTAATGTCTATGGATGGAAACTGCTGTGAGAAGTTTTTTCTTAGCCGTAAGTATTAGGAAAAGCTTTGTTTCTGTGGAGGAAAAGATGAGCCTAGAGCTAGCTGGATTCACAGACATGTGACCTGTATACTAGTACTGTGCCCCATGCTTAGAAGGTCTGCTCTTGGTTTTAATGTTTTTCTGTTTCTGTCTTGAAATACTATATAACTTTTGCATCTGCATTTTTATTTTGCACTGGGCTCTGAAAATCATGTAGTAGATCTGGATGAATCTTCATGGTTAATGTACCTTGTACAGATGATCATTTTTCCATTTTTGCATTTTTGTGTTGGTTACCATGAAACTCAGAGTGAAATTTGCAGCTCAACATTAATAACAATTTAAGAATCTATGAGTCATATACCTAAAAACAAACTTTTCTCCTTGATGCCATGTCCTTTTCTATGTATATTTTCCTAAGCAATTTTTTTTTAAAATTTCATTTTCGTTACATGTATTTTGGAATGCCACTGACAATTATATATTGGAGCAAGGTACACTATAAATATAAATGCATTTATAAATTACAAATGCATATAAAATTGAAATACCATGCAAAAAAGAATTCAAAATGGATTAAAGACTTAAATGTAAGACCTGAAACCATGAAACTTCTGGAAGAAAACATAGGCCGTATGCTCTCTGACATCGATTAGTAATATTTTTGGTATGTTTCCTCAGGCAAGGGAAACAAATGCAAAAATAAATAAATGAGATTACATCAAACTAAAAAGCTTTTGCACAGCAAAGAAAACTATCAATGAAACAAAAAAGACTGCCTACTGAATGAGAAAAGATATTTGCAAATGATATATCTGTTAAGGGGTTAATATCAAAAATATACCCAAAACTCATACAACTCAACATCAAAAAGTGAACAACCTGATTAAAAAATGGTCAGAGTATATGAATAGACATTTTTCCAAAGAAGACATACAGATGGCCACCAGGCACATGAAAGATGTTCAGCGTCACTAATCATAAGAGAAACACAAATCAAAACTGCAATGAGATAACACTTCACACCTGTCAGAATGACTATCATCAAAAAGACAACAAATGACAAATGTTGTCAAGGTTGTGGAGAAAGAGAACTCTTGTACACAGTTCATGGGAATGTAAATTGGTGCAGCCACTACAGAAAACAGTATGAAGATTGCTCAAAAAATTAAAAATAGAACCACCATATGATCCAGCAATTCCGCTCCTGGGTATTTACCTGAAGGGGGGGAAGAAAGCACTAATTTGAAAAGACCTATGTACTCCAGTGTTCATTGCAGTGTTATTTACAATAGTCAAGATATGGAAACAACCTAAGTACCTATCTATAGATGAATGGATAAAGAATATATAAAAATATATAAGTATATACACACATATTTATAATATATGCAAATATATGTAAAGTGGAATATTACTCAGCCATAAAAAAGAATTAAATCTTGCCATTTGTGACAACATGGATGGACCTAGACAGTATTATGGTAAATGAAATAAGTCAGATGGAGAAAGACAAATACCTTTTGATTTAACTTATATGTGGAATCTAAATGAGCAAACTAACAAAACAGAAACAGAGTTATAGATTCAGAGAACAAATAGGTGGTTGTCAGAGGGAATGGGGGGGAGAACAGAAAGAGATGAAGGAGATTAAGAGGTACAAACTTACAGTTGCAAAATAAATGAGTCACAGGTGTGAAATATACAGTGTGGGGAATATAGTCTATAACTACATAATATCTTTGTATGGCAACATATTGTAACTAGACTTATCATGGTGATCAGTTTGAAATACATAGAAATAGCAAAACACTATGTTGTGTAACAGGAGCTAGCATAGTGTTGTAGGTCAATTACACTTCAAAAACAAACAAACTCATAGAAAAAGAGATCAGATTTGTGTTTACCAGAAGAGGGAGTTGGGGGAAGGGAGAATTCGATGAAAGCTGTTGAAAGGTACAAACTTCCAATTATAAGATGAATAAGTACTAGGGAATGTTATGTACAACACGATAAATATAATTAACACTGCTCTGTTATATATGAAAGTTGTTAAGAGAATAAATCCTAAGAGTTCTCATCACACACAAAAAGTTTTCTATTTCTTTAATTTTGTATCTATATATGAGATAATGGATGTTCATTAAGCTTACTGTGATAATCATTTCATGATGCATGTAAGTCAAATCATTATGCTATAAATTTTAAACTTATACAGTGCTATATGTCAACTATATCTCAATAAAACTGGAAGAAAAACAAAACAAACAAACAGAAAAAAAAGAATTTATCATTGAAATTAATACAGCAGTCATTCAGGTGAGCCTAAAGCCTACTAAAATAGTTGAACTAAGTAGGTGACCCTTAAGAATCTATTTCTTATGTTGATATGCTTGAAGGAAGGGAAAATATCATTACTGACTGATGCCTAAAACTAAATGAGAGAAGACTTATGCTGAATAAGGTGTAATGGTACTTACTTCCATTCTTACTTTCTTTTATATTTTTTAGTGTATCTAAGAAGGTAGAAAGCTTAAAACTACATTGGCCATATCCTCTGATAGCTACATTGTTTGATGCAAATTAGGTCTGCTAATATATCCACTTATATTTAAACACTGAAGTCAAGTGGAAGCTATTTCCCATGGTTGGTGTTTAGAGACGTATGCAAATTTTCTGTGATTGGCGCTACATTACAATGTTTGGTAAAGGTTATAATTGCAGTGATAGCAACTATAGCTTCTTTCCCTCTGGATCAGCTATGGTCACACGACCATGGATCTATCTTCCATTGACAATCCCTTGAATTCTGCTTTTGTAGCCCTTTCAATTAATTTGTAAGCACCTAATTACTCATTGGATTTTTTTTCCTGCTTAAAACACTGAAAATAGTTTACGTTTTCTTCATTGAACTCTTAATGAATTGGAGATATAGGAAGAAAATTAAAGAGTTGTTTCATTAAAAAAAACTCTGTAAGACATTGTGGCAAGAGTAGAATTCATGGACAGCCATACATCTTAAGGAAGTGAAACATACCAACAGTAATGCATTCCTCCCTTATTTCAACACCAATGATCTAACAGTTTAGGCACTAGGACAAAATTGGCCAGGTATTCACCAATGTTATTTCTTCATCCTGGACACATAAAATCATTACATTTCTCAACCTTTTTGCAATTAAAGTGAGGCCAAGTGATTGTGTTCTGGCCAATAGAAGGAGAGTGGAAATGATGTTTTGCAGTGCCATGTTGATAAACCAGCTTCCTGGAAAAAGAAAAAAGGAAAAAAAAACAAAAAACAAAAAACCTTGTTTATAGTATTTGCTGATTTTCCTGGTATAAATACACCATGGCTGATAGTGAGCTAAAAATGTGGCATCAATAAACTTGGAGTTGGGAAGAGATGTACAAATTTAATCTTTCAAACCACAGTGAACTGGCTGCAGCACACCACTGGACTTATGTAAGTTCAGGTTTTGTCATTAAACCCAATGCATGACCACCCATGCTCTCCTCCCCTATCATGGATACCACACTGAGGTCATATTTTGAAGGCAGGCAGCGTCATGAGATGGAGGGAAGCTAGAATCCCAAGTCCTGTACCAGACTGTGGTGTGAGAAAGAGATCCCATTGTATTAAGCCACTGGAATTTTGAAGATGTTTGTTGTTGCAGCATAGCCTAGCCTGGCCTGACTCTATCCTGACGCACGCTGCTGCTGTGAGACATTGACACATATTGATGGTGACACCCAGTGGTAGTCTTTAGCAAAATCTGTAATATCTGGAAGGGAATGGAGCATCAACCAATCCTCAGCTAGACACTAATGTCATATGGAACAGCAATACAGGCCAGCAGAGCAACAATAGATTCTTGGTTTAAAAAAAACCTGAGATGACTGGTAGCAAAGCAGAAGCCTTCAGTCACAATAAACTTGTTTATGAGTACATGTTAAATAGCACGTAGAGGATTCCCAGAATACTTAGGAGTTGGGCTCCAGAGAAGCTTACTCTTTGTGTTATGCAAGTTCGGTTTTGAATCAGTGCTTCCATTCTATGAATAATATTATTTATACCTACTGTATGTTAAGAATGGAAATCACACTTGTTATTTGTTGTCTTTTTGATGATAGCCATTCTGACAGGTGTGAGTTGGTATCTCATTGTGGTTTCAATTTGCATTTCCCTGATGATTAGTGATGTTGAGCATCCTTTCACATGAGTCTAATTTCTCAAATGGTTCTAATTTTAAGCAGGAAAAAAAGGCGCTGTTATTTCGGCCTCACTCCAAAAACAAAATAGCAAGCTGTGAATCTGGTTTATAGTTTTTAATGTCGTACATTTGCAAGAAGAGAAAAGTATCCTCTCTTTAGGCTGCATTCCAATGGCATACAAACTACCAAATAACAGTAATATTAAAGTGAGTGAACCAAGTGCAATCAACATCAAATGACATAGTTGAGGGTCTAATAAAGAAGATAACTCAAGTTCCTGATACACAGATTTTGTTGGGAATGCATATATATAAGGGGCTGTTGCAACCACATGGAAGTGTCATCTTGCTAAAATGCTTAGAAGAAGGAAAAAAGAGAGCTTAGAGAGGAATAATAAAGAGTTCTGCCCTGTTGGATTTGAAATTGTGATCAGGAAATGTGCTAGGAGATAACTTATCTGTTATGGGTCAGTGTTACCAATTAAGGAATAAAAGTTGAAGTGGATCTTTTCATTCAGAAATATACTGGAAAAAATGAAAATACTGATATTTGAGGCTGGGTATAGGGAAGACATATATCATACTGGTGTTTAATATTGAAGTGAAGCTGGAAGTTGGTGAGTCAATACATAGCAATTGTCCAACTCAAGACAACTAATGACAACTCCTACAGAAATAGAAATTGATTTCTCTTCCTCATTATTCTGAGTTAAAGGGAAACATATTAAGAAGATGGGCGTCTCAGGGACACTGGAGGGTAATTAATTTCATATCCATTTCATGGTTAATCATTCTTTAGCTAATTAGCAACTTGATGAGAAGTTAAATAGAATTTTCAAAGTGGACATGGTGAATATAGTAAGATTAATAGATTATCAAAACTAAATTTGCAGAAGACTCTGTTTTCAGCTCTGATATGTAAAGATTAAAATACATCATTTCCATCTCCACAAGAAGAAAAAAGCTGGAAAACTAAAATTTAACAATTTATGTTAGACCCATCAGAGAACTGAGTTTGCAGGGCAAACCACCACCCTAAAATCCAGAGAGACACAGCCAATATATGCTTATCTGGAAAAGAAGTTGATGGAGCTATGAACAGGTGGGAACATTTAAATAGTAATTTTGACAAAATGATGGACACTGAGTGTGCTACTGATGACAGTGAGAAACTCTCAGTGGCCCTCACTCTTAGAGGAGCCCCTCCCTGCTTTCATGGCTTTACCTCCAAGGGCCCTATTAAATTCTCACTATGAAGAGCTGGGAAGAGTCCCATGGTTCTGGCAAAGATAAGGGAAGAGTAATTACTGACATAGATCTAGAGCGTTTTCAAGAAAAAAAGTATACTCAAGAAATAAGCTAGAGCTTTATCCAGACTGGGGTAAGAGATAGGTCAATAGGAACTCCCCAAATTGAAAAACAAAGAGAAAACAGAATTTTTTTAAAAAGAGAGAAGAGAATGACAAAAATCCAGAGCAGAACATGAAAGACCTGTAGAACAATACCAAAAAGTATAACAAATGCATAATTAGAATACCAAAAGGAGAAGAAAGAGAAGACAGAGCTGAAGAAATATTTGAAGTGATAGTGACTGAAGACTTCCCAAAATTAATGACAGACACCAACAGGATATCAAATTAACTTAGAATACTAAGAATGATAAGCACTGAACAAAACAAATCCCTCACAAAACCCTAGGCACAACATATTCAAACTGCAGAAAACCAAAATATGAGAGAAAATCCTCAAAGAAGGCAGAGGAGACAAAAATAATCTTATTTAGCAAGAAAGAAGGATAAGATTACAGTGCACACATTATCAGAAAATAGGGAAGGATGCAGAAAGAAGAGAAACATTTAGAGTGTTAACAGGAAAAAACACCATCTTAGAATTCTATATTCAGTGAAATTATTGATCAAAAATAGTAAAGGAGAAATCAAGACTATCAGAGAAACAAAAATGCAGGGAATCCGTCATCAGCAGATCTGACCCACAAATATATATTAAAAGACATTTTTCAGGCAGAAGGAAAATGAGGTGCATCAGAAAACAGATTTATGTAACAAAAAGGAAAGGTGTTAGAGAAGGAATAAATGAGGGTAAATTTAAAACATTTATGTTTCTTATTCTTAACTTATATGAAGGATAATTGTTTGAAGCAATAAAAATAACAATAGCTTTGGTATTTGTAGCTTTATGGTAAGTGAAATGAATGTAGCAATGTGACACTGGTAGGATGGAGAGATTAAGAATACTCCCATAACACCCTGGCATCACAAGTGAAGTGGTATATGTAGTGCCGTTTGAAGGTAGACTTAAATTAATTTAAAATGTATAACGTAAATCTTATAGCAACCATTAAAATAAATTTTAGAAGAATATAAATGCTAAGTGAGGTGATAAAATGGAATAATATATAATGCTTAATCATAAACAGAAAAAAGAGAATTAAGAATCTTAGGCGCCTCAGGACAATATATACAACTTAAACAGTGGCTAAACCGGTGACAGTTAGAAAAACACAAAAAGGAGGCGGGGGAACAGCAAAACCAATAGGGAAAGAACTGGGTACCCCTTTGCCAGATGCTAAGAGTTTTCTGGAACTACAGAGGCAAGATGGGGAAGAGACGAGATGGAGGCAGGGGGGGCAGGACCCATGCCCATACTCCTCACCTATCCTTTGACTACAGATCCCATCCTGCAGGACCTGGGGCCCCTACAGGTTTGGCCTGGCTCTCACGATGGGGGAAGAACAAGAGTGGGGAACCCAGCCCCAAGCCAAGTCACAAGGTAGTTTTTGCCTTGGGAACTCTGTCCACTGAACTAAAGGGAAGCAGTTACAGAGGGGGCTAAGCATGTTGACACCATGGCTCATGGCAACCTAAGATGTTTATAACATTATTATAAACAGAAAAGGCAGAAAAAGAGCAGAAATGAAATATATGGCAAATGCAGGAAATAAAATCAGTTACACATGGTGGATATTAATCCAAATATATCAATAGTTACTTTACATGTAAATGGTCTAAATATACTGTTACAGGCTGAATATTTTTGTTCCCACAAAATTCATATACTGGAAACTAATCCCCAATGTGACGATATTTGGTTGCAGAGGCCCTTGGGTCCCCCGACCTTCCAAAAAGAACAGAAAGAAAAAACCGTTGGTCTAAGGGATGCTGAGAAGCTAAAATTCTCATTCCTTTCTGATGGAAATGTAAATGGCACTTTCACTTTGGAAGACAGTTTGGCTGTTTCTTACAAAGATATGTTTATAGCGGCTTTATTCATTACCATCAAAAATTGTAGCAATCAAGATGTACTTTAACAAGCAAACGTATAAACAAACTGTAGCACATCCATACGAAGAAATACTTTTCAGTGATAAAAAGGAATGAGCTATCAAGCCATGCAAAGATGTGGATGAATTTTAAATGTGTATTACTTAGTGAAATAATCTAGTCTGAAAATGTTACATACTGTATGGTTATACTTATATGGCATTCTAGAAAAGATAAACACTTTAGAGAGAGTAAACAAGTCTAGTGTTTGCCAGGGGTTCAGTAGGGGTGCATGGGAGGGAAGCTGGTTTTAAATAGATGAAGCACAGGGGATTTTTTAGGGTGGTAAAGTAATTCTGTATGACATTGAAATGTTGGACACATGCACTATGAGTTTTTCAAGACCCATAGAACTTTATAGAACAAAAAATAAATCTTAATGTACACAATTAGAAAGATTATTTAGGAGGTAAGCAGATCGCAAGAAGAAATACAGCAAATGCAGTCTGTGACCAAAAAAAAAAAAAAAAAAATTTTAACTGCATTACAGAAGTACAAAACAATCTCTGAAAGGGGTTGGGGGAGGAAGTGATGATCTAAATAACTTTGGAAATAAGTGGAATGGAGTCTTTAATACTAAAGCAAAACTGTACATAAAAACTATACTCTAGTTGAAGAAGTTATCTTCACATGGGTATGGGTTAAAAATTCTCATACCATTATAGAAATATAATGGAATTGAACAAGTATGTAAATGGTTTGCAGAGAGAGGGAGGCAGATTTTTTAGTTTTGGAGTGGGAGGTTACAGATAACTAAGGTGATATGCTCCATGTGGTAATTGATTACAATTGGATACATCAGTATGAACTCGTGTTTTGCTTAATATAGATGCTGATGGATACATATAAAAATACAGACAGGCACATATACATGGATTAGTAAACACACATATATTTTCTTGCTCTGTCAGCTGAGATGGTCTAGAAACAGCAACACTCCAATAGCAATGTGTAAACTTAGCACCTAGAACATGGTTCCTAACTGCATTCTCCAATAAAAGGAACTAGGACTCTCTGGAGAAATGACTGACTCTAGGAGTGAGGTAGCAGATATAGACAATAAGCTGGGAACATCTTGTGGTACCAGAAATAAGGAGAGTGCTAGAAAACAAAACAAACAAATGAAAACATCAAGACAAGGATGAAGATATGTCAGAGACATGCAGGTAAGATGGAGTCAACTGAAAGAGCTCCCAATGGCCCAAACTGAAACAATTTGAGCAACAAACTAAACTGGAAATCACCCAGAGTTTAAAATCAATATCTATGAGTCCATATTATATAACTATAAATAACTGAATGCATAAATAAATAGGGATGAAGGGAGAAATATCCATTTTATTTCTAAAAAACAATGGTGGGTGCAAAAGAGGAAAGGAAGGTATGATCATTCTTCTCATGTCTCCTTTATAACAATATTAGGTGAATGACTGGGGAAATGGTGAAGTACATGACAAAAAGTTCAAGTCCAGATCAAGCCTAAGATTTTACATATCTATTGCTTAATGTTCCCTATTTAGAAATATTTTCCCTAGGAAAAAACTCTCCAAAGAAGTTCTTGTTTTCTTCAGGCTCATCAATATATCTAGATAGTGTGTTTTATCAATGAATGAAACATTTTTATTAATAAATTAAATTTTATAGGAAAACAATAAACATTAATACAGGCCGCTTTTATTTTAAAAAAGTAAAAAAATAAAATCAGCAATATTTTTGAGGGGAGTTAACCAATGCAAATATTTTCATTTTTTATTGGCTTTCTAGACTCATTCAGAATTTATATTTTGTGTGTGTTTCCTTTACTTATTGATATAACACCATTTAAAATGCTTTCTGGGACATTAAATATTTTTTGACACATATTTAAGAGCTAGAAAATATTGCAATATTTGAATAGATCTTAATTCAGATGTTACTTTTAAATCATTGGCTATTTAATTATTTTCCAATTATTTGCAATTTAAAGTAATGCCAATATTTATACATAAAATGTGTCTATGTGGTGGTGAAGGCAGAGCAGTATTTATTCAAATGGAATTGGTGAGTTCTCCCCTGATTGATTTGGAAGTAGGTAGCTGAAGAATCAGAGTGGGATCTTTAAACAGGTTTAAAGGCAACTTAATATCTCTGACAGGCCTTAAGGACTTTTGGTCCTAATAAATCTATTTTCTTTGCCAGTTTCATGTTTTGTTACTTGATTTTATTTTAAAATATCTCTTTAAAAACCTTTCCCTTTGTGTCAATGAACTCCTTATTACCTATAGAAAGATGCTGTGTAACATCCAGTGATCAATCATAATAGGCACATTTGTGATACACTTTTTGTAATTTATACTACCAAAAGTATGAAAATATTGGCTGAAAATTTTATAATTTCATTCAGTTTTTTATTCTTTTTAATTCAAGGAATGAATAACTTTAAAACTAGCAGTTAAGTGTAAAAACAAAACACAACTATTTTTCACACATGATCTTAGCCAAAAGACCAAAAGGCCGAGAAGTAATGCAACTATTCTTAAAAGCAATCATTTAAAAGGCAAGTCTCCACTGTAAGTTTGACTGAGCTTTCTTCTTTAATAACAGGAAAAAGAGTGTGCAATGATCGAAGAGGGTATAATTTTTAACCATACAGTAAAAGCTTAATAAATGTTCAGATTTCTTTCCAAAAAAATCATCCAATGTCATGAATATATATATATATATATATTCAGCAAATTTAATTCATCGTGTACATTGACTTAAATGCCATCATTTTAATAAAGCCAAGTTAACCTAGATAACTAGTCTTTTCACACATTGTAAATACTTTATGTTGGTTATACAAATACGTTTCATTTAAGTCACTGTTAGTACATTAGGAATAACTCAGCTAGTACATTGTAAAACCCATAACTGTTCTTACAAAATCTTGACCTGAATTTAAGACTATTGGAGGACAAAGAACACTAGAGAATATATACAAGCAAATTAAACATAACAATCATATATTTGTTCCTGGGCACATCTGTACTTTGTTTGCAGCTTCTACTCAGTATTGTGTGGAACTAAAACATAATTTCCACGTGTAAATAAAACAAGAGACCTGACATAGTCATTACACGAATTTCAGCCTGCAAGTGTGCTGGTTTCATGTTTTCCATTTCCTTTGACCATTTCCCTTCCATCAGAACTATAAATGGTGAACAGTTTGCTTATTTTTATTTGTTTTACTGTTTGAGGCTTTTGATATTCAATGAAATCCATTTTAGGCATAATTTTGATCCAAATTAAAAAATAAGAAGTCTTAATGAGAAAGGAAAGAATAATTATAGGGAATAAAAGAGTTTAAGAGAGTTTGGAGATTGCAAAATGAAAAAGGGAAGAAAGCAGGAGAACAAAAAAATAGTAAATAATTTAGCAAATGAAAATTCCCAGAGACTTCTTTAAGAGTGTTTAAGCATTTCAGTGAAAGTAAGTAAGATGGAAATTATAGGATTTGGAAAATCTAATTTATTTGTGCAAGAGACAACAATCAAATTATTCTTAAAAAATCTCAAAATAAAGGAACCACAAAATACAGAATTTCAAGTTATGCCAATGGCATTTTCAATGCAGCAGGGAGCAGGATGTTATATTGAAAGAGAAGTAGATTTAGAAAAGGCTATTAAGACATTATTACCACAATTTTTCTATTACCATTAATGATAATGTACTTTTAAATTTAAAAGTATTACTACTTTATTTGGAAACATAAACACGCATCAAAGGAAGTCTTGTTAGAATAATTTTGTCACAAACATTCAAGGAGAATCATAATTTATATATGATATAAAATAATTAAATAGCATAAAATTATAACATTTCGTAAGTATGTAAGGTTTGTTAATATGCAGTGTTCACTTGATGGGAGGTGCAGAGCAGAAAGCAAATTCCAGGATACTACATGCTAAGTGCAGACATTTGTATATAACAATTCTTTTACATGTACAGAATTTCTTTGGAAGGATCCATAAATGCACTCATATGCAAACCTACACACACGAAGCTGGTTTTAGTGGTTGACTCCTGGGCAGGCTGTGGGAGAGGAGTAAAAAGGAGTTTTGATTTTTACTTTGTATCCTTTTATGGTCTTGTAAATTCTTTTAAGTGAACTATTACCTTTTCATAATTAGATTAATTTTTAAAAATCTTGCTGCCAATATATTTATTGTATTTGCTATCAAAATTGTGGATAAATTTGTAAAAATGTAACTTTTATTGTATCATTATACCTAACTACACCTTATGGTATAAAGTAGCTGTCCAACTTCATTATTGTGAATGTGGATATTCACTTCTCCAAGCACCATTTATTGACAAGATTTCTTTTCCTTTCTTTTCTTTTTCTTTTTAAATTTTTTGGCTGTGCTGGGTCTTCGTTGCTGCGCACAGGCTTTCTCTAGTTTTGGCGAGAGGAGGCTACTCTTTGCTGCGGTGTGCAGGTTTCTCATTGCGGTGGCTTCTCTTGTTGCGGAGCACAGGCTCTAGGCTCACAGGCTTCGGTAGTTGCGCTGCGTGGGCTCAGTAGTTGTGGCTCGCAGGCTCTAGAGCACAGGCTCAGTAGTTGTGGTGCACAGGCTTAGCTGCTCCACGGCATGTGGGATCTTCCTGCACCAGGGCTCAAACCCATGTCCCCTGCATTGGCAGGCAGATTCTTAACCACTGTACCACCAGGGAAGTCCCTCTTTTCCTTTCTTTGATAACATTACCAAAAAAAATGATTGAACATAAATAAATGAGTTTATTTCTGGATTTTCAATTATATTTCAGTTAACTATATGTCTATCATTATGATATTTCTACAATTTCTTGATTAATATACCTCTGTAGTAAGTTTTGAAACCAGGAATTGAGGGGCTTCCAACTTTGTTCTTTTTCAAAATTATTTTGGATATTGTGGGTCTCTTGCATTCCTTATTAATCTTAGTATAACATTGTTAATTTCTGAAAAAAGAAGCTTGGATTTTGACAGAGAATGCATTGCATTCACAGATTAATTTGGGAGTTTTGCCATTTTAACAATATTAATCTTCTGATACATGAACATGGGATGTCTTATCTTTTATTTAGGTCATCTTTAACTTCTTTCAACAATATTTTTTACTTTTCAATGCACATGTCTTTTCTTCTTTTGTTAAATTCATTCCTAAATTCCTTTTTTCTTTTTAATGTTGTAAATTAAATTGTTTCCTTTATTTCATTTTTGGATTTTTCATTGAAAGAGTACAGAAATACAATTATTTTGTCATATTCATCTTGTATCTTGAAATCATACTGAATTTATATTTTAGTTCTAAGAGGCGTTTTTGTGTGTCTTCATTAAGATTTTCTGTCTAATATCATATCATATGCTAATAGAGTTTTATTTCTTCCTTTCAATCTGGATGACTTTTATTTATTTTTCTTGCCAAATTGACTTGGCTAGAACCTGTACTACAGTGTTGCATAGAAGTGGTGAAAATGGACATCCTTGATTTGTCCTGAACTTAAAGGTAAAGCATTCAGTCTTTCACCATTAGTATTATGTTGGCTTTGGGTTTTAGTAGATGTCCTTTATCAGATTTAACAAGTCTCTTCTAGTTATATTTTGTGGAGTATTTATATTGTTTTTAGTTTTTTGACTGTTGGATTCTGTCAAATGCTTTCCCTGTGTCTATTGAGATACTTATGTGTTTCTTGCCCTTTATTCTATTGATATATTATATTATGTTGACTTTTTAAATGTTAAACCATGTTTGTATTCCTGGGATAAATCCTACTTGGTCATAATGGATAATCAATCCTTTTTTATATATTCTCCATTTAGCTTGCTAGTTTGTTTGTTTGTTTGAGAATTTTTGTGTCTGTCGTCTTAAGGTATTTTAGTGTGTAGTTTCCTTCTTTATGATATCTTTGTCTGGTATTGGAATTAGGGTATCAGTGGCCCCATAGAATCAGTTGGGAAGTGTTTGCTCTACTTTTATTTTTAATTTTTGCAATCATTTGTGAAGGATTAATATTACTTCTTTCTAAACATTTGATAGAACTCACCAATGAAGCCATTTGGGCTGGGGTTTTTCTTTGCAGCAGTGACTTGATTACTAATTCATTTTCTTTATTTGTTATTAGTTTATTTATATTTTCTATTCCTTCTTAAGTCAGTTTCATTAGTTTGTGTCTTTCTAGGAGTCCATTTCATCTAGGTCATGTAATCTGCTGGCATACAGTTGATCATAGTATTCCCTGATAAACCTTGTGTGGTGCCTGTAAATTCAGTAATGATGTTTCCCCTTTTCATTCTTGATTTAAGTAATTTGAGTCTCCTTTCATTTCCTGCTCAGTCTAGCTAAAGCTTTGTCACTTCTGTTAATATTTTCAGAGAACTATCTTTTATTTCACTGGGGCTTTTTTTTCTTTTTTTTTCATTCTCTATTTTATTTATTTCCATTCTAATCTTCATTATTTCCCTCCTTCAGCTCATTTTGGCTAGGGATTCTTCTCCTTTTATTAGTTTCTTAACAAGAATTGTTACATTATTGATTTGAGTTCTTTTTCTTTCTTAGTATAGGCATTTACCACTGTAAATGTTTCTCTACACACTGTTTTAGGTATATCTCTTAAGTTTTGGGATGTTGTAATTCCATTTTCATTCATCTCACAGTATTTTCTAATTTTTCTTTGATTTCTGCTTTGACCCATTGATTATTTAGGAGTGTGTTTTTAATTTCCACATATTTGGAATGTCTTAGTTCAATTTGGACTGCTATAACAAAATACCACAGACTGGGTAACTTATAAACAAAAGAAATTTATTTCCCACAGTTCTGGAGGCTGGAAGTCCGAGATCAGCATGCCAGAATAGTCAGGCAAAGCCTCTGTTCCAATTTCTTATTGTATTCTCACATGGCGGAAGGGCTAGGGATCTCTCTGGATCTTCTTTTATAGGGGACTAATCTCATTCATGAAGGTTTCCTCTTATGATTTAAGCACCTCCCAAAGGCCCCACCTACTATCACTTTTGGGGCTTAGAATTTGAACATACGAATTTTGCGGGGACACAAACATTCAGACTATAGCAGGAATTTTCCAAATTTCCTTCTGTAATTGGTTTGTAATTTCATTCCACTGTGGTCAAAAAACATGATTTCAGTCCTTTCTATTTATTGAGTCTTATTTTATGACCTACTATATAATTTAGGAGAGAGAATGTCCCAGGTGCACATGAGAAGAATGTGTATTCTGCTGCTTTGGGTTATGGTTATTCTTACATCTTATAGTTCTAGCTGGTTTTTAGTGTTGATTCTTGTTAATTTTTGCCTAGTTGTTCTAACCATGATTGAAAAAGGGGGTATTGAAATCTCCAACTATTGTTGAATTGTCTATTTTCCTTTTCAATTCTGTCCATTTTTGTTTCATATATTTTAAATCTCTATTGTAAGGTGCATATACATTTATAATTGTATGTCTTGCTAACGAACTTACTCTCTTATCACTCTAAAATGTCTTCCTTTAGTAACAATTTTTATCTTAAAGTCTATTTTGTCTATATTAGTATAGCCACTCCAGTTCTCTTTTGGTTACTGTTTGCATAACCTTCCATCCTTTTAATTTCAACCTACTTGTGTCTTTGAATATAAAACATGTCTCTTTTAGACAGCATATAGTTGAATAATATTTTTAATTTATTCTTCTAATCTCTGATTTTCTTTTTGTTTCCAGAATATTTTTATAAAATGTAAATCTAATTTTGCTTTTTTTCCAATTTAAATTAACCAGAATAAATTAAACGGGATAAAATCAACACTAGTTAGAATATCATGTTGACTTATTAAGATCAGAACCTCACCTGTTCCGGTTTACTTTTGTATCTTTTTACCTTTGTTTACTGTGGTAGAACATACATAAAATAAAGTTTGTCATTTTAACCATTTTTATGTCCAATTTAGTGGTTTTGATTACATTTTTAATGTTGTGCAACCATCATCGCTATTTCTAAAAATTTTCATCACCAAAACAGAAACTCTCAACTCAGAAACCTATTAAGTAATCATCTCCATTCTCTTCTTTCTCTAGCCTCTGGTAATTTCTAATTTATTTTCTATCTCTGGGAATTTGCCTATCCTACATAATTCATATAAGTGGAATTATACAATATTTGCCCATTTGTGTCTGGCTCATTTCACTTAGCATAATGTTTTCAAGGTTCATCAATGTCGTAGTATGTGTCAGAACTTCAACCCTTTCTGTGGCTGAATAAAGTATGTATACACCACATTTTGTTTATTCATTTATCTGCTGGTGGACATTTGGTTTGTTTCTACCTTTTGGCTATTATGGATAATCAACATTGGCATACAGGTGTCAGTTTGAAACTTTGCTTTCAATTATTTTGGGTACATACCTAGGAGAGGAACTACTGGGTCATATGATCATTCTATGTTTAATTCCTTAGAAGCTGCTAAACTATCTTCTACATAAGCTGCGCCACTTTACATTCTCATAATCAGTGTCAGAGGGTTCAAATTTCTCCACACCCTCATCAACGCTTTTTATTTCCCCTTTTTATTCTAATTATAGTCATTCTGGTAGATTTGAAGGGGTATCTCACTGTGGTTTTGATTTGCATTTCCCCAATGACTAACAATGTTAAACATCTTGTCATATGGTTATTGGCCATTGTATATCTTCTTTGGAGAAATGTTTATTCAAGTCCTTCATCAAATTTTTAGTTCTTTTTTTATTGTTGCATTTTAGGTATTCTTTATATAATCTGAATAGTAAAGCCCTATTAGATATATGATTTGCATATATTTCCCTTATTCTGTAAGTCATTTTTTCACTTTCTTGATAATGTCCTTTGATGCACAAAATTCTTAATTTTGATGACGTCCAATTTGTGTGTCATATCTTTTGTTACTGCTACTTTTGGCATCATACCAAACAATCCAATGCCAAATACAAGACTGGGAAAACCTACCTTTATGTTTTCTTCTAAGAGTTTTATGGTTTTGATCTTATATTTAACTCCTTAATCAATTTTGAATTAATTTTTTATATAGTGTGAAACAAGGGCCCAACTTTGTTCTTTTGCCTGTGGAAATCCAGTTGTCCCAGCACGATTTGTTGAAGAGACTATTCTTTCTCCATTGAATATACTTGGAACCCTGTTGAAAATCAATTGTCCAGAAATATATGGGTTTATTTCTGTACTATTAACTTTATTCCATTGTTATTTCTGGACTCTCAATTTTATTCACTATGGGTAGTACTGGAATCATAACCATATTAAGTCTTCCAATCTTTCCTTTTATTTAAGTTTTCTTTAACTTCTTTCACAGTGTTTTGTAGTTTTTAGTGTATAATTGTTTACCTCTTTGGTTAAATTTATTCTTAGATGTTTTGTTCTTTTAGATGATGCTGTAAACAGGATCATTTTAATTTCCTTTTTGTATTTATATTCATAATGGATATTGGTTTGTAATTTCCTTTTTTTTATAAGTCTTTGTCTAGCTTTATTATCAGGATAATGCTGGCCTTATTTAATCATTTAAGAAGTGTATCCCCCTCTTCTATTTTTGGAATAATTTGAAAAGGATTTCTGTTAATTCTGTTTTAAAAGTTTAATAGAGATCTCCAGTGAGGCCATCTGATCCTGGGCTTTTCTTTGTTGGGGAATTTTTGATTATTGGTTTAGGCTATGTAATTATTATAAGACTATGAGATTTTCTATTTCTTATTGAGTCATATTTGGTAATTTATGTACTGCTAGGAATTTATCCATTTTATCTAGGTTATCAAATTTTTTGACACACAATTGTCCATAATATTCTCATAATCCTTACTGTCATTAAAGGCATATTTTAATTGATAAAGAGAAAAATGTGGGCTTTTTCCAATTTCTACAACTGTCAAGAAGAAATCATTCAGTTTTTAAAATTTTTTATTATGCCCTATGTCTCAATTTTAACATTATCCCTTCTTGAGGATTTTGGTGGGTGAGTGTCATATAGAAGGTCAAATTGTGGAATCTGATTTTGGAAAATCATTGACAAAATTCTGGCTGGTGACAGACACTAGTGAAAATTATTGACAAAATTCTTGCTAGTGTAAGAGAATTTTATTCTTAGTGAAAACATTCAATGAATTTTCATCTTTTACACTGGTGCGATTAGTGTTCAAAAGCAATGTGAAAACTGATGCTATTATATTGGTGGCCAAAGATGAAATATAGAACAAGGACATTCTTTACTTTCAGCCACCATTCAAGGAATTATGAAAAATACAGATGATCTGTGATAAATCTCTCTTGTAACCTTATCACTTGATTATGCATCACAAATGCCCCCCAACACACACACACATTTCTCTCTCTCTATCTCTCTCACTCTCTCTCTGACTCTTTCTCTTTCTCTCTCTCTCTCACACACAGTCCTAACCAGAGATTAGTGTCTTAACACAATAAAAAGTGTCCTTCATTCAAAGGTCTTTAATGAGTATCAATGTAAAAAATTTCAAAAAAAGGGAACATTTGCTTGGGAACCTTTGGATGGATAATTCTGTGATAAGGGGTGCTAGACATCCAGAGGTATTGATTTGTGCCTAGTTAGAGAAATGATTTGAATGCTTAACTCTGCCACCTGTAGAGTATCCTGTCATGTTCCTAAACTGACCAAATCCAAGATGATCAGTAAGTTTTCCACTGGGTGGGAAATTCTGATGGTAGAATGACTCAGATTTTCTTCCAATCTTAAGTTTCTGTCATTTAAAATAAGTCTGTGGTGTCTAAGGTTATGAGATCAAATTGTGTTTCTTTGTCACTGGAAATCCCCACTATACACCTAAGAACAGGCCATTCAAAAGCTCTCACTGAGGCAACACACTTAGTAGAAAAGCATGACTTCATTTTGGCATGGTTTGTCTTCAAAGCAGGTCAGTGAATTGTATGAATAAGTGGATTGTTCATGGGCGCTGGATCAAATTAGACTTTCATTTATTTTTAGAAATTCATTAGACCAATTATGACAACCACAAAGGGATGTCTTATGACTGAGACGTGCAAGTTATAAGAACAGTAATATTCATTGTAAAGTGTGAGATGAAAATTTCTGTGTAGCTTACTCATTAAAACTTGTTTCCTTTTACGGAAATGTCTTTTATAAAATGCAGATTGCAGGTAAAAGTCACTGTACCAAAACATAATTACTGAGCTACAACATGCTGGTAAATTCAAACTGTTTGTAAAATAAATTCAGATCAGAATTTATAAAGGAAACCGAAAAAACCAAGTTTCTCTTTTACCATTGTGTTCTCAGTTGTGAAAATTCACTCAATGAGTTTCATTTATGTAGAAACAGAAACTAAAATTATTATACACTTGGGACTTTATGCCCACATTTAAGCAATTCAGATAAAAATACTTAATACATATCTTAGTCTAGGAAAATTGGCATAAGCTTTATAGTCTAATTTATGTCTGATTCTAGTGCTTTTTGACTTTTGGCATCTCCCTTAGGTTCCTCAACCTTAATATATTCATTGGTAAAATAGGGACAGCTGTCTTTATTTTTTAAGAATAAAACATCAATCAAGTGAAAAAAAGATGTGTGTTATATATCTGGAATATAATTAATTCTATATAATATTAGCTAATTTAATGTAACATCACATAATTAAGCACATATCTGTAAATGGAAAAATATTAACATTGAATTTATACTTTTCTTTACAAACCCTTAGAAACATCACAAAGCAAGCATACACTATTTATACAACTACTTTTCATTTGCCATGGTTAATCATTCTCTAATCGCTTAAATCTCTCCCTCAACAAATAGGAAAGTATGTATAAGGATTTTTAAAAACAAAAAATATTGGCATTGAAAAAAGACTTCCCTAGATTTTATATTTTGTTGTAATCAAAATGTTTCAGTTAAAGACAAAACATTAATCGTTTTGCCAGACTGAAAACAACTTATTAACATATTCGCAGCCCACACAAAAGGGTTTGGTGTTTAGAGAATTATTTATAAGTTTGAATTAGCACCTTAGGTTTCTTCATGCTCATCACAGCCAAATTACTCAGGCAACTAGAAGAAGAAACTTCTGAATAGTATTAGTCTCCCTTAGCTAAATGTCAGATTATGGAGACATCTCGACTCTTGTCTGTAAGTAAACAATTTAATAAAGTAGAGTTTATGTAATAATATATATTTTATTTGGTGATTTCTGTGAAAATGCCTGCACAAACAGCTCTTGCAGTGCAGTTGCACTGTATATGTTTGATTTGAGGAGTTCTCTTGTAATCTGAGTATTTTGCTTGTTAAGCAAATGTTTTGTTTTATCTTGAAGAAACAAAACCAGGCAGTGGCAGCACTTATGGGAACTGGAAGCCAATATTACTGTATAAGATAAAGTTATCAAGTGAGATTGTCTTGGTTTCTCACAAATACAGTTCTAGGCTCTAGTTCCTTTAATTGTGAGACCTGTTTCACATTAATATTAATATCTATATAAAAATTGATGATATTATGAGATAGACTTTAGAGTCAGATCAATATGATCTCAAATCAGGGATTCAAAGGATTCAATTTCTATCAGCTTCCATTTCCTGAAACTGAATAAACTTCTGGTTTTGTTGAGGATGATGATGATTGATGATGATCTTGATAGAATTGTTAGGTCACAGATTAAAAAACAACAACAGAGACTAAGCTCCTTTTACAGCTCTAGAATGACTACTCAACTAACTTTTTCTTAGTTTGTTGTTTATGAGTGCGTCAATTATAACTCTCACTAAGATTTCCAAAGCCTTTACAACTAACAAAGAAGCTGTGGTTTCCATTGATCGTACTCCTGGGTAAGCCAGTAAAAATGGAAAATTGTTAAAAAAAACAAATCCTGCATGACTAGCCAAGACAGTAATCAGAAAGCACATTTTCATGTAGATTTCTCAATTGGATTAACTTGGCAAGAATGTACCAAAAACCAAGTTACACTCTATTGGGTTTTTTTTTTTTTTTTTTTATAGGAATGGAATAATATCTTTAAACAAAGCAGACTCAGTGTCTGCTTAGGACCTTGTCTAATTACCTGTAGCAAAACAAGGCAGAGTGGGAAAGACCCAGAGATCAAATCACCCTACACCCTGTAGAACAGAAAGCACTGAAGGGGCAGACACTGCCCTTTTGAAAATAAAAGCATAAGGTGCCAAAGTTTAACAGAAGTTTAAATTCCAGATAAGCACTCAGAAAATTCTAAGACAGTCAGAGAGTAGAGTCCTCTAGAAAGCAGAGGGTATTAGCCAAGAATTCAAGGCCACAGACAGAAAGTGAGTCCCTTCACAAACATCAATTAACATTTGAGAAGAGAAAGTAGGGACTGAGGTGTTCAGTCCTCTACTAAAACAGGAACTCAGACCTAAGCCATAAGATTGAGGTCAGGGGAAAATTTACAAAATCATACACTGTCTTTTATGTCTTTGCTGATTAGAGAGGATGGCGTATTTTCTATCATCACCAAGACAAGGTGTCAGGAAACTATTTCTGTAGAGGCCCAGATAATAAATATTTTAGGATTTGTGAGCCATGCTGTTTTTATCACAACAGGTACTTGGTAAATGAACATTCTTGGCTGTATTCCAGTAGCAATTTATTTACAAAAACAGGAGGCTGGGCCAGACTTTGCTAGTGAGCCATCATTTGCAGACCCCTGATTTAGATGCTAGAACAAAAACATTACCTGTCCTATGACAACTTTGGTCTGAGCTAGTTAGACTAATGTGGTCAGCAGAATTTTGTGCTGGATTTTGGAACCAGAGGAATGGAGTGCCAGGAGTAGTGAGTTATCAGACCACATTTCTTCTCTGGCTTTACCTCTTACTGCTCAACTTCTTGGTTGCTCTAAATGGCCATGCTAGCCTTCTTGTTGCTTAAATATCCAGGAAAGCTATAATCTCAGAGTATTTGATCTTGCTGTTGCCTTTGTCCAAAATAATCTTCTCATAGATACCTTCCCTTAAATATGTGTTCAAATATGCCTATATTTGTCAGGGGTGTGTCTGGAAACAGATTTCACCTCAGATGTTCAAATGAGGAGCATATAGTCAATAATCTACTAACATAGTTGTGGGAAAGATGAAAGGAACAGGCAAAAAATGATACGCAGGATCTAACAAGAGCAGAAAGGGAGGATCAAGGGAGGAATCCCAGTACTTTGAGCTAAAAGAGCAATGACAGAGTCACAGTACTTGAGTGAGATTCAAGAGTGGAATAGACACTGGTCTTCGTTAAATTGATTTCCTTGATTTTGGAAAAGAAAAATCATGTAGATGAGCACATGGGGTTGGGTAGAAAGTGTGTGAACTCTTATCTGTATCCCTCAGAGACACCCGCTGAGAGTAGACCCTAAATAACGGGGAGAATAGGATGATTGGCTCAGCAAGGGTCAGCCAGCATCTCTTTTAGGCCAACCCTGCACATGCACAATGGGCTCATTGTGGAGGTATCCATGGTGGCTGCTGACAACCTCAACAGCATGGACTCCTTCTCACAGAGGCTGATATAGCTATTGCTGATGCAAAGTATCCATTCTGGTGTCATCAGAAACCAATGATGTGGCCTCGATATGACACTCCGTTGAAGAGGCCAACCAACTCCTTGGTTGCAAGTTGATTATTCTGGATCCTTTCCTAAAAGGTCAGCCACTGGACTCAGGTGAAAGTTTGTTTTTCTTGCTCCCAGTGCATAAGATAGTACAACTTACTACCTGAGGATTCACAGATACTCTGATACACAATTCTGTATTATGTAACCTCAGGTAAAGGAGTCTATTTTATGGTGAAAGAGGTATAACAATGGACCCAAGCCATTGCATACAAATACATCATCCAAAAAGAGGTGGCCTGAGAAAGTGTTGTAATAATTTTTAAAAGTGAAGCTAAGCACAGTCTTGAAGGCAATATTTATGCAGCTGGAGTGATGTCCTTTGTGATACAGAATGTACCTTCTTGACTCAATGGTCATTAACTAATAAGATAGACCATGAGATTCTAGGAACCAAGTGGTAAAAGTAGAAGTGTCCCTATTTTCCTTACTTCCAGTGCCCAGTGCTTAATTTTCAAGAGCTGGCCAAAGGCCAGTCCTGAAAACAGGCATTTTGGGGGAGTGTGAATGATTTGAACACCCACACCTATTGAGTTAATTCTTTCTTATACAGTTAGTTAGGAATATGGAGATAAATATCAAATGAATACAAAAATAATCAGAAAATGTGGAAGTGTTTGCTTCTATGTGGAAAAATGAGGCGATGTAAAGGGTTAAGAATGATATTCCTGGTTTGGGTAATAACTCTTATGAGTGGCAAGGCCAGAAGGCATTATGGTTCAAGCCATACATAAAACAGTTATGTATTTCTCTATTACACACTCTAAAATAAGCTATTATCTCTTGTCTGTTCGTAATTGAGATTGGTATCTTTAAAATGACTTTCTTATAATAGTTAAACTGAAATTAATAAATAGTTTTTTTATGGTAAATTATTTCAATGTGTTTAACCCACTGGCAATTTTCTAGACATTGTCTAATCTCTTCCTTGATCCCACTTCCATATGTGCACAAAATACTGTATTTTGGAACATCAGAATCATACCTTGGTACTTTAGTATGCATATAAACTTTTCTGAATATGTTTGAACAGACAATTTATGTTACTAACCTTAATATTGGTTTTCTATGCTTTTTAAACAAAACTACTTAGATATTTAATGTTACCAAAGGTATGATGTAAAAACCTTTTCAGTCACTATGTAAGCTGTTGGAAAGAGTGTCAATAGAAAAAAAATATGCCATTCTAAATCTTTCCTTTAGCCAAATACAACCTATAATCTGTGATGGGTTTCATGCTAACTTCTCGATTCAAGCATTTGCACTGAAAAGATACTGGTAACATTATAAAGAAAAAGGTAATGGAAATGTAGCTATGCAAATCACACTGTCATATCCATTTCCATATCCACACCAACATAACCATTTCCTTTGCCAGCAAATCTTCTTTAGCATTAGGTAATCAAATTTACATTTGCCACAAGGAGAGAAATGCTTTTGATCTCTTAACAATGAAAGGATTCTGGTCTGTAATGGAGCAGGACTTAACTGGACTCCAACAAGGGGTATTATAATAGTTTGTACATATAGGTTTCAAATGAAAAAAGGAATAGAGAAAGAACTGCTGTTGTGGCTTGATAACATATTTTTAGATAGTTTTTGTAATGACCAATGATTCTTTCACAATATTTTATATAATTGATTTGACCTTCTCTAAGACTAAAAAGAACTTGAAATATAACCCTATCATTTTAATATTTGTGTCTATATGTGAAGAAATGAGGCTGAAACTTTTAATAAGGATGTAAATTATTTTATTTTTGTGTTATGTATCACAATACATATCAAAATAGATTTCTAGAACCAAATATTTCTTGGAGAAAATACTTTTTTCCTAATGCAAAGGATAGAAGTACTAATAAAAGAGGCACTCTCATCCAATTGCTGGAAAATGTTAACACTCATACATACCGAAAGGAACAAGTAGGCTTTATAATGGAACAGGATTCCTAGTATGGTACATAGTTTTGTGTTTTCATTAGTTCTTTTACTTTTATTATGTTTTGAATTAATTTTCTCTTTCTCCCAGGTATTCATCTCATCTCCCAGGTAATCATCTGAGCTAGCGAATGTAATAAGAATAAATACAGGCACGTGGCAAAAATGGACTCCGGAAAATTACAGAAATGCTGGCATGCCTTCATTTCTTATGAAGGCTAATGGCCTCAAATGATTAAGTAAGCCACCTTGAAGCAGAAACAAAAATGTTTATTGGAATGTCAAATATAAAATACTTTTACAGAAACAGCAAATGTAATCCCAGATTAGTTCCGGTGTACCACATCTCAGTTCCAAAAGGTCTTCTTTGTTGGAAAAAAAGAAAAAAAACACTTTAGATATGTTATAGAAATCAAATATCCAATAACTGGTGACTTGGCAATGGCTAGGTTAGTAAAGAGCTGAGTTTCTTTTTCTCTGTGTATGCTTCAATAGGGAAATGATTTATTTTCTTTTCATTTAGTGAGAGAAGTGAAAGAAGAAATATAATGCAAATTCAGCAAAATAGAGCTAGATCAAACTAGCGTAAAATAACAAAAAATATTGTTGACTGATATTTTGTGTAATGATTTAATATAAAGGGTCATTCTTGTTCTTGCTTTGTGACTCTCTAAGAAGATGAGTAACTATTTTTTTTATTTGTAATAACAAAGATCATTTTATATCAGTACATTAGATTCTTGTCTGCTTGTGGGTCCTATGATTTTACTTACTTCAATTTTAATGTGACTGAGAGACTAAAATATGACCTTTACAGCAGATTGAGACTAATTAAATCAAATGCAGAATCAAAAGGTCTTTTTGCTTTTGGGTGTTCAGACGGAACATGAATTTGAAAAAAGCAAATTATGTTAAATAGTTGAAAATTGTCCTAACTAATCATCCCAAAGTATTCATTCAGTTCTTACTTTGTCGCTTGCAAATTCATTCTCTTGAATAACAGGGCACTAGCACTTCTGAAACAAGAAGCCAAGGATAGCTAGTATGCTAGGATAAAGTGTGCTTCTGAAAAGAATACAATTTCCCTTGTAGATTTTTGTTTACCTGTTTATTTTTAAATATTGTTTATATGTACAAGAAAGCAGGATCTCTCAAGAGCTGTCTGTCCCTTTGTCTAGTTCTTGTTCAATGTTACTCAGCAGTTTTGGACTGATTTTGAGAAAAATCGTATTTTTATAATTGCCACCTATAACTGGCAAAATCACATAAATATCAGTATTTTTACTGTCTAATAATTTACTCCATCTCTCTCTTCTTTCCTTCCTTCTTTCCTCTTTCCTTTTTTCCTTCTTTCTCTTTCTTTTTCCCTTTCTTTCTTTCCCTGTGTCTGAGGGGTGATATGCAGATCTTCATGAAGACCCTGACCTGCAAGACCATCACCCTGGAGGTGGAGCCCAGTGACACGGAGAATGTGAAGGCCAAGATCCAGGATAAAGAAGGCATCCCCCCTGACCAGCAGAGGCTCCTCTTTGCAGGCAAACAGATGGAAGATGGCCGCACTCTTTCTGATTACAACATCCAGAAAGAGTCGACCCTGCACCTGGTCCTCTGTCTGAGAGGTGGCTGTTAATTATTTAGTCTTGCATTCATAATGCCCAATGATGGCATCACTCTGCACTCTAGCCATTTGCCCCAATTTAAGATTAGAAATTACCAGTTTCAGTAATAGCTGAACCTGTTCAAAATGTTAATGTTTTTCTTCCTTCCTTCCTTCCTTCCTTCTTCCTTCCTTCCTTCTTCCTTCCTTCTTTCCTTCCTTCTGTTTTTTTTCTTCCTTTCCTTCTTTCCAAGGCTGTCTGAAAAGCAAAATATAGGCAAGCGAACAAATATTTTGTGATATCATCACAAGTCATGAAAAAGACAAATATCATTATAAATCACTATAAATAACAAGTCAAACATGTCACTATACAGTTGTGTTACAGCAAAATCAGTACAACATTTCTTATTTGTATGGGTTTTCCATATCTTTGGGAATAAAACTACAACAGGAAATAAGGAAGAAACATTCTTAAATGACATATATTTAATTCTTAAATGACATATATTTACATAAAATCATATATAAAATAATGATTTTATAACATCACAAAATTCATCTTCCTCAAATAAAGATTGATAGTAAATGTAGTCTGCATTTTAGTCCATGTCATTTGCAGTGAATTAAACTATTTCCACATATGATAAATGCTTGAATAATTTGTAACAGAAAAATTACCTGATTTTTACCCTTTATAACTTTACATGGCACCTACATATAATAATTTAAATAGTAAGTTTTTGGAAGCTAGTCTAACAGGAATTTTTCTGATTCTTCCTTTTATAAGAATACTTAACAGTCCATATCCTTAATAGTTTTATTCTGCTTTTACTCTTTATTGTTCTTTATAACATCACAAATAATAGTCTCAATGTAGTGTAATTTATGTGAAAAAATTATAGAGTGAAACATGCACGTCCCTCGGAGAGTGAAAATGAACTTTTCTCCCCCTTAGAGAACATTGTAATATTCAGCTTTAATAGTCTCTCCTCAGAGTAAAGAAAACCTTTTTGTTTCTTACTATAAAAGAAAGAATGTGTCTATGTCAAGATTTCTTTAATAACCGGGACCTGCTTCTTGCTGTCTTTATATGTACCAGGGTCAAGGGTTCACGTGGTTTAATCATAGCATGGCACATTCTCTCCCGGGGACCAAAATCATGAAAAGCTATCCTGAGAGGAAAATCTACTCTATGTTTAAAGCAAGTTTGAAAATATCTTGTCTATTTCCAATTAATCTGGGCTAACATGGAAATTCATATTGATTTTATTTGACTTACATGTACTCCAAGGAAGAATATCATATTTCATTTTATTTTCCTTTTGAAAACTCGTGTGTACATTCCAAAATATACCTATTATCCAAAGAAACCACAGAAAAATTTGGAGAATCAGGGATTAAAATTGAGGCAAAATTAATGCAAGTTAAAGTAATAAAAAATGAAATAGTATTGAAATTATTTGCTAATTGAATATTAAATTTCTCTCAAACTTCCCCATATAGTATATGAATTAATTTCAATTAAATCTTTCAAACTTGTAAGAGTTACCTATGTTCTAAAAACTCATTTGATGGTCTTGGTCCACATAGAAAAGTGCAAGAGACAATGGCAGTGGCAGCCACACCTAGAACAAGGGAGAGTCAACTAACAGTTGACGCATCACCTAGGATGCTACTCCATGAAGACATTTTCTACCTAATATAGCTGACTAGAGAAAGTTTTAAATATTTTTGCTTGGAAATTCCAAATATCTAGCTCCGGGTGTGTTAATGCAAGTTCATGTGCCCAACGCGCAACGAGGCCAAACAAACTGAAACATCGGAGTTTGGAGCAGAGAAAGGTTCACTGCAGGGCCATGCAAGGAGATGCGTGGCTATGCTCTAAGAAACCTCGAGCTCCCTGAAGGGTTTCAGCAAAGCATTTTTAAAAGCCAGGTGAGGGACGGGGGTTGCAGGATATGTGATCAGCTCATGAAAAATTCTCTGACTGGCTGATGGTGAAGGAACAGGGTGGTGTCATAGGGGTTAACATTCTCAGTCCTTAGGCTCCAGGAGGCCTGGGGGTGTGTGTTCATGGTCATCAAGTAGTTAATATCTTCCATTTGGTGGGGGGCTTTCACATCTGTAAAACAACTCAGGAAATGTGCATCAAATACTGTTATATAGGTACTTCAGAGAGGAACTAACTGAGAGGATATGGGAGAATGGCCTATCCCTGGAAGGCCCCATAGGGTCCTGCTTGGTTACAGGTGTGCATGTTCTAAAGGCCCCCAAACCTGGAGGGATGGGATGGCTTTTTTGAAATCATGTGAGATTAACTTAATAGGGACCCTAAATTTTACTGCTAATATACTTAGTTAAGACCCTGGTAATTCCCATACAATTTTGGGAGTAGATTAACAATAGGGCAGTAAGAATGCAGACATGGTCAGTGTAAAGTTGTTGGATGGGGTTCCCAGACAGACCTTCTTCCTGTTTACTCCAATTTTAGGCTTTGTTCTTAAACAAGACCACAATTTGTTAGGGAAAACCATTTTCCTCCCTTTGTCTTTAAAGAGATTGAGGGTGTCAAAAGATTTTGAGTATGAGAACAAGTGGATTTCAATAGCACATTTAATAGCCATACCTCCCTACCACTCACCCACACTCCTTCATTATATGGGGTTCCCTTAACTTACCCATACCTGGATTCTTTCTGCTCATGTGGCCCTCATCAGATTTCAGCTTTTTGTGAAAATTTATAGACAGAACACTGTGCTGGGCTACTCTTGGTAATCCCTCAAGCTAAACAAATTTCTAAAATTTTTTGTAAATCTTATTTTTCTGTTATTTCAGATTCTCTGTTGTGAAGTGATAACTTTATACTATATTATATACCACATATACTATATTTTAATATGTACTATATGATATATAAAACAATAATAATTGCTGCCATTTATTGAATATATGCATATAGATATATGCAGGCATATATTAATATATGCCACTTACTTTTAAAGATATGTAGGTATACTTTCATTAATCCTCAGAGCAACTGTATAAAGAAACTCTTGTCTGGAGGCAGTGCTTCATGCATAACGGATGTTTACAGCCATAGTAGATGCTGTGAAGGACTTATTTCTCCAACTACTGGGAATGCTGCCCAGCAGAAAATCTCTCAGCTGTCAGCTTTCTCAAGAAATTGTCCTCTAGTAAAGAACACTATCTTGTCCAAGACCACTTCCCACCTTGGGGCCAGATCCAGTGCAATGAGTGGGTTGATGCAGTAGCATAAGGGCCCAGACCTCCTCTTTGCACCAAATGTAACAACTCCAAAGGGCCATTCCAACTTCAGAGCTCCCTGTGGGGTTGGCTGAATCTTTTGTTCTTCTTTCTGCCCGATCTTGCTTCCTTTCCTCCCACCTTTGGTAGAGATCCAGAGAGCATATCCCAATAAGCTTCCAGCAAGCTAATCTTCAAGTCAACTTGGTCACTGCAACAGTGATCATACAATATGTTGTCCAATCTAAGACTTTTTGCAAGTGAAAGAGTGTGCTAATCAGATGGAATGCAGGTACAACAGGCATAGACTAAAATCGGCCAAGTGAACTGAGACTTACCGTCACTCTAAGTTTGATATAAAATAACCGTGAGTTCAATACCATCTTACTAGTTGTGGAATGTTAGGCTGATTATTAACCTCACTAAATCTCACTCTCCTCATGTGTAAAACTGAGATAATACCTGCTTCAGTGGTGAATGGAAGATGTGATTAAGATAATGTACATAAAATATTGGTATAATGCATGGGACTTCTTAATACATGGTAGCTCTTATGATCATTATATCCAGTTTACAGATGAAAATGTGAAACTCAGAGAGACTAAGTAAATCCAAATGTTACCCATCTCATTAAGTGGAACAGCCAGAATTTAAATTCAGTTTTCTGACTCCAAAACCCATCCTAATAACCAAGTTGCTAGCCTATCTTTTTAATATACTTTTCCGGTCATTTTAAGAATTCAGCCTTTAAAACCTCATAAATTACTCCTTAGTGATCTGATGTATTAAGTACTCTTTTGATTGCAAGTGACAAAAGCAAAACAAAACAAAAACAAAAAACCTCAAACAAATAGTCAAAACAGGAATGTGTTCACTCATGTAACAGAAAAGTTCAGGGGAATTCTGTGTTCAAGCCTGGCTGATTCCATATCCTTGAAAAGTAATATGAGAATTTTACATTTCTCATTTCGTATCTGGGCTGCTTTTTTCAGTCCTGGTTTGTTTTCAGTCACACTTTTTTGCAAGTTTGGAAAGATGGCTATTAGCAGCTTCAGGCCAGTGTAGCATGTAATTTCTGAGCTGGGAAAAGCAAAACCTTCTCCTAATCCCTTACAAGACTGTTTTGGTCCTATTTGGCCTCTAAGCCCTTCAGAATTTTATACTTTTCCTTCTCTCTTTAAACCTCCAATACTTCCCCTTCCTTTCTCAGCTAATTGCCTGATTTTTCATTTCACTGAGAAAATTAAATCAATCAAAAGAGAAAATTTCCTGATGCTTCCACACCAGATATGTCAGCATATTGCATTTGAAATCATAGATTTTGCTTTCCTTTCTTTGAGAGTGGTTGGTCTGTTCACGTTCCTACCAAAGACCAAACCACATCCCATCCTCTTATTAGATAACTTTTCCTGAAAATTATACTTTCTGGCTTCTTACCCATGATTTCTGGCTTCTCCCTCTACTGAATCATCCCCATCAACATTTGTTTTACAGAACGTACTATGATTCAAATATCTCTTTTAATTCAATAAGTGAACGAAAATTGACGCTTAAATTTAGCCTTAATGATTGGTTCAGAATGTAAAAGTACCTTTTATACTGAGTTTGATTCTATTTAAATACTGTCTTCAAAATATAACTCTCCAAACATGCATTTCATTGCTTCTTTTTTTTTTTTTCTGCTTTTCTCCCTCTAAATAAATGTACCTGCTACTGTCCTATTTTCTATTCCTTCAGATCCTCATTTTTCGCTAATTGAGAGTAAACAGTAATGATAATTAAACAATTGGGTGAAAATCAACTCCTGCGATTGTGCTAGCTACTTAATAGGTAACACCTCCTGCTCAGGTTACTGAGATTCAACCTACTTTAAACCTACTGACCCCAAAAGAAGCTTAAGGAATAATTATTCAGGAGATGATTTTAAGTAATGCTTGTGAGTTTGTGAAACAATGTGTCCAGGCAAGGTTTTAGGACCTTATTTTTACCAGATTTGAGACATATTCAGTGTAGAGAAGTGGTGGGTAGTTAGTCAGAGGTGGCTGCTTTGAAAAGTGAATTGAATATGGACATTTTCTCTTGAGTACCCACAATCATTGAATATAATAATGATGAATGTGGAGGATAAGTTCACATGGTGCAATTTAACCTAAAATTTATAATTTCTGAAGATGGAGAAGGTATCAGTGAAGAAATGGTTGGTTTTCAAAGAGAAGAAGCTTATATCCCATACCTATATTACTGAAAAATGAGATCATACTTTAGACTTTGTGAAGTTCATACACGTTGGTTATCTCATTCAAAACTGACATAATTTTGTGAAGAGACACTTGCTTTATGTTCAAAAGGTGTAGAAACTAAGACCAAGTGAAATGAAGCAACTTTCCTAAGGTCATCTAATAAATAAGCCAAGCCTAGCCTATGGGTAAGGAAAATGGTCACTGGGCTGTAGATGTGTGTGCTCATCATTACAGCACACTATGATTAATCTAAATGTGATTATCAATGAAACTGAACATAAAGCCTGGCTCCCTTCAGGGTCTCAGGCGAGAAACTTTGGTGTTTTAAATTTTTTTGTAAATTGCAAAATTTTACTGATGTGTACAGTATTATTATGGGTAAAAATACAGAAGCAGGAGAGTGTAGTCCTATGCACAAGAGGCAAATTACGTTTGAATTAATGAATAGAATTTGAGCATGAGCGTCATTCACCATATGTCATGTAGCAGCTGTTATGCATGAGGAAGTGTGTTCAGGTGTGGAGATCTGATGCTGAATAAAACAGATACAACTATTGCCTACATGGGCCCTACAGTTTAATGTTTATTAAACGAATGATGTCTATTTATGCAGCTATTACGGACATAAATGGAATCAATATTTTCCCTCTGATTATTAGTAGTCATCATGATCATGCTTGTGGTAGAAAGGATGCCATATATTTTGGGTATAGTGGCAGAGAATTTCTATTTTGGGATAGTCATAGCATAATGAGTCATTCACTAATTCCTATAATAAAGTTTCAAAATTGTATCATATTGTTTGATCAAGGAGAAAGGGAGACATTTCCATATTTTTCTTAGACGATAGCAATTCCCTAAGTTGACCCTAGTTTAAATATGGTGAGATATCAAATTTGATGCTGCTTAGGGAAAAATAATGAAACAGACACTCATCTGCACAGATTACTTCCTTCTTATTATAAATATTGAAGCGTATTTCCTAAGATGCCAAGTTTAAGACTGAGTCTTGATTATAAATTAGACTTAAATCATGTATATATACATATACATACATATATATGTGAAATCTTATTTTTATCTTATAATTAGTACTTATTTGCAAGTGCTAATGAAATATTTTCATTTCATAATAAATTCTACCATAATGTGAAAGAGAAGTGATATCAGTGAAAATGGTAAAGTAAGGGCGTCTGAAAATGGTTTCCTCCATAAAAACAATGAAAAAACTGGCAAAAATAATCTGAACCAAATTTTACGGAACGGTAGAGATTAATCAGATTCTTTTAGGAGACTAGATAGGGTTTATTAAAAAATTTTTGAAAGGAAATTTTAAAAGGTTTTATTTTGGTAAAAGCGGTGAGTTTTTAAGTGTTTTAACTTGCTTTATTCTCCTTCTCCTTTCTATAGTACCATGATAGCCCTAAAAAGAAATAGACTTCAATCACTGAACACTAATGGTCTGGCAGCCACAAGTCTCGTTCCCAGAGAATTATCATTATTTGACCTGGTGGGTAACTCACTGGAAGACCCCACTTACTTCTATCTTTCTGTGACTTAACTTGGGCCTTGCCCAGTGCGAAAAGCCTTTTCCCCAGGACACTTGTTGAAAATATTTAGAGGTAATTTTTTAATTTCATGGTAGCCTGAGGTGGCAGATATCAGCAACAACAAAAATAGGCAAACCATGAAGTTTAAAAGAAAAAAGCTGTTGGAATTGACATATATACACTATTGATACTATGTACAAAATAGATAACTAATGAGAACCTACTGTATAGCACAGGGAACTATATATACTCAGTGCTCTGTAGTGACCTAAATAAGAAAGAAATCCAAAAAAGAGGGGATATATGTATACGTATAGCTGATTCACTTTGTTGTACAGTATAAACTAACACAATATTTTAAAGCAGCTATACTCCAATAAAAAAAAAGAAAAAGAAAAAGCTGTTGAATGAGATGTCCACTGGGGTTTTGAAAAGTTCTGACAAGTTACTGGGAATAAAATAAAATTAAATAAATAAAAGTTCACACACAGGTGTATGGTGGTGTACATTCCAAGCACAGTGCCTATGTTCAAGAAAGATATGAGAAGGCTAAGCTCTCACCTCTGGCTGACCTGGAGGCTCTGGGAAAGCTGGAAGTGAAGGCTAAGCAGTTTCCAACTGCCAGTCTGGGTGATAGATGTGTGACTCAAAATGCACACAAAGCCTCTCAGCAAAAACTGGCAGAATGATTGGATCCAAGCACTTAATGAAATCTCTGTCCAATCATTCACTAACCACTAAGCTCACTGAACAGAGATGTCAGTGTCCAAACATGACAAAGAATAAATTCTTGGCAGAATTGGTTCAGAAAAGATACTAAACAAACAACAACAAACTGCAAAACCAGTAGACCCTAGGGAGAGGGAAGAACTTAATTTTCAGAATTGTGAAATTTTATTATTTAAAATGCTTTAACATTTTATTATTTAAATGCAACAAACATGTACAAGACATACAAAGAAAAAAGAAAGTATGGTCCATAAATAAGGGAAATAAAGCAATAAGTAAAATTGTCTATGAGATAACTTAGATTTTGCTCTTTAGACAAAGATTTCAAATTAGCCATCCTAAAAATGTTTAAAGAACTGAAATAACCATGTCCAAAAGAACTAAAAGAAAATGTGAGAATAATATCTCACTAAATGGAGACTATCAATATACATAGAAATTATTAAAAAGAAACAAATAAAATGATGGAATTAAAAAATATAATAACTTAATAAAAATTTTCCTAGAGGAGCTTAACAGTGAATTTGGACAGGCAGAAAATAATGAAACAGCCAACTTGAAGATAGGTCAATGAGATTATCCAGTCTAAGGAACAGAAAGAAAAAAAGAATGAAGAAAAACAAAGTCTCAGAGACTTGTAGGATACCATCAAGAATATGAGGATATGCAAAACAGGAGTGCCAAAAAGAGGCGAGAGAGAGAGAGAAATAGAAGGGTATAAAGTATATTTGAAGAAATAATGGTTGAAAACACGTAATTTGATGAAAAACATTACCTACACATCCAAGAAGCTCAATGAATTCCAAGTCAGAAAAACTCAGAGATCCACAGTTAGATAAATCACAGTTAAACTGTCTGAAGTCAAAGACAAAGAGATACTCTTGAAAGCAACATGAGAGAAATGACTCATGATGTACAAGAGAGTGGATAAGATTTTTCACTGATTTCTCATTAGACATTATGAAAGCTAGAAGGCTCTGAGTGACATATTCAAAGTTGTGAAAGAAAATGATGAATAACCATCAACAAAATAAAAAGGCAACCTATCAAATGGAAGGAAATATTTGCAAATCATTTATGTGATAAGAGGTTAATATTCAAAATATATAAAAAACTCATGCAACTCAATAGCATAAAAACCAAACAATCTGATTAAAAAATGGACAGGGGATCTGAACAGACATTTTTCCAAAGAAGTTATGCAGATGCTCAACAGGTACATGAAAATGCTCAACATCACTAATCATCAGAAAAATCAAAACAACAATGAGATATCACCTCACACTTGTTAGATGGCTATTATCAAAAAGACAAGAAATAAGTGTATCCAAGAATGTGGAGGAAAGGAAATACTTATGCACTGTTGGTAGAAATGTAAATTGGTGCAGCCACTATGGAAAGTAGTATGGAGTTTCCTCAAAAAGTTAAAAACAGATCTACCATATGATCTAGCAATTCCACTTCTGGGTATTTATCCAAAGAAAATAACAACGCTAACTCGAAAGGGTATATGCACCCCCATACCCATTGCAGCATTATTTATAATATCCAAGATATGGAAGCAATCTAAGTGTTCATCAATGGGTGAATGGAAAAGATGTATATATATACAAGAGAATATTATTCAGCCACAGAAATCTTGCCACTTGTGACAACAATCTTGCCAAATTTTGAGCACATAATGCTAAATGAAATAAGTCAGACAGAGAAAGAAAAATACCATATGATCTCTCTTATATGTGGAATCTAAAGAACAAAAACAAAACCAAATAAAATGAACTCATAGATACAGAGAATAGATTGGTGGTTTCCAGAGGTAGGGGATGAAGGTGGTCAAAATGAGTGAAGGTGGTAGATGTAGTTGACTCTGCACAATAAGCTCCTGCTTAAGCAGGAACAAATCAATAAAATGAAGGCCCTTTCTTCTGGTCTAGCAATTTTTATCAATCTGAGTGCAGGCAGGAAAAAATAGGGACACATATATTGGGTAACTGATAAATATTTAATAAAGGCACTAATTACAAAGTTGTGGCAGAGTTTAGTGAAGCCAAAGAGGGATGACCAGTAACCTTGGGCAAGGAAGGCAAGGGGATCCTTACTACTCCTTGGCCTGACAAAGTTAGAGGAAGGAACAGTTACCAGAACCATGTGAGAAATAAACTATATCAACAGGGCTGGATAACATGAGCCGTTGTTTTTAGTAACGTGACACAGTCAACCTACTGCTATCTAACATGGAGAGAATTCAAGGAATAAATACCCCCTTTCTCTCTTCTCACTCTTCATCTTCCTGCTAGTGTTTCCCATGGGCAGCCTGAAGCCATCTGGAAACCAGAGGATGCCCACAAGGTTAGCTTCCCCAGGCAAGGAATGGAGTTACCAAAGGCAAAGTGAAAACGTGGGGAACACCAACCAGAGGAGGTGGGCAATAGGGGACCAAGACTCTCTTAGAAGTCTGAGTCCCAGATGTGGAGGAAAGTTGCTGTAGAGCAAGTCCTGCTTCCTCAGATTAGGCATGGAGATTTGATGTGCACCTTGGGTTTTCATGAAGAAGCAGTTGAAGCTGGGATTCTGCAGCATCCAATCCCTGATTGGAGGGGGCTCACTCCCAACAATATCCATTCTGTGTGTAGATGCCTGGTTTAGGAATGTCCTGCCTTGTATCAAGAGAGGGAAATTAGGATGGGGGAATATATGCTGACCTTTCGTGCCTTTAGTTGGCCAGTTATTCTCAAAAAATAGCTTTTAAAAAATCTGTTTTTTTTTAAAATCTGGAATTAAGACTTTTAACACGGTCTCCTGACACCCTGATTTCAGATTTCTGATCTCTGTCACTGTCAGATAATAAATATCTGTTGCTTTAAGCCTCCTAGCTTATAATAATTTATTAAGGCAGCTCTAGGAAACTAATATACTAGATATGTGGTCTTATTAAAACAAACCAATGAACACAGAGATAGGGTCCAACATAGTTTCATGCTTTATTTGTACCCTCATGATGAATAAAGGACACAGAGTTAACTGTTCTGTGGGCCTCCACTCACTCATACTCTTGTCCAGACATGAAGGGAACCATCCAAGTCACAGCAAGTAGGTCAGAGGATGATGCTTTGCAAGGGATGCTAATAAAACTCTTTACAGCATCTCTGCCAGAGGGTATGTCGTGAGATCTTCTTCCATTGGGGCCTACATCAAGCTGGGATTGACCTGGAAGAAGCATCTGTGTCTTCTGGCAAGTAGCACGCTTGCATGGTTTACTCACTATCTAGGGGGTCATGGCTTTGAATACCCAAAATTCTTCATATGAAGGATAAATAATGAGGATGTTACTCAAGCTATCATGTTCCAGGTTGGGAATGCTGCACTGGGCATCTGAATCTAATCACAAAGCCATGCAGGAATAAGCCATCCTCTTGGATGGTCAAGTTACTACACGTGACTGCAGTTGGTATGTTAGACTGAAAAAGAAAGTTTACAGCAACAAGGCCTAAATAGAAAGGAAGGTGTTCATGGAGATCTTGCTAAAATCACAGAACACAGGATTAATGACACCAGAAGTAAATAAATAAATATACCCACTGCCTCAAAAAAAATCAGTTAGAGATTCTTTGTACTATACTCCTAATAAGAGAAGCTAATAGCTGATAGGTATTTAGTTTCATAGCAGAAACTCTATTAATGGCTGAATAAAACATTACTCTTTACCTAAGGAAGAGGTTGATAGCTGTTCTAGGATGCAAGCGAAGGTCACATAGCTTAAAAAAGGACTATTGGGCCCTTCCCCAACATCTGCTCTCCCGCCTCCATGCCAGAGCACACAGCTGTCTTGATACTCCACCCATTGCTACAGACATAACATTAATGCTTGGGTTAACTGTTGGGCTTATCCTTTCCCTCATTCATGAAACTACATGAGAGGACATTCTGTGTCTCTTGTGTATTAAAGCACTTTGACCTTGCAATTAATTTCCAAGGTGATAGTAGTTACATTGCTAGATGATAATAAAAGAACAACAACAAAAGTCAGCAGTGTGGATTAATACGAGAAGAGCCATGGCACCAGGAATGGAGTTGCAGATTGATGGACTGTATAGCACGTGCAGGTTGCCATGGAAATTATGCAAAAATGGAACTCTGGGCATCCAGCACAGTTAAGAGCTGTTACCAGCCATAACCAAACAAAGAACATGTTTTAAAAATCAGGAAAAAAAAAAGGAAAAGGAATTAAGAATGTGAACTGGGAGAACTGACATGAAACGACATGTTTCTGATAATAATATTGAGGGAACTTCTTCCATTTTCTGAGACAAGCATCCAGAATGTTTAAAGTTTGAAAATGATGGGCTTGAGTTAGATGACTAGGTCACACTAAAACCCTCTCATTAACATAAAGATCAGCATCCATCCTCAGTCCCCTGATGATATTTTTTGGCACTGTGTCTACATCTCAAGGTCAGAAAACTCACTTGGAATTCTCATGACTAAGCTAATTTCACTGACTTGGTCAAAGGGGTACTTTCCAATATTAATTTACAGCACAATCTTTGCTAAAGACTGGCTCCTAAGGTTTAATATCCTAATTCAAATCATACACTCCATAATTTCCTGGTATCCAAACAAATCCAATTGGCAGGCATGAACAAAATTTGGCCACAAACACTAGTAATCACTACTTTTTTTCCCAAGCTCTAATAAGAGGCCTGTGGATACAATGCCATTTGCCAATGGCCAGAGCCTTCATATCAACCACAGCCATGAATTTGATTTCATTTAAAAAGGAGACATCTGGCTAAAATCCACTGCCTGTGGTATGAACTTTGACCAGCCTAGCAGAGCCACCATCCAGCACCAAAATCCCTGAGTAAAGGAAAAAAAAAGGACTAAATAATGAAGAAAATATGGGCAAAACGAGATAAAGCAAAGTTTTTTTGAATACTCAAGTGTCAGAATTAATGCTCCTTGGCAATAACGATTTTCTTTTCTTGAAAAGTAGAATATTAGTCCTTCAGTGCTTCCACTTTGCTTTTTCCAGAAAGGATGCTTTAAATAGTTAATGATGATGATGATGATGATGATAAAGTAATGACAACGGCTAATAATTATTGGATCCAGGAACTATATTTGCTACTTTATGTCATAACTCTTCTGACCCTCACTAGTCTACCTTGTCAGAACCAGTAAATATTCATACTGATGGATTCAGATGGTTTGGTTCCTGAATGCTCACCCTTAACCATTATGCTCTACCATGTCTCACATAATCAGTGGGAATCCACATAGCGGATGGGAATTAACTTTGATATGTAAAAATATTGGGAAAATAAAACTACCACTGACAGGGATTTCTTTACTCTCTAGAACTGGGACAAGTCCATTAGCTTAGTGGTTCCAAAATGCTACATGTCTTATTCTACATCTTTGGAATAGAGGTGATCATTCTGGAGTATCTACCAGATGCCAGACACTGTTCCATGAATTTCAACACAATTTCTCTCATTGAATCAAATAAAAAAATTGTAAGTTTGAAGAATGGTTAAAGAAGTAGGTGAGCGACCTTGGTGTTTTCCTGATTTTATATATATATATATATATAGTCAGGAATATATATATTTGGGTTGTTTTCTTTGTCTTTTTTTTTTATAATTGAGCAATAATGAAAAGTTCAATAACAACAGCTAGATTTCAAAATCTGTGTTCATTTTTAGAATGTATCCAATCACTTGTTTTTACAAATGTACTAGGTATTGTTGGAATAGCTAGGATTCCCTCCTTGACTGTATAATAATGTATTTTAAAATATGTATACATTCATGTGCCCCAAATTCAGTTACAAACATGATGAGACTGAAGTTTCATATTCCCAGTGGGCTCCTTTAATAAATATATTTTCTTAATTTCTGTGATTATTAATGTTCCTTATTTAAGATTAAGCAGTACCTATTTGTTGTCCCATCATGCAAGATAAAATATCATAATATTAATGTCAATTGTGCAGTGGCTTTGTGCCAAGTTCTGCTGTAAGTCAATTAAGTCTATTAGTTGAATTAACCTCCAACTGCCAAATTATGTAGGTACTATTACTATCATTCTTATTTTATCTTACAGATGAGGAAAGAAAGACAAGGGGAATTTAAGTAACCACAGAGTTTACCACTGGAAGAGGATGGGACCAAAATTCGAACTCAAACAGCTTGACTTCCGAATGGGAAATCTTAACTTCCATACATACATATTATCTTTGGATCCTCACCAAATTTGAGATTATCTGATTTCAGACAATTTGAGAGTCACTCAATTTTTTTCAAAGTTCTCTAAGAAAAATCTCAAAAATATAAGTAACTCCCAGAAGTTGAAATAGCACTAAAACAAGAGTACATACCTGCTGGTCACATTGCTAGGAGAACACTGGTTTCTGTGAACCTCTGTCAAACTCATGAGGGCAAACCCGGGAGCACTTCGAGCACTCTCTCATCTAGGTAAGATCCATGGTATGTCATAGCAACATGGATAATTTTGTTTAAGGATAGTAAAGGGCAGCTAGTTTAGAAATATAATACCCAACTAGATAATTTTAAATACTTAAAATCCCAAAGTACACTTAGACATGTCTTTTACTTTCTATTATTATCCATCAGAGTTTAATTCAATCTTGTTCTCTATCCTCATTTACAGCTAGGAAACTATGCAGTAGCTTTATCAGTTGACCTGTGTATATTCCCTCTCACAATTTCCTCCTTATGCAATTTTGGGAAAGCTTCTATCATGACAAAGTTCAATAGGATAGCATAATTGAGTTGCTGGGTAATCATTGAGTAATCAGCATTCAGGTCTCTTTTAATCATTACAGCTAAGACTCTAAAATCCCTTTTGTTAATTGTAACAATTGTTTAATAATAAAAGAAAAATCTCATTCTTCCTCAGTGTTTAACTTTTAGAAACAGGATCTCAAAAATGTTTTTAAAAAATTTTCACATATACACATTACTATATATAGAATAGATAACTAATAAGGACCTACTGTATAGCACAGGGAACTCTACTCAATACTCTGTAATGGCCTATATGGGAAAAGAATCTAAAAATGAGTGGATGCATGTATATGTATAACTGATTCACTTTGCTGTACACCTGAAACTAACACAACATTATAAATCAACTATACTCCAATAAAAATTTTAAAAAACTTACATGTCAAATTATTCCTCCACACATAATTTCCTGACACTTATCTTGTGCCAAAATCTCGAGTGTAGATATTCAAAATTGTCACATGAATGTATGTAAACTAGAGACTAGGAAATGTGAAGATTTGTTCAGGTGATGACACTCCTTGCCAAAATTCACATTCTCTTTTACCTCAGAAGTTTTGTCGTTGATGATATTGCTGTTCAGGAAAACTGCATTCTGTAAATTCCTGGTGAAAGTGAGTGGTCAGAGGGTTGCTTTAGAGCACTGAGAACAAGATTGATGTTCTACATAAGCTTCCTAAAGATTGCTCACTGTATAGGAATACTTGGCTAGCTCAAAAAATCGCTCAATATTTCTATGGCTGAGATGGAAACTTAGAGCACCCTAACATTTTGGCTGTCTACTTAACTGTCTAAGAAGCTGGAACTTCTCACTAATAGTCTTTTCTGGGAAACACGTTATTTTCAATTAATAATTAAACTGTTGTTATTTGATTTAGATAGGAGGACTTTAGCCAATGCTTGTATTGAACACATGCCAAAACACTTATGCCTCGTGCATATCCATTAACAAGAATGCTTTGTTTCAGCATCTACCAGAAAATAAAATTAGAGAAGCATCACTCCCTACTGCCTTCCTTGAACCCATGCATTTGTTACTTATCTGAATTCATCTTAGAGTAAGTGCCTTCCTCCTATATAGGATAGACCTAGTGTAATAGGCTTGCCCTAGAATGAATATATGAATAGCTTTAGAAATAATTTCAATTGTCATGCAGTTGCACTTCAGTTTTATGCAATTGCTAAATAGGAACATAACTGAAAAGAAAAGTATAATCAATCAATCAAACTATAGTAAACAATTTTTAGGTGAGAAAACAGTCAGAAGAGTGTAGATTTGGAAGTTTGCCCTACTTGTCAACTATATGTCTCTTTAATCTATCTTGATATTTATCATTAGTCATTAATTTTATCTACTTTTCTGTTCTTAATGCATCAAAGCACTAAATAGGAAGAAGTAAATCTGCATCAAGGGACCATCTAGCCCTTGATTTAAAAATATATAAGCATACAGTCTAAAATAAAGGAGAAATATGCACATGTACCAACTTTCTTTGACTTTGACAACATTCTAGAGTACGCTAATATCGCATGTGAGTTAACTCTCCCCACTCCCAAATAATAACAGGGCATATAAAATTGAAACATAAAATTGTACAAATCCATATTAAGGCTCTCAAATTTAAACTAAGCTTTAAAATTTAGCAATATTGTGAGATTCTTTGCCTTCTAATAAAAAAAGATGCAAGTAAATTCAAATAGAAGATACTCCATATGTTGTCATAATATGACAGTAAAACTTATTCTTTAAAGAAAGATCAGGCTTTAAAAAAATAGGAACAAGACCAAGCATCATCTAGAAGCCAGTTTTGAAAAAATTTTCTCAGCACTGTGGACAACTTTTATAAAAATGAGAAAACTGAATTTACTGAAAATGAAATTTTGATGAAGTGCTATTGAAGTATTATTCTATGAAATTCCATGTTACGTTAGAAGGAGCCAAATGACAACTTTTAGATTATTATGAGACAAATACAATTTACATTTACATTTTCCCCCTAAATTGTGGGATAGTGACTATCTTGGTGTTCTCTGCAATTTGTAAATCATATTACTCAAGTTTTAAGTCTAGATCTTAACCCAGTGACTTTCTGAAACTTGGCTTGGCTACAAAAAACAATCCTTGTTCTTTCTTAGCCTCTGAAGGGCAGTAGGCTTTACAATTAATACCATGCAAGTGTCTTCTACTCCGTGATAATCTTTCAAATCTTCTCTTGGTTTCTCAACTTGTCTGTAAACCCTGGGTCAAGTTTCATGCCTTATACAACTTCTTTCCTTTTGTATCACTTCTGTGTTTCTTAATTATAGCAATTTCTTAACAAGAACTTTTAGATTCATCTGTCAATTTATTAACTGTATTATTAACAAGAAGAACAAAGCCAATTCACACTAAAAGGGCTCTTGATTAGGAAAATTGCCTTCCTCATGAATATAAGGAAGAGTTTTGGTCCTCATTCTCTTGATAGGTAGATTCAACTACACTTCCCATTTCATTAAAAAAAAAACAGCTTCATTTGGGAAACATCTTTTAAATTGTTTTGGTCTTAACATTACCACCTTTAAATATTTACTTAGAATCTTTATGAAGTTTGCACAGGATGTAAAATAAAGATCACTAAAGATGAATGGTTACACTTTAGATGAATAGTTTTATTATTTTTTTCTTTTAGTGTTATTGAGATATGATTGACATACAGCATTGTATAAGTTTAAGGTATACAGCATGATAACTTACACATATTGTAAAATGATTGCCACAATAAATTTACTTAACATCCATCATCTCCTAGAGATTCAACAAATAGATGGATGGTTTTAAAAGCTTAGTGGTCAGAAGTTAGTTGGATTTTTTGGTTTAAAGTAAGTATAGAACAAGACATGAGAATCTGTATTTTAAATGAATTCAAAGTGTATCTTAAATGCTCACCTTAAAAGGCGATTTTATTACTTGAGAAGTGTCACTTGTGATGGTTACAATCAGTGATAAAAAGCTAACTACAAGCTTAGATATTTTAAAGAAAAGTATATGAATGAACCATGTTCAGTCAAGGATGTCAGTCTCTGATCATTTTTTTTTGCCTCTTTCTTTGTTCAACTTTATTGTTCTGTGCATTTGCTTATGACTTTCATGAAAGCTCCAGCCATCTTCATCAACCCGCATAATATGTACTTTGCAAGGACCTTTTTAAAGGCCTACTTCAAGTATTCCAAAGCTGGATGAATCAATTGTCCCTCTGTCTTTTGTAGTGATTAATTTGAAGCACTCATGACACTTATTTATATGAAGATTGATGGAAGATTTCCTTATTTCGTTTTTTAATCTCCTTTTCCTTAACTATTTTTTTCTAGAAAGATAAATCATATAGACATGCACACAAAGATAAGGGGTTTCAACATGATAACCCTGAAATAAGTTTTACTTTAATGCTATGCATATAAATAAGGAATGTAAAGAGTAGATACAAAGTAATCTTAAAATTAAGAGGTAATATTACTGAGCAAAAGGCACACTTTTGTTGCCAAAGCTTAAACCTTTTTTTTTTTCTAACAAATTCAAAACCTCAAGGATTTCAAAATCTTTAGTTATTTATCTTAGCAAAGTTTTTCAGACCACTTATTTTAAAAATTATAGTTACTGATTTATTTCACTTTTATGTAGTTAACATAGAAAGTGAAGACAAGTTCGAAGATAGAATTACAGGAATAAGAACACCACCAAATGATTTAATAATTTACTGTTCAGAGCATTTATACTTTGTCATCATACATACAAATGAATAGTAAAAGGAGGATAGATAATGAGTCATATGTAATTAAAATTATTATTCAATCTTGAAATGAGTGTCTAAAACCATGGACACTGTAGGATACTGAATAAAAAAGTTTACTTCTCACTCCTCTATTAAAACCTACTGACAGAAAAAAAATAAACATATTCAGAGAGAGAATTATAGCCCCAAACCATAAACTGTGTAGCAAACCTGCCAAATACCATGATATCCCAACTAAAACAAGGCAAAAATCTGAGAGATTTCACATGCATAGTCAATCTATATTCAGAATTTTCATTTTACCAAATGTCATTGTCACTATTCTAGGAGGTGTATCTCAAAAATCTTTTTCTTAAAATAATAAGATCTTACGGAAAGGTTTGATCATGATTAAAGTAAGAAAGACACTGTACAGTAACTCAGTGTCTAATCATAAAGTGGAAAGTATTTGAAGTTGAAGGAGAATTCAGGGTAATGTACCATTTTTATTTCATAAAATCTAGGCTCCAAATGAAAGGATACTCATAGAGGTAAAGAGAAGTAAAAGGAAGAGAAAAAGCATTAAATGGCAGGTGATAATACAGAGATTTCGTAGTCCCAGGAAACTAAACCTGTGTCACACTACCTCCGGAAAGGTGAACGCTAATGAGAGGTATTTGCCCAGTGTTTAGGTAGGAGGAAAATTAGTAAGACAGTATTCCATAACAGAAATTTAAATAAAAGATGATACAAATTGAAACACCATACCAGTCCTTCCAAGTATCTCTTATCTGATCTATTCTAAGAGGAATAATGAGGAATAAATCAATACAGGGTCTATGCATGCATTCTATTCACAAAATATGAAAAGGAAGAAACAGGCATAAGCAAAATGAAGCTGACAAACCTCTATCACAAAGAGTTACCAAAGTAATCAGAGAAAGAATTGAAGCTAATAAAGCAAGTTAACTGATCTCAGGATAGAAATTGAAGTAAAAAAAAAAAAAATAAGGAATTATAGAAAGAAAATCATAGACCATAACACCATAAAGTACATCCAGGAAAATAGTAAATAGCTAGAAGAAATCACACAGAATAAAATGAAACTGACAAAGGCACATTTCAAGTATACAATATAGCATTATTAACTGTAATTACCATACTGTACATTAGATCTCCTGAGTTTATTCATCCTATATCACTTTGAAGAACATATCCCCATTTCCCTCACTCTCTGGCCTCTGACAACCGTCATTCATTCTACTCTCTGGTTTTATGAGTTTGACTTTTTTGGATTCCATATATAAGTGAGATAAACTAGTGTTTGTCTTTCTGTGTCTGGCTTATTTTACTCAGTATAAGGTCACTCAGATTCATCCATATCATCACAGATGGCAAATAAACATATGAAAAGATGTTCTACATTGTATGTCATCAAGGAAATGCAAATTAAAACAACAATGAGATACCGGTACACACCTATTAGAATGTCCAAAATCCAGAACACTGACAACACCAAATTTTGGCAAGGATGTGGACTAACAGGAACTCTCATTTCTTGTTAATGGGGATGCAAAATGCTACAGCTACTTGGGAAGACACTTTGATGGTTTATTACAAAATTAAACATATTCTTACTACACATGACCCAGCAGTCATGTTCCTTGGTATTTACCCAAAGATGTTGAAAGACATGGAGGAAATTTAAATTCACATTACTAAGTGAAAGAAACCAATCTGAAAAGGCTATATACTACACGATGTCAACTATATGACTTTCTGGAAAAGGCAAAACTATGAAGACAATAAAAAGATTAGTTTTTGCCATAGGTTGGGGGGAGAGGGAGGGATCAATATTTGGAGAACAGAGTATTTCTAGGACAGTGAAAATAGGTGACACTATAATTATGGATGCATGTCATTACACATTTGTCCAAACCTACAGGCTATACAACACCAAGAAAGACTCTAAATTATTGACTTTGGATGGTAATGATGTGTCAATGTAGGTTCATCACTTTTAACAAGGATTCCACTGTGGCATGGGATGTTGATAATGAGTGAGGCTATGCACGTGTGGGGGCAGGATTATGTGGGAAATCTCTGTACCTCCTCTCAATTTTGTTTTAAACCTACATTTTGCATATAGGCAATAGTGATGGAAACATAACAATCAAAGAGGTAAAGGGTCCACACTCCTTTAATGTAAGTAAAGGGTATAAATTATTGCATGCACATAGAGATATTAAACAGAAGATAAAACACCCTATTGGAAGAGTGGACTTCCTTGTTCTTCATGACCTTCAAGGTTTGTACCGTTCTTATGAGAAAGAGATTCCCCCTCACTCTCATTGAAAAATTCCCATTACTGTTATGTTAGTTTTGGTTTCCTTTAAAAGCAGACTGTAGGACAAAGCCTTGGGGCAGGTAATTTATTCAGACATTGATCTCAGAAAGCATTAAAGTGAAGAAAGTGAGACAAGAAATGGAGAAAAGCCAAATATGAATGAGCGGTTATTACTATGTGCTTAGTCTTGCTGGGGACATCTAGAACATGTTTCCAAATCATTTCAGAAGAAGACTGGCGCATTTCCCAACTTAGTCTCACCTTTCTTTGGTTGAGGGGTGCCTAAGAAGCCTTAACTTCCCATCTCTAACTCCCTCTTTGATCCTGCTTGAGACTGAGCAGCACTGATTAGCTGGAAGGAATTCACAAACCCAGAAGCAGAAAGACACGGGCATGAGATGGGAAGCTGTCTGTGAGCTGGAAACAGGTGAAATTCAGGTAAAAACAGTGGGCCCAGGAAATAGGGTGCAAGGTATCAACAGTGTCTGTTGTAGCCAGTTGTATTTTTAAAATTTTTTCAAATATATACACTCTGTTTTGGGGTCCCCAAATCCACCCTCAGGTTTGATGATTCTCTAGAAGGATTCACATAACTCAGAAAATCTGTTTTGTTTTGTTTTCACAGTTCTAGCTGATTACAATGAAAGGATACGGATTAAAATCAGCAATGCAAAAAAGGCATGCTGAGTGGAGACCAGGAGAAACCAGATGTAAGCTTCCTCTTAGTGAGGTCTTAAGATAGCATTTAATTCTCATAGCAACAATGTATGACAACATGTGTGAACTGTTGTCTATTGGGGAAGCTCACCTGGTCCTTGGTATCCAGGGTTTTTTTTTTGGTTTTTGGGTTTTTTTGAATTTTATTTATTTTTTATACAGCAGGTTCTTATTAGTTATCTATTTTATACATATTAGTGTATATATGTCAATCCCAATCTCCCAATTCATCCCACCACCACCCACCCGCCCCCTGCTTTCCCCCCTTGGTGTCCATACGTTTGTTCTCTACATCTGTGTCTCTATTTCTGCCATGCAAACTGGTTCATCTGTACCATTTTTCTAGATTCCACATGCAAGCTGTGGAATATGATATTTGCTTTCTCTTTCTGCCATACTTCACTCCGTATGACAGTCTCTAGTTCCATACACATCTCTACAAATAACCCAATTTTGTTCCTTTTTATGGCTGAGTAATATTCCATTGTATATATGTACCACATCTTCTTTATCCATTAGTCTGTCGATGGGCATTTACGTTGTTTCCATGACCTGGCTACTGTAAATAGTGCTGCAGTGAACATTGGGGTGTATGTGTCTTTTTTTTTTTTAATATTTATTTATTTATTTATTTATTTTGGCTGTGTTGGGTCTTCGTTTCTGTGCAAGGGCTTTCTCTAGTTGAGGCAAGCGGGGGCCACTCTTCATCGCGGTGCGCAGACCTCTCACTATCGCGGCCTCTCTTATTGCGGAGCACAGGCTCCAGACGCACAGGCTCAGTAGTTGTGGCTCACGGGCCTAGTTGCTCCGCGGCATGTGGGATCCCCCCAGACCAGGGCTCGAACCCATGTCCCCTGCATTGGCAGGCAGATTCTCAACCACTGCACCACCAGGAAAGCCCGCATGTGTCTTTTTGAATTATGGTTTTCTCTGGGTATATGCCCAGTAGAGGGATTGCTGTATCCAGGGTTTTACTGGGGATTCCTCACGTATGCATAGTCCACGTGACTGACCTTAGCTACTGAGTTTCCAGCCTCCCCATCCCCAACAGAAGTTAAACTGATAGAGCATGGTGCAAAGCTCCAGCATACAGAAACGTATATTCACAATAAATTACACTGTTAGCATAAACTATCTGGTGTGGTCTACAGTTTCAGGTCAAAGACTTATCAGGCAGAATATTACTAAGGGTCACAGGTTGCCTCCCAGGAGCTGGTCAAGGGACGGTTCTGAAGACCTTTAGAATGTTCAGGGTGTGAACAACCTAGGTATATTTCATTAACCCTTTAGTGTATACCTTCCAAGACACTTATGATCTTTTCAAATCTTTGACAACTTGCCAACCAAGATTAAGTAACTAGCAACAATAGTGTACTCATTCAAATTTGAATCATAGGGCAATTTTCATGATCTATCTTTCCTTTGCATCTTGCAACTTAAAATGTGGTCTGTGAACCAGCAGCAGTGGCTTTACAATGGAGCTTGTTGGGAATGCAGAATCTCATGCAACCTTACTGAATTTACTTAAGCAGAATCTGCATTTGAACAAAATCCCTAGGTTAACATACCTGAGTTAAGATTTGAGAAGCACAGCCCTAGCAGGCCCATTTGTTAAGCTACTCTGAGTTATATTGCAGTAGCCATTTGATACTGTTATCTTAAGCAAGTTGTTTGATCTCTCTGATCATGTTATCTCATTTATAAGGTATATTTTACACACACTCAGACTCACAAGTATATATATATATTACATATGTGTGTAATATATATGAATATGAATCTTGCAGTGACATGTCAAAGATCAATTTTAATATGTTTAAAGGGTCTAGCACAAAGATTGATTCTGTAGTGGTAGATATGACAATCATGATCATAATGGTCCCCATGAATACAGGGAACTGAAGGAGAACATAGGGTCACAGAGATTACTGCTGTGCAGAGAGGTAGGTAAAGAACAAAGATAGAAAAATGTAAGAGAGATCAGCAGTAGAGTTTTAAGAAGGAAGAGTAGTTGTATCTCATAAAACAGTTCAAAAATAGAAAAAAATGCCAATAGATTTTTACGAGTAGGACATGGGGCTAGTCTTAAAGGCTTAATTCAACATATGACTTTCAATATAGTAGAGGTCTCCTTAGAAAAATGCGCCCCTCTTTATCCCCAAATGAGTCATGCCATGAACTACCTGCTTCTGACTCCCAGCTGAATCTGGGCTAATTTTCTAATTCTAATGAAGCAGAGCTGTGGATGTATTAACTGAATGAGTGTTTTTTGCCTGATCCTGGCATTGTTTCCCTTAGATGTGTATAAGTGAATATCAGGTAGGACTGCAAGAGTCCTTCTTCATCCCTGTGACTTAAAAGTCTAGTTTTTATATAAAAATGATAAATTCCTATTGAAAATGTGCTTGAAATACATATAAAATAAAATATTCTTGCACATAGACCTAAAATGCTTTTATCAATGTACTAATAAAGAACTGAATTAAAGAGGGTATATTCTTTTGAACGCCTGTGTTTATCACATTAACTTCTAAGAACTGTCCTTTTCATTTTGACATAGCTTAGAAATAATGTCTATATATTTTGCCAAAGTATAATTTTAAAAAGTTAAAACATGATTCACATTGAAATGTAGAATGGACAAGTGTCAAAATGTCTTCAACTGATCAATAACAGAGATTTTGAGGAAGTGGGTATTAATAGGCATTTTGAGAAAAGAATATTAGAATAAGACTGCTATGGGATATAACGAACTGGTTAATGTCTTAAAGAGCAATAATATATAGTCGTTAGAAATATATACTCTTCTGGGCAGAAATCTCCCAGTTCATATGTGATTTCACAGTGTCTGATCTCTGCTTAAATAATGAATCGAAAAGTTAAGAGCAGATAATGCTTTCTAGGAAATTAATCCTGTTAAACAATGCTGCAGTACAATATCAAAACGCCATGTTATTCAACCTTGGCCTAATTTTCAAGTGCTAAATAATTTTTTACGTGCGCTTGAATCTTCAGTACATTTCAAGTTACACATCTTTGTAATAGTATCATAGATACTGCAAGTGGACTCAGGGATTTAAATTTCAGTCTTTATTAATTTATCCCTTTATTTTTGTCCTGTAGCAGTGAATTTGAAAACTGCTTACTAATCATTAAGTCACAGAAGTATAGGCATTTAACTAATTTCAGGAAAGACAAGGCTGACTAACTTGCTGGAGAAATAAAATTAACCCTGGATACCAAGTTTATAAATGTATTCAGATAGTCCTCACCTTCTAGTTTTCTTGTTAAGAAACCAAATTGCCTAAAGTAGCACTAAATAGAAGTTGCCTTTTAATTTCAATGCATTATAAGGAAAAATGACTATTTCCTTAGCATTCTTCCCAATAGTGAATACATTTATTGTATGTCCAAGTATATTCCAAGTATCATATTTTTCTAATGAATTTAAGAGAAATTATCAGAAACTTTGGAGATAGGACTCAGCTTTAGGAAATGTTAAAAGCTTATTCGGTTATTTTAGTTCACAGCGAGGACTGCAATTCACTACCTGTTCATCATACTCCTTTGCATTCTTTGCTGAGAAGGAGTAAATAATTGGCTTTGGGCAGCTCCAGCCTTCCCCAACAGCACAGACCTTTGAACCCTTAGAACTCTGCACTTTCTTGATGCCCAGATACCCTCTTTGTAAAGTTCCAGTATCATTGGTTCATACTCACTTAGTGAAACAGAAAGATAGTCTGATAATTCAAACATGATTTAAATGACGTTTAACTCTAGTATACATTTCTCAATTTACATCTTACTGGCCTGTGTGTAAAATAAGTTGATATGGAGATAAACACTAGCAAGTTCTATATAGTAATGGAATTTTCTTAGAATAAAAAAGTAAAATGAGATTAAGCATGTATAGAGAAACTAAAAAGTGAAAATGAAATGCTAAAAGTTCAGTCATTCAGCATTAACTTTTCTCTTTGCTACCATGACTAAGGAAAAATCTCAGGGAATACACACTACATAAAATTAACATTTAATAATATATACTGTCGGAAGAGAGACTCTTTTCCCCCTGAAATTACAGGCAGAGAATTACCAAAAAACTATACTATTTAATTTCAATGCTTTTAATTTTAGTCATTTTACCTAGTTCTTTCTCTTGCTCCTTCTTTCTTTTTTTTCTTATGCTTTTAAAGACAAGGCAACATCTCAAGTATGTAAAAAAAAAAAAAAAGTTTAAGCAAACGTGTTCATTCTAGAAAAAAGTTGAATTAAGAATTTGAGGTTTAGTTAACATGAAAGAATATGTTAAATTATTAATAAAGAAAAAACAGTGCGTCTGCTTATTATAACACATATCCTGAAGTGGGCAGAGACAGGTCCTATAAAAGCCAAGATTCTGCCTGCATTGGCTTAGAAGTTTATTGTAAAACATTTCTGAGCCAAGGACATTTAGAGGAGCAATGCCAAGCTAACATGAAGATGCCAATGTAGAATAATCTTTAAAAGATGGAGTCTCCAACACTGAAGTTACTGAAAGTACAATTCATGTCACGTCGATTTAATTGGAGACATCTGTTAGCGAGATACAGAAGCATATCTGTCTATTAATTTCTGAGTTTAACTGTTAAGGCTGTGCTCACCCACTTAATTTTAATAAAGGCTCTATAAAAACTTCTTTTCAAATGTTATTTTTTATGAAACCAAGTTTCAATCTCTGATATTTTTGGTCATTATGTCAATTTTAAAGTACAGGTAGAAAAGGAGAAGAGGGTTCAAAAAGAAAATCCTCACCCCTGCTGGAAGCCTGTTGTTTCTCAAGAGATGCTGTTTTCATTTTACCACAGCAAGACCTGAGAGCCTCCATGTTACCAGATGCCTTATGCCTTCCTCACTAGTCTATTTTGTACATTTTGAATCTCCTTTGCACTGGGCTAGAAATACAAGTTTTCAGTAAGTGTTTGCTCAGTGAGTATCAGTGAAAACTGCAGGCTTTTTATAAGAGTAGAAATAATGAATAGGTTAATGATAGAGTTTCTGAAAAATCAAAGACTTGCTAAATGAGATAATGAATTAAAGATGAAGTGAAACATTAACAGCAACAAATACAGTGTTTGGACAGATAAATATTGGAGATACATCAGTGGGTAGAATCCCACATCTCAAGATATAAGTAGTTCATACAATTTTTTTTTCCTTCGACAGTTTATTCATCAGCATTAATTAAGCTCACCAACTGGCACTTAAAATAATGGATCTTCCCACCATATGATATGGTCTACAACTTACAGAACAAGCAATAAGTCTATTATCCATCATGAGATGCAACATCTCATGCCCCCAAAACTCAAAGGCAGCAATCATTCAAGAGCTTCCTAGCAACTTAGATGGGTCAGAGCTAATACTGGTTTCAGTCATTGCTTCAGGCAAGTTCTTCAGTGAAGGCAGTGCCATTGGCATTGGACAGGTAACTCATAACGTACGACTCTGTTCTAGTGTCTAATATCAGTAAAAACTTCACAAATTGTGCCTGTATAGATTACATTCATTCAGGATTAGTCTATTTGAAATAAGTCAACCTGATTTATAAAAGCTCTGCTGGCCCTCCATATGTACAGTGTTGAATAGAGGATTATCTATTCAACTTATTATAGGACTAGAATAAATCATAAAACAGCCTATGCTTTTCTTTGGTTCTAAAGCAGACTTTTCTAAACCTAGCATTTCAGTTATATAAAATTATTTTAAAGTATCAATTAAGGCATTAAATTATTATAATTTTCTCATTAGGTCTATTTGGATATTACATATTTTTGTCCATTAATTTGAAGTTTTTCAGTTAAATATGGAACATAGTGTTAAGTAGCTGTCAAAATCCAGGTTCTCTCAAACAAAGATATTACTTGATATTGATTAAAATATCTTAAGTGGAAACCTGCTTTTATTCTTTCTGGCTTTAAGCTATGATGTTAATGCCCATTGTTTCGGAAGTTAATATTTAGTGTTAGATGACTGAAAACTCTGCTATATATTTAGGTAGTAATAGTTAAATACAGGTTTGTATGTTAAATTTAGTTAGTTGGGCTGAAAAGTGACCTCAGATTTAGGGGGAAAAAAAGTGTACACTTCCAACTACTTATGCAAACCACTGCTGTGAGCCCAAGGCTAACTCAACAGAACAAGACATGATTTTTATATCGCAGTAGCATTTACCAATTTCTAGGCCAAGGGTAAGCTTATATATTAAAGTAAAAACCATGTTTTAGTTTTAATTTTTAAATGTTATTTTAAAATTAATCAGAAAGCAAATTTGAAAAAAAAATATTTAACTATTCTTTTAATATCAAGTTTAAATCCAATTTCCCCATGTAGTCTTTGAAATTATATTTTAAACACTGAAACTACATATTTACCAACACAAAGTAGTCATCATCAATCTCCATTTTTTAGCAGAAGCCCCTTAAGTTCACTGGGGAGATACATAAATTAAATAATAAAGTATTTTAGTATGCTTTAAAAGAAAACACTTTAGTGAATTATGTGGAAAGCAATCCTTTAGAAAATACCAATATCAAGATCAAGCTATGAAAATAATTTTAACTTTAGGTCCACTTTATTATTAATAGGTAAATTATTTTATTGTAACTGTATTTAAAAGTGTAAACAAGCTGTGTTTTCGACTTGTGACCATTTCTCTCTCTTATGCTATAATTGCCAAAACCACTGATGTCAGGAACAGCAGCTCAACTGTTCTCCAGACTCCCTTTGGGACTTGGGACACAAATAAATCATTAGTTACTAGCCAGTATGCAGGTTTTGAATAAGAAATTGCCTAAAAGTCACCCCACCACTAGGGTGACAGGAAGTGCTCCAAGTTAACCCTAAGTTCTGGTTTAACCCCTAGCATAAATACACAGGTGTTGACATTATAAATAATCTCTTATTAGAAGAGACATGAAAAAAATAGTTCTGGGGCTTCCCTGGTGGCGCAGTGGTTGAGAATCTGCCTGCCAATTCAGGGGACACGGGTTCGAGCCCTGGTCTGGGAAGATCCCACATGCCACGGAGCAACTGGGCCCGTGAGCCACAAATTACTGAGCCTGCGCGTCTGGAGCCTGTGCTCTGCAACAAGAGAGGCCGCGATAGTGAGAGTCCCGCGCAACGCGATGAAGAGTGGTCCCCACTTGCCACAACTAGAGAAAGCCCTCACACAGAAACGAAGACCCAACACAGCAATCAATCAATCAATCAATAAGAACGTGAATTTCTTAAAAAAAAAAAAATAGTTCTGTTAAATAATGTGTTTGGGGGTGAAGAGGACAAAGGAAAGTAAAAGACACCATGAAACCTTATATCACTGTGAAGTTAAAAGAGTAGAAAAGACCTGCCCTAGAACCACAATGTTGGTTCTAGCCCCTATCTCCTGCTCACTTATTATACACCATTCAAAAAACAAAGAAAGAAATCTTAACTTTATAATAATTTTCAAGGATATAAACCTTATATGGAATCACATAAGAAATAAAGGTAGTATATAAATTAAAGCATTAATGTTAGAAATAAATTTATTGTTTTAAGAAGAGAAGTTAGCCATTACATGGAGTGAGGTGTGGAGGGGTACATAAAATATGCAGCCAGAGAAGCAATCTATTGCTCCTAATTAAACTTGGTTTTGGTCTGAGCTATGCTAACATGTAAGGTCTTGATAATCTTTTCTCCCCAGTGTCTCTCCTCTTTATCATCTTTCAAATGAAGTTCTCGGTTCAGATCATCAATAACTCTACAGTCAACTTTAACCAAACATGTGAAAAGTTTAATGTTAGTCATTGGTTTTCAACCTCTTCTTTCTGAGTTTTCCTTTTTGACATAATCTTAGGATACTTTAGGCTCTTTTCACTTTTTCACATCTAGAAAAGGTGGATCTAGGTAACCAATAATACTTCATTTGTAGCTCATTCACATTTGGGCATAATGTTTACCCTTTAAGCACACACATTTATGCTAGAATAACAGATATTTTACATTTGTGAAGAAGTTTTAAACAAAACTGAGGATATTTTGAAGATAAAGCCCACTAAATTAAGGATTGCTAATGCAGTTGGCTTCAAGGCTTACTTCAAAGTAAACTTAAGTTTATTTTGAAGGTGAAATATATAACCGAATGCTTCTTTCACTCTGGGAGTCTTTCCTCCCCAATCCCTAGGCAAGTGAGTGCTTTCCTGGGGAGATTGGTGCAAATTGATAGGGGCTAAATTCAAATTTCTGTTTTGAGTTTCTTTAATTCTTGATATCCTCTTAACCCTGACCTCAACATAGAGAGCACCAATTTTTCTCTGGTTGTCCCTCCACTTTCCCAATTCATAATACAAGATTCCCTCCCTTATATTTTAAAACCACTATTGTTGATTTTTCAAGTCACATTTTTGTGTCCAAAAATGTTAATGTACACTTAAAGATATTTTTAATATTATATTTCCTTCTTTTCCCTTTATCTGATAATCTGTAATGCATTACTAAAACACTAATTAGGTATTATTTTACCTTTTTTTCCAGTTTTATTGAAAAATAATTGACATGCATCCCTAAGTTTAAGGCATACAACATGAAGGTTTAATTTGCATATATTTTGAACTGATTACCACAATAGGCTATATGCTTTGATTTTTAAGTTTGAGAAATGTATTTTTCATTGGAATGTTACTCCTTTATTAATTTAGCTTTTACTATATAATGTGGATTGCATTTGGTGAAAATAAAACTTGAAATATGTAATGTTAAAAGACAGTTTAATTTTCAAAAGTAAGAGCTTTTAAAACAGTTTTATTTCATTAAGCAATGCATGCTTTGTGTAACAAGTGAAATGACTGTTGATGGCCACATAAATGCAACCATTAAGGTAGATGATAGGAGCAGACTTCTCCTGGTACTTATGGCCACATTCCCTTGGTCCACCAGCTTCAGTGAAGCTGTTTTGTTTATTTGTAGGTGGTTTTTCAAGTTTCTACTCCCAGTGAGTGTTATGAAGACTTTCTAGGCTTCTCTGCCTCAGGCATTTTTGGAAACTCAGAAGACTACTCAGTTTGCATATAGGCACAGCCAGGAAGTGCTAGGAAGTTAGAGCCTCTGAGAGCAAAACTCAGCAGTGTGAGGCCCAAAATCAAGAAATAAAAGGTCACCCTCTCCATTCTCCAGGGGAATAATCCTGAGGTATGTTTTACAGAGTTCCTAAGAGGGCCAGTAGCAGGATTAATACCATTTGCCTGCATTGGTAACAAACTCAGTAATTCCTCCTTCACTGACTTTTCTCTATGTGCTGTCTTACTCTGCCTACTCCTTTACTTATGCTTCCAAGAATACCTAAATAAAATATCTATGCCATGTTCCTTTTGCAGCTTTTAGGAAACCCAAGTTATGACAATTACGTAGCTTTATACCATCCCACAACATTTTACCTAGAGAAATTGAACCACTAATAACACTCTGTTTGATAAACGGAAGCTCATTGTTACTGAACCATTAATTTTGTGGCTTTGATAGATATCTGCTATGACAACTCCGTCACTGATGCAATGTTATATCCCTGAATTCACCCACATAAAGGTCCCCTCACACGTGTAATAAACGTCTCCAGCATAGTGATCACATCTTATTCAAGGCTGTATTCCCATTGGTTAATATAAGCCTTGGTACATAATAGTCCAATCATAATGGAATGATTTATAAATGAGAGGATTAATTTGGTTATATTTTATTTTGTGTTTATAAGATTAGTTGTCACTAGGTGGATACTGGTAGTGATTAAGGTTAAATTCAGTAAACCCAGCTATGGACAAATATTAAAAATAGTTATCTATTGTGTGACATACCACACATAATCAGATCACTTATGCTTTTTCTGTAAAAACAAAACAAAACAAAACAAAAAATTGAAGCAATTAACTTCATTACTAAATAAAGTACATAAGCACAACAAATGGGACCTAATGAAACTTAAAAGATTTTGCACAGCAAAGGAAACTATAAACAAGATGAAAAACAACCCTCAGAATGGGAGAAAATATTTTCAAATGAATCAACGGACAAAGGATTAATCTCCAATATATATAAACAGTTCATGCAGCTCAATATTAAAAAAAAACAAACAACCCAATCCAAAAATGGGCAGAAGACCTAAATAGACATTTCTCCATAGAGGATATACAGATTGCCAACAAACACATGAAAGGATGCTCAACATCGCTAAATCATTAGAGAAATGCAAATCAAAACTACAGTGAGTTACCACCTCACACCAGTCAGAATGGCCATCATCAAAAAATCTACAAACAATAAATCCTGGAGAGGGTGTGGAGAAAAAGGAACTCTCTTGCACTGTTGGTGGGAATGTAAATTGATACAACCACCATAGAGAACAGTATGGAGGTTCCTTAAAAAACTAAAACTAGAACTACCATATGACCCACCAATGCCACTACTGGGTATATACCCTAAGAAAACCATAATTTAAAAGGACACATGCACCCCAGTGTTCATTGCAGCACTATTTACAATAGCCAGGGCATGGAAACAACCTAAATGTCCATTAACAGATGAATGGATAAAGAAGATGTGGTACATATATACAATGGAATATTACTCAGCCATAAAAAGGAATGAAACTGGGTCATCTGTAGAGACACGGATGGACCTAGAGACTGTCATACAGAGTGAAGTAAGTCAGAAAGAGAAAAACAAATATCATATATTAACGCATGTATGTGGAATCTAGAAAAATGGTACAGATGAGACAGTTTGCAAGGTAGAAATAGAGACACAGATGTAGAGAACAAATGTATGGACACCAATGTGGGAAAGCAAGGGCTGGGGGGGGTGGGGTGGTCAGGGTGGTATGAATTGGGAGATTGGGATTGACATATACACACCAATATATATAAAATGGAAAACTAATAAGAACCTGCTATATAAAAAAATAAATAAAATAAAATTCAAAAAAAAAATAAAATAAAATACCTGGAAAAAAATATACCTAAGCACAGTCTGAATTCAAACACCTAAAGCATAGTGCTATTCCTGGTAGTCCATATTTTATTAATATTAATATTCTTTAACTTTGGATTAGCAAATTTATTTTAAAATACTTTTCATGGGCAGAAGACATCTCAGGTTCTCATGTGCAAACCATATCTTCATTCACACCAAAACAAACTTTCAACAACAAAAAAATTTCAGTAACTGTTGAAAAAAAAAGAACATGTAATACACAATTTAAAGAAATATTTTTAGAACTTCACCAAGTTTGCCTCATTAGAGGAAGTTCACTTTTGGTGTACATCCAAAGTTCCAGATTAAATGTTGTGTTGAAATAGAATTGAGCAGGAATATAATCTTGAACTTTTCTCATTCTCTTAAAATTTTAGCTTTGAGTTAGCCTTTATATTCATTATTTTAAAAAAATTGCAAGTATATAACCAAACCAATCACTCATGGATAAAATGAGTATGCAAAAATACTTTTCCCCTTAAAATAATATATAATAACCTAAACAGAATAGCTGTGAGTGATAAGAATATGTTTATTTCATTTATAATCTATAAAATTACAGACTTAGTTTGAATATGAAAAAATGCTATGCCATTTATTCATCTAGCAGAAGTGATTTCAAATGTAAGTAATATTTTTGAATATTTTTTCAGGTAAAAATATAACCATTGAATGAGTTTGGATTTTGAAAACAGACTCATGAAGATTGCAAATATCTAAAAAAGTGCATTATTCCACAGTAGATAATGGCAAGATGTGAAATGATGAAGCTGCTTGTGAAAATACTGGTTTTGCAGATCCTCATTTAATTTCTGTGGCTTAAGTGTATAACATACTCCACAAAATATAGTAAGAGCTTAATAAATATTTGCTACTTTTATTTATTTTTGATTCATGTATAGGATATCATAATAATTATTCTTTTGCTGATTGCTAATCATTCTTCAGAACATTTTTTTAGTTATTATTTTCACTTTTTTCCCTCAATAGATTTTGGAAAATATACTGCATGTCTTATTAATTTAATTGTATACAGAAAATATTTTTTAATTAGAAAGAAAAGAAAATTACATTTGTTAGCAATCTAATATTGTCTACAGGAGTAGATAATGTAGGTCATCCAAGTTGAGCCGAACGTTTTGGTCTTAGCTTCCTGTTGTCAAACTTCATGGTGAACCAGGGCAGCTGTTCATTTTATCAGAACTCCGTTCAATTTCAATTTATGTACTTAAGAGTGTTCCAAGAATTATTTGCCAAGTTTTTTTTTTTTTTTTTCAGTTTATTGTCAGGTTTTTTCTTTTGTGTTAAATGTTACATTAAAGTCTACTGAGATTTAATTATTAGAGGTTATACATTGATTGTGGATACAAATGGCAATGGAGTAGTCAATATGTTTGGCAAAAGCATCTGAGAATTTACAGAAAATGACAGATGCTCACATGAGCATAGAAAACTAGGAAATCAACGAGAAGGATGGTCAGCTCTTCATCTTCTGCATAGTTTTATATTTCCCTAGATGACTAAATAATTTCTGTAAATATAATCAAATAGGATAATAGGTCTAAGAACTGTTTAATGAGAGAAATGGTTGGTCAATTTACTAAGTTATTACATTATAATTCTTAGCATTAAGGCAAATAAGATTTGAAAGGTCTAAAATTTTATATGGGGAAAGGATTTAACTGTATCTAAGTATAGTATATATATATGAGTTATATCTAAAAATTACCTATAAAATATTGAAATTTGATCTATGTTTACTTACATTTTATTGGTCTTAAATTTGATGTATGAAGGAATTCATTGTAAGAAAATCTGTATAGAAGACATACTTTTTCATGTTTAATACACCTAACTCTAAATAAACTTAATTCTTAGGAAAACTATTCTCTTCCAAATCCTAAACATAGTATAAAAATCTTGGAAAACTTTGGAAGAATTTATATAGTTAAAGTTTTCCTATCTTCCCTATGGATTCTATAACTTATATCTTTCTTTTCTCTTATTGTGTGTATTTCCTTAATCTGCATTAGTCCAAATTCGTTTCATGGGAAGCAAGGAGATAATGTTTCACGACAACAAAATGAAAAATTTGTCTCTACCTTCTGCACTAAATTGGCACAGATGTCTCAAAAAATTTAGTTCTTTTAACAAAATTGGTCACCTAGCTCTTAGGATGAACTTTACAATTATTGTCAATTAGAACATGTCTTCACATCCTTAGTAGCTTCTTAAAAATCGTTATTTTATCTCAGCTCTCACAGTACAATGGTACTTGTTATATTAATCAAGCCAATCTTATTACTTTTTCATTTTTTTTTTATTATTTTGACCCTCTAAGATTCCCACAATCCAACTTTCTCTGGAAAAGTTACAAGCCCTCTTCCTAGTCAATAATATCTTCTTTTCCTTAATGGTATAGTGAGTTGCCCAAACATTCCCTTTGGGCCATTTGGATTGTTCCTCTTGGTTTTTTTCCTTGATTCAATAGCTGAGAATTAATTTGCACATTCGGTTATTTCTTGCTTTCTCTGCCTTAAATCAGCTTCTTGTCTCTCAAACACTCTCAGTCTTTTTCTAAATAGTGTTTTCTGCATCTAGGTTCTCCACTTTCAATGCCTTCTTCACTTTGTCACTGGGATCATCTTTCTAAAACACAGAACAGTCCACAGAATTAAGTTATGCTTTCATAGCATGAAATATAAGCCTTTCACAATCCCACCTCAAAAAGTGCTGAATCCTCATTTCTCACTGCTCCTCATCTTTTACTTTCCCATTTTCTACAAACACAACCAGACTACAGAGCCATGGGGTTATTCACAATAATTCTGGGACTCCGCATCCCTATGTCTTCATACTTTTGCATATGTTCATCTCTATGTTGAAACTGAATATTCTTTTTTGAACCCTTCACATGTGGCCCACTCCCATGTAATACTTTAAAGCTCAATGCAAAATCCCTTGTTCATAGAGCCTTCTCTTAATGTCTAAACATAATTGGCTCCTTTGTCTGCACTTCAAAGTTTGAAGTACACCACTGTAGTACACACATTTAAAAAATAAATACTAAAGTATTTTAAATATTTGGACTATAGTATTATAAGCATCTGTTCCATTAAATAGTGGCGCTTAGTGTCATTTTGATTTTCAATTTTCCATGTATGAAATCTCACATGATCTGAGAAAACATGCATATAGTCTTCTTCAATTCCCTAAGTCTATGAAACAAGGAGCCAAGATTTTCAATTTGAAAAGACTAACTTATCATTTTCATATGTATTCTTATATACTTCATACACATTCAGAATATTTTATCAATAAAATCAAGAACATTAGAGAAAAATGTTTTGATGCATTTGAGTAAAAAGTTTGGGATCAATAGCTTTTTCAATATCATTCTGTAAGAATTTCAGTCATTAAGTGGATTCTAGTTCTACAGCTTCAAGGAGATCTAATTCCATGTGAGTGAAGAGAAGAAAATCTGACATTCAAAAAACTGGAAAGTATGTTTATTCCAAAAATGACTCAGGTTATGTGACCTGTTAAAACATCTTTCTTGGCCCATTCAACAGCTTCACTTTACCTCATATCACTACACAAATGACTTCAAATTTATAATAATACTCCAATATATGGGATAGTTTTGTGAGAATTGTTATACTTAATATTATTCTAAAAATGTGAGTATATCTGGAACTTCAATTTCTGTTAATGTGAAAGAGGTTAATGTGTTTAACTAACTATTGTGCTCCATTTAAATCTGCACTAGAGATCAATATGTTCATCCACTTTTTTTTATGTAGGAAAGAATTAGAAGGCAGAGAGGTGGATGTATTGGGGGTACAAGCCAAATAAATTACTAACACTGCTTAGGAATTGAAAGGTCTACAGATAGAGTTATAGAGCATCCTCATTGCCCACATGCTATTTATAGTTTTGTCTGCAATGTTATATTCATAAAAGGAACTGACTGGAGTTATTTTGGGTTAAATAAAATGGTAGAACTTCATGTAATTTAGCTTCTTATTTCAATGATGATGAGAAAACATTTCATTAAGGTTTGCAAGTATATGGCACATGGTTAATTAATGTTTTCTTGAATGCTTGAGGTCCAATAATTGCCAGTACAGGTTATTTTCAGAAGTCACTCATGTCTTAAGCATCTTGTTACCTCAGGTTTCTGAAGACGGATATTCAAGCAATCTGCCCACACAATTCAACTCATGCCACTGATCAGATTGACCTGAAAGTCTCATAAATAAATCCAGTTAGATTTACAGCCCAGATCTTCTTATGTCTTCTACAAGGTTTGTATATAGTACAGTTTTTGGACTTTCAGCTTTTTACCTGATGGCAGTGCCTTTAAATTCCTCATAACAGAGAGGTATAGTGAAAACCTTTTTTATACATTATTCTTTCTTATAATTTTGTCTATATCGGTCTATAGTGCTTCTTTAGATATAGATTCTGTCACTCAAAAATATAGGATTCTGTTTTAATTTTTATAAATCTGCTGTGCTTCATCTAACTTAGATGCCATCAGACAGTGGTAAAGCCAGTTCTGGTCACTTTCAGCACTTTCACTTTCCTGGGATGCCAGGACAGAATTCATAGCATTAGAAGATTTGAAAGGATCTATATTCTACAGGCATAACTTACACAAACTTATAAATAGTCAGTTGGAATGACAACCAAAATTATTAAGTGGACTGGTTTGGGTCTCTTAAAGAATGTGAACAGAAGCAGCATACATGTCAAATACTTTGCAGTGTTTTGAATTTCATCATTTTACCTGTAGAGGCACCTATGTCTTTTCTTGATTGTTCCTTTGGCTCACTATGCTTGTGACTAACTTTACCATTTGAAAAAAATGTCACCTTTTCAGAAGTCAAGTGCTTTTCCTTATGGAATAAAATTAGAAGTCTTTTTTGAATGATAACCACATAGAAAGATAAAATCAAAGCACTTAATGACTAGAAATAATAGTCTTTGGAGATGTTAGCTTCTCTTACACAGGAAAAGGGCAGGGTAGGGTTAGTTTTACTGTTCACATCTGTACAATGTAAGATGGAAAATGAAAAAGAGTGATCCCATATCATATTCAGCACAGAGCTTTCCTTAGGCAGTAGCTTTGCTTTAAAATCTTTTTGGTTTTGCTATAATTCTCCTTTCATTCATTTATTTTTGAAAAATAGTACTTGAGTGATAGAATCGTCTAAGCTCACAAAGATTTTTGTTTACTTTTTTCTTTTTATATGTTCAACTATTAAATGCTTTTATTTGCCACATATAAAGTGTTTTAACTTTTTGCAAAGGAGAAATATTATGCTGTTGCCTTATAAATTTCATAATTATTACACAAAAATTCAAAGCCACTTATTAGTAAGAGATCAGGTTGGTAGATTTGTGGTAGATCTACTTTTGCAGTAGGTATAATCCTAAAATGACCCTCAATGGTCCACATCTTTGTGTAATCTCCTCTTATTGAATATGGGCAGGACCTGTAATTTGTTTCTAACCATTAGAATATTATGAGTTATAATTCCTGTGACTGTTACATTAAATGGCAAAGGTGAAGAGATTTTGCAGATATAATGAAGATTCCTAATCAGTTGACTGTATGTTGATCAAAAGGGTGATTACTGTACTATGAGTGTGCCAGTCATAATCAGTTGAGTTTGTTAAAAAGGACATGGCTATTAGAAACAGAAGAAGTCAGAGACTTCCTCTCTTCAGCTGTCCTTGAAGAGGCAAACAGTTATTGAGAATAGGGCTACATGATAAGGAATGGCAGGAACCTCTAGGAGCTAAGGACTTTCAGTCTTATAATCACAAGAAATAAATTCTGCCAATGACCAGGTGAGCATTAAAGAGTACCCAGAGCCTCGGATAAGACCCAACTCCAGCTGATACCTTGATTGCAGCCTGTGACACCCTGAGCAGCGGACCCAACTAAGCCATCCTGAATCATGGAAAATATAAGATATTAAATAGGAATTGTTTTAAGCTACTACATTTGTGATAATTTTTTATGCAGTATAGAAAAATAATATCTACAGGAGAATCTACTCTAGGAATCAACAACCTTGATATCGAGATACATTATATACATATTTAAAATGCAAAGTAAAATTATGTAAGGCATCATGGGAGAGATAAAAACAGATTGATGGAAATTTAGAAAAAAGAGTGAGAAGTTCTTTCTGAAGGAATCAAGACACTTCATAAAGAGGAAGTTCTGTGTTCATTTAAAAATGAAGGAGTTCCTCTAGGTAAACATGGGAAGGGCATCAGAGCTGATGACTTCTTACATAAATAAAGGCATCTTGGCAGCTGCATACAGACTAGTGAGCTATTTACATGAGTATGTGAAGTACGTGAAGAGGAGTAGTGAGCACTCAGGTTAAAAAGTAGTTTGGAGACTTTTAGATACCTTACATAGTGGGGGTTATTACTGAAGATGATTTTGATGGCGAGGAAATGGAGATGGTTTTCCACTTACTACTTTTGTGATCTAGCACAAATTACTTCCCTAAGGCTCATTCATCCCATCTGTGAAATGGGTAAAAAAAAGACCTACTGTGTAGTGTGGCTTGCAATGACAAAAGTACTAGTTCTCAATGTAGAGAAGGACTAGAGGTTATTATCTATAGCATCTCTGGCCGTAGCGTGGAGGCTAAATTGGATGGAAGAGGATGATAAAGGCAAGTTAGAAGGAATTGTGATGGTTTTGGACCAGTCTCTGTTAGTAACAGTAGGAATAACATGTGAGAGATAGATATGAGACTCTGGAAAGATACAAAGAACCAATATTTCTTGCCAATGTAAAATATTTCTAAATGTGAAAAGAAAGCATTGCAAGATATTAAAAGTTCAAATTTTAAAAAAATCTAAAACATCTTTTCATTTCTGGGTCCAGTCGTTGTTTGATGTCATTAATATATCCAATATTTTCATTTTCAGAGCTGCCCCAGGCATATTTGGTTTTTTTGCTAATGGAAGTGATTAAATATTTTGAAACATGGAATGATGTGACCACATCTGTTCTTGAAGAACCTAAACATGTAAAGGGCAGCTAGGAGCCAAGTGTGGCAGCAGTGGGTAGAGTGGTTAAGTACTTCTGTGTAATCTGGTAAAGAGACCCTGAGGCCTATAGGAGAACCATGATGGTGAGAATAGAAAGGAGGTAGTAGTTCCAGACATAATCCAAAGGGAGAATTTTAGGAGTTTGGTGAATGAGAGAATATGGGATATAAATATGGAAGAAAAAGAGGTGATTTCCGTGATATCTCATGGACAGTTTTTATTGGCTCCCAAGAGCAGATTTTGCACATCTGTCACCAACTTCCTGTTTAGTGACATCAAAGAGTTACTTGAATTAGCCATGGTGTGAATAATCACAGCATTACGAATAAGGCCTATATTTATGGGAAACTGGCTGTTAAACATGTACCAGCACACCCCCGAATGATTCTGAGTTTTCAAGTGAAAACTAAGCAGCTAGGAAGATGGTAGTTCTATGAGTTCAGAAAGGTTAAGTCAAGAGAAGGAAAATTTGAATTGAAAAAGTGAAGTGAAGTAAAAGAAGCATGACTTTCTGGTGGAGGAAGGGGAAAAAGATAAGTTTGCTTGAGGACCTCTTGCATTGAGATTCCAGAGGTTAGTTAGCATTGTGCTTGATACTTGGTTCTATATTCTTCTACTATCAACTGAATGGCTAACTTGGGAGCCGTCCAAAAAGAGAAATCTATCAGGAAGCTGGAAAAGTGAAATCTGAAGTTAGAACTACATACACAAGTACACACACACACACACACACACTATAGAATCATCTATATGGGATGGTATTTGAAATAATAAGATTCTATTAAGAAAATGTGTGGATTTATAAATGGGAAAATAAAGGACAGAATTCTGAGCAGTTTGTGACCAAAGGCATTTGAGAAGAAGGAGGTAAAAGGGCATTGTCACAAATCTAATCGGGGAGTCGGGAGCTGGAATGAAATGCTGTAGATGAGGCAAGGGATGAAATGTGAGAATCTGTCAGAGGACTGGATGAGTAGCGATTGGTGGGATGCAAAGTTATTCAGACAGTTGGAGCAGAATCTACAGTTAAAGTTTCTCAAAATGTAGCCATTCATAAGAATCACCCAGAGGGATTGTTAATGCAGATTTTGAGGCTAGTGATTCTCAGTGATTCTGATCCAGTAGTAGGCTCAGGCAGGAAGTCTGCAGCCTGTTGTTTTGGAAACATTGTAGAAGGGATTGAGAAATAACAGGACATAAAATATGGAACTGCAAGGTGAGGAGCATAGCTTTCTCTTTCCTGCATTACAGCAGTCACTGGAGAAGAGAGAAGCATTGGAATTTTGATTGGAATTGGGTTCATGAAGTATACTTTCAGGTTAGGAGTGAATGGAATATGTTGATTAAAAGAGTGTGCAAATTAGAGAAGAGAAAAAGACCAAGGATGGGCAAAAAAAAGAGAAAAAATAAGTGGAATGGGGCTATGGAGGTGGGGAGAAGTGGTTACATACTTTTGGAGAAGGCCAAGGAGAGGAAAAATGATGACATTTAAACTAAGTAAAGAAACTTTTGTTAAGGGAAACACTTAAATGTGGAGCACATTGTACCATATTCAGTTGATAAAAGTAACAGTTATCATTTAATTTGTTTATGTTAATACCAAATAAAATATATTTTACAGGAAAATGAGAGGTTTTCCTTTTAAAACTTAAATTGATTAGTTTTCCACTAAGGTTTAAAATTCCATTCATACCCCAAAGGCTTTATAAAAGGTTTTATAATACTCCCCCTCCTACCAAAGGAATACAGCTATAAGCAAAGTTCTACTCTTTTCCTAAAAATGGCTGTATAATTAGGAAATTGCTGCTTCATTAGATTAATTGACACCATTCTGAAGATTTCAAAGAGAAAGACATTTTGTGTAGGGAATTGGCTAGAAAGGTGTTAGAAAGTCTGGAGGAGCAAAGGGCAGAAGGAGTTTTACTCAGTTTAGGGAGGATGGAGGCCATCCACCTGCCATGGGCACTGAGCTAACAGAAGATGCTGGTGGCCCTGCCATTGGTGCCAAAGAGGAGCCACCCTGCTGCCACTGCAGAAACTGCTGATGGTCCTGGTACCCACAGTCCCAACTATTGCACCTGCTAATGCTAGAAGCATAATCATGTCTCCCTTCTTCCTGCTTCTAATCTATTACAGGTATTTCTACAGGCCAAATCCAGCTAACTTCCATTTTGCAAGAGAGTCTTGGGAACACAGTTTGCAAGCTTCTAACCCTTGTGATACTGAGAAGAGTACAGGAAGGTTAGAGTGAGACTCAATGCCCAATGACAGACAATACCTAGTATACTCACCTATTCCTCCCCAAAGGGGAAAAATAGGATGCTTGAAAACATAAAAGGACAATTTGAATAATAGAAATGCTATAAAAATACAGTGTTATAAGAGATTGGCTGTATCATAAGATTAGATGTCTCTTTCTGCCTTTTTTTATTATATTTTTATTGGTGGCCTAATCCAGAGCTTTTTTTGTGACCACTGAGACACACACACATATAAACATACATAAACATATCTATCTATCTATCTATCTATCTATCTATCTATCTATCTATCTATCATCTATCTATCTGCCTATCATCTATTTATGTGTCTTCATATTTGTGAGGCAATGCATTTAAAAATTTATTTTATTGAAGTATAGTTGATTTACAATGCTGTGTTAATTTCTGCTGTACAGCAAAGTGACTCAGTTATGCATATATATATATATATTCTTTTTCATATTTTTTTTCCATTATGGCTTACCAGAGAATATTGAATATAGTTCCCTGTACTATACAGTAGGACCTTGTTGTTTATCCGTTCTGTATATAACAGTTTGCATCTGTTAATCTGAGGAAATACATTTTTTGAGAAATTTTCTAAGAAGTAGTTTATTTACACGAGTCATAGCATAGATTTGATAACTCATTAAGTTATTTAGGAACCATTTATGGATAGTTTGCTAGGTCCAATGGGAAATAAAATTGTCGATAATATCAGCTAACTTTTACTGAGAACTGATTTTGTGCTTGGAACTTTTCTAAGTGGTTAATATGCAGTATCTCAAGACATCCTTACAGCTACCCTATGAGGTAGATACTCTTATTATGCCCATGCTCCAGATAACTGCAAAGAAAAAAATAGACAGCAGCCAAAGTGGAAACACAAAGAGTTTTTGCAGCTTGCCCAGCATCACATTTCATAAGTGGTACAGTAGTCAGGACAATAAGGAATTTACAGTATTATAAGGAAAATGTATTACACATAAAAACATTTTAATTGAAAGTAAAAGCTTCTATGCATCATAAGAATTAAACAGAATGGGTTGAGAAAGTACTTAATTAGAAAAAATTTTTCCCATGTCGGTATGAATTCCAGCTGTGTAGTCAATATCCAAATATCCTAGTTTTATTCAAATATATTTTATGAAATGTTCTTATTAAAACCACCTGAAAGGTGTGCGACTGTGTATGGGTATGTGTGTATGTGTGTGTTTGTGTGTATGGCAAAATATAAATAATTTTTCAGGACTGCTTTTCTGAAGTGCTTACTTCAGAAGTGATTGAAAAAATTTGCAATATACTTTTAGAATGACAATTATATCATATTTAATGTTGATACCACTATAGAATTTCTAAATTTAGAAAAAAGAAATGTTTTTGTATATTTTAAGGTATGTTGAAGTTTTCTCATGTGGCGTGGAGACCAGCCACAGACGAGCACAGGGTACCACTCCATCCGTTTAAGATCATACTATTCTCTGTAAGTTCCTTCATGTTGACGTTTGAATGCTAACCAGGTCCCAAATCACCCTCTGAGATAGAAGGGAGTTGCTTGACTTAATTCTTTCTGACAGTTTGTGCAAACATCAGGTCAGGATGTCTCAGATAAATTAACCAAATCATGTTCAACTGTAATATGTCTAACTAGATTACAATATTTAGACAATTAGACACATTCCCCCCAATAAAGTGTATTTTCCCCCAATTTTAAAATTGTGATCATCTACATAACTCATATACCAATTCATGGAGGCAGATTTTCATGGAGGCAGATTTCATGGGTCTTTTCTTCTTGGGATGTGAACAAAAAAACCAGAAGCAATTATTTAAATAGATTAGCCATATGGCATCAAATAATTTCCTATAGCATCCTAACAAGAATTAGGATGGATAGTAGAACTTAGAGAAATTGTGAAAGAGCAAAAAAATAAAGTGGAGGAGAGAATGGTAAATCTAGGATTTCTGAGAGAAGAAATGGGGGTGGAGGCTGATGTGTGCATGTGAGTGTAGGGCTAAGACTATGTGCCATAAAACATTCAAGTGTGTATATTTGTCCAAAGAGTAAGCAGGATGAGTAGGCTTGAAAATCAGAGAGGAAGGGAAAGAGAAATTTCCTCTGAAATTTTGATCAAATGTAACTGATGTTTTGGTTTTTCCATTATCTCAGACCTTGGGTTACACCTTATGTATAATACCTAAGAATGAATCATTAACTTGGAGAGTTTCTAACCTTCAAAGAAAGGACCTCTCCCTTTTAAGGATAATAAGATGGAGTCTGAAGAATTTTTGATCCATGTAAGGGTCAAGGAGAATCAGTATTAATGTCTGTACTATTTTATATATTTCTCTGGGGAAACTTCACATTTGTTTTTTTTTTTTTTTTTTCATTTTATCTTCACCATAACTCTGTGAAGTGGGAAAGACAAACATTACACTCCTCATTTTATAGATGGGAATCTGGGGTTCATTAAGGTCAAATGACTTGGCCAAAGTTGAACGATCAAGATAAGAACCCAAGGCTCCTAAACTTTTTCTAGAACTCTTTCTAGCACACCCCAATACCTCTTATTTAGGCCTCTTGAAAGCAGCTTTGTGACATGAGTGTAAGACAAGTTTTCTTCTTTTGGACAAGTTCTTTTCATTTGCTTTATTTTCCTGAACTAGGAATTTTGAGAGAGCTAACACCTTAGTGTATGTACAATGGATTTTTCCTATTAGGTAACTCTGCCCTTTGCTTCACCCACCACACAGCTGGGCTAAGTAATTCTAAAGGAATGTTGTCATGCCAAAGACTCAAGGAAAAGTAGGTTGAGTTAAAATCAATTTATTAAAACAAATCCCGGTTTTTTTCATTGGTTACACTTTTTAAGGGTCCCTTGGTTACACATTAAGGTGTTCTTACCACAGAAATAAATAATAATTTTATGTGTTTGGATACACAGTAAAAAAGTAAAAAAGATTACACTTTCTGAAAATTTGACTGTTTACAAAGTCCTAGAATGTGTACTTTCAAAAAGCTTAGAAACCAAACTCATAAAAACACAAACAACAGTGCTTTAACACATAGAAGTATTAGACTGTAGAAGAGTTATTTTGACTATTAAATAATAATGCCATCATTTTTTCTTTTAATGATTGACTTAGTTGATTTATTTGGGAAGTCTCTATCCATCTCAGAGATGGATTTGTTCCAAGTGTTCATTAGAAAAAAAAATATTCATCAAGCAAAGATTAAGGTCTAGTTTTGTTTTCCTCTGGCCTAGAACTTGGCTTGTTTTGCCCCACATGAGATGAAACTCATGTGATTTTTTTTTTCTCCCTGCAGTCTAATCTGTTCTTGTACAGAGGATTCATAGCAGTCAGTTCTAAAAGATCTGCTCCTCCCAAAAGTCTGTTCTCTTTAAATAGAATCCACTGAAATAACACTGAGGTTTAATTTTATATTATATTATGTACTCACAGCACATAAACATTGACAGTTTTGAATTAGAGTACTAGATTTTCTTAGATGTTTCAGTGAATTTACAATGTTGAGTGAACAGAAACCTGAAAAAGGAAAGACTAATACTGCTGCTTTAATAAGAGCTGTGGAATTATGTGGGTCCCTTTAATGGTCCAAAGATAGGTGGTAATGCATAACAATTTCTACACTCATAATGTGACTCTAGGACCAAACTCTCTACTAGACGGTATACTAAGCTTTAGTATTTGGAGAGCTGAGTCAGCAGACAGCTTTAGCCAGAATGCCCAAAGAAGGGACTGATAGACTGTCAGAACAGAATGTAGACAAAACAAAAACTCAGCAAACTGGGAAATATTGTGTTGGTCTGTGTGTTTGTTTTGATTTACTTGATAAATATATTTATGTTCATTGAGTAAAAGACAAATAGTGAATTGAGGCACTAGTGAAGAGTGATTTGGTCTTCTATTTGTTTGCATGGGTAATAGCTAAATGGTGAATTTTTAAATTCTATATTACAAAGTAGGTTTGGAACCACAACAGATATCCCTTGAGGGTAATACAGTACTAGAAAACACTATGACCTGCTCAATAGATACAAAAGAAATTTCTATTCAAAAAGTACTAGAAAAAAAATTCTCATCTCTTGTCATTTTCAGAAGTCATAACTGGGCATGGGTTTCCAAGAAATCTCTATGTCCACCTGACAAAGAATCTTAGCTAGCGATTTTCAAATCATCCTGCTCCTCAAATCAGCCTAGCGGCTCTGAGATGACAGCAACATATTTCTATAGTGGAATAAAGGCAGTTTCTCCATAGATGGCTCATCTTCAGTTTCCTGGCATTTATTTCTACTCTTGAAAGGACCTGCATATTATACTGTGAGATTATGGCAGCTTGGGAAACAGGCACTTCCTTTAAATTGTTGCATGGAGATGAGGAAAATGATGATAACTTATACGTAATTTACATATAATAACTCACCCTCAAAATGACCCCATATAACAGAGAAGGCAATTGAGACACAGAAATTGGGGGGTTCACTCAAGCTGATTCTTTTGCCCAGACAGGCTTGTGCCAGAGACTGTGTTCATCTGCAGTACTCTACAGCCTCAAGGGAAGTGTGGGAAGAAGTCCCGGTGTGTTTTATGGCATCCTACTTCCTCTGTGATGACGTTATAACACTTCCTCACACACTCTGTCCTCTAACTTGGAGATTTCTATACTAAATCTGCTGTTTTGTCTACTTAAACTTTCCTAATATTCTCTCATGTAGAGGTTTTTATTCTTCAAATGTTCATTCTCCAGAAATACAAAGCATAGGAAAACTTTACTACCTCAGTAAAATGGAACCCAGTTGCAGGAAGGAAAAGGATTTTGATTAAATGTATTCACCCTGAATAAAGAAAGATATGGGCAAGCTTGTATTTGTATTATCAAAAGGAGCAAGAGTTATTCAATTAATCTTGAATGGATGGAATTTCAGGCAAGAATTACAAGGTTTAAAACATATAGATATATTAGGTTAAGCTACATTTAATGGCCATTTTTAGGGCAACAATGGTCAAATATCAGCTATGTTATTTGGTTCAACCTAATCATGTAAGATCAAGGAGGAGTTTCTTGATGCTCCCTGAAACCAAGTACACCCAAGCAGATTCACTTGATGACATGACTAGTGCTTAAGATCAGTCCAGGCACAGGCAAGAGCGAGCCTCTAGTGCTGTCTCCTAGGTCCTCAAGGTGAGTTTTGGAGAGCTGCCACTTTGTGCTATGCACCTGCTTTGTCAGCCAAGGGAGAGAAAAGGGATTATATGCTGTGAAGTAGCTACCCCACCAGCAGGAGGCTACCCTGAGAAGTGGTTTTCTGAGTACTGCTTGCAATGCTGAGCCCTTGTTCGGGTCATATGACCCTTGTTCGGGTCATAGCAGCCTCAAGAGGCTGCTAGCAATAAAATCTGCTATTTGACCAGCTATATTACTTGATCCATTAGAAATGCTTCAAGTCACATTTAGATAAATCTGTAGTGAAGTGTATACAGGGAAGTTTGTAAATGCGTTAAAAATTTCATAATGTCTGTGAAAAACTTCCCTGCTTTAACTTGGTAATATTTGGATTTTAAAATATGAATGACCATATATTTGTTTGTGTGTGCATATATATGCACACACACACATACATATATACACGCACACACACACAATGTTGTCCTTGAAATGACCCCCAAATTAAGAGGTAAACATCCATGTATCTGGATGTTCAACACCCAGACCAGATTGTTCTGTAGTATGTTCAATGATAATCCAGCTTCATAAGGATACAAAGATGGTTTTGTAACCCTGTTGAATCATTGAAGAAAAACTATATTGTTTTCCGTAAGATTTAAATGTTAATTCTATCTTGAACAACAGTATTTAGGGTTTTGAGAGGATTACATTTTCATCTACTCATCACACCTCCAGAAATTTCTGTCCCTGAATCATTCTTGATCAAAGAGCCTTTTGTTCTGTCTTTTTCCACAGGTAGCTTGACTGTAGCTGAGTATAGTAGGTATGGTCCCCTGAAGTTCTGTTTTGGCTTCCAAAAGACTGTCTACTCCTTATCTTATGGAATATGTTTGACTTTGGCTACAGGCCCCAATAAGGAACACATCAAATACTAGGAATAAGCACGTAATCCTCAAATAAACTGATATCCACCCAGCTGAACTTGTAAGAAAAACTCACAGGCACACAGTCAAGTAAATAATCACAAGAGTAGTATTTTTTTATATATGTGTTTGCTCTAGTCAGTCACTCCCTCTATTCATCTTGTTTCCTTTTAGCATGTGCTAGATGATTTCTCATGAAAAACATTTCCAATGCTATTCAGCTATCATTATTATCTACTGAGATAAGTTTGGGGGCCATACAATTAAAAAAAACTTTTAAATAAAGAAATAGGTCATTTCAAACATGTAATTTCTCTAGGCTTATTCAAACTGGGGGAAGTGTTCGCTTTAGAAGAAAGTAAGGAAAAATCTATGACTCTGGCTTTTTTTTTTTTTCCTCTGCCTTGCTTTCTCTACCAAAAGGAGCATGTGGTAAAGTGCTTGTGCCACAGACACTGGCCTTTTCTTCTTGTGGAAAAAGGAGCTGCTGTTTTACAGTGGCCTGGAGGCCGGGAGGAGCTTGCTGCCAGGGGCTGCTGCCCTCATGGCTTCACCAAGCAGGCAGCACCAGCTGGGGACCCCAGGGGGCTGGGTCTGCTCACCGTTTGCCCAGTAACCTGAAGCTCAGGCTCTCTGCTCTCTGGGACCTTCCTCTTTCTTTCCTCTTCCCTTCTCTCTTTTCCTCTGGTGCCTCTTAATCAGAAACTTCACGAAAAGTTTATCAGAGGTTTCCCGTTGCAGTTGGAAAGGGCAGTTTTCTTGCATTTGTATTGGACTTGACATACCTGGCATGTATGTATAGGTGTGCCAGGTTATTACATTTAAACCCCCAGATTTTTAGGCCGCATACAGAACTTTGATTTCTCTGCTATTGCTGCAATTTTATTATTAATATTAGCCATAAGATTTAGTGAGAAAAGTGTTTACAGGAGTGTCAGGCTCTGAAAGAAATCTTGGTTCTCGTACTTAAGGACCTTGTCAACTTTTCTGGGCCACTATTGCTACATCTGAAAAATGCAGGACTAAGATAAACACAAAAAGGTTATGGAGGAAAGAGCCCAGTTCATATTTGGCACTCACCCATTTTTGTTATTTGTGTTATTTTAAAACTAATTGTATGGCATGTTGGATAAAAGTGGAACTATCTTGTGGTTCTTATAAAATATTAACTAAATACGTAAAAAATATTTATCCCATCTAAACTCACTTCACTTTACTATGTTAAAATATTAAATGAGGATGCATTTTGGTAATACTTGGAGAAGTAAAGGTTATTTTAAATCAGATTACATTTAGAGGTAAACTTTCAAATAAATGATTTCCTAACATTAAAAAAAAAATCTTAAGTGGGTTTTTTTAAGCCTTAACTCCGAGTGATTTTTATCTATAATTGCAGAGATTTTCAAATTTGGAAATGTATTTAAAAACCTCAGAAACTAAGAATGTGTTTCATATTACTTGATCCTTGGTGTTCAGAATATGACTCTTGAACCAGCAACATTGGAATCACCTGGGAGCTTGTTAGAAATACAATATTTAGGCCCAAATCAGGACCCAAGTAGCAGACTCTGCATTTCGGCAAAGTGATCAACCCTAGTTGATTTATATGCACATTATTTAGCCATATGCACAATATTACATCTGTAGATGGACACTCATTCAGCATTGTTTGAATATACCAAGTGAGGAGAAAGTCTTTGTGTCTTGAGGCAGCTCATACCATTAGTGGGTAATCTAATTATTAGAAATTTCTTTCGTGTTGGTCAAACGGATAAAAATGTCTCCCCTTCTGTAACTTTTACTAATTTAATTGCCTTCTTATTTCTAAGCAAAACAGTCACAATTCTAGTCAGAAAAGTGGCAGTAAAACATTTTAAGAGAAAAAAAAAATCACATTTTCAATTAGTCTGTTTGGTTTACACTAGGGATGGACAAGCTACTGCCCAGGGCCAAATCTGGCTGGCTGCCTACGTTTGTAAATAAAGTTTTATAGACCCACAGAAATACCCATTTGTTTACACATTGGCTCTGGCTGCTTTCGTGTTACCATTGCAAAGTCAAGTAGTTGCAACAGAGACACTACGGCTTGAATGTCTAAAATATTTACTATTTGTCCCTTTACAGAAAAAAGAAAAAGACTTCTAAATCCTGGTCTACATGAAGCATTCCCATTTCTCCAACAACAATTTTTTTTATCAAACCTCATGCATGTGTCAGGTACTGTGCTAGCGGTTGGAGTTTCAAAAATGGAATGAGACCCTGCCTTCAAGCAGATCATCCTCAGCATATTCTTTCTTTTATACTAATACCTATAAATATCATCTTAAATATGGTGCCTAGATTTAAACCTCAAATGAGATTTAATGAGTATAGAATAGGAGTATCTTTATTAAATCAGAATATGTGCAGAAACAAATATTCATTCTGACATAAATTTGCAACTTCTCTTGCTGATACCTCATATCATTTTTGTATATTTAGCTTGTATCCAAATTTTTGAACAGCAGGCATTTCCAATTAGTAAATGTATGTGTATGTGTGTGCACATGTGTGTTTTGTGAACCTCTTTTTTGGCCAGTTCTCTTTCATCCTGTCTTTGCTGAATTAATCAATTTTTAAATAAATGCAACATAGTTAAATAGAAGGAACCTGTGGAATTAGGTAGAACTAAATCTGAGATGAGGGTTAACTGTGCCTCTTTGTATTTTTATTTTGGGGGAAAACACTTACTTTTTAAGAAACCAGTTTCCCAATTTATGTAAAAGGAATAAAATTAGTAACTTCCTTACAGGATTTTGGGAAATAGCAATAGAGATGGTGTCTACTTGTACAGAACTACTGCCTGGCCCTAGGAAGACCTCAATAAATAGAACCTATCTTAGCATGTTCAGGTACTTTTTTCTATTCTGCGAAATAATAGTGAATCTTGAATGTTAACTCAGTTAGCTTTGTATGCAAAAGTGGATGAGTTTTGTTCCTAAATATTCAATCAATTTAGCTATAAATGTTCACTGAAAGAAGACCCAAGAGCAGAACCTTAAAGTACATCAACCTGTGACAGGGTGAGAGAGTGTCATGGACATATATACACTACCAAATGTAAAATAGATAGCTAGTGGGAAGCAGCCGCTTAGCACAGGGAGATCAGCTCAGTGCTTTGTGACCACCTAGAGGGGTGGGATAGGGAGGGTGGGAGGGAGGGAGATGCAAGAGGGAAGACATATGGGAACATATGTATATGTATAACTGATTCACTTTGTTATAAAGCAGAAACTAACACACCATTGTAAAGCAATTATACTTCAATAAAGATGTTTAAAAAAATAAAAAATAAAAAAAAATAAAGTACATCAACTATTTCTTTCTTCTTGGCAGTGATTTTTTTTAACCTTTTATTTTGACATAATTGTGGATTCTCATACAGCTGTAAGAAATAATACAGAGAGGTCTCTGTACCTGTTATCCAGTTCACACAATGGTAACTAAGTATAGTTCAATGTCACAGCAAGGAAATTGGCATCCATTGATGTATTCAGATGTCACTGTTTTACAAGCATTTATTTAAGTATATGTTTGTTCCTATGTTTACTCCTTATGTTTTTTACCACATGTGTAGATTCGTGTGATTACCCTCCCATCAAGATACAGGATATTTCCATCCTGTGCTACTTTTTTGTAGTCACATTTACTTCCCTACCATCCCCACTTCCTTTTTAACTCCTGAAAATCACTAATCAATTCATTTCTATAAAGTTGTCATTTCAAAAAGTTGTATAAACGAAACCATACAGTATGTAACTTTTTGAGGTTGGCTTTGAAATCAATTTAAGATGCTATGTGTATCAATAGTTCATTCCTTTTTATTGCTGAGTTAGGCCAGTAATAGTAAAAAAAAAAAAAAAAAAAAAAATTCCTCTTATTTAGAAACTCCAATTATTAGTAGCGCTCTTCTGAGTCGCTCCGGATAAAGGGCTCTGAGCCCAGTTTAATTGTTTCCTCCTGGCCCCTATTCAGGAGTACAGCACGCTTAGACAAAATGGATAAAATCAACTCCTCTAGGCTAATTAGGATATATTTCAGCTTGAAATTAAGAAACGGTATTCTCTGCTTTATGTTTAACAACTCTCTTAAAAAGGCAGAAAAGGTTAGTTTGTCCTGACTTTTTCTTAGTCAACTCATCCTGGATCCTAGTGACCTTCTCTTATTTCTTTCTGCAGAAAGAGAGTGCAAAGGATCATGAGAGGGGAGATACTTAGCATCATTCAGCAACTTGCCCAGGGTGAGGCTTACGATTCTGACTCCACACCACCAAGTAAGACTCTGATACCAGCTGGGGGTCCTACAATTCAACCCAATTCTGACACTTTCTACCTGGGAACAGCATCATATTCTACAAGGTAAGGGCTCAGTCCCGTAAGACTGGCGTCTCCTTCAGATGCAAGTCCAGGTTGTTACCTGTGCTTTTTTTTCAACTGGTTATAGATCAGAGGATTCCATGACCCCTTCCTTGGGTTCAGTTAATTTGCTAGAGCAGCTTGCAGAACACAGGAATCCAGTTTACTTATTATATTACCAATTTATTTCAAAGGATATCAAAGGATACAGAATCAACAGCCAGATGAAGAGATACCATCGGGTGAAGTCCCAAACAAAGGAGCATCTGTTCTCATGGAACCTGGGGCCTGCCATGGTGGCATGCAGAAGCCTTCTAGTTCACCAACCTGGAAACTCTCTGAACCCATCCTTCTGGGTTTTTATGGATTCTTTGTTACATAACCTTGATTGATTAAATCCTTGGCCAATGGCAGTTGATTCAACCTCCGGTTCCTCTCCCCCCTCCACCTCCCAGAGGGCAGGGAGTGGGAATGAGAGTTCTAATCTTCTAATCACAAAGTTGGCTCCACAGGCAACCAGACTCCATCCTTAGATAATTTCAAAAGTCACCTCATTAAGATAACAAAAGACACCTTTATCACTCTCACCACAGGAAATTCCAAAGGCTTTAAGAGCTTGGTGCCAGGAATTGCAACTATGACCAAATATATGTTTCTACTGTAAATATCACAGATGCAAAAAGCAAACTAGTGAATCTAAATAGGCTCAGTAATTTAATCTATAAATGGTAGAAATAATTACTGCTCTATGAGGTTAGGATCAGAAAAAATAATATATGTGGAATTGAGTCATTGGCTAAAACTTGTAATAGAAGTGTGAATATTGATATACATGACAATAATAACATCTCTTCAGAAATTATATGTGCTTATGCCCCCAAATGACCTTTGAGCCCCAAGCCAGGTCCCCCTCATTTTCCATTGGAGGAGAGTTTCCCTTCTACAGGTCCTAGGGTTCAGCTTTATAATGGATTCTTCTTTATACCGGATTCTTCTTTATACCTGCCTCCGCCTATTTTTGTTTCTCTGCTCTCCTCCCTTAAAGACTGGCTGTAGAGTGACAACCTATGTATTCAGTTTCCTCTCTTTGAGACCCCCAAAGAAATACATAAGAACTCATGTTGTTTCAATAGTTGTAATTTATAATCAATCCCAACTGAGAAACAGTCAAGGAATAAACCACTAGCAGCATCTACAAATTTAGAGTAGTTTCAAGTTTACAGAATCTTACAAAATTGTTTGCATTATGGATCCTAGTTCATAGTTCTTGACTTCTTTTTGAAGCATCAAATGGAAGCCCTTTGAGATTTGTTACCCCAGTTTTTTTCTTTTTTCCTGATGATACTACTTGCTACATTAAATACCCTCCTCTTAAAGAAAACCATAGCCTAAATAGTAGTTAAAGGGGTAAAAACAGATCTTGTTCAAGAACTACTGTAATGGGGGAAAAGTAACCTCATTATAGAACTGAGCTCAACTCTGCATACAACAGGAACAAGTGGGGATTTACATCCCAAGATTGGGATGGGGGTAGGGGTCAGTGGATGGAAAATGACAAAGAGGACACATCAAGGGTAGAGGGAATTCTTCCTAAACTGACCTAATAGGATGCTCACTGAAGGCAGAGAAGGGTGATCAGACATGGAGGGTGATTAGACAGCAAGGATTAGGGGTTCTCTCTATACTGACTTAGCAGGATTCATGCTAAAGCTGGGTTATGCTGTCCCAAGAAAGATGGAGGCCAAGGTGGAAGTTTAGTGAAAAAGTGGGCTCAGAGGAGCCTGACTAAAGTTTGGTCAAGGAGAGAGTCTTTGTCACACCTTAATTTAATTGTGCTCCTTGCCAAAAGCAAGCCTGAAGAGCGAATTAGGGAAAATAATAGGCAACCTCTTGTCTCATGCAGATAATTTATATTTCTAAGCATCTTCAGAGTAAGTGACATCAATCTAAAAATGATAGTGCTGTTGCTTTATGACAATTCACACAAAAAAGGAAAGAGGGTTTATCAACTATGATTTAAAAAAGGAAATGAACTTCCTGAAAGAGTATAGTATTGATGTACTGATGCAACACAATTACATCTTTCATTCAAAAACCTGAATCGTGAAAGAATATTTATTAAATTGACTAAGACAAATAATTTGGAGTACTTAGCTAAATAGACAGGATTTATTATTCACTAAATTATTATAGGCAGCTGGCTGAGTATCAGTACATTATTATTTCCCCAAATTGTATATTAATAGGCAGTGAACTTCTTTTTATTGAGCTATTCTATATGCCAAATCCATTATATTCATTATCTCATGAATCTTTACAGGAACCAAATTAGATGGATGCCATCTCCATTTTACAACTGATGATAGTGAACAAAACTGACATTCAAATCTAGGTTTATAGGCTCTGAAGATGGTGATCTTCTTATTCTGCTAAGCTGTCTCCCTGTCATAGATTTGGCAATTGGACCCAGCACCCCCCTTCCCTCCTGTATACCCATAAAGCAACCTTGTTGTGGCAGAACATGTTTGTTTGTCTGTTTTTCTCATGACTTTGGACTTAGCCATGCAACTTACTTTGGCCAATGACATGGGGGTGGAAGTACTATCATACATTACTGAGCCTACATTTTAAGAGGCCTGTGTTCTTGTGCTTGTTCTATTATATCTCTGTCACCTTGGCTACTCTTCTAGTCCAAGAAGGATGAGAGAACAAATCAATAAATCTAGGAAAATTACAAATATCCTAACATTCAAGTGTAATTATCTTCAATAGATGAAAATTTGGACCAGATTTAGAGAGGTTGCCTAGAGCTGATCCAAGCTCAATTGTAAAATACTAGAAGCATTATGAATTGGACATAGTTTATATGCCTTTTTAGCACTTGAAATCTTCCTACATGGGATTCCCCACTTTATGTACTGCAGTGGATGCTAAAGATTGACTTTCACTGTAGAAGACAAATCCCAAACAATATTAAACAAGAAAGCAAAGCAAAAGAGACTCATTTCTGCACACACATGCCCCCACTCCTTGCAGTTGAACATGGCCAATTAAACAAAACCTGGCTCAGATTTAGAACAGGGACCTAGGAATACAGAGAATTCCTGCCCTGACAATGATGACAAGGAAGCAACAGCTCCCAGATCATAGGGAGACCATGGCCATGATGCTGATGATGGAATTCAGTGATGAACAACCAGTGTCTAGGGCCAGGGTCAGAGTTTGGAACAATACAGTCTCCAGTATCTGGGTTTCGGCAGTAGTATCATGATGTCCTCACTGAATTTGCTTTGTGGCACCATTCTGCCTGACCTCTCTGGTCTCTGCCTGTTTTCTCAGTCTGTTCACCATTAGATCTAGCAGTTCTGTGAGCTAGTCAGTATCCTCTCAATAAATTCCTTCTCTGCCAAAATTAATCTTGCTATTTACAGCTAATAATTTGACATATTCTCATTAAAGGTGTCAAAAAAAAAAAAGGTTCTCTCTGTAACAGATATTGTTTGATGTCATTATTGAAGTATGGTCAATACACCAAAAAGCAAAACAAAACAAAACAAAACTCAAGTATCATTCAAAAGTTTGAAGCACAGGTGGTTGCCAGGGGCTGGATGGCAGGGTAATGAGAATTTGTTTTTAATGGGTATTAAGTTTTGTTTTTCAAGAAAAAAGTTCTGGAGATTGGCTGTACAACAATGTGAATGTATTGACACTACTGAACTCCACACTTAAAAATGGTTAAGATAGTAAATTTTATGTTATGTGTATTTTACCATTATTTAAAAACTTAAATTAGTTAAAAAAAAAGGGAAAGGCCAAATTATTGCAAGTTACAAAATATGTGATATATATTTTCTCTGGAATCAATCATTCAACAAAAATATGAACAACAAATTACACAGGACAGGGGCTTCCCTGGTGGTGCAGTGGTTGAGAGTCTGCCTGCCAATGCAGGGGACACAGGTTCGAGCCCTGGTCTGGGAGGATCCCACATGCCGCGGAGCAACTGGGTCCGTGAGCCACAACTACTGAGCCTGCGCGCCTGGAGCCTGTGCTCTGCAACGAGAGGCCGCGATAGTGAGAGGCCCGCGCACCGCGATGAAGAGTGGCCCCTGCTTGCCACAACTAGAGAAAGCCCTCGCACAGAAACGAAGACCCAACACAGCCATAAATAAATAAATAAATAAATTTAAAAAAAAATTACACAGGACAAGAGGTAAATGGATCTAATATTAAAAGATAGCTACCCTTTATAAAAATAATAATTGGAAAGATAATATAATGAAAAGAAAGCCTTATTTACAATAATACCCAAAGAGTTTAAATACCTATTAAATACGGTGAATAAAGTAAAACTTGAATAAAGCACAAGAGAGACCTCATTCCTATTTATTTAGATTCATTCTTAAGTAGGTGATTCACTATAGTAAGAATAACAGTTTGTAAATTATACTGTAAATTCAATACAATTGCAGATAAATAACCAACAGATGTTTCCTTTTTGGAATTTGAGAAAATAATATTAATATTTATTAAGAAAAATATACATGCAAGTTAAGAAATTTTTTTAAAAAGAAAATAATGAGGTGTGAGTAGGCAATATATTATACTACAAAGCTACAACAATTAAAATGTGTGAGCACTTGTATAGATATAAACCAGCTGTCAATGAAAGAAAATAGACTGACCAGAAATAAAAACATGTGGGAATTTAGTATGTGATAACGATAGCACTTCAAATAAGAGGAGAGGGAACATATTATTGAGCAAATGATATTGGGACACACGATTAGCCATTTCAGTAATTTCAAAATGAATCAAATATTTACCTGTAAAATATGAAGCCGTAAAATTGCTAGGTGAACATAAGTAGTAGGTTAAAAAAAACCCATAAAGGAAAACATTGATAAATATGACTACTACAAATAACAACAAGAAACAAACTTGGAATAACAACGACACCATAAACAAATCCCTCAAATAAACTGACAACTGATAATCTAGTATCTATAACATACATCTGGGAAAATTGCCGATTTTCCTTATGTACAAAGAGTTAATACCTATGACTAGGGAGTTCATACAAATATGATTTCTAATAAGTATAAAAATTGCTCAGACTTATGTATTACTTATTAAAATATCCATAAAACTTGAGATATTAGTATATATTACATAGGAGACCTGACAATGATGAAAATGTCTGTTGGTCTCCTGTATCAGGAGTGTGAGAGAATAAAACCTTTGTATACAGAGTGAAGTAAAATTTTGAGGTGGCAAAATTGCATTATCCATCAAAATTTTAAATGTTGACTACCCTCAATGCCATTTTGAGATATTTATATGATGGATTTACCCGCACAAATTCACCAAGTTATATGAATAAGGATGTTCACTGCAGCATAGGTTGTATTTACAAGGAATCCTGGAAACCACCCCATTCTCCATGAACAGAAATTAATCACAGAAGCTGACGTCCATACCCTGTTCCTATTAAAAAGAGTGAATTGTTGTCCATTGACAGATAAATGGATAAAGAAGATGTGGTATATGGAATATTACTCAGACATAAAAAGGAATGAAATAATGCCATTTGCAGCAACATGGATGGACCTAGAGATTATCATACTAAGTGAAGTAAGCTAGACAAAGACAAATATCATATGATATCACTTATATGTGGAATCTAAAACAAAAGATACAAATAAACTAATGTACAAAACAGAAATAGACCCAAAGACATAGAAAACAAATTTATGGTTACCAAAGGAGAAAGAGGGGAGAAGGATAAATTAGGAACTTGGAATTATCATACACACACTATATATAGAATAGATAACAAACAAGGACCTACTCTATAGCACAGGGAACTATATTCAAAATTTTATAATAACCTATAACAGAAAATAATGTGAAAAAAATAGGTATATATGTATGTATAATTGAATCACTTTGCTGTACATCTGAAACTAACACAACATTGTAAATCAACTATACTTCAATAAAAAAATAAAAATAAAATTAATAAAAATAAAATTAAAGCTTAAAAAAGAGAGAACCGTATCTGAAAGAATCAATTTGCTAGTATGCCAATGATATATTATTGAGTGGATAAAGAAGCTGCAGAACAGCATAAGTATAACTTTCTGAAAAGATAGACAAAAACAAAGAAAGTTTTGGGATTTGCACTGGATTGAGAAAAGGGTGACTTTCATTCTTATGGTTAGTACATTTAATAATGTGTATTTTTTCCCAAGAAGCTGTATTATTTTTTGATGAAAAATATCAATTTATGATTAATTATTTAAAATAATCCCACAATTACCTAATTACAGAGCTTGAGTGGTAATTCATCAGAATTTACTGATTATCACTTCTAGGATTACGGTAAAAAGTTTTAAAGATAGAGATATATTTGCTTTCTCTGTCTCAAAATATTGCAGTCTGTCATGTGTGCTACTTATAGAGCATTTTTTCCCTGTAACCCACAGGCAGTCGATAACACCACTCAGAGTTATTGCTCAGACGTTGTCTTACTTACTTACTTACCTTGTAGAAAATAGGACTAATGTCATAACACCCATACTTCATTTGTCAATAACCTGGACTTGCTGTTTCTTTCTTGAGTTTGTTAAGTCCATTGGTAAATTGTTTCCCCAACCATTTAATGAGAACTTGGAATTATCTCACATTCTTTCTCATGTGTGTTTTTACCTCTTCTTGCTCTGAAAACAATTCTGAAAACCAATTTTGACCATCAACAGCTTTGCTTCCAATGCCATCATAATATTTCATAACATTGCTTTTTGCTGACATCTTGAACCCTTTAAGATGTCTGCAAGTAGTATCTCTTTTCTTGCTTGATATTCTTCATTTATGTGAAGTATACCTGTATAAATCTATCCTTCTATACTTGGCTGTGTGATACTAAGCCTGGCCTCTGTGAACCTCTTTCCTGCTTTGGCAGGGGGCTCACTAGTAAGCTTGGCCATCTCTCTAAGAAGAAGATCGAAATGTTGAAGGGACTGGTTAAGGAAAGAGAGACTATCTTATTTGTTTTCTTTTCCAGTTTTTGCTTCTTATTTCTATTAGCATCAATGCAAGAACAATTTCTCACCTTGCAGTGCTGTTGTTTCAATAGTAGCATTTGTGGTCTTTCCCGCACTCACAACCACACCTCACTGTTTCCTCTCAGAGACACATGTACCCACCAAGTGATCCTTCTTCCTTAGAGATATGGATTTCAGCTTTCTGGGGGCACTTTACCCAGGACTCTAAATTTTAATGATTTCAAATGCTTCTCTTTGCCCCACAAGCCCTAGGGACGATACTTTCTTCCTACAGTTGCTGTCTCTGGAATATTTTTAACTTTTTATCTTTTCAGTTCTTCAAAACCCAATGAGCAGCTTTTTGTATTAACTTAAAATGCACACACACACACACACACACACACACTTTTTTGAGGTATGATTAACATACAAAGAGCTGTATGTCAATATTAAATATGTACATATTTAATGTATACAACCTGATAACTTTGTATATAAGTATATATCACTGCAACCATCACCACAATCAATGACAAAAATATATCCATCACCCCCAGAATTTCCTCCCATACTCTTTTATTTTGTTCTTTTTTGTGATAAGAACTACCTCAAAGATTTTCCCTCTAAGCAAACTTTTAAGTATACAATATAGTATTTTTAACTATAGGCACTGTGCTGTACATAGGTCTCTACGACTTATTCATCTTGTAAAACTGAAACTCTTTACCCTTTGACCAACATCTCCCCATTTCCCCTTCCCTCCAACTCCTATTAACCACCCTTCTACGCTCTGCTTCTGTGAGTTTGACATTTTAGATACCTTACGTAAGTGGGATCATAGAGTATTTGTTCTTCTGTGTTTGGTTTATTTCACTTACTCTAATGTCCTCAAGGTTCATCCATATTTTTACAAATGGCAAAATATTGTTTTTTTCTAAGGCTGAATAATATTCCATTGTATGTAAATACCACTTTTTCTTTATCCATTTATCCATTGATGAACATTTACGTTGCTTCTATGTCTTGTTTATTCTGAATAACGTGGCAATGGACATGGGAATGCAGATACCTCTTTGAAATTCTGATTTCAATTCCTCTAAATATCTACCCAGAAGTGGGATTGCCAGATCATATGATGGTTCTATTTTAATATTTTGAGGGAAACTCCATACTATTTTCTATAGTGGCTGAACCAATTTACATTCCCACCAACAGCATACAAGGATTCCTTTTTCTCCACATCCTCATCAACACGTTATCTTTTTTTTCTCTTGATAATAGCCATCCTACAGATGTGAGGTGAAATCTCATTGTGGTTTTGATTTGCATTTTCCTGATGATTAGTGATGTTGAACATCTTTTCACGTACCTGTTAGCCATCTGTATGTCTTCTTTGGGAAAATGTCTATTTATGTTCTCTATCCATTTTTCAATTGGGTTATTGGTTTCTTTGCTACTGAGCTGTGTGAATTCCTTGTATATTTTGGATATTTACCCCTTATCAGATATGTTGTTTGCAAATATTTTCTCCCATTTTATGTTGCCTTTTCATTTTTGCTGATGGTTCTCTTTGCTGTGCAAAACGTTTTTAGTTAAAAGAAAATCTCATTTGTCTATTTTTGCTTTTGTTTCCTGTGCTTTTGGTGTAATATGCAAAAAACAAACAAACAAAAACAAGCATTTCCAAGAACAATGTCAAAGAGATTTTCTCTATGTTTTCCTCTAGGAATTTTATAGTTTCAGGACTTTAGATTTAAGTCTTTAGTCCAGCTTTAGTTCTTTTTTTGGGTATAGTGTAAGATGGGTCAAATTTTATCCTTTTGCAAATCTTTTCAGCACCATTTCTTTTTTTTTTTAATAAATTTATGTATTTATTTATTTATTTTTGGCTGTGTTGGGTCTTCGTTTCTGTGAGAGGGCTTTCTCTAGTTGCGGCGAGCGGGGGCCACTCTTCATCGCGGTGCGCGGGCCTCTCACCATCGCGGCCTCTCTTGTTGCGGAGCACAGGCTCCAGACGCGCAGGCTCAGCAGTTGCGGCTCACGGGCCCAGTTGCTCCGCGGCACGTGGGATCTTCCCAGACCAGGGCTCGAACCCGTGTCCCCTGCATTGGCAGGCGGACTCCCAACCACCGCGCCACCAGGGAAGCCCCACCATTTCTTAAAGAGACTATCCTTTCCCCATTGTGTATTCTTGGCACCATTGTTGATGATCAGTTGACAGTGTATGGGTGGAGTTGTTTTTGAGCTCTGTATTCTGTTCCATTGGTCTATATGTATGTTTTTATGTTGATATATACAGTTTAGATTACTGGAGATTTATAATATATTTTAAACTCAGGAAATCTGATGCTTCCAGCTTTCTTCTTGCTCAATATTGCTTCAGCTATTCAGGGCCTTTTGGGATTTCATATGAATTTAGGATGTTATTTCTATTTCTCTAAAAAATTCCATTGGAATTTTGAAATATGGAACACCTCGATATTTTTATTTTAAATCATTTATTTCTGAATGTATGAGTTGAGGACGAAGCATTGGTATAACATTGGTACATTCTGGACTATATCACCAATCACTTTCGATTGGCTGAACCACCTGCTTGTACAGGTTGCTTATGTCTCTTCTGGCTCTGCTTCTGTCTGATCCTCTCAGTATCACTTTCATCTTATGATGGACTGCTGCTGGGTCATCCAATCTTAGAACATAGTTAGTCTGAGAGAACACAGCTCATGTTGGGCAGCTCAGATTGCATGGTCACTTGCTATCCATGGCCATTTTGTCTCTACGTGTCCCAGTAGCACAACAAAAGTTACTTTTCAAATGGTACTTAGTTTTCTACTGAATATGGCCTTCCTACAGAATGCTAGGGTTCTATATTTTTATACCCTTATTGAGACTAGACATAAACTCCTCAGGGTATACTTCTCCGCCACAGGTACCTCTAGAACAACAGAAACTGCCAAGTCCTATGAATGGTTGGCAGGGTTGCTGGCCCACAACCCACTTCAGGGTCTTTTCTTGCTCTGGTTAACTCAGAGCTGTCAGCCTTCCATTGCTATCCAGAAAAGATATCCATAGAAGTAGTACTTTTCAAGAGTAGTATGTAGCGCTCCTGAACTCTAAGGTACATAGCAAGCTTTGGTCTTCTTTCTTAGTGCTGGGAGGTGCAAGATGCAATAATTGGTTCCTTTCTTTGGAGGGTGTGTTTTGGAATATCCAAAATCACTGAACCCTAAAAATGTTACTGATATGACAGGTGGTAGGAATGGAAGCCTCTGTCCTAAAGGCAGGATCTGAGTGACATACTAGAGCATCCACTAGAGTCTTACTACTTTCAGTGTTGTGTGATAGGCTCTTGTATGTATCTTATGTCCTCTGCTAGATTGAACAAAGATTTGTTTCTGATTTACTAAGGTATTTACCAAAGTATGTAATTAGAATATACTTTCTTATACATGGTGGTGCTCAGAGAAAATTGCTGAATTAATATTAAACATCTGCCCAGCCATATTTAACTATGTAGTCATGGGTTGTTCTGTAATGAGTATACATAAAATGAGAGGTTGTGTTGTAAATACATTGCCACAACCAGATAGTTTATTAAATAGATGCATAATAATGCTATAGAAATTGAGACAAAGTTAATTTAACTTTGTTTTCAGTGAATATATTTGTTTAACTATTATTTTTAAAATAACATTATTTTAGAATTGACTTAGTTTTACAGAAAAGTTGTGAAATAGTACAGAGTTCCAATTTACCCCACACCCAGATTCCCCTTTTATTAACATCTCACATTAGTATGATACATTTATCCTGATTAATGAGTGAATAATGATGCATTATTATTAACTACAGTTCACATTTCATTCAGATTGATTTCTATAATTTTTACCTAAGTCATTTTTTTTTCTGTTCCAGGAGCCCATCTAAAATAGGATATTTTATTTAGTCACGTCTCTTTAGGCTGTAACAGTTCCTCAGATTTTCCTTTTTTTTGATGACCTTAACAATTTTGGAGAGTACCAGTCAGGTATTTCATAGAACATCATGTGAATAAGCTTTTGATGTGCTGAAGTGAAAAATGATGACCTAAGTGCCAGTTTCCCATTTGACTGACTCCTTTTCATCAATCTTCATGTTCTCTGAGTGGGGTTTTCCTGTTTTATTTTGGCTCTGTTAACATTTCTGGAAGTGGTCACAGTGAATTATGAAATAAAAGCAAACCAGCTGTTACACCAACTTTGCAGTCAACGAGTGTCTAAATTGTAAAGGAGTGAAAAACTCTGAATGTTGTGTTCTCTGTCATAGTTGATCAATAAATGTCTGCTGATTTCATAAATAAGCATCGCTTTCCTGGCTTCTCAATTTTAAAGCCAAAACGCCTTTAAATGTTTTTTAAAGGAGACTCCCCTCTTTTTGGTGACAGTTATAAAGTGAAAACATTTTGCAATCCTTACCCAACTCTCATTGCTTGTAAATCCTCTTCCATATAAAATTATTACTTAATATACTCATATCTTACAAAAACTATCTCAGTCTGTTTCTCCATTTACTCAAACACTTTCCTACAATGTTTATCAGCATATTTCTCCTAGCCATTGTTAATGTGCTACGTTTAAGGTAGTCAGCTACTTTGTTCACCATTTTTAAATATTCTAGCTTCTGCCAAAGAACAATATGTTTGTTTAAATATGGCTATTTATTATTATATGAAATTTCAGGTGAGTTTGCTGGTGGAAACCTACTACTCACATGCCTTTCTCTCCAGGGTATAGGACAATGGTGTTTACAAGTAAAGAATTGATGCCAAATGGGCCTTTTGGTATAAGATTTATTCACATTATCTATTGACTCTACTATGTTGGTCTCTTTAGCAACAATGAGATGGGGGAATGTGATGGAGCTTCATACCTTCCACCCAGGGTTGAATTTAGCTGACCAATAGCCCTGGGATTTACCCATCCAATCATGGTGGAGAAGCTGGAGAAGGTGACCCTGCAAACACACCTTACTTATTCTGCCTGCTGTGGAGAGAACCCAGCGGCCACATTGCCTGAATATACCATGAGTGTGCTGTATATGAATAATGACCTTTATTACCTTAACTCTGTCCATCGGGAAATGTGGCCCATATCAGTGCCACTCCACGTATTGTTGTACATAGTTAATTCCATTCCCCAGGGTTGGGTAGTGCTCTGCCTTCAAGGTTGTATGCCTAATCTTAAACAATATGGTAATTACTTAAGAATAACCAGGAAGCCACCTCAAGAACACAAATCTATGTCAAGAGATTTATTTTACCATAGTTAAATTTTTAATAGGGTTATTCATACCAATAAATTAGAAATTTTAGGTGAAATAGGAAGATTCCTAGAAAAACACAATTTACCAAAGGTGACACAAGGATAAATAAACATCTGAATAGTCCTAGATTTATTTTAAAAATTGAGTTCATAATTTAAAATCTTTGTTCCGAGAGAACCCCAGACCCGGATGGCTATATCAATACATTCTTTCAAACATTTAAGGGAAAATATAGCATCAATCCATACATACCAAAATCTTCTAAATAAGAGAAAAAAGAAAATACATCCCAATTTGTTTTATGAGGCCTGTACTTCCCAAAACCAGACAAGGACATTATAGGAAAGGACAATTATAAGCCTATTTCTTTTATGAACATGTATGCAAACATCCTAAGCAAGATATAAGCAGACCAAATGCAGCAATATAAAATCAGCATGGACTTTCAGTATTAAGTAGTGTTTATTCAATGAATGCAAGATTGGTTTAACAATTGACAGTCAATTAATGTAATTCACTGCATTAACAGAATGAGGGAAGAATCATAAGATTGTTTCAATGTGGTAGAAAAAAAAATGATAAAGTTTTACTCCCATTTGTTATAAGCTTATGTCGTAAAATTGGTATAGAACTTCTTTAATTGGATATTTAAAAATAAACTAGCACATAGGTATTTAAAAATAAACTAGCACAAATATCAGACTTACTCTTGAAAAACTGAAAATTTAGCAAATTAGAAATGAGTCAAGGATATCTTCTATCACCATTTATTTTCAATGTTAAAAGCTCTGTTTAGGGTCAGGAAGAAAGAAAAATAAATAAAAGTTATAAAGATGGGACACCAAAAATAAATTTTCATTTTTTTCATAGGCAACTTCAGTTTTACCTAGAAAATCCAAAAGAACCCAGTGATTAATTATTAGAATGAGTTTAGCTATCTTCTGGATACAAGATTAATAAACAAGCATCAATTGCATGAACATATTAAAGGGCTATTACAACTGCATCAACCAATTAAACAATTACTCTACACAGCAAGAAGGATAAATTTTATCAACATAATTTGATCAAAAAGTTCCAGACAGGAAATGGTTTAATATTATTTGATTCAAGTTGTAAAACATTCGAAAACTTGTAAAACATTAAAAAAACATGCAAAACCAGTATATGTTGTTGCAAGTCAGGACAGTGGTTATATCTGGGCAGGAAGTGAAGAAATACCTACGGAGGGGATAGAGGAGGCTTTGGCGATGCTGGTAACACTTTCTGGTTCTGGGTGATTGATACACCCATGCATGAGATTTGGAAATCTCCTCCAGTTGAGTATTTATGATTTGGGCAGTTTCCTGTGTTTGTGTTAAACTTCAGATAAAATTTTTCTTAAAAAATTTTGTATAATCTCTCTCTCTCTCTGTCTCTCTCTCTCTCTCTGCCCTTTCATTCCTACCCTTAACTCTTAACTTTTCTCTCTACTTAGGCCCATGATCACCACTTTCCTATCTCAATATATTACCCAAAGCAACTCTGTTAAACCAAAAATCAGATCACTTTTCTCTATTGTTCAAACAACTTAGTAATTTCCCATGTCACTTCTTATTCTTATTATGAGACAAAAGGCCCTCCATGATCTGTCCCCATGCTTCCCATCCTCATCTCTTTGGACACTGGTCTCGTAACTGTTTCTCAAACCCTTTTACCATCCCTCCACCTGGGGTCTCTATCCCCAGACAGCTCAGCATCCATTCCTCCCCTCTTCTGGTTCTTTATTTAAATTTCACCTTTTCAATGAGGTCCCACTAAAGTTCGACACTGCGGTGTGAACACCATATATACTGCCCCAAATTTCCTAACGCCCTCTTCACTTCTATTTTCCTTTAGCACTTATCAGCTGGTAATCCGGTATCCAAAATTTACAGCGTTAATTTTCGATCTATCCTATAAGAATGCAAACTCTATGAAGACAGGGATTTTTTTTCCATGTGATTTTGCTGTATCTGCAATGCATCAGATATAGAAATGCTTAAAAAGCATTAGTTGAATGAATGAAGGAAGGAAGGAGCAAAACAAAAGATTAGACATGGGCTAATGCTAGGTGTTCAGATGATCACTTCCAGATGTTCAGACAAAACACCTTATATGCTGCCTCCGGTTAGAAGCATTCTAGTTACACAGGCGGGGATAAAACCTTAACTGAATCATTTGTATACTTTTTTTTACTGTTAAAGGTAAAAACAAGTGAAATGTTTTGTCCACAGCTTGTAACTTTACTAGCTACAAAGGAGCCTCCTGAAGAGAAATTCAATGGCTTAATTTCACCTTTTAATAATAAAAATGGGGATAATATACAACTTCTAGTTAATGGGATTCTAATCTGCTGAACTCATTTTGAACTTTAAATGAAAATACTCACCAAAAAAAAAAAAAAAAAAAAAAACCTAGCAAAATTACCTGACCTTAGAAGTCTGCCTATTCTTGGAGCTAAATACTCTTTTTCACACATATGAAAAAATCCCAAAGTAATTGAATTACTAGAGGGATTTTTAGTATTAAAATGATATTTTTTGAGACTCCAAAATGCCATTTTGAATAGAACTGATAATATAGCTTGAAAAGTTCTTTGCTAAGCAGAATCTTTCAAGAGTGGTAATTTGGATAGGACTGAAGCAGAATTAAGTCGCAACAGGAGTTAGGGAAAAAGAGCCAAATAATATGAGCTTTACCGGAATTTGGTAAGGGAGTAGCTGAGAAGCTTGTCTGATTCATTTCCAGTTATAAAAAGGATTTTTGCATTACCCTTTCATGGAGATTTAACTTCAAAGAGTTTATTAGCAACTGTCCCTGGGAAGGTGTAGGAGAGACCCATTGTTCACACCATAGTTTTCAAGAACATGAACCCCTCACTATTTCATAACAATTAATTAGATTGTTAGAACAGGATCTTGGCCTCTGTATGAATATTTTAAATGTAAAACATTCTTTAGAGCATTTTTCAATCCAAGATGCCAAGATGCACACTTGGGGAGTTTAAAAAAAATAGCTGATGGCCAGCTTTCTACCTCTTTATTCTGATTTTATATTTTCCAGGAGTAGGGCCCAGGTATTAGAATTGTTCTCAGTTCTTTTAACACTTTGAAACTACAGTGTTGTTTCTATTTATTTAATTATTTTTATGTTCAGACTTCTGAGTTCTTCAGCGTTTAAAGAAGCACCAGGAATTGAAATCCACTGCCTTGATGGGAGTTATGATTTCATTTCTGAATAAAATATTTGAAACTCTTTGATGGTTAATGCCAATTGTGGTTAATGCACCTGTATGTGTAAAGGATAAAATGGGATAATAAATCTGTTACATTTTAATACAAAATTTGAAAGAATCTAATGTTTTCTCAAACATGTTAGTTTTTATATATAAATAGATAGTTTCCGTTTACTGATTTTTTCATGTAATTATCCACTACAGCGGTAGATAAGAATTCTTTCAAGGAGAACATGAAGATGATTTGCTTTTGTAACAGTTTAAACGTTTCCTTTTCTTGTCTATCATTATGCATTCTTACTTAGCAATGGAATAATTTTATTTACAAGAAACGTAACTCGAGTCTTTTCTTAGAATTATTATAAAAGATTAGGACTAGAATTTAATAAAAAACAAATTGAATGCATGGCACAGAAAAGCTACCATTAGTGACCATCTAGTAACCTTGTTTTCATCAGAAATGCAGGATGTAACTGAAGACATATGTGAGGAAATGCGGTCATTCTTAGTGGTGTCAATTACAACTACTCGAGTACCCAAGGCTCTGCCCTCTTGAATCATTCCCAGTAAAACGGTTTCATCCTTGTTATTAAATTTCTCGTCATGAACACATTACTCAGGGCAAATCTTTCTCTGGAGCCAATGGAAAAATCCTCTGAATAAGAGTCTTAACACCTTTCCATGACATAAGACTCTCTTTTGGAAACTCCTTATATTTCAGATCCCTTTCATGTCATAACTCCTCAATGCCAACTCATGGGCCACACAGTTAATTAAGGTTCTGAAAGTGATTTACTCCTCTGTTCATTGACACACATGCTTATTCCTCACCTTGTGGAATGTTTTTGCGTTGTAAATCTAGTTTCTATCTTTGCTTTGTCTTTGGACATATAATTGCTGTCTAAAATCTCATGAGAGTGTAGATTGAATTTGCTATTTTTCTCTTCTGTGAAGGAAAGTTTGGTATGCAGAGCAGAGTGTCATTGTTTAATCTGGAATTTGGCCAGAACTCTGGGACTTGTGACCTGGTTTGAATGAAGTGTTGAGGGATTTTTTTTCTAATCACAAAGAGTCAAAGATCCCTTACATAACTCATGGAATATTCGTATAGCATGCTAGGGATCTAGCTTAGTGCTAACTTGAATGGGAAAATTTCAAAGGCAAGGTTACACATATACTATTCCCTAGAGAAGTGAACTTTGCTGTCTAAGTGTGATAATTTACTATAGCTTATGAGATAATTGCTCTAGATCATATATCCTAGGTACCTGGAGGCAACTAAGGATTCTAGGAGAGTAAGCCTTTTTTTTTAAACATATATTTACCGGCACCTACAAAATTAAAACAATTCAGTTATGACTGAGACTTATGATCATAAAAATAATACTATTGACAAGACAGTCTGTATTTTAGTATGATCCAAGCATAATATTTATATTATTGTATACATTTACACAATCTGAATCTTCCCCCAAATTTAATTACCTGGACCAGATTGCTTCACAGGCAAATTCTATCAAACATTTAGAGAACAGCTAACATCTATCCTTCTCAAACCCTTCCAAAATATAGCAGAGGGAGGAACGCTCCCAAGCTCATTCTACGAAGTCAGCATCACCCTGATACCAAAACCAGACAAAGATGTCACGAAGAAAGAAAACTACAGTCCAATATCACTAATGAACATAGATGCAAAACTCCTCAACAAAATACTAGCAACCAGATTCGAACAGCACATTAAAAGGATCATACACCATGATCAATTGGGGTTTATCCCAGGAATGCAAGGATTCTTCAATATATGCAAATCAATGTGATAAACCATATTAACAAATTGAAGGAGAAAAACTATATGACATCTCAATAGATGCAGAAAAAGCTTTCGACAAAATTCAACACCCATTTATGATTAAAAAAATCCAGAAAGTAGGCATAGAGGGAACTTACCTCAACATAATAAAGGCCATATATGACAAACCCACAGCAAACGTCATTCTCAACGGTGAAAAACTGAAACGATTTCCTCTAAAACAGGAATAAGACAAGGTTGTCCACTCTCACCACTATTATTCAACATAGTTTTGGAATTTTTAGCCACAGCAATGAAAGAAGGAAAAGAAATAAAAGGAATGCAAATCAGAAAAGAAGAAGTAAAGATGACACTGTTTGCAGATGACATGATACTATACATAGAGAATCCTAAAGATGCTACCAGAAAACTACTAGAGCTAATCAATGAATCTGGTAAAGTAGCAGGATACAAAATTAATGCACAGAAATCTCTTGCATTCCTATACACTAATGATCAAATATCTGAAAGGGAAATTAAGGAAACACTCCCATTTACCATTGCAACAAAAAGAATAAAATACCTAGGAATAAACCTATCTAAGGAGGCAAAAGACCGGCATACAGAAAAATATTAGAGACTGATGAAATAAATTAAAGATGACACAAACAGATGGAGAGATATACCATGTTCTTGGATTGGAAGAATCAAAATTGTGAAAATGACTCTACTACCCAAAGCAATCTACAGATTCAATGCAATCCCTATCAAACTACCACTGGCATTTTTCACAGAACTAGAACAAAAAATTTCACAATTTGTATGGAAACACAAAAGACCCCGAATAGCCAAAGCAATCTTGAGAAAGAAAAACGGACCTGGAGGAATCAGGCTCCCTGGCTTCAGACTATACTACAAAGATATAGTAATCAAGACAGTATGGTACTGGCACAAAAACAGAAATATAGATCAATGGAACAGGATAGAAAGCCCAGAGATAAACCCACACACATATGGCGACCTTATATTTGATAAAGGAGGCAAGAATATACAATGGAGAAAAGACAGCCTCTTCCATAAGTGGTGCTGGGAAAACTGGACAGGTACATGTAAAAGAATGAAATTAGAATACTCTCTAACACCATACATGAAAATAAACTCAAAATGGATAAAAGACCTAAATGTAAGGCCAGACACTATAAAACTCTTAGAGGAAAACCTAGGCAGAACACTCTATGACATAAATCACAGTAATATCCTTTTTGACCCACCTCCCAGAGAAATGGAAATCAAAACAAATATAAACAAATGGGATCTAATGAAACTTAAAAGCTTTTGCATAGCACAGGAAACCATAAACAAGATGAAAAGACAACTCTCAGAATGGGAGAAAATATTTGCAAATGAGGCAAGTGACAAAGGATTAATCTCTAAAATATACAAGCAGCTCATACAGCTCAATAACAAAAAAACAAAAAACCCAATCCAAAAATGGGCAGAAGACCTAAATAGACATTTCTCCAAAGAAGATACACATATTGCCAACAGACACCTGAAAGAATGCTCAACATCATTAATCATTAGAGAAATGCAAATCAAAACTACAATGAGATATCATCTCACACTGGTCAGAATGGCCATCATGAAAATATCTATAAACAATAAATGCTGGAGAGGGTGTGGAGAAAAGGAAACACTCTTGCACTGTTGGTGGGAATGTAAATTGATACAGCCACTATGGAGAACAGTATGGAGGTTTCTTAAAAAACTAAAAATAGAACTACCATACGATCCAGCAATCCCACTACTGGGCATATACCCTGAGAAAACCGTAATTCAAAAAGAGTCATGTACCAAAATGTTCATTGCAGCTCTATTTACAATAGCCAGGACATGGAAGCAACCTAAGTGCCCATCATCGGATGAATGGATAAAGAAGATGTGGCACATATATGCAATGGAATATTACTCAGCCATAAAAAGAAATGAAATGGAGGTATTTGTAGTGAAGTGGATGGAGTTAGAGTCTGTCATACAGAGTGAAGTAAGTCAGAAAGAGAAAAAGAAATACAGTATGCTAACACATATTTATGGAATCTAAGGGAAAAAAAAAAGGTCATGAAGAACCTAGTGGCAAGACGGGAATAAAGACACAGACCTACCAGAGAATGGACTTGAGGATATGGGGAGGGGGAGGGGTGAGATGTGACAGGGTGAGAGAGTGGCATAGACATATATACATTACCAAATGTAAAATAGATAGCTAGTGGGAAGCAGCCGCATAGCACAGGGAGATCAGCTCGGTGCTTTGTGACCACCTAGAGGGGTGGGATAGGGAGGGTGGGAGGGAGGGAGATGCAAGCGGGAGGAGATATGGGGATATATGTATATGTATAGCTGATTCAGTTTGTTATAAAGCAGAAACTAACACACCATTGTAAAGCAATTATACTCCAATAAAGATGTTTAAAAAAAAAAATGCTGGAGAGGGTCTGGAGAAAAGTGAACTCTCTTGCTCTGTTGGTGGGAATGTAAATTGATACAGTCACTATGGAGAACAGTATGGAGGTTCCTAAAAATACTAAAGATAGAACTACCATGCGACCCAGCAATCCCGCTACTGGGCATATACCCTGAGAAAACCGTGATTCAAAAAGAGTAATGCACCGCAATGTTCATTGCAGCTCTATTTACAATAGCCAGGGCATGGAAGCAACTTAAGTGTCCGACAGATGAATGGATAAAGAAGATGTGGCACATATATACAATGGGATATTACTCAACCTTAAAAAGAAACGAAATTGAGTTCTTTGTAGGGAAGTGGATGGACCTAGAGTCTGTCATACAGAGTGAAGTAAGTCAGAAAGAGAAAAACAAATACCGTATGCTAACACATATATATGGAATCTAAAAAAAAAAAAAAATGGTTCTGAAGAACCTAGGGGCAGGACAGGAATAAAGATGCAGACGTAGAGAATGGGCTTTCGGGCACGGTGAGGGGGAAGGGTAAGCTGAGATGAAGTGAGAGTGTGGCATGGGCTTATATATACTACCAAATGTAAAATAGATAGCTAGTGGGAAGCAGCTGTATAGTACAGGAAGATAACCTCGGTGCTTTGTGACCACCTAGAAGGGTGGGATAGGGAGAGTAGGAGGGAGATGCAAGAGGGAGGAGATATGGGGATATATGTATATGTATAGCTGATTCACTTTGTTATACCGCAGAAGCTAACACAACATTGTAAAGCAATTATACTCCAATAAAGATGTTAAAAAAAAAAAAATTGGGTGATCTGGGTTGATGAGTATGACTTTTCTGACTCCAAAGTCTATGCATATTTCACAATGAGGTTCTCCCACTATGTCTTGTGTCCTGCATCTCACATTGCCAAGGGAGACTAAATACTGAGTGTAGACATTCCTCTAATACTATGAGCATAGCATTATTTAGTTAAATACTGTTTATAGAATATATAATCCATAGTGGAGTGTCCACACTGATAAACATCTTGAAAATATGCTACTATCATTTTCTAAACAAATTTTTAACTTCATTTTTTTCATGACTTTTGAATTCCTTATTAAATACTCAAGGAATCAGCCCTCTAAAGGAATTAACTTCAGTTATTTGTGAATGTAGACAGTATATTATTACCAACAGACTATAAAAAGAGCTGTAAGAAATGGTCAGTTTAATGATTTTGGAATTTAATATGCTTCTAAGAAAGCTATCTATCATTTGACAGACATTGTCTTCTGGACTGAAATTTTCACTAAGCAATTATCTGTTTAAAGTGCAAGAACATTAATTTTAAATGCTAGTACACCAAAGCACCACCTGCAGGTAATTGAACTGTACAGTAAGATTAATGACAAAGTAACCTATTATGAAAAAAAAAAAATTGATCATTTTTCTCTGAAACATGGCCTTTTTCTTCTGTTCTAATAGCAAACTTACGAGAGTTTCCATCCATAAAGTATTCAAGATATGCACTGTAGTTAAAGTTTTTAGTTGCTTAATGTACAAACAATATTCCTGGCACAATTTAATTCCTCTTTGTCCTCTTAAGCCTGACAGAACTATGGCAGAGCGATTTGATCAATTATTTGATACACTTATTAAAATTATGTATTATACATGTATGCTGACAATTGAATTTGGTTTTTGCTCCAAAGAAAGATACATAGATATAAGATATATAATTAAAGAGTATATAATAATTAAAAATATATAATACTTTTAAGTATGTTAGTTTGCCATCCATTAGTAATTTTACCATTTCCTCTCTTTTACTTACTTCCTTTACAGTCAATCTTGGTTTGCTTTATAATTAGGTGAAAACTGTTACTTAACTTTTGCAATAGGTAAATCAAATTCAAAATTGAATTTGAACTCTGCCACTTGATCATTTGCTTTCAAAGTATATGGCTGTGGTCTCAACCAATGGCATGGAATTATACAATGGCATTAGAATGGCACATTCATCTGTTGTCAGCAAAATAAAGCATGGAGCTGTCTGTTCCAAAAGGCTAGAAAAGGGAAATATCAATAATATCCTTCACTGATTTGACTGCTGTAATCGTTGTCCTTATATTAAGATAACCGTATATTTTTATCACTTTGGCCTTGTCTCTCCATATGTAATTGCCTTTACTTTAAGTCGTATGCAAATGTTCTGCTCTGTTATATTGCAAGCCAACACTTTTTTTTAAAACCACCAAAGAATGTAGCAAAAGTTGAATGATTCAGAGTTCTATCAGAAAGTATAATGCACAATTTTTAAAGAAGACACTACTTTACAGGTACATTTTAGAAAAAACACAAGAGTTGAAATCATTCTAAAAGATGAAGCAAGTGAGTGCCTACAACAAATGTGACTTGGTGGAGGAACTGAAGTCACATGAGGCAATGATAAGGTTCCCTGGAAATCTGGAGGGCAGACGAGGAATCATGTGTAGTATGTGAATAATTTAGATTGTAGTAAAGGAAATATTAATGAAAAATTGTGGAAGAATAAACATCTTGCTATGCAAAGTGAAGAGCATTATGGCCCCCATCCCTGTAAGATGGGGAAATGGAAAAAGAGCTTTCTCTGGAGAAGGAAAAAAAAGTATAATATTTATTGTTTACTAGATTGTTTACTATTGTTGCCTCTTTGACCAACACACACTCATCTCTGTATTGCAAGTGAATTTTTCATTTTTCGTCTATTAACAAAACAATAAATTGGAAAAATGTTTTTTAAAAGCAGAATTATATTGTCTTAACCTTCTTTCATTCTGCTATCCTACTTTCTTTCTTGTAAACTTTCTCCAATTAGTGGTTTATTTCTACTAACATTATTTTGGCATTATTATTATTCCCTAACTCTTTAAAATATGATTTCTCATCCATAACATTTACCGGAAATTACACTAACAAAAACCAGCAGTGGTTCTTGAATCCACTGATCCCACACCTACTTCAAACTCAGTAGACAAAGTTAAAGAATGCATTTGTGAAAATCTTTGGCTCTATGAAATCACACTGTGCTTATTTGATTACTTCTCTTTGTCCAGTTTGTATTTGACTCATTTATGAGCTCATAATTTTGCTACTTCCAAAATTCTGGTTAGTCCCACACTGATTTACTTTCTACCCTTAAAGAAATGCATGTGAAACTCACCACATATGTTTTCAAGAATTTAAATGCACACCGCTACCTTCAAACTCACTGAAGCTGTGGTTTCATATTTCCCGCACCTATGGAATATTCCACTGAAATATTAATAAATATCTTTTTATAAATGTATTAATAAATGTATCTCTTTATTACCTTGAGCTCATTAAATCTGAACTGAACACACTGCATTTCTCTTCCAAACCATTTACAATTCCAAATTTTACTATTTCTGATGATGTCACCACTATTTTTTCAATATCCATGTTTAAAAACCTTGGCATCATTTTGGCCTCCTTATCTTTCTTCTCCATCCTCCAAAACCATCATACATTCCAGATGTGAAGACCATGTCCTCTTTATTCCATAATGAAAATCTGGATACTATTGATGGATAAAGAGTCTATTACATATGTGTAATTAATATTGATTTGTTTTATTTTTATTTCTATGACACTGCTTCATAATGGCCTCCTTTCCATAATGAAGCCAAGACTGCAGACTTCAGCTGCAATTTTGAGATTCTTTTCTGGTCCAATGATCCTTATATTTCCAGGCCGAGCTCCCTAGGTGTTGGGATCAATCCAAAATTCTTGGATTATTTTAGCCTCTCATTGCACATAAAATCATGGCATTTTGAGAGGTGTGTGGTAAACAGGAGGGGGTTGTTGCCAAGCACATATTCCCAAGCAATTTCTTAAATGACACAGATTAATTTCTACATTTGGGATATGGAAGTTGCCAAGTCAGCCTATGAGCATTCCAACTTCAATACCTGGCCGGGCTAATTTGTAACAGTGTTACTATTTTTAATGTAACAATGAAGGCGTGAGCAGTTTTAACTGCTCCTTACAGTTTTTCAAGATGGCAATAATGAGAACAGAGGTCAGTTTCTAGATTCCAGGACAATTTAGCAGGCAAACTTGAATAAGGATTTTTTCTCTCCACCACTACAGCCTCTGCTTTTACCTGAATTTCTATTCAGGTCTCTTCTGAATATTAATAGCAAGATTTCCAGAGGGAAATTTTTGCTCTGGACTGTTGGATTTGATATTTTTTTTCTTCTCAAGCTGTTTAGATGTCATTTTTATCAGTTTCAATCTCTATTTAGCAATAGCAATTCTGACCTCACAATATTCATGTGCCGTATTCTTTCAAATCTTCTTAAAACTGTCTTTCATTTAAGCATTGTAAGCTTTTCCACAGAGGAAAATATAATAAGTCAAATTTGGTTTAATATCCCCCATGGGAATTGGTGTGACTACAGCACTTAACAGCTAACGGAAAGCAAATGGTGTCAGAGGTAAATTGACCTATCTACTGATTTAATTTTAGCTGAATTAAACTATAAATAAGATTGAAGTTTTCTTCTAAATTAGGAAAGGAATCAGGCAACTAAGATAAAGCTGGGTTTGAGAAAATTCAGGAAATGAGAAACAAATCTATTTCCATTCTTATTGTTATTTGAAACAATAAGTTCCTTCCTACTTTGGACCTGTATCATTCTCCAAAAAAAAAAAAAAAAAGCACAAAGCCCTTTTATATCAAAGAGTTTAAGACAAAGGCATAGCTCACTTAAAATTTTTATGAATGTGCATTTACTTCCTGCCTGAAATCAGTTCTTGAATGAGGAGTTTCTGGTAGAAAGCTGGGCCATTGGAACTAGAAGAGGCGAGAACTCTTAGTTCCAACTTTGTCACGGACATTCTGTGTGGTCTCATTTGCAGAACCCATCCTGAATCTGCTTATCTACATCAGACAGGATTCACTTGTATCTGAAAAGTGCTTGAGGGTGTAAAACCCTAACTACCAGGGATATTATTTTCTAATTAACCATTTTTATTTTCTTTTCAATTCTCTTTTCTCAATAAAGCTGTAATGCTCACAAAAAGTGGAATCTAATTTTTTTTTAAATAATGTTTTATCATTAACCTACAGAGGAGAATATTTCTTCAAAACCATTTTAATATATGATGAAATCTCTTTAGAATCATTTTCTTTACTTTAATAAGACCTGATTCTTCTCTACAGTAACAATGTGTCTCTTAAAATAACAATGGCGCCAGAGAGATCCTTTCATAGGAGTAAACTCAGAAATAATTTCTGTATCTTTACTAGCTGGCTTTCCTTTTGAACTTTGTGCTGTCCTAAATGGTTCCTGTAGGAAATTATAAAAATAACTTAGGTCCTAATGAGAAAACAAGTCTCCAAAGCATTATTCAGAGATTGTCATCTCCTGAGTTGTGTTTATACGTGACAGGGTTCTATTGTTTTATGTCATTATTCATGATCTCAAACTGTCTGTTCTAATTTCCAAGAAATGCTAAGTAAAACGAGGGTTTCAAATCCAGGAAGAAGTTTTTCCCCTTTCACTGAGAATGGAATTATAGCTGGAAACACGGTCGATTAGTTACATGACACTTGTTTACTTGTGAGTTTCTATAAATGCTGCTGAGTATTCTTTGTTTCAAGGATGAAAATGTACGATTTGGGCAAAAGTTAGTCATAAGAAATTCTCCTAATACAAATGAGAAACAGATGAGAAATGTTAAGTTTTCTTATTGGTTTCACATTAAATTTGTTGTTTTTAATGCTATCTTTGCAAAGGGCATGCATCATTATATTTTACATATATGCTCAACTGAGTCTCTGAAAAAAGAAAACTAAGGTTGTATTATAATATGGGAAATGAAACTATATATTTTATTTTCTGATAAAGCAATTAAAGAGCATTCTAGATTCTCTTAAGAATATTACTCTTTTAATGCCAATTATTGCAGAAAAGTGTATTTGTATAATTTTGGCAGATATTAACATCAGACTATGAAAAAACATTGGGACGGTGCTAGTCAGCATCTTTCTTGTTGAAAGAATTTTAATAGGTAAAAACATACTTCTGTGAACATAGCTCTTCAACTTTACAAAATCTAAAGATTTGTTCTCTTGGTATTTTTTGTCATTCTGGGCTGGTTTGTTATGCCGAAACCAATTTTAGTTACATGCATAGCCTTGGGGGAAAAGGTAAGGAAAGCATCGTATTGGGTAGCCATTGGTATGCAAAGCTATCTGGTGGGATAATTTTACCTGTCCTCATGTCTAATTTGTCAAATCATTACATGGCCTCCAACATTCAGTGTACTGGAAGGAAAGGCAGTGTAGATAAGCACATCAGCCTCCATAGATAGGTTTATACCCATCCTGAAATGTGCATTATCCAATCTTGGAGAAGTTAAGACTTATTTTAAACAGTATTCAAAGATCAGAGAAGTTTAGGATCTGGCATTGGCAGCTGGTCATTTCAGTAAAACTTGCACTCAGTATCAAACCCGTCTTGAATATTTCTGGCCACAGGATTCAAAGAAAAGAAAAAATGTCACTGCTTTGTATAGTGTTTATTTACAATTTTTATCTGAATATAAAAAATATTTTAAAAAATCAAAAGAACTTAGTGTGTATTCACTGAAAATTTAACTTTCCTTCTTGTGAATAAAATAGGAAGTTCTTCTAGGGCTGCTTGAAACTTACCTGGCCAGACTTTTCACTCTCGTAAACCTACCCAAATTTTGTACCTGGGCCCATAGTCTTGACTCTGTATGTTCCTTCTACTTTTTCTGAACCTTTAGAAGTTTCCACCAAGACCCAGCTCAAATATCACTTCCTCTCTGCAGACTTTTCTGCCTCCCCAGGTAGTAAGTACTGCCCTCCTTTATTTTCCATCATTCTTTGCCAACATTTTATTTAACTTCTATGAAAATACTTATCTCTTTGAAAAAAGTTTATTTTGTCCACTATACTGTGGGCTTTTCAAGAACTATGACTGTGACATTTTTTTCTTTGCATCTCCAGACAGAAACTAGCAAAACACCTAAGGCATAAAATGTCAGTCATAAATGTTTGCGGATTAATATATGAATGAAAGAATTGTGAATGTAATTGTCTCACCTCTGGCAAAAACACATGGCTTCTACCTGGGGGGATGTTTACATTTTCTATTCTGTTTTGTAGCCATACAAGGAAAAGATTCTTAGTAATGATATTAACAACAATGCTTTAGTCAGAATATGGCCTGCAATCCATTAAAATAATTGAAGATCCTTGAAAATACTGTGTAAACAAAATACAGTCATAACCATGAACAACTTCAGTAGTAAGCTGGTGGCTGCCACAAGCTGCTCAGAGAGGAGCAATTCATTCAGGAATTTTTGAAACAGTGGTGACCATGGAGATCACACTCTGTGTTAATCCTAATGGCACTGAAGCATTTCTATACTGATATGTCATTTATGAAACAATGGTTCTTTAAGTTTACTTAAAACACTGTCTTCCTACTTCCATTTCTATTTCTGACTTGGTGACGGATGATTCATCAGCTTATATTAAGTCCAGGGATGACAATCAAATTGGGTGAAACTAATGCTAGGCTGTCACGTGTGACATGGCTGACATCCTATGTCTCTTTTTTCGTTTATAATAATGAAGTTCACATCTAGCCATCACCCTTGTGACAATTCAACTTCTTCTACTAATTTAAGAGAATGTTTCTGTCTTGCTCTTTGACCTTTGCTGCAGCTCTTTTGTCTCCTGTGCGGGGGGGGCCATGTCTGCAGTGGCTGATGAATTGATGTTATACTTCCTGTCTCAATGACAATTGCTCTCTGAACTATCTTCCTTATTGTTACTTTGCTCACCAAATTGTAATTCTTAAAGTAGCTCACAATAGAGGAGCCATACTCTCCCAACTTCTCATGTTAAAATGTTATTCCTCTTTTATTTATCCTGTTCTGTCCATGTTGATAGTCTCACGTGGACTACTTCATAATTTTGTTTCTAAAAGTTCTCTGTAATCAGAAATTAACAGTGACCTTAAAGTGAGCTTGAATTTCTGACTTTTCCATCTCTCGTGGACTTCGTTTTATTTAGTTCTGTAACTTTAGCTATTAGCACGAGGTATGGCTTATGTCCCTTGTGCAATAAGAGATTCTAAAGTGAGTATTTACTCTGTATTGTAAGTCTGATTCCACCTGAGCTTCCTAGTTCTTCTGGACCATTTTTAACTCCAATACTTAATCCCACTCAGACTTCTACTTCCCTCCCCTTCAGTCACATCCTGACCTTTTTTCCCTGCACCTCACAGTGTCAGTGTCCTTGGTCAGGTATGCAAAAGAGCAGCAAAGCTTTGAGAATGGCACCTGATTTGTGGAAATGATGGGTACAGTTCTAATTCTCTTCATCTCACTATGTTAGCATTTCTTACCCAGTTTAGAGAGTTTGACATTACCTAGGATTGAAATAAATATCTATTTTATCAGACGTTATGTGTGTGTGTGTGTTCTGCGTACCAGAGGTTATCTACAAAGAAGTGTTTAGATCTGTTTAATCTTGCAATAAAAGGTTGTAATGATGATGATTATCTGAATATTTACATTTATAAACCAAAAGACCAAATAAACCATTTACTATAGCCAAAAGACTCTAAGCAGTGACAGTACTTAATATAAATATATGATGAAAAAAATATCATGCCAATGTTGTCTTGGAGTTTTAATGGAGCAAAAATACTCATTTCCCTTTAAATAAATAGTGTACACTGAGTCAATGTCTGTCCTCTTGTCTTTCACATCATGTATTCATCCATCATTAACCATCAGGAGAGTTAGACTTTCACTCCTGTATGTAAAGACTGTCCAAGAACCACTAGTGGATCAAGTTGGCAAAAGTAGACACCTAAGACATGGTGTGCTGGGAGACATTGTTTCCATTCTGACTCTCCTCCGCAGCAGCCTGGATGATCTGAGACAGGTTGCCCACATTTTGGTGTCTATATTCTATCATCTCTAAAAGGTGGAGCTTGGATTAAAAATCTATAAGGCCACTTACAAGTCACTAAATTTGTGAGTTTTTTCATTTATTTTGTTGGGGTAACATGAAGCTTAACCATTTTAAACTATATAGTTCAGTAATATTAAATATATCCACATTGTAGTGAAACAAATCTCTAGGTTTTTTTTTATCTTACAAATCTGAAACTCTATACCCATTAACAATGACTCCTTTTTCCCTCCATCCCCCAGTCCTTGGTAATCATCATTATACTTTTGGTCTCTATGAACTTATCTACTTTAGATATCTTATAGAAGTGTAATCATTTAGTATTTGTCTATGTGTGACTGGCTTATTTCACTTATCATAAGGTCTTCAAGGTTTAACCACATTGTAGCATCTGTCAAGATTTCCTTCCTTTTTAAGGCTGAATTGTATTCATTGTATGAATATAACACATTTTCTTTACTCATTCATTTGTCGATGGACACTTGTGCTGCTTCCATTTCTTTCCAACTCTTTGCTATTGTGAACAGTGCTGTTATGAACATAGGTGTGCAGATATCTCTTCAAGATTCTGCTTTCAATTTTTTGGATATACACCCAGAAGTGGGATTGCTGGATAATATAATAGTTCTATTTTTAATTTTTTGAGGAAACTCCATACTATTTTCCATAGTAATTGCACCATTTTACAATCTCAAACAGTGAATAATACTTGCCAACACTTATTTTCTATTTTTTTAATTTAAAATGTAAATGTTTTAATAGCAGCCATACTAATGGGTGCAAGATGATATTCTATTGTGATTTCAATTTGCATTTCTCTCTTAATTAGTGATCTAGAGCATCTTTTCATATGCTTTTTGGACATTTATATATTGTTTGGAGAAATTTTTATTTAAGTCCTTTGCCCAAATTAGGTTATTTGAATTTTGTGAAGTCATAAGTTTCTTTATATATTTGGGATATTAACCCCTTATCAAATATATGATTTGCAAATATTTTCTCCAGCTCCATAGATTGCCTTTGTTAATTGTGTCTCTTAATGCACAAAAGTTTTTAACTCTGATGTATGTAGTCCCTTTTGTATATGTTTGCTTTTGTTGCCTGTACTTTTGGTGTCATATCCAAGAAATCATTGTCAAGTCCAATTATTGATACACAAAACTTGTCCCCTGTGTTTTCTTCTAGGAGTCTTAAATTTGTAATGTTTAAAACTTTGTCCTTTTTTAAATCAGAGAAGAATTGTCTCATTTAGGGTTGGCCATGAAACTAAAGAGGAAAGTAATTTGACAATGATTAGAATTCTTGTATATTTTTGTCTCATTGGTCATGGTTGTAAAAACTCATCAACCCATTTTGCTGTGCATATAGTTAAAGTATTACTGGAAGTATTAATAATTTATTTCAGAAATGGAAAAATGCTTCAGTTGAATTATATATATCATTATGAGGTCACATAAAATTTTTGATTATCCTTATAAGAGTTCTTGTACATGTCTTCCTCTGTACTTTTGTCAGTCTCTCTCCCACACCTCTCTGCTTATTAATTCAAGCCTTCCTATAAGGCCCAGATAAATCCCCACTCACTGGACTTCCCTGGTGGTCCAGTGGTTAAGACTCCGTGTTTCCAGTGCAGGGAGCAAGGGTTCCATCCCTGGTCAGGGAACTCACGTGCCACGTGGTGTGGCCAAAAAAAAAAAAGAAAATCCATATTCATGAAGTTTTCTTCTATTTCTTCATTCCATGTGTATCCCTTTTCTCTCTGAGTTAGTTCATACTTATTCTTTTGACGCTTTAACTCTCTGTATACTAACTTCTATTGTTACAGTTTTGTTTGTAAATGAAGAAAGTTGAGTAAGGTAGAAATTTACTCCTGTAGGATTGAAGGGGAACCACACTATTTTCCCCCGAAATTTCTCTCTGAGTTATTAAACATAAAAATCAAACAACAAACTATTTCTAGTAGCCTGAGATTCCATAATGCCTGTGGTAGCAGCACTATAGATAGATCAAAGAAATAGTTTCAGGGAAAGGTGACAACAGCTTGCCCATCAGCTGTGTCAGCGTGATAGCCTCTTGGCCACACTCTAACTGAAGCCGTGGAAAAATCAGAGCATCTGTTGTGGTAGGAGCAGCAACAGGTGCAAACCCAAGACCAGTCTAATTACACAGAGAGGAAATAACACAAAATGTTAACCTGAGTTATCTCTGAACCATGAGTTTATATATGACTTTTAATTTCTTTATATGAATCTTTATTTTTCAAGCATTCTGCAATAAGCCTATATTGTTTTAATAGCCAGGGAAAAGTTAATTAAAAATATACAGGAGTAAAGGAATTATAATAGCTGAGAGATTTTACAAAAGAGAATGTAGAATCACATTTTTTTCTACACTGCAGGAAATAGAAATTTTTGTTGAAGAGTGGTATGGCAGTGTGTGTGTACGTGTCTGTGTATTGAAAGTGAAGAATAGTGTTGGGACTGGAGCTTGCTAAGATTTCAGTGATCATTTTATGCTAGCAAGGGCTCAGTCACCTGAATTTCCTTTTGTGTCCTTCTTAAACTGGTGTCTTGGGAGTAACAAGTTTAAATCTCTTGAAAATCTTCATCTAGAGTGTAAATTCTTTTTTAAATCATTTCATTAAGATAGAATTAATTCCTAATCATCTTTAAACTCTAAATACCTAGAATCTAAAGGAATGGATTTATTAATTCATTTTACAAATAATTATTTAACAGCACTATATCAGCCAGGGTCCAATCAAGTTAGAGAAAGCCACACAGTTATTTGAACTGAGAGAGTTTAATATAAAAAGTTATTAACTATAACAGAAGATTGGTGTAATAAGAAACAAAGTAGTAATAACTGAACGAATTCTATAGAATAGAGAATTAGCAGGTGCAAGGGGTGTGGAGTGTTTCTTATGCCTTCTTAAAGTGAGAACATTTAACATGCTCATTAACATGGCCACAAAACAAAAACGCTATATTGCATAGAAAGATAAGAAACAAAAATATGCAAACTTAAAATTATGCTTAATAATTGATGTTTTGATATTCAATCTACTTGGAAATTATCCAGGTGCCCAATAACTTAGTGCTTAATTAAACAGACTCTCCAGCACACGTTTTCATATTGATATCACTTCGACAACTTTCAGGTGGCCATGGTGACCTGCATTAGGATTTCTTGGACTATTCTCAGACTGGAAGCAGATGTACTTTATGGGAGTAGACTGCTGACCCAAGATCCATTGGACGCAGGACTGAATAAACTAATGAGGAAGATTTACTTGTCATTATTTGTTGGTCATTTGGCATTATTTTAAATAGTCTATTATTTATAGATATTTGAGAAGCTTTTTCTTCTTCAGCCATGTCTAACCCTCTGTTTAGCAGACTATGTGTTTAGAAAGTGAAATGAACTATTTTTTAATGATACTTGAGTTGAACTGACCTACTTAAAATTCAGAAACAGATACTTTTATTGAGTCTCCCTTGTTTTCGAGGTAATACATTTCTTCACACACATTCAATAAGATCTGTCCTCCTTTTTACTAGGATATAATTGGCCAAATCAATTGTGCAACCAAGGCTTATGGGGAGCATTGTATTTGAGAAGGATTCTCATTTCATCACACATGACAAGGTCACTATTAAGAAAAGAAGTGATTTGTGTTTAGAACCATTTCTTAGGAATTCTTACCCCAAACTGGCTTGGTTCCTGGCTTATAGGCACCCAATTTTATAGGTGCTCAGGAGGGTCACCTCCTGGCAGGAATTCCTCTAAAGTTAGAGGTTCTACAGATGAAATATGGTCTTGGGCTTTAGTTTTTCCTACTTTGGGGATAGAATTGTAAATAATAGAAGCTAAAATTCAATCCAAGAGTTTTTATGAAGACTTTGTGACAATAGTTAATATCGTGGCCTTAATAGTTGTCCTAGATTTGCATAAGGCTCAAAGAGGCCTGTATGGTTAATTAACAAACCTGCTGTACCTCCCTATAATCATGTCCAATCTAATGATACCAGCCTTTTTGTGATTGTTGTGATAATCTTCAGAGATTTTTAGAGATTGTCAGAAAAATTATCTGAATCTAAGAAATAAGGCTACCATTTGGGCTGGGATGCTTTCAATGCCATATGCAGGAAAAGTTACAGAAGTTTTATCTAGGGGAATCTATTTAGTTCAAATCACTATTTATTACTGATCAGCAATCCAGATTTAAAGAAGTTATTTTAACTTGCAGGTTTTTGTTCAGTGAAGATGGAAATAACTTTTTTATTGGTGTAACAGATAATTCCAAAAGTATAAGGCCCTGTTGGATATTAACCTTCTTTGTAGCTAACCCATCAATCTTATCCTAACACTACCTAAATATACTTAGATTCTCAAATGCTCTTTGAATCAGTCATAACATCTGATTCATTCCCTCATCATTTAATGAGTTAAATAAAATCTTTGACATGTTGGTCTTTTATATTTTTCTGAGGGTCATGTTTTTTAATCAGTCTACAATTATACTTTATTTTATATTTTTAATGGAGTCCACTATACACAAAGAGATCCTTATTTGGCATATTTTATGTTTTAATTATTATAGATTTAATCAATATTCATTTTTAAACCAGCAAATTTAAAATGCTTTATTTTCTTTGTAATTTTAAGCCAATTTTCTTGCTCTGTAAAAGAATTAGAAAATATTTTTAGTCATTTCTAAATGTTCCATTAAGTCTTCAGCTAATTGATTAAATACTATTAAAACAATGCCATTTTAAAGTTAATTAATCAATTTTAGTAAGCATTTCAAATTACGTCTCTTCATTCAATATTACTAATCTTCTCAAGTACTTCAAATACTTGACATGGTATACATATAAATCCAATAAGCAAAATCTTTCAAAGCACTTAATCACCTTAATAAGTCAAACTTATAAATATAGTTAAGTTACTTTGTTTTTTAAATAAGCAAAAAGGCCTAAAACATAGAGCATACATAAAATTCCAAAATGACTCCAAATTGTTTTCTGCTTATAAAATGAGAACATATAGAAAATTATCAATCATAGATTCGTTTCTTCATTTTGAGATTAGGAATTTACTCACCCAACCAAAAGGATGAGAATCACCAAGTCTGATTGGCTGTAGTAAATCTACTTACTGATTTGGAGGCTTGAGACCCATACTAGGGAGTTGGACAGTCCTTCCAAGACACTTCTAATTAAGCTGCTGGTGAAAAGGGGTCTCTTCTTATGGTCAGTTTCTGCCTACTTACCCAATGCCTTCTCTCCAAGAATATCCCTCATACCTTTTACTGCCTGATTTTGTTAATGGAATTCTCTATTTAATTTTACATTCATATTAATCTTATCACCTATCATTTTATCACAACTTTACAGTCTGGGTTAAGTGTGCACAGCTAAAATCTTATTCTTGTAAGCATTCAAATTATAATTTCCATCTCATTTAATGAATGTTTGTAGCTAGGTCTTTTGTGAGTATCACTTTATATTTCCCATATAAGAAAGAAGATTACACATAGCAACACTTTTGATATAACCTTAGATTCAGCGTTTGTGAAAATTAATAGACCATATACTTACAGGATGAAAATATTACATATCACTTTATTTTCATAACTGAAAAGAGGGACTTCTCTGGCAGTCCAGTGGTTAAGACTTTGCTTTCCAATGCAGGGGGTGTGGGTTCAATACCTGGTAGGGGAACTAAGATCTCACATGCCTTGTGGCCAAAAAAACAAAACATAAAACAGAAGCAATATTGTAACAAATTCAATAAAGACTTTAAAAAAAATAAAAATAACTGAAATGAGAGCTAAAATCTTCATTAATCATATATTCATTGCAGTAATATTTATGTGAGAAATAAAGTGATGGTCTTATGATAGAGGCAGCAGATATAGAATGGGAGAGAAAAATGTAAAATCTCTTATTATTGCAGATATTGTAAAATGAATAAATAATTAGATAATTAAAAGCCTGGTTTTCCTACTTAAGTTTGGACTAGATTATCTCTATAATTCCTTGAATATGTAAATTCTATGATTCTGTGATCCAAGATGAGAGAGAATTTAAGCGCCTAAAGTTTCAAAGGTTGGAAAGAAACAAAATAATGGGGGTGGAAGAAGGAAAGAAATAGAAATACTGAGCATAATTTTGAAGGTGGGTCTTTTTCAGTTATGTTGGGCTATCCAAGTAGGAAATTGTGGTAGAGAGTTGGACTTATAGGATTGGATCTTAGGCCAAAATATTAGCTTTGGAGATATGCTGCTTGGTATTTTTCTCAAATTAATTTTTTCATTTGTGGGGTTCTCTGTAATAAAATTATAAGCCAATGAGCACAGGTCCCATGAATTTTTATTTAAAACAGAAATTACATAAAACAGCGCTGGGCACAAATGGAGTTGAAATGAATTACAAGGGGCTCATCTGGATCCAACCACAGAGTATTTGAGTTTGCAAACTGGCACAAATAACAATAAAATTTGAGTTTCCTGAGCTTTAGTTTATTACTGAAACAGGAAACAAGCATTGAACAAGGTATATGAGTAAACAATGAGTATGAATAAAGAAGTTAAGGGGCAATGTCATTAAAATGAGGGAGAAGCCACTTCACCATTCAAGAAAAATCCCAGCTACTTCACAATTATGTACTTGAGGCTCCTAAGTTGTACTATGATACTAGCCATGGCCTTCAAAGGACCATAAAGAAATAAAGAGTTTCTAATATTTGTACAATGATATACCAAAGCATCTTTATGAATAAATAGACCTGTGGCTCTGGTTAAGAACATACTTCTGGAGTCAGACTGAATGAATATGAAACTCGGCCCTGCCATTTGCCTGCCTAATGACTATGGGCAAGTTACTAATCTTCTCTGGGGCTTAATTCCTCTTATGTGTAGTGAAATAATAACAGTACTTTTCTCAAAGTGTTGCTGGGAGGATAAAACCAGTTGACATTTGTAAGGATTTAAACAATGCTTGGCATGAATGAAATCTTCAAGAAATGTTCACTATTATTACAGCATATAACCCAATTGATTGTTACAACATAAAACCCAGAGGAGTAGGCTGCACCTATTTCACATGTAAGGAAACTGAAGAAGGTGCTATGTAGACCTCAGGGTAATGTAGATTTAAAGTCCAAAGGCAGAGCTCGAAAACTCAGAGTTTCTGGGTCAGATGATTTTGCCCTCATAACCTGTATGCTCTGTTTATCAAAATTTATGCATGGGTTTCTGTTGAAATTCATTAATCTCCAAGGAAAAATAGTCAAAAGAATAATTTAATTATGAAGTGAATTAATTGTACAATCATAAAATTTTCAAATTTGTAGTTTGGAACAAAACACTTTAATCAAAATTTATTTACTCAATATGGGTTCTTAAGAGTAGTGTAGAATACAATGTTCTGTTGTGTTTTCAAAACTTTAACAACCAGTGACAAAATCTAAGTCAGTGTAGAAGATGACATATGCCTCTGTTTGGTACATGATAATGCAGAAAGGGAGTTAAGAGGAGTGGGCAATTGTTTCAATTTAGAAGAATCAAGGATAACATTTGAATTAGGTTCTGAAGATTAAATAAACATAATATGAACAGGAAGAGGAAACAGCATGAACACACATTGACTGCATACAGGGATAACATAGAAATACAATGAATTATAGGGGAAGAGAAAGGAAGGAATAAGGAGAAAAAGAAGAGGGTCAAAGAGTAATGTATGGAATTTAAACAAATAAGAAGAGAAGCCCGGAGGAAGCAGGGAAGAACTATATTTTAGAGTATTATTCAAAGTAATACAAAGTCATTCTCAGATGATACATTACCATTATTTTGGATGGTATACACATCAATTATCACTGCCTCTTGAAGAAATCATTAGCTAATGAAAACCTCTTCTAAATTCTACAACTTCCACTATATCTTGTTTTATCTGTTCCTCCTCGATTGGGGACAGACATTGTAGTTTTCTCAAGGAAATATTTTCATTGACTATAAGTATATCAGCCAGGGTAATGATGAGACTTTGCAGTTTTCACATTTCCATCCTCTACAAACAATATGTAATGGGTTGGATCAAGATTTTTCCAGATCTTACCAAGACCCCCTTTGGATATTGCTATCTTTATGCAAAGTATCACTGCTGCAATGTAAACAAAGGGTGGGCAGATAATCACTGGTCCTTCTGGAAGTTGCATGCCTTAAGTACATATGGAATACCTAGATATTGAATATATATTTTATTTTATTTAGCAGAAGGAAAAAGAACTGGTAAAAAAAATCAATAAAGAGTAAGAGCATGAAATCAGGAAGTCATAAATGTATTGATTTGACATTGTATTAGACAGATTGCCTTGGATGCAAGTTACAGAAAACTCGGACTTAACTGGACTAACATTGCATTAAGGGAAGTTATTATCTCACATAACATGATCCCCAGGTACAAAGAGGCTCCAGCCATGTTAGCTGAAAGACCCTGCTTCAGTTCTCTCTAGCCCCCTTGGCTTTTTCTCCTCCATGTGTGGTCTTTACCTTTAGGATGATATCACTGTGGTTCTCACTGTTCCAAGCCTCAGTTACAGACATTCAATATGCAGAGGAAGAAAATGGAATGCCCTTTCTTATGGGTGAGGAAACATTACCTAAATTGATCCAGCTTACATATACTCATGTTTTATTGGTCAGAACTAGCAAAGGAAATCTGGCTACACGAGTGGCTTAGCCATATCAGGATTCTATCTGCACCTTTCCTCCATACTTTAAAGCAGCCTAATATGTATAAATACATGGGATACAAACTAGGAAACATGTGCTCAGCCCAACTATGACCATGGCCACCATGACCACCTGGCTAAAGATTCCCCAGCCTCTCCAACAAGCTAGATCTGGTGACTGTGACTAAATTCTGGCCAATTTGTGATAAAAGAAGTGGTATGAGTAACTTCTGGGAAGTTTTCCTAAAAGGTGTGTGATTGGCCTTTCTCCTGTTCTTTTCCTTCTTTCTGTTAGAGGATAGTGACATGATGGATGGAGTTGGAGCAACCATATTCAACCATGAGGTGAAAGTTGTGTACTTAAGATTGTAAAGCAAACAGCAGATGTTTCTTACTTCCCTATTAAAGTACAGTGTCCACACAGGCTGTGAACAGACTGCATTTATGTGAAAGAAAAATAAAATTCTACATTGTTTAGTTCACATTATTTGGGGCTTGCTGTCTTTGATTGCCAAACTTAATATTAATTAATATTTGTGAATATATTAAGGAGAAATCAGGAGGTAAATGATCAGCTACTTAGAGAAAACAAATATTTAGTACCTCCTTGAAACTCACAGTTGAAGACTTTATTCACTACATATATTCTACACCATTTTTGGTCACTTTAATTCATTGTTAAAGTTAATAAAACAATTCTTATGGGAAGATAGTATTATTTTGAATGATACTCATTCCAGAAATCAGTGATGCAATGTAAAACATTTCAAATGATCACTTTATAGGATCATATTTTAAAGTTGGGGAAAATATCTGCTGTTTCTTACAAATGAACATTTTCTAATTTCAATGCAGTTACGTAGTACATTGCACAAGCAACATTTTTCTTGATAATTTTAATCTTAGTGTGCCTTTTTCCCTGAATAGGCTCAGTGTTGATTTTGGTTCTGGTTGCAACATAGTTTGATTATTACTTAGGGCAAGCTATATAGGTATTTGTTTTTAAGTTAAAATATAAGCGAATAAATGCTTTAATAATAGTTTAATAGCTATTGATTTTTATTCTATAAGCAATGCCACAAATGTAGTAACTTCTTATTCCTTCAAAATTTTCAGATTGATTTAAAAGAAAATTTTAATCCTTTCTATATCATTCTTATGTAGTAGAACTCTGGTTGTGTGATAATGTATTTCAAATATTGTGGTGGGGGGCGATCGGCTAGTACCCAGGGTTATATGTATGGATTTGATAACATGGAAATTATTTCTTCTTTCTAAAATGTTTCATAATCTGATTTTAATCAGTATGTTTTGTCACTGAAAGAGTCTTCAAGAAATAAGAAAAATACTTCACAATTTTCAAATGGGAGTCCAATTGTATGAATGCTATTAAATAATCATGAATCACCTGAAGGGATAAATAGGGGCACAACTAGGTTAGCCAGATTTATCACATAAAAATGCATTGCATTTTTTGCATTTTATCAGGCAATCCTAAGTACAGAACACTTAATCAATTTTATCATTCTGATTAGTGTGACCTTCATATTTCTAGATTAAAATGCTTTAGTAACAAAGGGGAAAGGAAGTGAATTATCATTTGTTGAATATTATATGGCAGGCATTGCTGTATGTGAAACTTTTAGAACATACTGTTTTTGTCCTGATCATAACCCTATGCAAACCGGCATCCCCAGTTTGTATACGTTAAGAAAGTCTACTTATATGTTGATGTTAATTACCCAAAGTCTCCAGAGAGAAAGGAGTGAACTTGACATCTGTACTCAAGTTTGTTGAACTCCAAATTCTTTTCATTTCTGAAAAGGAATTAGCCATTGTCCTTTGAGTTCTGTTTGTGTTCTTTTGACACCCTTCTGTGTGCCTCAGGAAATTGGCATTTATGAAAGTGAATCATTGGTTCCCTTGTTCTTTGGCATCTGACTGGGTTCAGCTAGTGAGAGTTACCATCAGGTGATTAAGGAATTGACTTCAGGTTTTAATAGTTTACCATGGATAACCTTGTTTTAGGATATGGAAAACTGCAGGGATATGAGCAGACTGTAAAGGGAAGGAAAGAAGTAGAGTATATTTGTCCTTGGGTTATCAGTGGAGGAGGGTTATGTATTGTTGTATCCAAAGTACTCAGGGAGATTCTGTCACTTAACACACTGGTAAATAATTTGGTACTCATATTACTAATGGGCATATATCTGATTAAAAAAAAAAAACTAATTCAAAAAGATACATGCACCCCAGTGTTCATAGCAGCACTATTTACAATTGCTAAGGTATGGAAGCAATCTAAGTGTCCATCAACAGATGAATGGATAAAGAAGATGTGACATATATATATATATACACACATATATATACATAATAGAATATTACTCAGCCATAAAGAAGAATGAAATTTACCCATATGTAGCAATATGGACTTGGAGGGCATTATGCTAAGTGAAATAAGTCATACAGAGAAAGACAAATACTGTATGATATCACTTATGTGGAATCTAAAAAATACAACAAACTAATGAATAAGACAAAAAAGAAGCAGACTCACAGATACTGAGAACAAACTAGTGGTTATCAGCGGGGAGAGAGGGAAGTAGGGAGAGGCAATATAGGGGTAGGGGGAAAAAGGGGTTATTATGGGATTACATGAAATAACATGGGTGGAATTTTGAAAATTTTAAAGCACTATAGAGTTTAAAGAATCTTTCATTCAATTAAAGAAAAACAAACAAAAAACAAATTAGCTCTCATGGGGCCTTTAGTTGTGTGGATGTTGTAGAGTAGATTTTTATAAGCACTAGTAAATATGATTGCAAATTATGATAAATGCTTTGAAGAAAAACTATGAATAAAATAAGCAATTAAAACATAAAGATTTGATTTACCAGAGGGTGTCTGGGAATAATTCCTTAGAAAGTACCACTTTTTCTGAGGTCACTATAACAAGTAGCCTTGGTTAACACAGAGGAGGGATAGTATTCAAGAGCGAGTCAAGAAACAACAGAGGTGAAGTGAAATACTGTAGTAGATGCTCGGGTTAAAGACACAAATAAAGAAGAGATCATGTATTTATTTTGGTGGGTGAGTGTGGGGAAAATATGAGTTCACTTTTAGGCAACAAAAATTGGATACACAGAGCTAGAGTTTTAAGAGAAGGTGTTTGGAGATCCAAATTACAACGAGTAATTATACTGAGCAACAGATCAAAAACAAGTATGTGTACTCTAAATTTTAGTACCAAATCTTTGACAAAACAGTTTTAAAGCTTTCAAGAAGCCTAATGTTTATTCCTCTAGCATTTCCAGAGTAAAGCCTGAAACAGAACCATACTGTGCCTGAAAAGTTGGGTAAATGATAGAATCAATATTGTTAAATCTCTATTCCATCATTCAAGATGAACTATAACACATCCAATAAATCAGATAGCTTGGTCTCTTTGATCATGCCATGCATTTCAAAGCCAAGCCTGCGTGATGTGGTGTAACCGTTTAGTCTAGGTTCAGAAGTGTTCAGCACTTCTTTACACGGTAGCAAACTATTATGTTTGAGGAAATAAACAATTGCCTGGGTGGCCCCATCTACATGTTCAAACTGGAATTAATGTCCCCAGAGTTCTTTGAAGCCCTGACTTTAATAACATAAACAAACAAGGGAAGATACCAGTGGTTGTAGCCAATAAAACATAACCTAACTTAAAAATTACCGAAGAAAGTTAAGCTGTTTCAATGAATATGCAATGAAAATAAACACATGAAAGTAAGTGATCAAAAGCAGCCAAAATATTGTCTTCTTATAATGGTTTATCATCAAATACAGTAAACATATATATACACATACACTCATTGACATACAGACGTGCAAATGCACACATACACACACAGTGGAACCAGATCCTGATAGAGATTATTAGTTTAAAATTTAGTACATGAATAGTGACTTTAGTAGGCAGAAAAAGGTCCAATTTAGGGAAAGGCTATGCAAACAGACAGTGACATCTGTAAGTTGGGTTTCCACACAGGTGGACAATACCAGGGATGGTTATCATACCAGTAGCAGAATGTTAATCACCAGATGGAAGTATAGGATTAGAACTTTGGTACTAAGAGGAAAACAGAAAGAATAAGATGCTTTGACTCAAGCTTAAAGTATACAACAGAATACTAGTGAGCAGAAGTGTGGTGTGAGGTGCAGCTCCCATCTCCGGAAATAGCATTAGTACAAGTATTAGAATATAGCAAAAAGGTAAGGTGACAGGATCACCAACAATAGAGGGTAAATTTAAGTTCTTCATTTTCCTCCTGAATGGCCAGAGCAGTCATCATAAGGATGGGAGAGAAACAAAGATCCACTGTTCAGCTGTGGAGAACGAAGTCTGTAGAGATTGGATATCAAAATGTATCTAACTGGTAGCTTATATTGGAGTGAGCAGAAACTAAATTAAAAGAATATGATTACTTTATTCATTAAGCAATCTTTATAGATAGATCAATAGATATAGAGTTATGGACATGCATATAGATATATAGATATATTCTTTCATAATTTAAGCTCTTTGATTAAATGCAAATCACTTATCATAGTCTCTCAGATATTGACTGCTATCTTTATGTAACTAATATTCAAAATGTCTCTAACACCAATTTTCCATGGTCATGAGTCATGTTTTCTTTGACTGCACCATTGGTGCTAGGATGCCTTTGAAATTGACAGATGATAAGAGTCTCGGTCAATACCACCAGGTTGTGAGAGTGTCTTCAAATGGGGTGTACACATGAACATTGTGCAGACAAAAAAAAAAAAAAAAATAGAATGCATCATGATTCTGGCCTAGACTTACGTTCTGAATAGTTTTGAATTTATTTTTCATCATAAGATTTTAAGTAAAACAAATCACTTGTATCCATTGTTATCTCCATTTTGAGGCAGATGATTTGTGTTTATTAAACCCCTCCCAAATATCTTTTCAATTGGGTGGGTCATATGACTTAGTGGCTGAGTAGCCAGGGAATGGTTGGAAATGAAGTATGATGCTCACAAAGCCAAAAACATTCCCAAGCAAGCCCACATTTGTATTTCTGTCTGCCAACTGAATGGAAGAAATGAAAAGATATAGAGTAAAGGATGAAAGGAATCTCAATCCCTGAATGACCACTTGGAGAGAAGATTCCCAGGAGAGTTGTAAAACCTCAAGGTTAGCTCTGTGCTGGATGATTGTGTGAACAAGAAATAATCTTTTATCTTGTAAAGCCATTGACGTATCAGAGTTATTCAGCCTTTCCTTACCTCTAAAAGTCTTAAATTTTATCATCTAAACCTAAGTAGAGAAGATATTTTAAAAGTTGTTTTAAAAACTCTAATAACACAAGAGGATGTAAAAGCAAACAAGCAAGTCTTACAGTCCTTTTGTAGTCTATATTTAAATGTCTCAAAAGTGAGGTTTGTGTAGAGAACACCAGCAAAATATTACAAGAGTGATTGAATCTAAACTCTTTGTTACATCTAAATTCTCAGTGAATACACTGTCTGTAAATTGTTTTAATGACAACAATTCATTCCTTTCTATCAGAAGTGGCTTTTAAATAAAAGTTTCCTATTATAATATAGGAAGTCACCGGTTACGGCAAATAAAGTAGCTATAAATGCTAAGTGACCAAGTAAGCAATATTTTTTTTGAACATCTTTATTGGAATATAATTGCTTTACAATGGTGTGCTAGTTTCTGCTGTATAACAAAATGAATCAGCTATATGTATACATATATCCCCATATCCCCTCCTTCTCACATCTCCCTCCCAACCTCCATATCCCACCCCTCTAGGTGGACACAGAACACCAAGTTGATCTCCCTGTGCTATGCAGCTGCTTCCCATTAGCTATCTATTTTAAATTTGGTAATGGATATATGTCAATGCCACTCTCTTACTTCATCCCAGCTTACCCTTCCCCCTCCCTGTGTCCTCAGGTCTATTATCTACATCAGCATCTTTATTCCTGGCCTGCCCCTAGGTTCATTAGAACCATTTTTTCTATTTTTTTTCTCAGTTTCCATATATATGTGTTAGCACACAATATTTGTTTTTCTCTTTCTGACTTACCTCACTCTGTATGACAGTCTCTAAGCCCATACACCTCATTACAAATAACTCAATTTCATTTCTTTTTACAGCTCAGGAATATTCCATTATATATATATATGCAACATCTTCTTTATCCATTCATCAGTCAATGGACACTTAGGTTGCTTCCATGCCCTTGCTATTGTAAATAGTGCTGCAGTGAATATTGTGGTACATGTCTCTTTCTGAATTATGGTTTTCTCAGGGTATATGCTCAGTAGTGAGATTGCTGGGTCATATGGTAGTTCTATTTCTGGTTTTTTAAGGAACCTCCATACACTTCTCCATAGTGGCTGTATCAATTTACATTCCCACCAACAGTGCAAGAGAGTTCCGTTTTCTCCACACCCTCTCCAGCATTTACTGTTTGTAGACTTTTTGATGATGGCCATTCTGACCAGTGTGAGGTGATACCTCATTGTAGTTTTGATTTGCATTTCTCTAATGATTAGTGATGTTGAACATCCTTTCATGTGTTTGTTGGCAATCTTCTTTGGAGAAATGTCTGTTTAGGTCTTCTGCCCATTTTTGGATTGGGTTGTTTGTTTTTTTGATATTGAGCTGCATGAGTTACTTGTATATTTTGGAGATAAATCCTTTATCAGTTGCTTTGTTTGCAAATATTTTCTCCCATTCCGAGGGTTGACTTTTCTTGTTTATGGTTTCCTTTGCAGTGCAAAAAGCTTTTAAGTTTCATTAGGTCCCATTTGTTTATTTTTGTTTTTATTTCCATTTCTCTAGGAGATGGGTCGAAAAGGATCTTGTTGTGATTTATGTCATAGAGTGATCAGCCTATGTTTTCCTCTATGAGTTTTACAGTGTGTGGCCTTACATTCAGCTCTTTAGTCCATTGTGAGCTTATTTTCGTGTATGGTGTTAGGGAGTGTTCTAATTTCATACTTTTACATGTACCTGTCCAGTTTTCCCAGCACCACTTATTGAAGAGGCTGTCTTTTCTCCACTGTATATGCTTGCCTCCTTTATCAAAGATAAGTTGACCATATGTGTGTGGGTTTTTCTCTCGGCTTTCTACCCTGTTCCATTGATCTATATTTCTGTTTTTGTGCCAGTACCACACTGTCTTGATTACTGTAGCTTTGTAGTATAGTCTGAAGTCAGGGAGCCTGATTCCTCCATCTCCGTTTTTCGTTCTCAAGATTGCTTTGGCTATTCGGGGTTTTTTGTGTTTCCATACAGATTGTGAAATTTTTTGTTCTAGTTCTGTGAAAAATGCCAGTGGTAGTTTGATAGGGATTGCATTGAATCTGTAGATTGCTTTGGGTAGTAGAGTCATTTTCACAATGTTGATTCTTCCAATCCAAGAACATGGTATATCTCTCCATCTATTTGTATCATCTTTAATTTCTTTCATCAGTGTCTTGTAATTTTCCACATACAGGTCTTTTGTCTCCTTAGGTAGGTTTATTCCTAGATATTTTATTCTTTGTTTTGCAATGGTAAATGGGAGTGTTTTCTCAATTTCACTTTCACATTTTTCATCATTAGTGTATAGGGATGCAAGAGATTTCTGTTCATTAATTTTGTATCCTGCTACTTTACCAAATTCATTGATTAGCTCTAGTAGTTTTCTGGTAGCATCTTTAGGATTCTCTATGTATAGTATCATGTCATCTGCAAACAGTGACAGCTTTACTTCTTCTTTTCCAATTTGGATTCCTTTTATTTCTTTTTCTTCTCTGATTGCTGTGACTAAAACTTCCAAAACTATGTTGAATAATAGTGGTGAGAGTGGGCAACCTTGTCTTGTTCCTGATCTTAGTGGAAATGGTTTCAGTTTTTCACCATTGAGGACGATGTTGGCTGTGGGTTTGTCATATATGGCCTTTATTAGGTTGAGGAAAGTTCCGTCTATGCCTACTTTCTGGATTTTTTTTTCTCATAAATGGGTGTTGAATTTTGTCGAAAGCTTTCTCTGCATCTATTGAGATGATCATATGTTTTTTCTCTTTCAATTTGTTAATATGGTGTATCACATTGATTGATTTGCATATATTGAAGAATCCTTTCATTCCTGGAATAAACCCCACTTGATCATGGTGTATGTTCCTTTTAATGTGCTGTTGGATTTTGTTTGCTAGTATTTTGTTGAGGATTTTTGCATCTATGTTCATCAGTGATATTGGCCTGTAGTTTTCTTTCTTTGTGACAACTTTGTCTTTTTTTGGTATCAGGGTGATGGTGGCCTCATAGAATGAGTTTGGGAGTGTTCCTCTCTCTGGTATATTTTGGAAGAGTTTGAGAAGGATAGGTGTTAGCTCTTCTCTAAATGTTTGATAGAATTCGCCTGTGAAGCCATCTGGTCCTGGGTTATTTTTTGTTGGAAGATTCTTAATCACAGTTTCAATTTCAGTGCTTGTGATTCATCTGTTCATATTTTCTATTTCTTCCTGGTTCAGTCTCAGCAGGTTGTGCATTTCTAAGAATTTGTTCATTGCTTCCAGGTTGTCCATTTTATTGGCATACAGTTGCTTGTCGTAATCTCTCATGATCGTTTGTATTTCTGCGGTGTCAGTTGTTACTTCTCCTTTTTCATTTCTAATTCTATTGATTTGAGTCTTCTCCCTTTTTTTCTTTATGCGTCTGGCTAATGGTTTATCAATTTTGTTTATCTTCTCAAAGAACCAGCTTTTAGTTTTATTGAACTTTGCTATTGTTTTTTTCATTTCTTTTTCATTTATTTCTGATCTGATCTTCATGATTTCTTTCCTTCTGGTAAGTTTGGGTTTTTTCTGTTCTTCTTTCTCTAATTGCTTTAGGTGTAAGTTTAGCTTGTTTATTTGAGATTTTTCTTGTTTCTTGAGGTAAGATTGAATTGCTATATACTCCTCTCTTAGAAATTTTTGCTGCATCCCATAGGTTTTGGGTCATCGTGTTTTTTTTTTTTTTTTTTTAAACATCTTTATTGAAGTATAATTGCTTTACAATGGTGTGTTAGCTTCTGCTTTATAACAAAGTGAATCAGTTATACATACACATATGTTCCCATATCTCATCCCTCTTGCATCTCCCTCCCTCCCACCCTCCCTATCCCACCCCTCTAGGTGGTCACAAAGCACCGAGCTGATCTCCCTGTGCTATGCGGCTGCTTCCCACTAGCTATCTATTTCATATTTGGTAGTGTATATATGTCCATGACACTCTCTCACCCTGTCACATCTCACCCCTCCCCCTCCCCATATCCTCAAGTCCATTCTCTAGTAGGTCTGTGTCTTTATTCCCATCTTGCCACTAGGTTCTTCATGACCTTTTTTTATAATTTTTTTTCCTTAGATTCCATATATATGTGTTAGCATACTGTATTTCTTTTTCTCTTTCTGACTTACTTCACTCTGTATGACAGACTCTAACTCCATCCACCTCATTACAAACACCTCCATTTCATTTCTTTTTATGGCTGAGTAATATTCCATTGCATATATGTGCCACATCTTCTTTATCCATTCATCCGATGATGGACCCCTAGGTTGCTTCCATGTCCTGGCTATTGTAAACAGAGCTGCAATGAATATTTTGGTACATGACTCTTTCTGAATTATGGTTTTCTCAGGGTATATGCCCAGTAGTGGGATTGCTGGGTCGTATGGTAGTTCTATTTTTAGTTTTTTAAGGAACCTCCATACTGTTCTCCATAGTGGCTGTATCAATTTACATTCCCACCAACAGTGCAAGAGTGTTCCCTTTTCTCCACACCCTCTCCAGCATTTATTGTTTCTAGATTTTTTGATGATGGCCATTCTGACCGGTGTGAGATGATACCTCATTGTAGTTTTGATTTGCATTTCTCTAATGATTAATGATGTTGAGCATTCTTTCATGTGTCTGTTGGCAATCTGTATATCTTCTTTGGAGAAATGTCTATTTAGGTCTTCTGCCCATTTTTGGATTGGGTTTTTTGTTTTTTTGTTATTGAGCTGCATGAGCTGCTTGTAAATCTTGGAGATTAATCCTTTGTCAGTTGCTTCATTTGCAAATATTTTCTCCCATTCTGAGGGTTGTCTTTTGGTCTTGTTTATGGTTTCCTTTGCTGTGCAAAAGCTTTTAAGTTTCATTAGGTCCCATTTGTTTATTTGTGTTTTTATTTCCATTTCTCTAGGACCTGGGTCAAAAAGGATCTTGCTGTGATTTATGTCATAGAGTGTTCTGCCTATGTTTTCCTCTAAGAGTTTGATAGTGTCTGGCCTTACACTTAGGTCTTTAATCCATTTTGAGTTTATTTTTGTGTATGGTGTCAGGGAGTGTTCTAATTTCATACTTTTACATGTACCTGTCCAATTTTCCCAGCACCACTTATTGAAGAGGCTGTCTTTTCTCCACTGTATATGCTTGCCTCCTTTATCAAAGATAAGGTGACCATATGTGCGTGGGCTTATCTCTGGGCTTTCTATCCTGTTCCATTGATCTATATTTCTGTTTTTGTGCCAGTACCAAACTGTCTTGATTACTGTAGCTTTGTAATATAGTCTGAAGTCAGGGGGCCTGATTCCTCCGGCTCCATTTTTCGTTCTCAAGATTGCTTTGGCTATTCGGGGTCTTTTGTGTTTCCATACAAATTGTGAAATTTTTTGTTCTAGTTCTGTGAAAAATGCCAGTGGTAGTTTGATAAGGATTGCATTGAATCTGTAGATTGCTTTGGGTAGCAGAGTCATTTTCACAATGTTGATTCTTCCAATCCAAGAACATGGTATATCTCTCCATCTATTTGTATCATCTTTAATTTCTTTCATCAGTGTCCTATAATTTTCTGCATACAGGTCTTTTGTCTCCTTAGGTAGGTTTATTCCTAGATATTTTATTCTTTTTGTTGCAATGGTAAACGGGAGTGTTTTCTTAATTTCACTTTCAGATTTTTCATCATTAGTATACAGGAATGCAAGAGATTTCTGTGCATTAATTTTGTATCCTGCTACTTTACCAAATTCATTGATTAGCTCTAGTAGTTTTCTGGTAGCATCTTTTGGATTCTCTATGTATAGTATCATGTCATCTGCAAACAGTGACAGCTTTACTTCTTTTCCGATTTGGATTCCTTTTATTTCTTTTTCTTCTCTGATTGCTGTGGCTAACACTTCCAAAACTATGTTGAATAATAGTGGTGAGAGTGGGCAACCTTGTCTTGTTCCTGATCTTAGTGGAAATGGTTTCAGTTTTTCACCATTGAGGACAATGTTGGCTGTGGGTTTGTCATATACGGCCTTTATTATGTTGAGGAAAGTTCCCTCTATGCCTACTTTCTGCAGGACTTTTATCATAAATGGGTGTTGAATTTTGTCAAAAGCTTTCTCTGCATCTATTGAGATGATCATATGTTTTTTCTCTTTCAATTTGTTAATATGATGTATCACGTTGATTGATTTGCGTATATTGAAGAATCCTTGCATTCCTGGAATAAACCCCACTTGATCATGGTGTATAATCCTTTTAATGTGCTGTTGGATTCTGTTTGCTAGTATTTTGTTGAGGATTTTTGCATCTATGTTCATCAGTGATATTGGCCTGTAGTTTTCTTTCTTTGTGACATCTTTGTCTGGTTTTGGTATCAGGGTGATGGTGGCCTCGTAGAATGACTTGGGGAGTGTTCCTCCCTCTGCAATATTTTGGAAGAGTTTGAGAAGGATAGGTGTTAGCTCTTCTCTAAATGTTTGATAGAATTCGCCTGTGAAGCCATCTGGTCCTGGGCTTTTGTGTGTTGGAAGATTTTTAATCACAGTTTCAATTTCAGTGCTTGTGATTGGTCTGTTCATATTTTCTATTTCTTCCTGGTTCAGTCTTGGCAGGTTGTGCATTTCTAAGAATCTGTCCATTTCTTCCAGGTTGTCCATTTTATTGGCATACAGTTGCTTGTCGTAATCTCTCATGATCGTTTGTATTTCTGCAGTGTCAGTGGTTACTTCTCCTTTTTCATTTCTAATTCTATTAATTTGAGTCTTCTCCCTTTTTCTTTTGATGAGTCTGGCTAATGGTTTATCAATTTTGTTTATCTTCTCAAAGAACCAGCTTTTAGTTTCATTGATTTTTGCTATTGTTTCCTTCATTTCTTTTTCATTTATTTCTGATCTGATCTTTATGATTTCTTTCCTTCTGCTAGCTTTGGGGTTTTTTTGTTCTTCTTTCTCTAATTGCTTTAGGTGCAAGGTTAGGTTGTTTATTCGAGATGTTTCCTGTTTCTTGATGTAGGCTTGTATTGCTATAAACTTCCCTCTTAGAACTGCTTTTGCTGCATCCCATAGGTTTTGGATCGTCGTGTCTCCATTGGGTCATCGTGTTTTAATTTTCATTTGTTTCTAGGTATTTTTTGATTTCCTCTTTGATTTCTTCAGTGACCTATTTGTTATTTACTAGTGCATTGTTTAGCCTCCATGTGTTTGTAGTTTTGACAGTTTTTTTCCTGTGTTTGATATGTAGTCTCATAGCGCTGTGGTTGGAAAAGATACTTGATATGATTTCAGTTTTCTTAAATTTATCAAGGCTTGATTTTTGACCCAAGATATGATGTATCCTGGAGAATGTTCCATGAGCACTTGAGAAGAAAGTGTATTCTGTTGTTCTTGAATGGAATGTCCTATAAATATCAATTAAGCCCATCTTGTTTAATATGTCATTTAAAGCTTGTGTTTGCTTATTGATTTTCATTTTGGTTGATCTGTCCATTGGTGACAGTGGGGTGTTAAAGTCCCCTACTATGATTGTGTTACTGTCGATTCCCCCTTTTATGGCTGTTAGTATTTTTCTTATGTATTGACGTGCTCCTAATTTGGGTGCAAAAATATTTACAATTGTTATATCTTTTTCTTGGATTGATCCCTTGAACATTATGTAGTGTTCTTCTTTGTCTCTTGTAATAGTCTTTCTTTTAAAGTCTATTCTGTCTGATATGAGAATTGCTACTCAAGTTTTGTTTTGATTTCCATTTGCATGGAATATCTTTTTCCATCTCCTCACTTTCAGTCTGTATGTGTCACTAGGTCTGAAGTGGGTCTCTTGTAGACAGCATATATACGGGTTTTGTTTTTGTATCCATTCAACCAGTTTATGTGTTTTGGTTGGAGCATTTAATCCATTTACATTTAAAGCAATTATCTATATGTATGTTCCTATTACCATTTTCTCAATTGTTTTTGGTTTGTTTTCATAGGTCATTTCCTTCTCCTGTGTTTCCTGCCTAGAGAAGTTCCTTTAGCATTTGTTATAAAGCTGGTTTGGTTTTGCTGAATTCTCTTAACTTTTGCTAGTCTGTGAAGGTTTTCATTTCTCTGTCGAATCTGAATGAGATCCTTGCTGGGTAACATAATCTTGGTTGTAGGTTTTTCCCTTTCATCACTTTAAATATGTCCTGCCACTCCCTTTTGGCTTGTAGAGTTTCTGCTGAAAGTTCAGCTGTTAACCTTATGTGGATTCCCTTGCATGTCATTTGTTGTTTTTCCCTTGTTGCTTTTAATATATTTTCTTTGTATTTAATTCTTGATAGTTTGATTAATATGTGTCTTGGTGTGTTTCTACTTGGATTTATCCTGGATGGGTCTCTGTGCACTTCCTGGGCTTCATTGACTATTTCCTTTCCCATATTAGGGAAGTTTTCAAGTATAATCTCTTCAAATATTTTCTCAGTCCCTTTCTTTTTCTCTTCTTTTTCTGGGACCCCTATAATTCAAATGTTTGTATATTTAATGTTGTCCCAGAGGTCTCTGAGACTGTCCTCAATTCTTTTCATTCTTTTTTCTTCATTCTGCTGTGTGACAGTTTTTTCCACTATTTTATCTTCCAGGTCACTTATCCGTTCTTTTGCTTCAGTTATTCTGCTATTGATTCCTTCTAGAGAATTTTTAATTTCATTTATTGTGTTGTTCATCATTGTTTGTTTGCTCTTTAGTTCTTCTAGGTCCTTGTTAAACATTTCTTGTATTTTCTCCATTCTATTTCCAAGATTTTGGATCATCTTTACTATCATTACTCTGAATTCTTTTTCAGGTAGACTGCCTATTTCCTCTTCATTTGTTTGGTCTGCTGGGTTTTTACCTTGCTCCTTCATCTGCTGCATATTTCTCTGTCTTCTCATTTTGTTTATCTTACTGTGTTTGGTGTCTCCTTTTTGCAGGCTGCAGGTTCATATTTCCTGTTGTGTTTGGTGTCTTCCTCCAGTGGGTAAGGTTGGTTTAGTGGCTTGTGTAGGCTTCCTGGTGGAGGGAACTGGTGCCTGTGTTCTGGTTGGTGGGGCTGGATCTTGTCTTTCTGGTGGGCAGGGCTGCATCCAGTGGTGTGTTTTGGGTTGTCTGTGAGCTTAGTATGATTTTAGGTGGCATCTCTGCTAATGGGTGGGGTTCTGTTCCTGTCTTGCTAGTTGATGGGCACAGGGCATCCAGCATTGGAGCTTGCTGGCCATTGGGTGGAGCTGGGTCTTAGCCCTAAGATGGAGCTCTCTGGGAGAGTTGTCACTGATTGATATTATGTGGGGCTGGGAAGTCTCTGGTGATCCAATATCCTGAACTTGTCTCTCCCACCTCAGAGGCTCAAGCCTGACACCAGGCTCGAACACCAAGACCCTGTCAGGCACACGGCTAAGAAGACAAGGGAGAAAAAAAGAAAGAAAAACAATAATAATATATTTTTAAAAATTGTTAAAATCTCCTCCATGATTCCAAAGCTTCCCCCCAACCCCGCTGTCCAGCCCCTGTCTTTGCCAGTGAAGGGGCTTCCTAGTCTGTGGAAACTTTTCCTCCTTCATAGCTCCTTCCCAGAGATGCAGGTCCCGTCCTTATTCTTTTGTCTCTGTTTTTTCTTTTTTTTCTTTTGCCCTACCCAGGTACTTAGGAAATTTCTTGCCTTTTGGGAAGTCTAAGGTCTTCTGCCAGTGTTCAGTAGGTGTTCTGTAGGAGTTGTTCCACATGTAGGTGTATTCTTGATGTATTTGTGAGGAGGAAGGTGGTCTCCACGTCTTACTCCTCTGCCATTTTGGAGGTCCTCCCTGACGAATTGCAATATTTTTAAAGTTACAAATTGAACAAAAATTATAGCATGCACAAATTTGTTAATTAATATGATGTCAAAAGACAATGATAGCCTGAGGAAAAATTTGCAACACGTGAAAGACAAAGGATTAATATCACCCATGAAGAATTTTTATAAATGTTTAAGAGACACAAACCATGAATAGCAAATTAGGCAAATGATTTTTATCACAATCAATGAAAGGCAAAAACCTCAAACGTATGAAAACCTAAAATTTCAAAAGTAGTCAAAGAATTAAGTGGAAAATAAGATACCATTTTCAGCTCATCATCTACCTTTTAAAAAATTTCTAGTATGTTTCCCTCAGCATCCTCAGTGCCAGAGTGCTATCCTTTTAAACACAAAGGTACCAGTACTTAATGATTTATGATGATAAATGCTTACTGGCAAGAACAGAAACATCCCTGATTCTCATCAGTGAAGTAGAGATTGAGTAAATTGTGATGTATCTTCCTTATGTGATACTGTATATCTTAAATAACAACAACGAGCTCTCAGCATATAGAGTGGAGGCAGGTTCATCAATTATAGTAACAGGTAAACAAAAACAAACATACAGAAATATGCACAAAATAGAATCCTCTCTTTGTAAAACATAACACAAAACAAACAAATAAAAAACTTACAGGTGTATGTATGTATGTGTGTATGTATGTGTGTAAGTATGTGAGTTTGCATCCTAGGGTCATTCAGGGCCTCATGTGGTCTAGGCAGTATTGGAACACCTCAGTGAAACCAAACAGTAAGAAAACCCTGAGTGTGAAAAAGTTACATTTTAATAGGGAGAGGTAGACAATAACAATAAAAATAATGGTGGTAAAGTGTAGAGTATGTTAGAAACTGTTATGTGCTGTGGAAAGGACACAGAGCAGCATGAAGTGGTGGTAGGGTTGCAGGGTAGGGGAGTTGCTGTCTTGAATGCAGTGGTGAGGATTCAAGTCACAGTTCCTTACTGGGATGGGGCCCTGGCAAATTTTAAGACATGAGAACTAAGCAATGAAACCCGGATCAATAAAGATACAAAAGCCTGTCATAGGCACAGATTACTTAAGATTAAGATTGTGGATCCTTCCTTAGAAATGAAGAAATGAATATACATTTCAAGAAACTTCTTGTTTGAAAGCCCTTAAGATAGCTGAAGACTGTCAGAAACAATAAGAAAAAAAAATTAGCAACAATAACTAGAATCTGTAAGATTTCATTTTAGAAATATGGATAAAAGGAAAAAATTAGAATTATTAAAATATTACAAATAATAATGCTATAAATCAGTAAGAGGAAAGATACAGTTTTATCCCAAATATTTTGATAGAAATGTAGTATAACTTTAGATAATGGCTATCATCTATTCCTATTTAAATGAAAGGGCGCACTAAAACTGTTAAATGTAAATAGACTGATTACAAATGAGTGGAACACAATGAAACAGACACATTGAAAAGTCAGTGGAGAATAATATTTTAAAAATAGATTAAAATATTCAGTTTTAAGTAAAGAAAAATCCAGTTCAAAGTAACTTCGCCCTTAAGAAAATATATTGTCTCACTTAACATCAAAGTTCAGTTAGGTCAGACTTCAGGCAGGGATTGATCAGAGCTCTTGTGTGCTTCCCCAGTTTCTTTCTCAGTATTTCTCTTCTTACCAGGTTGAATTTGGTCTCAGCTTCACTTCTCTCAAGGTAGTAAAATAGCTGAAGCTGTTGCATAATTTACAGTTATAAACTCTAAACACTGTCCAGAAGAAGGCAGAGTTCCATTTCCACAACTTGGCTTCAGTCTGATTGGAGAAAGTGAGATAGAGCGTCCAACCCTGAATCGTTTATGCCAAGGCGATAACATTTTATGGGTTGTCTTGTGCCACTCAAGTTCCATCCCTGGAGCTGAGAGAAGAGTCAATCAATCAAACACACAAACCTCAGGATTCCTACATAGTGGGAGATTAGTAGAATGGATAGCAGGAAGTCAACCAACCATGCCCAATAAAATCATCATAAGAAGCAGTAAACAGCAAAAACAATGCTTTGGCAAACACAAATTAAAGAGAAGAAAGACCAGAGAAACTCTTCCAGTGAAAAGAAGGAATTAATTGGAAACAAAACAGCATTTGGTACATAGAAAAATAGGCCACAAATAGGTAATATGCAAATAAATTGAACAGAATACACAAAACACAAATGATAATCAATAGCATAATAGCACAAGAAGAAAAAAAAACTTTCCACACTGGAAAGGAACTTAGATTGGAATGCAGAAACTATCATAAAATATAGTGTGGTGAAATTAGTAAACCTCAATGAGAAAGAAATGATCAAATATCTCAAGAAGACATTTTTGTCAAATGAGTATTAAGCACTATACTATATGTATTTTCCATACGTGACCTTAGTTAGTTTCAATCCTCACTATTATAAGACTGTGAGAGAAGTCCTATCATCTCCCCTTGTTGCTTGAGGAAATTGAAGCTGCAAAGGATTTAAACAACACAACTGCTTGAGTTACCAAGCTTCCATTTGAACCCAGGCCCACTCAAAACAAAATCGGCATGTCTTCAATTGTCCCATTTAAGAAAGCAAAATGAAAGGGCAGCTTGCCAGAAGTTTGAATAAAAAGTAGAACTCTGTTATAACACTCTTGCTGTTGACATGAATTTGCAATGACCATGGAAGCTAAATACTCATTATGCAGATAAGGGAATAGGAACACTGTCCTTTCCTCTCCCCACTGAGTGACTTTCCACTAACCTGAGCCAAAACTGGTTTTTCACTAACCCACACTCAGCAAATGAGCAGTGTCCCAAAGTGAAAGAATCTCCCCTCTGTGCTCCCAGTAATAGATGCACTTAACTGGCAGGTAAATATTCATAAGCTTCTCTACAACTAATAAAAGGATATATTCAGTCCTATTAAAACAAGTTAAGACATGGCAGTGGAAAGATATTTTAGCAAAACTATTTCTAACTCTTTCCAACTGCCAAACCACTAGCTTCCTTTAATTTGGGTTTGCCCTTGTTAACGTACAACATTCTTAGTGGTTGGAAAATCTTCAAAGCAAAACAAAGAAAGAAAAAATAAATAAAACCAACCAATTGTTTTCTTTTTTTTTTAATGTCAAAGAGCATGAAAAATATAGAATAGGTTAAGAAAACAAATATGCTTTAGCATAAAAGGAGATAAGATATTGTATTCCTACTCTTTCCCAAACTCACCAGATATAACAACACATGGGCTTGGGAAAGAAAGTCTTAACATAGGAAGCAAAACAGAGTTTGCTCATTGTGGTGGGTTACCCAGTGCTAACACTGACATTGAATGAGGTTTTTTTTCCCCTGAGTGACCAAACTGTGATTAAGTAAACATTCATTGTACACAGATCATTCATTAAAACACAAACAAAAAATAAACAAAAAAACTTTATTCAACATCAATTGTATGTGTTGTGGTTTGAATTGTATCTCCCCTGCTCCCACCAAGCCATATGTAGATGTCCTAATCCCTAGTACCTCACTAGGTGACTTGGAAATAGTCTTTGCTGATAAAATTAATTGAGTAAAGATGGAGTCATATTGGAGTAAGGTGGACCCCTAATCCAATATAACTAGCATCCTGTAAAAAGGGGAAATTTGAAGACAGAATCCAAACTGTCCAGAAATTTGGACACACAGGGAAAACATCATGTGAGTATGAAAGCAGAGATCAGAGTGATATAGTAGAAACCAAGGAATGCTGAAGGTTGCCAGCAAATCTCCAGAAGCTAGGAGAGAGGCATGGAACAGATTCTCCCTCACAGCCCTCAGAAAGGAACAACTCTATGGATATCTTGATTTGGACTTCTAGCCCCTAGAACTGTGAGACAATATATTTCTATTGTCTCAGTCACCCAGTTTGTGGTACCCTGTTTTGGCAGTCCTAGCAAACAAATACAGCATGTAATAAGCTATTCCTTGGGGGGGATGCTTATACAAATATGATTAATATATGTAAACAACAGACCACAATACAAGTGTAAACAAGATATTTATTCCCTGGGTGGAAAAAAGAGAGGCAAAATCCAGAGGAAGACATAGAAGCCAGCAACTGTGCATTCTGGTCACAGAGTATACTCAGGAGCACAGGCATGCCCAGTCTTTTTTAAGATCAGGCTGTTTTGGTTTTAGGCACAGTAGCCTCAATAAACAGGGTGAAAGAGCTTTTCAGGGGCCCATAGGAATACTTGAAATGGTAAAAAACCAAACCAAACCAAACCATCCTCAATCTATACAAGTATCATCACAAAATAGAGATTTTAAAATGTTAATGAAATATCTATACACGTAGCATGTAAACTTGATAATTAAGAAGGTAACATTCAAAAGAAGTTTATAACATTTGAAAAGTATGTGAAGGTTAGAATATGCTTGATTTGGCATGAACTTTCAAGATTGTATGTTAATTTTCAAGAAATAAAAACCAAGCATAAATTAAACAGAACTCACTCATAGTTCAAATAACAATTTCAAAAGAAAAAATTGTATACAATTCTGTCAATATTTTAAAGCATACACTGATATTCATTTTGAGATGTGGGTATGTTTTAATATGTGTATATATGATATTCCAAAGGATCTCTAAGTGCTACAATGCCTAGGGTATTGTGACTCTTATAATGTAACATATCAGGGGTCTGATGGAATATTCGGCAGTGAAGCGGTGATTAGTTATCTTATAGGTTTGTGAAAAACTAATTTAAAACACTCAAAAATGCTAACATTGACAAAGCAAATAAGTTATTAACAAACCAGAAATGGTTCACTTTAGCCCTTAAGAAAATAATTTTAATATTTTCAATTGAAAACATGAGACATTTGTATAAACTTTAAGTGAAAAACACGAAAATTTTCATAGGATTTTTTTTTTAATTCAAAAATGGAAGCTCCTCAATAATCTTACAGATTTTGAATCAATGTGACATGTGGCTAAGATAGGAAATCTAGATTTGTTTCCTAGAGTGATTTTCAATGAAAAAAATGTAGACTTTCCAAAATTAACAGAAAAGCCAGGAGATATCCCAAACTATTTCAATTGAGTGAACTTCATGTTCCTTGAATGTTTCTTGTTACTAATATTTTCATCAAATCAAATATTTTGATTTGAAAAAAGTTGCTTTTGTCTTCTTTCCTAAAGTGTTTTCTTTAATTAAAATAGTGCCAATTATGAGTATTTTGACTTAAAAAATTGTCATTGATGTTTGGATTGGCTCTCAATTCCCATTTCATCTTCTTTCTACTTGAAGAGGCCGGAAAGATTAAATCACCTTTCCAAGACTTCTTTGAAGCTTGGGTACTGAAAGTGAGTTAGGGTCATTCAAACAAAGGCACACAAGCACCATCGGAAGGCAGATATGAGTCATAGACCATCTCCCTGCAATTTCTTAACATTGCTGTTGCTTGGAACGGTTCAGGAGATAACAGGATTCATTCTTCAGAAACCCTGGGTGTCAAGAAAAAGAGGCTATTGTTGTGCTCCCTTACTTTTAGAATGAAGCTTTGAAAATCTATTTTTTTAGGTTCCTGATGTTGAAACTAGTTTGACTTCCATGGTGACCACAAGAAAATAACTCTCCTTTCGGATCCATTTTAGAACTTGTTCCTTCGACACTTTCAGTTACTATACACCTACATTACATCGAATACCTACATTATGCCCTGTTTTCCTTAAAATATCTAACGTGGTTTATATTTTCCAAACGGAACTCTTACTAATACATAAGTTGAAATCAAACTACAATATGTATGTTAAAAGGTTCAGAAATATAGTCTCCATTCTTTATGGAACAACCTTCTGAGTGAATTTAAAAGGTGCTATGAGCTGAAAGTGTTTGTGGACCACTGTGTCTGTAATGTGTAAATCATGGATAAAGCTTTAAACATGATGATGAATCAGAAACAGGCTTCCCGGGTGGTGCAGTGGTTAGGAATCCGCCTGCCAATGCAGGGGACACGGGTTCGTGCCCCAGTCCGGGAATATCCCACATGCCGCGGAGCAACTAGGCCCGTGAGCCACAACTACTGAGCCTGCGCGTTTGGAACCTGTGCTCCGCAACGGGAGAGGCTGCGACAGTGAGAGGCCCGCGCACCGCGATGAAGAGTGGCCCCCGCTTGCCGCAACTGGAGAGAGCCCTCGCACAGAAACGAAGACCCAACACAGCCATAAATAAATAAATAAATTAATTAATTAATAAAAAAGTCATTAAGCGTCTCCCTTAAGGAGAAATTAAAAAAAAAAAACCAAACAAACCGTGATGTCAAGGGAGAGATAAAAAAATTATTTTCTAGAGGTTTTTTTCAGTTTTTAAAAATCTTCTTTTGTATCAACTCAATTTATTTTCCAGAGAAAATTATCAAGACTTTGCTTAGAAGTAATGGGATTTCAGTCTTTGTGTGGGAGAGAGTAAAGCAGAGTGGGAAAAAGAGGAAGACTGGTATACTACTACTATATTTTTCTTTCAAGGGAAAAAAAAACAAACATTAAGAAGGACCTCTTGTGACATCAGTTCCAATTCAATTTCAGGTTTCATTAAATATACATGACCCTCTCGTCACATATCCAACTCAGTACAATATAAATGCTCCAAAATAATAATTCTTAGATGTCAGTAACATGCAATAAACCAGAAAATACTAATGCTGGTAGTTGAACATAATGATTACAAGTCCCTTATTTAAGAACAGAAGCACAGATACTCTAATATTCTTGGTCAAGGCCAGAGATCTATTTAGATTCCAAGACTGGACTAGAATCTTGATTTAATTCTATTTATTCTATTAGTCACATTGTCTCCTCTGGTCAGTGGGCTCTATTTAATTCATTAGAAAGATCCATTCATGAATGAGGCTAGGTAATTAGGTACTTAGTATACTGTTTGGAGGCATAGTTACCTTTCCAGCATTTGGAGAACAATGAGTAAGTATGAGTTTAGGGAAAGGGAATTACCACACAGATAATTTGGAAAAAGAAAAAAAAAAAACAACTATGGCTACCCTTGTTCTACTCAAGCCCTTCTGTGACTATGCTTGACTCACCTTCAAGTTACAGGAGTGATCTTCGTGTTCCCCAGGGGTATATTCTTGAGTCACTCTTACCTGTAGCTTAGCACCTAAACTTCCCCTTGGACTAAAGAAAATAATTTTATTGCTGCCTTTCTTTCTTACCAAGTCTAAAGAACACTTCTCTATTGCTCATTTCCTGCCCCGCGTCTGGCTGTTTCCTAAGATGACTGGGCTTGAGAAAATTCCAACTCTTTTCATGGAAAACAGCACTCTCTACTTACAGAAGTTGGCCTTGTCTTAGGACTTTATGAATATAATCAATCAGAACCCATGAATTCTACATATCACTACATTTGTCTATATCTGAGTTATTCCATATAAAAATAACTCTATAAATGCATCTTTAATTGTAGATTCTACAGTAGATGTCAGCAATCCCTGTCCAGTTGTCTTTATGCTTCAGCTAGTGTGGGATCCATATATATCACAACACCTTTGCTTTCAATATCTTGAGCAAACCCTAGAACAAGACTGCACACACAATACACTTGCCAAGAAACAATAAATATAATTAAGAAAAGTACAGTCTAAATTCATATTTATAAAGAAACATTTTTAAGTGGGATCTTAGTCTTCAGACATAATGAATGAAGAGTCTTTTTATATTACTTGGTAGCACAGTTTAGTTTCTTGGAGCCAGGGTGTCTGGAGAATCAACATCCCAGAATGGGAACTTCTCTTAAACATTGCATCATTAAAAGCCCATTAAAGTGATTATCTGCAAACAATAAAATTCCCTGCTCTGAATGTATATTCAAGTCTCAAACTCAAAAATCATAAACCTAGTTTATAGCTTTCAAGTGTCAAGTTTTTCTGTTTTATAATCATGAAAGTTAACGAAAAACAAACCAAAACAAAAAAAAACTATGGTGCCCAGGATCAGCTATTGCATACTGAAACCTTAAACTTTTGGAGATGGCAACGTATTGCAAAGGAACAACCAGGCCAAAGGGAAAGTATCAATCACAAGACTGAGACAGCAAAAATAAAATGCATTGACTTGGTAATGGTTAAGCCCTCCCAGGATTTCAGTCATTGTTCAGGTTTCGTATAGACCCTGTGGTTTGCATATTCAGGAAATTCCCATTGTTCTTTTCTTATTTAGTGTATCTTCTTATGTCCTGTATTAGTCTGAGAGGGCTGTCATAGAACAATATCATGGACTAAGTGGCTTAAACCACAGAGGTTTATTTTCTCACTGTTCTGGATTCTAAAAGTATGAAATCAAGGTGTGAGAAGAGTTAATTCTTTCTGAAACCTTCATTGACTTGCAGACGCCATCTTATCTGTCTTCACAACATCTTTCCTTTGTGCCTATGTGTCTACATCTTCTTTATAGAGACATTAATCATATTGGATTGGAGACCACATTAATTACATTACTTTAATTTAATTAGCTCTTTACATACTATCTTAAATGCAGTCATATTTGAGGTACTGGGAGTTACTATGGGAGAAACATTTCAACCCATAACATGTTCCCTATTCCAGTTTGCCCTTTATCCTTCTAATTTCCCTGGAAATGTCTGTCCTCTCTTAGTCAAATCAATACAGATATTGAAATTAATATTGTAGTATATCTTCTCCCAGTTTATGCAATATAAATGTTTAAAACTTCATATAATATTCTATAATCCTTTTTGGGTCTTGTGGTCTTTTCTTTCAAAAATGAATTATAAGAATACCAAATGTCAGGAAATATTGCTCAGGAAATAGGAGTATAATGGATATTTATTATCTTCTGTATGAAATCAAAGCATTGAACATTTTTATTACCCCTTATTTTGAACACCTAGGATGTACATGATATTTTCTGCTATTATAAATAATAACATAATGAATACACTTTTACAGAAATATTTGTGGATACATTTAATTATCCTATAAATAAATTCCTGGAGAGGCAAATCACCGTTCCTACGTGTGTGAACATTTCTAAGACTTTTAAGATATTCTTTCAAACTGCTTTTCAGAAAGAAGTTACCATCACAGATCATACCACAGTAGATCACCAGTAAAAAAGTAAATCACATCAATTTTTTCAAAAGGATATACAAAAGTGACTGTTTATTATTTTTCAAATTGCACTTCTTCATTAAGTTGACAATACTTTGGCCTTTTAGTTTTTCATTTATTTATACATATCTTTTGCCAATTTTTCTATTGATGTATTTGTGCTTATCTAATTGATCTCTACCCAGTTATCATAAAGGTCAATTTGATTATAGTGACTTGTACACACTTCTACTTCACTAATGGAAATTTTCTTACTTGAGTTATACCTATTTTATCTTACAGGAAACCTCATCTTAGAATATTTGAAGCATTTTCTATAATAGAGAAGAAGTGCCTAAATTTTGAGTCCATGTACCTACTTTGTGTATTTGTGTGCCTAAGAAAAACAGAAAATTCAGAATAGTTCAGTTAAGTCTTTGTCTTTCTGATTTGCTTTATTTATTTTAGTAGAAAATAAACGCAATTTGATCACTTTAATTTTCCTCTCCTTGCTTTATATCAGGGAACTCTACATTTCTTTTAAGAATGGTGTAGGAATGGAGTTGCTTTATTGTCATTCCCTTAATTGATGGTAGGTCCTCTACACCACTGACACAGGAAAGCTCCTTTATGGGATAAACACAGCTGCATACTATCAGGGAAAGGGAAACTCCATATAAAGATTAGCTAAAAGGACTAACAATATATATCTTGAAGGGGAAAAAAAAGTTGTGTTTTGTGTGTTGGAGGCTGCAAAAACTTTGTAAAATTGTGTGTTGGTGGAGACAATAGTTATGGAAGGATGTGATGGTCTTTAATATTGGAACGGTTGTTATTTATAAAAGAAGAATGGTGAAGCGTATGCTAAATGACTGCATAACTGCTGATACTGGTACTGCAACCATCAGTAAAAATTAAAGGAAGGTAGGAATCGGTTCTATATAAGATGATCCTTCTAAAATTATAGCTTTTAAAAGAACAGAGTGTAAAGACTTCCTGTGTTGTAATGAGACATCGGTCACTGGAAAATTCAAATTGTAGCTCTATTATAATCTGTCAAGAAATGTTGCAGAAGATATAGTCCATAGCATTGGCTAAATCAGGATAAATGGCTATGAAGACCTCCTACAGTTTATTGATTTTCATCATTATCAGATAATTTGGCTATGTTTTACTATAGTTCCATTAAAAATAACAGGAATTTATTTATTGCCACATATTAAAATACAGAAAATGTGTCAAAATAAAATTTATAATGTGATTAGATGCGCACTCTTTTTTGTAATTACTGAAATCTTGGTAACATGTTTTCATTAATTTTGAGGGTATTGATTTAATTGAAGGTAAGGTAGTTATTATAAGTTCAAAGGAAGCACATAAAACTGGCTTTTGCAAAATAAATGTTTGAAGAGTGCTTTTAATGGTGATATTTTATTACAAATTATATATATAAATAATTAGGTGGAATAAAGGGGATAATATTGAATCTTTGTGTGGCTCCAAGAAAATATAATTGTTAAACTATAATGTGTCATAAACATCAAATTATTTCATTTTGTTCTCTCTTCAAACCCATGTCCCCCTAAGCCTTCCACATGCAAATCTGAGCCATGAGCCCTAAGTATTCCATGATAGCAGGGGGCAAGTAATGAATGCCTTCAACAAACAAACAGCTGAAAAACAATCAGGCTTGAAAATTCAGGTTTGGTAGATAGAAAGATTTTTCTGAATACTGGAAACCAAGCCTAGAAGTTACAGGTCATGTGCTTATAGCTGTATTCCTTAGTGCGAGGAAGATGCTGCTTCTATAATGGCGTTAAAAATAATTTTGCAGAATGAACTTCGTAATGGTTGATTCATATTGGCTCCTATTAATGACATTGTAACAAAAATCTGAAAAATTATTTCAATTTTCAGATTAGTATGAAATACTTTTTTTTAACATTGCTCTTATAATCTAGTAAAGATCCATCCATTTAAGTGAATGTTTAAAGCAACCATTTAATTTTGATATGTTTATTATAGTACTACTATTTAAAATTCCATATTTAAAAGTAGATGCTTCTTTCTTGTTGTGGTACCGCGAGGTGACAGTATGGTAAAGATACAAGGTCCAAATCTTCACTCAAGCATAGGAGAGCATATTACTCAATCATTTCCTTAATATAGGTTACAGAGCTTTTCTAAGCCAACTACCTCCAAACTTTATCCAAGTATCCTTTTCAATTAAAATTTCGTGGCAACACTATAATCATAGAAATTTGTAGCTAAAATAACTTAGGTATAATCTAAGCCATCTAGATGGAGTAGAATTCTTGGAAGAAGTAAAACCTTATACCAATATAAGTACATGAGAAAGAAGGTAAATTTTGTACAATCCCAAGAAGTGAGTTTCATTAGAGCTATCAGGGTGGGACACAAATAGCAAGAGCCTAGGTAAGAAATGAGTTTACTCTTGAATGAAATAATAGGAATGGAACAATAATTTAGTGTGGTAGAAATGTAAGTTGAATTTTCTTTTCCTCCATCTCCTGCTTCTCCTCCTCTTCTTCCTTTTTTTTTGATAAGAACTACCAGACAATGTTTTAGAGTTTGCTTAATATTAGTATTACTTACTATTTATTTTATATACTTTGCCTTGCACTTTGTTTGGAGGAAGGCTTTTGATAACAAATTCAATTGAGTTAATAGATATAGAACTATTCAGACTTTCTATTTTTTCTTCTATCAGTTTCAGTGTGTTTTATTTCTCAAATAATTTGCCCATATCATCAAAGTCTTCAACTTTGTTGCAATAAAGTTGTTCATAAATATTCTGCTATTATACATGTATTGTCAATAGAATTTTTAATGGTATATCTTATATCATTCCTGATATTAATAATTTTCTATTTTCTGACATAGTTTTTCCTTGGCAAGTCTTGCTAATAGATTATCAATTAACTGATCTTTAAAAAAACAAAGCAGAAGACAAAACCTTGTCTTTTTTAACTTATACAATTATTTGTCTATTTTATACTGTTAGAAAATAAATCTATTATTAATATCTGCTATCTCTATTATTTTTGTTTTACTTAGTTTGTGTATAAATTGCTCATCTTTTTCTAGCTGTATAAGATGGAAAATCATATCACTCATTTAAAACCTTCCTTCTTTTCTTAAAAGATTTAGAGTTATAAATTTCCTCTAAGTACAATTTTAGCTGCATTCCACAAATTTTGATAAATTCAGCTGTACTTATAATTAAATTCAAAACATTATATACTTTTCTTGTGACTTCTTTTTTATTGGGTTCATTATTTAGAAGTGTATGGTTTAATTTCCAAAAATTTGGACTATTCTGGCTAAAATTGTAATTGACATCAAATTTAATTTCATGGCTGTCAAAAAATAAGTTTTCAGTCTTTTTCCATAAGTATAAAAACAGGTATCTTTCACTTACCACAAGCTACTTAGTACTTCACCACTTAATGTGAAATGTGAGAACCTTGAAATAATATTTTACATACATTTCCATTCTATGTATTAATGATCATATATTTTAAATGTACTTATACTCTCACAATTCAATGTTATAAGCTAACATTCAACCATCAATTTTATCTTAAAGAAATTAAAATAAAAAATATAGTCCTTTCATTTTACCTACAACTCTCATTTCTGGTGGTCTTTATTCCTTCGTATAGTTCCTATAGTGTTTCCATCTGGTGTCATTTTACTTTAGTCTAAAGAATTCCTTTTAGCGTTTCTCATAGTACAAGACTTGAGAAATTGAAAATCTTCTCAGTTTTAGTTACCTAAAAATATATTTATTTGGCTATTGTAAGTTATTTTGACTGGACATAGACATTTGAATTGAAAATTGTGTTTCTATTTTCATTAAAGATAATTTAAATTTTGTCTCCTTACCTTCATTCTTTCTATGTGAAGTCAGCCATTATTTATATCTTTGTTTCTTTGTAAATACTGTATCTTTTTTTCCCTCTGGCTATTCAATATGTATATACATATATATTCTTTGATTTCTATTAGTTAGACTGTGTTGCATCTAGGTACAGTTTTCATTGTTCTTTCCTGCCTGGAGTTTGCTAAGCTACTTGTGTCTGTAGGTTGGTGTTTTTCTCCAAACTTGGGGTGTTTTTGGCCATTATATTTTCTTCTTTCTTTCTGAGAACTTGTATGTCAGACATTTTGATATTGTTTGACAAGTTCCTGAGGCTGTATTTAAAATTTTTTTTGTTTGTTTTTAAAATTGAGTAATTTTTGTTGATCGTTAAAGTCATCAACCCTTTATTCTACCCTCTCCAATCTGTTGTAAAGCTCATATATATATAAATAGATTTTACTTTTTAAAGCAGTTTTAGATTTACAAAAACAAATTTAGAATATAGTACAGAGAGTTCCATATTCCCTTTCACACAGCTTCTGCTATTATTTACATATTATATTATTATGGCACATTTGTTACAATTAATGAACCAATATTGATACGTTATTAGTAATGTAAATACATACTTTATTCAGATTTTCTTAGTTTTTACCTAATGTTCTTTTCCTGTTCCAGGATCCCATCTAGGATACCACATTGCACGTAGTTGTCATGTCTTCTTAGGATTCCCTGGACTGTGACAGTTTCTCAGACTCTTGCTTTTTATTGTCCTTGTCAGTTTCGAGAATTGGTTAAGTATATGTCCCTACTATTGAAATGTGTCCGACTTTTTTCTCATGATTAGACTGAGGTTACGGGTCTTGGAAAAGACGCATACAGAGGTAAAGTGCTAATTTTCTTCATATATCAAGACTACCTGATCAACATGATTTATGAGCGTTGCTGTTGATCTTCAGCACATGGCATCGGCCTGAAGTAGCATTTTTCAGTTTTCTCCACTGTAAAGTTACATTTCCATACGGTATTCTTTGGAGGAAATCTCTATGTGTGCAGCCCACACTAAAGGAGGGTAGAGGCATGCTCCTCCTTCTTTAAGGTGGAGTACCTACATAAATTATTTGGAATTCTTCTGCATGGGAGATTTGTCACTTTTCTCCCATGTATTAATGTATTTAATCATGTATTTGTATATCACTGTGGACTTATGGAAATGTATATCATACTTTAGATGATAAGCTAATCTACTTTATTCTCTTGCCCAGATCGTTCCAGCTTTAGACTTTGGAAGCTCTTTCAGTTGATTACCCAATGTGTTTATGTTTTCATCGTGTGTATGGTCCTTTTCAGTTCCTTGAAGTTTGAATCTCCCTTGAGGTTCCTTCTTTGTTAAATAATTATGACCATTATTTACTTTATGACTTGATATACTTATATAACAGTTGCTTTAAATTGCCTATCATCTAATCCTAACACCTGCGTCTTTTCAGGGTTCTTTTATATTGACTGATTTCTGTCTGGACTAAGTGTCACTTTTCTCATTCTTTGTATATCCAGATTTCTTTTTATTGTATAAAAGATGTTGCCAAACAATGTTTTGTGGAGACTCTGGATTCTGTTATTTACCTCTGAAAAGTGTTAATTTTTATTGTAGTTTGTCATTTAAATTACTGACTGGTCAGTATGAGACTAGACACCTTTTTTCTGGAGGGTTGGTTTTATATTTTGCTAGGGTATATCTGTTTCAGGTTTATACCAAATCTCTTAATTTTGGCACATAGTATTCTCCTACCTTGTGGAACTTTAATGAAAAGGGTGACATTTTACCAAGATCCTCTAACTTAGCAGGACTCAAACTTGAAACTTTATCTCTCTTCAGTGGGCAACAACAACAAAAACATTTGTACTGAATTGTCACTTTTGGTTATTGCTAATTAGTTCAATTATTCCTGGATTCCCTTCTACATATAGTCTAGGGTTAGTCAAGTAGTTGAGAAGAGGTTATACATAGATTTTCAGGCTCCCCTCTTCTGTGGCTAACCTCCTTTTTAGGATTTCTTCCCTGAGTTTGAAGTCATTCTAGCCCCAAATCTATCCCCTGATACCTCAATCAAAAATAACAGTGGCTGATGCTGTGTGGACTTTGGGGTGTCCTCAGCCAGGAAGGATGTATAAATGAGGAGCTCACCATTGCACTCTCTTTTTCAAGGGCCAAACGCCATCCATTCTTTGCCCACTTTTGTTTAGTTTCCATGGCCTTCAAATATCTTTTTGTTGTATTTGTCTAAAGTTTTTAGATTATCTGCCTAAGGAGTAGCGACACAAGTTACTCTGTAATTTCTGCAGTGAGAACTCCCACTTGCTTACTTTTGCAATGATATTCAGAAATATCTTCTAGAAAATCTGGAGCACATGGTGAAAGTATGGACAATTAACTTTGGTCATAGAGGTTTTTAGTAACAAATGCAAAAAGTTTTTGCAGGAGAATAAAATGTTGTGGATCAAAACTTCTAATGTATGTTTTGTGAGAGGGTGGAAGAGAGGTTGCTAGCACAGTTTTAGCAGCGTTGGTACTAGCTTCACCATCTGCAGCAAAATGTGAAATGTTTTCCTGTTTTTATTAAAAGCTACTGACTTTGCTACCTTCAGTTGATGTAAGGACTTCAGTATGTAAAGTGCTATTGGTTCAGAAAGGAAGAAGTTGGTATGCTGCAGGAAACCTGATTTTGGATCAGATACATAAAGTTTGAATCAAAAATCTGTTCATTGCTACCTCTACAGCCCCAGAAAACTTTTATGTCTCTATGAACCTTACATTTACCATCTATAAACAGGAAAAGTAATATTCATGGCAGTTTTGGAGAGAAGATTCAATCCTAGAATATAATTGACACTCTATAACTGCAAATGTCCCTATTGCCAAAAATATGTCATAAAATCGTCTTCTGAGCCTACCTTAAGGAATGCAAAGAAATAAAACATTTTTTTATTTTTAATTTATATGATTAATTCCAAAGAAGTTTGACAAACAATGTACTGCCTGGGTTGTACTGCCTGGATTGGTTACTTGCTGATAGATGCTTCAGAAACTGGGTGGGCTTAATCCTATATCTGATCCCAGCCAGCTGCTGAGGAAACAGGAAAAAAGTCCAAGTGTCAAACTTGGAGGTTATCAAGTGAAGGTTTGATGTCTACAACTTGGTGGGGAGGAAGGAATTGGATAAAAAAAGCCTGAGTGGATAATGGATGTTGAAAATTATTCAAAATGTAAACATGTAGCATGGTGACACATTTTTGTTGGAAATCCTAATTAAAGGTTCTCTTAAACAATGGGATTTTCAGCTAAAGAGGAAAATTAGTGAAAATGCTTTCAAAATTAGATTTCACATGGCATTATTTACATACCAAAATTAGTGAGAATATATCCTAAAGTAACCAAATTATCTCTCTTTGATGAAAAAGTAAAATCTAGTAAATAAGCAAAAAAAAATTTCTGGATATGAAAATCATCTAAGATGTGATATAGCTGTGGAAGACAAAATAAAGCTAAAGCATCATAAAACTTAAGGATAAGACAACAATTCAAAATTACATAGAATTATTTGATAAATTTATTAGAAACAACACGTTAACATATTAACACCCCACACAAATTCATTGCTCATATATTACATATTCACTGGTTCAAATAGAGTAAGCAATGAGGCTTTTGTACCTTATATTATTTTTTGTTGTTGATGTTTCAATCACAGCAGCCACTGGAATATACCAAAGATAAGGATTCTGTGTTATCTTAATAGGAATTTGTTCTTAGTTTGAAACATCCAGAAGTCAGGAAAATCCTGCTACTCTCAGTTAAAGTATTTTCCCAATCATTGGTTGAAGATATCTAATTGAAAGGAAGGGAAAAACAGTAAAATCAATAGCCCAATAAATTATAAGTAGATGAGGGTGAGGTACATCCCTATCTAGATCACTGTAGTATATTCAATCTTTATCAGAGTGCTGGAAATATAGAAGGATCTTCAAGGAACATTTGCTAAATGAAAAAAAAAAATGTACGAAAAAGTATGTATGGTTTCTCTGTGGCAGGATCATAAGAGCTACATTGATGAAAAATTCTTACCTACTTCCCTGTATTGTATTTCTACTCTTTCACTATGTCAGCAACAAACTATGGCTATTGCCCTAAAAGCAAAGCTGCCAGATATGAAATCCTAAATTGAAAACACACCAATTTGAGGATGAGCTATCCAGATCTGCATGGTGGTATGAACAAACACAACTGTGTATTCTCTCTTTCCCAGAGGAGATAGAGCAGCATTGGGTAGATGTGAGAGTTAAGAGTGAAAAGAATTAAGAACCACTTTTTATACTCCAACCCTGGAATAAACCTCACAGCATCAAAGGGAGGCAAATATATGAACTTATCCTGTTGTATGAAGGTTATTGGATAATGAGTGAATCTATTTCTACTACGACTCCCACCCATTTTGGGACAGTTTGGTTCAACAGCTTAATAGATGTGTCCTACCCGAGAAACTGTATGATTTGTGTACAATTCTTCCTTTCCTCCCCACCTGGCCACTTGAGGTGGAGAATCTTCTCCACCTAATTATGTTGGTGAATTGAGAGAGATACAAGGAGGACACAAAGTTAGTGGAGGGGGTAAGAGAGGATCTCCGAGGCAAGTTGAAAGGACTTGCATCCAAAGAATCAGGAAAGGAACCACTCTAGGAATCAGAAGAGAGATTCGTTAGAGCAGAATATGCATCTCCCACTCTTAATTCTAGAGTGGAGAAAACTTCTACACTCTCCAGGGGAGAAAAGCATGGGACAAATAAATATAGGCTCTTCTTGCCTCTTTTCCTCTTTCTCAAGGAGAAAGTGTACCCAAACAGGGTCTGGTAGTGAGCTTGGAAATTAGAAATTGTCTGTGAGCATGAATCACCCTATTCTGGGCTCCTTCTGTTTTATCAATGATTGTCTAGTATCTTCTTCCTCATTACAAAAAGATTACAATTGCTGGCTCTGAATTTTTGGGTAAGTTCATACTATGCATGGAATTGGGTGTTTGGAAGTCCAATTTTGCCTAGAGAGTCACGATTTCTCCAATAAATCTGATCTGTAAGAAAAGATGATATTTCAATCTACCATCTGTTTGACTCTTGTTTTTACTTCCAAATTGGATATGAATTTAAAAGTGGGCTGGACAGAGAAGAGACTGATTAAATATAACCCTTTTATTGTAGTACCTGTCTAATTTTTCACCTCTCACATTTGCCATACTTCACTGGGGGTAGAGTATACTTCACCATCCCATTTAAATTGGGTTTGGTCATATTATTGCCTTAGTGAGTGAGATATGAAAGTAGTGATAGTGGGCTGTTATGTGTTTCCTATTCTCCTCCTGGATTTCTACTAACCACCATTAGAAGAGCAGAACCCAATTAGCTACTGAGCCTGCTCCCCTTGGAGCAGACTTGAACTCATCATACTGCTGTGCTGGGCTGCCCCATTGACCCTGCGCATTCATGAGAAAATAAATGTTTTGTTATTTTAAGTCAATAAGAATATAAGGTTGTTTACAATGCAATTAAAACAAAGAGCCCAGAACCTCAGAGGCAATGCCAAGGAATTGCCAGGGAATCAAATGCGTACTAACAAGCTAGTTCCAGTTGCTGCTCCTGCCAAAAAACAAAGGAGAAGAGAAGCAGACATCTCTCTTCCCAGCACCAAATGGTGAACAATCACCTAGAAAAATTGTCCTTTTTTTGTGGGCTGGAGATTTGAATCTTAGAGCCAGGACAGGACTGAGAAAAGGAGAAAGACAGACTGATGTGGAATACTTTTTTTACAGGATGATGTGTTATATCTTTTTTTTTTTTTTTACATCTTTATTGGAGATGATTGCTTTACAATGGTGTGTTAATTTCTGCTGTATAACAAAGTGAATCAGCTATACGTATACATATATCACTATATCTCCTCCCTCTTGCATCTCCCTCTCACCCTCCCTATCCCACCCCTCTATTTGGACACAAAGCACTGAGCTGACCTCCCTGTGCTATTCTGCTGCTTCCAACTAGCTATCTATTTTACATTTAGTAGTGTATATATGTCCATGCCACTCTCTCACTTCGTCCCATCTTACCCTTCCCCCTCCCTGTGTCCTCAAGTCCATTCTCTACATCTGCATCTTTATTCCTGTCCTGCCCCTAGGTTCTTCAGAACCATTTTTTTTTTCTTTTAGATTCCATATATATGTGTTAGCATACGGTGTTTGTTTTTCTCTTTCTGACTTACTTCATTCTGTATGACAGTCTCTAGGTCCATCCACCTCACTGAAAAGAACTTAATTTCATTCCTTTTCATGGCTGAGTAATATTCCATTGTATGTATGTGCCACATCTTCTTTATCCAGTCATCTGTCGATGGACACTTAGGTTGCTTCCATGTCCTGGCTATTGTAAATAGTGCTGCAATGAACATTGTGGTACATGTCGCTTTTTGAATTATGGTTTTCTCAGGGTATATGCCCAGTAGTGGGATTGCTGGGTCATATGGTAATTCTATTTTTAGTTTTTTAAGGAACCTCCATACTGTTCTCCATAGTGGCTGTATCAATTTACATTCCCACCAGCAGTGCAAGAGGGTTCCCTTTCTCCACACCCTCTCCAGCATTTATTGTTTGGAGATTTTTTGATGATGGCCCTTCTGACTGGTGTGAGGTGATACCTCACTGTAGTTTTGATTTGCATTTCTCTAATGATTAGTGATGTTGAGCATCCTTTCATGTGTTTGTTGGCAATCTGTACATCTTCTTTGGAGAAATGTCTATTTAGGTCTTCTGCCCATTTTTGGATTGGGTTGTTTGTCTTTTTGATATAGAGCTGCATGAGCTGCTTGCATATTTTGGAGATTAATCCTTTGTCAGTTGCCTCATTTGCAAATATTTTCTCTCATTCTGAGGGTTGTCTTTTCATCTTGTTTATGGTTTCCTGTGAAATGAAAAAGCTTTTAAGTTTCATTAGATCTCATTTGTTTATTTTTATTTTATTTCCATTTCTCTGGGAGGTGGGTCAAAAAGGATATTACTGTGATTTATGTCATAGAGTGTTCTGCCTAGGTTTTTCCTCTAAGAGCTTTATAGTGTCTGGCGTTACCTTTAGGTCTTTTATCCATTTTGAGTTTATTTTTGTGTATGGTGTTAGGGAGTATTCTAATTTCATTCTTTTACATGTAGCTGTCCAGTATTCCCAGTGCCACTTATGGAAGAGGCTGTCTTTTCTCCATTGTATATTCTTGCCTCCTTTTTCAAAGATAAGGTGACCATATGTGCATGGGTTTATCTCTGGGCTTTCTATCCTGTTCCATTGATCTATATTTCTGTTTTTTGTGCCAGTACCATACTGTCTTGATTACTATATCTTTGTAGTATAGTCTGAAGTCAGGGAGCCTGATTCCTCCAGGTCCGTGTTTGTGTTTCCGTACAAATTGTGAAATGTTTTGTTCTAGTTCTGTGAGAAATGCCATTGGTAGTTTGATAGGGATTGCATTGAATCTGTAGATTGCTTTGGGTAGTATAGTCATTTTCACAATGTTGATTCTTCCAATCCAAGAACATAGTATATCTCTCCATCTGTTTGTGTCATCTTTAATTTCTTTCATCAGTGTCTTATAGTTTTCTGCATACAGGTCTTTTGATTCCTTAGGTAAGTTTATTCCTAGGTATTTTATTCTTTTTGCTGCAGTGGTAAATGGGAGTGTTTCCTTAATTTCTCTTTCAGATTTTTCATCATTAACATATAGGAATGCAAGAGATTTCTGTGTGTTAATTTTGTATCCTGCTACTTTACCAAATTCATTGATTAGCTCTAATAGTTTTCTGGTAGCATCTTTAGTATTCTCTATGTATAGTATCATGTCATCTGCAAACAGTGAGTGTTACTTCTTTTCCGATTTGGATTCATTTTATTTCTTTTTCTTCTCTGATTGCTGTGGCTAAAACTTCCAAAACTATGTTGAATAATAGCTGTGAGAGTGGGCAACCTTGTCTTCTTCCTGTTCTTAGAGGAAAGAACAAGAACAAGTTTCAGTTTTTCACCATTGAGAATGATGTTGGCTGTGGGTTTGTCATATATGGTCTTTATTATGTTGGGGTACATTCCCTCTATGCCTACTTTCTGGAGGGTTTTTATCATAAATGGGTGTTGAATTTTTTCAAAAGCTTTTTTCTGTATCTATTGAGAAGATCATATGGTTTTTCTTCTTCAATTTATTAATATGTTGTATCACTTTGGTTGATTTGCATATATTGAAGAATCCTTGCATCCCTGGAATAAACCCCAGTTGATCATGGTGTGTGATCCTTTTAATGATCCCTTTAAATTCTACTTGCTAGTATTTTGGTGAGGATTTTTGCATCTATGGTCATCAGTGATATTGTTTTGTTTTGTTTTGTTTAATTTAATTTTATTTATTTATTTTTATACAGCAGGTTCTTATTAGCTATCTGTTTTATACATATTACTGTATATATGTCAATCCCAATCTCTTAATTCATTCCACCACTACCTCCCCTGCTTTTTTATAGATATGGTACATATATACAATGGAATATTACTCAGCCATAAACACCAATGAAATTGGGTCATTTGTAGGGACGTGGATGGAAATGGAGACAGTCATACAGAGTGAAGTAAGTCAGAAAGAGAAAAACAAATATTGTACATTAATGCATATATGTGGAATCTAGAAAAATGGTACAGATGAACCAGTTTGCAGGCAGAAATAGAGATACAGATGCAGAGAACAATGTATGGACGCCAAGGGAGGAAAGTGGGGGGTGGTGTGATGAATTGGGAGATAGGGATTGACATATATACAGTAATATGCATGAAATAGATAACTAATAAGAACCTGCTGTATAAAAAATAAATAAAATAAAATTTAAAAAATTCCTTTTATAAAAATAAATAGTATTTTATATTTAATAACTATTGTGAAATGGTTAAATTTTGATCTGAGATAATATGTATATAAACCTTGAAATTAAATAAAGCTTGAGAAAGGAAATAAAAAAGACAGATACATCATGTAGAGGAAATATAAAATTCTTCCCATAACTCAGAAAGCTCAGTATATTACTTTAGTATAATTTTCTTACTTTTAATTGTAAATGTAGGAATGCTATTGAAACATATTAAGAGCTTATATGAAGTAACTGTATTCATTTTCAGTGTTCTCAATTTAAGCTACATATTTTTCCTGTCAGTTCTTTACTTTTGCTGCACAAGTTCATATAGTTTTGTTGCTACATTTCAGATCAGAGGTGCCAAATACTCGTGTAACATCTGTGAAAATAGCCCCTCTTAAATAGTATAAAACCAAGATAAGAGACTGTGTAACATTTTCAAGTATATGAGACACAAGAGGTCATCTCTAGAGTTTTTTTTAAAGGGTGAACAAAACCTCACAGCTACCAAGTTTTGCTGCCATGCTAAAAGTCACACAGCTGGTATACAAGTAATAGAGGCAGGGGTAAGAACCAGGTTTAATAACTATTAGTGATTTCTCTTTTCACTATATCATCATCTTCAGTCTTCAAATTCACCCCTTTGAGAAAACACATCTTAAATAGAAAATATTATGTTAGTCAATATTAATCTTTAGAATTATTTACATTATAATATTGTCTTATATTGAGATGAATGATTTGTTTTATATTGATAAGTTAACCACACACACACACACACACACACACACACACACACACACTCAGATGTAACCTGAATTCGGCTATATTGCTATGTAGAAGAAAGAGCCCAGAATTTGGAGTCAGACATGCCTGGATTCAAATTCTGCTGTATCATTCTATGATCTTATTAAATTTCTTTTTTGTTTGTTTCTCTCCTCCTTCCCTTACTCCTTCTTTACCCCTCTCTATTTCTCCCTTGTTTCCTCCCACATTCTCTTCTTTTCTTCCTTCCTTCCTTTCTGAATAATTTAGCCAAAAAAACCATTAGGTACCCCAAATTGAGAAAGGGGACCTGGCTTGACAGGGGTTGGAGCCCCAAGAGAGAAAAGTGAGTGAGAAGGGTCCAGCAGGGTCAAGAATTCAGATACGCACAGGAAGACTTAGCAATAAGTATATACTGTATGTTGAGGATAATAGGAGTTAGGTTTCTCACAATAGGAGAAAATGTAGCTAGCTTACATTGCCCATCCTCCCTTGCAGTTAGGTGCAGTCATGTGAAATGTGGGCTGAAAGGATACCTGTCACTTAAAACCTCCAAGTGTTTTCATATATTCTTTTTCTTTTCAACTGCCTAGAATGGATACAAAGCCCAGAACAAACCTAAAAAAAGAAATTGGAAAATAAGATTAAAAATAAGAAAAGGGGGTTGTTAAAATGAGCGTTGTGCTGGAAGGGGATTGGAAATATTGGCATGCATTCACAGTTTTCAATATAGATAGAAAAATAAGACAGACAGACACAGAAATAGAGATGTAAAAGTGTGGGAGTGTGTGTGTGTGTGTGTGTGTGTGTGTGTGTGTGTGTGTGTGTGTGTATACATGGATTTCCTATCTCTGTTCACTAAGAGGACCCCAGGGCAGTGATGCTCTAGTAGCAATAGATAAACCTAGACCCATGATCTTGGTTTCTATATACTAATCCTCACTGAAAGCAACCAGAGATCCTTGAAAAAATTATTGGTCCTAGGATTAGGTCAGAAAAAGTTCAAGAAGGAAAATCTTGTTTGATATGAAAATAATGAAGTACTCAATGACGTGGGAACATGTCAAAAAGACACAGAACACAGCTTTAGGGCCACATCTGGGAAAATTTATGGTATCTTATTATGGATCATTTTGAGTAAAATATAAAGCTACAAGTACACAATTCAATAAATAAATAAATGGATAGATTGAATGAGAGAGGGTTCTTAAAGCAGAATGACCAGTCATATACATTGAAGGAATGATGGAATTAGGATAACACCTTTTGGCAATAATCATAGCTTAGTTTACTTAGCATGACGTCTTCAAGGTTCATCTATGTTGTAATATGTCATAATTTTATTTCATTTCCAGGCTAAATAATAATACACTGGATGTATATACTACGTTTCATTTGCTTATTCATTTGTCATTGGACATATGGGTTGTTTACACCTTTTGGCTATTGTGAATAATGCTTCTTGTGGACACTGGTGTAAAAATATCTGTTTCAGTCTCTAATTTCAATTCTTTTGGGCATCTATCTAGAAGTGGAATTGCTGGATCCTATGGTAGTTCTATGTTTAATTTATTGAGGTTCCATCCTACTATTTTCCACAGTGACTGCACCATTTTATATTACCAGCAGAGATGCACAGGGTTCCAATTTCTCTACATCCTAACCAGCACTTGTTTTTTCCTTTTTTCTCTTAAGATAGTCATACTTACTTGTTTAATCTCTTGAATTCCCTAAAGTAGAAACATTTCTATAGAGCAAGATAAATTTAATAGTCCATTTCCTCTGTGATTATTATCTTTTCTGTTAATCATTTAGCAACTTATAGAACTTATCCTACTAGGCAAGCACTTCTATCAGTTATGAATAGTCCATTGCCTGAAGCTCATGAGAATCTGAATACTCATTAATGACTCTTTTACCAGGATTTGAGTGTCAGTGTCAATCTTGATGACAATATATATATACCAATGACCACTTCTGATGAACAAAACTGCATTGTATTTCATTCAATAAATACTTCTTAAGTGTCAGATACTTTGGTGCTAGGGCAAAATGGTAGATACAAAGAAAATAGTCTCTACCCATCATGGCATTTACAGACTAATGGAGACACTAATCTAACAATATGTCATCTAACGATGACATAAATAAATATGAAATTACAGCAATAATAAGAGCTATGAAGAATAGTAACCTAACAGTTCATAACCTGGTCTGAATTTTTCTTCCTTTCACGTTAAAGAAAACAAGTCTTTATTAAGTTATTTTTAATATCAGAAAAGTGAAGCTGTCATAATTTTCTTTATAGCAAATGTATAATATCAGTGTTTTGATCATTTTAAATTAAAGGCCCTTTATAATAAAATATATGAGTAAAGTGTAAACTTTACTCAAATTGAATTTATAATCCCTATGAGTTTACTGAATATGTAATGAAAGAGTGTAATAAAATTAGAAAATACTAAATTATACTGACAATTTATTGCTTTTTGTTTATGGTGTTTAAAAACAGTACACACTCCTAATATACATCGATTCCTTGGCTTGTTAGTTGCAATGTGCAATGAAACAAAATATAAAATACATGCTTGATGAACTTTCATTCATAGCTACAAGATGGCAGCTTAAGATTAGGTTTTAATTCTGATATTTAACTATCCTACAAGCAATTAGCATTACATCATAATATATCTTCAAGGCAACTTTTATATATTGAAAAAAATCAAAATAGAAGCCATTATTTGTGAACTTTTATATGAAATGTAACACTTCAGCTGGAAATAAAAAATGTGTCAATTAATCAGTATACATAGGATATCAATGTTTTTATACTGAGGGGAAAAAAAGGCTGTTTTGTGTTCAGAAAATAATGCTTCAAAAAATAATTAGTGGGAAAATCCACCATATAATGTTGTCCTTTCAGTGCCAGCACAGATCAAACAAAACTTTGCTAAAAAAGTGACTTAAAACTGAGATCTGAAAGACAAGTAAGACTTTTTACCTTGGAGAAGAGAGAACGGGAGATAAAGAAAAGGGGTTTCTAGGAAAAGGCAACAGATAGCAAAGTCCCTCTGAATGGAGGGAACATGATGAAAGAAAGCTCATTTGAGTGGGGTGAGGAGTGAGTGAACACTTGGTGCAAAATAAGTCCTCTGAGATCAGTAAGAGCCAAATTATGCGAAGCCTTGCAGTCTACATGGAAAGGTTGTGTCCTTTCATGATAAAACAATGAGAATCCATGAAAGGGTTTTAGACAAAAGATGTCTTTTAATTGTCAATGTGAGGAAGTCCGTTAGGCAGTTGGTATAACATGTCAGGTACACAAAGGAGAGGTCTAAGAGGTAGACGTGAACTTGGGAATATTAGCATTTCGTTTGTGATTAAAGCTATATGTATAAATGGGATTTCCAGGGACAGGATTAAGAATCAGAAGAAAAAGAGCCAGGGCTCAAACCTCGAAGAGCTCTAACCTTTAAATAGTTCAGATTAGCAGGAGACTGAGAGAGAAAATTAGCAAACGGTAAGACAAACAACAATAAACAAACACACACAACACAAGCAAAGATAAACCCAGGAAAAGACGGAGGTTGAAAGTAAAAAGAATGGGGTGTTTTTAGAAGGGCACAGCTAATGATCTCACAGTGTTGCATATGGCTGGGATGTCAAGTGAGGTGACAACTGGAAACCTTCCACTGGATTTAGGAACACACTGAAGTCATTGGTGGTGACTTTAGCAAGAGTTGTGGGAAGAAACCATGGAAAAGGAGACCTATTGCAGCAGAGCAAGAAGCAGTGGGAGGTTAAAAAAAAAATCACCGCTGGCAAGAGACACAATTTTTTCAAGACTTTTGGCTACGGAGACGTCTGAAATGTAGGGCAGTGCCTGGAAGTGTGTTTGTTAGAGGGAGAGGTTATTTTATTTTTGTTTAAATATTAAAGGCTTGGATTTATTTAAATGCTGATGGAGAAGGAGCTAAGTAAAATGTGGAGGAAACAACAACTGAGGCATCTAAGATCTAGAGAGAGGATAGGTTCAACGCCCAGATGGAAGATGTTCTTAGATCAGTAGGATATATATTATTTTAACAAGAAGGAATAAGGACAGCATGGGTGCATTGCAAGGAGGTTTATGGTTGAATGCTCACCCCATTTCTGGCTCTGCTTCAATATACATGACTTTGGAAATCATCCACATTTTCAGGACGTGTTTCCTTATACGAAAATTAAAGAAAAATGGTTGAATAACGTACTACTTAAATTCCCTTCAATCTTAAAATTTATTAAAGCTTTCTTATTTTCAATTCTGCCAATGCCAGAAGTTTTATATCTTGTATACCATTGGAATTTATGTGAATAGTTGGTTTGGTCTCATTTTTGGCAAATTGTGTGGTGCATAAAGATCTTGTGTGTGACATGCAGTGAATTAATAAAATATTTTTTTTCTTTTGTTCTCCCTCATCATACTTGCTGATGTGAGCAGTAGTTTGTCATGGCATTTCGACAACTACAAGGGCTAAAACTCTCAACAAAATTAAGAAACACTAGTTTCAAGGAACTTTCATCTTGGTTATAATTCTGCTTCTCTGAGGTAGGGACTTCAGACCTTACTTTTCTAAATACTTTTCAAAAACCACCTTTATTGAGGTATAAATGATATACAAAAACTGCATGTTTTTAATGTACACAATTTGGTGAGTTTAGACATATGCATACACCTGTGACACTGTTAGGATGACTGTTATAAAAACAACAACAAAAGACAAGAGTTGGCAAAGATGTGGAGAAAAAGGGACCCTTGTGCACTGGTGGTGGGGTTGTCAACTGGTGCAGCCACTGTGGAAAGCAGTATGGACGTTCCTCACAAAACTAAAAACAGAACTACCATATGACCCGGCGATTCCACTTCTGGGTGTATATCCTAGAGAACTGAAATCAGGATTTCAAAGATATATCTGTATATAACATTGCAGCACTGTTCACAATAGCCAAGTTCTTGACATATTATGAACACACAGGTCTTTTATTGTAGACTTTTAGGCATCCAAAGCTAATTAATGATTGTTTAAATTACATGGTCTTAAATGTTCTACCTGACCTCAAGTTTTTCATTGTATTTTTAAAAAGTAATAATAATAATGGTTAAATCATTTTGGAACACAAATGTAAAATTTAAGACTCTGGCTTCAACATTTCAGAAAAGGGTGAAATTATATGATTCGTGTGGACCATCACAAAAACATCAGAAGCCATCACAAAAGACATACAGTGCTGTCGGTGTGGGCTAGGTATTCTCACTTTTGCCCTTAGAGTGTTGTCCTTGCTATTGGGTCCATTTTTGAACCAGTTAAATTGGGTCCCTGTAAACACGTTCCTTACTACAAGTCCTCCTGTCAGTATCAATACTGCCCCTTATAGAGGAAGAAATGTGTCTTCCTGTCTTAATAAAATATCTGGCAGCAATGATGACAAGACTTTCCCCTAAAGCAAGGGGCTCATGACTCAGTCAGCCCTTTCTGACAAAGCAACTCTTACTCTCTATAGCTCCACCTCACACCTCTTCTTTGAATTCTCCTTCTAATCATTCTTTCCCTCAGACTTAAACACACAAAAACTACTTTGAGAAATATGATGGATAGACAGCTTATTTATTTTACTTGACATTCAAGACTCAATAGACTTTAAAATGGGTGCTGAAACACAATTTTCTTGATACCTGGTGAATAAAATTGATCAGATTACTTCCTATGAAAGAGTGTCCTTCAAATTTGCCGTCTGTTATTCTTTATTTTTTAAATTAAGACTGTGTTGAGAATTTACCTAGTTACACAGTTTCTATATTTCCATTATACCTCAAGCTACTTTTTATTTTATCTTTAAGCACACACTGTGGTTTTGAGCCACTAGTGAAAATGCCTGGAGCACTGCAGGAAAACTGACTTCCAGTATTTTCATATTTTCATTTATGGGTTGCTTCTGAACAGTTTTTGAAGAGGGTGCTGCCTGAGTCATAGTTGGTCTTGTCAGCAGCAGGTACGGATCAGGCACCAGGGGGCAGGCTTGGATCACAAAAGTTTGTCAGCACTTGATTGCTTTCAAGAGGAATAAGTGTGCGGCTGTACATACAACAGTGGTACAATCAATTTATTCAACAGATTGCATCTTCAATAAAAATAAGCCACTTTGTATCGGTTTAAAGCATTCAAGAGTTATTCATATAAAATTTTACATTTTATATTTTTGTAACATTTTAAAAAATAAACTTTCTCAATTCCAACATTGCAGCATTCTGTTTAATTTTACTCATAATATATTGATACAGATGAATTTGTTATTTAAAGATGGTAACTGCCCTCTAAATATTTACTCTAGATGACAGTTTTTTAAAAAAACTAACCAATAAATAGAAAAAACTTAATAAGATATAGGCAAAATAATTTGGAATCATAGACCTTTTAAAATATTTCATTTTGTCTTTATCCATTTTATTATGGAAAACTTAGAAATAACTTACGTGCAAAAAAAGGAAAAAATACTAAGCAGCCTTCATTCCCAGTATCCAAAGAGAACCAATGTTATCATTCAGTGTACTTCTTTTAAGATGGATTTTTAGATCAAGTTGCCTCTATCTATCCTAATCTGTCTAGCTTTTTCAAACATGGGATCAAGGCATTGTGTGGTCTGCTTCTATTTTTCCTTTAATAATTTACTGTTGACATTTTTCCTGTCATTGAATATTCTTCCACATCGTGATGTGTGACAACTTTGTAGTATTATGTTGTATCAATGTGCATAATTTATATACTCAATACTTTAGGTTATTTAGATTATTTACAACTTTTTGATAAGTTCTTTTTAAATAAAAATAAAACATATTCTTTGGTTTACCAAACAGATGGACCATAATGCATGTAGCATTTTTATTTTCAGAACATTTTTATTCATTGAGGAGAACAATATAGTTTACCTTCAAAGTAAAGATTCATTTCAGATATGGATAGTGCGCTAATTTACAGCCTTTTGAAGAAAGGTGAATCACAATTTAGAGGCCAGTTTTCGCACTCATTTTAGGTATTAGTCATCTCTTCCCTAGAGCATGCTGTTAAATCACATTTAATAACCACTTGCCAAAAGAGGTCATTTGAAATGTGGTTCCTCACTGTGACTCAGAATAGGATAAATTTACCCAGTTCCTATTATTTAAGTCATCCTTATTTGATGCCACTTAACAACACATTAATGGAATGTTTTCCCATATTTCAGGGGATGTTTCTGTGTTGATGCATGTATAGGTAAGTGTCAATGAAAACTACAGTGCTTAGAATAACTCCTGAACACATAAAAGTGAAACTATTGAGGACTATTCTGCTTTTGGAAATTACAACTCAATTTTCAAGGTGTTTGTGCTGATACAGATTGTGCAAATAATTATAAAATTATACAATCAGTGATGGCAATCAGTGTGAACTTGGGCAAGTTTTTCAAAACGTCTTTGTACCCCAGGTTCCTCTTCTGCAAAGCAGGATGGGCCAGAGCTATCTTTTGGAAAGTCACTGTGAGTATTAGAAATGTTTATTATAACTGAATCACTTTGCTGTACTGAAACTAACACAGCATTATAAATTAACTATACGTCAATAAAAAAATATAGTTAGAAAACTAGTATCTGTTTATAATGAACCTATATTGCCTGGCCCCCATTAATCCACACTGAAAGTGGGCAACGACATCATAGTGTGTAACATTCAACTGCCCCAAAGTCTCATGTTCATTAACAGGAGCCAGGCTGAGCCTTACTCTTGATGTAAACCTTCTCTCCCCATCAAGATCAAGAGTAAACCCAGGCATTTCTAGATTTTCAACCCCAACTTCAATGGTCACTAGAGGATCCACAAACCAGAGTTAAGACCAGCCTTCACAGACCTCTTTGCCTACATTAACAATGGTCAAATGTTACTGGTGGGAATGTAAAATGGGGCAGTCATACTGAAATAAAGTTTCACAGTTTTACATAATGATAGACATAGAGTTACCACACAGCCCAGCATTTCCACTCCCTGTTATATGCCCCCCCAAAATAGAAACATACATCCACACAAAAATTTGGACATGAATGTCCATAACACCATGATTCATAATAGCACAAAAATGGAAACAACCTGAATCTATCACCTGATGAATGGATTATAAAAATGTATTATATCCATAAAAAGGAGTCTTATTTAACAATAAAAAGGAATGAACTACAGATAGATTCGACAGATTGGATGGACCTTGAAAACATTATGCTAAGGGAAAGAAACCAGTAAAAAATACCACATATTTTATGATTCCATTCATATGGAATATCCAGAATGGGCAAATGCATAGAGACAGAATGTAAGCTAAGGTTGCCTATGGCTGGGAATGGGGAGGTAGGGAGGAAGATTGAGGAGTGAATGTTAATGGGTTCAGAGTTTCTTTTTGGGTTGAAGAAAATGTTCAAAAATTGCACTGTGGTAATGGTTGAATAACTCTGTGAGTATACTAAAAACCATGGAATTGTACACGTTAATTGTATGATATATTAATTATTTCTCAATAAAGATATTGGACTTAGCCAACCCTCCCCACCCTTCATCCTCCACATTCAGGGCTTCCCCAAAACTCTCCTGAACTATTTATCAGGACAGATCTTATTATATTCTTTACTCCTGTTATTCCAGGTACCACAAAAACTCCCAGAATGGCAGGTCACCCTTTACTTCCTCATTTTAATCACTATAAGACTCTGCATATGTCCTATTCCCTCACTCCTGCCTTACTAAATACTCCATTGCCTTCTTGCTTTAAGTAAACCCTGGTTCTCCCCTAAAAGCATTTTTTTTTCCTAACACTCTCAACTAGTGGCTGTTTCTTCTCCCATAGACTTCATTCTAGTAGGTCTGGAGGTGAGGAGAATGTTTTCTTTGCCCTTCATTTCTATTTTTAGAACTTTCTCTTTTTATTTCCTAAAATTCCTAATCTTGAATCTTATGTCTTTGGATTATATTAATTAACTTTCTTATATCACTATCTTCCACCAAAGTTGTTCTGGGTTTCTTAACAATTTTAGTTTATGGTTCACTGACAGTCTTTCTCCCAGGCACTTTTATCTTAATTCTTGATGATTTGGATAGCTACAAAAATGATCATTTCAATATATTGGCCTCCAAGTTCTACTATTTATTCTCCACTATTCTACCCCAGCTACATATTCCCACGATCCTGTCCAGATCTCACTGTCCAATATGGTAGCCACCAGCCACATGTGACCACTGATCACTTGAAATGTGGCTAGTCTGAACTGAGATATGCTGAAAGTGTAAAATGTACACTGGATTCCTAATACTAATAAGAATGTGATATATATCACATTAATTTTATACTAACTGCATATTGCAGTGATGATATTTCATCTGTATTGAATTAAGTAAAATATATTAGTAAAATAATTTTAGCCTTTCTTCTTACTTTATTAAAAATGTAGCTACTAGAAAAATGTAAACCCACATGTGGCTTTTATTTGTGGCTCACATCATATTTCTATTGGGTAGTACTGCCCTAGGCCTTGGCATTACTAATAACTGCAATGACCCTATTATTCCAGTTTCATGCATTCAGCTCTTCATGTCACTTCCTGTCTTTAATGTCACCACCACCTCTAGTGCCCAAACTTTAAGACTTACTCAACCATACTTTGATCTCCAACCGACTGATTCTATGATTCTTTCCCTTTCATTCATTACTTTAATCTCATTGTTTTTCTCTTTCTATGCAGCCTAAACTCTTTGGACAACGATTATAATAACTGCCTGTATTACCTTGTTCTTCTCTCCCTTCATCGAACTTACTTGCCACGCCCAACCCTGGTGCCCACTTTCTCCTCCAAGTCTCAGTACAGCTGAATATGACTGGATAATAACACATTACCATGTAGTATCATCATGTTATTCCTGGAACATGCCAGGAGCACTGCCATCACTCTTCCAGAAATGCATTTCTCCTAGATATTTCCATGGCTAACTCCTTCACCCTCCTCATGTCTTTGTTCAGATTTAACTTTTCTAATGAAAATTATTCTGATCACTCTAAAGTTGCAATCTTCACCTCCTTCCAAACTCTCTGAATTGTCCTTAAACCACTCTGTTTTTATTCTTTTTGTTTTTTTTGCTGAATTATTTTCCTTTTATCAAAGTGAAATATACTTAATATTGTTGAATGTAATCTCCACAGGAGCATGGATCTTGTTTTGTTCCATATGGAGGCCAAATTTCTGGTGCAATGACTGCCAGAGTATGGTGCTCAACAAATATTAATTGAATAAATGACTTAATAAATAAAAATTATTTTTCAAATGTAAATCTAATATTCATGTCACCAAAGATCACACACATTTAAAATAATATGTTCCTATTTTAAAACAGCTTGTCTACACTTTTTCTACTTGCTTCAGGGCAATAAGCAAACAATTATGTATTTTTTCTCCATTTCCCTCTTGAACTCACAGGTAGGCACAGTGACTGAGATATTTGGAAACACTGACAGGGCCACATACAAAAAGTATTAATATAAATGATAAAGTATGATTATAACTCTAAGGAGCAATAGACCACAGTTATACAACCAGTGTATTAATATACATTCAGTAGATCGACTAAAAAGGATATTCCTTCATGACTTTCAAAAAGAACTGAAGGATAAAATACATGCTTTTCATTTGGAAATTTTAAGATACCTACAGCCACAATTGTAACTGCTGATTAAAAAAAAAACGCTTTATACAAATTTCCTGAAATTTTCATGGAAGTTTATATTCACTAAATAATACCTTTAAAAAAAAAGTTACATGAATTGTCTGTATAAAAAAAGATGACATGTCACGTTTGCTTAGAATGAGGTTTGTAAAGGATAAATATGGGATAAATAGCATTTTGTTTCTTTCCTGGGTAAAATCCCCTATTTCTCCACAACACCTACAGGACTGACTCAACTGCATGACGTCTTTGGTCCTTAGATCTGTCCCCTGCCTACATCTGCCACCTTACTGCGGTCACAGTCCCCTCCTCTCCTGCAGTGAAAACATTATCTTTCCATTCTATCTTACATTTTTTATCTTTAACTATTTTTAAGTTCCAGGATAATCCTGGGAACTTTGAGTTTCACAAATTTTCCCTGGTGCAGAAATACCATAAATGGAAATATCATACAAATGTGAGATTGTATCACTCTATCATCAGGACACAAAGGAGCTTTCTTTGAAATCTATAAAGACAAGGAGTTAGTGGTTGTGCAGGTGTAAATCAGATGATGTGATTTGTCAGTGCAGTTCTTTGTATTCAACACTCTCTTAACATATTTTAATCTTAAAGAAAGAGGTTCCAAATACAGACAGCCATTACTTTTAATTTAACCATTCAGGGTAGCTGACCTCTAAACAGGGAAATACTTGAGAAGACTTTTGTTTTATTTGTTTGCATATTTTAATTTTGCTTATATATTTATTTGTATTCTCTGTGTGGAAAAAAAAATATTTTTAATGGGTCATTTTGCCCAGCTTTATCTTTAAAAGATAAAAAGAGAAATAACTGATTACAGTGTTATTTTTATAGCTCCCTTCTATTAAAAATTATAAAATAACATTCTATTAAAATGATGAAGAAAACTATACCAAATAAATATGATTGTTATGTGAACACAAACTGGTAGGCAATCAACATGAGATGGGAATTATTAAGTCAATTAAAATATTTAATCTAAGTTGCATAAGTCAGTGGTTGTATGTTTAAAATGGAGTTGTCAGAAATAACTCTATTATTTTAATTTTTGATTGATGTATAAGTTGTAACAATCTAATTTTCTAACTTCATATTTCAAATATTAATTGACAATTAAATTGAAGTCAAACCCTCACATGTGGAACTGCTGAGAGTTCAAAAATATCATTTTTTCCACAAAAAGTGTTTCAAAATGTCATATACTCAATTTAAAAAATGTATCTACCATGCTAGTTTATAATATATGAATAAACATAGTAACAAAATGTAGTATATATTTTAATTTTTAATTTAGAAGAAATATTTTCATTATTAAACATAATTTCTGTGTTTTTTATATCTCTTAACCCCCATGTCTTCCCTGACAGCAACCCCCATCACACACAAATATATTGACAATCTTTCCCTCAAACCTCAGTGCATTTGGTACCTTTATAATACTGACTAATATAAAAGGAACAGAATTCCTCAAGTAGTTCATGGTAGAGAAAATATAATTAAAAATGGAAGCACAAAAAATTAAAGTTTCAACAGAAAGAGAATTTTTTTTGCTTCCTAAGGCTCATAAATATCTCTTGTTCATTTTCAGTAATAGTCATCAAATCAAGGGCATTCTCTAAGTGAAGTCACCATAGGAGTTAAAAAAACACACTCCAAGCTTGTGAGGACCTGTCTGAATGATTTTATTAATAAGTAGGATGTGTCACCACCAACGTTGGCTTGATGTGAAATTGAGTTCGAAATGACACATATTTCCCGTGTTCTCCAGTTAACCAGAGATTTCTTTTGGGCTTTCCCTTTTTTTTTCCTGTCATCTGTAGAAGAAAGAATAAAACAAGGGACTCCAGAAGACACCTGAAGAAGCAGAAACAATTGTCTTATCTCATTCAAAATGCATTCTCGCTGCTGTTCCAGCCACATCCAAGAAGGTCTGCTTAGGTCCTCCTAGTAAGAACTGGCTGAGGAACTCTGGAGCCATGAAAGAGCATTGGAGGCCTTTCTGCTTCAGGCAGAGGAGGACTTACAGAGACATAGACTATGATGGTATAGATGGTATAAAATATATAGTAAACCTATAGTATAATAAAATGTTTGACTGCTGGTAGATGAAGACAAAACAAAATATTCTTACCTCTGTATGGCTAATCAAGGAAAAAAGAAAGAACTAAAACGTTAATTACATTTGTTCGGGGGGGGGCAGATATGTATATGTAAATTGTATGTTTGTGTCTATTATTTATTTTTATAATTTTGTGAGTTATGATTATCAAAAAGGGGAGTGGTTTGAAACCAGACTTCTGAATGGTGGATCCATGACCTCCTGCCTTTTGAAGAAAGTCAAAATTGCCACCTTTTTATACCTAGTCACCCTGGCTCATTTGTATGAATAGATCCCCTCAGGATAATTTCTTTCTATAAAAAAATTAATTCTGGCATAATATACAGTCCCATTTTCCTTAGTCCCATCACACACACTCTCATACTCTCACACACACACTCACACACAAGTGATGAGGCTTGAGTGAGGCAATAGGATGTGAAGTTATACATATGCTGAAGCGATGAGGTAAGAGAGAAATTCTTTGTACAGAGAAAACAATAGGCAGAGAGGTCACCAATTTCAGGACCACTATCTGCTGCCATACTCTGCTCAGATAGTTCAAACCAAGGCTGCAACATGAACTCACTATAGCCCCTGGTGACATGGGACATCAAAATAAAATTTGATTACTCCATCAGAAATTGCATTTCTGGAGGATTCTGAAAAAGTGTGCCAGAAAGGAAAAGGGAAAAGTTGTTTATTATGACAATTTTCTTGTATGTCTAATTGATGTACTTGTAAGGATAAGCATCACCTGTGTGTCAAAAAGTGATGGTCCAAAGTTTATATTAAAGACTAGATCATAGCATTATACCTGCAGTTAGTGGAATCATGATAGTATTCATATAATTGAGACAGTCTTCTCTGGGGTTAGATTTTTAACATAAGAAATTAAACATATATTTGTTTATCAAAAACAATTCTGGAGTTTTAGAGTAGCCTGAAGTAAAAGGAAAACATCACCTTCATACTTTTATCTTTGTAGGTGGGACATATGAAATATAAATTATATTGTCCATTTCACATTGTTTCTTTCTTGATAAGAAAATAGTACTGATGAGAAAATTTGTCTTATAATTTTTTTCTGAAGAAAACGTGATTCTCTAGGTGTAGAAACAAATGATTAATTACCACCTACACACTACCACCTAGTTATTTTTATTTTATTTTTTTTAAAGTCCTTGCCCTGGTAGAGCTTACATTCTAAGGGGGGCAGATAAACAAACTTTTTTTTTTTTTTTTTTTTTTTTTTTTTGCGAGGGCTTTCTCTAGTTGTGGCAAGTGGGGGCCACTCTTCATCATGGTGCGCGGGCCTCTCACCATGGCGGCCTCTCTTGTTGCGGAGCACAGGCTCCAGACGCGCAGGCTCAGCACCCAGTTATTTTGAAAATCAAAATGCTCCCTCCCATGGCTCAGATTTTCCACACTGGAAGGAATTCCATCCATTGACTTGAAGAAGAATAATAGTCTAAAGAATTATCAAGAAAGATGCCAATCAATCCATTTGAAAATACTATTTGATTTCTGATTTTGCTTTCCAAGGGAATTTATCTGCCCTTCACCCCTCAAACACACACACCCTATTCTAGAAATCAAGTATATGATCAAACATGTTGAAAAATAAAATAATTTTTCAGGAGTCTATGATCAGATAGTAAAACAAAGCTTTCAAATAAGTCTATCAGGATGAATTTCACTGAGGATTTCCATAATAACCTAAAATAGGAAGTCATGGCATAAAAGTACCCTTTAAAAAAATACTTCCTTCCCCTTTAATTCCATTATTTGTTATATTATTTTTGTGCTGAATTTATCTACTTTCTAATAGATTTGATATGTGCTGTGGTTAGGGTTCTAACTGGGGTTAAGTCCTGAGGCTAGGAAGATGATGAAATTTCAAAGGAGTCGTGATCTTGTAAATCACTATCACAGCATCTTTAGGAGAGGCAGTGTGCTGTTGTGCATTTCATATATCATCCAAGACAGTGTTTGGACTCATTACAGGCTACGTATAAACTGTAGAATATCAATCACTGACTTCTTATTTCTTCTTAAATTAAAAAGAAATGTGTTTTACAAACATTAAGAGGCTAAAGTGAACATTTCCCCCATGTATATATTGCAAAGACAATTTGCTGAAAAGCAGAGTTGGTGTTTAGTAACATTGCTTTAGTGATTAACAGGCATTCATTAAAGGAAATTTTCGTAACTTGATACTTTCATATTTTCTGTAATATTTACTTAATGGACAGGTATATTTACCAAGGGTATCTTAGGGAATGGACGTGGTAGACAAGAGCAAAAAATAATGGGGGACCTTCAAGATGGCAGAGGAGTAAGACATGGAGAACACCTTCCTCGATACAAATACATCAAAAATACATCTACATGTGGAACAACCCCTACAGAACGCCTACTGAACGCTGGCAGAAGACCTCAGACCTCCCAAAAGGCAAGAAACTCCCCACGTACCTGGGTAGGGCAAAAGAAAAAAGAAAAAGCAGAGACAAAAGAATAGGGAAAGGACCTGCACCTTTGGGATGGAGCTGTGAAGGAGGAAAAGTTTCCACACACTAGGAAGCCCCTTCACTCATGGAGACGGGAGGTGGCGGGGGGAAATCTTTGGAGGCACAGAGGAGAGCGCAACAACAGGGGTGCAGAGGGTAAACCGGAGAGATCCCCGCACAGAGGATTGGTGCCAACCAGCACTCACCAGCCTGAGAGGCTTGTCTGTTCACACCCTGGGACCAGTGGGGGCTGGGAGCTCAGGCTTGGGCTTCAGAGGTCAGATCCCAGGGAGAGGACAGGGGTTGGCTGCGTGAAAACAGCCTGAAGGGGGCTAGAGCGCCACAGCTAGCTGGGAGGGAGTCTGGGTAAAAAGTCTGGAAATGCCTAAGAGGCAAGAGACCATTGTTTCAGGGTGTGCGAGGAGAGGGGATTCAGAGCACCACCTAAAAGAGCTCCACAGATAGCCGCGGCTATTAGTGCGGACACCAGAGACTGGCATGAAATGCTAAGGCAGCTGCTGCAGTCACCAAGGAGCCTGTGTGCAGCACAGGCCACTATCCACACCTCCCCTTCCAGGAGACTGTGCAGCCCACCACTGCCAGGGTCCCTTGATCCAGGGACAAGTTCCCAGGGAGAACACATGGCACGCCTAAGGCTGTTGCAACGTCATGCTTACCTCTGCCGTCACAGGCTAGCATCGCATTCTGTACCCCTCCCTCCCCCCAGCCTGAGTGAGCCAGAGTCCCCTAATCAGCCGCTCCTTTAACCCCCTCCTGTCTGGAAGGGGAACAGAAGGCCTCAAGCAACCTACACACAGAGGCAGGGCCAAATCCAAAGCTGAACCTCAGGAGCTGTGGGAACAAAGAAGAGAAAGGGAAATTTCTCCCAGCAGCCTCAGGAGCAGTAGATTAAATCTCCACAGTCAATTTGATGAATACCTTAATAGAAAACGAATCATCCCAAAATTGAGACAGAGGACTTTGGGAGCAACTGTAGACTTGGGAGCAACTGTAGACTTAGGGTTTGCTTTCTGCATCTAATTTGTTGCTGGTTTTATGTTTATCTTAATTTAGTATTTAGAGTTTATTATCATTGGTAGAATTGTTTATTGATTTGGCTGCTCTCTTCCTTTTTTTTAATATATATATTTTTTTCCTTTTTCTCTTTTTGTGTGTATATGCATGCTTCTTTGTGTGATTTTGTCTGCATAGCTTTGCTTTTAACATTTTTCTTAGGGTTCTGTCTGTCCATTTTTACTTGTTTTTTAGTATAGTTTTAGTGCTTCTTATCATTAATGGGTTGTTTTTTTTTTGGTTTGGTTGCTCTCTTCTTTCTTTCTTTCTTTTTTTTTTCTTCCCTTTTCTTCTGAGCTGTGTGGCTGACAGTGTCTTGGTGATTTGGCTGGGTGTCGGGCCTGAGCCTCTTAGGTGGGAGAGCCAAGTTCAGGACATTGGTTCACCAGAGACCTCCCAGCCCCACATAATATCAAATGGTGAAAGGTCTCCCAGAGATCTCCATCTCAATGCTAAGACCCAGCTCCACTCAACAACGAGCAAGATACAGTGCTGGACACCCTATGCCAAACAACTAGCAAGACAGGAACACAACCCCACCCATTAGCAGAGAGGCTGCCAAAAATCACAATGAGGTCACAGACACCCCAAAACACACCACCAGACACGGTGCTGCCCACCAGAAAGACAAGATCCAGCCTCATCCACCAGAACACAGGAACCAGTCCCCTCCACCAGGAAGGTTACAAAACCCACAGAACAAACCTTAGCCACTGGGGGAAGACAACAAAAACAATGGGAACTAGGAACCTGCAGCCTGTGAAAAGGAGACACCAAACACAGTAAGTTAAGCAAAATGAGAAGATGGAAATACACAGCAGATGAAGAAACAATGTAAAAACCCACCAGACAGAAAAAATGAAGAGGAAATAAGCAGTCTACCTGAGAAAGAATTCAGAGTAATGATAGTAAAGATGATCTAAGTCTTGGAAATAGAATGGAAAAATACAAGAAACATTTACAAGGACCTAGAAGAACTAAAGAGTAAACAAACAATGATGAACAACACAATAAATGAAATTAAGAATTCTCTAAAAAGGAAACAACAGCAGAATAACTGAGGCAGAAGAACGGATAAGTGACCTGGCTGATAAAAGAGTGGAAATAACTACTGCAGAGCAGAATAAAGAAAAAAGAATGAAAAGAATTGAGGACAGTCTCAGAGACCTTTGGGACGATATTAAACGCACCAACATTGGAATTATAGGGGTCCCAGAAAAAGAAGACAGAAACAAAGGGACTGAGAAAATATTTGAAGAGATTATAGTGGAAAATATCCCTAATATGGAAAAGGAAATCGTCAATCAAGTCCAGAGAGTCCAGGAAGCACAGAGAGTCACATCCAGGATATATCCAAGGAGAAACACGCCAAGACACATATTAATCAAACTATCAAAAATAAATACAAAGACAAAATATTAAAAGCAGCAAGGGAAAACCAACAAATACATACAACGGAATCCCCATAAGGTTAACAGCTGATCTTCCAGCAGAAACTCTGCAAGCCAGAAGGGAGTAGCAGGACACATTTAAAGTGATGAAAGGGAAAAACCTACAACCAAGATTATGCTACCCAGCAAGTGTCTCATTCAGATCTGACAGAGAAATTAAAACCTTTACAGACAAACAAAAGGTAAGAGAATTCAGCAACACCAAGCTAGCTTTACAACAAATGCTAAAGGAACTTCTCTAGGCAGGAAACACAAGAGAAGGAAAAGACCTACAATAACAATGCCAAAACAATTAAGAAAATAGTAATAGGAACATACATATCAATAACTCCCTTAAAAGTAAATGGATTAAATGCTCCAAACAAAAGACATAGACTGGCTGAATGGATACAAAAACAAGACCCATACATATGCTGTCTACAAGACACCTACTTCAGACTGAGGGCCACATACAGACTGAAAGTGAGGGGATGGAAAAAGATATTCCGTGAAAATGGAAAACAAAAGAAAACTGGAGTAGCAGGTCTCATATCAGACAAAATAGACTTTAAAATAAAGACAAGAGAAAAAGAAGGACACTACATAATGATCAAGGGATCAATCCAAGAAGAAGATATAACAGTTGTAAATATTTATGCACCCAACATAGGAGCACCTCAATACATAAGGCAAATGCTAACAGCCATAAAAGGGGAAATCAACAGTAGCACAATAATAGTAGGGGACTTTAACTCCCCACGTTCACCAATGGACAGATCATCCAAAATGAAAATAAATAAAGAAACACAAGCTTTAAATCACACATTAAACAAGATGGACTTAATTGATACTTATAGGACATTCCATCCAAAAACAACAGTATACACTTTCTTCTCAAGTGCTCATGGAACATTCTCCAGGATAGATCATATCTTGGGTCACAAATCAAGCCTTGGTAAATTTAAGAAAATTGAAATCATATCAAGTATCTTTTCCGACCACAATACTATGAGGATAGATATCAATTAGAGGGAAAAAAAAAACCTGTAAAAACTACAAACACATGGAGGCTAAACAATACACTACTTAATAACCAAGAGATCACTGAAGAAATCAAAGAGGAAATCAAAAAATACCTAGAAACAAATGACAGTGAAAACACGACAACCCAAAACCTACGGGATGCAGCAAAAGCAGTTCTAAAGCAAGCAATGTTACCTCAAGAAACAAGGAAAATCTCAAATAAACAACTTAACCTTACACCTAAAACAATTAGAGAAAGAAGAACAAAAAAACCCCAAAGTTAGCAGAAGGAAAAAAATCATAAAGATCTGATCAGAAATAAATGAAAAAGAAATGAAGGAAACAATACAAAGATCAATAAAAAAAAAAGCTGGTTCTTTGAGAAGATTAAAAAAATTGATAAACCACTAGCCAGACTCATGAAGAACAAAAGGGAGAAGACTCATATCACTAGAATTAGAAATGAAAAAGGAGAAGTAACAACTGACACTCCAGAAATGCAAAGGATCATGAGAGATTGTTACAAGCAACTATTGCCAATAAAATGGACAACCTGGAAGAAATGGACAAATTCTTAGAAAAGCACAACCTTCTGAGACTAAACCAGGAAGAAGTAGAAAATATAAACCGACCAATCACAAGCACTGAAATTGCAATTGTGATTAAAAATCTTCAAACAAACAAAAGCCCAGGACCTGATGGCTTCACAGGCAAATTCTACCAAACATTTAGAGAAGAGCTAACACCTATCCTTCTCAAACCCTTCCAAAACATAGCAGATGGAGGTACCCTCCCAAATTTATTCAACAAGGGCACCATCACCCTGACAACAAAACCAGACAAAGATGTCACAAAAAAAGAAAAGTGCAGGCCAATATCACTGGTGAACATAGATGCAAAAATTCTCAACACAATACTAGCAAACAGAATCCAAAAACAAATTAAAAGGATCATACACCATGATCAAGTAGAGTTTATCCCAGCAATGCAAGGATTCTTCAATATACAAAATCAATCAATGTGATAAACCATAGTAAAATATTGAAGTACAAAAACCATGTGATCATCTCAGTAGATGCAGAAAAGCTTTTGACTAAATTCAACTCCATTTTTGATAAAAACCCTCCAGAAAGTAGGCATAGAGGGAACTTACCTCAACATAATAAAGGCCATATATGACAAACCCACAGCCAACATCATTCTCAATGGTGAAAAACTGAAACCATTTCTATTAAGATCAGGAACAAGACAAGGTTGCCCACTCTCACCACTATTATTCAACATAGTTTTGGAAGTTTTAGCCACAGCAATTAGAGAAGAAAAAGAAATAAAAGGAATCCAAATTGGAAAGAAGTAAAATTGTCACTGTTTGTAGATGACATGATACTATACATAGAGTATCCTGAAGAAGCTACCAGAAAACTACGAGAACTAATCAATGAATTTGGTAAAGTAGCAGGATACAAAATTAACACACAGAAATCTCTTTCATTCCTATACACTAATGATGAGAAATCTCGAAGAGAAATTAAGGAAGCACTCCCATTTACAACTGCAACAAAAAGAATAAAATACCTAGGAATAAACTTACCTAAGGAGACAAAAGACCTGTATGCAGAAAACTATGAGACACTGATGAAAGAAATTAAAGATAATACAAAGAGATGGAGAGATATACCATGTTCTTGGATTGGAAGAATCAACATTGTGAAAATGACTATACTACCCAAAGCAATTACAGATTCAATGCAATCCCTATCAAACTACCACTGGCATTTTTCACAGAAGTAGAACAAAAATACTGTATGCTAACACATATATATGGAATCTAAAAAAAAAAAAAAGATGGTTCTGAAGAACCTAGGGGCAAGACAGGAATAAAGATGCAGACATAGCAAATAGACTTGAGGACATGGGGAGGGGGAAATGTAAGCTGGGATGAAGTGAGACAGTGGCATAGACATATATACAGTACCACATATAAAATAGATAGCTAGTGGGATGCAGCCACAGAGCACAGGGAGATCACCTCGGTGTTTTGTGTCCACCTAGAGGGTTGGGGTAGGGAGGGTGGGAGGGAGATGCCAGAATGAGGCAATATGGGGATATATATATATATATGTATAGGTGATTCACTTTGTTATACAGCAGAAACTAACACACCATTGTAAAGCAATTATACTCCAATAAAAATGTTAAAAAAAAAGCAAAGAAAAAAAAAATAATGAAAAGCTAAAGCAAGACATAGAAGAATAGCAAAATGTTACATTTACTCCTGTGAAAATAATGTTGCCTCCATTCCAAAATTCTTATACAGAATTATGGAAATAACATGATGTTTGATATGAAGTCATTTAAGGAGACAAGACATATATTTTACTCAATTTTAGTATTTCCATTGCCTCATTGCTAGCAACACAAAATGATCAGATAATAACTTTTTTTGCCAAAAGAGAGGATATCTAAAATCTTTGTGCCACATGCATATACCCAAATTCTATACAATTTTGACACATATAACATTGATATTACATTGTGTTTTGCTTATCCTGCTAATTATCGTCACAAACTGAAATTATATAAAGTTATTTTCTGTGGAAATATCTTTTTATGACTTTCTTCATCAAATTTCCAAATGGGGTTTAAACAATATGGAGTGTTTGATTCTCAGATTTTAAAATGTAAAATATCTGTTGGCATGCTTTCTGAAAATGACTGCTTCCTCGTAATTTCTTGGATCTTCTTTTGTGAATGAGGAAAAGTACAAACAGTAAGACATTGATATTACAAAAGAATAAAGTTTTGGTCTTTGAATATTTTACTTAACTAACGGAATTTTGTGAATTACTTAGTGACCATGAGACTCTTGTAGTCTTTTAAATCAGTAGGCAAATGTGTGTGGTGGCATTTTCCTCAAAGTTTCACTTCCTTGGTGTAACGTATGTTCTTTTCACTAAGAAAATACTATAAAATGCTTGGAAATATATTTAATGTCAATATGTAAAAATAGTATATAATCTACTTATTGTTGACTTTCCAAGAGGTGTTTAGTATGTTTGAATTTTATTTGTCATCAATACCTGAACTTTGACAACATCTATTATCTAGTAAGCCATAGAATTCAACTAATTGCATTTAACATTTATGTACTAACCATATTTTTTTAACTTAATATGATAGAGAAGACTGTTAGTGGTTAAAAATTATAATCCCGTCAGTGAAAAGTCATGGATTTCTTGGTCTCCATTATATTATTCCAAGGTAAAAGTTCATTACAATAACAACTGAATCATAATTTTTACAACACAAAGCTCAGAAACAAATTCTTTTTAACATAAAATTCTTCAGCAAAATTATGGTGCAAATACCCATCTTGAAATAATTAACAGAAAGAAAATTAATATGTTTATATACCTTAGAGCATGTGATTTTCATACTAATCTCATGTGATAAATAGGTCATTTTCTTCCCCTTTTAAGACTAATAGAATTGAAATTTTCTACCGAAGGGCACACAATAATTATGTGATGGAGAGAAACCTAGAATTTATGTCTCCTGAATTTACAACCAGGCTTCTTTTTACTACAGCTAACTGCAATTTTCTGGAGACTTACCATCCTTGACACCCAGAGTATGGGGTTACTTTATATGTGAAAACTACAGACTGGGATACTTCATAAATGAAACATACTTTGATTGAAATGTGCAGTGCATTTTCTTCATGCAAATATTCTTATATAAGGAATTATATGAATTGAAGTTCATTTGAAAGAGCACAGTATGGGGTAGAACTTCCAGAATGGTGAAGTAAGGGACTCCAAAAATACACTCCTCCATAAAAACAAGAACATTTGCCAAAATTGCCAAAATCAACTCTTTCAGAACTCTTAACTAAAGGCTTAGAACAGTCCAAGTTTTGTTTATATATTCAAGTAAAATAGTTGAAACTTGCTACTCAGGTCAACTATGTTCTTACCTATTTTTTGCCTGCTTGATCTATCAAGTAGTGATACAGAGGTGTTGAAATCTCCAACCAGAGAATAGTGGATTTGTTTGCTTTACCTTTCATTTCTATCACTTTGTCTCATAAATGTTGATGCTCTTTTTTTAAAAAAAAATATTGGTGTATAGTTGATTTACAGTGCTGTGCTAGTTTCAAGTATACAGCAAAGTGAATCAGTTATACATATACATATATCCACTCTTTCAGATTCTCCTCCCATATAGGCCATTGCAGAGTATTGAGTAGAGTTCCCTGTGCTATACAGTAGGTCCTTATTAGTTACTATTTTATATATATAGTGGTGTGTATATGTCATCCCAATCTCCCAATTTATCACTCTCCTCCATGACCCCCCTTCTGTTTTGTAGATAAGTTCATTTGTGTCCTTCTTTTAGATTCCACATATAAGTGATATTATATGATATTTGTCTTTCTCTGTCTGACTTACTTCACTCAGTAAGACAATCTTTAGGTCCATCCATGTTGTTGCAAATTGAATTATTTCATTCTTTTTAATGAGTGAGTAATGTTCCATTGTATATATGTACCACATCTTCATCCCTCTTTTATTAGGTGTATACATGTTTAGGATTTTATGTCTTTTTGGAGAATTGACCCCTTTCTAATTATGTAACATCCTTTTTATGCTTGATAATCTTCCTGTTCTGAAGTCTGCTATGTCTGACATTAATGTAGCTACTCAGCTTCCTTTCAATTATTGTAAAAAAATTGGAAATCAACCAATGTAATTTACCATATCAACAGGCTAAAGAAGAAAAATTATATGATTATATCAGTTGAGGTAGAAAAATCATCTGACAAAATCCAACACCCATTCACTGAAAGAAAATCTCAGCAAAGTAAAAATAGATGCATAATTGGTCCTCAACTTAATTAAAAAAAATAAATACCTACAAAAGACCAACATTAACATCATCCTTGATAAGATACAGCATTTATTCTACTACTGTCAAGAACACATCAAGGTTGCCCTCTCCCATCACTCCTGTTCAACATCATACTGGAAGTCATAGCTAGTGCAAAAGATAAGTAAAAGATATAACAATATGAGATTAAAAGAGAAGAAATGAAATTGTCTTTATTTGATGATGACATGATTATAGTTAGGACAAAAATAATCTACAAATAAAATGCTGGAAAGAATATAGCAAGTTGAAGGATAAAAGATCAATATAAAAATGTCATTGTTTTCCAATATACCAGCAACAAACAACTGAAATTTGGAATTAAAAATAAAACTACCATTTACATTAGCACGAAAAAATATAATACTTAGATGTAAATCTTACAAAATATGTTCATATTCTTTTGCAGTAAACTACAAAACAATGACAAAAGTAATCAAAGAAGATTTAAATAAATGGAGTGATAGTCTGTATTGTAGTGTTGAAGACTCAACCCATCCAGGGTTTCCTCCTCCCATCCATGGCTTTATTATTTATCTTTGGTGAAGGTCTTAAAAACCAAATCATATCTTCCCAACTTGATCTATACACCAATGGAATTCTAATCAGAATTCAAGCAAAATATCTTGAAGATACCAAAAATTTGATTTTAAAATTTTTATGGAAATGTAAAGGCACTAGAATAACCAACACAGTACTGAAGAAGATCATGAAGTTGAACAATGCAAACTACATGGTTCAAGACATAAAGCTAGAGTAACCATGAAAACATGAAATTGGTAAAAGAATAGACAAATATATTAATGGACCAGAATACAGAGCCAAAAATAAATCCACACAGATATAATCAACTGATTTTTGACAAAGGAACAAAGGCAGTTCAATGTAGAAAGGATAGTTTTTTCAACAAATGGTTCTTGATCAATTGGACATCCTTACATGGAAAAAAAAGAAAGAACCTAAACACAGAACTTACACCTTCAAAAAATTAACTCAAAATGCGTGATGGACCTAACTGTAAAATTTAAAACTATAAAACTCCTAAATAAAGCACAGGAGAAAATATATGTGATTGTGTTTGGTACTTAATTTTAGGTACAAACAAAAGATGAAATCCATCAGAGAAAAATAGATAAGTTGAACTTGATTAAAATTAAAAAGCTTTTGCTCTGAGAAAGACACTCTTAAGAGAATATGGTTTCTAAACCGTAGATTAGAAAAGACATTAAAAAAATATATGTGGTAAAAGACTTTTAACCAAAATATACAATGGACTATTAAAAGTGAACATTAAGAAAATGAACAACCTAATTAAAAAATGGCAAGATATCTGAACAGACACTTCACCAAAAAGATATACAGTTGGCAAATAAATATATACAACAATGTTCAACATAATTTTTCTTAATGTGATACCACTGCACACCTACTGGAATAGCCAATATTCAAAAAACTGACAATACCAATTGCTGGCAAGAATGTGGAGGAACAGAAACTCTTTTTGATGCCAGATGGGAGTGAAAAATGGCACAGCTACTTTGAAAAATAGTTTGACAGTTTCTTACATAGCTAAACATTGTCTACCATACAACCCAGCGTTTGTGCTTTTAGGTTGCTACTCGATTGATTCGAAAATGAATGACATATATGGTTGTTTATATCAGCTTTATTCATCATCACAAAACTGGTAGTGACCAAGATGTAGATTAATGAATAAACATCTGGTGGAAAAACTATACAATGAATTATTATTCAGAAATAAAATGAAGTAAGCCATCAAGCAATTTGGCCTATTAGGATAGGTATGTGACATAGATTAATAGGGTACTTGTATGGCATTAAATTAGCAAATGTTAGATAATTTTTTAAAGTTAATGTCTAATTTTAAGAAATTATTAAATGTCCTTTATAATAGTATCCATTTAAAATTAAGCCTTCTTAATTGAAGAATATTTAATAATGTTAGAAATTCATACTAAATGATCTGTTAAATGAAAAAGTTGAGGGACTTCCCTGGTGGCACAGTAGTTAAGAATCTGCCTGCCAATGCAGGGGACACAGGTTCAATCCGTGGTCTGGGAAGATCCCATGTGCCATAGAACAACTAAGCCCATGCAGGACAACAACTGAGCCTGCACTCTAGGGCCCGCGAGCCACAACTACTGAGCCCGCATGCCACAACTACTGAAGCTCATGTGCCTAAAGCCCGTGCTCTGCAACAAGAGAAGCCACCGCAATGAGAAGCCCACGCACCGCAACGAAGAGTAGCCCCCCACTCACCACAACTAGGGAAAGCCTGCATGCAGCAATGAAGACCCAACACAGCCAAAAATAAATAAATAAATAAATAATAACAATAAAAAAAAGAAAAAGTCAAGGTACAACATTGTAGATATAACATAAAATATATTTTGTAGAAAATATACCAATACATATAAGTGCACAGGAAGAATTCTGGCGGTGTTTTTGGGTTCTTAACTATCTTTAAACTGTGGGATTGCTCTTACATGTATTGTTCTAAGCTAAGAGGTCTTTAGCTTTTATTCTAGTTTCAGAGGGTTCCACAATCCAAAAAATTTAATGATTGCGAAAACTCTCTTCTATCCAGAAATTCTCAAGTCCTAAAGCCAGGTTTCTTGCCTCCATGTCTAGCGTCTTCAGTCAATTCCTGTTGCTGCTCAGCAGTTTAAAAACATGTCAAGTCATTTAAAATAATTTAGATAAAATTATAGAAAATTTATTTTTCTGTTGATTTCTTTCTAAAAATTAAGCCACAAGAATGTTACCCATTCTTACCTGTAGAATCACATTGTTTTATTTCAGTTTTCTCTTTAAATTTTATTTGCAAAATCACATCACAGGTGCTACTTCCTGGAGGCCTTGCACATTTGTTTACAAATACAAATTCTCACTTGATTAAGTGGGCTTTCTATTATATATGGGTAGATAAAGAGATAGAGATGATATAGTTAATATGCAAATAGAATCTCACCTCTGAAATTTTGTTTATTAATTGGTAAATCTTATTTTAATTGATTATACAAACTTTGTTCTACCTTCTAAATGAATTATACTAATTGCAAGTGAGTTACTTCTAAGATAATTTGTATTTCTCATACATCTAAAAGAATAAGCTGATTTCCATTACACACAGGCTCATGTTGAATTAGGAGTTACTGGAATCAGATCATGTGTTGCCAGGCATCGATTTGGTTGTGAGGATAACACTCACATAACCAAATTGCTTCTGCTGCTTTTTTTTTTTTTAATTTGAACAATGGCTACACATTTAAGAGGCTTTTAGATTCATAACTTCTTGCAGAAAGCTTGACTGCACATACAAATCATACTGATGTTTATTAATATTACTCTTCATGTACATACAGTGAAATAAAGCACAGGATTTGAGAGAATATCAACTTTCCATATTCTCTTTCTAAGTATTATGATGTAATGTGAAATTTCCTCGTGAGTGAAATGACAGATGTAGTCATCCCTGACAACTGATTTTCAGTAAAGGTGAGGTTGTTGGTAAAGTGAAAGGGAATTCATAAGCCAATGGTGAAAAGCAACATGTGCTGACTGGCAGCAGCGTGTATTAACTAACTGGAATTGCCCCATGTATTCATTGAGACATTCCCCATATGTGTCATCAAAGAAAGTGCCACAAGCCACAGGAAGAACGGGAAATGACTATGCACCAAATGTAGCATGTCATTAAAAAAATTAAAAAAACTATTCTGAAGTGATCATGCTGAAATTTAATCAACTTTGTAAAAGCAAAATTCTGTATGTTCCCTCGATATTTAGTGTGAACAATATGTCCTAAGATCAATGAACTTACCAAATATTTATTGTTCTTTATTTCTTATTTGGTATGTTTTAGTTTTCATGAGAATTTTAATTCTTAATCTTAGGTAATTGCAAAATAAAGAAAACTTCAATTCCATTACCTTTGGTCATTTCCCACGAAGACATGAAATCATGATATAAGTCCAAACCAAACTATCCCTAACCCTGTTCCTTCTTTCCCCTCTCCTCATCATTCTTCTACCATCTCCACATGCCCTCTGCCATGGAATATCTGGTCAACCTTACATCTCTGAGACATGTAAGAGTGCCTTTAACCAACTCTGACTCCCCGATGCATATCTAGCTCCAATCCCAGAAGTGGTAGACTAACTTCTCCTCTTCAGTGTGGCATAGATATCAGCCAATCAGAACAGAGGTCAGCCAAAATTAACTGTCCCTCAGTGTGTATGCTCTTTTTGGTTATATTCTATTTCATAGAGCATTTGATACAAGTGAGTCCTCCCACCTTCTTGAAATGCCCATTTCCCTTGGTTTCCAGTATATCAACTTCTTTTGATTATATTTCTATCTCATTATGTGCTCCTTTTCAGATTCCTCTTTTCATTCTACCTTTTCTCCTATGCTTCTGGGGTAACTCAAGGCATAATTTTCAGAATTTTTCTTTTCTCTGTTGATACTTCTTAAGAAATTTCATCTAACCTTATGCCTTTAGATACCATCCATACATTGAACACTTCTACAATGCTCACTAATTAAGTTTCTTAGGCTTAATTATGCATTCATACTCAAAACAGTATCATAAAACATATTTGATATCAGTCTGCTCAGAAGGTTATCAAACAGGAACCACAGCATGGCAGCAGCTCAACATCAAACATTCCTTGCAGGAGTAGTTCTTTCAGCAGTCCATGAAACAGACCACAGACTCACCCAGAAGAAGTCAACTCAGATGACAGTTCAGGTTCATGGAGGTGAGACCACTTTGGGTAGCTGGGGAAACTTCTCTGGCTTAGAAACCTCATGTCACACAGGAGTTAATATCCCTATAGGCATAGCTTCCAGGGTCCCTGCAAGAAACATGCCAGTTCCAAGAGTCACTGCCCAATGTATAACCCCAAGGAGTATTCATAGTTCCTTATTCAGATGCAAATTTACAAATCAGGTGTAATTTCTGTTTTAAGTAATGTCGCCTGGAGACAGCATTCAACTCTTATCAGATTACCATGGGAACAAAGCCTGCAAGTTAACGGAAGGTCAAATCCCCATGTAAAACTAGAAACTCTTGGTTTATCTTTGCCTATATCTCTCAAATTTCTGTCTTCTGCCTAGACTTTTTCTCTGAACTTCATACTGATATATCCTACTGCCTACTTGACATTTTCGCTTGAATATTTAACTAATGATGCCTGTTAATAATACGCATATTTGAATTCTTGACTTTCCCCACCAAACACATTCTTCCAGTCTTCCCATTCTCATTAAATGGCAATATCTTTCTAGATGCCAACATCAAAATTTTGGCGTCATTCATAACTTCTCTTTATCTCCTATACCCCACATCCAATCAGCAGATACTGAATATCCAAAATCCAAGCTTTTCTACCAATGTCACTGCTACTTCTCTACCTCACATAGCCACAACTTCTTGCCAGTCATTGCAATAGATAAATTACCCTAAGGTTATTCTGCTTCAGAACCTCCTTCTAAGCTATTCACAATAGGAGTCTGAGTGATCTTTTAAAACTAAAGTAAAGGGCTTCCCTGGTGGCGCAGTGGTTGAGAATCTGCCTGCCAATGCAGGCGACACGGGTTCGAGCACTGGTGGGAAGATCCCACATGTCGCGGAGCAACTAGGCGCGTGAGCCACAACTACTGAGCCTGCGCATCTGGAGCCTGTGCTCCGCAACAAGAGAGGCCGCGATAGTGAGAGGCCCGCGCACCGCGATGAAGAGTGGCCCCCGCTTGCCGCAGCTAGAAAAAGCCCTCGCACAGAAGCAAAGACCCAACACAGCCAAAAATAAATTAATTAATTAATTAAAAAAAAACAAAGACTAAAGTAAAATTTTATCACTCATTTATTTAAAACTGTCCATTGGCTTCCTACCCCCTCAAAATAAAATACTATTACTTTCTTACGCCTATAGATTCTTCATAATCTGTCTCCACCTGCCTCCCTGCCTTTAGCTCATGCTACTCTCAACTTGGTGACCTCCTGGTTGATCACTGAATACACTAAGCATGATTTTACTCAGAACTTTTGCAAAATCTGTTCATTCTGCCTGGAATTTTCTTCTCCAAAATATCCTCATGTTTGGTCCTCACAATTTTAAGTTCTTACTGAAATGTCACTTTATTAGAAGGCATTAGCCTGACATAAAACAGTACCCTGCCCTGAAATCCATATCTCCTTCATAAATTTTATTTATCTTCACAATAGTATTTACCTTCTAATATACCATGCACTTACATTTTTAGTTTGCTTGTAAACGGTATGTATTGATCACTAAAATATGTTCCCTGATGTAAGAAATTGTGTATGTGTGTGTGTGTGTGTGTTTATGGTGTAAATATTATATCTAAATCAGAACCTGGGACAAATAGTTTCTCAATAAATATGTGTTGAATAAATGATTAAGGAAATGAATGAATAAGTGATATGAAATGTTTGTGTGTCTTTATGTGTCTGTGTGTGTATCTGTTTTGAATTCATCACTAAGTATGAAAATATTTGACACAATCCTTTCCCTCAAGGATTATATCTCCATGGGTTGGGACTGCAACCTCTAGATAATAAACACTTAAATCATTTCTTATACATCTATCTCATCTGGCAGCTACTTAATCTGAGCCTTTTAATGCCCAAGTCTCCTTGCATGGTTCTACTGAGGTTAATTCTTAATAACATGGGTTGGTCATCTGTCCAAAGATCTCCTGAATTCTTGAGCCTATAGTTTGTTTCTCCTCCAGGGTCCTATTATCTCATATTTTCTTTGTTAAATCCACATTTCACATTTTTCTTTCAGAATTCCTTCAGAGGAACAACTTATAACACTGTGCCTTCTGAAAGTCTACTGGCAACATGGATATTGTTATAAATGTTCATAAATAATGGGTAACTTGTGATGGCATTTTTGGCTAGAAAAACCACAATTTGGAAGGGTGTACATTGGTTTCTGCCTTGGAATCAACATTTATCTTTGGAGTAGACTTACCTGTATTCTGAGAGAAGAGTTGCTTAATATCATGAACATATAAGGTAAAAACATAATTAGGGAAAGAACCCAAGTAGGTGCTTTATATGGAGATGGTAAATATTCTACTTCATAATAAAAGTTGGGAGTAATAACTTGATCACATGATAGAATTGTTGGAAAAACTCAATTTGAAAAAAAAAGTTACCAAATGCTTATTTAGAGTACACCGAGCACGTAAAAATACATTTTTAGGAGTATTATGTATCTTATTTTCTTGTTTGTTTTGGCCTCAAAGTAATGTGGGAGCTAAAAGCAGACGAAAGTGGGAAGGATTTTGAGGTTTAATCTTACCTTTATTGAATGCTAGAAGAAAAGCCATGCAAAGGAGTTGCCTGAGTCTGGTTAGAAGATAACCTGGGCCAAAGGAGGGTGATATACATACTGTATAATTAAGATGATATTAATAAACTTTGCATAATGTAATATCAACTACTATATTTGTTTTTCTGAACCTTGGATGCAGGCAATTTCCTGTTGGGAGAGTCTCCCAAAGGGAATTGATTTATTATTCTTCATGAATTATGTAACATCTGGGGGCACAAAACGAGGTGGGACTTGAAATTGGAAAGAGAATAATGTTTTTTTGTTGTTGTTGAAGATCAGGAAGTTGAAAGAAAAGATTCCTGTTGGTCAGGCTGAGCTGGGCACTTCTACACACAAACCTTCCAGAAGTCTAGGATTATGGGCTTTCAGTGTGGATAAAAGTAATTATAAACTACTTTTCTTTTTTACTTCCATTCTAAGTTTTATCAAATCTTATTAGAAGGTATAGTATTGTCTCTATTGTATTATGGGGGATTAGGGAAAATAATGATCCCTTCCCTCCATCAGAGGTCACTGAAGGGCATCAGATGGTCACTAATAGCTATAAGTCGCAAATGTGTGGCTATATCAAAAGGTTTGGCAGCATTGAAAAAGTAGCACTATACCATTAAGATAAGAAGACCAGAGGAAAAAAGATTGAGTTCATTACATTTTTTCCAGAAAAAAAGAGGCAGATAGATAGTATGAAATTAACAGCAATAGCTGGGAAGTCAGTTTTTAAAATCAAGGCCAATATGAACTCTGACAAAATAATTTGATATAAAACAGATGCATGAATTAATTCTATAAACATAGGTTAGTGAGGCTCAAGGACAAATAAACACCATTTCTATACAGATTCTATTTAATGACCTTCAGAGTTGTCTTACAGAATTTTTTTTTTTTTTTGCAACGCCACAGCATCAACTCGGCTAGATGTTATTTTACCTTCTTTGGTTCAAGAAATGAACTAGAACCCTTACCTAGGCTTAGGTATATATTCATTTCTATAAGGGCTGTTTCAGAGGGTCTCCTTGCACTACTTTTCTCCTTTAGGGAATTGCATTTTGGAATTTCCATGAGACTTGGCACCTTCTAAATATGCTCCCCTATAGGACCTTCATATTCGCATGCAAGATACCTCTTGAGTACAGTCCTAGAAACCAGACTGCCCAAAGGTAAATAAATCACTCTAAACAAAGACTCCGTTTGATAGTAAAATATGCAGAAATCACCTCTAAACCATTTCAGTGCTATCAGGATATATTTTTTAAAAGGTAATTAAAAAAATTTTAAACCCAGAATCATACCTGAACTATTAATTTATTTAATTGTATTAAATGCATGCAATTTTTATGACATTCTATAAAGAAGTATTCAAGACTGTCATGTCCCAATATTGTATAAATGTGCAAAAATAGGAATTTGCCAAAGTTGTTTTAGAAATCACATATTAAATTAAGAATAAAAATCAGATTAATAAAATTAACATAATTTGCCTTCCTTTCTAGTTTCTCTTTTATTAAAAATATCATGATGGTAGTTATATTAGTCAGATTTGGTTCTGGGAAAAAATACTTCAATGATTAGTGGAAAAAACAATGATCATATATTTGTCCCTGATTCTGTGGTTCAGCTGGGTGGTGTTTCTGGTCTGGGCTCACTAGGCTGATTTTTGCAGTCAATTGGTGGAATAGCTGAGAGATGGAATGGCTGGATAGCTGGATCCTCCCTCCTACTTTTCTCTTATCCTTCAGGATTCTTGCCTGGACTTGTTTGCATGGTGGAAGAAACGTTCTCAACAATGATAGGGTGAGCGCCACGCACAAGCACTTTTCTTTTGTTATTCTCCCATTGTCCAGGGAAGTCACATGGACAAGCAAAATTCAGCATGGGAAGGTATTCTCCAAGAACATGTATTTAGAAACAGAAGTTTTGGCTATCAATTTGCAAACAATCCCTCAGTAGACATGTCTAACATAGGTGAGTTTCTAGTAAATAAAGAGAAACAGAAAAGAGACAGCGAAAGTTTGAACATAAACACACCTTATGGTAGAAGATCTTCAAGCTCTGATGTATATTTCTCTCTTCATATTATTTCTTTCCATATTTACATCTAAGTATTTTTATGTAACAAAATCTATGGGTTCAATTTTGGCTAGCATGCTCATTACCATACCCAGGGAAGAGTAATTCCATAATCAGTGGAAAAAATAATACTGATAATTAATATGTATAATTTTATTTCACTTGCCTTCCCATGAATCCAAAAGTAATTAATATTGATACAAAATAACCATAATTAGTACATATATTTTAGACATCATTTGTATGTTCATTATTCTTTGGCATACTAATAATACCTAACTGGTTATCTCTGAAGCTATCTTAGAAGCCAAATAAATCTGATCAGAAGAAAAGGTGGTACCAAAATCTATAATTTGAATTGGATATAATCACTATCACTGAAAATTTCATTGTTCTAGAGAGAATTCTGGGTTTCTTTTCAGGTGTATTCACAGTTGATGCTGCTGCTAACCTTTGCTTAAGGAGACAGCATTATGAAACAGATAAATAACCATTAATGAAACCACAACTGCCAGAAAAAAATGAGTTAATAAAGGAGAGAAAGTTTGGGGCATGTGGCCGATTTTCACTTGTAACCACCTACATAGCTTGAAGACATAGCTGCCAGACTATGGATAATAAATAACATGGTCTACTTGGAAAAGGATGCCAAATTATACCATACCATAATGGTTGATTGTTGGGATCCAATCAGAGTTTCTTAAGTAACATGAGAAAAGTTTGTGCTGGGGTGTTGTGTACTGCATTGTTTTTCAAGTTGAGTTTAGTTGAGGCATGAGGGCTGGCATATACAGAGAATGTAAAATTCTATTTCAAAGTATTGAATTCTTGCAGGAAAATATTTAAACAATGAATGGGTTATAATCCTGGCTAAAAGTATGCAATATGAAAACAAGATTAAATTGTTAGCTAACTAAGGTTAAATCCATAACCTTGTCTATAACTTCTCTTGGGAAAGTTTACAACTTTTATGGTATGTAGTTTAAAAAAACAGAGAACATTTCATTTCAAGATAGCTGTAACGTAAATTTAATGAACTCACTAGAAGTTTCTTCTGGGATTTCTAAATAACACTAATATTGCTTTGTCTCATTTCCACATCATACATTACAGGAATATAAAAATCTTTCAATTCCAACATGAAATGTAGAGAGATCTAAATTTTATTTGTGGACTACTGAAATGATAGTATTTTGTTATACTTCTGTTTAATAGAAGGCTTTGTATATATGAGGGAAAAGATCCTAAACTGCGTTACTTTAACATTTATTTAGGTAAATATATATGCATATTAGAACATTTATATAAGTTTGAGTCATTAGAAATTTGGAGTCAGATTTTCAATTCTTTGTGATTTAAGATAGTAATAACCAAACATTTTCACAAAAGTGTTTCATGAGTTATAATTCTTAAAGTGAAATATAAATTTACATACCAGTAATTGTACAAAACAATTCAAATATACATCAAATTAAGTACAGTGTACTAGAAACAGTAGACACTTTCTTTTTTTTTTATAAATTTATTTATTTATTTGTTTTTTATTTTTGGCTGTGTTGGGTCTTCGTTGACGTGCGCAGGCTTTCTCTAGTTGCATCGAGCGGGGGCTACTCTTCCTTGCAGTGCACGGGCTTCTCATTTTGGTGGCTTCTGGTTGCAGAGCATGGGCTCTAGGTGCATGGGCTTCAGTAGTTGTGGCATGCAGGCTCAATAGTTGTGGCTCGTTGGCTCTAGATAGCAGGCTCAGTATTTGTGGCACACAGGCTTAGTTGCTCTGCTGCATGTGGGATCTTCTGGGATCAGGGCTCGAACCCGTTTCCCCTGTGTTAGCAGGCGGATTCTTAACCACTGCACCACCAGGGAAGCCCAGTAGATACTTTCTGAATGAATCAATTTAAGACCAAATATTATAATGAAGGGAAAACAAACAGAATAAGTAAACCTAGATTTTTCTGTTACCTTTATATGGATGCTTTAAAACTATTTTCTAATGTATAATTTTATTATATATTATATTATTAAGCTAATATATAATTTAATTTTATGTACATATATATGTTATTATATGATAGATATAAAAATCTGTACCTCTTTACTAGGTTTGATTTACTTTCTTACTACTGCTATAACAAGTAAACTAAGGTTCCAAGAGGGACTAGCTTTCATTATTGCACAACCTAAAGTTTATAATTTTAAATGGGCCTAAGTGACCTGCAAGAATTCTATATTCTAACATAAGTACCATAGAGGATGTTAAGGAAAATGCCTATTGGTAGATTGGTAATACCCTAAAATAAATGGGTCCCAAGTGTCCATTAGATAGGTGTTCCAATAGTTTCTTGCCACCCCTCTATGGTTTATCTTGCTCCATCAACATTTTGATCCACTTTGCAGACCTTCTACCATAAAGGAGTAAAAAGTGGTTCAGTTATTAGTCATAATAAAAGAGAAGAAATGTTTAATTTCTATGTCTTTCTCTCTTCCCAGACGTTATCATTTCAGATTCAGTCAGGAAAGCAGCAGTCACTCTACATATTTTGAGTCAGAAGAGATACAATACAGGAGAGTAGTGGGACAAGTGATTGTTAAAAGAGCTAGGGAGCTATTACCAAGAATCTCCTATATGTTCATCTTTTCAGGAAGATGCTCAGAAAGTACTGACAAAATCTACAGAGTCAAACATGAAGATTAGGGGGCTAGACTACCAGAGACTGTGGTCATTCTATATGAATCTTTAGTTTCCCACGTGATTCTGAAATAAACTATCTAAAGATAAATCTTTGAGAAACTCGGCTATAGATGATTATTATTTTACTACCTTCTGGATCCTTTCTAAGATACTGTAAAACAATGATAATATGAATACTAATACATAGCCTTCAACAGTGGCACTAATTAGGAGAGTTCTACTGAAAATGAGTGTTCTGGGCTAGCTGACAACCACTCAGTCTTACTTGGCTCCCTTTATGTAAGGCCTTCCCTTCCTCTTACCTTCTTCCTGTGCTTGAGAATCAGAGATTAGGCTAAATTATTTTGGTTACCTTGACCTAACAGATTTTCCACAGAACTTTCCTAGATTATATCACCCTAAGGGCCATATTCAACTCAGATTGGAATTTACAATTTTTCCAACACATGTCTCTAAATAAGCTACTGAGAATATCATATTTACATCGAGATGTGGCTCTGAAGTTCCACTATCCATTACCAGGTATCAACTGCACTAGCCACTCTGAGGTGATCACTTACCTTTCTGGAAAAAAAGAAAGATGCTAAATTGCAATTTTGGTGAAGTTCTATAAAAATTCAATCTGATGGCACACTGACCAATGTGTCCATGAATTAATAGAATATTCATGTTAAAAAGAAAGTGATTCTCAGGCTAACAATATCTTTCTTAAAGTCAGTGTAGTTTTAGCCAGTGTACACTTCTACTCATTAAATAGATTTAACTCAGCTACTTGATAAATTAACTTATTCTATTTATTAAGAAGTAACCTCTAAAGATTGCTCAGAACAGAGAGGGGGAGAGGATTCAGTAGAAAACTGACAATTTTTCTCAAAAACTATCAACATACTTAAATTTTTTAGTCTTTCTAAACTTTTTTTAATTTATTTTTTTATTGAAGTATAGATGATTTACAATGTTGTGTTAATTTCTGCTGTACAGCAAAGTGACTCAGTTATACACATATAGACATTTTTTTAATATTCTTTTCCATTATGGTTTATTTCACAATATTGAATATAGTTCCCTGTGCTATACAGCAGGACCTTGCTGTTTATCCATTCTATATGTAATAATTTGCATCTACTAACCCTAAACTCTCAGTCCATCCCTTCCCACCCCATCTCCTCCTTGGCAACCACAAGTCTGTTCTCTATGTCTGTGAGTCTGCTTCTGTTTTGTAGATAGGTTCATTTGTGCCATATTTTTAGATTCCACATATATTATATGTATTTGTCTTTCTCCTTCTGACTTATTTCACTTGGTATGATAATCTCTAGTGCATCGTAAATTTTTCTACCTTGAATTCTTATAAAAGGATGAGGAGAGGAATATGAATATTTAGCTAAACTTTTGCAAATCAAAACAATAACTATAATGACCTGGAAAAGCTCAGTGTTCTACTTATATTTCAAAAGATTTTTATGACTTTACCAACAGTGTTAGACAGGACCTTTTATTATCTCCATTTAATAAATGATAATTAGCTTGCTTAAGGTCTTATAGCTTTTCACAAGCAGAGCTTTAATTCGAATTATGTCCATCTAGATTCACAATAGGATATTTAGGATGCTATGTGAGAGATGAATCCTCTACTGTCTGCAGCATATTTATCCCTGCCTCGTCTGGGGAGTTGCACTTTGGGGCAGTTTCCCCATGTCCAGAAAAATTTCTCAAACCAAGATAGCCTTTGTTTAGAAATCATCTAGTGATACCCTGATAATGCAGCCTTGTAAACCCATAAACTTTTTCCAGACCCAGAAACCTCTGTTTTCCATAGTCCTGTCTAAACCCATGCCTACCTTCTTATTTTGGCAGCTTAAAAGTGGAATGGTGCATTTCATGATTCTTCACTTGGCTGGAATTCTTTCCCTTGCTCCTTGCCCTATTCTGCCTTCTGTGATCCATTTCCCAACCTGTAAGCCTTGACCATACTTCACCCCTACTCCCTTTGGCCCACTTAACAAACCCCAACCCCCCCTACACTCCTCCCCTCAACATTCCTTTGTCCATTTCTTGGCTACCCACCAGCCTGGCCTGACTTCCAGGGCTGAGTTTCTTGGCTTCGCTCCTCTGGTGGTTGTATTAAATTTGTTACTGATATTGAAAGGATTAGTATTCTGGGAAATTCTATTTGCTATTTGAATTTCAAACACCTAATACATGGCTATCCTTTTTTCAAGTATAGTATACATTTTGTTCTTTTCTAAAGAGGGAATTTGGCTAAAAGATTAAACATTGAGAAAGAAACTAGAGTCAAACTGTCAAGGTTCAAACTCCAGGTCTTTGGCTTTCTGGCTGTGTAACCTTAGGCAAACTTCTTTGTTTCTCTATATAGCTCAATTTCTTCCTTTATAAAATAAAATACTAGCCATCATGTCATTGTTGAGAAGATTAGATGGAGTTGATATACGGAAACCGTTTAGAAGTTCTTGGCACTGGAAAAGTGTTATATATATATTTTAATATTGTTTGGAGCACCAGGATGTTACAGTGATTTCATCACACATTTTTCATTTATAATTACATTTTCAAATTATATCAAGTTAGATTCTTCGTAGCTAAATTCATTTGTCTGTGGTGGGCACCCATATACCATCTCTGGCAAGTGTACATATGCAGTGACTTAGTGGGATTTTTAACATGCGCATGTCTTTAATGAGAAGACTTTAACGTGACCACTTTGGTTAATGAGGAAAAAAAAACTGCACAATTGCAAAAACTGAAATCTGTGTTTTTAACAAACAAACAATGAATAGTACAGCACTTTGCCTTTGGCAGCAGTGAGAAAATCAGGCTGCCTGCAATGAAGTGTCCACTATGAGAAATGGCTGGAGGTGAGAGAGGCTTCCTTGATAATCCAATTTTGACATTTATGTAAGGGAAATGGTGAATGGAGATGAGCAATGCATGATCATGTGCAGTCCAGTAATAGGGCCTCATTTGCATTTTAGGAATATTTCTCAGACAGTAGTGTGAGAATAGCCAGAGTCTTTTTGATCAGGTGGAAGTCAATTTCTGTAATATAGATGTGAAACAATGATGGCCAGGAATAAGGTAGGGGAGAAATTATTAAGAAATGGAATCTGTAGACCTAGTGACTGATCCAATGGAGAAAAGTGGATGATTTCTCAGAAGGACTACTAAATGATTAACAGTTTCTTTTATTAAGTGGGAACTATAGGAGAGGAAACCATTTTTAATGTAAAGTAGTTGATTATGGACTTAGACATGTTGAGAAGGAGGTGACATATTCCCTGTTGTAGACATTCAGTACATTGTTACAGAAACCATTCTTGTACCTGGATGACAATAATTAGACAAGGGCATAGTAGAGAGAGCAGAATGTACTTGCAGAAGCATTTCTCTGCAGTACTGAGATGAGAGTTCAAGGCTAAAGACCATGAATTGAGTGTTGTCAACCCCCACCATTTTGTGATATTCTAAACCAGCCCTAAGTAGCTGAGATGTTGAAACAAAGAGGAAGCATAGCTGGCTTTATCCAGCCATAAGATATTTAAAGAACAGGTTAGATACTGCTGGAGGAAGTCATCAGGAGGACATGACTACTGGTTGACCTGTGAGCTAGACCCTGGCAACTGGAGGCATCTCACCCCCTCCCCTGCCCTTGGAACGAATAGTGTGCCCACTGTTTTCACAGTAGAAGCCATTTTCAAGGACATAGACTTGAGAGAGCAAGGTGTTTTTTGAGACAATCTATCTGGACTGAATACATGACTGAACCTAGTTGAGACATCTACATAAACTTTTAAGATTCTGGTAGGCGAGTGCAAAAATCTACTTGCCTTGCAGTTGGCCAAAACAAGTATCCTATGTAAGCTTCCATATTTATTAAACCTGTCACCTACCAATCCAAAGTGGTCCGCCTCTTTCTTTGGTGTTGCCCTTCATGTACGAGGGCCAGTTTTTGAACCAATAGATACACAGAGGCAAGTGAGCCAGGGTTACAGTGAGAGAGTCATTGTAGTGAAAAGACACAAGGTGTGGCCAAGAAGCCACATGGTGCAAAGCAAAGCAGAAAAAGAACTGGCGATTTAGTGTGCGAATGTGGGGAACAGAGACAAGACGTTTAAGTAAGCAAGGAGGAGGTCAATGGAGGTAAGAATGAGCCCTGAAGGACAGGAAGATTGATTCCAATACCAGCATAACAGAGGATTAAGATTTTAGATGTGGAAGCAGTTTGAGATTTTATGATATGGAAAGGACATGAAGCTGTATTGCTGAAATGAACAGGAGGATAAGGTCCCTGTCACTAAAGAGTGAATAGTACTGCAAGGCCACTGCTCTGAGCTGTGCTCTAGGAGATTTGCTGGGAGTATAACACTAAACTACTGAAGGTGAAGACACACTGTAGTTGTTTGAAGGTCTAGGGGGACACTGGGGCCACAGAAGATAAGGAGACTTTCTGTACAAGCCTCAAGGACAGTAGATGATAAGTGAGCAAGGTCTGGGCTTAACAGGCACGTTTCAGTATACAATCTATAGCCATCAGCTATGCTGAGACACCAAACAGGCACCAAAGAGGGCTAAGCCAACCATTGACATGGTCTTTTAACTCAGATCAAAACTGAAATGAAAGGAGACAGGTCAGGCCACATCTGATCTGGTAAAAGGCAACACCTTCAACTATTATTCCTAGAGACCTCAGTGACATCAGATGGGTTTTTCGGCAGTTGTTCACCTTTGGTGGTATTGCATAGGTTTTCTACAGCAGTTCTCTTCTTTGAGGCTTTCACTGTAACAGGACCACATGAATTCAAGAGAGAAATTCCATTGTGCCTGAGGCCAGTGAACATACTCTTTCAGTTTAAAAGTTTTCTGGGATTGGAACCAGAACCCAGATGTAGAATTGATGGTCCAACTCTGATTAATTCTGCCTTCAGACTGGTTATGTAATCCCAGCAATGTGGCTACTGATCACTGGAATGTCTTGGAGCCACCACCAGTATCATCAGTAGACATCAAAGATGTAGGACAACTCTTCCAAGCAAGCTGCTGCCTGGGTCCATGGGGCTGATGAACATTCTAAGAGAAACCATTGCTAGGATCCCTGAAGGATCAAAGGAAATAACAGAGGAGGTGACAGCATATGGGCACCATCATGGTACCTATATCATTGAGCCCACGTGGGGATGACCTCAGTGTATCTGAAAATGATGGTTATTTTCTGAGAACGGACACATCCACATTCTCCACGCTATTTGAAGCCTTCCTGTAGAGGTAAGAGTCCCAGTCCTCATTATCTACTTAATCCACTTAATGTACCAAATGGAGAAGGGAGATTTTGTTATTTGATCATTTATTTTTCAATACAAAATAACAGTATCATCTTTCTTTTTAACTCTTTCTGCTGGGCAAAAACCAAAATAAAATCATACTAATATCTTTCAGTTTTTCTTAGTTGATTTTTTTTCATCAAACAACTCACATACCATACGATCATGTAGAGAGAAGAAATGATAATTTCATATACACAGTTTAGAGTCTTTTGTATCATTTTGAGGCCATGTAATATAATGATTAAAAGCAAGAGCTCTGGTCTCAGATTGTTTAGGGTTAAAAATCTCAGCTCTATCCCTGCTAGTTACATAAAAAGCAACTTACTTTGACTTAATTTGACTTCACTTTCCTCTGAAGTGGAGTTTGCAATAATAGATCTAATTTGTGAGAATATTGTGAAGATTCAATGTAAAACATTAACAATTGCGTCTGAACAATGTAAGTATTCAACAAATGTTAGTCCTTAGGATCAAAATGAATACTTCTATATATTAAGCATATGTGTTTTAGCAAATAAAATTTTCAAGTGGCCACTCACTTTCTATTCATGACTTGTTACTCTTTCAGATGGGATGAATTGGATAGCTAACATTATATCAATAGACTGATTACTATAGAAATTCCTTTAATTTGTGGAGATTATAAAATTTTCATAATTACTGTTTCTCTAAACTCTCCATTTATGTCTGCTGAAAGATTTAGGATTTAAAGCTAAATCCCTTTGAAAGAGAGTTAGGCAGGAAGTTGGGATTAACTCTAAACACAGTGAATAGACTTCTCAATCTCTATAAACCAAGATTTTCTTTGCCCTCTATTATAAACCACAGAAAAACATTTCTCCTGGAGACTTTTAGAGCACTGCATAGTGCTGGACAGCTATGTGCTGAATGACTGGTGTGCAAACAGAAGACATAAGAAAAGCTGCTGGAATTAGTAGCAGAGTTAAAGGTCTTATAATTATACACAACTAAATGCTTCTACTCCTCCATAAATCCTCTCACAGAGATGCCACGATTAGTTTTTCTGGGCTAGGAAGAAATTGGGGTATTTTTTGAAAGATTATAAGGGGACTCCCGGATCCCAATGCAATTTGAGGAGACAGCTATTAAGAGAGGGTCTGGTTGGAAGAATATCAAAGGAATTGAAGTTATGCAAAGTAACATAGGTAATCCCTAAGGGATAGGTTTACAAATTAGAAACTAAAGCAAACAAAATGAGCCCATCAGGCAGAAATATATTCTGAGTTAAACGATCATTAACTATTACATAATTTTCAAGTTGTTTTTATAGAAAGTTTTTCTTATAGATCAAACTCCCATTTACTAATGGGGATTTTTGGTCCATTGCCACTAGATGTAAAATTTTAAATTTTGCTTCTTACTATTGTCTAGGAAAGAAGGATGTAGCCATAGGGCAGGGCAGTGATATTTGTTCATTCATATAACAAATATTTATTGAACATCTGAAACACACCAGGTGCTCTTTTGGGCACTGATACTGGTTTGTATACATTTAGATTATTGATTTCAGCAGACATTTGGGGTTGACAAAAATGATAATATTACTCATACTCTTTCATAGTAAGTGTCTCCTTAAGTAATTTTGACCTGAAAAGTAAATATTAAAACATATTTTAATTAAAAGAAGGGGGAATTGATAAGCATATTGGAGATAAGTTTATACTCTGACAAGGGGCTTTGAGTATGGGTGAATTTATTGACCTTCATTTTTTATTTATATAAACTATTCTGACCAAAGAAAAGATCTAAAGATAATACAACATCAGCAATAAAAAGTACCCTAGGGCATTATTTCTTCTTTAAACCAACTTGATTGAAGCATTAATAGCAAACAATAAAATGCATAAATTTTAAGTGTGTAGTTTGATGAGATTTGAAAAATGTATATATCTGGGTTACCAGAAATATAATCAAGATGTAGAATATTTCCATCAGTTCCAAAACGTTTACTTGTCCCCATTTCAGTCCCTCTCTTCTTCCTACCTTCTGCTGCAGGCAAACAATCTGCTCTCTGTCCCTACAGATTAGACTTGCCTTTAAAGAATTGGCAATTATTTATTGCATATGTATAAAAATTAGCAAAAGAGAAGACACTCAATTATTAAAGTATGCCATTTTTAAGGTCCGATTAAGAATTCCAAATTTCATACAGAATGAATTCATGGTAACTGCAACATTACAATTACAAAGGGTGGTCAGTGACTTCATTCAAGGGATTAGATCTACTGGAAAGGCTCATGCTATGTTTTTCCCTATGTGATTAGCCATGCGAGACTAGCCATGCAAAATACATAAGTGGGAGAACCATAGAATATTAGAACAGGAGGGCATATAAGACAACAGATTCTAAGTGTAGACAAAGAAGCTAAAATTGAGTCCCTCAAAACCTTACCTAAAGTAACCTAGATAGTAAGAAGAAATAAGTGGAAGAGGAAATTAACTCCAGTAAGAGTCCTCAAACTGCCAATGTGTATTTTGGAGAAGTTAAAGCTAATTTAGTTGGCTCTAGGGCAGTGGATTTATATATATCTAATGCTTTGCATTTTTTTCCTTAATAATCTGCCATTCCTAATTTCCCATTGTAACCATTTGTGTAAACTTGAAATGTTTTACCTTGTTTATGGTTTGACCCTTTAATGTTAGGAATTCACACAGTTTATAAATGACTTACTATTACTAACTCTAGTCTGGATAGTGTTTATTGGTAGGCATACAGCCATTACGATACTATAACCCAATTTTGGTTTAATTCAACAAACATTTGTTAATAACACCAACCCCAAGCTTGCATTTATGGAGGACTTAAAATGTCACAAAGCACATACACATACATTGTCTCAAGATAATGTCTCTTTTTACTGAAATGAAAAAACTGAAGCTGGAGACTGGATGAAGGATTTTCCTGAGACCATGGAGGTGTGAGAGATAGAATGGGGAGGACTAGAATCTCATTCTTCTTACTTCTGGTCTAGGACTTGTCTCAAGGTTCCAGTAGAGATTTCCATCACTGTCAGTCATGCCTAACCCTCCCTGTCTCCCCCAAATTTCCCTCTCTACGCGTTAGCTTTATAGCTTTCTCTTCTCCTCACATTTCTATGCAGTGACAAGTTGACCCTATGTTATTGATAAATACTTTAAATATATTTGAATAAGTCTTCATGGGTATCAGTCTAAACTTCCGACCATGCAAATATTTTTTTCCTTTTCTCTCTGCAACCGACCTTTGAGATTAAGACTGTACTTCTTAGCCAAATATGGCATTTATTTATGTTTTTAAAACCCATAGTGATATTTATGGCTCAGCATGATCCAATTTTGATTTTACGAGTAGGAGAGGCTTGGACTAAGATCAAGGTAAGATTAACCCTGCCTGGCATCTTCATCTCCACTTCTGCAGGGGTTAGGGGCAGGCTTCTGCTCTTATTTTCGTGAGGCTTCTTGAGTTCTAAGCGTATTTCATTTAAGCAACAAAAGAAGTTTCCCTCTGGCCCTGTCCAGAGACTATCAGGAACTTCCAACTTTCTGTTTGACTTTGTATTAACTCCTTAACTCTCTCTCTCTATCTCTCTGTCAAATGGCAATAGACAAACCGCATATTGATATAGAGTTCCTATAATACTGAAACAGCCAAAAAAGACTAAATCAACCCATAGAAAAAAGTTGTTCTGCAGAGTAGCTTAGACAACCAGCAGACTCTATGGGAGCAAAAGGTAAAGATAAATGTTAGAGGTCTAAGACACCGAGATTTGGAAATCATTTTACTGTAGCTTAACCAATTCTGTCCTGATTAATATTCCTACTTTAGTGGACTGTTTTAAAAAATATGTTTTTAATTAAAAAGTGGTATATAAGATTATTTTCTTCTTTCTGATATATTATTTATATTAACATATTTTATAACATTGACTCACTTAGAAAAATTAATAAAGCTTTAAATATTTTGAATTGTCTACTTAAGAAAATATAATTTTGTCTTACCAGTTGAAGGTATTGTCATATTATGAGACCTGATTTTGGAGTAAAAACAAGATTTTTTAAAAAATAGAAGGAATGAAAGAACAAGGATGCTCAAACATTAAAAAAAATATATACTGAAAGACTTTTCATTGACTCTAAGGCATCAATAAATATCATTCAACAACGGACCTTGAATGATGCTGAACCCAAGAATATGGAACATACTTGTTAAAATGTGATTATCCTAGAGTCATATAATATGTAAAGTTGACCCTTGAACAACATGGGTTTGAACTGCTTGGGTCCACTTATGCTGAGTTTTTTTTTTTTCAATAGTAAATACTACATTACTATGTAATTCAAGGTTGGTTGAATCAAGGATGCAGAACTGCGGATATGGAGGAACCACCTAGCAGGAAGGCTAATTATAACATATATGGATTTTCAACTGCACGGAGGGTTGGTGCTCCTAACCCTCAAGTTTTTCAAAGGTCAACTGTATATCAAATCTTTTTATTTTGTTTTAAACAAGATTCATTTCATTAATTTTAGTGTTTAATTGTTTTGGTTGTTTTCAAGAACAAATAATCCTATTGAGATTTTCATAATATATGGTGCAAATCTGTTATTGTAGCCCATACATTCTCCCTCTGTCATTTGGTAGCAGCATACCTCTTTCTTGTGAAAATCATTGGTGGGGCTGACCCTGTCCAATCTTACTTCCTCTGCAAGGTTTTGTGCATGATTCAGGCCTGTGTAGAGTATGACCAGACCATGGCCATAATACATGTTAGAGGGCAAGACGTAACAGAAGCAACTGTAAGTAGAATTCTCCATAAAATTCTCAATTATAGAAAAAAGACTTGCTCTTTCTGCTGTGACTGTTCACTAGCTATTTCTTACATTTGGAAATGGCTTCTGACAACTTGCCTATACTAGAAAAGAACTTGAAGAGAAAAAGAAAGACAGATTTCTGTTGAAACCATTGGAATTTTGATGAGTAAAGAAAACAATGGTGAGAAGGTCAGGGCCTTTCTAACATCAGTTGAATAATTGGAAGGAACCATAACTTAAACATGCTCTGTCTGAACTTCCAAGTTAGTGGAACCAAGCAATTGCTTCTGTCTTCCACCAAATACAAACAAATACTTTTGGCAATGAGGTCCTAATCTAGTGGAGATAAATTTTAACTGTTTGCTATGGAAGATGCCTAATTTATTATTATCATTATTACCATCATGATTATTATATGTTATCTTTATTTTGCACAAATGGGAAAAATGGGGAAACATTCTTTATTAAATCCTAAGCCAGAGATCAAGTAAGGAAAGTAAGGAATCCTTGGAATATGGGTGATATAAAGTAAAAGTAAAACATAATGACCTAAAGGAAAATAAAATTTCAGTAGAAAATAATAGGGAATTAGCTTGGCAAAATATGTTTTCCTGCCTAGAGTGATGTTGTCTTTTTATCTCTACTGCATTCATTTTTATTGTTCAGATATGATTGTGTTGGGGTATATGTGCTTATACTCTGACATTTTGAGCTGTCATTCACATTATAATCCATTCCCTCCAAATACTGCATTTCTAGTTTATTGTGACTATTTCAGAATTATGTGTAATTGGATACTGCATACATGTTTGAGACAGTCTTCTCTGAACAATGGGTAGGAGCATTAGCTCATGAATTTTGAAATATCCCATGAGGCTGGACATATGTATTGTGGTTGAGGAAAGGTGAGATCACCCAAGAGGTAGAATGTTCTTCGTATTCATGGTTTTATATACACACAAGAATGTGTGTACATTTATGTGCATTATTCTAGAACATTATCAACATATCAGAAGACCAAAAGTGTTTTTATACAAAACCAAGTCACAATTTTATTCTTAAGTTATTTCAATAGTTAAAATTCCTCAACTAACAATAAATATATGTCAGCTTAATCTCATTTTGTCACTGTTTTTCAAGGAGCACCTAAAAATATTGCTAAACTTTCTCTTTGGCTTTAAAATACTTTTAATATGTCAGATTTTATTATATTAGTCATTTATATTGTAGGTTTATCATAATCATGCTTCTCTATCTTTTCTTAATGTTATGATAGTGGTAACATTATTTCAGTAGTTCCATGATGGCACTAAATACATCTGTAGAACACTCCCTAAAGTTTGTTTTTAATTAAGATTCTTTAGGAATTAGATAACTGAGCATAAGCTCATAGCCTGGACATCTACCAAGAATTAACAATAGTTACGTTAGTGAACTATGTTACTTAGTAACAAAACCAATAATAGGATTTTCACAACATTTTAATAATACATTCAAATTGTCCCAAAGTTCTCATAACCAAATATATGGCAAAAATACTCACATTTATTATGCAAACACCCTTGTGAAATATGCAGTTTGTCTCTATGTTCCTTTTGTATATTTTGCCAGTTTTTCACTTCATCCTGGAAACTTGTTCTGTGCTACAGTAGGAACCAAATGGAGAAATAGAAACAATAAAAAAAGTAATTCTAGAATTGGTAATTTTAGAACTGAAAAATATATTTTCTGAAATAAAGAGATTTTCAAGGATGGACTTAATAGCTAAATAGACATGACAGAGGAAAGACTAAAGAACTTCATAATAAATCAATGAAAATTATTTAAGGTAAAACATGGTGAGAAAAAATCAATAAACAGGGAATTGTTTGATGATCTCAAAGAGTACAACATATGTAATTGGAATAGTACAAGGAGAGAGAATTGAGGATGAAAATATTTAATAAATAGTGTTTAATATTTCCCAAATTTGATGAAAAACATATAATTGCAAACATAGAATGCTCTATGGATATCAGGTAGAAAAAAGGGAAAAAAGCCCAAAATAGGGTGCATCACGTTCAAATGGTTGAAAGCCAAATATAAAGAGTAGATATTGAAAGTAACAAGAGAGAATGAATGTATTATGCAAAAAGAGACAAAAGTCCAATCAATGGCTGAGTTCTCACCAGAATCCTTGTAGATAAGAAAAGATGGAAACATTTTTAAAGTGCTGGAAGAAAAAAAAAAAAAAATCTAGCAACACAGGATTCTATATCCATCAAAAACATTCTTCAATAACAAAGGTAAAATATAAGAATATTTTCAGGGAAAAGAAAACCAGAGGAATTCATTGCCAACAGATCTGCTCTAAAAGAAATATTAAAGGGAAATTCTTCAGGCTGAAAGAAAATGATGGCAGAGGAAGGACTATGTTCTCAGAAAAGAAGGAAAAATATCTGAAATATCTGGGTAGATAGAAAATAATACTTTTTATTTTTGCCATTTTCTTCTTAATTTTTTGATAAAAATATATATACGTTTATACATCTATATCTATATCTACATCTATATCCATAACTATATCTGTCTATCTATGACTATATCTATATAAAACATAGTTTTGTAAGTTTATAAGTATGTAAATTTAGTGCAACAACTGTCAGAAGATTTTAATGTTTTAGGCAAAGTAGTACATAATATACTATAAAGTATATTACTGTACATAAATAAAGATTTAAGCTTGTAATTTAATCCTTATTCAAGTCATAAAAAATGAAAAAGTTGTAGCTAAAAAGCCAACAGAAAAATATAAATGAAATTCTAAAACATGTTCAAACAATCCAAAAAAATGATGTAAAAGAGAATCAGAAGAATGAAAACAGATAAAAAGAAGAAAACATAAAAATGTTCATCACAAAAACAATTTGTTAATTACATTAGTTGTTAATAGATTAAGCAATCCAAGTAAAAGCAACATTTTCTGGATGGATTAAAACACAAAGCCAACTACAAGCTATCCACAAGGGACATAGGTTTAAAGACAATTTTAATTTGAAAGTAAATGAAGAGAAAAACATATAAAATTCAAGTTTTAAGCATAAGAAGACTGAAATAATTATATTAAATTTAAATAAAAATTTTCAAGACAAAATGTATTACCAGAAAAAAGAGGGAAATTTCATAAATGATAAAAGATAAATTCATCCAAAAGACATAGCAATCATAAATGTCTATGAACTCAGTAACAAAACTTTCAAAGGCATGAAGGAAAAGCAAAGAATTAAAGGGAGAAGTGGGCAGTTTAATAATCATAGCTGGAGATATTAGTTTCCCTTTCTCAACAACTGATAGATTAACTAGAAACAAAATCACCAAATTCATAAAGATCTAAATGATATTTTCAACCCCATCAACCACCTTTACTTAATTGATGTTTAGAGAATAAAGGCAGAATATATATTCTTTTCAAATTCAAATGATACATTTACCAGGATAGACACTATTCTTGGACATGAAACAATTCTCAATACATTTTAAAACATTGAAATCATAGAATATTTTACTGATATCAAAGAGTATTTAACTATGATGGAATTGAATTAGAAAAAAATAAAAATAATAGGAAAACCCCTAATACTTGAAGTTTACTTATAATTAACCCATGGGTCAAAGCAGAAATTGTAAGAAAAATTAGAATATATTTAAAGTTGAATTTTAATGGAAACATCACATATCAAATTTGTAGGATACAGCTAAAGAAATGTTTAAAGGACTCTTTATAGCTCTATAATTCATGTATATTTATGTGGGTCTATATATATGCATATATATAAGTGCTTTTATAATTCTATAAAACTGTTGCTAAAAATCAATGATTGAATCTTTCCCATTAAAAGTTTATAGAACAAGAGCAAATTAAACCTAAAGTAATTAGAAAGAACAATATAAAGATAAAAGACATCAATGACAAAGGAAATAAAAATATGATAAAGAAAATTAAAAACAAAAAGTACATTCTTTGAAAAGATTAATAATATTGATAATCCTTAGCAAGTTTGATCAAGAGGAGGTTATGTAAATAGAGATACTATATGTTTTTTAAAGGATTCTAACAGAATACCATTAACAACTTTGTAATACTAAATATGGCAACTTTGATGAAATAAACAATTCATTCAGCAAACACTGCTGTGAAAGCCAGCTTCGTATAGGTTACTGTGATCAACAGCTTGCCTCAGGTTGCTTTCTGCTCCAAAGCTTTTTGGATGCTTTGGCTCTCCCACACTCCTGCAAACCAGAAAGTGCAAGTGATTCATATCTATAAGACAACCCTTGACCAGTGAGAAATGAAGAACAAGAGCCAATGGGTATATATTCTCCTTTTTAATCTTTCAGGTGACAACTATGGGAGGCATTCTACACAAATTCTCAGATGCCTCAATGGATCTCAGTGGAATTAGGTCTCCATCACTCACAGCTTGATTAGAAATTCTTACATTGGCTTTGTCTTGTTCCCTCTCTTATTCTTCCCAGTTCTCCATTCCAGTTTCCTGGCATTACAAACATAAACAAATTATCCATAAGCAAGTCAAAGTCTCAGATTCAGGTTTGGGGGAAAATATGACATCAGTGGGACCAGAAAATTTAAGAAATATCTTCATAGTAGCAGCTGGGATTGGAAATGACAGGATTAAAAAAAAAAGGAGCAGAACAATCATTTGATGATGATCTCCAAATGAATGCTCACAACAAAAGGATATTTTTCCTTCTCACCTTTACGTACATCAGGACTCAGGCGTAGCTCTGACCCACATTATCTTCATTCAAGAATGTATTTGGAAGGAATATTTTCTCTCTGGAACAATGACAGGGGTCATATCACAGGGATAAGGGAGACATCACTTCCACTCACATTTTATTATACAAAACTTGCCACGTGGTTACACTTGAGTTCAATTGCATAAGATATATAATCCTCCGGCAGAATGGGATTCCAAATGCTTATAAAAATTGATAGACATTCAATTCAGTAAAACTCAGGAAAAAAGCTAATGGTGGAACAATGACAAAAGTTAACCAACTATTTGGTCACAGGATTACTTTTAGATTTAAAAAATTGTAGATGTTGAAAAATCTCTCAATATAGTATGCGAAACTTTAATAAATGTTAAATAAAGTTACCTCAATTTCAAAAGTAAAGCTTTGTTTCCTTTGTGGGGGTTATTTTACTGTAAAAGAACTGATTTACAATGAAATTATTTATACCAAAAAAAAAAAAAAAAGATTTAGCACTGTAAATTTTTCTGATTGTTTTAACAGTCCCAAGTTTTATTACAAGCTTGCTTGTAACATATTTTATTTTCCTAAACTCAAAATCTTCAGTTTGTAATATGTTATTATAAAAGACATATATTTTTGACAGAGATAAATTGGAAATAACTTTTGACAAAATATGTTACAGTATTTGTGGGCTCCATAAATATCAGCTGAATGCTGAAAATACTTGCAATTTTAAATTGTAATTTATTTCATTGATGACAGTGGTTGCCAATAACATCTGCATTAGGATTTATGCATTCTCATAAGTTAACTAGTTTTCTGAGTTAGTCTAAAATGTGCTTATTTTTATAAAAGAACATTCTTGAAATTTTAATGACAGTTTTCACCCTCAAATTTGCAAAATGAATGATTACATCATTTTTAAAAGGAACTATATTGCCTATAATTCAATTGGTAGCTCCACCTCTAATAATGCCAGAAAATCACCAGCGTAGGTTGACCTTAAAATGTCGACATGCCTTCATTGTATGAGATTAATTTTGTGTTATATATCCAGTACTGATTTTAGCCAAACTATTAAGGAATTATAGATGTCATCATACTGTTTGAAGACATGCAGCTTCATGTTCCCAACTAACTCCTCAAAGTAGCAACCATACAGATGTCAAATGGATGCAGCTTCAAGCACTTACCCAAAACAATCCATGGTATTCAATTAGTTGTTTCTCTTAATTTCTAACAACCTTGTACATCTACTGGGAAAAGTGAGTATTTATGTTAAAAAAAAAATAAGTATAAGGTTTGTGACTACCACCAGAGAATGTTGATTGAGGCAAGCGTAATGTTGCATGGGAATACATTTCCATTTAATTGTCTTAGGAGGCTTAAGGAACATGCACATTGAAGCTAGGTAGAGGTGAATACTTGGAGCGGAGACTACGAGCTTCTTTTGAGCCAGAAAAGAAGGATAATACGTGTGACTGCAAACCATTTATTTGAACACTGCACTTAATTATACTCCCCAGGGTAAGAGAAAGCAGCATCCTGTCATAACGCCTGCGATACCACGATCCGCCAAGCATATATTTTTATGTAATGGATTTAAGATGCCTTGCGGATATTGCATAACTACCCTAGTCCTTCTCACCAGGGTGGGCTGGTCTGAATTTGATAACAGCTACTGTTGGGATCGCTAAGCTAATAATTTACGTTTAGCTGGTAGAAACCCGTTCTTTTGTTTTATAACTAAAGTCTGTTTTTCATTTGCATGTGTAAGTTGGCCATCTGCTTTGGTGACAGAGAGGAGGTGCCTCAGAAAAGGTTCTCTGACCAGGCTGCAGTGTTGAAAGTTTTATAAATCGATTGGATTCATATAAACATCCCTAATCCAGATCTGACATTATTGATAATGATTTATTATTATTTTTTTTATTTTCAACGCAAAAGAATGGAGAGGTTTGAAATCGTAATTTATTTTCTTTGCTTGCTGTGCAGTCCCATTCGTCATTGTATTTTTCTAAGTTTCAGGCCTGATTGTTTAGAGTGAGTGTGCCTGGTTAAAATATGTACTTCATTTGAGGATGGTACTTCTAACTCTATCACTATAACTGACCTCTGCAAATATCAGCAGAGGAGACTGTCAGCTGTATATCCCATCATTCTTCTCTCACATTGCCTCTAATTTTTACTTCTTTGAAAATAAGGGATCTAGGGAAGTTTGCCTACAGTTTGGGTGGAATTGTGAAGGATGTTCCTTTCAACTTGGAGTGGGTTCTTTCTTGCTAGCTTCATTTCCACCTGTCTCCTAGAATTGGCTGGATGTAAATGAAAAATAAAATGTGTGATTTCTTGCAAGGCGAAGATGTAATGCTATTTGAAATAATTACAGGTGTTTTCAATGCTCCTCTAAATGGATCTAAATTTAATAAGTTGAGAATCTAAGTCTGGGCTTTGTAAACATAATTGTCTGTCAATGTGTTTATTCCAATACTTTGGTTAGATGAAAAATAGGTTGGCCAAAGTAGTACACTATTTTAAGACATATTCAGTGTTTGATTTCTTACTCATTCTACCAATCAAACTTCAATGAAAAGAAATTGGCAAAAAAAAATTTCAAAGCTTAACTTTTAAAATATATTTTAGTAAAATAGATTTCAATGAAATGACAGAGCTAAATGTCAGGTGAGAAAAAATAATAGCAATTAAATGAAATTTATAATTTATAAATCTATATAGTATATTGAACATTATTTTGTAAAAAAAAAAAAGAAATCATTATGCTTAAGTCAGCTTTAGTAGTGGGGAACAGAAAACATCAACTTATGGTTCACATTAATAGCAGTTTTCTTTTATTCACTTCAAATATATTTATTGTCTTCTGATACTAGTTTGTCAACCACGTTTGAAAACAAAATGGTACATGTTAGAGATGGATTGTCATTTTAAAAAATTTTTGCAAGAAATTACCTTGTCAAATAGAAGCACCTTAATTTTTACTTCAGTTTTGCTTTTAAGGAAGGAAGACACAAATTAAATTTAAATGTGATATTTGTGCAGTTTTCAAAATACTGAGCAGGTAATGATTAAACAACAATATTTCTGAGCTAGTACTACCAGAAGACCAATTCATGGTATGCAAAATGTTGTTCATCAGTGTAATAGAACAATGAGGAAAAAAATTACAGCTTGGGTCACACAAAGAAAGGAACACAATATAAATAAATTAAAATGTGAAAAGAATTTTAAAGTGATAAAATAGTATTTATGTACCTATTCTTTTATCTTTTGAATATTGGACATATTCAGTCTCATTAAGCTTCTAAGTAAATTTGAACTTCACTAACAAAACTGAATCAATTACAATATCCAGATAGGGTGTTTAGGGTATTTAAAAATGTTAATAAGAGCAAGAAAGTGTTAAGGTAAGAAAGAGATACTTGAATAAAGTCGAGTGATGTTCTGGGTTCTGTATGGATATTTGATTAGATACATTTAACGTGAGAGGAAATAGGATTTTTTATGAGAATAAATTTTGGTTTAAAGTAAAAAACAGCCCAATACAAAAAGGCTTAAAGAATAGAGATATTAATTGGCTTTCACAAATAGGAGTCTGGGCATGGCTTAATCCACTGCTCCAGCTCTTCTCTGAAATTCTCTTGCCACTGCCCTTCTGCATATGACAGCCTCTTTCTCATGCTGGTACTAGTTCCAGGCCAATATTTAGGCAACTGTAATGTACAGAAAAGAGAATTACTTGCCAGTGGCTCTCCTGAGAGGGAGGAAAAAAAAAAAACAAAAAACAAAAACAAAAACCTAAAAACAAAAAAAACAGTGAGAACATAAAAATTATATTTCCCCCGAATTCCCAAACACACTTCTCTCACATGCCTTTGGCTAGAAGAGTCACATGCCTTCCTGCCTGATCCAACTCCTGTGACCAGGCTACTGCCATGTGATGACTGGCTTCGGCCTGATTCCAGTGAGAACCAATCACTGGTAAGGACTATAGCATTATTTTAAGATAAATCAAACCATATAAAGAAAGCTGGAACATGCGAGGCTCCCCTAAAGTACATGATATGGTCAGGAGGCGTAATTACAGTTGATTTCTAATCTCTAAGACATTAATATTTAATCAAGTATGCCCTCACTACACATGCTTATTTTTGGGGGGTGGAATAGCTCATCACTATGTTTTGTAACCCTGCTTCTCTGGTAAAGATGAATGTATAATTTTTCCTAAGAAATATAGGGACCCCAAGAAAAGTATAAAAATATGTATGTGTGTGTGTGTGTGTGTGCGTTCATGAGTGCGCGCGTGCATCTATTTACACAGCTAAGAAGCTAATCAACTTTCGTTGTGGTTTTCCATTTATTTCTCACCTAAATCCGTTTGAGGTAGGTATTGTTATTAGCCTAGGTAGATACCAAACTTATATGTAGAGAGACGTGAACATGGACATGGATGTGACCATCTCTAACTATCCAGATTAAGTCTTTTAATCCAGCAAATTCCTTCTCCAAACAAGCTGAGTCATGAAAAGTTATTTGCTTCTAATTTGCTATAATTTTCTTGCTCTGGCAAAGCTTCCTAGATCACACTGATTTACTGCTCAAAGATAAATTGCTCTTTGAATCTGTAAGATATTAGTTTGTGCTGATTTTGTTTGAAGTTGAGTCCATCACTGTCTTAACCTGTGTACTATGAGTTTGGTTACTGTCGTTGCCATGATTCATTCACCCTGTCTAGCTGTTGGCCAAGGCTTTATGGAAACTCCTGAGTCTGTACCTTGTGATGACCCATGTGCTGTTGACCAGGTTTCCTGTGGTCTAGACAGTGGCCTGAGGGAAAGTTAATTTTTATTAATGTCTATTCCCTGAGCCATAGTATGTAAATATTGCTTATTTGGTATTTATTCAAAATTATCTCAAAAACTTCTTTTCAATATGTTTGTGAGTTATCATTTAATAAGTTACAACCCTGGATATTTAGTGTGTGTTTCTTATTTAGTAAAGCATATTTTGGAAAGCATTTAATTAAGTAAAATACTTGTCACTTTTTTATCTTTAGTTTTTATGTAACACAATCGGTCATTTTAGAAGTATAATTATCACTCAGATAATTCTGTTTGAAGCATATATAATACCCAAATATGGACTCTTTTTATAAGATGGTAAAATCTGCTAGTGTTCATTGTGTGGGATTTTTTAATTTGAAATATTGTATTATTTAATGACATCTGTCTATCTGTGCATCTACCTATCTGTCTATCATTCTCTCCCTCTTTGTTTCTCACAGATCATTATAAGAAAACCTAAGATAAAAACTATGTACTGATTTAACAGCCATATTAGAACTGAATCATTCACTTTACAAAATAACTTATTGTAAGTTTCCCTAGTGCCTTGAACAAATAATCAAAGTACTGTAGTTTCACCTAAGTAATTTCTTTCAGGAATATCTTAGTTATGTAAACCTTAGCACATTTAAAGATGCCATTAATATTTCCAAGGGGAAAGCAAAACAAATAAGTGTTTGTTCTCTGGGAGTGTAAGCTAGTTAGATCGATAGATAGTTAATATGCAAGTACATCTGTTCAAGTGAATTTTTTCAAGTAATTAAAAAAAAATTTGTGTTTGTCCTCATTACTGCTAGGTCATATGAAGACATGTCTTTTCTTTTTTTTTTTTTTTTTTTAGTCAAGGGGTTATTGTAGCTTCCTTAATCATAACTACTCTGAAACTCTGAAACTCCTAACAATCATATTAGAGTTGAATCATTCATTTTATAAAATAATTTATCGTTAAGTTTTCCTAGTGCCTTTAACGATAAATTTAGGAGTTAGAAATTTCTTATTCCTGTGTAAATTCCTGTAATACTGTTGGGGAATCCCCTCTACCTCCTCCTTTTGCCAGGGGAATACCAGGAAGAAACTCTACTTAACTGTTAGGCACACAACTTTTTCCCAGGAACTCCTATCCATTCCTTGGAAATTGTTAGAATCAGCATGGGAAAAAGTAGTTTAGCGAACTAAATACCAAGCTAAAACAGTGAGTTAGATTCAAGCCTCAGAGAGGTGTTGCAAGCCTAACACTGGAGTAAGTAAAAAGCTAGCATTGAAGCAGAGACAAAAGTCCTAGTATCATCAAATAGAGTCTTCTAATGACATTGTAGCTTTAACATTTAGAATCAAAATTTATTGACTTCCAGACAGTAGATCAACATAGAGATGAGACTGGTTTCATTCAAACACTTGACTCCAAAGAATAGAGTAGAACATCCCACAGGCTTCAGGGCTTGGAGTTTTATCTTTATTTTATTTCCTGTCTATTCAGAGTACTTACACAATTTGATTAGGAAGAAGATTTGACCTAACTCACATTATCTCACTATTTCTATTCATAGTAATTTTGGGAGATAAGGAACAGTAAAACATATTTCTTTATTTCCTGTTTAGAGTTATAATATTTTGCCTTTGTGTTATCACTTCCCCCAATAGAACATTTTCTGCCAAAAGTGTTACGTTTTCTGGCATATAATTACCAATCTTCTCAGCCTCCCATAATAAAGGCTTAATATTTTCTTTATGTTGGGAGGCTTTGTGACAGTTACAGTATTTAAAATCAGAGGAATTTGCTCTCAATTTTATACAAGAAAGTGTCTGAGATTAGTTTATTTTTTTCCCCTGGTATTTCTTGTGAAGCAAACTGGCACCTACAATTTCCAATATCCAGTGGCAATTAGTCATGACTGTTTTCATTACCTAGAGGGAACAATTCAAGCCCCAGCAAGTTTTGTCTCCCCCACCTCCATTGCAATATAATTTATTCTATTGACAGTGTCTCTAAATATTTGATCATCTAGCTTGTGTGCTTCATCTTCTTGTTTCTGGGAAAATAAATCTTAATTTAGAATTTCTTCCTTCACTAATTTGAAATAATAAAATCTCATTGATTATAAGCTGATGATGTGCAACTATAAATTATAGGTATAAAGCATTTAAAATTACTTTTTAAAATGTGTCACAAAATCTAATTATTAGAATTTGCATACATTGGGAATAACTACATAGCTTCACATTTAACACAATTATCCTGACAAGCCTGAGACTTCTGATTCAATGACAATATTTTTTTTATCTTCTCCCACTATTGTGTGTTAGGTGTGGTAGGGGAAGATATCTTGTTTGTGCATGAAATGCAGTCATCCTGAGAAGACTCATCTGTACCTGGGCTTGAATTAGATTGAGATTATAGACCGTGAGCCTCAGCTTGATGATATATAAGGAGATGAGACTTTTGTAGGATCCTGGGAAGGAGTGAAAGTACTTTGCATGTGGAAGAAATAAATAGAAGTATATAGTTTGTGGACAGACGCCAGACTTTTTGTTCATTAACTTTTTACACCATGAACATAATAAAATGTTCTTTTCTTTATACCCCAAGTTTAGTTTGATTTGTCATGAAATACTTGGTAACTGGAAGACATATTCAGCATAAATCAACAAAATGAAGTTCAGGATCTATTTATATATTTCAGCTTTAAAGTATGATTTGACATTTCAGTTATATCTATCACTTGGAAAATTTAAAAAAAAAAAACTTTTTTCCTTACCTACACTTACAACAATATATATTTCTAAGTAAATAGAGACTTTGAATTTTTATTTAATTGTTAAATAATAGTTGTGTATTTTGTTTTAATAATAAATATTTAATGCTAATCAATCATTTTATTTGAGTTTCTCAGGGTTCACTTACTTTTAACACCCAAAGAATAGAAGTATCTCACAAGGTATTTAATATTCAATTATTTTACAAGAAAAAGAAAGCTGAACTTGAATAAACCTTTTCTCCTCTGTTCTCCCTATTTTTTATCTGACTTCTATTCTAACCCAAATCTCTAACATAAATGACCATAATCTGACATACACAATGTGAAGAATTTTTAAGTATTAAGTCCCAGATTCTAAAGAAAATGAAATATAGTCACACGTATTTATTTACCTCATAAGATTTAAAGAATGCCAATAAGTTCTTTCTAAATCATTAAAGGCAATCTGAAATGAAATTAAATATCAATAAACTTTGAGAGACATTAACTAATTATACAAATGTGACCTTATCTGAATATTTAAATAAACATAATAATCTAAATTTACTAGATTTAGAAACTTTTTATTATTAGTGACATTGATGTTTTCCTTGAGAAAATCTTCTCAAAGCCACACTACCCTTAGGAGGAGGAGAAATAGATTTAATTTTTAGCTCTCTTTTGCTTTTGGTAAACAATCTGAGGCAACCTTTTTAAAATGACCTATAGATTTGACTGATTTTGTTGTCAACATCTATCTTCCAGTATAAGAACTGCAATGGTACTCAGTAAAAACATAGAACTGTCTTCAGTTAGCAGAGTATGAGTATTCAAAGACTGCTTTTGGAAATTACACTCAGATGGAAGAAATGTTATTTAGGCAGAATAGGAAAAAAATGGAATTGCACAATGTTGAATCTTCTTCAGAACCTAAGTATTGGCATAAATAAAAAGTTAAATTCTTTTGGAATAATCAATTGTAATAACTCAGTTGTAATTATTATAGATTGATTTCACTTCACTAAAGCCAAAACTGTCTTCACAAATAACTTTCTAAAACTCACAATTAATAAATCTCATTGCCCATGGTAAATTTCCTATCAGTTTCTTGAAACACTGTGTTTTAAAATCCATTATTTTACAGTGCTACATTTGTCACTGAAGAAAAAAACCCTAAAAGATGGTTGAGTTGTGCCATGTTATATTAGCCCGACTCCACTCCATATAAACTGAATAAATATGTGATATGACAGGCAAATCTTGCCTTTATAGAGACTATTGAAGGTGCCATTTTTTCTTTTTGGTCATGCCTCGTGGCATGTGAGATTTTAGTTCCCTGATCAGGGATTGAACCCGTGCCCCCTGCATTGGAAGCACAGAGTCTTTACCAGTGGACCACCAGGGAAGTCCCTGAAGGTGCCATTCTGAGTGGCATGATCTCTCTTAAGATTTAATATTTAAACTGAGACCTAAAGGTGAGAAGGAAGGAGCAATGAAAAGACTAGAGTCTTAGAGCATCCCTGGTAAAGGAAGCTACAACCATATAGCAACACCCCAAAGGTGGCAAAAACATGATCATCTGAGGAAAAGAGCAGAACTATGAGGTTCAAATTATGTTGTCAAAATTCTGCCTTTGTCTCTCTGCTCCAGGTCCTGTGAATGTGTGTGTGTGTGTGTGTGTGTGTGTGTGTGTGTGTGTAGTTGACTAATTGTCATTTCATGGCGGCCCCATAAATCCCCATGCTTACCTCCTTTCACCTTGACCACCCCAGTAGAATAGGGTTTTTGGTTTTTGTTTTCTAATAACTTCAGGAAAAGAACTAACCTGCTTCCCATTGATCAGAATTGATTCATGTAATTGGCTAAACATAAGCTATAGGCTGATGCTTGGAGCAGGTACAAGAATAAACCTAATCTAAATCATATGAGATGAGTGATGAAAAAGTGGTTCCCTAAAGGATAATGAAAGTTTTATTACTACAGAATGGGTGAATGGACATTAATCAATTAGTGTCACTACAAGAGTCTTAAAACACGAAAGTGTACATGTTAGTAGGCAATCTGGATCTCTAGTGTCTAGATACATACTGGATAATTTTTTTTTAAATGCCAACACACCATATACAAAAATAAACTTAAAATGGACTAAAGACTTAAATGTAAGACTTGAAACTATAGGAAATCTAGAAGAAAACATAGGTAGTACACACTTTGACATCGGTCTTGACAATATTATTTTGGATATGTCTCCTCAAGCAAGGGAAACAAAAGCAAAAATAAACAAATGGGACTACATCAAACTAAAAAGATTTTTCACCGTGAAGGAAACTATCAATAAAATAAAAATGTCACCTACTGAATGGGAGCAGATATTTGCAAACAATATATCTGATAATAGGTTAATATCCAAAATATACAAAGAACTCATACAACTCAACATCAAAAAACAAACAACCTGATTAAAAGATGGGCAGAGGACCTGAAAAAACATTTTTGCAAAGGAAACATACAGATGGTCAACAGGCACATGAAAAGATGTTCAACATCACTAATCATCAGGGAAATGCAAATCAAAACCACGATGAGAAGTTATCTCACAGCTCTCAGAGTGGCTTTTATCAAAAAGACAACCACTAACAAGTGTTGGGGAGGATATGAAGAAAAGGGAACACTCTTGCACTGTTGGTGGGAATATAAACTGGTGCAGCTACTGTGGAAAACAGTATGGAGGTTCCTCAAAAATTTAAAAATAAAACTGCAGTATGATCCAGAAATTCCACTCCTGGGTACTTATCCAAAGAAAACAAAAACATTAATATGAGAAGACACATGCACCCCAATGTTCACTGTAGCATTATTTACAATAGCCAAGATATAGAAACACCCTAAGTGCCCATCAACAACATGGGTGGATCTAGAGAGTATTGTGCTAAGTGAAATAAGTCAGAGAAAGACAAATACTGTATGACTTTACTTATATGTGGAATCTAAACAAAACAAAATAACATACATAACAAAACAGAAACAGAGTCATCACAGATACAGAGAAGAAAGAGATGGTTGCCAGTGGGGAAGGTGGATGGAGGGAAGAGATAAATAGGTGAAGGAGATGAAAAGGTACAAACTTCCAGTTACAAAATAAATGTCATGGGTATGAAATATACAATGTAGGGAATACAGTCAATAGAAATGGCAGTCATTAACAGATAGATGATACTCGAGAAGTGAGAAAAGTTTAAATAAAGTAGGAAATAGTATAGAGCAGAGAAAATAGCATATGACCTAGCACTATGGAACTCTAATTTAGAGGTTGCATAGATGGTATGAAGTTTGCAGTGCAGTCTAGAAAGGAGTGGTCTGCTCTTCTGTATAGCTGGGGTCTGGAGAGGTACAATAGGCTGGGCACTTCTGTAGACAGTTCCGCATTTGACTCTCCTTAGCATTGCTTCCTGTGCTTTGTGCATGTACACTGAGAGCTTTGAGATTTTCTAGGATACAGTTGGGAAGGATTCTCTCCTGTGTAGTCATCTTCTTGTGCCTATTTGAGATTACACTTACTTTACTCAGTTGCTCCTCCAATCTAACACCAATGCTACATTCCAGAATCTCCTCCAAGGTAGTGAAATGCATTAATAACATACTTCCTTGCTTTCCAGAACCACGCTTTGCATTTACACGTTTCAAAATAAATGTTCCTTCCTCTCCACAGGATATTGGGAGGGAAGAAGGTAAATGTCTTTCCTCAATCTGCCACCTTCCACTAGTAATCTAAACATCATTTCTAAAATAATTTCCTGAAAGTTTTATATATTAAAAAATGTCCTGCTGTGTAAACTAAGTAATAATTTTCCGCTTCAAACTGAGATTGGGAATAAGTAATTGAGTAAAATTAACACGTAACTAATGTGGTTTCTTTCTAATTTATTGTAATTAATGTATTGTAATTTTAAAGCTTTTGAGGCAAGAGCAGCTCATTTATAATTTTCCAGAACACTTTTATTATAATCAACCTACTTAAAGTAACACTCTGATATTCCTGGTTTTACCTCAAATAGCACTTTTGCCTTTATACCAAAATAGGAATAAATGATTTTTTAAAGTTTTATCTCTTTGAAAAAAAGCACATACATGCATCCATCCTCTTACTGACTGAGTAGTTTGCTTTTAAAATTCTGGGTAAGATACATCTCCTTAACTAAGTTTTCCTTTAAAACTATAGGAAAAAATTCTTCAGCTCAGCTACACCAGAAACTAGAATACTTGCTTCAAACAGCACTATTGTTAATGATTAGTTACAATTCTGTTATAAATGACTTCTCTGTCAAAAGGAGCTCCTTTATAAAATCTCTTCATAGGATTGTTGCTAGTTCTAGTGTTATAAAGAAGGAAATATATCACAGCAACAAGCACATAGTAGTTACTTAATCCCTGTTTGCTGACTCTTAAATAAAATCAATTTCACAAACAAATTCATGGATTTCTAGTTGGAATATTTTATTTATTATGTATTTTTCACACTCTGTGGAAAAACCACTTAAGAATCTGATATGAAACCAGCGTATATGGCTCACATTCATTTTAAAAACATATATTCTGTTCATTTCATTTTTTGTTTCTTTTCTGGCACTGCCTAAAACCAGATGATATTACACCATGAAAAATGAATTAGATACTGAGCTTTTCCAGCTGTGAAAAAAGGGGAAAAAAAAATCCCACGCTTTTTAGGCACTATGTATAAGAAAAACATTTTTATGGCAGGTAAATATATACCATGGCTCTTAACTACCTCCAGGTGAGGGGGTCTTATTTCAAATTATTCTTAAAATGATTATGACACAAATGAGAGTTCAGACAGTCAAGCAGGAATACCTTTTGACTTCATGACTGTTTCTATTTTGACCCTTATCCTTAATGTAAAACAGGAAATTTTTCTCTATGATAAGAAATGATGGTATCTGGCATGAACCTGGCATAATAGCCCATAGTCTGAGTAGAAATAGGCTAATTCTCATTTATTCAATACTGTTGTGTCATCGGCAAGTGCCTTCACCTTCCTAAACCTCAGTTTTATCATCTCTAAATGTGAATAGTTACAAGCCCACCTCTTTATCGTGCGTGCGTGTGTGTGTGTGTGTGTGTGTGTGTTAAAGAATTTGACCTAAGACAGAGAATAAGCTCATGGCATATGCTATTGCTGTTTTTATTTTTGTTCTCCTTCTTGTTCTATAAGAAAGAATCATGATTCAAAACCAAACTGTTTAACTCTACATGAAAACCGTTTTTCCTCTGAACTTTGTCAGAATTCTACACACCAGCTTTTCAGATATTCTATTTCCTAACTTATAGTTGCAAGCTTTTGGTGAAACAATATGTTTTTGTACGTCAAAAAAATAAGCTGTAAAGTTTTGATGAAGCTGAAGCATGCTGTTGTCTTGAAATAAGCCAAAGAAAATAGTAGTCTACAGAGGGAAGAAATTCATAAGCCTTCTGTGTTTTATTTTTGGTTTCTAGGATACAATATCTTTCTCTTTTGGAGTTTCCTCCTTCTGTTTGAAAGACATATCATTCAAGGTCCTCCTGGGAAAGAGTACGTGGAATGAACTTTTGGACTTATTTATGTCTGAAATATCTTTCTTTTGCTTTCATGCTGGATTAATAGTTTGGATGATGTGTTAGTTCTGTAACACCGTTGTAACAAATTATCACAAATTTAGTGGCTTAAAACAATACAAATGTATGTGTATAGTCTTGGGGACTATTGCTTTGGAAAATCAACCTCCTCAAGTGTTTTTTGGAAGGTGCCTGTGCCTAAACCTCTTACTGTGACTTCTAGGGAGACTGGTAAACCTGAGAGCTTTATTCAAGCTTAAGCTTACATAGATGTTATACATATGTGTGCGTGTGTGTGCGTGTATATGTGTGCGTGTATATATATATATATACATATATATATAAAAGAATTGGACACTGGGCCCTGGAATGGCACTCATCAATTTAATCTGCTGCCTGTGTGATCCAATGTGCACCTTGATGCACCTTTTTTATGAAGGATGAGGGACTCTTCTGGGAAACCAATCCACTCACTCCTCCCATATATCAAATCTCCCTATTGAATTGCTGAGATTATTTGCTTAAAGTTTACTGTGAAATCCATGTAATAAAGTTTGTCGTGTTGCATTAAATTGCTGATTTCTGTTCCTTCTGTCTTATTTCTCCATCCCAGGGCAAGTGGAAAGGTGAAGGAAAAAGTGGCTTCGGAGATAAGGGCTAGGTTAGGGAGAAGAAACCATAAACTTAGTGGCTTAAAACATTACAAATTTATTCTCATACTATTCTGTAGATCAGATGTCTAAAATAGGTCAGCTGAACTACATTCCTTCTAAAACTTCTAAAGGAAAATCTGTTTTCTTGCTTTTCCTAGCTTCTGGAGTCTTCTATATTTCTTGGCTTCTAACATCATCTTACATTTTCAAAGCCAGCAGCAAACATCTTGTAATTTTTCTCTCTCTCAGCTTTCATCATCCCATTGTCTTTTTCTGACTCTCACCCTTCTGTTTCCCTCTTATTAAGACCCTTAAGGTTATATTGGGCCTATCCAGATAATCCAGATAATCCAGAGTTTTTCCCATCTCAAGAATTTTTAACCTAACATCTCCAAAGTCCCTTTTGCCATGTAAGGTTCCAGGGATTCAGATGTGGGCATCTTGGAGGGTCATTATTCTGTCTGCTGCAGACCCCCAAAGATTCATGCCCATCCTACATGCCTGAAAAACATTCATCCCATTCCCAGATCTCCCAGAGTCTCAAGTCATTACAGTATCATCTCAAGTCCAGAATCTCATCTAATTCTTATTATCACAAAGGCACAAATCTCATTATCTAAATCATCTAAATTAGATATAGGTGAAACTCACTATATAATCCATCCAAGGGCAAAATTCCTCTCTACGTGTGGATCTGTAAAACTAGAAAATATCTTATCTGCTCCCAAAATACAATGGTGAGACAACAGTAGGATAATAGTTACCAATGTGCCAATTCAGAAAGGGAGAAAATGGAAAGAAAAAACGAGGTCACCAGTCCTAAGCAATTTCAAAATCCAACTGGGCAAGCAATCTTAGGTTCCAAGGCCTGGGGATAATCCTCGGCGGTGCTGGCTCTGCTCTCTGAGCCAAAGACCCTACCTTCTGGCTCAAGCCTCCACACTTGGAGTCTCTTTCCTTTTTCATGAAGGGTAGTATGTGTTTGCAGCTGAGTAGTTTTATCAGCTTGTTTCCTACCAGCAGAATTTTAGTAGTCCAACAGTCTTTCTTCATTTTGTTCTTTCTGTTTCTTTCAGTCCAAGGTGGCAGTGTGACTGTTGGCATAGTATTCTCAAGAACCTTGTAAATCTCTCTTGAATGTTTCAGGGATTCACTCCATTAGACAAAAAGTTCATCAGCACATCTTTCTTGGATAATCCCATCTCTATTCTTGGCTTTTGCTTAGATGGCTGAGGGGATCTATGAATCACTAGTCTAATGTCTCAAAGAGCCACATGTGTAATTGAATACTCTGCTCTTTTGATTCTTCCAAAGCATTAGGAAAAGGTTGTCTAGTCACACCCTTGGCTTCCTCTTCAAAGAAGTCTTTCTTGACAGTGACTCTCCTAATGTTAGGATAGGTAATCTGAATAGGCGGAGAGTTTCCCACATCATAAAGTTCCATTTCCTTTTTCTTTAACACTGTTTCCCTCAACCTCACTCTTTCCTCTCATATGTTACTATAACCTGCAGGAAGGAACTAGGCTCTACTTTGAGCATATTGCTTAGAAATCTCCTCACCTAGAGATTCAGGTTCATTGCTTACAAATTCTGCTTTCCACATAACTGTAGGATATAATTCCACAGTCTTCTGCCACTTTATTATAAGGATCCCCCTTCCTCCAGTTTCCAATAATATTTTCCTCATTTCCTTCTGAGCTCTCAACTGCAGTGCCGTTAATATTCATATTTCTATCAACATTCCATTTACGATGATTTAGGTACTAAGATGGATGAGCATAGATTGGGTGAGAAATATTTTTTTTCAGGAATGTGCAATTAGTGTTCCCTGTGAGAATCACCATACTATTCTGATTTTTTTTTTTTTCTTTTTTCATATGGCCTGCTTTCCATCTGGTGGTTGTTACAATGTTTTTTTTTTTTGTTTTTTTGTTTTGTTTTTTAATGTCGTTTAGATATTAGGCCTCTTTGAACTGGAAACACATGTTCTTAAGTTATAGAATTTTTTCTTATATAATATGTTTGAAATACCCTTTTCTTCTGAAGCTCTTTTATTTCTGAAACTTGCTATTCAGTTATTGAACTTCCTGGGTTAATCCTGCAATTTTAAAATCCTTCTGTGTTTATTTGCGTATTGTTTTCTCTATTGTTTCCTTCTACATATTTTTGTTCAGATTTTAAGAACTTTTACTTACTGCTGTTTTTTAACTTAAAAATTACATTCTGTTGTTTCCTTTGGATATATAATCTTCTATTTTCTCTCAGGGTATTACTTATATAGTTTTTAGAATTTTAATTTTTCCTACAATGTCTGTATTTATGTGATTTCTTTTAACCTACTTTTTTGGTTTGTTTTGATACATTTCACTTTAAGTTTTCCAAACATATCAGGTGATCCTTATCTGCCCATTCATAATTTAAAATGTAAAGCACTGAAAATACTCTTTGGACACTATGTGTATACAAACGGGGCTTGTTGATTAGTGATCTTTACTAAAACAATCAGGTAAGTTTAGTCATTTCATCATGGTACCTCCAAAACCTTAATATCAGTTTTCTTTTAATTGGAGACCAATTACTATCCCCAAAGAAGAATGTTCTAATCTGCTAGTGAGGCAAAGGAGATAATGGTGGACTTTTACTGGAATGCTTGTTTTTCTTTATGCCATCACATCACCTAAATTACAACCTTCAACATGTTCCATGTTCCTGAGATGGGAGCTTCAATAGTCCAGTCTCCGCAGAAAGTAACTTTCCATTTTTTTCATGGGGATGAGGTTAGTTATTTGACTGCAAGAGGTTGGAAAGAGATGTGGGACTCAGATTCCCAGCATATATTTTCACTATAGACTTGATTTCAGTCCTATATCATCCCCTTATGTTCAGAGACATCTGGTATCTCCAACAGCTGATGTTTCCCAGAATCAGTGTCAGTTACTAGTAAATGTGATATGTTAGATTTTATGAGGTGTACCTTCCAATAGGAAAAAAAAAAAAGAAATAGAATTCATTATTTTCTGCTTAGAAATAGATAATTGTTTTTTCCAATGGCACTAAGTACATTTTAGATGATGGCTCAATGACCACTAATTTTGAGAGTTCGTTTAAAAATTGTTATTGGAAATATTGAAATATAGATTGCTTCTACAAGTTAAAAAAATAAATAGTGTTCCTGGATCAAAAGATTCAATGTGGTTAAAATGGTAATACTCCCTAAATTCATCTGTAAATCCCACAATATTCTAATCAAAATCCCCACATTCTTTATTTATATTGACAAGTCAGTTCTAAAATTTATATGGAAAATAAAGAACTGAGAAGAGCCAAAACCATTTTAAATAAGAACAAAGTTGGGGGAACTTGTAGTAAATTCCAGCTTCCCCCAGCATTCAGAAGGTAAATTTCTAGTGAGCATTGTCAATGTGTTACCAAACTTCTTTAGTATCCTGTGAGCTATGACTACCCCGTCTCTAATGGGGTTTGGTTCTCAGCCCTAGAAAAGGGTAGCCTCTTCCTTGAGTGTTATATTTCAGTCTTGGTGTCATGGCTTCTCCCTATGTCTATTGCTATATTCTTTAGAGTTCTAGTTGCCTCTTATAAGTCAATCCCTCATTACTCCAATTCCCACATTAACAATTTTTATATTAAAATTATCCTGTTCAAGTTATTGTGTGGCTTCTGATTGGTACATTGCCAAAAAAAAAAAACAAACCTGGAAATAAACCAATACCATAGAATATTTATCAACAATAAAACAAAATACACTTCTGAAATATGCAATTATATTGGTAAATACCAAAACATTATTCTAAGAGAAAGACACCAGAAAAAAAGACTACCTATTGTAGGATTTAATTTACATGATTCTGAGAAATGGAACAGGGCAGAAATCATATCAATGGTTGTGAGGGGCAATTATTACAAATCCACATGAGGGTAGGTTTGAGGAGAAAGCAAATATTCCATATCTTGTTTGTGGTAGTGTTTCCAGTGCATACATTTGTCAACTTCACAGACCTATATATCTAAAAAAAGGTAAATTTAACATACGTAAATTATATCTCAATAAACCAGAGCAAAAAGGAAAAAAATAATATATTTTTAGACTGTTAGAGTTAGACAAATACTATTCATTACAGAATCAGAGAGTTTGCTATAAATTTATTTTGTTCTCTCTAGTTCCAAATTTACACGTCTTTTGCCCACTTCACAGGGAATATTCTTAGCATTCCTATACATTCTGCAGTGATTTTTCAAAGTTATGACTCATTTTAATTTACTTCATGTCCTCCTACAATTTCTCTCTAAGATTAGTGATTACCTTTCTTTTTTCTTAAACTTTGCTATTATCATATCCTCAATATATTTTAAGATTTTAGTTCTACCCTCCCATGGAATACCATTTATCAAAGGCTTTGTTTTCCAGCCTTTGTCCTGATCAAATCTGGACTTGTCCTTTTGGGTCCTCCCTTTCTCTGTGTCACTGGATTCATTATCTTCTGCATCTCCTGTTTTACTTTCTATTGTTTGCTTTAATATTTTTGCTATAAATTCACCATTGATTTCCTAAAAATGGATGAATGTGAGCTAACATTTCTGAGACATTAAAATATCTTTTTTTCACTAAAATTTTTATTCATAGTATAAAATTACAGGGTGAGAGTAATTTCCCACAGACACGTATGTCTCCATTTTCTTTAAATTTCAGGTATTGCAGATGGGATGACTAGTGCCAAATCACTCTCATTCTTTTGTCAATTTGTTTTTTGTTTTTTTCTTGGAAGTTTTAGGTTGGTATCTCAAAATTATGTCTTAGGTGTCAATCTATGTATCTATTTTTGTTCATTTATCCAGAAGGTTGATTGGGTCCTTTCACTTTGAGGGCTTGTTTTCTGCTCAGAAAAATCTCCTGTAATAAGTTCTTTAACAATTTTTTCTCTTCTATTTCATGAAGGCTCTTTGTAATCCCCTGTTTTCTGGTAGCGTTGCTCCTTTCTAGTAATTATTCTTCTCCCAACACTATCCTGTATTTTATTGAGTTACTGTCATATGACGTGACTCAATATGCCCTGAGTGCAGTTGGTAGTTCTGAGGGAGACATGTGAACCAAAAAGAGTCAATAAGTTCCTGGGGATTTTTAACACAGCACTAGAAAGGAGTCTAAAGCTGTTTTTATTTCCAGGAGCTGAATTTTAGTTTGCAAAACTCAGTGTTTACATTTATCACGATGCAGAGAAAGTCATGATGAGACATGGGTTATACCTATACCAACACTTTTATCTGTATCTCCATCTTTGTCTACATCTATCTACTTTTATCTATATCAAATCAATACCTATATGAAACATAGATCGATGTCTATATCTTTAGCAGTGATTTTCAACTAGGGGCAACTTTGTCTCCAGGGGACACTTGGCTACCACATTGAATGAGGTGCCCCTGGCATCGAGTGGGTAGAGGTTAGAGATTCTGCTCAGCATCCTACATGCACAGGACAGTCTCCCCTGACAAGAAATTATCTAGCTCACAATGTCAACAGTGCCAGGTTTGAGAAACCCTGATCTAGAGAGATCTTTAGAAAAATGAGATCCCCTAGTTATTTTCCCCAACTAAGTATTATTTACTTCTTATTCTTGTTTTCTGAAAATATCCCATTATTGTTAAAGTTCATTCCTCTTTTCTGCTTGAGCTAATTTAAATGATTTTCAGTTTATTTCAACAAAGAACAACTGAACTGGCAGTGACTTTTTCTATACATTTTAATGTGTATTAAATAGTGGCAGGTATCAATATATTTAAATGATACTGTTTCTTCTTTGGTTGCCTTATGTGCTTGTACCTGAAACAGTATCAGTTTTTACTGGAATTGAGAAAATAAAGCTGTAAAAGATTTACCTCTCAAGGCACTGTAGTGTTACATTAATATTTTGGGCATTCCAATACTTTACTTCAGTTATGATGTAAACATAGTGGTGAAAGAATATTTTTTAAAAACTAAATTAATAGTATACAAACATAAAAATAAAGTTCAGACTGAATCACTTTACTGTACACCTGAAACTAACACAACATTGTAAATCAACTGTATTTCAAAATAAAATTTAAAAAAAGAAAAAATAAAGCTAAGTGTAAAATTTATAAACGTATAAAACTCCTTTGCTTTCAGAACTCATGACTCTCAGTGTCTGCCAGGCTGGAGATATTGGTGGCTATTAGCAGCCAAAATGTGTTCTGAATCAGAAAATAATGTTTGATTATTTTTCCCTAAGATATTTTTCCATAAGAAGGTATTTCTGAACTTTCTACTTCTCTAGTAAGTAATAAACTTTCCCTGAAGTTAGTGAATACAGGATACCCTCACTGTCTGAACTGGAGAAGGCTACAAGCATGAGAAAATATGAGTGTGAGAAATGGAAAAAAGTTATATATTAGTAAGTAGTTCAAAATATTATTCCTCCCGGAATAAAAGAAAAACAAATGTTCTTGCACAGATTACCAGTGCATTAGTGTTATATTTTCTTTAAAATTTTCTACTAAAAATTTAGACCCTAATATCTGCAAATTATCTATTTTTTAAGTAAACACTTCAATGACATATCAACTAACATGAGCCTTTAGTTGGAAGGAACAGAACTCGATTTGCCTCTAATAACCAGGAGAACGTATTGGCTCACAAAATTAAATGCCCTGAGGTGATGTTACTGAGCTCCTTTTCCTTTCTCACCATTCTAGATTCCAGTGTAAGCGTTATCCTAAGGCAAGGTCCCCAGTGTACTCCCAAGATAACTGCCAATAACCTTGTGGGATATGGACTATGCTTCTTTGCACTAATACAGAGAGAAGAGAGAGTTCTAGAAGGTATCACAAAGAGCAAGATTTCTTCCTTCTCATTAGCTACCAGAAAGAACAATTTAGTTCATATGCTTACACACCGACTAGCATAGGACAGCCTTCTCAAACTTTTGTGTAAATATGAATGTACATACCAGTCACCTCTGGACCCTTCAAAGTACGGATTCGTATTCAGTAGGTCTGGGTTGAGGTAGGATAATTTACGTTTTTAACAGGTTCCTATGCAACATCCATCTATGCTGCTGGTCCTTAAGTATTTCAAATGGCCCCTCATATTTTCTCTCTGTCAGAAATAATAGCTTATGATAAAATCTTCCAGAATAAAAATGACCATTACCTGTTTCAAAGAAAGAAGTCAGCATTTAATTCTGCTCTGTCTCCTGATGACATTTTTTACTTCTCCACTCTGAGGAAGAACCTTACAAAGTTACCATTAGACCAAGTGCTGCTAACCTAGAACATCTTTTGTAAGAATTTTGAGAAAAGAGATCTTAAAAGACAACCCGTGCATTATTTCTTACTGTCATTTGTTTGAAAATCATTCTAGAGAAAAAGAAATATTCTGAGAAAATATAGTCCAAGATTTCAGAATAAAGTAATGAAAATGTTACTGTAAAATTTAATGTTTTGAATAAATTACCTCGTTCTGGTATAACTTTGTAATTTTGACATTAGGAAACTATTTTGGAACCAAATGAAAATTATGTCATAGCCTTTTTAGAGTGCTTTATTTCAATTGTGACCCAAAGAAGGAATTGAAGTCATTTTAGCACAAGATCCTTTAAGTTCCTCTTCAAAGAATGTAGAGGATATTCATTGTATTGATACTAGAATTGTAGATACTCTCTCTTTTCCAGAGCATCATTCCATACAGTATCTTCTTGTATTTCTTCAAATGTTCCTTAATTACTGGCTCCTTTCCAACCACCTTTCTGAACCTCTTCTTCCTCTAACAGCCAAGAGTAATAGAGCTACAATCTGTGCTCAGAGTTTCTACCTCCTTCTTTCCCATCGAATCTTCCATGTGTTGTAACTTGGCTTGCACTCTAACAATTCCTCTAAACCTGCCTTAAATATCTCCCCAAGGACCCTCTTTTTGTCAATTCAAGTTCTTATCTAACTTGGTCTCTTGGACAATTTTCAATCCCTTTCTTATTTCCTCTGATTTTAATCACACTTATATTCATTCTGTGTCTCTAATCATTTATTTCTCTTTTTTCAAGCACTATTATCTCTCCCCAAGGCTTGAAAGTTGTCATTCCATAAAATTTTGTCCTTAGATTTTTCCTCTCCTCAATTGTCACACTTTCCCTAAATAAGTCCTACCATTTTATTTATTTGAGCTACTATCTGCATCACAATGACTTTAATATTAAATTGCCTATAAAATTTTCACTTTACAGGATGCTCTAATCACATGGGAAAGAAATCCAAAAAAGAGCGGATATATGTATACGTATAGCTGGTTCACTTTGCTGTACAGTAGAAACTCACACAACATTGTAAGGCAACTATACTCCAATAAAAAAAAAAAATCCAAAGCCAAATTCATCTCCCTCCTCTTATTTTCATTCTTTTATCCATTCATTCAGTAGTTATTTATTGAAGATCTTCTATACATCAAATATTATTTTTGTTATAAAAGAGCCATGAGCAAAAAAGTCAGAGTCCACGTTCTAATTGGAATGGAGTAGAAGAATGACTTGAGTAACTGAGAGAATAGAGTATGATGAGGGGAAGATTATAGGGTGTACAAGTTTGAGAGGGAACATCCATTCAGAGTTTGATTTTGTAGAGGATAAACTTGAGGTATCTATTAGACAACCAAGTACAAGTGTCCCATAGAGAGTTAAACATGGGTTTGACATTCACAGGAGAGATCCTAGTTGTATCTAATAAATAAGAGAGAAAGAACTTAGATGTTAAGATTCATGGTATGAAATAAAGACTGAGGAGGTGATTATAAATAGGGAATGTCAGATGCCTGTCTGAATCCTGAGACACACCAACACCTGGATGTTAGAAAGATGAGAATGTGGCAGTAAAACGACAGTGAAAGGTAGGAGAATAAAGAAAGAATTGTTTCCTGGAAGCCAAGTTAAGGAGGTTTTTCAAGAAGGAGGAAATAGGGGTTAATGTTGGAAATGCAATTCACATTTTGAGTAAGGTAAACTCTGAGCATTTCTACTTGTTGGAAACAAGAAATTCACCAGTGTCCACATTATATCTGTATTAAAATGGTTACGGTAAAATGTGGAGAGCTAGTCAGTTTGGAATATGTTAAAGAAAAAATAGAAGGAAAAAGATCCATCAGTTAATGACTACCTTTTTTTAGAAGTTTTGTAATTAAAAGGAGTAGTGAAATAAAACATAGTCAGTAATATACATGGGGTAAAGAGAGTGATTTTGTTGTGCTTTGTTTTGAAGATGAGTGAAGTACTACAATGATTTAATAGTTAAGAGAATGATTAGATTAACGGTATAAAAAGTAGAGATGCAGGAAAGAGAAGGGGCATTGCAGGAGTGGTGTTCTTGAATAGGTAAGAGTGGATATCTCTATCACATAAGTGGGATGGTCAGCCACAGAAAGGAATATGAAATATTCTTTCACAGGAATAAGAGAAAACACCAAAAATGCAGTGAGTTAGTGGATGTGATGGTGTGCGCTTATAGAATTTTACTTCTGAGTTCACATATTTCACCAAGAAACCAGTTACAATGTCATCATGTGAGCATGTTAGTGGGAAACAGGGAGGATGGAAGGAATGCTAGAACAGAGAGGTTGCCCAATAGTCGTTTAGGACAGTAAGGGTTTCTGGGTGAACCCAGTGGGGGAATGTCACAGGACTGCCCTGAAACACTAAGGGTGCTCTTGAAATTAATGGTCATGAATTAACATGAATCTAGTTGGCGTTGTATTTTGCAGCAACAGGCATCTTTCTGGATGTGACCATTGACTAGATATAATGTTAGATTTGACCAGGTTTTTTTTTTTTTTTTTTTCCTTCTTCTTCAAGAAAACATAATAAAGGAGAAGTTTGGTAAGTAAGCTGAGGGTGTATACAAGCAAGTGATGGAAATGTTCACTGCAGCGCTATTTAAAATAGCCAGGACATGGAAGCAATCTAAGTGTCCATCAACAGGTAAATGGATAAAGAAGATGTGGCACATATATACAATGGAATATTACTCAGCCATAAAAAAAAAGAAATTGAGTTATTTGTAGTGAGGTGGATGGACCTAGAGACTGTCATACAAAGTGAAGTAAGTCAGAAAGAGAAAAACAAATACTGTATGCTAACACATATATATGAAATCTAAAAAAAATATATATATATGGTTTTGAAGAACCTAGGGGCAAGACAGGAATAAAGACGCAGACGTAGAGAACGGACTTGAGGACACGGGGAGGGGGAAGGGTAAGCTGAGATGAAGTGAGAGAGTGGCATGGACATATATACACTACCAAATGTAAAATAGATAGTTAGTGGGAAGCAGCCCCATAGCACAGGGAGATCAGCTCGGTGCTTTGTGTCCACCTAGAGAGGTGGGATAAGGAGGGTGGGAGGGAGATGCAAGAGGGAAGAGATATGGGGATATATGCATACGTATAGCTGATTCACTTTGTCATACAGCAGAAAATAACACAACACTGTAAAGCATTTATACTCCAATAAAGATGTTTAAATAAATAAATAAATAAACAAATAAATAAATAAATAAATAAAAGGAAGTGATGGGACTTCCCTGGCTGTCCAGCAGTTGACTCTGCACTTCCACTGTAGGGGGTGCAGGTTTGATCCCTGGTCTGGGAACTAAGATCTTGCATACCTCACAGAATGGGCAAAAAGAAAAGTAAATAAATAAATAAACTTTAAAAAAATAAAAGGAAGTGATTATAATGAAATCCGAGCTCTGTAAGAAGGGAAAAAAAATGAAGAGGATATGAAGGGTTGGGAAAAGAATCGATGACCATCACTAAAAAACATGGGAGATGAGGTAATCTGGGATATAACAAGGAATAAAGAAGGTGGCAGTTGGAGAGTAGACTCTTTAGTCTGAGATTTTGGTATCGTTTTTGGTGATGATATGTTCCAGACAAGAGAGTGGAATTGGAGTGGAGAACAAAGTAATTATAGAAGAAGTAAAAGAACTGAGAGGCTCACAGAATAGAAGAATTTTCTAAGTGGATACTGATAGCAAAAGGAATTATAAAATGAACCATGTTGATGAGCTTGAAAATAAAGCAGGTGGAGACATCTTCATGGAATGAGAGACAATGTGAACCAAAATCTGTAAATAATTAGAGTAAGAGCTGTGGTATGTGACACAGAATGATATTAGATCTAGGCAGTATATGGTTTTTTAAAATGAACTATGTTGGTTTACAATGCTATATAAGTTTCAGGTGTACTACATAGTGATGTGACATTTTTATAGATTATACTTCATTTAATGTTACTATAAAATATTGGTTATATTCCCTGTGTTGTACATTACATCCTTGTATCTTAATTATTTTATACCTAGTAGTTTGTACCTCTTAATCCCCTTCCCTTCCCTTGTCCCCATCCCCACCCCACCCCTTTTTCCACTGGTAACCACTAGTTTGTTCTCTGTATCTGTGAGTCTGTTTCTGTATATGAGTTTTTAAAGTGGAAATTTGGGAGAAAGAAGGGAGTGACGATAGGGTGGAAGATATTATCAAGAGCAAATAGGACACTTACTTAGCATCTATGTCCAGTCTTATAAAAACTGTGAGAGAAAAAAAGGAAACTGCTCTAAGAAATATATTTCCACAGGAAGGAGAAAGATTTCAATTAGTGCAAGAAGGTGAAGATAATATTCAATAAAATCTTGAGGAGATAGAGGCTTGCTAAGTCTGAACATCAGGAGGAACTAGTGTTTCACATATGAAGCAGTCCATATCTATGGGTGAGATATAAGATTCCAGGTAAAGAGGACCCTGGAAATCTTGAGCGTCTTGTGGCAGTAATATAAAAAGATAATTAAGGTATGATGGAATTAGTCTTTTATATTTTTAGAGATATAGTGGTAATGAAGCTGTGTGTTTGGAGGATAGGAATTGATGGGATTTCACTAGAAATAACCAGAGCTCTGGGAACTTACCTGATTGTATCAATGCTTAGGAAAAAACAAAAAAAGAATAAAGCCGTGAATAAAACTCTGCCCTTCTTACCATTTCTGCAAGTAGCTTTCTAAGAGCTCAAAACATAACCTGATGTCTTTGTAAATTTCTTCCCCTTCCTTCACATTAAAACAACTTTCTTCTAAAAGTGTTTTTCACTCATCCAATAATTCTTGCCTTAGGTTATGCGCTTATTCTATTAGCCTAGATTTTTCTAATTGACTCTTTGGCTTGATCTTCCTTTAAGTCCTGAGCAGCATGCTCTCTGCTCACCCTAAGCCAATCTCTCCTTCATAATGCTAAAGACGGACTTTTCTAACATGAAAATTTATCAATTCTATTCTCAAGTTCAACATTCTTACTGGTTAAAAAAGTCTAAACACCTTTCACAGTATTCAAAGCATTTTGTCATCTGGTCTATACTCTCTTTAACTCAAGTTAACAATTTTCCAGTTCTAACTTTCTGTGGTTAGATATGGAACCACACATGTGCACGTCCCATCTTCTTACAATCTCTTCTTTCTGTTTCCCTATAAAGTTAAATCTAATTCATACATTTATTCTCAAGTAAAGGATAAATCCTCTATGTACTCATCCCTAAGTATCCAAGCTGACTTAGTTGCCCTCCCTCCCTCTCCTACAGCGCTCCAGGACAGGAATTATCTCTTCCCCTTCTAATTTTCCATTGGCCTAGCTCCATTAATCAGTGTGCTCCTTCAGGAATGATTTCATTTGTTTTTGCCTTTTTTTTCCCCCTTGGTAAAAAATGCAATGTTTGTCAAGTAGAAAGCTTACAGTATATATATTTTTTAATTAATTTTTACTGGAGTATAGTTGCTTTATAATGTGTTATACATATTTTTAGATAAATGATGTACACAAAGAACAAGGTAACTTTAAACATTACCATGGGCTTCATTCAAATATAGGTTTTTATTTTTCAGAAGGAAATATGTGAATAAGGGAAAAAATTTAAAAACCTGGTTAGGGACTTCTGGTTACTTTGTTTTAAGGATAAACAAAAAAACTACTATTTTTTAAATAGAGATAAATATCACTCCATCATGGTAAATTCTTTTAATTAATTCCAGGTCTACCATCATCAGTATGGAAGGGAGATTTGTCCCTATTGTTGGAAAATTGATTTTTGAGATCATTGTGCTTTCTGTTATTTCAATATTTGGTATAGAGGTAATGTAGCTCATGGTAGGTATAGGGAATTACACTACTGTTCTCTTCTTTAGTAGATTTGTAGGTTAACCTGCATACAAGTGGATGATTCCTAATTCATCTGTTTTGTATAATTGAATTGGACCATTTCTTCCTGGTTTGTCTTCTACATTCTGAAGAAAGACATACAGATAAATATGTGGACTAAAATGAGTTTTCTATGAATAGTTGCAAGATGTCCTTAGTAACTGAAGGTGAATAATTTTTTAATTTCCAGAAGATGATGCCTTTGACAAGAGTTATTTTTTAAAATAGACACTGACAAGATTAAGAATTATAGTTAGAATTTATAGATGGTTAGGAGTGTCATTTGATAATTTAGTGTGTCAGGGACATTTTCATTACTTCCTTAACATTCATAACACTGTCTCTGGGTAACTACACTTTTTTTTAGTGTCCATGAATCCTTCACACAATCTGTAGTTTATGAGGGAACACGGGCACCGAAGCTGAGCTAACTGGCCTAATATTAATCAGTATCCATGGGACTCATCAAAGCTCAGCAAATGAGACTAGAGAAGATATTTTTAGAATAGCATGCTCTGTCTGTACCTTTCGAGGTGGTGCACGCTACAAATGTGTATACTGCTGTGGTTATCTTCTTTCCCAGAAGAAAGTCAGCCTTAAGATAAACAAAGCTCATTATGGAAGGCAAAGTAGACTAATTAAAGAATCCTGCTTCCTGATGAGGTAGCAAAGCAACAAAATCAAATAAAACATGAGCATTTGAACTCTCCTGATAGATGAGCCAGTAAATCCACTTTATTGTTTGAACTAATTTGAGTTACATTCTCCATTACATCAAAATTAAAGACTCCTAAGTATTATACAGAGGATTATTATAAATTGCCACAGCAAGGTTGTTGCTTTCTGTAGGCTGTTGCTTTTACGGTGTGTTTGAGGTGGTGACAAAGAACACTTTTTACCAAAAAATAAACTTCTATTTGATCAAAGTGCAGAAATTCCATAAAGGCATTAAATATTTTGATGGTGAGCACAGAAAACAGTCCTCACAGAATGAGGGCAAAGAACTGGTATGTTTTGGTGTGTGGGATATGCAATCTAAAAAGTTGTTGGTTTCACCAAATTCTGTAGGGGTTTGGACAATGGGGAGTTGGGGGGTGTCTGAGAGAGATTATTGCTGGGGCCTCCAGGGAGCTTTGGATGAAAAGGATGTGTGGGTCCCAATTCACACAGATTGTGTTTGCCTCAAACTCAAAAAGCAGCCCCTATGCCAATATGCAGTGCTTTAAGTTGATGTAGATAGGTGGAGAACAGAAACAGAATTTAACAACATGAAATATTTGTACCAAAGTTAGTTTTTTGAGTGTCCATACTCTTTTAGATAGTGGAATTTTTGAAAGTAAGTTGCTATTTTTGTGTTGAGTAAAACAACACATATTAAGTTTTATCAACTTTAAAAAAAGGGATTGAAGTGGGTTATAATTGAACCCCCCCTAATATTCTTGCCTATCTTTTTTGAAAACTCTTATTATGAGTTAAAATTATGAATTTCAGGAAGACAATTATGCATTTCCAGGGGAGACTGAGTCGGGGTTGGAATTTTGCTCTTTTTAAAGTTCCTTGGGTTGTTTGAGTATTTTTTAGAGTAAGGCCAGACTAGTGAACATTTGTCTCCATAAAAGAGTGTTGTTTATGACTTGATCATATCCTGCCTATTAACTGCTTCCCTCTTTCAATCAATAAATTTTCACAGCATCCACCAACCTAAATAAAAACTCAAACTGCATGACAAGTGCAGATTGCTAATGTCACATGCAAGCTTGTTACAAATGAGGATAAACACTAAATGACCCATGAGCTCAGGATTTGAGCCACATTTAATTTTTTAACTTTATGTGGAAAGCAGTATTCCGAAGTCCCCTTTCAATTTGTTTATTTATCATTCTGGTGCTTGGAAAGAAATCATACCAATAAATAAAATAAACATACCAATAACATTCTTTTCCATCTATTAAATATAGTGAAAAAATCGATAATTAATAAAGTAACACCAAAGTTCTTAAATCAAACTCTCTTGGCACACCATATTTGAAAAAAATTATTCAGTCTGCTTAATACATATTTAATGCTAAGGAATGTACTCAAATGTTTTATTTCATGGATTTTAATATAAAACACCATGTGTCTTTAAATAACTGATATTAGCACTTTTTTCTTTGTTTTTGTTACATCTATTTTGATTAATTATTTATGTGCAATGATAAAAAGAATTTAACATACCATAAAACCAGATTCAATGTGCCAGTATTTCCTAGATTGATGAACACGTAAATTACTTAAAGACTACAGTATAATTATACACTTTTTAGCAAAATAAATATGCTCTCAGAAATTTCAAGTCTTTTTCCATTAGATTTCAATTATTAATTAATTAGAATATATTCTGTGGCAAAGTGTTAAATTCTGATATCCTATTGTGTTAAATCAGGATACATCTAGATAAATTTTTCTGCAGAGAAAGATAATAAATATTCTAGCATTGTGGTCCATAAGGTCTCTGTTGCAACTAAACTCTGTTATTTTACACTTGAAAGCAGCCATAGACAATATGTAAATAAATGAGGTGGCTGTGTTCCAATAAAGCTTTATTTACAAAAAAAAAAAAGGCTGTGGGTTGGATTTGGTCCATAAGCCACGGTTTTGCTGACCTCTGATCTAGATATATAAAACATTGTTTTCTAATTTCTTAATTAGATAAATGTATTCAGTCTACCTTTAGTGCAACAAAATTAGTTATTACATTTTCTGATAATCCACACACACACACACATATATATGTATACATATGTATACACAGGCATATGTGGGGAATATTGCGGGCGTGGTTCCAGACCACCACAATAAAATGAATAAATAAATAGAGTCAAGTGAATGTTTTAGTCCCAGTGTATATAAAAGTTACGTTTACACTATACTATATTCTACTAAGTGTGCAATAGGATTATGTCTTAAAAGTGTATATAATTTAATCAAAAAATATTTTACTGTTAAAAAACGTTAACCATCATCTGAGCCTTCTGGGAGTAGTAATATTTTTTGTTGTTGGAGGATGTCATCTCGATGTTGATGGCTGCTGACTGATCAGGGTGGTGATTGCTGAAAGTTGGAATGGCTGTGGAAATTTCTTAAAATAAGACAATGAAGTCTGCTTCATCAGTTAACTTTTCCTTTCATAACAGAGAAGAACAAACCTGACTCCATGTTGGAGCTATTATTCCTTTAGCTCTAAACTTTGTGCTCTGTTCTCTGTGCTTTGTCATGCTGGTTCCGCACCTTTGTCTAATAGAATGGTGCTTATAGCCGGAAATATACATATAGCCCTCTGTCAAGTCTCTGCCTCTAGGCTGGACATTTAAAGCCATAACACTTTTCATCCACATAGAGATAAAAAGTTGCAAAACAGAAAATGACATTGGTCGAGTTGAAAGTTTACAGGAACATTGTCACTAGACCTAAGTGGACAGCTGCAAGAACAAAGGATTATCACATACCCTCTCATCCAGCTGGCACCAAGAAGTCTGCAGCAAACAGTCAGCCTCCCACCCACCCCCTTTTAGTATAAAAGAAGCCTGAATTCTAACTCAGGTAAAATGGTGCTTTGAGACACTAGTCTGCCATCTACTCAGTCTGCTGGCTTTCCAAATAAAGTCGTGATACCTTGCCCCATCAGCTCGTCTCTTGATTTATTCACCCATCCTGTGGCAAGCAGTACGAGTTTGGACTCAGTAACACTTTCACGAATGATTTCTCTGTAGCATGCAGAGCTGTTTGATATCATTTTTCCCACAGTAGAACTTCTTTCAAAATTGGAGTCAGTTCTCTTAAACCCTGCTGCTGCTTTATCAACTAAGTTGACATAATATTTTAAATCCTTTGTTGTCATTTCAATAATTGACTAAGTTCTCCATTTTATATGGTTGCGATTTGCAGTGCCCCAAAACAATTACAATAGTGACATCAAATATCACTGACCACAGATCACCGTAACAAATATAACAATAATAATGAAAAGGTTTGAAATATTATAAGAATTACCAAAATGTGACACAGAGACATGAGGTGTAAAAATACAGTAACTGTGAAGCACAACAAAACAAAGCACAATAAAATGAGGTATGCCTAAAAATATAATTTTCTAATATCTCTCAAAAGGAAAGTAATAGTACAAAGATTAGCCAAAATGTCCCCATTATCATCAAATAAAAGTTAAGCAAGTCACTTATTTAGGACTAAACATATGAAAAAAAGGAAAAGCATATTTTAGTAGATTCATGAATTCCATCTTTATACTATTCTTGTAGGAAATCTATAATAAATGTTATATGGCATTTGATTTGATATTTTAAAAAAATTTGAGGACAGCACATCTTAGCATAATACATGTTAATGCAACAAATGTGAATATACTCTAAGTTTCCTTTTAAAAAGTCTTGTGTCCACTTGACTATTATGAAGCTTTAACTTTAGTCTTAAGTTTAACCAATATTATTATTATTATTAACATCAACTTGTATAAAAACTGCTATAATGGAAATATCTTAAAGCATGTAATATCTTGTTGTCTTCTCTAAAACATTTGCCATCAAAATGGATACTGTTAAAAAGTTAGGGTGTTCTCTTGCTAGGTCTAAAATGTAAGGAGCTTGGAAGTCTTCATTGCATAATTATAATAAGAAAAAGCTGAGTAAACTAAAAAATAATGACTTTTTTTGGACTTCTTAGAGAACTAAGATTAAAGGGCAAAACACCACCTTGTAATCTAAAGAGATAGCAAATTTGACAGTCATAGTGAGGTCTCCTAACCTGGGGTAGACACTGCTCAAGCCAAAAACTGGTAGGAACACTTGAATCGGAATTTTGACAAATTGCTGGATGCTGACTGTAGACTAGCATAAAGGTGAGAAAACCTCATGGACCACACTCTTTGGACTTTTATGGGTTCTACTTCTAAAAATCTTACCAGATTCTTATGGTGAAGAGTCAAGAAAAATTGTATGTGGATCTGGTAGGGAGAAGGGATAGGAGCCATTAGAAATACACCCAAGACATTCTTCATAACAAAGCCAACTCTCCACTGAAGAGGATTTTACTAGCCTTGTCTGAGCTATGGAGGGACACATGCCTGACTCCAGCCCCTCTGCCCTTCCTGTTTCACCTAAGGGTGGGGTCGAGGGAGGGGGATCTAAGAAACGCTAGTTAAAGTCACAGTTCAAGGTTGCAAGTCAATTTAAATACTGAGATTTAAACATAAGATTATAGAACACACCCTACTCCAACACCAGCAGGGCTCCAGGTTAATAACAGCAGATTACAGATGAAAAAGCTGCAGGATGCAGACTCTTTCTAAGAAAGTTCTCTTAGCAAATCCCAAAGACAACATGAGAGACAAAAATCTAAGACACTAGAGGAATTTGAAGCCTTTGCCACCTACACCGACATCAAACAATAAACAAAGCAGAACTCCCAGACAGATTAACATAAACCAACGCACCAAAAACCTATTTACTCAATACATCAAGTCCAGATTTCAACAAAATTACAAAGCATGCTAAAAGCCAAGAAAAAAAAAAAAAAAAAACAGTCTGAAGAGACAAGGCAAACATCAGAAACAGACAGATATGAAACAGATGTTGAAATTATCAGATGGAGAATTTAAAATAGCTATGATTATCATGTTATGAACTCTAATGGAAAAAACTGACAACATGGAAGAACAGATGGGTAATATAATCAAACAGATGGAAACTCTAAGAAAAAATAAAGAGGAAATGCTAGAAATCAAAAACACGGCAACAGGTTTGAAGAATCCCTTTGATCAAGTAGACTGGACACAGCTGAGGAAAAAATTAGTGATCTGAAATATATGACAATAGAAACTTCCCAAACTTAAATGCAGAGAGGAAAATGAATAAGAAAAAAAAAAAAAAGACAGAACATCTAAGAACCATGGGACAATTTAAAAATGTGTATCTTGTGTGTAATTAGAATACCAAAAGGAGAAAAAAATAGAATGAAGCAGGAGAAATATTTGAAATATTTAGCCAAGTATTTTCCAAAATTAATGACAAATACTAAACAATAGCTGTAGGAAGCTCAGAGAATATCCAGCAAGCTAAATACTGAAAAATCTACAGTAGGCATAAAGTATTTGAATTGAAGAAAATCAAAGATAAAATATTTAAAAAGACAGAGAAATAACACCTTACTTATAGAGGAACAAAGATAAGAACTATATCAGACTTCTCATGAGAAAGCATACAAGAAGAGTGGTGTGACAAATTTATTTAAAAAAAAAAAGTTACCAATATAGAATTCTTTATCAAGCAAAATTATACTTCAGGAGTAAAGGAGAAACAAAGACTTTCTCAGAAAAACAAAAACGTAAGGTATTCATCAACAGACATGTCCTAAAGGAAATACCAAAAGAAAATTCTTCAGGAAGAATGAAAAATACATAGGTCAGATACTCAAATCTATATAATGAAAGGAAGAATGTCAGAAAATAAATGAGTAAAATAATTTTTAATTATTTCTATTCTATTTTTTTTAAAAGAACCAAGTGCTTTAATTTTTTTTTTATAATTTTTTTTAAATTTTTTTAAAAAAATTTATTTATATTTATTTTTGGCTTTGTTGGGTCTTCATTTCTGTGCGAGGGCCTTCTCTAGTTGCGGCAAGCAGGGGCCACTCTTCATCGCGGTGAGCGGGCCTCTCACTGTTGCGGCCTCTCTTGTTGCGGAGCACAAGGTCCAGACGCGCAGGCTCAGTAGTTGTGGCTCACAGGCCTAGTTGTTCCGCGGCATGTGGGATCCTCCCAGACCAGGGCTCTAACCCGTGTCCCCTGCATTGGCAGGCAGACTCTCAACAGCTGTGCCACCAGGGAAACCTTATTTCTATTCTTAATTATATAAAAATTAACTGTTTAAAATAAGAAGAAGAACAATGTATTTCATGCTTATAGAATATGAATAAGTCTACAGTTTAAGAGGCAGGAGAGAATCATGTTTAGGTAAAGCATGAGGGAGTTTTCAGGGCAGTGTAGCTATTCTGTATGATACTCTAATGTGGATACACAACACCATGCATTTGTTAAGACCCATAAAACTTTACAGAAAAAGAGTGACCTTTAATGTTTGCAAATTTAAAAATGATTTAGGATATCATGGGATCCCAGGATAAAATACTGACAGTGACAAAATAATCTAATTGTATTACAAATCTCTGAAACAATGTCAATGAATGTGGTTGTGGGAAAGATGCCGACGTAAGAAACGCTGGAAATGAGTGAAATACATAAGACTAAAAAAAACAGGGAACTGCATATATGCACTATAATGTAGTTGATACAGATGTTTCCCATTGTGGTATGCATTAGAAATTATGAAACCACTGTGCATGTATAGCACTGAGCAATTAAGTAAATAGATGGGGATAGTGGAATCCAGATTTCTCTTTGTTGGAGGGGAAGGTTACAGATAACCAAAGGAAAGAGACTAGAATGATCCATTTGGTAATGGATTGCATTTGAATATATCAGTATGAACTCATGTTTAGCTTACTATGGAAGTTTACACGTAGAAATATTTACAGATATGTGTATACACACACACAGGTTACTGTGTATACATATATATCCCTGTCTGTCAGCTGAGAGGGCCTAGAAGCAAAGTCACCCCAGTAGCAATGAGCACACCTTGCTCCCAGATCTTCATTTCTAATACTAATCTCCAGTAAAGGAAACCAGGGCTCCTTAGATAAATGACTGATTTTAGAACCACAGCAGGAAATATACAAGATCAATCCAGAGTATTTTGTAGTTCCAGAAAGTAAGAAAGTACTCAAAACACACAACAGACACATATCACAATGATGAAGGTATGTTAAAGAGACACAGGAATCAACTGAAAGATCTCCTGATGGACAAAGACAAAACAATTTGAACAATAAAATAAATATAGTAGTATTGGATTATAATCCAAAGTATAAAATAATATCCATGAGCCCATAGTGCTATACATAAATGACTGGATAAGTAAATGGGAGAGAAGAGAAAAATCTCTCATAATGAAGAATTTCAAATAATTGCTGTCGATGCACTGCCTCATGGAAGTATAGCATAATACCACATTTCTTAAATAAAGGCTGTACATAGCGACTTCCTTCCAAAAGGTACAGCATGGAAAGGGGAAGGGGGTAACTTTACAATGAATACACCTGACCAACACCACCTCAGCCAGGTGATCAAGGGCAATATCAATACTGATGGGTCGTGTTGATAGTGTGTACCTTTGATATATTGGGGTGAAAGTGGCACTTCACCTCTACTATCTTCCTCTGAGACATCCCTAACCACAGTCTAATTATGAAAAAAAAAAATCAAATTACAGTAGAGGGGGTTCCAGTTACATACCTGACAAGTATTCCTCAAAACTACCAAGATCATTGGGAATTCCCTGGTGGTCCAGTTGTTAGGACTCTGCGCTTCCATTGCAGGGGGCACGGATTTGATTCCTGGTCGGGGACTAAGATCCTGAAAGCCACCTGGCACAGCCAAGACAAAAACAAAAATAAAAACAAACAAACAAAAAAAACTACCAAGATGATCAAAACAAGGGAAGTGTGAGAAACTGTCACAGCCAACAGGATTTTAAGGAGACATGAGAGCTAAATCTAATATGGTAACTTGAACAGGATCCTGAAATGGATAGAGGACTTTCAATAAAAGTTAAGGAAATCTAAATAAAGTATAGATTCTAGTAATAATTATGTACCAGTGTTGGTTTATTTATTTTAACAAACATACCATAATAATATAAAATAATAATAATAGGGGAATCTGGCTGTTGGGTTATGCAAAATCTATACTATCATCATTTTTTTCCATATATCTAAAACAGTTCTAAAAAATAAAATATATTATAAAAGTAAAAATATTAAATTATGTCCTTCATTCTTAAACTAAAATTTAAGACTTTAAAATTTCAGGGCAACTGACATTCATAAATGTATTTTTTCAGTGTCATTTCTTAACTAGTCAACAACTTGGCATTTCTGCTTATCATTGATGTCATTTTCCTTTTTGATACATCTTATGTCTTAATTAAAATAAAATGAGTCCCAAAATTTAATGCTACCTCCAAAATGCTGGTTAATGATGTTGATGAATTCCCTTAGGATGCTAATAACCCTCTCCTGTATGTCACTAAGTTTCTCGAAACAAAACCTAATGATTTTTATTAAACATACATCACATTCTGATATTGCTATCTGAACTAGGTTGATATGTGTAATATTTATTTCTGTGCTTAAAAGTTAGGCTGAGTGCTGTTTTGTGGCTGCCAGTTAAACCTTCTGTTCTCACATAGAGTAGATGTTGTAGTTTTTCTATAAAAATCAGATCAGTAGGAGTGAAAAACAGTTCTGTTTAATTCAGGAATAAATGTTCTCCAATGGCTCTCCTTATGTCTTACCATCCCACTTGCTATTTTAATAGCCTAATGAAACAAAGACTAAATTTTTCACATGTGGTGATGGTAGGACAGAAGGCAGGAAAAAAGGAACCTTGACATTCTCAACAAATATTGCTGTTCTTGGGGAAATATAGCAAGTTATTCTCTCATTGTTGGTGGTGGTGATGTCAGTTGTGATGGTGGTGGTGGTGGTAGTTATATTAAAGGAATTGGTGCTGCTGCCATTCTCGGGGTAATGATGTTAGTGGTGGTGGAGGTGGCAGTGTGGTAGTGGGGATGGTGATCGTGTGATGGTTCTTGGTGGATGTTGGTAGTATTTTTGGGGCCATGGTTGGTAGTGACAGTGGTATAATCAAAAATATATAACAAAACAAACAAAATTCCTACAAATTGGTACAGTCACAAAGGTTAAAAATCACTGAGGGATTGATTTTTAAGGTAAGTTTGCTGGTAAATAAAGTGGTCTCAGAACATGAGTATTGGGCATGGTGGTATTGCAAACTGGGGCTCTGGAAATTCTTTCTTATCCACGCATTGCTCTCAGTGACCTTGACCAATAATGGCCAACATAACTCTATAAGACAAGGTTCTTGTGTTCACATTTTCCAGGGATTCTCCTAGCACCACTCTGGTCTTTGGTTTACTCCTCCAGAGCAAGACTTCAGATGTAAAAATTAAAGCATTCCACGATTGTTTTTAAATACATTTACAGTTAATTTTTAGGCTTAGCATGTGTATCTTGGAGAAGAGAAAGCAACCAGGTCACTCAGATGGCTGTTGCACATGAAATCCTTTCATTCTGAAGTGTTTCACCAGATGATCACCACTTGCAGGTGATCACCACAAAACTCACAAACACTTGATTATACAAACATAGGGAAATCATCTGGCAATGTTAAAGCTTTTCTACATCTAATGGGCAGGTGGTAATAGAAGGTCACTATAAAACATGAGATTTAAATGGTAAATACAATGATAAAAGGAAGTGTAAACAAAAACAAATGATGGGACCAAAATTCAAGACCTAAACGTTTGAAAATCAAAAAGCCATTTAAGCACATAAATGCTCTGAGTCATCCTTGTTCCAACAGTAAAATTATTTCCTGTCAAATATGGATAATCTTAGAATACTTTTGAGGATGCTTTTCTGCCTCTTTATAGGATTTTATGGCTTAAAGTAAGCTATAAATAATAGCCAATAAATTGTAGCTGATTCTTTTACTTGCCAAGAATTTATTTAACCATCAAATAAAGTATATTTTGTACATTCTACTAGATTTTTATTCATTTATCAAATATCCAGTGAAAACTAACTATACGTAACTACATCCTAGAAATATGTTGCAGAGGGCTCTGACCTCCACTGGCTTCTAATAAGTAGTAGCCAAGTTTTAGCGTCTGAAAGTTTCATATCCTGGACCCACCACTTATAAACCATTTGGTTGTGGGCAATTTGTTTATCTTTTCTGTGTCTCACTTTCCTAATCTCTAAAATGAGCCTATTCCTATTTATTCTATTAACTTGTTGGCAATCACATGATACAGCATAACTAAGGAAACTATTAAGACATCTAAACATGATATGCACTTTAAAAATGCCTATCCCTTCAGCAAAAAAGAAAAGTGAACGAAATTTTAAGATGAACTGTAATAAGCCGTGTATAAATCACTAAAGTTTTTATTCTAAAATCCAAGTCTGATAGAGTTACTACCATAATAAATATTTTTTTATGGCTTCTTCCTCATGTTTAAGATATGGTTCAAATCCATGCTCTGAACATGGCCACCTTCACTTCCGGTGATTTTTTGGCACCCTTTAATCCAACTGCATTGAAATATTAATAAGCATTTGGGTCTCTGTAAAGATGATTCCCTTCCCTTTTCCTCTGAAATAGCTTTTATTCTCACTCATCTTTTATTTGGCAAATCCTTATTCTATAAGGCCCAGGTCTCTTGTGTTTCTTTATGAGAACTTTGTTTCGCTCATTTTTATTACCACTGTCCTTTGTGTATAAACATTTTAAGACTTGTTACACTAAAATACTACAACTTTTAAATGCAAAATAAAGATAGTAATATTTCAAAGAGTAGCTATAAATATTAAATGAGAAAGAGCTTACAAAATGGTTAGCACAATGCTTTGACATGGCAAGTGTTCAATAAATATTACCTAGCAGTATTTATGTGTCTATTTCACACTCAAGTTTGTATACCTCAGGCATGATGCATTATGTCACATTGTATAACCTCTACAAATATTTGAATTAGTGAAGTATAGCAAATATTAATTTATTCAATAAAATATGGAAAACAGCACATTTTATAAAAATTAAAGTCCTTGAATGAATTCCTTGAATCTAAAAAGTCAGTTTATTTGTATCAGTACAATATTTTAAAAAAATCAAATGTCTATTTTAAACATATTTTATTAATGCTATTAGCCCCGGATATATTTTCATAAATTCAGTAGGTGGAAATTCTGTAGATTTAAAATATAACTGTTTTTGCTGAAAGGTTTACAGAATCTTTTCAAAATGGGCTTCACCCTGGATTTGGATGGCAGATTGAACACATACTTCTGCCTAAGTATGCCAGAAAAATATTGCATTCGAAATTATTCAATAATAGTGTTAAAACAAGAAACTGTGTCAAGAACAAAGAAGAAAGACTAAGATGTTTCTGGACCATAGGAAGCAGACGGGAAAAGAGCAAAAAAACAGCAGCCTAAAATCCTTCTAGGAAAGAGTTACTGGAAAGGTATAAGCAGATGGAGAGAAACATATGTTCTCAAAGATGCTAGGGTCAGAAGGACTCCTGGAGCCATTCTCAGGGAAAGCAGTTAAGGCAATGCTTTCCTACTGGTTCTGTCTAGCTCCCTCCCCCATACCACACCCACCCCCTCAATAGGAATTTACTGGTTACTATAAAGAATAAGTATAACCTCCTCTCTCTACCCAGGTGGATTATTATCTTCTCTGAACATGTCCCACATACGCGTATAAACACACATACACCTAAGAGTGTATGAAAACATATAATATTTCACCTAAAATAAGAGCTATGTGTAATAAATTTCAAAGTGTTGGGGAAATTAGATCAAAGCCCCCTTAGGTATCATAGATTTACTATGATTACTATGATTTACTATGATTACTATCCAAAGACAGTCATCTTGACTAATCTATGGCTTATATCATTATGTATGAAGTAAGGAGAGTCAATTTATGCTATTCCACTAGGCCTTCACTTATTTTTAATGAATAAAATATATTATGCTGTAAAATAAATTTTTTAAAAAAATTTAGATGATAAGCAAGCTATTGACAGAGAATCAGAATTTCCATTCCACTCTGAGAATTTCATGTTTATGCTTACGCTGAAAATTATAACTTTGTGTGAGCTGGGATATTAACATACAGCTGAGGTACCCCCCTAAAGTACATTAACATTGCATAGAAAGGCAAAAATTGTAAACAATTTAAAAGTAAAGGGTTGATAAAACTAAATAATAATTCTCATCTGCAATGAGATATTACTCATTCAGGTTAAAAGCTTTTATAGTCTGTTGGATTTTATAGTCCTATCAAGTTTCTGGCAGAACAGGAAGAAGAGGAGAGGCCCCAGGCCCCAGATTATCTATTTTATTGTTGGAACAGGGTGTTTTGGGATGGGTAAGTTGTGGCTCAGAGCCTACTAGTGTGAGTAACCTGTCTGCCCACTCTGACTCCTACCCTCTGTTTACATTCATTGATTAGCATGGGAATATTTGTTTTGTAAGTGACCAAAAGAGAGATTTGTGTGTGTATGTGTGCGTGTGTGTGTGTGTGTGTGTGTGTGTGTGTGTTTATGAGGGGCAAGAATAGCATAGGTGAGTGAGGGAGATTATATAACATATTTTCCTTACTTAGTCTCATAATTGGAATTTAGCTTCTTGAAGATAGGACTAAAAGTTTCAAAATATCCAGGGCAAGAGCAATGACCAGAGCTACTGAAGTTATTATAGAGAGATGATGTGAAACTGCAAATTAAACAGAGTTCTTGGCTGTCCAAGTGAGGCAATGTTTGGAAGAAGGCCATCTCTTCTTCCTTTGCATAGAATCTAGCAACAATTGGATATTCATGCTCCATTTGTAGAATATGGGTCACATAATAGCTGGTGACATCTGTAACAGTTTTATGGCCAGAGGTATATCGAGATGGAGAGAAAAAGGGAATAACCAGTGGACATTTGGTGGTGACGGTAGTTATAACCCATCAGGATAGGCAACATTGTGTTGAGGTAACAAACACATTTCCCAATCTCAGTAAATTGACACAGCAAATGTATTCCTTACAGATCCTGAATATTCATACTGTTTTAACAGAGGGACTCTACATTTCAAGTTACTCAGGGTCCCAGGATGATGGAAGCTTCATTTTGATATGTGCTTCCATGATCTCTGAAGCACTGGAGACGGGAGGCCACGTGATGAATTGCCAACAGGCTCACTGCTACTTCCAGATGCAGTAACATGTCACCTCTGTTCTTATTTCATGGACCAAATCAAGTCAAATGGCCACAACTACCTTCTCTGGGGAAAAAATATTGAAATCTTTTCATATACCTGCAAGACAAAGATATTGAAGTTTTAACACATATAAATTGTTGCTTTCAGTTTTTTCCCAATAGCTAAGAGTCTGGGTTTTGGGTACATGTCAGACCACCATTTTGGATCCCATATGTATATGGGATATATGTTTTTTGATATATAGGCTCTTTGATAACTCATGCGTTATCTGTTCAAATTAGTGGTCTCTTGTCAACATATCTGGTAATACAAAGAAGTGTATAGTCAAAAATGAATAAGGCCTGGGACATTTGTATTTCATTTGCTTTTGACATTTTGTCTGAATAGAGATTACTATAGAAAAAATAGAACGTCTAATTAGAGAATATTTTCAGAAATGAAGATATTTACATTATTATTTAAAAGATAATTGTGTACAGCATAATTCTACTTTTGTCCCAATATTGTCTTAGTCAAAACCTCAGTAGAAAACAAATGGTGCATTTGTGTTGAATAAAAGAGAGGGGATAAGAAAAGGAGTTAACTTGGATCCAACTGAGCAAGATCTTAAACCAGCTATTTATTTCATTCACACTAAACTGACAATGCTTGACCAAGAACTAAGATGCAAAATATTAGGTGTGAAGTGATCAAGGGGGTTGTCATTCATGAAAAGTTATTTTAAAAGTGATGACTATCACTAAACATGTTAGAAGGGACTTATGACTACATCTCACTGTTGGGGGCTAGAAATACAACCACTGAAAAATACAGATCTAGCCATTAATATTAATATAACATATTTACAGAGTATTCTGTAAGCAGGACATATATTATTTAACTTTACAATGTACTTATTTAAATCCTCAAAGTTACTCTAAGGAAGAAAACTTTTGAAACAAACCAGCTTCTCAATCCTAAAATTTCCCTTTTCCTATTCATCTCCACAACACAGAGTCAGAAGGAAAGTGTATTGCCAACAGGTGTCCATTTCTAAGGCATGACACTGTAGAAACCATAGATCAGTCCTGGAAGCAAGTAGAAAGCTGCATTGAAACAATTTGGAAAACAATCTGAATTTCCCATATTGCATCCTACCTAAGGCCAGAGATACATGGGATGCTGAAATATTTGGGGCAGTCAACAATTCCTTAATGTAAATGTAAATGTGATAACATCCTTATTTCACAGTTACTGTGTATTGACTGTATACTGATTTTTGTTGCTTTTGTTGTCCTTGTTCTGTGAATGCTGTTTTAGACTGTGTACTTTCTTTCTTGGAAACAGGAAGAGAGTTTAGGTTCATTTGACCTATTCACCTTGCTATGACTTGTGTTTGTATCAGAAGATTTTTCCAATGCCTGATTATTGTGGAAAATTTTATGAAGCTGTAAAACTTTCTGGGAACTAATTGGCTGTTACCGCAATTTCTATATTTTTGTAACCAGTGTCTGAGTATTTTGATATTATTATTTGGATGGAAAATGATGCAAAGAATATTAAATATTTCTTTATTTTGCTTAAATGACTGCCAGATATTAAGCAATGGTTAGAATGTATTTCCTTTGGAAAAAAAAAAAAAAAAAAAACACACCCCGACAGTGTTCAAGTAATTCTTACCACAAAAGGAAAAATATTAGCTCCAGTACAACCTTAAGCAAACACATCTGAAGCTCAAATTTATTTTAGAAAATAACTACAATTAAGAGGCAATGCAGATCTTCCCTCTATTATTGCAATATGCCGATGATATGAATTTCTAATGTTTTTCAATGCTGCAAATGCTACTCTGTTTTATAGAGACATTTGTTACAGAAGTACTTGGAAGGACTTATATTCTCAGAATATATTCTAAAAGTATATTTCCATTATATAGCAGCTGGACAGAGAGTCCAAAACATTGGAATCTCAAATTCTTCAGTAGAGGTCATCAAAGTTTATCCAAATGAAAAAGCATGGATTTGGCTGAATCACTCCGTTACCTTTATAGAATAATCACTTAGGAGGAAAAACTCCCTGGATACTTTAAAGGATTTTGAAAAGATGTTTAACTCTGAAACAGAAAGTCAAACTCCCACACTATCTCACACACCCTAATAGGAACTAGTGTGTAGCCAGTGGTTACACCCTTTCCCTCTACTATCTGAGGCTTTGGAAATGGTTTCCAGGGTTCTGAATACACTGGATCTCTTCCTTAAAAACTCAAAAGGTATCTCTAACTTTCCAAGGACATATCATGTATATGCTAAATAAGAGGAGAGCATTGAGGACAACTTCATTTCCTAAATATCAATCAAAAATAGATGCAGAAGTTATAAAAATGACAGAAGACGCCAGAAAGATGATGTTCTGGCAGTGACCCCAGAAAACTCATGCCTGTGACTTACAGGGTGGCTGTCTGCTGTAGCTTCCATGAGGTGATGAGCAATGCAAAAGTGTCAGCTTGCTTGCTCCCAGGGCTTCTGTAACTGTTTTCAGATGGATGTTTGTGAAAAGTTCAAACAATGAACCCTCTTCTCAGAAACTGCTCTCACATCAACTTTGCCCTGAACTGTAGCCACTATAGAGTATTTCTTGGAAAACATGACAGTCTATATACTGGATAACTTACATGAAAAAACATGATATTTGAAACACTAGAGGAGAGTTAACACTCTGGCCAGGGACTCACTGATGCATCAGCCTGGAGACCTCAGCTTCTTTCCAATATAAGCTGTTGATGAGAAGGTAGTAGGTCAAAAATGTCACAACACAGGGTAGTAATACGGGATGTTACTGGATCTTGATAAAGATCTTACAGGGCAATTGAAGAATTCAGTGGGTGGGAAACAAGCCACGGGCTTTGGAAGGAGCCAGAGACCTTACTATCTTAGGATATTGTTGTTATCATATCTCTACAACTAAGCCATAAATATTTTGTTCTGAGCTTTTGTTGGAATGCAATGATAGGTAGAAGTATGGAATTATAGGTTAGCCATATCATCTTGTCTTGAACAAAGTTCAGAAATGGAAGGCTGCAATTATATACCCCCACCTATTTATCTACCCATTCATTAGTATTACTATAGGAGGAGATATAAAATAAATAAATAGGAAATTTTAAAAAATGAATGAGACAAGTGACTAGTTCTAAGCTGGAATGACGTGACACTGAATAGTGAATATACTTTATATTTGGTAGGCAGGATAGAACTCCTAGGACGTGACAGCTAAATTGATTCTGAGGACAGCAAAGCAGTCACGTGAGGATCGGGGACTGTGTATTTCAGGAAGAAGGAAACAAGGTCTTAAAGTTGAAATGAGCTTGGTTTATTCAGGAAGCAGCAAGAAGGGAGAGAATAACAGGGAGAAAAGTGAAGGTGTTCTTTCAAAATAGTCATGAAAAATGGGAGCATCACAGTTTTCTCACTATGATGCACTTAAAAATCAACCAAGCCATTACCACAACCAGTATCAGCAACAAAAGCAAACTATCTCCAAGACTGGAACCAACAAGCTGGATTCAAAACCATGAAGCAGGGAAGCAAAAAAGAAAGAAAATAACTATTTGGTGAAGGAGGATTAGAATCTACCCAAGCTAAACTATGATCTGGGCTGGTCAGAATTTTGATTGAAGGAACATCTTATCCTTTCTAATTTTCAAGTTTCTTATTTAGTTCAAAGATGATGTTTTTAAAAATCTGCTTGTATCAGGATGAACTCAGCTGAATATCTGCATCTTGGAAAGGTGAATGAAATCAAGCCTTGGGTCTCAACCTCTATATTACAGGGTAGGTTGCTTAGAATTTTCAGTTTATTTAGAGGTGAGCAGACTCTGGAGAGCTGAATTATTTTAACCATGCTTATAAATCATCTTTTAAGACAAAAGAATGTCAAATCCATTTGGGAAGCCAGGAAAGTACCATAATGATATAGTAAGATTAGAAGGATAACCTTAAAGAAAAGTATCTCTAAATAAGATATGAACACAGAAATGCTTTCTTGACTGCCAAGGTCAGGTTCAACTACCAAGATGCCTACAGAATTTAAAATCCCCAAAGAGGACCTTCTAGACATTGAAACAGATGGGCAAATTCTTACCCAAATTGCTTCACATTTCTTTATCAGGCAGTTAGCTATGTAATTTTTCTAGACTTGAGGTATTTTGGTGTACTTATTGAAAGGTACACTATTCTCTTGATAAAATTAATTCCTCAGAAACTTGAAAATGGCTGAACACATGTATTTTGTGTTCAGTGTTTTGGCTAAGACACAAAAATAAAATCCCAGAAAATTATGAGCTGTACCATACAAAAATTTTTGTGGCTGAAAGCCCTTTTAAAATTGTAAAACAATATACCAGTGTGAATTTCTAGTATTATTATGCTTAGCTTCTAATAAATGATTGGCAATCACTAATTTTAGTCACCATGGAATCCTGTTCCACGCTGACTCTTCATTACCTCTAATTCCTTGTTGAAAAGTCTTCAGAATCTAAGCTTCATTTTTTATAACTCCTTTGAGGTTAGCCATAAATTTTTACTGTTCTATTCAGATTACTTGTATGACCTACATCTTTCTTGATTCCTCGGTTAGAGGCTCTATCCTCACAAATCAAGCCAAGTCTCCCAAAGTAAACTATTAGCTCCAACATTTCCTGTTTCTAAAATGTCTTTTGTATCTCATGATTTTTTATAAATATTCCAATTTTGTTATCTCTAGGTTATGACAAGTTTTTTTTTTTTTGGTCCACTTATTCTAAAATTCCTACCAATTAGTAGATTTGGGAATGTGACAGGCAGAATGGCTTTCTAAAGATATCCACTCCCTAAACCTGTGAATATGTTATATTAAATCACACACACACACAAAAAATCTGTAGATATAATTGAGATCAGTGACTTCTACATAAGAAGATTATCCTGGATTATCCAGGTGGGTTCAGTTTAATCATATGAGTCTTAAAAAGTAAAGAACTTTCTCTGGCTGGAGAAAGAGATAAAGAAGGCAGACAAGTTCAAAGTGTGAAAACAAAGTGATGTCGTGTCCCTGATTCTGAGAAGTAGATGTCCATGCAAAGATTAGAGAGAAGCCTCAAGAAACCAAAATTAGGACCCATATGACAGCCAACAAGGAGACTGGGACCTCAATCCTACAAGCACAAGGAACTGTGTTCTGCCTGGAACTAAAATGAGCTTGGAAGTGAATTCTCCTTCAGAGCTTCCAGATAAAATCCCTGGCTTACCAACACCTTGATTTTGGCCTTGTGGATTCAGAGTAGAGGATCCAGTGGGCCCACCCAGACTTCTGATCCTCAGAATTGTGAGATCATAAACTGGTGTTGTTTAAAGCTCTAGTTTTGAGGTGAGTTGTCACAGCAGCAAGAGAAAACTCATGAAAGAATTCACTGTTTCTAAATATCCTTGCTTATTATTCAACAGATTAACTGGATATGAGGGGTGTTAAAGCTACTCGCACTGATTGGAGGTTTTCTACCACTGTGTTCAGAAGAATGTTAAAGAACACAGAAAAGAAGTTTAATAGGAACCTGAGTATTTTTCGGAAGTCATTTATATTCAGGGCAAAATGTCAAAAGCAATCACTCTTAGTATGTCTTTAAAACATATCTACATCAAAGAGGGTATTTCTTTTGTTCTCATTAAGAAGAATTATGGCAAGTTCATGTAACCTAAAGCCCCACCTCACTTGGTTCGATTTTTTTTTCAGTAAATGAGTCATTGCTAATGCAATTCTTAAAGTCCCACAGGAAAAGAATTAAGTACTTAGCTGACAAGCACTTTTTTTTTTTTTTAAAGTAAAAGGATAAGCAATTCTCTTCTTATTTCAACCTGAACTCCATTACTATGCTGTGTTGGTTTTTCTTTTAAAGCCATCAAAGATAATGATAAAGTAAAAGCTAAAAAACTGTATTTAATTGTTCATATATTTTGTAGATCTCTTCCTTCCAGCTTCCTTTCTTTTCCTTATTTAGTCAGCCTCTAACTTGAGACCCTTCTCCCACTTATTCACTTTGTTCACTTTTTTTCTTTTTTTTAATTGAAGTATAGTTGATTTACAATGCTGTGCCAGTCCCTGCTGTACAGCAAAGTGACTCAGTTATACACATATAGACATTCTTCTTTTATATTCTTTTCCATTATGGTTTATCACAGGATATTGAATGTAGTTCCCTGTGCTATACATTAGGACCTTGTTGTTTATCCATTCTAAATGTAATAGTTTGCATCTACCAATCCCAAACTCTCAGTTCATCCCTCTCCCTCTTCCCTCTCCCTTGGCAACCACAAGTCTGTTCACTATGTCTATGAGTCTGTTTCTGTTTTGTAAATAGGTTCATTTGTGCCATATTTTAGATTCCACATGTAAGTGATATCATATGGTATCTGTCTTTCTCTTTCTGACTTACTTCACTTAGTATGATAATCTCTGATGTAAATTGTACCAAGGTTTTCTTAAGTCAGTCTCCCAAGGCAATATAAATAAAAACAAAAACAAACAAATGGGACCTAATCAAACTAACAACCTTTTGCACAGCAAAGGAAACCATAAAAAAAATGAAAAGAACAACATACGGAATGGGAGAAAATATTCGCAAATGATGTGACAGACAAGGGCTTAATCTCAAAAATATACAAACAGCTCATACAACTCAATAACAAAAAAAAAAACAACCCTATCGAAAAATGGGCAGAAGACCTTAATAGACATTTCTCTAAAGAAGACATACAGATGGCCAGTAGGCACATGAAAAGATGCTCAACATCACTAATTATTAGAGAAATGCAAATCAAAACTACAGTGAGGTACCACCTCACACTGGTCAGAATGGCCATCATTAAAAAAATCTACAAATAACAAATGCTGGAGAGGGTCTGTAGAAAAGGGAACCCTCCTACACTGTTGGTAGGAATGTAAGTTGGTACAACCACTATGGAAAACAGTATGGAGGTTCCTCAGAAAACTAAAAATAGAATTACCATATGATCCAGCAATCCGACTCCTGGGAATATACCTGGACAAAAATATAATCCAAAAAGATACATGAACCCCTATGTTCATAACAGCACTATTCACAATAACCAAAACATGGAAACAACCTAAATGTCCATCGAGAGATGAATGGATAAAGAAGATGTGGTACATATGTACAATGGAATACTACTCAGCCATAAAAAAGAATGAAAAAATGCCATTTACAGCAATACAGATGCAACTAGAGATTATCACTTTATTCACTTTTTAAATGACTTTATGATACAACAGAAATTAATTAAAAAGTGAAAATTCTGGAGTCAACTGGGTAAATGTTAAATTATTTTTAAATGTTAAGGCAAAGTTTATAAATAAAAAATGGATTTTGCCACCAAATGTAATTTTAGAAAAATATTTTGGCATTTTTGTCAATACCTAATTTTTCAACTTTCCTTTATACAAAATTTCCCATCCTTTTCACATTCCAAAAATACCTATTCTAATTAAATAATAACTTTCTTTTGCACTTCTGTCAAATAACTTTTCTGCTCTTGTAATGTATCTGAATCAATACATGTCATGAAAAAAGTATTAATACATGCTTTATGAATCTTTAGGATATAAAAGTATGCAGAGCAGGAATCCTGTAACACAAATTCTGCAGACTCCTTAGATTGTTACAAGATAGCTTTGAATTTATGTAGCCAAAGAATGAATAAAAAATTCTATAGTATCATAAATCTATAGCTTCAATTTCTATATCTTTTTATGTTCTGATGTGTTTATAATTCTTGCTTATTTAAAAATATAAATATAGTATATAGTATATATATTATATACTGTATATAGTAAAATCAAAATCTTGTTTATAATATTCTTGTCTATAATATTCTTGGACCATTATTTAATTTTTCACTTATTTGTTTATTCATTTATTCAGTAAATATTTATTGAGCATCTATTATATGGAAGGTGCTTTTCTAAATTATGGGGATATAGTAAAGGTAAAAAAAAAACCCAAAAATCTTGTCCTCATTGAAGTCACGTTATAATTGGCAAGGAGGTTTCTAATGAGTGTTACAGCATAGCTCAAAAAGATTATTCATGTGGATTTCTATATACATGATTTAATTTAGTTCATCTTCAATTATTGAAATTTTTATTTGGCCACCTTTAGAAAATAAAATATCAATCCCATTCTGCTCTTAAAGTTGTTATTAAAAACCAAAGCAAAGAGACAAGCATACGAGAACACTAACCCAGAGTACAGCAGGAGCAACTTACAAACTGCTTAACTTGAATGAGGAAATATTATTTTTTCCTATTTTACAGCTGGAAAATGAGGGACAGGCAAATGTGAAGTAACTTGCCTGAGGTCACTCAGTGAGGTTCAGTTGAGTCTGGGCTCTAACTCAGAAGTTCCTGATTCTCTGTGGTTGGGCCACAAGTTCATAGCCGCTGGCTCATAGCAGCTTCCGGAACAGATTGGAGTTTTCCTGTAAGCCCTAGAGAGTTAGGCTGCCACATCAACATGAGTGCCTTCAGAACTCGGGTTCCAAGGAAGGTCAGCGACGGCACGTTCTTATTGCTTTAACCTTTCTGCCCACATTGAGGAAATTCACAGCAAGGTAAGTCTTGCCAAAAGAAGGGAAGCAAGAAAGATAACTTGAGGAAATGTTGTGCCTAATAGCCATGGGTGAAATTAAGGGTTCGCAAAGCCTGGGAAAATTAACTTTTTCTGCAGTAGAAGTCATGAAATTAAATTTAACACTCTCGGCAGTTTTCTGACAAATATTTTTGCTTTTCCATTAATCCCAAATGAAACAGTCCTAACTCCAAGTTAAAATTAGAGCCAGGCCAGTGAACAGGCTGTGAATATTTATACCTAAGAATTTAATATGCTATAGACTTAAACAGTTAAGCCCTGGGAGTTTAAAGAATGATCAACTTGGATTCAGGTACAGCTAAATCAATTCCAAAAACTCTGGCGCACAAAATTCAGTTTCCTGCCTTGATGGATTGCAGTGCACTTGGGTGGGCTCAGAATTTATGAGAGAAAAACAAAATTAAATGTTTTTAAATTGACTCAAACCACTGGGCTGCTAACATTCAACACATAAAAATAACCATCCTGCAAACTCACACTGAAATAAAACACAGTAAAACAAAAAACAAAACAAACAAACATACAAAACATAAAAATCATACTCAGATGACTCAGTCTCTCAATCTGTGGGGACAACAGATTCACCAATGAGATTACTTGGCTGCTGCAGTGACATTAAGAGAAATGGAGCGAACATTCTTCTCCAAAAAGAGACGTAGTTGTTCAGTTTGCACCAGACCCTTAACCCCAGTCCTAACGTGCAATTAGATGTCCAGCATACAGAGATCCATTTAACAGCTATTTAAATGTTTAAATATTTAGATTTAATGTGTATCTTTGATGTGCTTAGCACTATTTAAGTACTGGGAAAAAAGTAATGCACAAAAGAGGAAGAAAACACCCCTGTTCTCATGGACCTTACATATAAATTGTACGTATACATGAAGGTTAAATAAGATGAAGCAAATCATATATATAAAGAGAGTCAGGTCAATGACGTCTCTAGAATTTTTATATCAGAGACTCAGGGTCAATATTTGGTTACAGGAAGAGTTGGGCAGGTTATCTTAAAGCCGTATGTGTATAGTGACTTCATTGCTCCCCATAGGTTGGTTGTAGGTTTAGTTGTGGAAGGAAGTTACTGATGGAGATAATTAGGGTGGAGGGGGTTAAAGACCCCCTAAGCACTTCCCTGAATTTATCACTGAATATACCCAGTCAGTCCCTTGGCTGGCTGTACTTACTATTTTGGATACATTGTTATGCATGGGTTTCTTCTGTCAATCATATTGACAGAGAAGGAGAAACATCCTTTGGTCAATCACATCACATGTTCCCTGTGCTTTCATAAAAACAGAAGCATTGTTTTCTAGGAGGGTTGAAATAATGTGACTAAAAATCTTTTTTTTTTTTTTTTTTGGTGTTGTCATTGTTTTATTACTCATAGTTTGCAAGCAATATTATATACAATAGTCATTTTTAAAACAGCAGGGTTTGCTAGAAAAGTGTCTTTTATTTTCTTTGCACTGTGGGTTTCTGCACCATTCACACCTGGAGCCTGTTACATTAAATGTATAATTTATGCAGGTGCTGGGCAAAAATGTAAGAACCTTTGAGTTTTCTACTCATACCCACCCCAAAATAAATCCCACCCCTTCTCTACTATATGGGTCGCTAACATTAAAAACACTAAGAAAATACACATTCATCTCGCTTTCTGTAAGTCCTTTTTCTCTATTTTTACATGACCAAGATGTTGGCTTGGTTATGAAGTCAAAAGTGCTCCCAAAGTTTTGATGATGATTCGTAGAGAAACCTCTCCAAGCTATCCTCTTCCAAAGTAATTTCTATGAATGTCTTTAGTTTTCTGTGAACAGTAGCTACAACACCCTTCACTTTTGAACTCTTATGTTTACCTTTATTAATAACCAAGATAATGTGTGTAACTATCATCTTTAATTTCTTTCATCAGAGTCTTATATTTATGCATACAAGTCTTTTGTCTCCTTACATAGGTTTATTCCTAGGTATTTTATTCTTTTTGTTGCAGTGGTAAATGGGAGTGTTTCCTTAATTTCGTTTTCAGATTTTTCATCATTAGTGTATAGGAATACAAGAGATTTCTGTGCATTCATTTTGTATCCTGCTACTTTACCAAATTCGTTGATTAGCTGTAGTAGTTTTCTGGTAGCATCTTTAGGATTTTCTATGTATAATATCATGTCATGTCATCTGCAAACAGTGAGTTTTACTTCTTTTCCAATTTGGATTCATTTTATTTCTTCTTCTCTGATTGCTGTGGCTAAAACTTCCAAAATTATGTTGAATAATTGTGCTGACAGTGGGCAACCTTGTCTTGTTCCTGACCTTAGTGGAAGTGGTTTCAGTTTTTCACCATTGAGAATGATGTTGGCTGTGGGTGCGTCGTATATGACCTTTATTATGTTGAGGTAAGTTCCCTCTATGCCTACTTTCTGTAGGGTTTTTTACCATAAATAGGTGGTGAATTTTGTCAAAAGCTTTCTCTGCATCTATTGAGATGATCATATGATTTTTCTCCTTCAGTTTGTTAATATGATGTATCACGTTGTTTGATTTGCGTATGTTGAAGAATCCTTGCATTCCTGGGATAAACCCCACTTGGTCATGGTGTATGATCCTTTTAATGTGCTGTTGGATTTTGTTTGCTAGTATTTTGCTGAGGATTTCTGCATCTATGTTCATCATATATATTGGCCTGTAGTTTTCTTTTTTTGTGACATCTTTGTCTGGTTTTGATATCAGGGTGATGGTGGCCTTGTAGAACGAGTTTGGGAGCGTTCCTCCCTCTGCAATATTTTGGAAGAGTTTGAGAAGGATAGGTGTTAGCTTTTCTCTAAATGTTTGATAGAATTTGCCTGTGAAGCCATCTGGTCCTGGGCTTTTGTTTGTTGGAAGATTTTTAATCACAGTTTCAATTTCAGTGCTTGTGATTGGTCTGTTCATATAAAATAATGTGACTAAAAATCTTGAAGTCATCATTCATTCCTTCATCTCCTGTATACAATCATCAAGTTCTTTTATCCGATGTTTGTTTTCTCAGCTCTCACCACACACATCACCTTGATACAATGATTGCAACTAACCGCCTAACCCATCCCACTGGCCCCTTTACTACCTATCATTTTGTCTTACCAATTGTTCTTCAATCCTAATCTTATCATGGAATGTCTCTGCTGAGAAAAATTCTAAATGATCTACTGCTTTCAGTTTAAACTCTACTGTCTGGCACCAATCAACTAAACATGTACTCTGCATTCACAGCTTCAGCTGAACCTTGCTCATTCATTCACTCCCCCTGGAACATAACCTACTACATGGCTTTCCTCTCTCTCTCCCTCCATTCTTCCAGCTTCTTTCATTTCTTTCTTTCTCCATCACTCTCTATTTTCTTTCTTCCTTCCTTCTCTTCTCCTCTCCTTTCCTTCCTCTTTTCCCTTCCCTTTCCTTTCCTTATTCTTTCTTTCCTCCTTCCTTCCTTCCTTTTTCCTTCCTTCTTTCTTTCTTTCTTTCTTTCTTTCTTTCTTTCTTTCTTTCTTTCTTTCTTTCTTTCTTTCTTTCTTTCTTTCTTTCTTTCTTTCTTTCTTTCTTTCTTTCTTTCTTTCTTTCTTTCTTTCTTTCCTTCTTTCCTTCCTTCCTTCCTTCCTTCCTTCTTTCTGTCTTTGTTAAGGCTCACCTCAGTTGCCAAGTGACTTTACATAGATTCAGCATCAATCACACTGATTAACATAGAGGAAAAGGTAATGAATACTGCCAGTTTTCCCCTTTTTTGCTTGGCCGAGATCAAAAAAACTGATACATTCACGTGCTAAGAGTTTGAGAAGCAGGCACTTATGTAACTGGATTACAGTAGTGCTATTTGGTAAAACCTATTCAGAGAGCAATTTGGTAATAGCTACTGAAAGTAAAGATGCACATGGCCTATGCAAAATCAATGTCGTTTTTAGGATTTACCTCACAAGTGTATGCTCACACATGTGCAATAACGCATATAGTGGTTATTCATTGTAGGGGTTTTTTTTGCTTTGTTTTTCAGTATAGCAAAGATTTATACAGCAAGTATTCATCAAAAGAAACTTTAAATTAGTGAATTTCACACATGGAATGTTATCTGACTAGATAAATATGATGTGTGTATTTAAATAACTAAGATTATCTTTTAAACAAGGTTAAATAAGATTTATTTATCTGTAAAGAAAAAAAAAGAACAAAAATATCTTTCTGTGTTAAAGTGGAAGGATACCCGAGTTATACTGATTAGAGAACTTAAAAAAAACAAAACAAAACAAAACAAAAACAAGGTGCCACTACGGATATTTTACAATTTATTGACTGTACCATATTTACTTATTCCTGCAAACAAATCTCTGATCAGGTGGATATTCATGCTCTATTTTTTACTTTAAGTTTGTCTATTATATATTTGTACATACAGTGTTAGGTTTTCAGTACATTCTGCTATAAGAAAACTCTATTACCTGACCATCTTAGAAGAGCCTATGAAGGGTATGTTTACTATTGCTAGGAACGTCATTTGCAATTTTGTAAACAACTGGAATATTATTAAAAATCTTGTATTTTCAAAATTCTAGAGTTCATTTTTAGGCTTTTTAGAAATAATCTTCCTGTTGAATCATTGTTGTTAAATCCACTTTATGAAATAAATTTGCTTAAGAGGCAAAAAAAAAAAAACCAAACAAACAAAAAAAGGGTGCCAAAAACTATATATATGCTGCAATTTTTGAAAAAAAAAAAAAACTGAAGAAACTAAGTGTATATATAAATTTACTTGTATATCCGTAGATATATTATGAAAGAGTATATGAGAAGTTGGAAACATTACCATTAAAGAAGGGGATTGGGGCAGGGTAGGAGGAAAACTTTTCACTAAATGCCTTTTTGAAATTATGAAATTTGAAAATGTAGCTTTGAAAAAAGAAGTTCTTACTGAACACTGCATCCAAACTGTTTTTTCCTTGTCACCATATGCTCCAATTACTGAAAATTAATGTGGTTTTCATCACTAAGCACTAAGTGTTGCTTCAGTATCATGGTGATCAAAGAGTCCAGAAACTACTAGGACTTAGTTCAAATTTCAAGTGTTATAAATTCTGGTGTCTGGGAAGTTTTTCAATGTCATTTCAATGATTCGTCACGTGGCTCTCGCTCTGACAGGATGTGGCATGCAATATGATGGCAGGCTTTCTCATGGACCATTTCATATCCAGGAATCTACCATTTGTCAGTGAATATTTCTTAATGTTGGTACTTTTATTTTTGAGAATTACCAAACACTGAAGACACAATAATACCTCCGAAAATTCCAAAAATCCATAATGATTGTAAGGTGGTTTCCAAAACAAAATAAAAATAAACATGAAGAAAAAAAAATGATGACATAGTATTCATAATAAAATCCGTTATGATTACGGTTTAAAAGTCAACATATACATTTCCAAGAATTACAAATTTCACAGATAATTAAACATTATTCTGGATATGAAGGGAGAAATTTGTTCTCTGGATAGCTTTCATTTTTATTAATACCCTTAAATCCAAAAGAAAGCTTCTACTGGATGAAAATTTTGTGTACCTGATTATTTATATTTTATATATTTTAAGCATGCATTTTTTTCAAGGGAATTTTAAAAAATATTTTCCTTTTGGACTGAAGGATTTAACCTAAATTTTCAATCCCTCTAGAAAATTTTGCGGCATATTTTATTTTGGTTGGCATTATGTAAACACTGAGAATATTTACTGAATGGGAACCAAACCACAACGTTCTACAGCCAACTTCAAGACAAATTAACTCATAGAAGCTTCAATACAACATATTTTGCATGTGATTTCTTTTGAATCACTTATATACTCTTGTTTTTATGTCTCATTGCAGTAAATTTGAATGCAAAAGTGTATGCATGCAGCAAAATAGAAAACAATATTTTAATTTATATAAGAAAATATTTAAGAATTACACTTCTGTTTCATCAAAGATCAAATGACATCATACTAAGCAATATCTTGATCTTAATGAAAGGAAAGTTTTGATAATATGCTGCCATAAATGATTTAAATTTTAAAAGTAAATCTTTCTGGTAATCTGATGATTTTACCATGAATTTTTGCTTTCCCCTTTGCTTGCTAGTGTTTAGAATAATTTTAAAGATATATATATATATGGAATTATTTACCTTTTATTTCTTGTAACTAGCCATATTGAGAAATATAGATTAGCCTACCTAAAACTAATTCTTTTATGTCACTTCTTAATCCTAATTTTGTTGATGTTTAAAGTATAATTTCAAAATTTCTAAAAATAGATACACACGAAATCATTGTTTTTAAAGACATACACGTAGTTCTTCTTTTAATATGTAAAAACACGTTATATTTTAGAGGGTTGTGACATATGAGATTTTTTTTGCATGAGGTGGAGGGTACAATTATAGGAGGAGCTGTGTTCAGGTACCATGACCAAATTTCAGGCAGCAGTCGAAGCCATGCTCTTGTGAATTGGGATTATTCCCCTTTAACATTGGGATTATGCTTCATTAGTCTCTTCTTAACGTCTTGAAAAAAATGTTAAGGATTGGTAAATCCTAAAGGTTTAATTCTCATAGGTGTATTTAAATACAACCCATTACTTTAAATATTCCCATTGAAGAAACTCCCTTAGCTTTAATGGCAACAGCCTCAGCAGAAGATACAGACATCACTGTTGTATTTCTCTCTGACTTTGAGTATTAGCTTTGCCATTATAGCCAGAGTTTCACCTTCCTTTGTGTCTCCTCTTCTCTCAAAAAGACTCAAAATTGACTGTCTGCCTCTGCAACTGGAGACACCCAACCCCTGCCATGTTCTTTAACTGCCCTGCTTCATGGCCATAGCCTCACTCTGGTGCTCAGAAGCCCAGTTCACTAATGTTGAATATTCTCTACTCGCCTTGTAATTTGACAGATACTAGATACCACCGTATCCAAATATGTCTAGAATGGCCTGATGTCCAACGGAATTGGCCAACAGAAGGTCTGAAAGAGCTTCAACTCAGAGGTCATTGGCTGTTTGGCTAAGAGCATCAGGAATATAGTCAGAGAGAGTGGTGGCCCATCTCCAGAACTGCTAGTATCTGAGATTTTCACCAGACCCAGAGAATTGGTACAATGTCTGCAGGGAATAATGGTCCAAAATCAATAGCTAGTGCCACTTTGCTCCTATTAGTACATTGAAAATGAGCCACTCAAGAAATTTGCATGTTCATGAAAACATACGCATGCAAATAAGAATGACATGGACTCTCTGAGTTAGAAGTTGGTGTTGATTATTAGAGTTTTAGACTTCTTATTCATAGCTGACACTCAAGAAAGCCGAGATGACTGAAACTTGTAGAGACAATTGCCAATTTGTCTGTTGCCTGTTGAAGCATCACAGTTGGCCCATTTATTCCTTCACATTTCAAGTGTCTTTATTTTAATCACAGACACCCCTTCCAGCTTTATTAAGATATAATTGACATATAACATTGTATGAGTTTAAGGTGTACAATGTATTGATTTGATATACTTATATATTGCAAAATGATTACCCCCAGAGCTTTTGTTAATACCCCCATTGGGTCACGTAATTATTATTTTATTTTTGTAGTGAGAACAATTAAGATCTACTCTCTTAACAACTTTCAAGTATATAGTACACAATTATTAACTGTAATCACCATGCTGTACATTAGATTTCCAGACTTGTCTTATGACTGAAATTTTGTACCCTTTGACTAACATCTCCTCATTTCCCTGCCCCCACCCAGTCCCTGGTAACTACCATTCTACTTTTTTTAGATTCCACATACAAGTGATATCATACATTTGTCTTTGTCTGACTATTTCACTTAGCATAATGCCCTCAAGGTCCATCCATATCAGAAATGGCAGGATTTCATTCTTTTTTATGCCTGAATAATATTCTATTGTGTATATATACCTTCATCTGTTGATGAACACTTAAGTTGTTTCCATATCTTGACTATGGTGAATAATGCTGCAATGAACATGGAAGTGCAGATCTCTCTTCAGGGTCCTGTTTTCATTTCCTTTGGCTATATACCCAGACGTGGGATTGCTGGATCATATAGTAGTTCTATTTTTAATTGAGAAAACTGTATACTGTTTTCCATAGTGGCTGTATTAATTTATATTCCACAAAAAGTTCAAAAGGATTCTATTTTTCCATAACCTCACTAACATTTATCACTTGTCTTTTTAATGATAGTTATTCTAACAGAAGTGAGGTGATAGCTTATTGTGTTTGATTTGCATTTTCCTGATGATTAGCAATGTTGAGCATCTTTTCATGTACTTGTTGGCCATTTGGATGTCTTCTTTGGAAAAACGTCTATTCATTTCTTTTGCCTATTTTTTTAATTGATTTTTTGCTCTTGAGTTTTATGAATCTATATATTTTGAATATGAACCCCTTATCAGATATATGACTTACAAAAATTTTCTCCCATCCCATAGGTTGCCTTCTTATTTTGTTGATTATTTCTTTTGCTGTGCAGAAGTTCTTTAGTTTGATGTAGTCATCATTATTAATTTTTCTTTTGTTGTGCTTTCAGTGTCATATCCAAAAAAATGATTGCCAAGACCAAAGTCAAGGAGCTTTTTCCCTATGTTTTGTCCTAGGAGTTTTATGGTTTCAGTTCTTACGTTTAGGTCTTTAATTCATTTTTAGCTAATTTCTGAAAGTGGTGTATGGCAGGGGTCCAATTTTATTTTTCTGCATGTGTCTATCCAGTTTTCCCAGCACCTTTTAATAAAGAGACTATCCTTTCCCTATCTAGTATTCTTGGCTCTCTTGTCAAGGGAGGGTTTATTGTGGGTTTTCGATTATGTTTCATTGGTCAAAGTGTCTGTTTTTATGGCAGTACCATATTGTTTTTTGTTTTTTTTGTTTTTGTTTGTTTGTTTGTTTTACTATAGCTTTGTAGAAGAGCTTGAAATCAGGAAGCATGCTGCCTTCAGCTTCAGTCTTCTTTCTCAGTATTGCTTTGGCTATTCAGGGTCTTTTTTGACTCCATACAAATTTTAAGATTTTTTTTTTCTACTTATATGAAAAATACCATTGGGATTTTGATAGAGATTTCATTGAATTTATAGATATCTTTGGGTAGAATGGACATTTTAACAATATCAATTCTTCTTATTCATGAACACCAGATATCTTTCCATTTGTTTGTGTTTTCTTGAGTTTCTTTCACCAACTCTTGTAGTTTTCAGTGTACAGATCTTTCACCTCCTTGGTTAAATTTATTCATAAATATGTGTTGGTTTTGGTGTTACCATGAATTCCAGGCCTTAAAAATAGTCTCAGAGACATATTTGAATAACCATTGGCCCCAAATCTCATTTTGAGTCTTTTATCCATTTTTGAGACTAAGGGTAAGAAGAAATTTTGCTTTCAGTCCAATTTGTCTTTCTAATTTCCATTTCTCTCTAATTCTGATCACAAACTAAATATTTATTTTAGAAGATCTCTCCTTCTTCATATCTTATCAAAGAAAACAAAGGGAATCTAATGACACTTTCAACATTCTACCTGGAAGTTATCTTGACAGGGTTCACAAGATAATTTTGCTAGATGTTTTGGTGCCATAGTCTCCTATAGTAGTCTTTTCTCTGCTGTATCAGCCTCCACTAATAAACTTTTTCTATCATTTTTCAGACCTCAGCCAATAGCTAGCCAATCATGAGAGGCAAAGCTACCTAGCCAATTATGTCAGCTATCTGCAGATATAAGCGAGCCCAGCTAAGAACAGCAGAGGAACTACATAGCCGAGCACAGTCCAAATTGCAGATACATAAATTTATGAGCTAAACAAATATTTTCTTAAACATTAAGTTTTCCAGTGATTTGTAACCCATATAATCAGTGAAAGTATTATTCTAAGTAAGCTATTCTCATCCCAACATTTCTAGTTCTAATACATTATTTGTTAATTTTACTTATACTTTCTTTTCTGTGGCATGCCATAAGTCTCTGAAATCACGCAGATTTGAGTTCTTGAAGGTCAGTTCTATCAGTTATCAGCTATGGACAATGGGATATGTTAATTAACTTTCTGCTTTTTCAATATTCTTAACTATAAATTAGGGACACTACATGTCACATAGAGTTTTTACGATGATTAATAAATGAAGTAAGATATGTAAAATACCTGGAATATAATAGTCACTTAATAAATATTAGTCTCTCTTATCCTTTCCTCCTTAAATAAATATTTTATGGTAGATACAAAAAGTGGCCACAATTTTTTTTTTAATCTCTGTATTCATACCCTTTTACAATATGACTTTGCTGCTCCTCCTATAAAATAATAGGGTCTAATTCTTCACTTTCTTGAATTCAGTCATACTTTTTGACAAATAATATGTGGTAGAAGTAATGTTGTAGGATTTCAATGACAAGCTTCAAGAAACCTTGCAATTAGCATTCTCACACTGTTAGAAGCCAGTCACTAGTCCAAGCTGGCCTTGAAAGAGAAGTTGAGTGACCTTGCTGACAGCATGAGGTAGTTTCCAGACATGTAAGCAAGGCCATCCTGGACCAACCAGCCCCCAACCAACCTGCCCCCTTACCACAAATGCATGAGTGATCCCAGTTGACACACATGAAGTAAAGTTGAGATGCCTCAGCTGAGCCCTACCCTAACTGCAGACTTACAGAATCATCAACACACACACTTTTTGTTTTACTACTGACTTTAGGAGTATTTTTGTTTACATCAAAAGCTAACTGAAATATATTTACAGTACACGTTGTTATTAAAATACATGGTATCATACTTTTAAAAATTAGACAAATGTAATATCCTTATGTTTGAAAAGGGAATGTCATACATTTTACTCTTTGAACTGTTAGAAAGATGTAAAATGATAATACATGGAAAAGTACTTTATAGACCACAAGTGTATTCAACTATTTATCAATCTATTGTTTCAATCATTCTTTTTTAACACATATCTCACATAATTGTTCTATGCCTATTTATATAATTGCTTGTTGGTGTTACAATGTTCAGTAAGAACATTGGTACCATGAAAAAGCTCCAGAGCTAGTAATAGACACAGACAATTAAAGAGTGGATGAAAATGTTGTAGGACAAATTCTCCAATATAGTACTGTGTCTGCAAGCAAGAGAGGGATCTAACCCAGTATTATAGGGATAGTAGAAGAATTCTTCAAGGTGGTAATAATAATCAAAAACCTGCAATGCAGAAAGCTTCTTATTTGGGAGGAAAAAGTCATACAGTGGAGGGAGGTACATTATGCAAACACTACAGTAGGACATATCCAATCTATAAGATATTAAATAGCTGGAGTGGTCATAATTGTGTAGGATTCAATGAGGATAAGTTAATAGTATCTATTTCTTCTCCTTCCCAAATCAAGGCCCATGAATTGACAGCTATAAGAGATATAGTTTGAAATAAAGTTTATTATTGATAGAAGCTGGATTGGAGATGTGATTTAAAAACCTGAAGAAATATTTAAGTTTCCCACTATATTACACAGAGTCTGCTCCAATCACTGGCAAAACTAAGACAATTATGGGTTTCTGCCACAGGGACAGAGCTCTCCTCACTAAGATTAATGCAAGACAAGAGAACAAATGCAAATTTTTGCCCCATAGATAGGCTGGTTATGAAAAAAGAGAACGAAAGGGATTGGTAGAGGTATGCTCAGTTTCTTCCACCAAGCTTACCAATTAATTAAGTCATTTCATTTCCCATGGAGAGAAGTGAATGACAATTATAGAGAGGAGTCAGGAATGTTATTCAAGCTGAAAAGTCTTCCATCTATAAACATGAAGCTCAAGAAATAAAGATACCTTGTTAATAATAAACATATGGATACCCCAATTAAAATTAGGTCAAATAATATTAATTCATAAAATAAAGAAGGAAATGTTAACAATAAAAGTAAAAGTTAGCTTAACAGAAATGTTCACTTGAAGATAACTACCACAAGTGTAAGTTTCAGTGTATATCTGTACTTGGTACCTTCAAGATCCCATTTCATTGGCTTTGAAGTTAAGGTAGATGCAATCCTCTGTTCAGGCTTAAGTAATTAGCCTACTCCAAAACCTGGGTAGCAATCAGTTCTACCCAATCATGAGCGCTGAGAAGTAAATCCAAGTGTTACTACCTGATGGGAGAATGGATGTTAAGTGGTTCAAAGAATACGTGTCTACTAAATCATTCTTCACAAGAAATCAATTAAAAGAAAGCATATTCAAAATAGAATGGCAAATATATTAAAGATTGGAAAATATAATTATTCTTTGTAATAATCTATATCATAAATCAATGGTATTTTATGTTTTGATATTAAAATGCATATTTCTAGAATATATTCTTTCAAGAAAACAATTTTTTTACCTTAAATATATTTACATATATATATATATATACATATATATGAAGAAATATAATCTCATATATAATGTTTAAAAACTATTTGCTATTGAAGGTTTAAGAACCTCAGACCTAAGTGCATTTATATAGTTTAAACATATGTTCTGATTTTTACAATTTACCCATATTTAGATGTCTATGTGTATGCGTATATAGCATCTAAGCTATATTTTGAAAGCTAGGCTGACTATAAAAAGTAAGTATTGGAGTAAAAAAGAATCCTAAAGAATTGACTTCATTGAAAATGTTACTTTCTCAAAGTTTCCATGCTGCCTCACTCTAAAGACATACGATTAAAGATGTGTCACAGACTTAGTTTCACTGATGATTGACTAACAGTTATATACTTAAAAAGGAGAAGCACATTCACTGAATGCATTCTAACTCCACCTCTACTTTTTACATGAAATAGGAATTTATAAAACACCTTATAACTAATAGCTCTTTGATATAGATGACTCATAACCAACACTGCTAAGTAAAATACCACTTACAAGTTGAACAGTGTGAATCAGGAGGTGAAAATTTCATATGTGAAATTTCCTCTATAAATTAAGAATAGTATATTCTTAGGTAGAGAACAGGTCATATTTCCCTAATGGACGTTGTAAACTTTTAATGTCAGAGAAATGTGTGATTCCTGTCAGAAATATTTAGTTACATTTCATTAAAAATATGTGTGTATGGTCTTAAGATGTTTCTAAAAATACATATACATGTACACTAAAGCAGATGTAACTTATCAACTGGATTTTTTTTACCTTCTCAATCGTTTAAGTACTCCAGTCATTTTGATGAAGTAATTAAAAGTCTAAATTAAATCTGGAGGAAAAAAAAATATGTAGACTATATAGAAACAGAATTCTACAAGGAAAGACAAATGGTTTATTTAATTGTAGTTAATTAGCACATAGTTGCGTTAGTACATATTCCTTTAAGAAAATATAATTACTCAAAGGAAAAAAGAAAAAGAAATGTTTGTCTTACAAGTCGTGATAGCAATAGAGAAAACCACCATTTTAAGGCACCGCTTTTAGACACTGTGTCAAATTTTTACTACTTACTTTACTTCTCTGCTCTATTTCACAACTTTCATGTCTTAGGAAACAACTTTGCGTTACATTCCAAGGTGAAAACAGATGTCATAAGCTACAGCATCCCTCCATTTCCATTTCTCCTACTTCTATGGTTACCTCAGTAGCTCCTATACTTAGTAGAACTCTTTCATATGTACACGTGGATCCATTTGCCTTTCTCCTTATATAATTTTGTTCTTCACCAAAGTCATATCATCTTTGAATTTTTAATCTTTTTCTTCCTGATGACTTATTTCAAACAGTAAACATGCTCAAAAATCTTCCAACTGAAAAATAAAAATCTAATAAATAACCTTTTTATTAACCTACCCTCTGTTTCTTATTACAGTCTCTCCTGCCCCCCTTTCTTTTCTTTGTAATCAAATTTCTTGAAGGCGTCCAGAATCAGACAGACGTACCCAGCCAGTATCAGGCAGTATTGGCTTAGATTAAAGGTCTCAACCTATAGCAACCACCTAGACTACAGAGTTCATTCCATGGCCTTGAGCAACTATTACCTGTGCTGTCTGTGGACAGACTGGCTCTCAAAACAGAAAGAAAATGGCAAAACAGAGCAAAGCTTGCTAATCCTGAACACAAACTCATCAAATAACCACATCGGGGGAAATATAACTGAGGGGTTGTGAAAAGCCAGAGATGTCTCACTATTGGAGCACCCTTCATGAGGAGGGAATGACCAGGAAGGAGGAAAACATCCCCTCCCACCCAAAAGAGTGTTTAAATTTGTTCTCATAAGACATTGGGCTTCTCTGCTAAAACTATGGTCAATTGAGTTTGTGGCTCTTAAGAAGAGGTTTTATGTCCATGTTGGAATACCCATACCCTCCATCTCCACCTCCAACTCCATCTCCATCTCCACCTCCAACTCCATCTCCATCTCCACCACCATCTCCATCTCCACCTCCAGCTCCATCTCCAACTCCATCTCCATTTTCATCTCCATCCCCTTATTGCCTTCACAGAATGCTCTATATTGTTTCATGATCCCAGGCCTTTGAATATTTTATTCTGCTGTTTCAACATCCCTTTCTTCCTTTCTTCACTTAACCACCTTCTACAAGCATACCTCGGAGATACTGCGGGTTTTGTTCTAGACCACTGCAATAAAGTGAATATTGCAATATAGTGAGTCACACAAATTTTTTGGTTTGCCAATACATATGAAAGTTATGTTCACATGATACTATAGTCTATTAAGTGTGTGGTAGCTTTATGTCTTAAAAAACCCAATGTACATACCTTAATTAAAAAATACTTTATTACTAAAATATGGTAGCCTTCATCGTATCCTTCAGCAAGTTGTAACTTTTTGTGTGTGGAGGATCTTGCCTCCTTGTTGATGGCTGCTGACTGATCAGGGTCGTGGTTGCTGAAGGCTGAGGTGGCTGTGGCAGTTTCTTAAAATAAGACAACAATAAAATTTGCCACATTGATTGCCTCTTTATTTCATGAATGATTTCTCTGTGGCATGCAATGCTGTTTGATAACACTTTACCCACAGTAGAACTTATTTTAAAACAGGAGTCAATCCTCTCAAACTTTGCTGCTGCTTTACTGGCTAAATGTATGCAATGTAATAGGGAAAAACAAATCTGACTCCATATTATATCTGTTCCCTTTACTTTAACCTTATTTTAACCTTTGTGCTCTGTTGCCTGTGCTTACTCATGCTGGCTCTGTACCTTTTGTAAAAGAATGTTGCTTATGGCTTGAAATATACAGAAACATCATGACCTGATTGTGACCTAACCTAAACAGAAAACAACATTTCTCTTGTTGGAAGTTTACAGGAACATGTAACCTGACAATGACCTGAACTATGTGGACAGCAGCAAGAACAGAGAATCTGGCACCAAGAAGTTTGCAACAACTAGCCATGCCCCTCCCTCACCTTGCCTTTTAAAGGGCTTTGTTGAAAGCCTTCAAGGAGTGAAGAGTTCGGGCTTTTTAAGGCATGGGTCACTTGTCTCCTTACATGGCCCTGTAATAAACTTCTCCAAACTCTGATGTTTCAGTATTGTTTGGCCTCACTGTGTGTCGGGCACATGGGCTTGCATTCAGTAGCAATATCCTAAATCTTTTGTTGTCATTTCAACTGTTTTCACAGCATCTTCACCAGGAGTAGTTTCCATCTCAAGAAACCACTTTCTTTGCTCATACATAGAAGCTCCTAATCCCTTAAAGTTTTATCATAAAATTGTAGCAATTCAGTCACATCTTCAGGTTTAACTTCTAATTCTAATTATATTGCTATTTTCACCACATCTGGGGTTACTTATTTCACTGAAGTCTTAAACTCCACAAACCCATCCATGAAGGTTGTAATCAACTTTTGCCAAACTCCCAGTAACTTTGATATTTTGACCTCTTGCCATGAATCAAAAATGTTCTTAATGGCATCTAAAATGTTGAATTCTTTCCAGGAGTTTTTCAAATTACTTTGCACAGATCCAACAAAAAAAATCACTATCTATGGCAGCTTTACCCTTACAAAATGTATTTCTTACATAATAAGACTTGAAAGTCAAAATTCTTCCTTGATCCATGGACTGCAGAATGGATGTTGTGTTAACAACCATGAAAAGAACACTAATCTCATTGTATATCTCCATTAGATCTCTTGGGTAATGAGGTGCATTGTCAATGAGCAGTAATATTTTGAAAGGAATCTTTTTTCTGAGCAGTAGGTCTCAACAGTGAGCTTAAAATATTTAGTAAACCATGTTGTAAACAGATGTGTTATCATCCAGGCTTTGTAGTTGCATTTATAGAACACAGACAGAATAGATTTGGCATAATTCTTAAGGGCACTAAGATTTGGGGAATGGTAAATGAGCACTGGCTTCAACTTAGTGTCACCAGCTATATTAGCCCCTAATAAGAGAGTCATCTTGTCTTTTGAAGCTTTCAACTCAAGCATTTGCTTCTCCTTTCTAGCTATGAAAGTCTTAGATGGTATCTTCTTCCAGTAGAAGGCTGTTTCATTGGCATTGACAATCTGTTGTTTAGTGTAGGCACCTTCATTTATGGTCTTAGCTAGATCTTCTGGATAACTTGCTTAGCTTCTACATCAGCCCTTGCTGCTTCACCTTGCACTTTGATGTTATGGAGATGGCTTCTTTTCTTAAACCTCATGAACTAACCTTTGCTAAATTCAAATTTTCTTTTGCAGCCTCCTCTCCTCTCTCAGCCTTCATAGAATTGAAGAGAGTTAGCACTTTCTCTGTATTAGGCTTTGGTTTAAGGCAATGTTGTGGCTGGTTTGATATTCTATCCAGACCACTAAAACTTCCTCCAAATCAGCAGTAATACTGTTTTGCTTTCTTATCATTCGTGTGTTCACTGGAATAGCATTTTAATTTCCTTCTAGAATTTTTTTTTTTTTTTGCATTCACAACTTGGCTAACTGTTTGGCACAAGAGGCCTAGCTCTTGGCCTATCTCAGCTTTCAACATGTCTTTCTCACTAAGTTTAATCATTTCTAGCTTTTGATTTAAAGTAAGAGATACCTGACTCTTTCTTTCACTTGAACACTCAGAGGATGTTGTAGAGTTATTAATTGACCTAATTTCGATATTGTTGTGTCTCAAGGAATAGGGAGGCCTGAGGAGAGGGGGAGAGGCAGAGAATGACTGGTCAGTTGAGCAGTCAAAACACACACAACATTTATCCGTAAGTTCACCTGTCTCACATGTGTGGGATTCATGGCTTTCCCAAAACAATGACAATAATAACACCAAAGATTATAATCATAGATCACCAAAACAAATATAATAATTTTAAAAACCTGAAATATTGGAAGAATTACCAAAATGTAACTAAGAGACACGAAGTGAGCAAATGCTGTTGGAAAAATGGCATAGATAGACTTGGTAGATGCAGGGTTGGCACAAACTTTCAATTTGTAAAAAAAAATGCAATATCTGTGAAGTGCAATAAAGCAAAGCACAATAAAACAGGAAAACGAAGTATGCCTGTATTTACTTTTTAGTTCCATCTGTGCAGTAAAGTTTTTCTTTTCTTCTCTAACCCAATCCTCCATCAACACATTATACTTATTTTAACTCTCCTGTGTCTCTCCTATGCCATGAGGTGCTATAGCAGAGAACTGAGGATTATATTTGTTGACTAGGTGGATTTTATATTCAGTACAATTTAAATGTATACTGTGACTTTCAAAATGTTCAGTGCAATTAGATCCAGGTAAAGGTAATTTCATTAAGATAATTAGTGCTAATGCTTGTTTTTACATTTACCTTTCCAGTTATTATAAAAAGTTTACATTTTATGTTCACCTATTAGATGTAAGATGAAGTTGTATAAGTTTGGCATTAAATTTTAGAGAAAAAAATCAGGAACTCTGATTTGAAAGACAGATTTATAAGTGCCAGTTGTTTAATCTTAACTTTCTCTGAAAAATATGATCAATATATAAATTTTGGCTAAACTCTTATTTAAAGAACATTTGTTTATATTCTACATCTAAGTTTTCTTTTATTAAAATGTAATTTTTATATTGATTCTACTCTCTTTTATTCAAGTTAATGTTATCTTAGTCAAAATCACATTCCTTTTGACAATAAGTAATTTCTCATTGATACTTTCAGTGTGGAAATCATGAGACATAAAATTTTAAATACTTAGCCTTTCTTAATAATTCAACAGATTATTCATTGGGGAAAAAACACTTTAAAAGTCATTCCTAAAGAATTATAAAATTTTCAAAGTAAGGATCTATGACCAAAGACATCCCATGATTCTCAAAGGGAGGTGGAAAGAAAATGTGATAGGAGTGGCTTGGAAAGAAAGAATTCTCCAAGGAAAAAAGAAATAGTCACACTACTAAAGAATTCTTTTGTTGGTTGATGCTCCTGTGTCTATTGTCATTTGTGTATTTCAGGTGTTAGAACACTATGTATTTCAACTCAATCTTTGGAAAACACACACACACGCACACACACACACACACTTTTTACTTTTTTTAAATAAACCATATGGAGAAACTAGTTCTTTTTCCAGTATGTGTAGCCTAATTGCAGAAAAAAACATAATGGGATTCAAAATAATCACAGATATATATCCTGTGCTGAGAAAATTTCACCCAAGCAAGGTAAATCTATTTTGCAAAGGTTAGAATTTGCTATTAAAGCCAGGTAAAAACTATAAAGTCAACATGTTTGATCAGCCGACTCCTGCAAAGTGTGTCAGCATTTCACTTGGTTTGGAATGGGTCTGAACAGCCATTTTGATTGTGTGGGAACGATTATTTGCAAATAATACCCCGTTATCAAGAAATGGTCCTTAGGCAGTATCAGGTAATGTATAATAATAGTTACAAAGACCATAAGTAGCCTTGTGTTACAAAAAATTAAAGGATTTAGGGAAATTTTTGATTAAAGATCTATTGGTTTTAATCAGCTGCCTATCTCATCTTCTTTATGACTGTGAGATGGAGGGTAATATCAATTGAAAAATAAACAACCTTGAAGTCATACAATGAAGGTGCCAGATGTTAAAGCGTTTTGCTTAAGCTGGAATAGGTAAGTAAAGGCTAAACTTGCATATTTTACCAACTAGACAAAAACCACAACAGCTGTGAATGAAGCATTATTCACACATTTGAGGTTCTGCCATTCATTCTTCAACAATGTGGAGTTTTCCACTTGTGTGAGCTTGTTTTGCTTTGTTGGTGTTTTTATCCAAGAGACAATTTGACTCACTGATGAAATATTCTAGCTATGCAGAGCCTTCTTCATAGAAACCTTCTTAGGAAAGTTAGTATATCCAAATAAAAGAAACTAATGTCATTCAGTGATACCAACAAGTGCGTTGTTAGGTTGATGATGACTGATTGTATCTACTGTAACCTTCAAAAAACTCCAAGAACTTTAGGGGGAATATGAATCATTGTCAATAGCGAGGAAAAGTTAAACTGTATGAGGTGTTATTCTACAGAGTTAATCAGTAATAGAGTGCAAAATTTCCAATTGATAAGTATGTTCTATATTTACAGTTTTTCTCACACTGGAGATTGCAGAATTATAGAAAAGACGATGTTATAAAAAGTCATAAAGAGAAGCAAAACCAATTAAAGAAAAGATTTTAGAGCTAGACCATTGCTTAAAACTTATGGGTTTTAGTCTTACCTATTGGCTTCAAACTTTAATCACTCTACCTATGATCCTTAAAATGATATAAAATTTGATTTACCAGTCGATCTATTACTAGTAATGCTATCCTTCAATCCTTAAATTATGATAAACCTTTTTAAACTCATCACGTAAGAGAAAAATTTAAAGCTGTTCATTACTCAGTGATGTCAAGTAATCAAAAGGAGTCATCAAAAAAATCTTATGATTCCTCTATAATCTTAATATATTTATTTTAACCAATTGATTATCAATACACTGACTTCTAGTAGATTGATAGGAAGATTATTTAAAACATTAGTTTCAAGAATGGTACATGTGACCATGGAAGAATATATTACTCCCCTGATGTTACACAATTTTACATATTTAGCATCAAGAAATGCTCTGCTCTTTGAATGTGTGACCCACAAACCCAGATGGGAAGACTATTAGCCTCTAGTAGGTAGGTTAAAGGTGTGGAGTGAGGCAAATGCATGACTTGGCATCAGGCTTCTTGCTGTTTGTTTTCATTCCTTACCTCCATTCCTGCATGTTAGTTCTCTTAGCCAATCAGCATTTTCTGCTGCTTTGGGCTTTCCCATTGTGTTCTGTGTTAGTGTCTTAGATCTGCCATTAAAAAGTACCATAAAATGAGTGGATTAAAAGAACAGAAATTTATTCTCTCACGGTTCTGGAGGGCAGAAGTCTGAAATCAAGGTGTTGGCAGGACCATACCCCTTCCAAAAGCTTTAAGAGAGAATCCTGCCTTGCCTCTTCCAGCTTCTGGTGGGTCCTGACATTCCTTGGCTTGTGGTAGCATAACTTTCATCTCTGCCTCTACCTTCTCACAGTCTCTATCCCAAATCCCTGTGTTTCTGTGTCCTCTCTTCATCTTATAAAGTCACCAGTCTTTGGATTTAGGGCTCATGCTAAGCGCAGAATGATTTCATCGCAAGATCCTTAACTAATTACATTTGAAAGTATGTTTTTTCCCAATAAGATCACATGAGATTCTGGTGAACTTGAATTTGGGGGGAACACTATTCAATTCTTCAACATGTTGTTAATTGTTTTCTTCTCAGTTATTTAGAATTAATTCAGCAGAATTCTCAGGATCCTTTGTCTAGCTCCAAGTCTTTGTGGAAATAAAATAAACACTTTCATTTATGCCACCCACACCACTGTTGGGATATTAAGTTGTGCCTGTAGCTGGTATTTGGATTTCACATCCTGAGAATTCTTACTGCATGATGGAATGTGCCAGTTGTCAGGCCTGCAGAATTGTAGCTCCTAGTGCAACAGCTGCATCTTGATGTGTTCCCCCAACTGGAAGAAGGGCTCAAGAGCAGAAATTCTTAACTGCTTCCAAGATAGACTAAAGGAAGGAATCAACATAGTCGGACACAAACATCTGCTCCTGCTGAAAGCAGTGAAATGAGCATGTGAGTTGGCAGGGCATTTGTGTCTGTGCAGTGGTAGAAGGGTGATGAGTTAAAGCACCCCTAGAAAATAGAGCCAGAAACAGTTTATGTGGTAACACTGTGGGCAGGGGTGCAATTCTAGGTTACAAATGTTTGAGGGATTAAAAAATCACATTCAAGGTGGCATGTTACTAAACTGACCACAAGAAACGCAGATGTTTGCTGAGTGTTGCTCAGTCAGTGGAAAGGCAAATTGAAATATTTTCCCCAAGATGACTCTTTGAGGATGAGGGAGGATGTGAGTAAATGTGAAGAAATTATATGTTGGCTCCACCATTTCTCCTGACTCTCAGTGACCATATTTTATCCCAATAGTCTGAAATCCCCAACACTGCTGCATTGTGTTACCTAGTTCTCCTGAGAGTAACTGGGGAGGCCAGAGTCTCCCTGAGTTCAGGAAGCTTTGCACTGGGCACTGCAGTTCCTACAGCTTCCACCACAGTGGGTAAAAATGATACAGTGCTCTATCTAACCCATACCATAGAGGGGCTGAGATAGCCAGTGGTGTTATGAGATGAAGCATGGACACTGATGAGATTCTACACTGAACAAGTAGAAGAGGCCTGGGCAGAACAGGCAGGATTGAGCAAATACCTTAGAAAGTACCACCACCCAGGGATAAGAAATAAGGGGCAACTTCTAGTCAACTGCTCAATCCTTATAAAAAACAGTAGGGCTTGCCATATGGAAGGTAACTCTCCATATTCATGCTCTATGAACCAGAATTGGTCCAGCAGGTCTAGTTACCAACTCAGCCCAAGTCATTACTTTGAATGAATTTTTACACCGTTTACTAGATCTTGCTACTGGAGTACCTTTAACAAGAAACCTCTTCCCTAGAACCCAGCAAAGGCCCCTCGAATCAGATAGTGCATGGCTTAGTCAATTTGGGCTGCTATAAGAAATGAATGTACCATGGGTGGCTTAAATAATAAATATTTATTTTTCATAGTTCTGGAGACAGGATGTCTGAGGTCAGGGTGCCAGCATGCTTGGGTTTTTGGTAATGACCTTCCTCCCGGTTCACAGATAGCTAACCTCTCACTGTATCTTCACATGGCAGGGAGATAAAGAGAGGGAAAGAGAGTGAGAAAGTGATATAAAGAGAGAAAGAGAGAGAACTCTCTTGTCTCTACTTATAAGGTCACTAATTCCATCATAAAGCCTCCACCCTCATGACCTTATTACCTCCTAAAGGTTCCATCTTCAAATACCATTACACTTGGGGATTAGGGGTTCAACATATAAATCTGGGGAGGACTCAAACATTCAGTTCATAGTAGTAGTCTCTAGCATCCATGCCCATGTTTCTTTTGGTCATCAGTGTCTCCTGGAGCTGCTACCTCTATAATACACAAACTTCATCTCCACCTATTCTTTTTTCCTTTGTCCTTAACCTTTTCTCCTTTCTGACTCCCAGCTGTGGTGGACACAACCATCACAGATTGGAAGAGAATAAGATCCATGATGACTAAATGCAACATAGTATCCTGTAGTGGATCTTAAAACAGAAAAAAAGAAAGACATTAATGAAACAAACAAACAAAAAGTGGTGAAATCCAGATAAAGACTGTAGTTTAATTAATAGTGTTGTACCAATGTTTATTTCTTAGTTTTGATTAATGTAAGATGTTAACATAAGGGAAGTAGGTGAAGAATAAATAGAAACTCTCTGCTCTATGAAACTCTCCTGTAAATCTAGTTATTTAAAAATTAAAAAACAAAACCAAACAAAGCAAAAAACACTTCATTAGCTTCCTATGGCTGTTGTAACAAATGGCCACAAGCTTAGTGGCTTAAAATAACAGAAATTTTTTTTCTCACAGTTTTGGAGGCCATAAGTGTGAAACAAAGTGTTATACAAACTGTATTTCCTTTGTAGGTTCTAGGCGAAACTCTGTTCTTTGTCTCTTCCAGCTTCTGGTTGTTTCTTGACTTGTGACCACATCAGTCCAATCTCTGCATCTGTCCTCACGCTGCCTTCTCATCTTCTACTTGTGCGTCTCCCCTGTGTGTCCCCTACAAGGACACTTGCCATTGGATTTTTAGATTTTGGAGCCACCTATATAATTCAAGAAGATATCCTCATTTTAAGTTCCTTTACTTAATTACATATGCAAATACAATTTCCCCAAATAAGGTAACATTCATGGATCCTGGGAGGCCACCATTCACATCAGTACAACTCCCTACCCCATTGCGGCTGGAGTTAAATAAATTAATGGTAGAGTTATCTTTTAAAAAATGTTGTTCTCTGATGAGAATTATTGGTCCAAGGTTAAGCCTATGAGTCAATAAGAATCCTTTTCTTGGCTTCTCATACTACCTGTTCAGTGGAGAAAGCTTATGGAGAAAAGAATCAAGCTGACAGCCAGTGAGAGGTAGAAATGAGAGATGGAGAGAGACAGAGATCTGATGATGTTTAAGTATTTGGTTGCTGGTATCCCTAAGTTTAGCTTCCATCTGTCTTCCTCATCAGTTTGTTATGTGAGATGTGAGCCAATAGGTAACTCATGTTTTTTAGTGGGTCTTGGGCATTTCCACTATGAGTCCTGATTGATGAATATATATTTTGAAGGACATTGTCAAAGCAGATGATATATTTCTCAGTTAAAAAGCTGCCTCAAATTGGAAGTACAACTGGAAAATACACCTGGTAGATATGTCCATGCCATGTGTCATATTTATTCTAGGAGCTAAAGGCCCTTGGAATATACATGAAAAAATATTTCATGATGAGAGTGTATTTGATGTTCAACTTCCCTTGATACTTTTCTAAAGATTTAAAATAAATTGCTAGATTTTCCAGGTTTATCACAGCTTCTATGAATAATAATAAGAGGCTTCTACATGATTCCATCAACTTGAGTATCTGTACCAACTGAGAAAACTAAAACTTGTGCTTCAAAATCTTATGGTAACATCTTAGATTGAATCTTGGCTGGCCAGTCCCTGTACATTCAAATAAAGGCCTATTTTCAGGACGGACTCTAGGAAATCTCCCAGACTCTGAGCACTGAGCTCTTGGAATGCTTTGTTTGATAAGGATGTTTTTGCATGCCTAAGGTCTTGTACCATGCTCTACCTGTTTGAGTAGATAGTTTATGCGGTCAGTGTGATTTATGGTGAATACCTGCTTTTTTTCAAGTTGTGAAGCTTGATATGAGAGCTCTAGGTCTACATGATTGAACCCCAATAAAAACCCTGGACAGCAAAATTCAGGTTAGCTTCCTTAATTGCCAAAACTTCATGCATGTTGTCAAACACCATTGTTGTGGGAATAAAGTATGTCTTCTGTGACTCCACCAAGAGGCATCACATGAAATCTTGCACCTGATTTCTTCTTGACTTCACCCTTTGACTTTTCCCTTTGCTGGTTTTACTCTGTATCTTTTTATTATAATAAACCATAAACATTAGTATAACAATTTCTGAGTCCACTGAGTCCTTCTAATGAACCATAAAGTCTGGATGTGGCCTTTGGAATCCCAAACACAAAACCCAAAGTGGGGAAACTAGTCTTTTACATAGAATTAGACAAGATTAAATTCTAATGGTGGCATTGAATTTACAATGATCCTTTCATTTTTCAGCCACCAGTTATAAGAAATCTTCATAGCATTTTGGTCAAGATTGAAGTACCTGAATGAAATTCTGATGTACTTGCTAAATTTTGATCGTTATGCACCCAAATGGTGGGCCTTCTTACATTGCTTTCAGCAACATCTCCTTTAAAGATCTACTTCTGAAGGATGAGATATAGATTCCACAGTTGTATCCTGTCCAACAGATCATGCATAGAATGAAATACTTTCTGCCTGGCATAGCAAGGCTTCTGAACACCCATAAAATCTCAAATGTTCCTAGATGTCACCAATTACAATACTTATATCACCTGACCCTTCTCCCACATGTCACACACATACAATTTTTCTAATTTCCTTTCTTCCTTCTTCTTGTTATCATCTCTGCCAAGAAATAAGTTCAGAATCAGGTAGAGATTTGAGTAAAATTAAAGTCTTGAGAATAATTTTCTCTAGAATTCAAAGTACCATTATCCTCCTCTCCAAATTCTGGTTCACTTTCACATTGCACTATCAAAATAAATAAACAAACCTTTAGTGAGTCCTTCAGCTTTAATGAAATCCAGTCTTGGATAAGGGGAAGAAGCACCATTTGCGACTGAAATCAAGCATCACTGCTGCTTCTCATATTTAGAAACATCTACTTGAGAGGTTCTGTGGCAGTCTAACCTCTGCAGTCAGATTTTTGGACAACTAGAAAGTCTAACCTGCATGGAATTATCACTTTTGTTCCTTCTTTAAAACATATGTTCCCTTTTTACACCACATTGAGTAGCAGAAGATATCAAAGAGATCTTGTTGGGTCTCATCGCCAACTGCAGTTATGGAGCCAAAGTTGGATTAGCTCAGTTGAACTATCATGAGGAAGAAGTCACTTGTTATCCACAAGAGTATTTCCTCAAGATTAAGAGCTATACATGGGTGCTCCCAAGGGTGCCAAGTACAACAGAAATAGGTCTTATTCATCCAGAATGAATAGTTATGCACTGTGGTTAGACAATTTCAACTTCAAGTTTTGGTTCCTGAATATAGGAGATGCATTACCCTCTTTGTTTCTCATATACTAGGCATGTTCTTAAGTTTCTTTGCTTACTTGTAATTACTGATATGAACAATATATGGGATGCTTCAAGTCAAGAAATATTTTTTTAACATTTTGGACTTAGTGAAAAGTCTTTATGGATATAATTTTTGGTCAAAATCTGGATTAGGAGTAAGCAACATGTTTAGGTAAAAGTCAATCATATGAGAAAGTCAAATAACTAAACTGATGAAAATATGTCTCAAGAGTGTAAAACTAAGTCAGGCATAGATTTACTAAAACAAGCTTCACAGTATTGCATATGTGCAGATGCTTATTTCCATCCATGCTACCTGTAAGAGGCACAGTAACTCAGGTTATATTAAAAATGGAAGATTCTTGTCTCTAGCTTGACAATCATGGCCCCAGTGACTCCTTCTCCCAAACAGATTTTCCTACAGTTTTTAGTTCCTGCTCTTTCAGACCTTTGGGGGACTGTATTCTTTTCCCCAGCCACTGGACCTTTCAGAGGTCCATTCCCTTTGGGGTTTAGGACTTGCCTAGGTGCAGTTGTGGAATGTCAAAGCACATTTGTCAACTTTACTTTCAAATTTTTCTATATGCATCCATCTGTGTTCTGCCCCCATCCTGTTCTGGATTTCTAACTTCTAGACATTCTCCCAACTCTTCCCAGCCATTCCCTTCCCAACTGAGAGAGAATTCCAGAACCTTCTCTTTCCAACTAGTGCTCTCCCTACCCTTAGTGAAAATCTCTTCTCACTGACCAGACCAGCTAGAAAGAATCTGACATTTAGTTTAATTTACATTGATATGTACTTATAAATATTTATTATACTTATATTTATTTTGTTTAAACCAAAGTTTTAATATATGTGAACTGTTTAATTTATGTATATGTATCCATCTAGAGATATTTATACATTAATAGAGTAAATTGCCTTTACTTAAATCGATGTTCCTCAAAGTAGTCTGTACATCATGGATACCTGGGGAATTTTTTAAAACTACCAATGCCTAGATCTCACCCCTAGAAATTCTGATATAATTGTTGTAGGGTGTGGCCTGGACATGTGCCTTATATAAAAATAATCCTAGTGAGTCTAATGTGTAGTTAGCATTGAGAACACACAACTGCCCTAAAGAAATATGTCTCTCTAAATGGATTTTCTAAGCACCAGCCTAGGCACCTATCCTTTCATTTAAAGAATCTCTGTGGCTCTTCAAAGTAATTTAGAAAATTGCCTCTTCTAACAACACAGAAGATGAGCTGTACTGGGACGCTCCCGATTGATCTCCTTCTGTTTCTTTTTTCTACTTTGAGATCGATGCCAAACGAATCACTGCTATAATCAAAACTGCTACATTTAGCTTTTCTGCAATCCCATCATTATATGAAACAGATTTAAATGAAACTTCCAAGAAAGTATAGACAAACTTCTCAGTTCAAGAATCTCTGCCTCTGTCATGTCTGACTTCTTGTCTCCAGGACTCAAATTTAGCTGATAACAGAGAAGGAACAAGAAAATTTTATCCTGTAAAAGGATGCCTGCATGAGTTTCCTTCTAATATTTCAGATAATCAAGGTTATCTACATAGGAAAAAACAAACAAACAAACAAACTATTCAAAGAACTTAAATTATTCATTCGTTTAACAAATATTTATTAAGCAACTATTATGAACCAACTATATTTGGTGCTGGGAAGAGTGGCAGCAATAAAGACACAGCCCCTGATCTCAGGGAGCTTACAGCCCAGGGCTGGAGGGTGGCCAGCTGGGTGGGAGGAGGTTAACATTCAACAAATAGGTAAGTATTTCAAAGTAAGTGTGATAAGTATTAGGAGAAACATAGGAAGTTGTTGGAGGAAGGTGAGGTGATCAGGAAAACGCTTATTTGAGGAAATGACATTTAAATTGAGAACCTATGGGTGAGTATGGGGCAGAGGGCAGTATGGTGGGGAGGGGAGAATCACAGAAAAAATAGAAGATGTTTGGATTTGAAGGTGGGAACGAGCTTGGTGATTAAAGGTAATATATGGTAAAAAAAAAAAAAAAAATCTAAAAGCAATGTGATTGGAACAGAGTAAACACAGAGAGGGCTGGTGAAAGATGTGACTGGAGAACCAAGCCAAGGCTGGAACACACAGAGCCCTAGAGGGCTCATGAAAAGTTATGCATCTTAGTCTAAGAGTAATTAGAATTAACTGCAGTTTTTTACATAAAAGATGACACTCTTAAATGAAAATAAAAGATTTTTAAAGGTCATTTATTTATTCCTTCCTCCCTTCCTTCATTCATATTTTGCTCAAATCTCACTTTCTCAAAGAGGATTGTGCTGGCTCCTCTACGTAATACAACAACCTGTTTCCACCCTTACTCTAACCCTCCCAAATGCCCTAACTCCACTGCATTTTTTTCTGCCTCTCAACAGTCAAATGATTTACTTATTCTGTTTTCTGTCTGTTGCCAGTCCTAGTCACTAATGCAGGCACTAATACAAGGACCAGAGAGATTTACTGGTGTTTGCAGCTGTGTTACAAGCAGCTTCTTAGGGGCACCTTATCCATGGGAGAAAATGTGCTTGATAATTATTTATCCAAGACATGAATTTCCCTCTTGGCTAAATCACGTATTAAACTTTTAACCTTTCTCACAAATTCACACTAGACAGTTTAAGCTTAATTGAGTAGTACATAAAATAAGCTGGGTATTTGTTTTCCCCCTTTAGATTTTTTCCAGTGAAAAATCTTGGCATTTGTAGCTTTGTAACAGACATGGCTACATTCTCAGGAGAGAGGTCATGGACCAAATATTCTCATCCAAGAAGATATTTTCTTTAGATCAGACTCAAGAGGTACAATATTGGCAAGTCAGCATGTGTGATATTCTTCTGGGCCTGTTCTCACATATATCCATTTCTGTTCACAGCCCACAGCATGAACTTCACATTTATAGGAGGTATTTTTTTTTTAAGTTCACATAGCGACCCCTCAAATATGTACTTGAGCTCAATCTGCCTATAGATTCTGTAGCAGAAACACGAATATTTTTTAACTCCTGAGAGATCAGAACTGTCATTGCCCAGAAAATGGCAGGCTTGCATTTCTAAAAGGACACTGGCCTTTTCTCCAAAGGGTTAGAAATGTTGACCAGTAGAGGGCAGCTGCAACTCTTCAAAACTGGCTTCATGTCCTGACCATCAGGAGACACATGCTTCACTCATTTATAAAGAAGTTATTATTGCTTTTAGCTTATGTTTATTCCTTTTCTAATCATACAAGATTGTTGATTTTTATACATGAGTCATACATAATAAAAATAATCAGGTATGCAAAAAGAGAAAAAGAAAATCACTGATATCACCATTATCCTGAGACAGCATAACAACTATTAATATTGATGTATTCCAATTACACATGTATATAACTTTCATTAATTTTCCAAAAATGAGATCATAGAGTGAACACTAATAATATCTTTTAAAAATAGAATAAATATACACACTGATGGGGCGATGTCAAAGGGACAGAGGAACCAACTGAAAGAGCTCTCAGTGTCCAAAGCTGAAACATTTTGGGAGATAAAATGAAGTAGTATTGGACCACAATCCGAGGTATAAAATAAACATCTGAGTCCACATGGATAGCAACAATGATTGAATAAATTAATAAATATAGAGAAGAGACAAATTTCCTCTGTAGAAAAATCCCAAATATTTGGAATAATTTCTCACTTCTTAAGTGTGAGCTGTGCACAATGACTTTCTTCTAAAGAGTACAGTTTAAGAAGAAAGGAAAAAGAGTAACTTTACGGTGGAGAAACCTAACATATACTACCTTAGCTAGGTTATCAAGGTCGAAATCAAAAAATCATGTTGATAGTATGTACCCTAGATATGTTTGATGCCCTTTACATCTGTGATTGTCCTCCTAGAACTTAATAACCTAGAGGAAATGAAGACCTGAAAAGACCAAAGGCAAATTTCAAACTGGCTGTGTTTATTGATTAATTAAGTATTGGAGAGAGGGCTAAGACAGTTGAAGTCTCTCAAAAGAAAGTTGACAATGGACATCTGGATGCAAGCAGATTGGCTCTATCGACTTGTGAATGGAATGCACAATCACATGCACATAAATGTTGGCTGTGATATATACAGACACCAGATTCCCTGGGAGACAATGCTAAACCCATTTGATGGATAGAGTATTGGAATGTTCTAAGATATCACCCGAGTCATAGAATAGCAATAATCTTGCTGTAAAAGATATATAATCACCTTTTAAAAAGTAGATATAAGTGAAAAAAATTATGGATTTCCAAACCGGAAAAACTTGGAGTCAAAATCCAACTCTGCTGTTGTAACATTGGGCAAGAAAGTGAATATGCAAAGTGGAATAACACAAATTTCAGAGTTGTTATGAGAACTGATGATATTATACAGAGAGTTATAAGAAATCAGATTTCCCTCCCAAAATTAGAACCAGAGAAGAAATCACTATAATTATTATTAGCTGTCAGGAATGACAAAAGGAATCTGTTTCTAGTTTCTATTAATATGGGATGATGAAAGATAATCTGTATCTCCAAGCCACCCTTCTACTATGGGTGATATTTGTATGTTGGTCCTAAATTTAATAATCTTACTTTAAGTTCTCTGGTTACTGAAATATCTCTTCTATCATAAGAAATTATTAAGGCTTCAGAGGGTATCAACAGTAGTCTTCTGGGCCTTATGGCAAAGAACAGAAAAAAATATCCTTCTAAGCTTTTGAAGGATTTTTTTTTTAATGACTATCTTTTATCTAGCCAATATCTGAAACCCTAGTCAAGTAAGCAAACATTTTCTATAGCCAAACCAGATTATTTAAAATAACATGGACTTCTTGGTCACTATGCCAAAATATCCATTCACAAGTGGCAGATATTCTAAAACCTGGCCATAACTGAACAGGCAGCAGGAGCATGACTGAGTGCAGTAGGTTCACATGTACAACCAAAGGTGATGGGAAAAAGAAACCCTGAGAAAAGTGTGATGGGAAATATCCAATCAGGTTACTTCTCAAGTAGGGTGATACCCTTAGGCTGATGCAAACTTTCTAGTTGTTATAGTAGAATTCAATGTGTGCAACCTATACCCTAGAGTCATTCTATTATATTTCTATAAGTAGGTGCAGAGTTGATGTGATACTATTCATCATGGGAAGTGGGTAACTATTTCCAAAATTAATCTGGGAATTTGTTGTAGCCAGTAATGATTTCCAAATCATATTGGAAGAAATATGTCCTTAGGAGATGATAGAAGACTCTGGAGAAAATAAAATATAGGGACTAAAAACAGGTCAGTGGTGGCAGAGTTTGGAGAAATGTGGAGGGGCTTAATTATAAAAAGCTATTCCAAGAAGATTTTGAGGATGATGGAACTCCTCTGTGTGGATTTTTGGTGGCAGATACATTGCTGTATGTATTTGTTAAAACAAACAAGACTGTACACCACAAAGGGTGATTATTACTGTATGTAAATGTTGAAAATTTATCAGTCAGCCTATGGAGGAAAGATGGAATGCAGATTGTGACAAATGAATCAAACTGTATTACAAGTGAATCACATAACTACACAACAGTGGATGGGGAAGAAAGAAGCTCTTCATGGCAACTTTGGAAAATAGTATTTTGATTGAATATCATATGGTTAAAGGTAAAATAAGCTACACAACACTGTAGTCTAGTTGGTAATGGATTAGCAATTTTTAAGCTACTTTATTTGTATACAGTGGTTGAAAAAATAAGTAAATATGCTGTTAATAATGACAACCAGGTTCCTCAAGAAGTTATAAATAAAATAGATGAAAGTTTAGAGTGAACCCTGTGGTGTGAGAATGAATTATGTATGTGCGTGTGTGTGTGTGAATGTATGTATTTAATATACATGCATATATTTCCTGTCTCTGTTCACTAAGAGCTATTAAAAACAGAGACACCCCACTAGCAACAAGTACACTCAGCACCCAGTTCTTGGTTTCTAATAGCATTTTTAACAAAAGGAGTCAGAACTTCATGGAGACATGGATGATTTTAGGGCTTGGGTAGGGAAATTATACAATGATCCTGGAGTATCTTGTGGTGCTAGAAGTTGAGGAAGTGCTCAAAGCAAACAAACAAGGAAACAAAAAAAGGGTAGCATCATGCCAAAAGGGCACATGAGCCAAACTGAAAGACCAAGCTGATAGTTTTGTTGCTCAAGCAGAACAACATTAATGACAAAAACAAAATGAAAAATAGTCCAAAGAATATAGCAATCGTACATGACTCCATGCTGATATAAAGAAAACTGAATAAAGAAATAATAAGGGAGAAGGAACACCTCTTTTTCACAAAATAATTCTAACTAATAATTGTAGAAGAAATGGATAAAATAGAAAACCATTACTAAAACACTACCATTGCAGACAACATCTACCCATGGATAATGAAATTGGTGGGCAAAAGTTTAAGTGAGAACAAAATACCTACATAGACTCAAAGAATTTTTCCCAAATATTTAGTAAGTACAAAGGGAAACATAATGATTTTAATTGTAGAACCTTAGCAAATATCATGTTAACCAAGTAATTGAAGTTAACATCCCTGTACTGTAATACATATTAACATTATGTACCCACTGCTGTGATGCAGAAGGAAGGACATATTACCTCCATAGTATCTTTCTCAATAATGCATGATGTCAGCATAATAATGAGAAAATATAAGGGAGGTGCAAATTGATAGACATTTTATAAAATAACTGACCAATACTAATTAAAAGTTTCAAGGTCATGAAAGACAAGGAAACACTAAGGGACTGTCATAGATTGAAAGCACATAGGAGACATAAATAAATACAATGCTAGATTGGAGCCAAGAACAAAAAAAGGGTATTAGTGGGAAAACTGGTGAAATCCAAATAAATCTGTAGTTTAGTTAATATAAATGCACCAAAGTTATGTTCCTTGTTTTAACAATTGTATGATCATGTAACATGTTAACGTAAGGGGAAGCCTGGTAATGTATATACCAGACTTCTTTGTACTGGTTTTGTAAATCATTTGCAAATCTAAAATTATCTCAAAATAAATAATTAAAAATATTTAAGTCCAAATTACTGGCATTTTAATTATTATTTTAAGAAGTCAAGTGTTACAAAAACCTTTGTAATAATGATGTGAAGCTTAGTAGAGTATCTTGGCAACTGTATTGAACATGAACTGGGCTTCAAAGGAATTCTTTAAAAATATACTTTTAATTTCTTTTCCCAATTTCTTTTCTAGGATAAGGAGAGCAAAAATAACAATAAAGTTATAAAAGGGTAATGGTAATTTAAAAATATATTGTTAGTAATATATTCAACTAACTGTGCAAATGATATTCAGTACTACTCTTTCCCATGGATTTTGTACTTACAAAACACCAGGAACATTTGAAGTCACACCACAATAAACTTGTGTGATGAGGATGGTGGGGGAGAAACAGTTAATTTTTAAGGAGTCTAATGAAAAAAAAACTGTACCTATGAATTACATCTCGTCTTGCTCTGGAGACATTTGAGCTCACTGTAATTATTAGAATGGCAATTTTCTTATATCCATGTAATGAAAAATAGAAAATGGTTTTAGAAACAAGTAGTATACTGTTGCAGACATATTTAACAAAGCTCCATGGAAGTATATTTTATTATGGTGTTGCTCTATTAGGACTTACCCAGATCACTGTTAAATTACATCATGGAGCAGAAACAATTAAAACTGAACTTTTCATTCCAACTATTCAGAATATATACCTAGGGCACAATAAACTGCATTAGGAAGGTAGAGGGAAGAGTGCAAGGAGAGAAAGCAGCCAAGTACCAGAACAGAAATAGCAGTGGTTTTCAGCTTCGGATGGGTCAAAATCCATTTAAGACTCTGGTAGAAAATATAGATCTTCTAACCAACCTTCCCACTCCCCCACCAACAAAATATACACAAGCTTATCCCATTAGAATTTTGCAAGAATTCAAAAGAGTTCAGAAACACCCTGAGACTCATCCTTGGAATTAGGTTGAAAAACTCTTGGTATAAAGAAAGTTAGTATGTTATTAACATGTTAAATCAGCACTTTGGAAATAGGCAATTTCACCATTTCACGAACATAGACAGCATGGCAATGTTTTACATAAAATTTTAAGCTGTGAGTGCTACAGCATTTAAAAATGATACTCCAATAATCTAAAATGTTGATTCAGCTTGTCTGGCTGGCAAGATGGATGATTCATCTTCATAATTCTTCTCACTGCCAAGTTGGTGCTTGACATAGAGATCCACCATCCCTAAAAGAATAGAATTGCTTTGGACAAAGATATATCTGTTCTTTTGTTCTCCCATTGTATCCTCCATTTAAACTCTGGAATTTTTGATGTATTTCTAAAACTTATCCATGGTACATGAACACTGTGGATATTTTAACTCCAAGTTTGGGAACAAAGATAACAAGCATATTATGGGCTTTGTAGATGTCTCCACATCATTAAAAGGGGGACATTTTTTCACTTACCTCTAATATTACTAAGAGATAATACAGGACTTTGGTGTAAAGGTCTATTTTGTGCTTGATGATACTTAATTTTATTATAGTATCCATGCTTCACTGACACTTGGTTACATAATTTTTTGTATAAATATGTGCTCTATAGCAAGACAATGCTTAAAGTCAGGGTTTTCAGTGTAATGAAACTATACTTGTTGAGATTTGGCTGAACAACATACACAGTTAAGGCAATCACACATTTGGCAAACATTCTAAGATCCAAATATAGCAGACATTTCAGCATAGTTTGGTTTATGACCAGATTTTCCTTAGACTAAGAACACTACAAGAATTCTCTGTTTTACTTTATGACCTAAAGAAGACAGCTGATAAATATGAGATGTTTTGCCACAAGAGCCAAGGAGATTTTTTAATATGAATATCACAAACAAATTAGGCTAGAAGAAAACATTTCTCTTTCCCTTTAATATTATTAAAACCACCTACTTAATGTTAAGTCCCTATAGTGTATCACAATATCACCATTCTAAAATATTACGTATTTATTGGCTCCTATTGTCTACTGATCAAGAATGTAATATTCAAACATGTAAAGTAACAAAACTTTTGATTGAGGAGCTATTACTTTGAACTGAGAAACAAACTGCAAAATCTGTAATAGTCTTCCTAGAGTTAATTAAAAATCATAAGTGAATTCTTTCAATTAAAAAATAATAATCTTTCAATAGAGTACTTAGTGTGCAAGGGTATAGCTCATATTTTATAGGTAAAATGATCATAAATAAGAATAAATAAATTTAACTTGATTTTTGAAATATCATCTTTATACATACTGAAATCTGAAAATATAATACTTTGGGTTTCATTTTTAAATCAATGAAAACTATGTCTTGAGCATTTTGATGGTTTTATCTGGTTGAAAACCAGACATCTTTTTGTCACTTTATTTTTCACAAACAAAAAACCCTTTTACATACTTTCCTGACTTCACATAATGAGCTGGAAGATAGCCTGATGCATCTCTGTTCTTGAATTCTGAAAGTAATTAACCAAAGATGAGTCACATGTCTTCCATTTTGAAGTAAGATGGCACTTTAGACCCACTAGTAACCTGCTATTATATTTAGACTACACATTTTCAGATAAATATTAGATGATGGATTTGAATGCATAGTTCATTTTTTAAGAGGTAGATAGTCAAGTATGAAGTAATTTGAACACACTTGGAGGATGATCAAAAGGATTTTAGAGTCTACCTTTTAATAGGACAATACTAAAACTACAACAGTAATTGATAATGGAAGTAGAGTGCTCTTTAATAAGTGTAAGTCACATTAATAACTAAATCTGAATCAGACAAGAGATGAATGACATCTCCACCACTCTAGCGAACAACTTCCAAATAGGAAGGGTTACATAGAGATTAAGGAAATAAAATTATTCAAAGAGACAAAATATATAATGTTCATTCCAACAAATAATGTGTCCTTTTAAACAATTTAAAATGTCATAATCTCTACTTTTTTCCAAAGTGAAGCAAAATTTATATTAAATGAATTTTTGTTGTTGTTGTCAAAGGAGTTTCAAAAATTCAAGATTCACAAGAGAACATATTTACCAAGAATACATTCATTTGTCCTTGGAAATTAAACCTAAATATTAATAAATAATAGAATATTATTCCTTTTATTGGTCATTTGCCTGTTTTACACAGCATATGATTTTTGGAGTGTGTGATAGAGGTGCTTTTATTGTGTTGTACATTATTTTTCATACTGGAGGAACACCACAAAGAGATGGTAAAAACCATGATAGGGCTGTCCTATACTGAACAAGTTAGAAAGAAAAACAAACTGGCAGTCAAAGACTGAATAACGTGACATTTAAAGGACAATGCCAGATGTCCTGATGGGGACTGCTTTTTCTAAATGTACTTGAAAGTGGGAACTCTGCAAATATCCAAGAATAAAAACCAACCAGGGCAGAGTTGATATCAACATGTAAACATTTCAGCTCATAAATCTGAACAGCCACTGTACATGAGTGGGACTAAGTTTTATACAGTCATAATCTAAACATAATAAGCTTTGTTCTTGGCATTTGCCTAATACTCATTTCTTCCACTTAGAGAGGTCTTTGCAGCTTTCACCACAGCACCACAGGCTCTTCTCAAACAGAGCTAGTAACTGAGAGGGAAGGCTCTAAATGGGATCAAAACTCAGAAAGTATCTGAAATAAACCTCAGGAGTGAAAGTAATTCCCTGGTTCTGATTCTATATTTGACCAGATGGATAAAATTTTAGAAGTAGGATAAAGAAATTTTAAAATATTTTATAAAAGTGGATGGACTCTTAATATCTTATTATGCCTTTAAACACTTTTAGTTGAACATGTTACTCTCAGAAATGAGAAGCAAACTGATTTTATAAGTACAACTCTGCTGTGTCATTCATAAGCATTTGGTTAGGATGATCAGAATGCCAATCTGTGATCTCCTTCTCCTTTACCCACTTCTTTCCCTCCTCCCTTGTCTTCTTCTTTCTCTTTATTTTCTTCTTTACTCTGAGAACAGCAGGCATGGCTTTCAACCTTGTAATCTCAGCTTCAATGGTGGGCTTCATGAGGCTCTGTTTATCTTGCTTATTTAATCATACTGTTCCTAAAATCCACATTGCTATAAAAGTCAGAAATTTTTATTCTCCCTCTGGAATACATAAGTACACATGATAGAGAGAAAATTCCTTTAATGTCTGCTCTATCCATCTAGTTCAGGTCTGAACAACTTCAAACCTTTAATCTCACACGATTAAAAAGATGAGATATGAAAGAAAATTTCAATCCCCTGACATATGCTTATTACTAGTGTCCAGTGTCCCCCATGTTCACTCATGATACCAATAAATTTTAGGGTGAACATAGATGGCCTAATTCACCAAGTCTTGACCCAAAGTAAAGATTTAATCCTTTAATGCACGTAGAGGACATGAGATAAGAAACCAGACAGAATAGAAGTCTTGTTAAATATATTTAGAAGACTAGAAGACAGAAACATGAACAAGGAATCACACAAACATGTACTGTTTTATCTCTCATCCTGATTATGACTGTATGGAAATTAGATTCTGGTTTCATCACAGTACTTATAAATTGAATCTAATATTATTTATTCACACCAAACAGATGACCATGTTAAAATGTTCCATGTCTCTAAAAATATTTGGAGTTTCTTAAAATTTGCCCAGAATTTGAAATTTCTGAACTCAATGGAATGCAAACAAAACTTGCTTTATTTTTTCTCCCTCCATTAATTCCCATGGAGTTATGTCAAATCTCTTTTCTCTGTCCCTGGATGATAAGAACCCAGGAGAGTCTCTGTGCTTTGGGGTCACATTCAGTTAAAAATACAAGTTTGCTTTTTGATAATTACCTTTTTCTTCAGGGATTTAAATTGCAGATCTAAACCAAAACTTCAAACATATCTAATTCAAGGCTTCTTCTCTCTCCTGTCGTTGAGGTCTAAGCATTGGCTAGTGAACTCACGGTGGAGGATGTGTTAAAACCCTGGGTTTTGTTTGTCTGTAGGTTTTGTTTTGCTGTCTGCTTCTCCTCTCCTGATATTCTGGATCCTCCCAAATTGAGAGAAAAAGAGAATGTTTAGAGGAAGAGGGCAAAATTCTTTACATCTAGGTTGGATTATTTGCAGATTTTCTTTCATCGTCAATGTCTCCGAGTGTGGCAAGCGCCCAAATGCTGTCTCTTCCAAGGGCAGTGTTAATGGATTCTACAAAATCTTCCCTGTGCAGATGTATACACTGTAATTCCCTAATATGAACTCTCTGGTGAGTTCTTGTAACTCACCTTTAGCTTCGGCCCTCTGGAAATCTTCCTCCAGTTAGAATCAGCTCAGACAGCTAGCTCTCCTTGGTGAGATAACATTAAATGATGCCAGTTACATGCCATGGCATTTGCTTAACCCACAAGAAACACATGAGTTTTTGCCAGAGTGCAGTTACTTTATAGCTTATGGGATTGGCTGTGCACTGAACAAGTTGAGGGAATGACCCTACTGTTGTGTAACAGGGTGCTGCTTCTTGCCATGACAATCACTGGGAATGAAGGCAACTTCCTGGCATTTCAGGAAGCTCCAGAAAATCTTCCACCTGGACCCTAGGGAGAACTAAGAACAAATAGTTATGTTCATGCATAATCTAGAACCTCTTCTAAGGGATGAGGGAAGGTGGTAGGTTGCTTTTTAATCGATTTAAGGAAAATTACATTTAAGTAAGTCCTGCGTATTAGTATCTAGCTGTACATCTCTTTAGAATATTGGTGTGCTTCTCTAATATTCTTGCTCTTTCAGGACTTTGACAGCCAAAACTTTGACAAAAATAATAAATACCCCATTCAGCACCCATCTATATTTATAAATTAATATTATAATTTTGGCAGAGTCTAGTCTTGCTGCATGTATTATGTTTCGTTTAAATCTACTTTATGAGTTTAAAGCTAATGCTTCAAATGTTCTGACACTAATTATGTTAGCTTCAAGTTTCAAGTGGATGGTTTTCTCATATACCCTGAGAAAACCATAATTTAAAAAGAGTCATGTACCACAATGTTCACTGCAGCACTATTTACAATAACTAGGACATAGAAGCAACCTAGGTGTTCATCAACAGATGAATGTATAAAGAAGATATGGCACATATATACAGTGGAATATTAGCCATAAAAAGAAATGAAATTGAGTTATTTGTAGTGAGGTGGATGGACCTAGAGTCTGTCATACAGAGTGAAGTAAGTCAGAAAGACAAAAGCAAATACTGTATGCTAACACATGTATATGGAATCTAAAAAACAAAACAAAACAAAAACAAAAGGTTCTGATGAACCTAGGGGCAGGACAGGAATAAAGACACAGACGTAGAAAATGGACTTGACACGGGGAGGGGGAAGGGTAAGCTGGGACGAAGTGAGAGAGTAGCATTGACATATAGATACTTCCAAATGTAAAATAGATAGCTAGTGGGAAGCAGCTACATAGCACAGGGATATCAGCTCAGTGCTTTGTGATCACCTAGAGGGGTGGGATAGGGAGGGTGGGAGGGAGACGTAAGAGGGAGGAGATATGGGGATATATGTATACATATATACATATATAGCTGATTCACTTTGTTATACAGCAGAAACTAACACAACATTGTAAAGCAATTATACTCCAATAAAGATGTTAAAAAAAATCTGAAAAAATCTGCTCTTTTTTCAGATTTTAGAAGTTTCATTTGATCCTACTTTGCATTTTTTTATTATAAAAATGTGTTCTTTTTTTAAATGTCTTTTCTACATCTATTGAGATGGCCACTTGTGTTTCAACTATTAGGTCTATTAATGTGGTGAACAGCATTTATTCATGTTAAAAAATATATCAGTCAGGAGTGCTGTCAGTTGCAAATAACCAGAATACAAAACTAACAACAACTTAAGCAATTTTTTTTCTCACATAAGAATAAGTCAAGAGATGGCTAGTAGATGAAAGTGATTCATTTCTTAAACATGGAGTCAGGGATCCAGGCTTTTTTCACCTTTTCACTGTGCCATCCTTAGCTTACTGGGTTTCATTTTCATGCTTTTACCTAATAGTTCCAGGATAGCTACTAGAGCTTCAAGCATCATGTCATCATTCAGGAAATGAAGAAATGGAAAATGGTGACTTTGAAACCTCTATCCCTTTTCTTGAAAGAGAAACAGTTTTCCTCTCAGATGCTCCAGTGGATTTGATAACATTTCATTGGATACAACTATATCAAATGGCATCCTTGCAAGGAAAGATATGAAAGTGAAATTTAAAGGAGAAATTACTTAATAAATAAAATTTTTATTAGCAAGCAAGAAAAGAGGAATGGATATTAGAGAGGTATATAACTAGTCTACAAATCCATCCTTGAATTCTTAAGTTAAAACAAATTGGTTAGCATGGATTTTTATGTCAATATTGTTGATTTTTCTTGTATGTGGAATATTTAATTTTTTTTCAGAAGTGAGATTGACCTCACTTCTTTTTAGTTACACATAGTTCTTTTCTGACTTATGTATCAAGACTATACTAACTTTATAAAACAATTTTGGGAGTGTTCCTACATTTCTATAGTCTCAAAGGCTTTATATAGTCCTGGAATTTTTACTTCAAATAAGAAGTGAGTCAGCTTGAAATACACTATATCTCAGGGATGAACATAATGCATCCAACTTTTTATGGCCTTTTCTTATTTTTTAAAACTGTTTACTTTGTTCCCTAAAAATAAGGATACATTTATTTAACCTTCCATTTTTATAATATGTTCCAAAGTATTTGTTCACTTTCCTTTCAGAAAATTGGCTTTCTAGCATGGCTAGATAGAAAGATCCTCAGTGAAATAAAACATGTGGTTTGGTTTGGTTTTCTCTAAAAAAAAAAAAATAAGGAAAGAAAACTCCACATTCCTCTCCTTGTCAAGGCTAGAATCATACAGTGACAAACAGTTCACAAGGCCATTTAATCAAACTCTTCATACTTTTCCACCTCTTTATGTCAACTAGTGATGTAAATACATCTTCAGTAGACAGGCAGGAATTACACTAAACGTAGTGCAGAAGCTAAAGACAGTTGATTGAAGAGGGGGAAACAAAAAAGGATACCCAGTGATTTGTTTGTCATATGATCATAGATGTAGCTGTGTTATAATTCAGCAGAGAAAAATACTCAAAGCATATACAACAAGACCAAAACACCAGAGACCAGTTTCTGTCCTAATGTCATCACACTCTTTAATCTAAACCATACATTCTCACCCTTGGCTAACAAAGAACATGCCTCTGCACCTAATTCAAACACCAGCATTTTTAAGTTGTTCCCATGTTATATCTTTAAGAAGGAATATATTTCTCCTAGGGGATATAATAAGGACTGAGGTACCCATAGCACTCTTACTGAGTATGGATTGGGAGGAGAATATAAAGAGGACTACTGCTGTTCTTGGTCATATTTGACATATATTCATGACTGCAAAATAATTGCAAGGGCTCCTAATTTTCTGTTTTGTGCCTTGGCATCTTGTAGGCCAGTGTATTCTCTGACTGCATTTTTAGCTTTTTCACCTTCTATTCAATATTTGTCATAATAGATGATTCAACCTGTCCTTAAATGTATGTTGACTTTTCACCTTTGCTTATTAATTTCCTTGAGGCTTAATTTAAAAAAAAATTTTTCTGTTTGTAGACAATTGAAATTGTATGCAGTTTTAAAGACCAAACTCAATGTTGCAGCTTTTCAAAACAGTCTTCTACTCTACTCTCTCTCTGTGCTTATAACCTAAGATTTTTTCCAACTTGGGCTCTAGCCTTAGAGATCTCTCGCAGAAGAGATCGGTCTTGCCAAGGCATTCAATACTCCTTGGAATTCTACAACACTACAACTCTTTGTAAAACATCAAAAATGCCCTCTGGATCTCACATTTTGTCTTTAAGGGATTAAGTGTCCTCAGTTCTTCATTATTTCTCTGCAGGATGTCAATGTAATTTGTTCCCTCCACACCCTTTAAATGCCTGAATCACTGCATCAGGAAGGAAGTTCTCTGCTCCTGGAGATATTTTTCCAAGGTAATATTTCAGCATATTTTATAGAATTAGGAAAATTTTTTCCAACTTTTCAAGCTGGAAGATGAGTGATCCATTTGCAAAAAAAATCTCTTACTAGCTGTCTGGTCACTTTTGCTTCCAAAAGCATTAATGCAGGTCTTCCAGGAAGCAGACTCCACAATGAAATGAGAAGTAAAAGAGATTTATCAGAGAGACGTTTGTGAAGGACCTAAGGGAGAGGGAGCAAGAATAAACAGAAAGTTCTATGTTTTATACGTAGTACTGTGTATATGTTAATCCCAATCTTCCAATTTATCCCCTTTCCCCTTACACCTTGGGAAAAGAATCTGAAAAAGTGTGGATATATGTGTATGTATAACACAGTCACTTTGCTGTACAAACACAACATTGTAAATCAACCATACTCTAATAAAAATTTAAAAAATAAAATAAAATCATAAATGAAAGAGAAAAAAAAAAGAATAAACAGAAATATGCCATAGGTCATGATGTAGACCTGAGACTTGAGACAAGAGAAAGAAAGAAAAAATCAAGGGTCGGGTCATGAGAGTCTCAGACTGCAGCTCTGAGAATGTCTTGGGCAGGCTGCTGCGAAGCGCCAAAGCAAATATTGCCCACTCCAGGAATCCTTAGTGGGGTAGAAATGGCCAGGTTCTTGCGCCCCACTGTGGCTACATTGGCTGGGGGCAGCTCAGGCACCACGTGGCTTCAGTGAATGCTGGAGGTGAGGGTACCCAAAGGCAATCAATTGATTACATTCTTCACAGTAGGGTTTCCTCTTAAAAATCTGAGCAGCGTACTTTCATAGCTTCCATACTTCCTTACACAAAAGTGAACACAACCAAAGGAACAGCTCAGTGAATAATCAAAAAAAGAATGCTTGCAAAACAACTAGTTCAAGAACTAGAACTTTGCCAGCATCTTAGAAAATCTCCTGTGTCCCCATCCCAGCACTATCTTTTTATTCTTGCCCACAAGTCTGACTTTCAATCCTATGCATGTTTATCAGCTATTATGGGACTTTATACATAAAGCGTGCATTCTCCTGGGTTGGTTGATTTCATTTAACATTATTTTTGTAGACTCATATATGCTGCTGTATGCAGATATCACGGATAAAATTGCTATGAAAAATCATGCCAATGACTTGAGTTCATATGCCCACATTTCTGTTGGGGCTCTTCATTAGAATTGTTGTGTCTTAAGGACTGTGTATCTTCACCTTCAGTGGCTAATGTTAAAATATTTTCCAAAGTGGCTGGGCCAGGTATACTTCCTTGGCAATAAGTAAGAGAACGGTTGCTCTGTATCTTTAATCATTTCATGAGTGTGTAGTGGTGTCTCTTAGTGGTTTTAAATCATATTTTTAAGCTGGCTATTTGTATGCAGTCAAATCCCTCAGTCTTTTCCTTTTGACTAATTCAACATGTTTAGATTTTTCTTTAAAAGCCTACTATATGAAGGTCAAATCAATATCAATATTTTCTTTTAATTCAAATAGCTATTGCTATTCTATTTTGATTTCTTAATTCTCCCTACAGTTTGTTTCCTACAGAGAAAAATGCTTTAAAATTTTCTCTGAAATAGCTGACCAATTTTACCACATCATTTATGAAAATACAATTTATACTCCTCCAAATTGTGTTGGCTCCACTATTTTGTTAAGTTTTTATGTGAACTTCATAAGGTTTCAGGATTATTTCTTCTATTTCAATGATACGTCTATGATTCAAAGCCACGTAATTTTATTTATTGTAATTTTAACATATTCTTTAGTATTTAATTGTTGTCATTTAAGTAATATTTATTATATAGTCATACTATAACAACTGTCATTGTTTTATTCTCACTTTAAAATAATTATCAGCTCTTTCACCTTTTTATTTTATATGGATGTTACATTTTAAAATCTGGATTTCACTTTGAATTACATTAAATCTATTTTGGAAAGTGTTTTTAATATTAAATCCTCCAATCCAAGAAAATAGTTTTCCCAATATTCTCAAGTCTTTTTTAATTTCAATCCAGAGGCTATAATTATTGATTTTGTTTTGTTTTGTTTGCTTTTAATGCTTATATTGAATATTTCTTGTTGGATTATCAGAATCATCTTGGCAAATGACTTTCTGTTTGTATAGTGGATTTCTACTGTCTGCTGTCCTCCAATTTCTTTTATTGAGACTCCAGCTGACGTCTGGAAGTTTTCTTGGCAAATGTTTAACATGGACAAACTAAGTAGGTCATCACAACTCAGTCTTTTATTACTACAAAATTACTTTGCATGGCTCCCTCAAGGGAAAAAAAAAATCACTGCAATAAATTCTAATAATAGTTAAAAACTACTAACTGATTATTGTGTACTAGACACTGCACTAACTGCTCTACCTCTAATAACTCATTTATTCTTCATTATCATGAAGTTTACTATTGTCAGCCCCCTTTTACAGATGAGAAAAATGAAGTACAGAAAAATTAATTAACTTTCCATGTTTCATACAGCTTGTAAATGATGAGGACAGATTTTAAAGCTAAATTGACTTGTGCAGTTTGTGTGTTTCTAATCAGTACACTGTATGTTATTTTTGTGCTTAAAAACATATACAGGATACACAGATTTTGTAGCCTCAAAATTAGACAGAAGAGGATAAATTCAAGCACAATGGAAAGCATGTCTGGAATGGTACAGGTTTCACTCAAAGAGGAGTTATCTTTGAGTGATAAAACCCATTATTATGGGTAACAAAATAATGAATAATAAGAAATTAAGAATTTCTTAATTCTTAAGAAATTAAACATTCTTGAATTGGAAAAACTCAGGATCGTAGCAAAATAAAGATCAGGTGAATATTGGGGAAATATCATGTTGAGAAGATTGATGTTCATTTCTACCCATGCCAGTTTTGAAATAAAATAGATGAAACCATGGATAGGTCATGGTGAATTACTTAGGAAAAAACATAGATGTATGCAAAATTGTAATAGGAATAGATAAAATTATTTTTTCAAAAAATATAGTTTTCTACCTGAAAATAGAAATATAAAAACAGGAAATATAATAATGTAATATTTAGAGTAGTGGCTTTCTCATCTAGACTAGAATCCACTGTAAAAAATCCATTTTACATACTGATGCATGTCAACAACAACAAAATAATGCAGGAGAAAATAATGCAAACAAGAAAAAAATATGTTTGGAGTCTTAAGAATAGCAATTCAGAAGGCACAGATGTGTGTAACCCCAAAACAGTGTTTCAAGGAAGAGAAAGAGTCAGGGGCTTATAAAGACAAAAAGCCATGAGGTTGTTAAAAGTTGCCTGGCAAGAATTGTGATTGATCCTGATGTGAGTTAGAAAATATTCGTCCTTAAGGAATCATGAGTTATTTTAGGGTAGGGGTTCAATAAGGAGATAGACTGTCACGGATTTCTGGCAGATGTTCTGGATGATGTCATTAGGTCAAAAGGTTAGATTTCATCCAAGCTGAGAGGTGCATAAGTCACATTTCCTTAATGGTCCTCCTGGATTCATTTGAGAGAGCTCTCTTATCAATAATGACTCCATTTTGATTTTCCTTTTACATTTCTCCCTTTTGATTGAGATCTTTCTTTAGAAAGCATTGATTATTAATCATTTGGTTATTTGGCATCAGCATCAACTCCCTTGGCACTGGGAAGGCTCATTCCCAGAGAGACATGTCCCAAGGAGGAGGGAAAGAGGTGGTTGTGAGAGAGATATGCTTTTAGAGAGTTTACGTCCACATTTGAGCAACAGGGGGCCATCTAGGAAATGAGTCTTAGGCAACATTTGAAATGGCAGAAATTCATGGATCTTCATTAGGAGGAATCATATAAGGGTGGTCAATCATCTCCAGACATCAAACTCTCATTATTCCTGTGGAGGGTTTCATAGTATAGCAGCAAGAGATACAAAGTGTAAACTGTTTAAAAACAAAAAAGAGAGAACAAATTAAAACAATGATTAGTATAACTAGTTGCAATCTGGATCACAATAAGCCACCAAGTTCAGAGGGGAACCCGCTGAAGATTTCTAGATGTCAGGGTTGAACCCTCTTTTGCAATTTGAAATGTCTCTGACAACATCATCAAGTGTTTAGTTAAAGGGTGGTTTTAATTCTCAATAATTCCAATAAAAGAATGCAATGAAGACTGGAAACATTAGTTTGGAGAGTAATAGCCACATATTGAAGAAAATCTATCAATAGAAGAATTCAGGATCTAGTCCGGTTTATAGGTAAATACCAAAATTTTAAAAACAGTTAACAGCACTAGAACCTAATATCCACAAAGGTATATTACTAAAACATATTTTTTCTCTCTAAAATCACCCTCATTTTTACCAAATATAACCAAATTAAAACCAATTCATTTGCAAAGTAAGTCTGTTTTCAGTAAATGTGGCCTGATTATTTAGATAAGTGTTAGCAGGAATAAGGACTGATCATATAGGCTCTTTTAAATCTGCTTTACTGGAACTTTTCATAAGGAATCTAAGATTGAAATTTTAAAAGGCTTCTTGAGGCCAGGAAGCCATGCTAAAGACTTGCCATCATATTCACCTGTAATACCAACAGTTTTGGGTAAATTTCTCTTTTCGCAAGGTCTCCAAAGTATCTTGAGATTCCTGCACCTGCCAGGAAGTGACCACTTTTACTTAACTGGTAAGGCTATTTGGAATCCTGTACATATCAGGATATTTTTCCAAGGGTCTTCTTTGGCTCCATAAAGTCAGTCTTAATTTCTTAAAGCTGTATGGTCATATCTGAGTCTATGTGTGTCTCTCTCAAATAAAACATTCCAGTCAAACCCTTGGTAATATAACCAATGTTTCCAAGTGTGTCCTGTTAAAAGGAGAGCAGATTCTTATTGAACTTACACAAATAACTATATTGCCATGAAAATAAGAAAACTCACTAAGAGTTTCCAAATTCTGGAGGGATCAAGTAGGAGAAAAATATAAATGTTTAATCTTTGTTTACAAAGGTATACTTTATCAAATTCCTGCTTGAGAGAAAGGGCTTCCATAAATCAGGAAAAGCAAAACATAAAAGAACAATGTTTAAAATAAAAAGCCATTAAAATTATAATCATTCTCATCAATTCATTCATTCCCATGGAATTAATTCTTGATCTTGATCATTTGTTAGCAGTTTATGAAGACATCAGTTTCTTCGTTAGAGTTCTGTAATTCTCACCCAGTTCAATGATATGATTTGAAAGTTTATTAGAAACCTGTATTCTAGAGTGTCAGAGTCCTTTCCATGAATTTTTCTAAAGATGAAATGTATTTGTAAATGCTTCAGAATAAAACAGTAACTGTCTATAAATGACAAAAGACTTAAAATGGCATGGTTAAAGATCTGATTACAATGCAACTGACAAGGAAATTGCTATTTCTGTGACATACAACGTTTTGAGATAGCTATAATTATGACTGATAACATTATACCGGGACATATCAGATTTCCAGAAATTTCACATAGTTTCTGAAATACTTACACTATATACCTATACAGATATAACATAAAGAAGGCTTAGTATTACCTCTTATTTGACAATGTTTCCTATGTAATTTAACATATCAAATAACTCTGATTAGTTTATTTATAAGGACAGAAGCAAATCTTTGAGATATTTCAGGGGTATAAAAAGTTTTTGAAAATGCTTGGTTAAATAGGATTATAGGTCATTGTAAAACAATGCTTAGTTTCCCATTTTACCAAAGTAAAGATTAAAGACTTCATAGGGCAAATATAAAAGGTTATGTAGTTGTAAAAACCCTAGCTACAAAATATAGACTCTTTGTTTTTCTAGACAGATTACATTAAAGGCAAAAGAAAAAAAAAGCTTTGTTTACAATTTCTCATTAAGACCAGACAAAATGTAAGAAAACTTTGTCCTTTTAACAGAGAGAAAAATGAAAACTAAACTTAATTTAGCATTAGCTTATTTTTCACATTAAAACTCATTTACTTAATTAAATTCATTCCAATCTTGACCAATCCTGACAAAACACACAGTTCCTTTCTAAAGATTTCTTTTTCTCACAAGCCTTTTTCAACTTTCTATATCCATTTTAATGTGTCCCTTTTATGCTTCTTATTTAGAAATAACCAGCTTTAGGACAAAATTACTTTATTTTCCATTAACAAAATGCATTTCCATTCCTTACACTTTTTAAAAACATTTTCCTTGCATATGAAAATGATTTTCTTATTAATTTTAGTAGTATTAATGACATATATTAATGAAAAATTTTAGCCCTTAGAAACCTTAATTTCTAGTGAAAACTAAGAAGTAAGCAATTATGAAGCCTTTTACATTAGCAATCTGTAGATTGGCAAACTTATAAATACTTTTTATAATTTTTAAAAACAGGGTTTCTTATAGAAAATATCTCAGTGTGGCACCAAACATATTTACTAATATTCCCAAATATCTTTAGTTCTCTGTAAAATGGAGCTTATGTTCAGTAATTAATCTCTCAGTATCTTATTTTACTTGGGAATGATCTAGATATTTAATAAATTTTCATCATTTAACTTAATTTATCAAAACTCTAAAGTTTTAATTTACAAAAAGGTTTGGGGAATCTATTTTTAAATAAAACATAATTGTTTTTAAAGAGTTCACTTAAAAATTTGTTACATTTACATTTACTTAATCCATTTACATTTATTTAATTTTCTTAGAAAAATATCTTACCATTTTTCTTGCTGACAAATTTTATAACAGAGATAACATGAACTTACTTGACTTTTAGTAAACCTAGGTACAATAAAAGTATTATACTTAATATTAATGCTTCTAAAGACATGCCTGTATTAATTAAACCAACAAATTAAATTAGCTTTAATACTGGATTCTATTTAATACCTAATATTTCTCACTTCATGTGAACATTAAATTCATTTTTGTTAGTTTCTATTATATTTCTGCGAATTTATATAAGCACTTACTTTTTAAGCCAATTAAGTAGAGCTCTTTTACAAATTAACTTTGTTAATACCGTCTGAAGGTTGAAACATATCACATCTACAATGCACTTACATACATGAAGATAGACACAGACGGAAATCTCATAGTTTTTATTTTGAAACTTTAGTTATAAATCAGGTACAATATAAAACTCACTAGATTATAAATAACAGTTGGAATAAATTAAGTCTACTCGCTCAGATGGCTAAAGTATTTTCTTATTTATGGAGAAGCCATTTAAGATTTGTATTTGCCCTTGACAAGCAATTTTAAGGAGGCAGTTTGGGCAAGAGAGTTCTTTGAGCAGTTTTAGTTTAAAAGGCTTCTTTTCCACTTTTCCTTTTTCAGTCTTAGGAATTAGAAATGATCTAGGTAAGAGTTCCCAGAGAAGACCAGGTAGAACATGTACATCTCAAAGGCAAAGAGAAAGAAATGTAAGCTCCTTCTCAAAGGACTTTTTTCCCTTAGAGTCATAATTTTGAAAAAATAATATTTTTTTCAGAATGGTTATAATAATCATAGACATTTCCATCAAGTCTCAGATATATTGTTACCTTCTGCAGGAGTTCAATCTTAATGTTATATAAAGGTAATTCAGAGAAAGATGGATGGCAAGGAGAAGAGCCTTCAGAGGAACAGGAAAGAGCAGAGGAAGACAGGGAGAGATAGAGGTCTCAGAAACCTCAGAGAATTTTTCCAATTTGGAAACCTTTGTGATAATTATGAGTTAGTTTTTCTGAGGGAAGAAAATGTGGATTCATAATTATGTGTGTGGGCCTCAAAATACCAGTTGAAATATGTTTCCATTATTGTCTAATATTCTTTTGCTAATTGACTACACAGATAAACTAATTTAGGAATTTCAAAGGAGCCCCAAGTCAGCCAATTTAATTGTAAATCATTCCAGTAATCATAGTCCAACAAGACAAATACTTAAAAGACTGGGGCTCATATTTCTTATACATAAAACCAGCAGAAGTTCCAGAAGGAGGCTGCTTTCATATTTCAAGAGAAAAAAACTAAACAAAACTAAACAAAACAAGAAATGAAATCCTGAGAACAGAAGTCAGCAACAAAAACTAAATGGGAAAAGAAATCTCGAAGGCCACTCCTACAAAAATTGGAAGCTAAATCCCAAAAGCCACTTAAACAAAACGTACAAAATGGAAAGCAAAATCCAGAAAGCCATTCAAATAAAAACAGGAAGTGAAATCCTGAAGGACACTTAAACAAGACAAACAAAACAGGAAGTAAAATCTCGAAGGTACAAACAAAATGGGAAGTGAAATCCCAGAAGCCACTTAAACAAAACAGACAACCCAAATGACCTTTAAATAAAACAGGAAGCTAGATTCCAGAGTACAGTAGCCAGAAACAGAGGATACCCAAATAAACTAGAACCTCTTCCAAAGCAGGAGGTTTGAGAATAGGAGGACTCCAATGGCACAGTCTGGGACCACTGAGGAGACAATATAGCACAGTGAGCTCTTGTAGGTACCTTACACGAATCTGAGGTGGTGCCAGTGCAGGGGGTGGGGTGGGATGGGGGGCGGTACACAGAATGCTCTGTATCCCACTTCTGACACTATACAATGTTAACAAAAAACTAATGCAGAAGGATGCAAATAAGAAAAGAGTTTATTTGTGGTCTTAAGAATTGCAGTTTGGGAGACAAAGACTTGGGTAACCCCAAAACAGTGTTTCAAGGAAGAGAAAAAGTCAGGAGCTTATAAAGACAAAAAACCACAAGGTTGTTAAAAGTTGCCTAGTGAGAACTGTGATTGACTCTGATGCAAGTTGGAAATATTTGTCCTTAAGGAATCACAAGTTGTTTCAGGGTAGGGGTCTGATAAGTAGGTAAACCATCATGAGTTTCTGGCAGATATTCTGGATAACTTCATCATGTCAAAAGGTCAGCTTCTATTCAAGCTGAGAAGTCCATAAGTCACTCTTCCTTAATAGCTCCTTGGCTCTATTTTAGTGAGCTATCTTAGCAATACTTACTCAATTTTGGTTTTCCTTTCACAGCCAGTACACATACAAACACCACACAATAGACCACACACACACACACACACACACACACACACTCTTCACAAAGCAATGATACTCTTACCATGTGCTCTGTATTCTATTTTGATTCTATTTTATTTTTTATACTAATCACAGTCTATTTTACTGAAGTAATGACTTCCTAATGGTTTAAATGGCAGTACAAAAAGCTCTACAGGAAAATGGCAGAAATAAAAGAAAAAAAAACAGGGGAAAAGGAGAAAAACATTAAGTGGTATTAAACTCAATAGGATTGAAGATACACAGAAATCTATGCATTTGTTAAAAATCTTATGGGAAGTTTGCAATTACAGCTGGACTGTAAGCAGGAGAATGTCAATAATGGATGATAAGAAATCAACACATGAATTGTTATATATTATGTACAAAATAATCTGACCAAGGACTGACACAGAATGGTAGATAATATCTTTAGAACTCTGGCTTTCAGCATTTTTATACCTTAAAATATTTGAGGGACAAAATACATGGTCTTTGCAACAGTGCAAGAGATTTATTAACTAAGCCAACAATTCTTAAGAGTGAGATGCATGAACACTTGGGAAATAGAGAGCTGGATGAATGTGAATAGAATTTTAGGGAAAACATTCCTTTAAATGGTCTTTTAGACTGTTTAAAGGATATGCATTTTTTTCTTCTGAGGTCGCTGCCATAAATGCACCTGAATAGAAGCTGAGGTTGATTGAGGGCAAGGAAGTAAGACCAGAAGGCAGAGTTTTAATAAGCAAAATGGGACTTCAGCAACTATTATCTAAATTTTTTGAATATTTTCAGTAAAGACATTTTCTTTTTTTTTAATTTAATTGATTTTTTTTTTGGCTGAGTTGGGTCTTCGTTGCTGTGCGAAGGCTTTCTCTAGTTGCAGTGAGTGGGGCTACTCTTCGTTGCGGTGTGTGGGCTTCTTATTGCGGTGGTTTCTCTTGTTGCAGAGCACGGGCTCTAGGCACACCGGCTTACGCAGTTGGGGCATGCAATCTCAGTAGTTGTGACTCGCAGGCTTTAGAGCACAGGCTCAGTATTGGCACATGGGCTTAGTTGCTCCGCGGCATGTGGGATCTTCCCGGACCAGAGTTCGAACCTGTGTCCCCTGCATTGGCAGGCAGATTCTTAACCACTGCGCCACCAGGGAAGTCTCAAAGACATTTTCCAAGATCATTATTAAATGAATGACCTTTGGGTTTTTTTTTTTTCTGATTTCTTTCTCTTTAATAAAATATATGCCACAAATAATCATCAAATTTTTATCCTAAATGAGTTTGACCTGCTTTGTTTAACTTTCATTTCAGTTAACTCTATTTCAGTTAACTTTCTTAATGACTAGGTTTATATCATTCCAAAGGAATGTAAATACTATATGGGATTTTACTCTATTTTAGCCTCAGTTACCTTTCGAGGTAGCGATTAAATGGTAATTGCCAATAACACCACTTCATGAAAGCAGCCACATGAGACCAGCTCCAACTACTAGCTATTAATAAACTGAAGGGAATGGACAGATCTTATCAAGCAGGGAAAGTTTTTGTGATTGTTCTCTGTGTTTATAAAATATGTTAACATTTCCTCTGAACTATTCTGAAATTACCCTTTTACAGTAAACTATGCATATTTAATCAGAACACCAATAGCAAAAAGTGCTGATTTTGATCAAGTTCTGAAATTCTTTAGACTACAGAAAAGATAAATAAATATACATTCAATGGAATCCAACTTTTACAATACGGAAGGCAGAGGGAAGTTTAGACTCTATAGTGTTATTTTATCACTGAAAACATATATTATTGTAAATTGTTTAAAGGATTATAAATGAATATCTAAGGAAATTCATGACTCCTTACTTCTTAGATTATCAAAGACTCAGTTATAACAAACTCAAGGTAGTAAATCATTGTACTCAGTTTTATTTTTATAAAAATTGCTTCTGAAAAGCAGATTAGCTCCTTGGAGCTGGATATTTTTATATGGAATGGGACAACTAAATACATTCACACATCAACCTTAACTTTTTCAAGTTCAGAAGAGTAATGGAACCAATGGCTTTCTAACGCTTCTGAACTTGAAAAATCTCTGTGCAGTCTTGAGAAAGCCTCAAAGTGTTCAGCCATCAAACAATTTTAGGAAGAAATGAGCATAGTTGTTACATTAACTGTCACTAATAGAGACACTAGATGAGGTAAGAGTTATCATCCCAGAGTGTAAGTCAAGGATAAATAGTTTTAAATGCTGTTGAACATTTACAACATATGACATATTTTTTCCATATTTAAAATTTTAATAATAATTTGGTTTCACTATAAATATGATTATATATGTGGTACATTGAGAGATGTAAACTAAGTTTATAAACACAATGAAGTATAACTGTTATACTAATTCCCCTTATCTTATAAGCTTCTGACACTTATGGCATTAGATCATGTATGAGGAATTATCTATCTTGGCTGTAAAAGGAAGATCTCTTCCTTTCCTCTCACACCTCTTTCCTATTGAGAACTGTCTATGCAGTAAGCAAAAAAGACCACCTCATGGTTTCAAATAATATCCATATTGAACAACATGTTTTTAATGTACTGCTACTTAGCTCCCCTTGAAGGGGAGGAAGAGAAAAAGTTTGATAGCTCTAATCCTACACTGCTTTTATATAATGTCTCTCTGTTAATGACTTCTATTTGCCTGGCAAATAAAATGCATGTCCCCACCTCTTCCACCACCATCTTAACATTTAAGGTCCTAAACTACAAGTAACTGCCAGAGGATGCAGTGTAGCCAGTGCCTTATGGTTATCACCACATTTGATCTTCCCAGCAACACACTGAGGCAGATACTCTTATTATTCCCATTTTTCAGGAATCTGAGTCCCAAATAGGTTAGGAAACTTAGTTAATCATAAACTTAGTGAGAGACACAGCTAGTTTAGAATCCAGATTTTGTCTGGTTTAGTTTCATCAGGGTGAGCTTCTGTGCCTTTATTCATACTGTTCTATTTCCCATTGACAAAATTTTAGCAACCACTCCTATTCATGGTTTTTACATGTTTTCTCTCATTCCTTTTGGCTCCATTGAGGTTGTTTCTCATCTCACTCTATCAGACATTAGGATCCAGTTTGCCTTAGTCATACCCAGGATGATTTGGGCTGCAACTAACATCATACTGATATGAGTGGCATGAAAACTCTATTTGACTAGTAAAGACTATTGTGTTGGTTAGCAGTGCAATAATGACAACAAGTAACCAGGTTTTTTGGAGCTTTGGATGCTCCCATTCTTAAGGTATCCTTAATCCCTCTGCATATGGTTTTTAAAAAGCTACAGGGTTTCTAAGCATCATGCCCTCAAAAACCAATTTCTAAATGTAGAAGGGAAATGAGCTCTTGCATATTTCTTACTTTTTATGATGGAATCCCTCTTCTCAGATTGCCCAAGAAGTTCTATTGGCCAGTATTAATTAGTTCAACTAATTTTACATAGATTTATTTAACATATATTTCTTAAGATCTTAGTATGTAAGAAATAAGTACTGTTATAAGCAGTGAGGATCCATTCATTAACAAAACAGACACTCCTTTTTTTAGGTTTGAATTCTAGTTAGTAAAGACAGATACTAAACAACAACAAAATACATATATATGTCAGGTTGAAATAAGTGATAAGAAGGAAAAATACGTAAATAATACGCTATACGAAGATGTTAGATACACTAATAGTATTCAGACATCAAGTAATACAGACTTAAAATTTTAAGTGGAAAAATTGGGAAGTTAAATGCACCAACAGTGGTGAGAAAAATTGTAAAGGAAAAGTAAATGCAAATTAGGTTTGGAGAATAAAAGGACACAGGAGGGTTCAAGGAAGAGTCCTTGATTCTGCAGTAAAGTGCTTGGGGAGACAATGATGCTATTGATGGGGAAGACTGGAGGTCTTCTCTTCAAAGAAATTGGAGGAATTCACTGGGATACACAAAGAAAACTATTATAGATATCAGTGCCCAGATCACAGCCAGCCATCATATGGCATTTGTCCTGCCCATATGCTCTCCTGCCCATAAAAATGAATTTTGACATTCGACAAACTCTTGCCATATAATTAGAACCCTGTTTAACCTTTACACCATCTCATCCTTTAGTCTGAAAGGAAAAAAATTAATTCTTAGATATATGTGTTAGACTGTCCTCAGAGACCAAAATAACCTAACATGAAAATAATGACCCCAGTGGAAAAAGAAATAAGACAAAAGAAAATAACTCAAAATACCTGCAAATAATATCCAATAGAGGCTTCCCATATTAATTTCTCAGGGCTGCTATAACCAGTTACCACAAACTGAGTGGCTTCAGACAATAGAAATTTATTTCATCACGGTTCAGAAGGCTAGAAATCCAATTTCAAGGTATCATTAGGACATGCTCCCGATGAAGGCTGTAGGGAATAATCTTTCTTTGCCTTTTCCTAACTTCGGAACATTCCTGGCAATCCTTGGTGTTCCTTGGTCTATGACTGCATCATTCTATTCTCTGCTTCTGTCTTTACATGGACATTTTATCTGTGTATATATCTGTTTGTCCTCTTCCCTCCTCATAAGAACACCAGTCATTGGACCTAAAGACAATTTTAATCCTTTGTAACCTCATCTTAATTTAACTAATTATGTCTATAAACACTATATTTCCAAATAATATTCTGATCATTCTGAATTTCCAGCTGAACATGAGTTTTCAACTAATTACACTTGTGAAGGTAAATATAAGATCATAATAAGATGAAAAGGAACTATCAGAGAATAGAAAGGAATACATACATTTAAAATATAATTGATTAAACAAAAATTAAATTGAAAAGTTAAAGATAAGTACATCAAAATAGCTCTGGGCATGGAACTAAGAAATAGAGGAAAAAGACATAGGGAAAAAATTATAATTTAATTAAAAATAGACAGTCATTCTAATGAATAGAAGTTCTTTAAAGATTAATCCAACTAATAAGATTTTTAGAAATGCCATCTAATAATTCCATATTGTAAACCTGTAATTTTAGAAAGATCAGATAATAGAATATCTCTAAAGATTAACTAATAGTTTTAGAAATCCAAATAACAGGAAATCTAAAGAGATAAGAGGAAAAAAGGGAATATTATTAAATGAAATAAGAAAACCTCCTACAGCAACATGAATCTTCAAACATAAATATTCTACAGATTTATTGTTAGAATCAATAAACAAATTAACTAAGGAAAAACTCCTAAACATTTTTTGGAGAGAAAACAAGTCAGCTACAAAGAAATGAGAAACAGATTAGTGTAAAATTTCTTATCATCAAACTGGATGCTATAATTCTACTGAGCTTTGCCTTCAGATTTCTAAGAGTAAATTGTTTTCAGTTAAGAATTCCATAAACCATCAATCAAGTGCAGGGATGGAATATGAAAGTTTCCCCCATGCATTTTCATTGGAAGATATTTGAGGATATACTCCAATAAAATTTAATTTGAATAAACATGAAAGTTTTCACTGAGGTGGTGACATTTAAGCTGAAATCTGAAGGACAAGATCTCAGTTATATAAAAATTCAGGGAAGAATATTCTAGGCAGAAGATATCTAGCTAGTTATGTAAAGAAGTTGTATAGCATGGGCACGTGCTCAGAATTGGTGTGGATAAGGGGTAGAAGTTTCAGAAGAGTGGAAGTGCTCTGAGTGAGGATAAAATAAGAAAAACATGTCAATAAATTGGATGCTGAGAATCAGCAAGAGCTCATATGAAATTAATTTGCCACTGAGACAATTTAAATGGTATCCCACTTCACTGAAAATAAAGTCATAAATACTCTGCCCAACTGTTAATTCAATCCACTCTTTCTCTAATTGGGATTAAGTAATAAGAATCATTGGTATAAAAGCTATGTCAATAAAGTCTTGCAAATGATTTCAATAAAATCCTTCATCCTTTTTTTTACCAACACAACATTCTAAATTACAGTTTAAAAATACCCATGCTTAAGATGGCACAATTATTAAGATTACAATTTAATTCAATTTAAACAGAAGATATTAACTGATTCGAAATTTCAGAATCATTACTCCTAAACGAAAAAAAAAGTGTGTTTGGTAGAATGGGGGAAAAAAGAGCTCTCATATTATCATGACTCCATAAATACACACTTTAGAACAAACTCTGGATAAATGTACATTTTATTCCATATGGTTCAAATTTTAGAATGACTTTCCCACTTAAAAGACAATGTTGAAACTGAGTAGTTTCTCTCTTAAAATCCACCAGTTGCTCAGAATCACTGACAATTAATTTAACTATATATCTGGTCTATTCTACAATATTTTGTATTTTTCTTGCTTTCAAGATTTCTAATTGACTTTCTTCGCCGTATTGGGAGAAGGAATGCTTGCTTTCTTAACCAAATTCTTAATATTATTTCATCTTAACATCAATTCTTTCCATCTCCTAACCATTCCATCTTTTCTTTGGAATTTATAGACCAATGGGCTTCCTTGACAATTTGACTGATTCTTTGATTTTTGTATCATAACTTTATCATTTGACTTCTTGGAATTTTTGTTTCTTTCTCTCTCTCTCTCTCTTTTTTTTTTAGTACCTTTATGCAATACTGAAGATGATTAGTTTTCAATTTTTGGAATCTTCTTTAAAGAATGCATGGAAGATTTAATTATGCTACAGAACACAGTGTAAATGAAGTGTTATCAAACTTGACAAATAAATTAGGTTCCTAGACCTAATTCCAGTGTTTGGAGTTGAATACCAGCAGGGTGTCTAAGAATTTAACTCACTTCTGACCCCATCTACCTGGAGATAGAACCAAGTTTTATAGGTTAAGGGCTCAGAGCCACAAGACTGTCCCCCTCCCCCACTTCAGATGCCAGTCACAATCCCAGGTTGTTACCTGTACTTCTGACCCATTGGCTATAAATCAGATCTTCCCAAGTCCCCCTCTTTGGGTTCAATTAATTTGCTAGAGCAGCTCACAGAACTCAGAGAAACATTTTACTTACTAGATTACCAATTAACTATAAAAGGATATACTCAGGAACAGACAGATGGAAGAGATGCATAGAGCAAGCAGTGTGGCAAAGGGCTCATAGCCTACACGCCCTCTCCAGGTGCACCCCTTTCCCTGAATCTCCATGTGTTTACCAAGCCCAAAGCTCTCCAAACACCATCCCTTTGGGTTTTTATGGAGGTTTTATTACATAGGCATTACTCGTTAAATCTTTGACCATTGGTGATTGAACTCAATCTCCAGTGCCATTTTCCTCCCCAGAGGTCAGGTGTTTACCCACCCCAAAGTTCTCTAAACGCCAGCCATTTGGGTTTTTAAGGAGGATTTATTACATAGGCATAACTCATTAAATCTTTGGCCATTGGTGATTGAACTCAGTCTCCAGTGCCTTTTTCCTCCTCAGAGGTCAGGGGTTGGAACTTTCTGTTCTAATCACATGGTTGGCTCCATTGGCAATCAGCCTCCATTCTTAAAAGGTTTCCAAAAGTCACGTCATTCATATAACAAAAGACAACTTTATCAACCTCAGCACTTAGGGAATTCCAAGGGTTTTGAAAGTCAAGAGCCAGGAACCATGGATGAAGATCAAACATATATGAGGAATATACTTTGGTCATCTGAATGACCAAATATATATTTCTTATAAATCACAATATTACAACAACAAAATGTCTACTTCATATAAGTTGGAAAGAAAATGTGGGAAGAAGTGGAAACAGAATTAAAGGACCTGTTATTTTCATCTTACAGATCTACTCTAGATTCTGTCTATAATTGATAGAAAAATATTTACATATAGTATTAACTTTTCAAAGGTAGTCGTAAAAGTCTAAAATATGAATATAGATGCCTATGTGATAGGGCAATAGAAGATGGCAAAAACTGATAAATCATACACAGTGATAACAACATATTTTTTAGCTAGATGGATATAAACAACAACAGAAGTGAAGTATGGATGGTTTTGTAGAACAGGAATAAGCATTAGGAAACTATTTATTTGCTTACAAGCCATTTTGTATTATTGGATATTTTTGAAATTTTGTGTGTGTTTTGATTTCATACACAAACATTTACACACAGGCACACACGCAGAGCACAGGGAGATCAGTTCGGTGCTTTGTGACGACCTAGAGTGGTGGGATAGGGAGGGTGGGAGGGAAGCTCAAGAGGGAGGGGATATGGGGATATATGTATGCATATGGCTGATTCACTTTGTTGTACAACAGAAACTAACACAGTATTGTGAAGCAATTATACTCCAATAAAGATCTATTTAAAAAAATGTTATAGAGGTAGATTTTGGCAGATGAATGTTTTACTTTGGATTTTCCCAGAGGTTGACAGAGTGGGAAAGAGTCCTCTATTAAATTAATAAATCAATATTTAGTAAATAAATATTTAGTGCATACATATTCCATATATAAGGCAATATATCAGTGCTGGAAATACAAATTTACATAAGCAGAAACCATGCTCTTAAGAAATTAATAACTGTGGATGAGTATGTATATTAATAAATGCCACACTTGTGATAAGCATATAATACAGTTAAGAGTGGAAAAAAATGAAAACATGCAACAGGCAGTGGTTAATTCCTAACATATATATTTTGAGGCTATGCTTGGACAAATTATCATGTCACTCTTTTAATAATTTCCTTCATTGCTCTCATAACTATCTAATATTTTCTTTGGTTTATTATTTACTCATATATTTATTGTGAAATTTTTCTTAAAAATTAAAACTTTCTGACAGTGGAAACTTCATCCATTGTGGGTCTTCAACACATAGAGCAGTTTCTTTGGTAAATAGTAGGCTCTCAATAAGGCTTTACTGAGTGAAAAAATTATGTCAATTGGAAAATGTTATATATGCATGGCATAGTATGGTATATACAAATAGAGATTATATATATATATTTATTTGTATAATATATAGATTATTTACTTTAAAGATAATATCTTGTACATATATACATTATATATATATATAGAGAGAGAGAGATTATTTACATTAAAGGAAGTGATTCACACGACTGTGGGAATTGTCAAGTTCAAAATATGTAAGGTAAGCCAGGAGCAGGCTGGAAATTCAGGTAAGAGTTGATAACACATTCTTTATACCCCAGTTTTATTGAGATATAGTTGACGTACAACATTATGTAAGTTTAAGGCATACAACGTGATGATTTGTTATATGTATATATTGCAAAATGATTACCGCAATAATGTTAGTTAGCATATCCATCACCTCACATAATTTTCATTTTGATTATTGTGGTGAGGACATTTAAGATCACTCTGAGCAACTTTCAAGTATAAACCACAATATTGCTAACTATAGTCATCATACTGTATTAGATCCCCAGAACTTATTCAACTTAAAACTGGAAATTTGTACCCTTTGACCAACATCTTCTAATTTCCCCGCAAAACCCCTATCCCACCCCTGGCAACCACCAATTAACTCTCTGTTCCTATGAATTCAGCTCTTTTAGATTCCACACATAAGTGAGATCATACAGTATTTGTGACTTATTTCACTTAGCTTAATGCCAAGTTTATCCATGTTGTCAAAAATGGCAGGATTTCCTTCTTTCTTATGGCTCTGCATTATTTTATATAAATATATGTATATACAATTTCTATTATATATAACACAGCTATATATATGGATATAATATATATATAATAGACAAGAATATATTTATCTGTGTGTGTGTGTGTGTGTGTGTGTGTGTGTGTTTTATCCATTCATCCATCCACAGACACTTTGTTTTCATGTCTTGGCTATTGTGAATAACTCTGTAACAAACATGGGAGTGCAGATATCTCTTCAAGATTGAGATTTCATTTCCTTCAGATATATACCCAGAAGTGGAATTGCTGGATAATATGGTAGTTCTATTTTTAATTCTTTGAGCCGGCCTCTGTATTGTTTTTCACAGTGACTGTACCAATCTACATTCCCTCCAATAGTGCACAAGTGTTCTCTTCTTTCTCTATCCTCTCCAGCACTTGTTTTCTTTTGTCTTTTTGATAATAGCCATTCTAAGAGGTGTGAGGTAATATTTAATTGTGGTTTTGATTTGATTTTCCCTGATGCTTACTGATGTTGAGCATCTTTTCATGAACCTGCTGGCGCTGCATTCTTGAGACAGAATTACGCAGGGCAGACCGAAAAGGCTAAAAAATCAGGTAAGGGTCCTACGTTGCAGTCTCTAGGAACCTCAGTCTTTGCTCTTAAAGGATTCAACTGATTAGACAAGGCCTGCCCACATTATGGAGGGTAATTTGATTTACTCAAAGTCCACTAATTTAAATATTAATTACATCTAAAAATTTTTTATCGCAGAAACATCGACACTGATATTTGATTAAAAAAAAAAATTGGGCACAATGACCAAGTAAAATTGACACATAAAATTAACCATTATGATATATAATAGGAAAAATGCTCTCAAGTTTTAAAATTGAAATAAACACTTATGTAGAACAAATACTGTTCTAAACCTTATAAATATTTGTTAATTTAATCATCATACATCATATATCTCTATAAGGTAACAACTACCATTTTCCCCGCTTTAAAGATTTGGGGGGGGGGAGTGGGGTGTTGGTTAATAACTTGTCCAAGATGAAAAGATAGAGCTGGGATTCAAACTCAGTCTTTCTTCAACTGCCATACTCTATTGCCTCCTGGATGATCAAGCTTGAAACAACTGTCTCTTAAGAGCAGAAATAAAAATTAGAAGCGTTCTCTACCCTTCTCATTAAAGTATATATACACATATAATATTTGAATATGTATGAGACTGACTCCATAGGAAAATCTATATTCCAAGGACATTTCCAGTTCGTCAAGAAGTTGAAGCACCAAATGGTTAATCTAACTCACTCTGTTCCTTTTTACATATTTTAAATTGATAGCAGCATTTTAAAGTAAAAGGACATCCTTAAAATAGAGTGGGAAAATTAAAACCAAAGTGGCAGTCACTGAGGAGTAGCAAAGGGTTGGGACTGCATCAGTCTCCACTAAATAGCTTAGGTTGCCCAAATGTTATATAAACTCTTGCTAAAACAAAGTTCAATTTGCACCATTTGTAGGTTTAAATCATTGTGTTCTTACTGTTTAGTATGAAAATAGAGAATTAACTGTGTTTTTTTCTTCTTTTAGGGGTGACTGACATTGCCAGCAATGCAATCTGTCCTCCTACAAAAGAAGGAAAAACATCAGATGGCTCTATATTTGGCTGCATATAAAGATCACTGAATATGATAATTTTTTGCTTTTCTTCTTTTATATTTGTTTTATTATGTGCCTGCTGTGTTCTCAATGTCTTGGACCTGGATCCTCTAAATTTAGAGTTTTTTAAATTTCAATTTATCTTCTGGGGGCATTTCAACCACACTAAGACAATCTAAACTTATGTTTCATTCACTTTGACTGACACAACATATTTATTTTCTTTACTACTTTGGTACAATTTCTTGACCCCCAAGTTTATAACATCAGAGGTGCTGGCAGGAAGTATACAAAATGACATCACCCTCAAAGATCACTAGAGCCATATGTTATCTGTTCCTAATTGAAAACACTTTATCATGCCAGATACAGATTGAGTGTGCTCTGCTTCCCAAGTTTGATTTTATGTTTTCTGAAAGTCAGGTGCATCTGGTGGTTATATTCTGACAGAAGAGCTTCTTGTATTCCCATGTAGCATTGTATAGACATCATAGATTTACAGTGTATTGAAATGGACACAATTGACTCTTGTTTTTGTTCAATGTTAAAGACAGTATGAGTAAAGCAAACTTTTCCAAGTGTTTATAAACTAGTAACACATGGCATGAAGTTGTTCCACTCATTTACTTGTATCAGCATGTTTTTTAGTACGAGATGGAAATTAGATAATGAAATATACTAAAGTCATTGAAGATACACATTTCTTAATTTAAAATATCGTGAAGTTCCTGAGATTTCAGAATGAATCCTAGGAACAAAACAGTAAACAAATAATTAAAAGCCAAACTTTCTCTTACTGAAGAGAATGGTGGGCTGTGGTTTTAGAATTTAATAAAACATGATGCTTTATGTAGACTGACTCTAAGGTTTGTTCCAAGTGTATAACTTAATAATGTTATACTTATTGGCCATTTCTCTCTGTTACCATTGAGACAATATTTTTAATTAATTTTTTTCTACATATTGTGTGTGCACTTTAATCAAATATATCTAAACAACAGGTAGAATATTTTGTTGTCTTTAAAGAAAAAACATTCTGATGATTTCTTATGAAGAACCAACTGCTATTTAATCATTTCTAATTATATGACTGATACTGGAAACTTTTAAAACGATCACCCTAGTGGAATGAGGAGTAGAACAATTCTCCCTTGAGGGACTTATCCACCCCTCTACTGTGCCTAAATTATTTCCTCTTAAGTGGCTTCCTGTCACCTATTTTTGCAATCTCGCCACATGTTCTCTCCATACAGCCTGAGTGGTCTTTATAAGAGAGAAAAATCTGATCATATGACAGTTCTGGCAAACTCCTTTTATAGCTCTTCATGGCCTTCAGGATAAGAGTTGAAATTCCTGACACACATACATGTTCTGATTCCTGCTCAAATCTCTAAACTCAAATTGGCACCTACTTTGCCTTCGTCTCTGAAGGTTCAGTACACTGGCCTCTACTTCACACTCATCCACAGTTCATTTGTATTAAACCTTCAAATTTTAGTTCAAATGTCACTTTCCAAGAAAGCTTTTTCTAACTCATTAGATTAGGGCAGTGTTCTCAATTTTATGCCATTATTTTTACCTTCATATTATTTATCACAGTTGTCGTTAAGTTAAAAAAAAATATTGATTAAGAGCTAGTCATCTCAAAGGACTATAGGTCCATGAGGGCAGGGTCTCTGTCTGATTTTCGTGATTTCCTATAACCCAAGCACCAAGCACAATGATGGTCACATATAAAGCACCTAATAAAAATGAACAGAATCACTATGCAGAAAGAATAGGAAGTTTGGGGATTCTAGGTGACTTACCCAAGGTTATGTAGCTATACAAAGTGGAACCAGGAATTATATCCAGAACTACCTGACTAAATTTCTAAGCTAGTTAATGTGTGATTCCACCTCAAACACTAATTGGTCATGATGTCTTTATTTTAAAATGCTTTGGCATAGACACAGTGATTTTAATCTGTGCTCATTAATTGAAACTTCAATGCTAAAGTAATCAGTTGTCTAATTGGGAGTTCCCAATCTCAGAATGGACAATTAGTATTATATCAGAAACCCAACACGCAGGAAGCTTCAGCTACCATATTCACATAATACTTCACATTTTACAGGAAGTACATTTAAAAAGAGCTTTTATTGTTGGTTAAAAATGTATTCAAACTATGAATTTTAGTTAAAATATCTTAAAGGCATTTTCTACTCTTGCATGAACAGGATAGCAATCTCCAATGAGATGTGTAGCTAGAACATTAGGGTTATGTCTCCAAGTTTTGTTTTCTTTTTTTTCCCCAAGTCATTGAATTACAAGGATTTCTGGATGCCTGATGCAGAGAATAAGGGTAATAAAATACTGTCCCTAGTGAACCTTTAATGTAAGGATATGGATGGAGCCCCACAGAAGGACAAAGACCTGTAACTTCATAGAGCTCACAAAACACATATTCTGAACCAGTTTGTGTATTAGTCTTCACATGAGGCAGAATATGGTCTTCAAGGTTCTTTCCTTATAACCTTCTAGTAAGGTTGTGGTAATCTCTCTCTCATCTCCAGAGTCTTTGGGGAATGTCATTATCTTCCATATAAAACCTAAGAGATGTGCACAAACAAACTGATTCAGATAAGTCTTAAACTACTGTGTCAAAAGCCCTGGGCTAAATGCATAATAGGACCATCAACCAATATAGGTCTTCACAGGGCAAGAATAAATTGGTGGGAGAGATTTAAGCTTGTTGAATTTTAAGACTGTTTTGAAAATCTAGCTGAGAACATTTTGAGTTAGACATATGTGTACGGAACTAAGAACTAAAAAGCTCTATTTAGAGATTTGAAAAATATTAATAAACAAGTGGATACGGAAGCAGCTTGACTCTCCAGGGAAACTGCTGATAGTAAGAAAAGATAATGACCAGAGACCAGGGGTCGCCAATAAGATTGTTGTTTTCCCAAAGTTAAAGACCATGTTCCGTTTTTAATGGAAGCATTTTAAAAAGTCTAAGGCATTTTTCAAAGTACTTAATAAATGTTTGTAATGAATAAATAAATAAACCAACTTAGCAACAATTAAGAGAGAATTAATTGGTCTTTATTATTAAACAGAAAAGTTTGCTGGAAAGTCTGTGTAGGTAAGGAGTCATTTTTATGACATTATATTGCTTTGATTATAAAAAGTCTTGATTTTGTATAGCAGCGAATACTTTTTAAAACCTTTTCATTTGTATTTAATACTTTAGTTGTACTGTTAAAATATTTTATTTACTAGTTCAAGTGTATTTGAAAAGAGTTGTTATATTTTAAATTGAAGAAATGTTTCTCCACTCTGCATTTATTGTCCCAAAGCAGAATTCATGTGCGAAATCACATTTTAGTTCAGAAATATTAAAAGAAAAAAAAACTATGCATAAATCATTTTAACAATGAAAAGTCATTAACTTAAATTGTTGTATATATTTCTTCCTAGCTAGGCATTTTAAAAAATATTATTGATATAAGTAAATAAAGATGTATTTCTGACCCAGATAATCAGAAATGTAGAAGACCAAGAAGAAAAACATTATAAAAAGCTCAGGCTGTTATTTTAATTTTCAAATTATTAAAAATAATTATTGTTTTTTAGCATCCAATCTGCCTCTGTACAGAAAATCATACTTGCATGAGAGTAGGCAAAGTGTTTATACTATTCCCAGAGTAAAGTGGATTTATATACCTAAGATGCATGTGAAAAAAATCACAGTCTCTGTCAATGTCATGGACCTAGATCAAAGTATTTAATTATTAGTGTACCAGTATACCTCAGTATGAGTCGATCTCACATAAAAAGTTGTTCACTTGCATGGATCTCAAAGTTCACATTATTTTTAAAACCTAAGATAATGAGCTAAATTTAAAATGTTCCTTAAATTGTAGAGGAAATTGTTATATTATTTTGCTCAACTCTTAGACTGTATGATTTTAGGAACTACAATCAATATATACAGCTTAAAGGAAAGATTTTGATTTTAATTTTTACCACAGTGTGTGTATAATCAGTACTATTATTATTTGTTCCTGTATTAAGATTTTACTGAGATATACTTAGCACTGTGCTAGGGGACTGCAGTTTTAAAAGTGAATGAAAAGAAATATTTGATTTTTTCCCTCAAGGAGCTTACACATGGAAATGTCTTCAGTAGACCAAGTTCTGTGTGATTTTAAACACAAAGCCTGTATATTTGAATTTCTCATACTCAGAAATCCACACTCCAACAGTTGCACAGTTTTGAAGAAGCTTGATGCCCAAAATGAATTAATATTTTAATGTCTGATCAAAAGCAAAACTTAATTTCTAAACACTGTTGAATAATTTTGATTTACAAAGGGTTGAATAATGGCTCTGGTTACATATTGCTGTGTAACAAATCACCCCATAACTAAATGGTATTAAAAATAATCGTATTTTGCCTATAGACTGTATGGGTCAAGAATTCATAGAAGACAGGCAGGACTTTGTCTGGAAGAAGATAGGATTTTGTCTGCTCCATAATGATTGGGGCCTTAACACAGACGACTCAGATACCTGGATGTGGCTGAAAAAGCTGGAGGCTGAATGATCTAGAAGTTTTTTCACTCACATGTCAACTGACTGGGTTGGAACACTTTGAAGGCTGAGCTCAACTGGAACTCTTTACCATAGCACCCATATGTGGTCTTTGCTTATAGTCTCCTCCCAGCATGGCAGCCTTAAGTTATTTGGATTTTGCATATCATGACCTAGGCTCAAAGAGTGAGTGTGCCAGTAAATAAGATAGAGCTGAATGGCCTTTGCCCAGCCTAGGAAGTCACATAATGTCACTTCAGCCATACTTTATTGGTTGAAGTTCTATAAGCCTAGCCAGATCCAAGGGGAGAGGACATAAACCCCACCTCTAGATAGGAAGAGTGTCAATTTCTGGCCATGCTGTGAAACATACATACTCTTTCTATTCAACACTTGCAGAATATGTTATTTGTGAAACTGATTAGCCCTCCAGAGCTGGAATAATATAAATTTTTATGCTGTGGTATGTGTTTGTGCTGTCCACCACATGACTTGTTTTTCTGTCAAAGCTGAAAAATGTTTACTTTCTCTTGACATCTATTTGTGCAACAAAAATAAATAGCCAGATTACTTGGCCTGAAGGTGTTTTGGGAGCTGTCTACAAAGATGGAATAACCATAGTATAGTGGCTATTTATTTGGGGTCAAACTCTCTGAGTTTAAATATCAGCTTGGAAAATAACTTGGAAAAGTTAACTTCTTTGTTCTTCAATTTCCTCACCATTATGTTGGAAGCCAAATTAGTACTAAATGCAGGGTTTCTGTGAGGATTAAATGAGATAGTATTAAAGGCACTTAACACAGCACCTTGTACTTGTAAAGAGCACAATCAATAGGGGCATTTCCTGGGTCAACAATATGATTCCCTTAGCAAGAGGAATTCTATTAATGAGCACAGATAAATACTAGAATTCAGCCAACCTTGCACATTCTCTCTTCAGATTTGAAAGAAAGGTATCTATGCAGAAAAGAGCTTACAGAAAAACAGTTTTCTCACCTTAAATTTGGTTAGACTTTTATTTGAAACAAAACAAATTCCAATATGATTGAGAACAAAGTCTGGGCTCATAGAATGTCTTACCTATTGGTTCTACTTAAAGTGTGATTTTTACATGTTTACTCTTCATTTGCCTCTGTGATTGAGTCTTGCTGGGCCAAATAGCTTCTTAATATGCATTTGGTCTACAGGAATCAGTGGCCGAGTATTTTCTTTATAATAGTTAAAATATTGTAAAGTCTTCACTCCAAATATTCAGTTGGTTGAAGTTTACAGGGTGAATTTAGCAAATGTAGATCAGCCTGGTTGAGACTGTGCATACCTGGTGGGCACAAGTGGAAAAGACTCCACAAATAGGCTGGCAAAGCTTGCCATTGAAACTGTCTTATGGAACCCGAATTTTTGAAATAGTGAATCACACCTATAATCAACAAGTGCCTTACACTGTACTTTGGCATCATTGAAGTCCTTAATACCATCTGGAAAGGAAAGGAGCAAAAGGTTTCCTAGTAGGTGGCTTATAAAACTCTTAAGATATTTAGTGATCACATGTAATGTTTAAAATATTTAAGGCATATTTAAAGGAGCTATTTGAAGCACTCCAAATGATTACATCTCCTAATTCACCAAGCACTGGCAAGATTACGTTTTTAAAAAGCAAGACTGGTTTTGATTTATGAAGTGCAAAAAAGGCACCTGAAAAAAATATCTACTTGAAATTTTGTTTCTTTTTAAAAAGACCTGAAAGACAGTTTTGTAAAAAATAAAAATAAAAAATAAAAAAAAACATAAAATAACATAAATTCTCTTGAGCTAATATTTTACATGCCAAGTAGAGCCCGGAGCTCATTTTTACAGCTGTTTTATGAGTCTTTAAAATAGTGATTTATAATGGAAAAAGTGACACAATCTTAATTAAAACATGATGTACCAGGTATTATAACGAGCAAAGATATTTTTCTCAAACATGCATAGCATTTAATTTTTGTGTTCTTTCCTTATGATTATAATTCTCAATTATGCCTAGATCCCTATCTACAGAGTTTCTTTTCTTAATATCTATTATCTTCCCTTTAATTTTCTTTTTCTCAGTGATGAAAATGCTCCAGCAAAATATTCCTGAAAAAATGAGACGTCTAGTCTAACCACATCATAATATCAAAATATTATTAGGCAGTACAACATGCAAAATTCAGCAATTACACTATGACAATCATTTTCTGATTTTATCTTATAATTGTCCATTTTATCTACCAGTATTAGGCTCTGAGGTAGCGCTAGCATACCCTTTCTAACAGCAGACATTGGTCATCTAACAGTGAGGTTTGCCGCGGGGGGCATAAATGCTCTGAGAAGCCTTGATTTCCAGGGCCCTGACAAATACTGGGGACAGAAGGGCAACCAGAAACAGGACCCTGTTTCTTAAAGTAGAAGACAATCCCCATTGGTCCATCTACTTGCATAGAATCAGAACCAGAGAGGGACCTATAAAAGTATACCATTTGCATGGTCAGTATCTGCAGAGCACGTGTGATGTACTGGATTCTACAGTGCACAAATGTCTTAGTAAATAGAAAATGATTAGTAAATAGAAAAATCTTAGTAAAAGAAAAATGATTGTTAATGTGAGTGTCAGTGAATAGAGGCTTTATTTATTGTGAAATTAGCAGTACATACTTCCATGATCTATAAATGAGTTAATGCCATAGTAATGCATATCCTACAATGTAACTTTTTTTCCTTTAAAAGAATGCCATAATCACCATTCTTATAATTCCTAAAATAGAAATGGTTTTATGGAGTGCTTTGGTGTGAAGATGGTACTAGTTTCCTTCTGTAGAATAAACCATTAAACGGCATGATTGTATATAAGTAATATGGTAATTCCCTCTGTGCGCCATCCTGAAATATAAAATAAAAATATGGTGTGCTTAATCATAACAAAATACAAACATTTAACAAAATAGAGGCATGCTTCTATGTATAAAACTCGAGACTCAGAAGCTTATTCTTACAGATAAGTATCTTCTTACAGATACTTTCTTACTCAGTTTGGAAAGCAATGTTAATTGACAACAATTCTAACTTCCACAGAATGCCTCAGGTCATTTTGTAGACCATATCCTAGTTTCCTACCCACACTATTTAAATGTAGCTCAAAGCAATAATAATGCATTGCATAATAAAAATGTAAAAATATTTGTATAAAGCATCTTATTGTTAAAGTTACCAGCAAAACAATGGTCATATTATGGGTAGTCTGGATAAAGTTGGTTTGCAATGGGAATGCCACCTAATTTAGTCATGTTTAGAGAAATGTGGGCAAATCAGATAGTTTTTCTGAACAATCTGTAATTCACTGAGTAGATTTTTAATTACTGATTAAGATCAGGAAATTACAAAGACTAGTTCAAATCATGGGAAAATTTAAAAGAAGAATAAATCACCAATTTTTATAAGCAAAGTTTGGATAAATATGATTTGAATTTTTCCATGGCAGTCCTACTTGCTGGTCTTCTGCAATTTCACTTCAAACACTAATACATTGTGGTGAACTTTTACAGTTTTTAAGTAGTGCATCTTTTGTTTATTTTTTTATTTATTTTTTTTCCTCGATAGTACCTGTTGTTTTTTTTTTTAACATCTTTATTGGAGCATAATTGCTTTACAATGGTGTGTTAGTTTCTGTTGTATAACAAAGTGAATCAGCTATACATATACATATATCCCCATATCTTCTCCCTCTTACGTCTCCCTCCCACCCTCCCTATCCCACCTCTCTAGATGGACACAAAGCAGCGAGCTGATCTCCCTGTGCTATGTGGCTGCTTCCTATTAGTTATCTATTTTACATTTGGTAGTGTATATATGTCCATGACACTCTCTCTTTGTCCCAGCTTACCCTTCCCCCTCCTTGTGTCCTCAAGTCCATTCTTTATGTCTGCGTCTTTATTTCTGTCCTGCCCCTAGGTTCTTCAGAAACAGTTTTGGTTTTGTTTTTTTTTTTTAGATTCCATATATATGTGTTGGCATATGGTATTTGCTTTTGTCTTTCTGACTTACTTCACTCTGTATGACAGTCTCTAGGTCCATCCACCTCACTACAAATAACTCAATTTTGTTTCTTTTTATGGCTGAGTAATATTCCATTGTATATATGTGCCACATCTTTATCCATTCATCTGTCAATGGACACTTAGGTTGTTTTCATGTCCTGGCTATTGTAAGTAGAGCTGCAATGAACATTGTGGTACATGACTCTTTTTGAATTATGGTTTTCTCTGGGTATATGCCCAGCAGTGGGATTGCTAGGTCATATGGTAGTTCTATTTTTAGTTTTTTAAGGAACCTCCATACTGTTCTCCATAGTGGCTGTAACAATTTACATTCCCACCAACAGTGCAAGAGGGTTCCCTTTTCTCCACACCATCTCCAGCATTTATTGTTTGTAGATTTTTTGATGATGACCATTCTGACTGGTGTGAGGTGATACCTCATTGTAGTTTTGATTTGCAATTCTCTAATGATTAGTGATGTTGAGCATCCTTTCGTGTGTTTGGTGGCAATCTGTATATCTTCTTTGGAAAAATGTCTATTTAGGTCTTCTGCCCATTTTTAGATTGGATTGTTTGTTTTTTTGGTATTGAGCTGCATGAGCTGCTTGTCTATTTTGGAGATTAATCCTTTGTCAGTTGCTTTAAGTAGGGCATCTTAAATGTCTAATATATGCCAATATTGGTGAGAGGTAATAAGGACATACAAAGGAAAGAAAAAATTAGGCAAAATCTCTGTCATCAAGAACTCAGAATACACTGGCATTTCTCTCAAAACATGACTCAACAGCATTATTTACGTCTGTCAAGATATGGAAGCAACTTAAGTGTCCATCAACAGACTAATGGATTAAGAAGATGTTGTGTGTATATATATATATATATATATATATATATATATATACACAGTAGAATACTATTCATCTATAAAAAAGAACAAAATGTTTCCATTTGCAGCAACATAGATGGACTTGGAGAGCATTATTCTAAGTGAAATAAGTCAGACAGAGAAAGACAAATACTGTATGATACCACTTATATGTGGAATCTAAAAAAATAAAACAATCTAGTGAATATAACAAAAAAGGAGCAGACTCATAGATATAGAGCAGGGATCTCCAACCTCCTGGCCGCAGACCTCTATCGGTCCGTGGCCTGTTAGGAACCAGGCCCCACAGCAGAGGTGAGAAGCGGGCAAGCAAACGAAGCTTCATCTGCCACTCCCCATCGCTTGCATTACCGGCTGAACCATCCCTCCCACCTGACCTGTCCATGGAAAGTTTGTCTTCCACGAAACCGGTCCTTGGTGCCAAAAAGTTGGGGACCGCTGATATAGAGAACAAACTAGTGGTTACCAGTGGGGAATGGGGGAGGGGCAATAGAATGGTGGGGTAGTGAGAGATACAAACTATTGGATGTAAGATAGGTTACAAGGATGTATTGTACAACACAATATTTTGTAATAACTGTAAATGGGGTGTACTCTTTAAAAATTGTATAAAACTGCTGCAATAAGAGTAACATAAAAATATTAATCATAAGGAATTTTTTTAATTTGCTTACCAAAGAACGTCCACATTTAAATATAATGTAGAATTATTAATACCATGTCAATTCTTTGCCCTTATATTTTGACTTAAGACAATGACTTGTTTTTTTCTCTCACAACCTGTGTGTTGAGTGGACTCAGATGGGTATTTATGTGCACTTGGAGTCTCTCATGTAGCTGACATCAGATGGCAGCTGGAATTGGGCTGAATGTCCAAGATGGCATATTCACTTGGCTGCCAGCTGATGTTGGCTTTGGCTGGGAGTTTAGCTCAGACTACAGATCAGAGTGTCTACATGTACTTTCTCCACATCACGGGGACTTCTCATGGTATGACGGTTAGCTTCCAAGAACTAGTATTCCAACAGTCAGAGCCTATGGAAGCTGCCAGTCTCTGAAACTGTGCAGACTGGCACAGCTTCCCTTCTCCCATATTCTGTCAGGGAGCTTCCCAGATTCAAGGCAGGGGCATAGAGACCCCTTCCTTTCAATGGGGAGTGGGGCATGTGAAAGGATTTGTGACCATTTCTAACCTACAACATCCTGAATCAAACATTTTTGTTTCCAATTCGGAGATGCTCCAGTTCACTTCCTATTCCAGACACCGATGTGCTGATTTGTTCCAGACGGGAACAAGTCTAGTTTTTCACAGGCACAACCTGACAACATCTTGCTGTGAACGTCTCACTTCCTTCCCTGGGCTTTTGTGGTACTATTTTGTGGAAGGCTCATCAGAACCCCGTTCAGCATGAAGCCATGTTTAGCATGGACGTGCAGGAAAATTAACACACTGCAGCAAGTCAGTGGGGGATAGGGGTCAATAGAAGCCTCCACCTTTCTTCTCCCTTGGCTGATAGTTCTGAGATACACATCAGAGTGTCCTGTGGGATTAAGCAACCTGTTGCTTCAAGTGGTAGTGATAATGACAACTCCGTGCTTATAGACAAACCACAAATAAAACACTAAGGTCATGTCTGAATAAGAAAGCATGATGCTATAGGCTGATGTGTGTCTCCCCAAAATTCATAAGTTGAAGCCCTAATCCTCAGTGTGACTATATTTAGAGTAAGGAAGTAATTGTGGTTCAAAGAGGTCATAAGGGTAGGATCCTGATCCTGTATGATTAGAGTTCTTTTAAGAAGAGACAGCAGAGAGCTCACTTTCTCCTTCCCCAACATGTGATGACACAGCTAGAAGGTAGACATCTAAAAGCCAGGAAGAGAGCTCTCACTGGGAATGGAATCAACTGGCTCATTGATCTTGGACTTCCCAGCCTCCAGAACTGTGAGAATATAAAATTCTGTTGTTTAAGCCACCCAGTCAATGGCATTTTGTTGTGGCAGCCTGAGCAAACTAAAACACACGAGCAGTAACAGTCTGCTTATATAAATGGTTCGAATGACTTTTTTCCTTCAGTTAAAATTCTCTATCTCTTATTGTAAGAAAGGTATCTTTGTAAATTCTCTCTAGGTTTGTAGCATGCACTAGTACATTTCTTAAAGAATGACGGCATAAGCTGATCTTTTTTTTGAAATGGAGAACTGCAATGTGACATAGGAACTTGAAAGCAAGTCACTATCTTCTGCAGAAAAAAAAAAAAAAAACTTTAAATATTTCTAAGTCACTAAAACTGACTTGCACACAAATCTTTCCCTATCATCCTGTAATATGTGCTATTCGGTTTTCATTCTTCACCATGATTGATGCACCCACTGGCCACCTGAGCTAACCTTGTGATTCCCAGTGTCTGATATGGTATTCCAACATTTAATCATAAAGCAAGATAGAATGAATAAAATGATGAGCCCATTACAACTGTCGAAGTTCTGTAAGGTAAAAATTCCTCCTTCAGTAACCAAAAAAACACTTAAATGGGTACTTTCTTAGTATTTAACAGCACATTGTTGTTCTTAAAGCTTTTAAAGAGTTGTGGAAAAAATATATTTTTCTCAAATCCCAAGTGGAGTCTCCCTAGTATGCTTCTCTGTGAAGCCTAACCATTTTCCAGCCACATGTTTGGCATATATTGCTGGTCATTATCAGATAACTCAAGTTTATAAGACAAGAAAAATAAAGGAAATCCCATAAATCCAATTTCTCCCTTCTCATCTGAGGAATCCAAGGCTCAGAGAAGTATGACCAAGTCATGGTATTAGTTAGTGACAGAAGCAACTTGGGTATTTTAAGATTAAAACCAATACTATTTCCACTGCACCATTCATTCCTTCTTCCACTGGCTAGGATTATATTTGGACTATATGAGAAAGAGAGAGAGAGAGAGAGAGAGAGAGAGAGAGAGTGTGTGTGTGTGTGTGTGTGTGTATTAAAAGACTACTGAAAGAGAGCATTAGCTCTGTGTGGAATTCCCCTTCTGGCTTTCCCTTAGGATTTGCTTCATTTTACCACTTGGATACCAGACTATTAAATCAGTAAGAGTATAGACATACGTAGTACCATTTTCTTATATTACACTGAAATCTTTGTTTCTAGATTTTTGTGCCATGTTTCTAAGAAGGAAAATATGTAAGAACAGACATAACAGACATTAACACTACTTAAGTAAAACAGGCTTTAATTTCCTCTACAGTTGACATTCATCTTGCAAAAATATAAATTTTTACGTTTATTCAGTAGTTATAAACACAAAACAATTTTCTTACTGCAGTTGAACCTTGGAAAAACTGTTTATGTGTAAAAGTGGTGAATTTGCAAACTTATTTTTGCAACTATATTCTTTTTCCATCAAGAGTTCTATTCTAAAATAATTTAGAAAACTATTAATTTTTCATAGAAATCCAATCAGCCATATTCTAAATCTAATAAATGTTTTGATGGTGGTGTGAGGCAGAAGAGTGAAGTCATTTGAGCTGTTTAGAATTAAGTCTCCTGGAAGTGTCTTATCTTTACAACTTCTCCACTGGCTGCAGAGACTTTGATCAGGAAACCCCCAAGGCACGAGTGTAACCTCATGTATCTCAGACATGCTAATCCTGAACACCAAACCATGTCTCTTTTGATCATTTATATTTGAAATTAAGAATTTTTACCATGTTATCATTTTACGCCCGCTCTAAAAGTGAAGAGCTATTACCAACACTTGTTCCACCAATCAAATGTTTCATTTATTATCAATAATAATGTCTCATATATTTTCATTCCTGTTAAGACTGCTAAAAATAACACCACCACCAATCACAAGAAAACAGGTCATAAAAAATGAATACGCCAAATTTAGGTCAATACTAGGATTGGTTGAAAATCTATGAAATTATATTCAAATTTCTTCACAAATATTCACAAATTTCTTTAATTAAAACCTTTAACAGCAGAACTATTAGATATAATTTGCTTTTGATCATATATTATTTGTATTTATGTAGTTTTCAAAGAAAAAATCATAAAATAATAAAATCCTTAAGATGCTTTAATTTATATTTAGTATTTCGTGACTCTGCCTCTTTGAAATTAAAAAAAAAACCCTCTGTTTATAAAAAGATTTCAGATTATTGCTCATCATGCAGTAACTAAGTTGGACATGTTAAGACTTCATGTTTTAAATCTTCAAACAATTACCCAAGATTAATGACTAACAGTTAATAGTAGTATTTAATGTACATTTAGATCACCTGAGAGATATTAAGTTATGCTTCAACCCATGGTTCACAGCTCCTTGTTAATCTTTGTTTCTGAAGCAAGCCCTGATTTACTTTATCCAGTCAGGATCTAACATACACCTAACAGTATCTGATGGCCCCTGGGAAGATGGAGCAGAATCAATGCTATCAAGAAGTTGTGAAAGTCACTGGGGAAACAAACACTATTGGGAATAGAGGAAAAATTTATCCATGAAAATAAATAAGAATCAAAATAACAGAGCAGCATAACTTAAAACTGAGGTAGGTCATCCTAAAGGGGTAGAACTTTCAAATCCTAGTTGAGGAGTTTCCAAAATGTACTTTGAACAGACAACAGAGCATAGCAAACCATATAATCCTTTTTGGTGAGATAGTGTTGATGATAAACATCTATTCATCAGTGAAAATCATCTTTCAAGCTGGAAATCAGAAATTTACTTTTCATAGACTTAAGTGAATTATTTTTTCTTTGGTCTATTCAACAATAAAACAATTATTAAGCATTTAAGTGTACTTTTAACATTGTTTTTTCATGTCAGCATACTTTGCATGATAAAATAACACAAAAAATTTATCATAAATAATTTTCTCTTTATTGATGTATAATCGACATATAGTGTTATATCTGTTTCAGGTGTACAACATAATGATTTGTACATACTGTGAAATGATCACCACAATAAGTCTAGTTTCCCCTGTCACCATATAAAGTTACATAATATGCAACATAATATTACTGACTATAGCCATGCTCTACATTATATCCCAATGACTTGTTTATTTTACCACTGGAATTTTCTACCTCTTGAATACCTTCTCTCATTTTGCCTATCCCTAACCTCTTTTCCCTCTGACAATCACCAATCTCTTCTCTGCATCTATGAGTTTTGCTTTATTTATTGTTTGGTTTTGTTTTGTATTTTAGATTCCACATATAAGTGAAGACAGTATTTGTCTTTCTCTGTATGATATTTCACTGAGCATAATACACTCTAAATCTATCCATGTTGTCACAAATGGCAAGATTTCATTCTTTTATATAGCTTAGTAATATTCTATTCTACATATATGAGATATATATATATATATATATATATATATATATATATCTCATATATGTATATCACATCTTCTTTATCCATTCATCCATTGTTGGACACTTTGGTTGTTTCCATATCTTGGCTATTGTAAATAATGCTGCAATGAACATAGGAGTGCAAGTATCTTTTCAAATTAGTGTTTATTTTCTTCAAGTAAATACCCAGAAGGGGAATTGCTAGATCATATAGTAGTTCTATTTTTCAGTATTTTGAGGAAACTCCATACTCTTTTTCATAGTGGTTGCACCAATTTACATTCCTAACCACTGTGCAGGAGTGTTCCCTTTCATCCACATAGTTGTCAACACTTGCTATTTCTTATCTTTTTGATAATAGCCATTCTGACAGGTGTGAGGTAATTTCTCATTGTGGTACTGCTTTGCATTTCCCTGATGATTAGTAATGCTGAGCATCTTTTCATGTGCCTCTTGGCCACCTGTTGACATTTTCTTTGGAAAAAATGTTTATTCAGATCCTCTACCCATTTTTTAATTGGATCATTTGTATTTTTGCTATTGAGTTGCATGTGTTCTTTATAAATTTTGGATATTGACCTCTTATCAGCTACATGACTTGCAAATATCCTCTCCCATTCAGTAGGTTGCCTTTTTGTTTTGTTGATGATCTACTTAGCTGTGCAAAAGCTTTTCAGTTTGATGTCATCCCCTTTGTGTATTTTTGCTTTTGTCGTCATGGCCTTTGGTGTTAGATAAAAAAAAAAAAAAAAATAGGTAGCAGTCAGGGAGTTTACTGCTTGTATTTTCTTCTAGGAGATTTATGGTTTCTGATCTTATATTCAAGTCTTTAATCCATTTTGAGTTAATTTATATGTATGGTGTAAGATAGTGATACAATTTCATTTTTTTGCATGTGGCTTTTCAGTTTTCCCAACATCATTTATTAAGAAGATTGTTCTTTATTGTATATTCCTGCCTTTTTTTGTTGTTGTAAATTAATTGACCATGTATGCATGACTTTATTTCTGAGCTCTCTTTTCTGTTCCATTTGTCCATGTGTCTATTTTTATACCAATACCAGACTGTTTTGATTACTATAGCTTTGTAATATAGTTTGAAATCAGGGAGTGTGATGCCTCCAGCTTAGTTCCTTCTCAAGATTGCTTGAGGTCATTCAGGGTCTTTTGGGGTTATATACAAATTTTTAGAATTGTTTTTTCTATTTCTGTGAAAGAATGCCATTGGGATTTTGATAGAGATTGCATTGAATCTATAGATTGCTTTGAGTAATAGGGACATTTTAACAATATTAATTCTTCCAATCCATGAGCATAAAATATCTTTCCATTTATTTGTGTCTTCTTCATACTTCATCAGTATTTTATAGTTTTCAGTGAACAGGTCTTGCCTCCTTGGTTAAATTTATTCCTAAGTATTTTACTCTTTTTCATGCAATGGTAAATGGAATTAAAAAAAATTTTTCATTGTGGTAGTTGGTTTTTAGTGTATAAAAACACAACAGATTTTTGTATATTGATTTTAAATCCTGAAACTTTACTGACTTTGTTTGTTCTAACAATTTTTTGGTGGTGTCTTTAGAGTTTTCTATACATAAAACCATGTTGGTCTACAAATAGTGACAGTTTTACTTCCTCCTTTCTAATTTGGGTAATTTTATTATTGTTCCTGCCTAATTGCTCCAACATAGTATTACTTCAAGTACTATGTTGAATAAAAGTGGTGAGAGTGAGCATCCTTTTCTTGTTCTTAATCTTAGCAGAAGAGCTTTTCAGCTTTTCAGAGTGTGATATTAACTGTGGGCTTGTGATATGAGGCCTTTATTTTGTTGAGGTACATTCCCTGCTTGGTTGAGAGTTTTTATAAGTGGATGATAATTTTTTAAATGCTTTTGCTGCATCTATTGAGATGACCATATGATCTTTATTCTTCATTTTGTTAATATGGTGTATCACTTTAATTGATTTGCAGATGTTGAACCATTCTTGCATCCCTGAAATAAAACTCACTTGATCATGGTGTATGATCTTTTTAATGTATTTTTGAACTAGGTTTGTTAGCATTTTGTTGAGAATTTTTGTATCTCTGTTCATCAAGGGTATTGGCCTGTAATTTTCCTTTTTCATGAAGTCCTTATCTGGTGTTTGTATGAGGGTAATGCTGACCTCATAAAATGAGTTTGGAAGCATTTTCTCTTCGTTAATATTTTGATAGAGTCTGAGAAGTACAGGTATTAAATCTTTGAATGTTTGGTAGAATTCACCAGTGAAGCCATTAGATCCTGAACATTTGTTTATTGGTAGGTTTTTGATTACAGATTCAATCACCATGCCAGTGATCAGTCTATTCAGATTTTCTAGTTCTTCATGATTCAGTCTTGAAAGATTGTATATTTCTAGGAATTTATTCATTTCTTCTAAGTAGTCCAAAGTAGTAGCATATAATTGTTCATAATAGTCTCTTATGGTCTTTTGTATTTCCGAGGTATCAGTTTAAGTTCTCCTCTTTTATCTTGATTTTATTTGTTTGAGCGCTCTTCATTTTTCTTAGTGAATCTAGCTAAAAGTTTATTAATTTTGCTTATCTTTTCAAAAAACAACTCTTAATTTCATTGATCTCATCTGTTGTCTTTTTATTCTCTATTTTGTTTATTTCCACTGTGAGCTTTATTATTTTCTCTTTCTACTAACTTTGGGCTTGGTTTGTTTCTTTTTCTAGTTCCTTTAGGTGTAGAGTTAAATTTTTAATTTGAGATTTTTCTTGTTCTTTGTGGTAAGCTTGTATCACTATGAACATTTCTCTTAGAATTGCCTTTGCTGCATCTCATAGATTTAGGTATGTTGTATTTTTATTTTCACTTGTCCCAAGGTACTTGTTGATTTCTCCTTTGATATATTTGTTGTTTAGTTGTATGTTGTTTAATCTTCACATATTTGTGATTTTTCCAGTTTTCCTTTTATGATTGAATTCCAGGTCCATATCATTGTCATCAGAAAAGATGCTTGATATGATTTCAAACTTCTTAAATTTATGGAGACTTGTTTTTTAGTCTAATATATGACCCATCTTGGAGAATGTTCCATGCACACTTCATATGAATGTGTATTCTGGTGCTCCTATGTGGAATGTATTGCTTTGATTTCTCTCTTTAAGCCTGTTAGTATTTGCTTCTCTATATTTATATGTTTACATATTAATATCTATACATTTAGGTGATCCTATGCTGGGTGTATAAATATTTACAAATGTTGTATCTTCTTGGTGGATTGAGTCCCTTTTTATTATGTAATACCCATCTCTGTCTTTTATTACAGCTTTTGATTTAAAGTCTATTTTGTATGATATAAGTATAGCTACCCAGCTTTCACTTTGTTTCCTTTTGCATGAGACATATTTTTCCATCCTTTCACTTTCAGTCTGTGTTTTTCCTTACATCTGAGGTGAGTTCTCTTGCAGGAAAATTCTAGCTGGGTCTTTTTTTTTTTTCATCCATTCAGCCACTCTGTGTCTTTTAATTGGAGACTTTTGGACACTTACATTTTAAGTAATTATAGATACATATGTACTTATTACCATTTTTAAAACTGCTTTCTCTTTTTTGTAGTTCCTCTCGGATCTTTTCTTTTTCCTTTGCTTTCTCTTCTTGTGGTCTGATGGCTTTCTCTAGCATCATGTTTAGATTCCATGCTCATTATCTTTTATATATCTATTGCAAGTTTTTGCTTTGTGGTTCTCAAGAAGTTTACATATATCAGCCTATATATATGTCAGTCTATTTTAAGTTGATAGTTTTCTAAAACTCTATATTTTTACTCCCCTCATTTTTTGTTTTTGATGTCACATTTTACATGTTTATATTTTGTATATCTCAACTATTGGTGTAGCTATAGTTATTTCTACTTCTTTTGACTTTTAACCTTCCTGCTAGCTTTATAAGTGGTTAATTCACTATGATTCCTATATATTAACCATTACCAGTGAGATTTTTACTTTCATATGTTTTCTTGTTTCTAATTAATGCTCTATCTTTTCAGGTTAAAGGAGGTCCTTTAGCATTTCTTGTAAGGTGGTTTAGTGGTGGTGAAATCCATTAGTTTTTGCTTATCTAGAAAACTCTTTATCGCTCCTTTAATTCTGAATGATAGCCTTTCCGGGTAGAGTATTTTGGGTTGGAAGTTTTTTGCTTTAAGTCCTTTGTATATATCATGCCACTCACTTCTGGCCTACAAAGTTTCTGCTAAAAATCTGTAGATAATCTTATGGGGGTTCTCTGGTATATAACAAGTTGCTTTTCTGTTGTTGTTTTTAAGATTCTATTTTTAAGTTTTGACATATTAATTACAGTGTGTCTTGGTTTGGATATTTTTGGGTTCATCTTATTTGGAACTCTCTGAGTTTCCTGGATCTAGATGTCTGTTTCTTTCCCCAAGTTAGGGAAGTTGGCAGCCATTACTTTTTGAAATAAATTTCTGTCCCTTTCTTTTTCTTTTATTCTTCTGGGACCCTTATTATTTAAATGTTGTTCCACTTGATGTCCCATAGGTCCCTTAAGTTATATTCACTTTTTAAAAATACTTTTTCTTTTTGCTACTTTGTTTGGGTGAGCTCCACTGCCCTTTATTCTGGTCACTGATCATTTCTTCTGCTTCATGTAGTCTGCTGTTGAACCACTCTAGTGTATTTTTCAGTTCAGTTATTGTATTCTTCAGTGTTTTGACTTCTGCTTGGTCCTTACATTTTTCATCTCTTTGTTGAAGTTCTGTCTGTGATCATCCATTCTTCTCCTGAGCATCTTCAGTAAGCATCTTTATAACCATTACTTTGAACTCTTTATCAGGTAAGTTACTTATCTCTGTTTATTTCAGTTTTTTCAAGGGGAGGGTATTTTATCATGTTCTTTCATTTGTAACATATTCCTCTGTTCCCTCATTTTGCTTGACTCTTTGTTTCTATGTATTAGGCTAAACAACAATCTCTTCCAATTTTGAAACAGTGGTAACAGAAAGACTGGGGGAGTGTGTTTGTCTGCTGCCTGTTCAGTGTTCTGGGGGTGGTAGCCTGCCAAGAACTGTCTCTCTTACTGTTTCAGTGGAATGGGACCCAGAAAGGTAAGGCCCTCTGGCCATCAGAGCCAAGCATTTGTAGAACATCCCCTGGGTGGGCTGCCTGCACCCACTGGCTTTTGTGGGGCCTTAGGGGTGCACCAGGTGAGGCATGACTTTCAGCTGGATTTAGTGGGGCAGAGATGCAGGAGGGCACCAGGGTAAGGCAAGTGCTACCAGCAAAGTAGAAGAAGAAAGAAAAAATGGTGCCTGCCAGCACCAACACTAGCAAGGTGGAAGAACAGTCCAAAACTGGCACTCACCTATGCCTCCATCCCCAGAAAGAGTTCCAACAGACCCCTGACCCTCTGGCAGATGCTTTAAGATTAGCTGATGAATCTCTTTCACATATTGTCTAGGTGCTTTTCAACTTGCTGCTTTTGCACTGGGTCATAGGGTGAGTGAGTCTGTACACAAGCATTTTAAGATCAAGATCTCAGTTTCCTACAGCCTTTTGGGGCTCCTGGACATAAGCACTTTTGGTTTTCAAAGCCAGGCATTTGAGGGCTTCTCTCTGGTGCATGTCCCAAGGGTTGAGATGCCTGACGTGGGGCTCAAACTTCTTGCTCCTCAGAGGTATGATTTGTATTTGTGAGATCTCTCTCTTTTGTGGGTTGCTGAGCTGGAGGTGGAGTTTTTGGCAACACCACTTCTCTGCCTCTCTTACTCATCTTGATGTGACTTTTTATTTTTTGTTGTGGAGAAGCTGCTCAGCTAATTTTCAGATCTGTTTCAGAGAGAATTATTCTGTATGTAGCTCTAGACTTGGTACGTCCATGGGAGGAGGTGTGTTCAGGTTCTTCTTGTGCCACTATCTTAAACCCAGATAAACAAATTCTTTATTTGAATATAATTATTACACTTTTTCAAGATTTATGTCTATTTATTTTGTTTACTGAAAACGTAATATCAGTATTAAAATTTTAAACGTATAACTCAAAGCAGTTCTACCAAAATATATGTTTATTCCTTATTTTATGTATATATATTACATACATATGTGTGTGTATATATATATATGCATGTGTGTGTATATATATATGTGTGTGTATATATATATATATATATATATATATATATATATATATACTGAATGAATGATTTTGACATTTATGAGCTTGGACTACTTTAGCTAAAATATTTTAATTGTGCTCCAATTCCCAATTTCAACTTCCATTGCTTACATTTCTTGCCAAATCCTAAAACTCACAGTGATTTACAACTAGCACTTTGTTTATTGGCTAGTTTCAGTTTTCTGTTTCCAGCCTCATCTTCTTCTTTCCCACTTTCTTTCCTTTAAGCAAAAATTTTTCTTTTGATCCTAAAAACTATTTTTACTTCCAGCCTATTTCTATTGACTCCTTATTTCCCATTCGTGTACATAATTAAGCCATCTAGTTCACAACATCAGAGGTTTTCTAAGATTTACGTATACTATGTCAAATGGAAAGAAATTAAAAATGCTTCAGAAGTTAAGTCATATTTCTCTTGGTAATTGCTATCAGGCATGTTACATATGTGTATAGTTTGTTTATATTTCACATCTCAAAATATGTGGAGTCCATACAAATTCAGTGTTAGAATGAGAATTGATAGGTTAATTATTCCACAGGTGGCACAACGACACTGGTTCAAGTTTTCCTTTTACAATAACTTCTTGAACTTAGTTTGGGAAGATAGGAACAAAAATAAGTCACTGGGTCATCTTCTAGTTTCAATAGCACAGTCAGAATGGATAGCAAATCATATTCTCTGAACTTGTGACTTCTTACTTGGGAAAGGCTTAAACTTACAATATTTCTCCCTCAGTGTCAAATCCATTTGTTTATTTTGGGAAGAAAACACTTTCCTGCCTCTGAGTTTCAGCCCAGAATCCCTTTGGAAAATGTTTGGATCAAGATGATGCATTCTTGGTAAATAAAGCAAAGTCCATAGCTAGCATACTTGGGGTTTGGTGTACATCCAAGTTTCAATAGCTGTCTCTTAAGGTAAGTCCTGAACTCATTTGTTCAGAGGCTTGGTCTTTTTGATGGCTAAGGGCAAAGAGTTATGCATAGCTGGCTAATGATTCTGTGTGTAGGTGGTTCTACCTAGAGTTGGCACTAATTGGCAGGAAGGAAAGGATTCCAGAATTTAAAAGGGTTTTATTCACGGAGAACAGTTATGAAAAGAACATAATTTTCAGTACATTCAAAGTGATCCCCCTTAAACAACGCAATAGTAAAGAGTCTAGCAGGTGGTCACAAATTAACAAATTTATGTTTAACAAATGAGACTGACTCTAGCACATGCATTATGTCACCGTAGTTAATTCTCTGTAGCATCATTGCAAGGAATGAAAAATATGCCTTAGTGTTTTGATGTTAAATTGCACTGAATATTTTTATACCTTTTCCTTAGCATATACTTCTTTGCCTCTTTTCCTATTTCTAAACCCAAAATGGGTTTGCCACAGGGATCCTGTTTCTTGACCAGCTACAAAAGTGGTTCTATTAATGAATCAAAAATAAAATGACTGTTCCCTATGCCAACTGATGGGAAAGAAGGCAGATTTATCTGAATAGAGAGACCAGACATATTCCCTTTATATTTATACTCTTATATTACATATTGTTTTGGAGCACCTACTTAAAGCCAGGCAGTGGTAAGTGCTTTAAATGAATCAACTTATTCTATCTTCTAGTAACTCAGTGAGGTAACTACTTCAAATTTACAGCTGAAGAAATTGGAGCTTAGAGATGTTAAGTAATATCATGAAGTAACAGTGTTGATAAGTGTAGGAGTGGGATTCTGATGCCAAACCTGTAATTTATGCTGCAGCATATGTGCTGAGCTTCCTTTAAGGTTATATCACTGAATGAGATGACACAGATATTTTTTATTTTAACCATCACTTTTTAAAAATAGATGTATAGTTCAATTTAATTAGTCAAGATATCTCAAGTGAGCTATGTTTTGCTGTCCCAATATTTTTTTTTCTGCATTGAGAAGCATTTTTACACTAAAATACTAATATCCTTTGAAATTCATTTTGGTAATATAATTACACATTTCAGTTCCTTGAGGTTGTAATTATAGGTTTAATTTTCTGGAGTAAGACAAGTGAAAATATGTACTTTTATCATTTAAAATGAGTTAATACACACTTGAAAAAATAATTGTCACATCTTGAACTCAAAGTAACCGTGAAGAAGATACATCAATATAAAGCATAACTATTTCAGAAACTCTAATTTTATTAAATCAAAAATTTCCTAATGTTAGTCTTTATTTAGATTCTTTGAAGGTGCCCTAAGACCTCCATTTGGAGACACACAAATTGTTTGAAAAGTTTGTTTGCCCTCTTCAGAGTTTTCAACCAACAAAATTATCGTAAATTTCATAAATATTTTCACTAAAAAAACTAGCACTCCATAATATTTTGATTACAGTCGCTAATGTGTAACAGCAACACAATATTGAAAAATTCTTAATCTTGATCCAAATTCTATAAAAACAAAGATCAGTATATATAATATAGTAGTCTTCCCTGAAAATAATGAGAAATTAAGTGAGCTTCACCATCTTTATGAATGCTTTTATTGTATAAATATTTGTCTTGCTTGGTGTTTTTACATTTGTTTGTTTTTTGTTTTCTACTCTTCTGGTTATAATTCATCTCATTAAGTAAGACCTAATACAGGAGTGAACATTAGATGCGAAGAAGGGTCCCAAGTTTGCAAAACAGGAACTAGCCACCTCTTCGGCGAAGATTATCTTTGATCTATTATGCTAAAATGATGATAGAAAAGCAAAATGCTAAACTAAGTTAAAAACTACTTCACATAATTATAAGAAAATCAGGCTTTACCCTTAACGTGGTTGAAGTATTTTAATCTTTTTCAGTGTATAGTCAGATTTAAAAGAGAAAAATTCGTTTCAGGGTTTAAGGATTACAAAATATTCTGTTTTATGAAATCAGATGTTGTTTGGTTGTATATATGTAAGCTTAAAATACCTTTCATGTTGAAGTCCAAAGAAATTATCCAAAGAAATTGAATTTAATAATGATATAAAAATAGTCTAACTACAAAAAATATGGCGAAAGGAACACATTCTTCTTGTAATGGAAAAGTATATGCAGAGTGTAGCTAACTCCTCTGACACAGTGGTGCACTAGGGTATTTTCCAAATCTCTGTAAACTCCATTTATTTCTTTCTAGGACTTTAACATAAGCTATAGTGTATTATCCGAAGTCATATTACTTTTTCATGCAAGACAGCATAATTTTTTAATTAAATTTTATTCTGAGATAATTATAGATTTATATTCTATTGTAAGAAATAATACAGAGAGAACTTATATATACTCTTTACTCAGTTTCCCTTAAAAATAACATTTTGCAAAACTATAATATAAATATCTCTACTAGAATATTGATAGGATATAGTAAAAATACAGAACAATTTATCATCACAAGAAGTCCTTATGTTGCCTTTCTATAATCACAGTCATTTCCATCATGCCTCACTCCCTTCCCTCCATCCTTAACCTCTGGCAACCATGAATCAGGTCTCGATTTCCACAATTTTGTCATTCTCAGAATGTTATATAAATGTAATCATGTAGCATGCAACATTTTGAGATTTTTTTCCACACAGTATAATTCTCTGGAGATACATACAAGTTATCATGTGTATCAATAGTCCAGACTTTTTTTTTTTTTCTGAATTGTATTCCATGGTATGGATGCACCATAGTTGGTGCTTCCAGTTGTCTGTTATGAGTAAAACTGCTATAAAAATTTTGTATAGGTTTGCGTGTGAATGTAAGTTTTAATTTCTCTGGAAGAAATACCCATGAGTGCAGTTGCTGGGTCATATGGTAGTTTCATGTTTAGTTCTTTAAAGAAGATTCCAAAGTGTTTTCTTGAGTTGCTGTACCATTTTACACTGCTACCAGCAATGTATGTGCATCCAATTTCTCTGTATTTTCACTAGCATTTGTTTTCACTTTTAAAAGTATTGTTTTAGACATTATGATAGGCATATAGCAATAACTCATTGTAATTTCAATATAAATTTTCCTAATGGCTAAAGGTGTTGAATTGAATTTCCATGCATTTATGTGCCACCTGTATATCCCATGGAAATGGTCGCTCATGTCTTTTTCCTGTTTTCTAATTAGATTTTTTTTTTTTTTTTTTACTGCTGGATTTTGTGATTTATATAATTTAGAAACTAGACTTTTGTCAGGTATGTGGTCTGCAAATATTTCTCCTAGTTTGTAGCTTCTTTCTTTATCCCTTGAACAAGAGCATTTTCAGAGTAAATGCTATTTAATTTTCAGAAAGTCCAAATCAACTTTTCCTTTTATGTATTATATTTTAGACATCCAATTAAAAAAATTCTTCTTACCTCTAGATCCTCAAGATTTTCTCCTATATTTTAATAAAAGTTTTATAACATTATGTTTTACATTTAAATCCATGTTTCATTTTGAGTTTATTTTGTATAAGGTATGAGATTCAGGTCAAGGTTCACTTTATTTTGTTTTTTGTTTTGCCTATAGATGCCCAATTGCTCCATAATCATCTCTTGAACAGGCTACCTTTCCTCCATTGAATTGCTTTTCACCTTTATAAAAAAAATCAGTTAGGAATAGTGGGTAGGTCTACTTGAGGGTTCTATTCTCTTCCATTGACCTATAGGTCTATACTTTAACTAGTATCATCCAGTCTTGATTACTGTAGCTAGATAATATGTCATGAAATTGGGCAGACTGATTCCTGCTACTTTAAATCTTCTTTTTCAAAATTGAATATTCTTCACATACCATATGTGTTTAACATGAATACGTCTTGATATGTTAATCTTTGCCTATTTTTCCAACCACCTTATTAGATGTATTTTTTCAATTCAGAGGAAGCCATAGTGCCTCAAGGAGATGTAGGATTATTATGACAAGAATAATAAGAGAACAATCATTGTTTTATGTTTTTATTACTTCTGAAACAGGCTTAGGAGAAGGAAGGGTAAAATGGGAGCAGAGTAAAAAATCTATACCATAATGTGGAGCTGGAAATAGAAGAGAGGAAGAATTAGTCCACTTCATGTCACCTGCCCCCCTGGGACCAGAGATGATGAGTGATTTACAAGAGGGAGGGATTATGAAAAGAGAGAATTCAGTCCGCAGAGACCCATGGTTATTTTCTTGCCCAGTGGCAAGCAGTTCTGTAGCAGCCTACTCAACACCTGGACACTTTAGTCCATATTTACAGATCATTCACCTCCATTCAAGGGAAACTTCAAAGATCCACATTAGCTGTTCATCTGTTCATTGTGGAGTATGGGCCTTACATCAACAGCTGCCTGCTTATCGCCTGTGGGCTGTCCACAAAATGGTGTACATTGATGGGGCATACAAGCTACCTTGTGTAGAAATGTTTCTTTGAACAGTGAAAAGACACCCGTAGGTACACGAATAGAATGTAGAAAATCTTAACCTTCAGGGATGTGTGACCATGGCTGCCACAGAAATTATTGTCCTAACAAGAGCCACACCTTTGGGGTTAGATGCTCTGAAGTTGTTGCATATCTGAAAAATTTTTAATAATTTTATCTTTGAATTTTTGTTTTGTTAGTCACATCTGATGGGACAATGAAACATTCCCTTAAGGCTTAGAGCCTCAGATCACATATTGTGCTGCTTCTTTCCACCTCTCTGCGGTGTGTTCTTGGAACACACACGGAAGGAAGAGCTTGTAGCCCTTCTAAACGGCTGTTGACAAGGCTGTCTCAGTTCAGTCTTTTTTTAAATTTATTTTATTTTTTTTATTTTTGGCTGTGTCGGGTCTTTAGTTGTGGCATGCGGGATCATTCGTTGCGGCGTGCAGGATTCTCTCTAATTGTGGCGTGTGGGTTTTCTCTCTACAGTTGTGGTGGGCGAGATCCAGAGTGCGTGGGCTCTGTAGTTTGCTGCACGTGGGGCTCTCTAGTTGAGGAACGCGGGTTTAGTTTCCCAGTGGCATGTGGGATCTTAGTTCCCTGAACAGGAATCGAACCTGCATCCCCTGCATTGCAGGACAGATTCTTTACCACTGGACAACCAGGGAAGCCCCATTAGTTCAGTCTTTCTTTTTTTTTTTCCTATTTTTTTTTTTAGCATCTTTATTGGAGTATAATGGCTTTACATTGTTGTGTTAGTTGTTGCTGTATAACAAAATGAATCAGCTATACGTATACATATAACACCATATCTCCTCCCTCTTGCATCTCCCTCCCTCCCACCCTCCCTATCCCACCCCTCTAGGTGGTCACAAAGCACCGAGCTGATCTCCCTGTGCTATGCGGCTGCTTCCCACTAGCTTTCTATTTTACGTTTGGCAACGTATATATGTCCACGCCACTCTCTCACTTCGTCTCAGCTTACCCTTCCCCCTCCCCATGTCCACAAGTCCATTCTCTACATCTATGTAATTATTCCTCTCCTGCCCATAGGTTCTTCAGAAAGTTGTTTTTTTTTTTTTTTTTTAATTCCATATATATGTGTTAGCATACTGTATTTGTTTTTCTCTTTATGGCTTACTTCATTCTGTATGACAGTCTCTAGGTCCATCCACCTCACTATAAATAATTCAGTTTCATTTCTTTTTATGGCTGAGTAATATTCCATTGTATATATGTGTCACATCTTCTTTATCCATTCGTCTGTCGATGGACACTTAGGTTGTTTCCATGTCCTGGCTATTGTAAATAGTACCGCAATGAACACAGTGGTACATGTGTCTTTTTGAATTATGGTTTTCTCAGGGTATATGCCCAGTAGTGGGATTGCTGGGTCATATGAAGTTCTATTTTTAGTTTTTTAAGGAACGTCCATACTGTTCTCCATAGTGGCTGTATCAATTTACATTCCCACCAAGAGTACAAGATGGTTCCCTTTTCTCCACACCCTCTCCAGCATTTATTGTTTGTAGATATTTTGATGATAGCCATTCTGACAGGTGTGAGGTGATACCTCATTGTAGTTTTGATTTGCATTTCTCTAATGATTAGTGATATTGAGCATCCTTTCATGTGTTTGTTGGCAATCTGTATAACTTCTTTGGAGAAATGTCTACTTAGGTTGTCTGCCCATTTTTGGATCGGGTTGTTTGTTTTTTTGATATTGAGCTGCATGAGCTGCTTGAAAATTTTGGAGATTAATCCTTTGTTAGTTGCTTCGTTTGCAAATACTTTCTCCAATTCTGAGGGTTGTCTTTTCGTCTTGTTGACGGTTTCCTATGCTATGCAAAAGCTTTAAAGTGTCATTAGGTCCCATTTGTTTATTTTTGTTTTTATTTCCATTTCTCTAGGAGCTGGGTCAAAAAGGATCTTGCTGTGATTTATGTCATAGAGTGTTCTGCCTGTGTTTTCCTCTAAGAGTTTTATAGTGTCTGGCCATACATTTAGGTCTTTAATCCATTTTGAGTTTATTTTTGTGTATGGTGTTAGGGAGTGTTCGAATTTCATTCTTTTATATGTAGCTGTCCAGTTTTCCCAGCGCCACTTATTGAAGAGGCTGTCTTTTCTCTATTGTATATTCTTGCCTCCTTTATCAAAATCCATGACCATATGTGCATGGGTTTATCTCTGGGCTTTCTATCCTGTTCCATTGATCTATATTTCTGTTTTTGTGCCAGTACCATACTGTCTTGATTACTGTAGCTTTGTAGTATAGTCTGAAGTCAGGGAGCCTGATTCCTCCAGCTCCATTTTTCTTTCTCAAGATTGCTTTGGCTATTCAAGGTCTTTTGTGTATCAATATAAATTGTGAAATTTTTTGTTCTACTTCTGTGAAAAATGCCAGTGGTAGTTTGATAGGGAATGCATTGATTCTGTAAATTGCTTTGGGTAGTATAGTCGTTTTCAAAATGTTGATTCTTCCAAGAACATGGTATATCTCTCTGTCTGTTTGTATCATCTTTAATTTCTTTCATCAGTGTCATAGTTTTCTGCATACAGGTCTTTTGGTTCCTAAGGCAGATTTATTCCTAGGTATTTTATTCTTTTTGTTGCAATGGTAAATGGGACTGTTTCCTTCATTTCTCTTTCAGATACATCATCATTAGTGTTTAGGAATGCAAGAGATTTCTGTGCATTACTTTTGTATCCCACTACTTTACCAAATTCATTGATTAGCGCTAGTAGTTTCCTGGTAGCATCTTTAGTATTCTCTATGTATAGTATCATGTCATCTGCAAACAGTGACAGTTTTACTTTTTCTTTTCCAATTTGGATTCCTTTTTTTTTTTTTTTGTCTCTGATTGCTGTGGTTAAAACTTCCAAAACTATGTTGAATAATTGTGGTAAGAGTAGGCAACCTTATCTTGTTCCTGAGCTTAGGAGAAATGGTTTCAGGTTTTCACCATTGAGCATGATGTTGGCTGTGGGTTTGTCATATATGGCCTTTAGTTTGTTGAGCTAAGTTATGTATAATTTCTGGAGAGTTTTTATCATAATTGGGTGATGAATTTTGTTGAAAGCTTTTTCTGCATCTATTGAGCTTATCAAATGGATTTCATACTTCAATTTCTCAATATGGTGTATCACATTGATTGAGTTGCATATATTGAAGAATTCTTGCATTCCTGGGATAAACCCTACTTCATCATGGTGTATGATCCTTTTAATGTGCTGTTGGATTTTGTTTGCTAGTATTTTGTTGAGGATTTTTGCATCTATGTTCATCAGTGATATTGGCCTCTAGTTTTTTTCTTTGTGACATCTTTGTCTGGTTTTGGTATCAGGGTGATGGTGACCTCGTAGAATGAGTTTGGGAGTGTTCTTCTGCTGTATTTTGGAAGAGTTTGAGAAGGACAGGTGTTAGCTCTTCTCTAAATGTTTGGTAGAATTTGCTATGAAGCCATCTGGACCTGGGCTTTTGTTTGCTGGAAGATTTTTAATCACAGTTTCAATTTCAGTGCTTGTGATTGGTCTCTTTATATTTTCTATTTCTTCCTGGTTCAGTCTCGGACAATTGTGCTTTCCTAAGAGTTTCTCTATTTCTTCCAGGTTGTCCATTTTATTGACATATAGTTGTTTGCAGTAATCTCTCATGATCCTTTGTATTTCTGCAGTGTCAGTTGTTACTTCTCCTTTTTCATTTGTAATTCTGTTGACTTGAGTCTTCTCCCTTTTCTTCTTGATGAGTCTGGCTAATGGTTAATCAATTTTGTTTATCTTCTCAAAGAACCAGCCTTTAGTTTTATTGATCTTTGCTATTGTTTTCTTCATTTCTTTTTCATTTATTTCTGATCTGATTTTTATGATTCCTTTCCATCTGCTAACTTTGGGATTTTTTGTTCTTCTTTCTCTAATTGTGTTAAGTGTAAGGTTAGGTTGTTTATTTGAGATGTTTCTTGTTTCCTGAGGTAAGATTGTATTGCTATAAACTTCCCTCTTAGAATTAATTTTGCTGCATCCCATAGGTTTTAGGTCATCGTGTTTTCATTGTCATTTGTTTCAAGGTTTTTTTTATTTCCTCTTTGATTTCTTCAGTGATCTCTTGGTTATTAAGTAGTGTATTGTTTAGCCTCCATGTGTTTGTATTTTTTACAGATTTTTTTCCTGTAATTGATATCTAGTCTCATAGCATTGTGGTCGGAAAAGATACTTGATACAATTTCAATTTTCTTTAATTTAGCAAGGCTTGATTTGTGACCCAAGATATGATCTATCCTGGAGAATGTTCCATGAGCACTTGAGAAGAAAGTGTATTCTGTTGTTTTTGGATGGAATATCCTATAAATATCAATTAAGTCCATCTTGTTTAATGTGTCATTTAAAGCTTGTGTTTCCTTATTGATTTTGGTTGATCTCTCCATCTGTGAAAGTGGGGTGTTAAAGTCCCCTACTATTATTGTGTTACTGTCGATTTCCCATTTTATGGCTGTTAGCATTTGCCTTATGTATTGAGGTGTTCCTATGTTGGGTGCATATATATTTACAATTGTTATATGTTCTTCATGGATTGATCCCTTGATCATTATGTAGTGTCCTTCTTTGTCTCTTATAATAGTCTTTGTTTTAAAGTCTAATTTGTCTGATATGAGAATTGTTACTCCAGCTTTCTTTTGATTTCCATCTGCATGGAATATCTTTTTCCATCCCTTCATTTTCAGTCTGTATGTGTCCTTAGGTCTGAATTGTGTCTCTTGTAGACAACATATATACGGATCTTGTTTTTGTATCCATTCAGCCAGTCTATGTCTTTTGGTTGGAGTATTTAGTCCCTTTACATTTAAGGTAGTTATTGATATGTGTGTTCCTATTACCATTTTCTTAATTGTTTTGAGTTGTTATTGTAGGTCTTTTCCTTCTGTTGTGTTTCCTGCCTAGAGAAGTTCCTTTAGCATTTGTTGTAAAGCTGGTTTGGTGATGCTGAATTCTCCTAGCTTTTGCTAGTCTGTAAAGGTTTTGCTTTCTCCATCGAAACTGAATGAGATCCTTGCTGGGTAGAGTAATCTTGGTTGTAGGTTTTCCCTTTCATCACTTTAAATATGTCCTGCAACTCCCTTCTGGCTTGCAGAGTTCCTGCTGAAAGCTCAGCTGTCAAACTTATCGGGATTCCCTTGTATGTTATTTGTTGTTTTTCCCTTGCTGCTTTTAATATTTTTTCTTTGTATTTAATTTTTGATAGTTTGATTAATATGTATCTTGGCATGTTTCTCCTTGGATTTGTCCTGTATGGGACTCTCTGCACTTCCTGGACTTGATTATTTCTTTTCCCATATTAGGGAAGTTTTCAACTATAATCTCTTCAAATATTTTCTCAGTTACTTTCTTTTCTCTTCTTCTTCTGGAACCCTTATAATTCAAATGTTGGTGCATTTAATGTTGTCCCAGAGGTCTCTGAGACTGTCCTCAATTCTTTTCATTCTTTTTTCTTTATTCTGCTCTGCTGTCATTTCCACTATTTTATCTTCCAGGTCACTTATCCCTTCTTTTGCCTCAGTAATTCTGTTATTGATTCCTTCTAGAGAATTTTTAAGTTCATTTATTGTGTTGTTCATCATTGTTTGTTTGCTCTTTAGTTCTTCTAGGTTCTTGTTAAACGTTTCTTATATTTTCTCCATTCTGTTTCCAAGATTTTGTATCATCCTTAGTATCATTACTCTGAATTCTTTTTCAGGTAGACTGCCTATTTCTTCTTCATTTGTTTAGTCTTGTGGGTTTTTACCTTCCTCCTTCATCTGCTGCATATTTCTCTGTCTTCTCATTTTGCCTAACTTACTGCATGTGGGGTGTCTTTCTCGCAGGCTGCAGGTTCATAGTTCCAGTTGTTTTGGTGTCTGCCCCCAGTGGGTAAGGTTGGTTCAGTGGGTTGTGTAGGCTTCCTCTTGGAGGGGACTTGTACCTGTGTTCTGGTGGATGAGGCTGGATCTTGTCTTTCTAGTGGGCAGGACCGTGTCCGGTGGTGTGTTTTGGGGTGTCTGTGAACTTAGTATTTTTTAGACAGCCTCTTCACTAATGGGTGGTGTTGTGTTCCTGTCTTGCTAGTTGTTTGGAATGGGGTGTCCAGCACTGGAGCTTGCTGGTCTTTGAGTGGAGCTGGGTCTTAGTGTTGAGACAGAGATCTTTGGGAGAGGTCTTGCCAATTGATATTACATGGGGCCAGGATTTCTCTGGTGGTCCAATGCCCTGAACTCGGCTCTCCCACCTCAGAGTCTCAGGCCTGACACCTGGCCAGAGCATCAAGACCCTGTCAGCCCCATGGTCAGGTACGTGAGGAGTTTCTTGCCTTTTGGGAGGTCTGAGTTCTTCTGCTAGCATTTAATAGATGTTCTGTAGGATTTGTTCCACATGTAGATGTATTTGTGGGGAGGAAGGTGATCTCCACGTCTTACTCCTCCGCCATCTTTAAGGTCCTCCCATCTACAGCAGTCTTTTACTATATTTCCTTAAAGGTATTACCTCCTCCATAGATTCTATGAATGAAGGATATGCAGGAGAAAAACAAGTCTGGGACTATTTCCCTGTGAGAAAGGGATCTATCCAAGATCCTTGAACTTCAAAAGAGTATTTTTAAGTATGCCACTGAGGTCTCATGATACTAGTGGCAGCACTGCTTAGACATTATCCAATAGTTACAAACACATTCATAAATCAAACAACTGTTTGGGGAAGTTTTCTACAAAGAAGTCACTTTACTTCATGGAGTTTATACAAGTAGGACACTATCTTAAGCAGTTGTCAATAGAAGAGTGAGAAACAGAAATAGTCATATTTTATTTGCCACTCAAATTAGTTTTTCTTCAACAATGATTTATTAAGGACCTAAAATAGACCAGGTCATAGGTTTTGAGGATAGAGCAGCAAACATGAATAAAAATTCTCGTCTACCACACACCCCATGGAGCTTATATTGAAGTGGGTGATAAACTTATATTTATGTTATAATTCTACCTAAGATATATTCCAAAAAATAATGGCCCTTATTAGTAACTCCTCATGTATAATCTGCATACAATTTGCATTAACATCATCCATAATACTCATTAAAATGACATATTTCCAACACACACCTTGGAGCTACTGATTTCCAATATCTGAGAGTGGGCCTGGAAATATGCATTTGCAAGCCCCCATGGAATTCTGAATCACAATATCTGAGATCCTCTGGCCTAGGTAAAATGGTGAAGAGACAGGTCTAGATAATGATGCAGAAAAACAGGTGTGGCTGATGATGAAATGAACAAAGTGTGAATATAATTTTTCATTTTAATTTACTTTTAAACTATAGTTAATGATACTCTTTCTACATATAAGTAATTATGAGTGACCAAAACTATATCAAATCAGAGCAAAATTTACTTTGAGTTTGCAACATTTTTAATATCTGGAAAATTTCTCAAAGTAAGTAAAATGTCCCAGGAGAAAATATTTTCCACAGGAAAAATAATGTGGTACTTAGTATTTCCAACAATATTAAGAAATGTGTTTAGAAATAGTTTATGGACATCCACATAGAATTAAGTAACACATTGGATTAATTAATATAAACAGAAAAATGTTCTTAAATTATTGCCTTAACTAACTCTATGTGCTTAAATAAAATAGAAAAAATTAGCAAAATTCAACTTAATACCAAATTGGATAAAGTATGTGGGGGGAGCAAAATTTGGATTGAATTGATATAATTTAATTTATAGAATGCAATTTAATTGGTAATTCATCATAAACTTCAGAGATTTAGAATGAGAAAGCCATCAGATCAACTAAAATAGATTTAATCCCTTTTCTTTAAAAAATAGAGATAACACATGAGTAACGTCATTTATAATATAAACACTATAATAATTTTCTGTGGTTTAAATTAATTACAGCTGCAAAGCAGAAAACAAACATATTAGCACACCACTTTTGAGGCTTTAACAGAAAACCAATTATTTTGTGTTTCAGGAACATAAATTTACCCAGATGAAAGGACATTGGACTCCTATGCTATACACAAGCTGAAAGCAATCAGGAAGTCAACTGAACTATGTGATCAATTTCAAGGTCACTGTTTCCAAATGAATGTTAACCCTTAATCAAGGAGAAACATGTGATGCACACAAACTACAATGTACAATGTACTCTATCCATAGAGTACAATGTACTCTATCCATGAAAATGAGCAACACTCCTTCTTCCCAGGACCTAAGAATAATCCGGGTGGGTCTAACAAAAATCAGGCAACTGGTTTTGTGAGGAACTGCCTATTCTATTAATTCCTTCTGAGTTACTTTTCATGGGAATCTGCATTTATTGGGAGGATTCTAAGGGTGTCAAATGCAGACATACATGTATGTTTTGAAATTTATTGATGGAGATACTAATAACAGGATCGGACAGAGTGGGCAGTGACAGAAACTCTTTTGTGAAAAGCTAATCTCAATTTAATGACCCACTGAAAACTCATTTGCATGACTCTAAGGAAAGCATTTCCTTTTCCCATGTTTTATCATCTCAGTGTCATATCAGTGGTTTTGACTTCCTTTCCACAACATATCAAATCCCCTTGATGTCAAATTTAAGACTCACTCCCTTCTTCTAGATAAGATTATGTTCTATATCACTATCAAATACCATTCTTCCTCCCGTCGTTCATTCAGAGTACCAGTCAAGTCCAGCTCAAGTTTGTTCTTTGTAAACTTTTCAAAATTTTTCTCTCATATGTCAGGTGAAGATGTATTAACTACACATGTCATTAGGTCAGTATTTTACACATTGTAAGCAACTAACAGTTGTAATCTTTTTTCAAACTCTAAAATCACATTAAAGTGGGTAAAAAAAACTACTAATCATTAGCAAATATATATAGAAAATATATATGTAGATATAAATATATACGTTTAAATTTCATTTTGAACTCTCAAACTTAGGAAAAGTTGCATAAATAGTAAAATTGATCATCGTGTACTGAATATATTTAAACATATATGTATATTACATTTATACCCAAACACTGATATTATGCATGCATTATCATAAGAATGACAATAGATTTAGAAGCTAATATATTGCTGTAAATGGTTGTTTCTTCTAGATTCCTGAATAGACTGTTTAAGAAATTTACTTTAAATAAAAGTTTCTTTTTTTTTTCCTATCTGTTTGGTAGTAGCTTTCCCTACAAAAAGTCATATATCATACGTTGTCTTAAACTTAATATGAAGGAAGTTCCACCTGCCTATGATCAATAAGATTCTGGCAAATGACATTATGCTTTAACTATGTAAATACAATTCATGTACTAAAGACATATTCATGTGCTTTCTCTATTCTCCCTACATAAAATCCATATACATTACAAGTACGTGTATATACAGCTCAGTGCTTACCACTAGTAAATAACTATTCACTAATTGTTTCTGCCAATTTTAAGGCCACTACAAATAAATATTTGAATTAAAATAAAAATAAATGACATGTTATCATATATTTTAGAATGTATTTGTGAAATCACTCATGGTCTACAAATTAGCAAGACTTAAGATGCTCAAGATTGATATAACATTCACAGAAATTTTAAAAGCAAATACCATATATATCAATGATAAGACAATTTGTGTCAATATTGCATTACCATTTGTAAAGACAAAAAAGGAAGTTTGATCTTTTCACAAAGAACCAACAAATTTTCATGTTAAAAAAGTACATTCGGAGAGAGGAGAAGATGGTGGAAGAGTAAGACGCGGAGATCACCTTCCTCCCCATAGATACATCAGAAATACATCTACACGTGGAACTGCTCCTATAGAACACCAACTGAATGCTGGCAGAAGACGTCAGACTTCCCAAAAGGCAAGAAACTCCCCCATGTACCTGGGTAGGGCAAAAGAAACAAGAAATAACAGAGACAAAAGAATAGGGACAGGACCTGCACCAGTGGGAGGGAGCTGTGAAGGAGGAAAGGTTTCCACACACTAGGCAGCCCCTTCACGGGCAGAGACTGCGGGTGGCAGAGGGGGGAAGCTTCAGAGCCACGGAGGAGAGCGCAGCCACAGGGGTGCGGAGGGCAAAGCGGAGAGACTCCCGCACAGAGGATCGGCGCCGAGCAGCACTCACCAGCCCGAGAGGCTTGTCTGCTCAGCCGCCGGGGCGGGCGGGGCTGGGAGTTGAGGCTCGGGCTTCGGTCGGATCGCAGGGAGAGGCCTGGGGTTGGCGGTGTGAACACAGCCTGAAGGGGTTAGCGCACCACAGCTAGCCGGGAGGGAGTCCGGAGAAAAGTCTGGAGCTGCCAAACAGGCAAGAGACTTTTTCTTGCCTCTCTGTTTCCTGGTGCATGAGGAGAGGGGATTCAGAGCGCTGCTTAAACGAGCTCCAGAGACGGGCGCGAGCCGCGGCGATCAGCGCGGACCCCAGAGACGGGCATGAGACGCTAAGGCTGCTGCTGCCGTCACCAAAAAGCCTGTGTGCGAGCACAGGTCACTATACACAACGCCCCTCCCGGGAGCCGGTGCAGCCCGCCACGGCCAGGCTCCCGTGATCCGGGGACAACTTCCCCGGGAGAACGCACGGCGTGCCTCAGGCTGCTGCAACGTCACGCTGGCTTCTGCCGCCGCAGGCTCGCCCCGCATCCGTACCGCTCCCTCCCCCCGGCCTGACTGAGCCAGAGCCCCCGAAGCAGCTGCTCCTTTAACCCCGTCCTGTGTGAGCGAAGAACAGACACCCTTAGGCGACCTACACACAGAGGCGGGTCCAAATCCAAAGCTGAACCCCGGGAGCTGTACGAACAAAGAAGAGAAAGGGAAATCTCTCCCAGCAGCCTCAGAAGCAGCGGATTAAAGCTCCACAAACACCTTGATGCACCTGCATCTGTGGAATACCTGAATAGACAACGAATCATCCCAAATTCAGGAGGTGGACTTTGGGAGCAGGATATGTTATTTTTTCCCCTTTTCCTCTTTTTGTGAGTGTATATGTGTATGCTTCTGTGTGAGATTGTCTGTATAGCTTTGCTTTCACCATTTGTCCTAGGGCTCTGTCCGTCCCTTTTTTTTTTACTTTAAAAATTTTTTTCTCTTTTTTTCTTAATAACTATTTTTAATTTTTTTATTTTAATAACTTTATTTTATTTTATCTTCCTTTATTTTATTTTCTCATCTTTCTTTTTTTTCTCTTTCTATTTTTTCTCCCTTTTATTCTGAGCCGTGTGGATGAAAGGCTCTTGGTGCTCCAGCCAGGCATCAGGGCTGTGCCTCTGAGGTGGGAGAGCCAACTTCAGGACACTGGTCCACAAGAGACCTCCCAGCTCCACGTAATACCAAACGACAAAAATCTCCCAGAGATCTCTATCTCAACACCAAGACCCAGCTTCACTCAACGACCAGCAAGGTATAGTGCTGGACACCCTATGCCAAACAACTAGCAAGACAGGAACACAGCCCCATCCATTAGCAGAGAGGCTGCCTAAAATCATAATAAGGCCACAGACACCCCAAAACACACCACCAGATGTGGACCTGCCCACCAGAAAGACAAGATCCAGCCTCATCCACCAGAACACAGGCACTAGTCCCCTCCACCAGGAAGCCTACACAACCCACTGAACCAACCTTAGCCACTGGGGACAGATACCAAAAACAACAGGAACTACAAACCTGCAGCCTGCAAAAAGGAGACCCCAAACACAGTAAGATAAGCAAAATGAGAAGACAGAAAAACACACAGCAGATGAAGGAGCAAGGTAAAAACACACCAGAGCTAACAAATGAAGAGGAAATAGGCAGTCTACCTGAAAAAGAATTCAGAATAATGATAGTAAAGATGATCCAAAATCTTGGAAATAGTATAGACAAAATGCAAGAAACATTTAACAAGGACCTAGAAGAACTAAAGAGGAACCAAGCAACGATGAAAAACACAATAAATGAAATTAAAAATACTCTAGATGGGAGCAATAGCAGAATAACTGAGGCAGAAGAACAGATAAGTGACCTGGAAGATAAAATGGTGGAAATAACTACTGCAGAGCAGAATAAAGAAAAAAGAATGAAAAGAACTGAGGACAGTCTCAGAGACCTCTGGGACAACATTAAATGCACCAACATTCGAATTATAGGGGTCCCAGAAGAAGAAGAGAAAAAGAAAGGGACTGAGAAAATATTTGAAGAGATTATAGTCGAAAACTTCCCTAATATGGGAAAGGAAATAGTTAATCAAGTCCTGGAAGCACAGAGAGTCCCATACAGGATAAATCCAAGGAGAAACACGCCAAGACACATATTAATCAAACTATCAAAAACTAAATATAAAGAAAACATATTAAAAGCAGCAAGGGAAAAACAACAAATAACACACAAGGGAATCCCCGTAAGGTTAACAGCTGATCTTTCAGCAGAAACTCTGCAAGTCAGAAGGGAGTGGCAGGACATATTTAAAGTGATGAAGGAGAAAAACCTACAACCAAGATTACTCTACCCAGCAAGGATCTCATTCAGATTTGATGGAGAAATTAAAACCTATACAGACAAGCAAAAGCTGAGAGAGTGCAGCACCACCAAACCAGCTTTACAACAAATGCTAAAGGAACTTCTCTAGGCAAGAAACACAAGAGAAGGAAAACACCTACAATAACAAACCCAAAACATTTAAGAAAATGGGAATGGGAACATACATATCGATAATTACCTTAAATGTAAATGGATTAAATGCTCCCACCAAAAGACACAGACTGGCTGAATGGATACAAAAACAAGACCCATATATATGCTGTCTACAAGAGACCCACTTCAGATCTAGGGACACATACAGACTGAAAGTGAGGGGATGGAAAAAGATATTCCATGCAAATGGAAATCAAAAGAAAGCTGGAGTAGCAATTCTCATATCAGACAAAATAGACTTTAAAATAAAGACCAGTACAAGAGACAAAGAAGGACACTATATAATGATCAAGGGATCGATTCAAGAAGAAGATATAACAATTGTAAATACTTATGCACCCAACATAGGAGCACCTCAATACATAAGGCAAATACTACCAGCCATAAAAGGGGAAATCGACAGTAACACAATCATAGTAGGGGACTTTAACACCCCACTTTCACCAATGGACAGATCATCCAAAATGAAAATAAATAAGGAAACACAAGCTTAAAATGATACATTAAACAAGATGGACTTAATTGATATTTATAGGACATTCCACCCAAAAACAACAGAATACACATTTTTCTCAAGTGCTCATGGAACATTCTCCAGGATAGATCATATCTTGGGTCACAAATCAAGCCTTGGTAAATTTAAGAAAATTGACATCGTGTCAAGTATTTTTTCCGACCACAATGCTATGAGACTAGATATCAATTACAGGAAAAGATCTGTAAAAAATACAAACACATGGAGGCTACACAATACAGTACTTAATAACGAAATGATCACTGAAGAAATCAAAGGGGAAATCAAAAAATACCTAGAAACAAATGACAATGGAGACACGACGACCCAAAACCTATGGGATGCAGCAAAAGCAGTTCTAAGATGGAAGTTTATAGCAATACAAGCCTACCTCAAGAAACAGGAAACATCTCGAATAAACAACCTAACCTTGCACCTAAGCACTTAGAGAAAGAAGAACAAAAAAAACCCAAAGTTAGCAGAAGGAAAAAAATCATAAAGATCAGATCAGAAATAAATGAAAAAGAAATGAAGGAAACAATAGCGAAGATCAACAAAACTAAAAGGTGGTTCTTTGAGAAGATAAAAAAAATTGATAAACCATTAGCCAAACTCATCAAGAAAAAAAAGGAGAAGACTCAAATAATTCTTAGAAATGCACAACCTGCCGAGACTGAACCAGGAAGAAATAGAAAATATGAACAGACCAATCACAGCACTGAAATTGAAACTGTGATTAAAAATCTTCCAACAAACAAAAGCCCAGGACCAGATGGCTTCACACGTGAGTTCTATCAAACATTTAGAGAAGAGCTAACACCTATCCTTCTCAAACTCTTCCAAAATATTGCAGAGGAAGGAACACTCCCAAACTCATTCTACGAGGCCACCATCACCCTGATACAAAAACCAGACAAAGATGTCACAAAGAAAGAAAATTACAGGCCAATATCACTGATGAACATAAATGTAAAAATCCTCAACAAAATACTAGCAAACAGAATCCAACAGCACATTAAAAGGATCATACACCATGATCAAGTGGGGTTTATTCCAGGAATGCAAGGATTCTTCAATATACGCAAATCAATCATTTGATAACCCATATTAACAAATTGAAGGAGAAAAACCATATGATTATCTCAATAGATGCAGAGAAAGCTTTTGACAAAATTCAACACCCATTTATGATAAAAGCCCTGCAGAAAGTAGACATAGAGGGAACTTTCTTCAACATAATAAAGGCTATATATGACAAACCCACAGTCAACATCGTCCTCAGTGGTGAAAAACTGAAACCATTTCCACTAAGATCAGGAACAAGACAAGGTTGTCCACTCTCACCACTATTATTCAACATAGTTTTGGAAGTGTTAGCCACAGCAATCAGAGAAGAAAAAGAAATAAAAGGAATCCAAATCGGAAAAGAAGAAGTAAAGCTGTCACTGTTTGCAGATGACATGATACTATACATAGAGAATCCTAAAGATGCTACCAGAAAACTACTAGAGCTAATCAATGAATTTGGTAAAGTAGCAGGATACAAAATTAATGCACAGAAATCTCTTGCATTCCTATACGCTAATGATGAAAAATCTGAAAGTGAAACTAAGAAAACACTCCCCTTTACCATTGCAACAAAAAGAATAAAATATCTAGGAATAAACCTACCTAAGGAGACAAAAGACCTGTATGCAGAAAATTATAGGACACTGATGAAAGAAATTAAAGATGATACAAATAGATGGAGAGATATACCATGTTCTTGGATTGGAAGAATCAACATTGTGAAAATTACTCTACTACCCAAAGCAATCTACAGATTCAATGCAATCCCTATCAAACTACCACTGGCATTTTTCACAGAACTAGAACAAAACATTTCACAATTTGTATGGAAACACAAAAGACCCCGAATAGCCAAAGCAATCTTGAGAACGAAAAATGGAGCTGGAGGAATCAGGCTCCCTGACTTCAGACTATACTACAAAGCTACAGTAATCAAGAGAGTATGGTACTGGCACAAAAACAGAAACATAGATCAATGGAACAGGATAGAAAACCCAGAGATAAACCCATGCTCATATGGTCACCTTATCTTTGATAAAGGAGGCAAGAATATACAGTGGGGAAAAGACAGCCTCTTCAATAAGTGGTGCTGGGAAAACTGGACAGCTACATGTAAAAGACTGAAATTAGAACACTCCCTAACACCATACACAAAAATAAACTCAAAATGGATTAAATACCTAAATGTAAGGCCAGACACTATCAAACTCTTAGAGGAAAACATAGGCAGAACACTGTATGACATAAATCACAGCAAGATCCTTTTTGACCCAGGTCCTAGAGAAATGGAAATAAAAACAAAAATAAACAAATGGGACCTAATTAAACTTAAAAGCTTTTGCACAGCAAAGGAAACCATAAACAAGACCAAAAGACAACCCTCAGAATGGGAGAAAATATTTGCAAATGAAGCAACTGACAAAGGATTAATCTCCAAGATTTACAAGCAGCTCATGCAGCTCAATAACAAAAAAACAAACGACCCAATCCAAAAATGGGCAGAAGACCTAAATAGACATTTCTCCAAAGTAGATATACAGATTGCTAACAAACACATGAAAGAATGCTCAACATCATTAATCATTAGAGAAATGCAAATCAAAACTACAATGAGATATCATCTCACACTGGTCAGAATGGCCATCAAAAAATCTAGAAACAATAAATGCTGGAGAGGGTGTGGAGAAAAGGGAACCCTCTTGCACTGTTAGTGGGAATGTAAATTGATACAGCCACTATGGAGAACAGTATGGAGGTTCCTTAAAAAACTAAAAATAGAACTACCATACGACCCAGCAATCCCACTCCTGGACATATACCCTGAGAAAACCATAGTTCAAAAAGAGTCATGTACCAAAATGTTCATTGCAGCTCTATTTACAATAGCCAGGACATGGAAGCAACATAAATGTCCATCATCGGATGAATGGATAAAAAAGATGTGGCACATATATACAATGGACTATTACTCAGCCATAAAATGAAACGAAATGGAGTTATTTGTAGTGAGGTGGATGGAGTTAAGAGTCCGTCATACAGAGTGAAGTAAGTCAGAAAGAGAAAAACAAATACAGTATGCTAACACATATATATGGACTCTAAGGGGAAAAAAAAAAAGATCATGAAGAACCTAGTGGCAAGACGGGAATAAAGACACAGACCTACTAGAGAATGGACTTGAGGATATGGGGAGGGGGAAGGGTATGATGTGACATAGTGAGAGAGTGCATGGACATATATACACTACCAAACGTAAAATAGATAGCTAGTGGGAAGTAGCCGCATAGCACTGGGAGATCAGCTCGGTGGTTTGTGAACATCTAGAGGGGTGGGATAGGGAGGGTTGGAGGGAGGGAGACGCAAGAGGGAAGAGATATGGGAACATATGTATATGTATAACGGATTCACTTTGTTATAAAGTAGAAACTAACACACCATTGTAAAGCAATTATACTCCAATAAAGATGTTAAAAAAAAAAAAAAGTACATTCTATGCTTAATACTGAAAGATTATGTCTTATGCTTTGAAGTTAGCACCACCACTTTATAATGTAGCTTCCATTTATAGAAAAGCTATTTAATCCCAGACCTAAAGCAAAACCATTTCAATCAAAATTTAGTTAATTTAAAAAGAAATTAAGCATATGTGAAAATATCTGACAACCACACAGCAAATCTAAGCATAGCCTCTCCAGGCACAAAAGCCTGGCCACCAACCAGCCAAACTGAAGTCCCTTGATGAAGGCCATTGGTAGTTTGCCTATTAAAGCATCAACTTCTGCCTGAGATGCAGCTCTAAAGGTTGCATTTTATTCTCTATAGAACCTGGTATAATACCACAACAACAACAAGTTGTCAGACAGTAGCTTCCCAGACATCTAGGGCCGAGAAACGTGACTGTGAATCTATAGCTGGGATAAGAATCTGAAGGGCACCCAACTGAGCACTGGAATGCCATTTGGTGACTTTTTTTTATTTCAGGAATACCATCCCTAGATTTCAACCAGTATGAGGAAAGACCTGGTGTCTCAGAAACTCCAGTTCTGACACTATTTTACCAATTTTATCTGTAACAAGTGAAATAATTTCTTGGAGATTCCGGAGTCTTTTTTCTGTTATTACGAATGTCACTCACCACTAGACTGGTTATGTACTACACAGCTTTAGGAGGTGCCATTCAAGGAGTAGCCTACATGAATCGTGTCCCAAGAATTGTACAGTGTACAACTTACACACCTGTACATTATGGCTCTGGTAACCCTCACTATTCTCTTAGAAGCATGATTGTTCTTGAAATTAATGGGCTGCCCCTGGGAATATTTCACATGCAAGGATATTAGAGTGTTCTCTTTTCTTTATTTTTTAACTGACAATAAACAATTACTTTATAATGACTAAGTATTACTTGCTGGCTATAATAATTCAGGAAATACAAAGTATCACCAGTAAAAGTTTAGTCCTTCTTTCTTGCACTTCGAGTTCACGTTCCTGAGGTAATAATTCTAGCCATTTGATATGCATCACCTTAGATCTTGTAATTTGTTAGTACACGTTTATTATATAGTTTGACCAAAATCAGGCCACATTGCACATTCTAATTTTGCATTTGTTCCATCCCTTTTTTAAAAAATAAAGTATATCCTGGTCTTTTTCCCAAGTCATTATAGTATATTGATCTGCTTTATTTTTTAAATTACTACCGTCTGTTAATATCACAGATTGAGAGGAGGTAGGGAAAGAAAGAACTTGGAACCAGGGAGTGGAAGTGTAAATTTGTACAGCCACACGGAATAGTCATTCAGCAATGTTTGCTGAAGATGAAAAGGTCTAGAATTCTGATCGTGTGGGTGTGCCACGGAGAAATTTCCATATATTCTCACCAGAACACATCTTCAAAATAAGATCCATCATATAAGGTAATAAGCTACAGTAGTTAAAATGAATAAACCATATTCATGCTTGTATTTATTACTAAGAGGTAGAAGGATAGAAAGCAGTGTTGATTGAAAATGCAAACTGCATAATTAATTTTATAAAATTAAACACGTGTGTAAGAAAGAATGCAGCACTATTGATTGTCAATGGATGCACATATGCCCCCACCCACACACGCAGCAAAAATGTAAAAACATCACATGCCAAGTAGCTAAGTGATTCCAAAATTTAAATTGGCAAATGAATTGAATGTCAACATACCAAAAAGAAAGCAAAGAAAAAAGTTTTAAGTAGATATATATTAAATCCAACAGCAGAATGAATATTTACAAAGCCACTCTTCAATTTATATTGATGAAATAATCAGGTTCAGAAATTGAAGCTAAGTGTTTTCTTGTTTAATTTTTATAAGCAAGAAAGGACAGTCTGCTTTCAGTGAAGGAAGAAAATAAGTGTTCTTACTCTATTGTCAAATATAATATACTTAAAGAAAGGTAAATGAAACCTATAGCAATTATAGAACAATTTATAACATCAAGAAATCAGTCTCTCATCCACGCTTATGCTGTTTCTTCTCTGTACATAAATAAAGTAATACAACACAAGGTCTTTTTGCAAAAAATAACATCAGAAGAGAAAAATAAAATTCTTAAATGACTATTATCTAAACAGTAAATGAAATACACCTGAAGCACTTTTGAAAGCCATTTTAAATTTGTTTACTTTCCTACTTCTTATTTTTGTTTGCTTTTAAAATATGGGACATTGAAACATGTGTAGTATTATTAAACATGTGTAATACCACTAAACATGTATAACTGGGGTTTAGATAATTGCACATTTTTTAAATAAAATTTTACCTATTTTTTCTTATTCTTTTTATTGTGTGTTGGAAAGAGCCAAAAGAGAATGTGTGTATATATATATATATATATATATATGTACACATATATATATTCATTCAGTATACATGTTATACATATTCATTCTGTACTAATCATGGTTATAAAAGTAAAAAATCCCTTCTTTCTTTTAGCAAGGCTTGAGTGTCACTCATTGGAAGGATAAAAGCAGAATGAGTTCTGAGGTAATATTTATGAGAACTTAATTTGTATGTTTCTTTTAATCTGTTATGAATACTATTGCCAGAACAAACTGCTAGATATATGCTTGTAACAGGAATTTAGGAGTGTCCTCCTGCAGAATAAGGTAAAGAAAGGAGCTCAGAAGCATTTCAACAATATAAACTGGAAGGTTTGCTAAATGCATATGCAGTTTTGCTGTTGGAATTCACATAAAACAAGTTAAAGTTGTTTGACTTTTCTTTTTCCAGTGATGCTAGTGTAACTCCAATCTACCAATCACTTATCTCCTAAGTATGCCAGTAAAGGACATATAATGGAAAGCTGTTGATAAACATCAGGAAATAAAATACCATACATAACTATCTGCTCAAGAAGTAAAGTATAAAAGCTGTCTTCCAGAATATTTGTAAACCTTACTTAAGTCAGAGCATATATAAGAGCTAAAAGTCAAAGAGTAAGTATAATTTTTCATTGGCAGTTCTAACACAGTTGTGACATATTTCAAGTCATCTTTAGCTGAATGGGATCCAGATGATACCATATAGATGATTAAGAAAAACTATGTGTGAACAGTAATGGATTAGAGAACATACATTAAAATTTGGGACCTGATAATCATCCTCCAATGAAAATAAACATCAGTGCACTCTCGGCTCTTTCTAAATTACACTTCATTGCTCAATTCAACTTGCCAATTTGGATTCATAGATAAACTTTTCCTATGAGTAAAAACTTTTAAATTAGACTTTCAATCCAGGTACATCTTGTGAATGGAAGAATAAGTTTTCCTATTAATTACAATAAAGTTAATATATGTACACACACACATTTTGGTGGTGGCTGTTTGCCAATCATGTTCTCTTTAAATAAATTCTATCCTCTTCATCATTTATGTCCCCAACTATAGATTCCATATGCCTTCACTGAAAATTATCATGTCATTATATATTGTTTAATTCTAATTTAACTGAAGGAGAGGAAAAGGAAACAGGTCTGTGAACATATGTAAGAATGGATTTTGTATGTGTGGATAGACTTTGGGACTCACAGTCATTCTCAGCATGACAGCAGAGTTTCACTCAGTCATAGAGAAATTGCCAAGAGTTCCCTTTTTCTCAACCATTTGTCACTAAAGTCTAAGACCTGCACATGAGGAATATTCAAACCTACTGGATCAGAAACTTTCAGGGAAAGACTCAGAAATACACAATTTAGTAAGACCTCCTTATGGTGGCTTGTGCTCAAGTTTGGAAATTTCCATCCTGAGCAACCTGTTTTTGTAAAAGTAGTCAGAAAATGACCAGCATATGGCAGTGTGTCCAGAAGATTCTAGATATTTATCTATTCCATACTCATCTGTGTTATACCTCAACTGCTTTGGAATACATTTCCAGACAACTTATTCTCAATGTCATTTGTTTTATCATTGAGTATTTTCCAAGTTTTCATACCTTCCATCCTCTGGTAGCTATTTTCTTGGCAGTCCCAAGTCTCCCTGTCTCTAATCTCTTCATCAGGTTAATGGTGAAGCCAGTAATTATAGATCGTTCAGAAAAGCACAACTATTACAGTGAAATTATCATTTAACTAACTTCTTTTAGATATCACTTAAAAAGGCAACTCCAAAATTCATCACATTAAGTGATAAGTTATTTGCCATTTTTGACATGAGTATTTAACATTTATATTTTGAACCAATGATATAAGGTAAGAACCTAAAAAAAGAGTAAATATTGAAAACAAGATAACATTTTTTAATTATTTGCAGACCATATAATTTTTACGAGGAACAGCCAAGATAATCAGTGAAATGTCAGCTATAACAAAATTTACAATCGTTTTCAGGTACAAAAAGGTTTAAAAATCTGTAGTCTAAATATAGACCCCAAACAAGCAATTAAAACATAAATTGGGAAAATCCCATTCATAACATCTAAAAATATTAAGACTAAATGACTGGGAATAAACTTAAGTAATAAATATTATTTAAATAAAGACTCAACATAATAAAATAACATAAAAAGATACAAAAATAATCAAAGAAAAATAGGCTGTCCTTGGATGGAACATTTTAATCTTGCAAAGGTGACAGTTCTCCTCCAAAATATTTCATGTATTTAAAGCATTACAATTGACATTCCAAAGATTTATTTTTTGAAAGTTAACAATATGACTGGGTATGAGTTTCAGTTAGAAGACATGAGAATATAACCAGAAAGATTACCACCAAGGACAGTGATGAGAATGGGCTGGCTCCATAGCACTGGCTGTCAATCTTGGCTACACATTTGAATCATTTAGGGAACTTAAAAAAAATACCAATGCCAGAGTCTATTCCCCAGGTTTTTTATTTAATTGGTTGGGGTCAGTATGCCCTGGGCACTGGGATTTTTGAAATCCTCCCAGATGATTCCAGTGGGCAGCCCAGGTTGAAAACTCTGCTCTACAACAGAGTTGTAGAGAATATATAAATGGTGGAATAAACAATCAACCATTATAATTGAATATACATATATTGATTTTGTAGATTAGAACAGTGGAGACAGAGCACTTTAAAGAATACATGGTTACAGGGTGTTAAAATGGAATTCTTCACATCTCAGAACTTTGGCAGCAGCTCACAACAGAACAAGAAGGGCCAAGGACAGAATCTTTTTAAAATGTGGTATCAAGAAAAATGGTCTCCAGATTATGCCTTGTTTGCTAAGAATATTTGACCTTGGAACAGTAATGTAAGCGGTTCAACAGCCCTGAGTCCTTGCTGTTATAGCGGCCACAGGAAGGAACCAGACATGTGGGTGAAAAAGTGATCTGGGAAGTAGATTCTGCAGCCCAAGCCGTGCTAGGTCCCAGTCACCCCAGCCATTCAATTCATTACCTTTATGGCCTCAGATATTGTGGAGCAGAGAAATGTCATCCCAGTGCCGGTCTTTCAAAAATTCCTGAACTACAGAATGTGGGAGGATTAAAAAAAAAATGTTGTTTAATGTCATTAAGTTTGGGGTAGTTTATGATGCAAGAATAGATAACTAGAGCAGAAGGCTTTAAGTTCTATCCTCATTGATTTAAGGAAGGTAGGGATTGTTAGTACATGATTTACTGCTGTGCAATAGGAGTTTATAGTGACAAAGTAAAAAGACAGTACACTTCTATAGGAGTGGATAGAGCTTCTGGCTAGGATCCATGTGTCCTATAGCTCAGTTGTGGATACAGTGGGAGGTATTTGGTTCTAAGCTGTTGTAAAATAAACCCATACAATAACGGTTCCCTCTAAGAGAAAGTTACCCATGCATGACACATGCTGGGTGCAAAATTTAAAATGTATAACCCAAGGTGAAGGGTCAACAGAGACCAGGAGGTGCCATTACCCCCATTAGATACCTGCTATTGAAATGCCTAATAGAGACTTTTCTCTGAGTAACTTAAAAAGCATTTCATGAGAGAAAGACTCGACGTTTAGATATCTACTGCATTCAGTGTAACAATGACAGATTACAATTTTGCCTGTCAAGTGAGATCTTTTCTTCCCCTTCCCCTCCTCCTCATCCCTCTTCTATTTTGAAGTAAGTTGCAGAAGCATCTGCACCACTTGGCATATTGGAAAAGTATAAAATTGAATGAGAGTAGAGATTTGTTAATACCTAAACTTTTTTCTTTAATACCTGGATTAGATTCTTTATTATTTGACCATATAAAGTGCTGTTACCAATAAACAATACAGAGTAGAAGAATTCAATAGAAAAATAGGTAAATAAAAGGAATATGCTGTTTTAGTCAGTGTGAGTTGCTATCACAGAACACAATGTGCTGGGTGGTGTAAACAATAAACATTTATTTCTCACACTTCTGGAGGCTGGATGTCTGAAATCAGCATGCCAGCATGGTCTGTCATGATTAAGGTTCTCTTTCAGGTTTACAGATGACTGTCTTTTGGTTGTATTCTTACATGGTGGAGAGCAGAGAGAGAGAGAAGGAGGAGCAAGCTCTCCCATTTCTTCTTGAAAGGGCACTAATCCGATTCATGACAGATCATCCTTGTGACCTAATTACCTCCCACAGACCTCACCTCCTAACATCATCACACTGGGAGTTAGGAATTAAACAATATGAATTTTAAGGACACAAACATTCAGTCCATAACAATCCTAGTCACCGAAAGTGAATAAATTAAGTATTGAGTTGCAATTACTTTTTGGTAGTGTATTCACAGTAAGAATCTTCAGAAAATCTGCTGTGGATGACCTGAAAGTGTGTGTGTGCCCTGAATGTTCACTGTATTTGTTTTTTAGAGGTCACTTGATTATATAAACAGACCCTAAAAAATTATGGAGACAATTGGCTCAAATATTTTTGCTTTTTGTTCTTATTTCATATTATTTGAGCTGAGACAGTTTTTAAGTCTGTTTCAAATGAATTAAAATTATGTTGCTGCAATCTATTCTTTAAAACAATTTTTATGCAATAAAAGGAAATATTTATTCTATCTTCAAGTAAAATATCAATGGTTATATCTACATAGATGTTACCAAAATGAGGGTAAAGGATATAACCCTGATTTTTAAAAATGTGAATGATGTCTTTGGAAATGAGATGTTAATTACTAAAAATTAAATTGAGCTGTTTTTCTTTTAAGAATGTTTTATTCTTATAAATAACTCATTTTATACCAAAATACACAAATATACCATATAGATATGCTTAGAGGGTGTAAATGAATTTATTTTAACATTCCATAAATTTCCCCTGTTGCAAACAACAAACATTCTCTGGAACCACCAAACCAACATATCAGTTTCAGGGGTATCTTGGCAATACCTGTTCTGTACATCAAATAACATGATTCTGCCTGAGCTATGGGGAGCTGGTGCTCAGTTTTACCCATTCATCTTCTACCTCCCCAGGCATGGAACTCTCCTTACTTTCACCACGACTCACTCTAAGATGTTTGTTTAAACTCCCCCCCGAACCCCCACACCGATTTACCTCTTATTAAATGTATGATGGTGGAAAAAAATAAATAATGTTTTAAAAATTGGAGCTTTTCCAAGTGCAGGGTTGAATGGGAAATGGCACATTTCTCCAAAAAGTGGAGAAAAACCTTCCAATAAATTTTCTGTGATTCAAAGGCAGGGGGCAGAGACATGAGAAGTGGTCAAAGTAAGATGAAAGGTATTGCTGTGTCAAGTACAGATACCACAATTGAGAAGTAATCAACATCATCTTACATTTTCAGAGTGTTTGGAAATAAGTCATCTTCCTTAGCATCGTCTTACAGTCAATGAAGACTCTAATTGAGCAGCTGAAGACTCATGGACTGAGAATGTCAACTACTTCAATGGCTCAAATACTAACAAGAAACCATTAACATCAAAACATGATACATAGGATGGATCTGATGACTGGTCTATCACGTTTTCATTTTGTGGTTGATGTACATGGATCATGATCTGAGGTGGAATCATTTAATCTCATCTGAACATTATTTTTTTCTCAAGTATCCTTCTTTAAATCTTTTTTTTTTCTTCCAGATCAGTAGCACTTCATCATTAGTGAAGATATTTATTTTCTACTGTATTTTCTAGGAATTGGTTGGAGGGAGGTACGGAGGAAGAAGGGGAGGACTATATAGGGAGAATATGCTGCCTCACCAAAATGAAGTAGCTCTCTGAAAACGGAGGGAAAGGTATCGACTTTTCTAGTGGATGTAATGCTGACACTGACTCAAGAATAGATACTGCAGAGCATGAGTGAGTACACTGTATTTTTACTTAATCAATATTTTGAAATTGTTTGATTCAGTCTGTCACATTATTTCCCTCAGCAACAATTTTTGCCAGTAACACATTGCCCTTTGTGGGATAAATTCATCCCAGAAAATAACTATTTAACATCTTCTAAATGTAAGGAGCTTTAGACAATACAAAGATAAAACAGAACAGAGGTTGTCTCTAAAAAAATGTGTAGTGAGTAAAATAGCTAAGGCATCTGGCATATAAACATAAGGTGTTATGGACTGAAAGAGTTGTTCACACTATATCAAATACTATAGCATTTCAGAGTACTGAAAAGTTTTCTCCAAACTGAGGTAAGAGATTTATAATGGAAGACTTCATAGAAATTATAACCTTTAACATTTGAGATATGGCTTGAGGGGTAGTGGAATTTGGACATTTGGTGATAAGAAGGAGAAGATTCCATGTAAAAAAGAAATATAGAAATTTATGGTGTTTAGTCAGAAACACTCAAATCTAGGCCCATCCAAGAATGACAGATCCATGATATCCAAGGCTTGATATAGGGACACATGTTCTCAAAAGCTCCACAAGTAAATCTAAGATAAATCCAGGGTTAATAATTGTGACTCAGAAAGAGATATGACAGTGAGTATTTGGAGATTGATGCCAGGAGAAGTGAACCAATTTGTCTGAATGAAGTTTATGTGGTGATTTTAGTGCCTTAGGCTGCCTCAAAATATTCTGCTTAATTATATATACACAGGCTACAGCGAAATGTGTGGTCACTTCAAAGTCTAGTTCCTGATTGCCATTGAAGGTGTTTGACTGTTGGGAAGAAAGGTGATCTGGAGAAAAATGTAGAAATGTAGAATGGCTTGCAAGGATAAGACATGCGAGTAGGGAGAGAGGAGACTGGAGTCTACCTTTATAATAATGTTCGGTCATGTGCCGTGGATACTTAAGATTAGGTGGTGACAACAGGAGAAGTGTAACAATTATTTGAATGTTTGAACTTAGATCTGATAGGCCTTAACTAGTGTTTAGATTTAGAGAACAAGAAAAATAAAAGGAAAAGTCAGATATCCTTTCGAGGATAGAACATAGTTAATAATATAGGAGGAAGCAATTGTGTGAGTGGAAAGGTGAGAAATTCAATTTTGACATGTGTTAGAAAAATCTCATGAAGTCGCTGGTTACCTGGAGACTGTTTATGAAGAAATTAAATATTATTTTATTATATCAATAATTTATTTTCACAATTATGATACATTCTCCTTTGCTATATCAATTTTTCTAACACATCTAGGTAATTGGAATGAACAATATATGTAATAGGCAGTTGGCTGGCAAATAAATAAAAATTAAGCAAATTGGCAGAGAGTTGAAATTTTGACTCAGAAAGTTGACTTAAAATTTTTCTCTGTGGACATTCTTAATTTCACAAACCAAAAAGTCCTCAGAAGTCTGTGGGTTTTTTAGTTTTCCAGATGTTTTTGCACACATTGGAGAAGAACCATGATTGAAGAAAATGTGCCAAAATCAACTATAGGTCTTGCAAAAAAAAAACGAATAAACTGATTTAGCAATTTAAACACAGAAATGTAAGGGATGATGAATAAGATTTGAGCACTTATATTTAACAGTGAAAAATGGTTGTATTCTCACCTTGTCTGTTGACAAATATATATATAAATCTAAACAACCAACTGAAAACAATATTAAATATTAGTTATTTCTTTAATATGCATAATGTCAAATAGGTAATTTTAGTTAGTTTTTCCTCAGAGATGTAGTCATTGAGAAGAAAATTGACAATAATTATTTATGGCAAAATTACAGATAGTGAATTGCTTAGTTTTATTTAGAGACATGATTATTAATAATTATTATTTATGGTAAAATGAATTGCAGGATTATTGCTTTTATGCTGATCTCCTCTTGATTTCCTAGGGAGCTTTTGATTTAATTATTTAGCATTAAAAAAATTCCTTGCAGAGTAGTAGTGACCTTTGCATGCTATTTTCCCTTCATTCTAAGATGTTCAGCTAGAATCTAGAAACTGCAATGTACTCAGCCAGAATGCAAAATATATTTTCTGCAAAATGTATAATGCTAAATTTTCATAGACGTGTGTTGGGAGAGCAAAGAGGAAATACATCATAGTTTACAACCAACAATTTTAAATTTTAAACAGAAAATTACAGGATAAAAATCTGTAAATGGTCTTCATCTTTTGGAGGGAAAATGTTCTATAAATAAATAAAGAATAATCAAAGTAATTTAGTTTGAGAAGTAGTCATAACTCTCTTGACTGTTATAGAGAAAATCAATTTAGACTTAGCAAACTTATACTGAAAAGTAAGATGCTACTACATTTTCCAAGTACTATTGTCTAATAAAAAAATACTACAGACCCTCTTCAACTTACAATGTGATTACCTCCCAATAAACCCATTAGAATTTGAAAATATCATAATTTGAAATGCATTTAATACACCTAAATTATGGAACACCATAGCTTAGCCTAGACTACGTTAAGTGTGCTCAGAACACTTACATCAGCCTACAGTTGGGCAAAATCATCTAACTCAAAGCCTGTTTTACAATAAAGTGTTGAATATCACATGTAATTTATTATTTTTAATACATATTTATTGGAGTATAAATGGTTCACAATACTGTGTTAGTTTCTGTTAATGGAAAAAAAAAACTGCCTAAGATTAAATATTTCTAGTAGCCTCTGCTTATGTTAGGGCAGGGTCATTGGCTCAGCAGGTCTGGAGACATCTTTGATGATGATGACTAACCCAGAATCCAGTTCCACATTTTATATTGTCTCACTCTGAGATTTGAGCTCCTCTGGGGAATGGTGTTACCTCTGCAAGAGTAACCTGGTTGTGTTCTGACTTGTGCTTTATGCTGGCTTTAGAAGTATTTCAATATTTTATTATGAGATTTCATTTTGCACACTTCTTATATTCACCATCATTATGGCTTTATTTATGTATCTATTAACGTGTTCATTCATTCATGTGTGTATGTATGAGTATATATATTTATTCAAGCATACATTTTTACTATTTTTTTAATGAATTTTTGGTTTACCAGAGGGACAGATTAATCTATTTGTTTAGTCTTTCATCTTGAAGCAGAAGTCACTTCTAGATTTTTTGAAAAAAGGAGAAAAAAAAGGTGGAGGCTGTCTTAGGTCTCAACCTTGGATGTACAAGAGATGTAATTTCTTTATCTTATGTTATTTTAGTGTCTAATTTGACCCTCATTATGTTGGGTGGCAAAAACTTTAATTTGAGTTAATTTAGGTCTCGCTGCCCCTTCCCTCTGGTGCCCGTTGATGTTCTAGGTTCTACCAAGTATTCAGGTGTGGAGGAGGAGGGTTATCATCTCGGGCATCATCTGTCTACACACTGGCATCTGATGGGACATCTACCAGCCCACCAGTCCTCACCTGCTGAGTCCACAGAGGTCTGTGATTTGTTATTTCTTGTTCTCATCTTTGGCTCCAATTTTTTAAGTCTTGTTTTATCTTAGTCATTTTTATTACCATTTTAGATGGTACCATAATATTTGGTTTGAAAAAGTCACAGATGTCTCAGGCTTTCTGTCTAGACATGTAACACAAGTCCTTTCTGGCATCACATTAAGACCCTGGGCTTTAGCCAGAAAGGAAGACACAGCTACCTCTAACTTTTATCATACACAGTAGGCTAGCCATTCATTCCAAGTTAAGGTTAAATCTGATGAAAAAACACTTTTCCCTTTTTTTTTTTTTTTTTTTTTTGGCATTTTCTTAGTTTATTTTTATTTATTTAATTTTTGAACATCTTTATTGGAGTATAATTGCTTTACAATGGTGTCTTAGTTTCTGCTTTATAACAAAGTGAATCAGCTACACATATACATATATCCCCATATCTCCTCCCTCTTGCATCTCCCTCCCACCCTCCCTAACCCACCCCTCTAGGTGGTCACAGGAACGCTCCTTTGAGTCAAGGAATGTCATGGTTTCTGCTTGAAAAGGTACAGGATCAAAAAGTTTAGAAAATCTCACAAAAATACATCTGTTAAATTGCAAAAGATTATCCTGCTGCATGTGTAATTAGGTTCATCATGCATAAAACTTAACTTTTCTTGTGAATTCTTCATACTTTTATGTAAATATAAGAAATATAGCTTTTCAGGAACCAAGATGGCAGAGTAGAAGGACGTGCTCTCACTCCCTCTTGTGAGAACACCAGAATCACAACTAGCTGCTGAACAATCATCGACAGGAAGACACTGGAACTCACCAAAAAAGATACCCCACATCTAAAGACAAAGGAGAAGCCACAATGAGATGGTAGCAGGGGCGCAATCACAGTAAAATCAAATCCAATAACTGCTGGGTGGGTGACTCACAGACTGGAGAACACTTATACCACAGAAGTCTACCCACTGGAGTGAAGGTTCTGAGCTCCACGTAAGGTTCCCAACCTGGGGGTCCGACAAGGGGAGGAGGAATTCCTAGAGAATCAGACTTTGAAGGCTAGTGGGATTTATTGCAGGACTTTGACAGAACTGGGGGAAACAGAGACTCCACTCTTGGAGGGCACACACAAAGTAGTGTGTGCATCAGGACCCAGGGGAAGGAGCAGTGATCCAAGGGGAGACTGAACCAGATCTACCTGCTAGTGTTGGAGGGTCTCCTGCAGAGGCGGGTGGTGGCTGTGGCTCACGGTGAGGAGAAGGACACTGGCAGCAGAAGTTCTGGGAAGTACTCCTTGATGTGAGCCCTCCCAGAGTCCGTCATTAGTCCCACCAAAGAACCCAGGTAGGCTCCAGTGTTGGGTTGCCTCAGGTCAAACAACCAACAGGGAGGGAGCCCAGCCCCACCCATCAGCAGTCAAGTGGATTAAAGTTTCACTGAGCTCTGCCCACCAGAGCAAAAGTCAGCTCTACCCACCACCAGTCCCTCCCATCAGGAAAGTTACACAAGCCTCTTAGATAGCCTCATCCACCAGAGGGCAGAGAGCAGAAGCAAGAAGAACTACAATCCTGCAGCCTGTGGAACAAAAACCACATTCACAGAAAGATAGACGAGATGAAAAGGCAGAGGGCTCTGTACCAGATGAAGGAACAAGATAAAACCCCAGAAAAACAACTAAATGAAGTGGAGATAGGCAACCTTCCAGAAAAAGAATTCAGAATAATGAAAGTGAAGATGATCGGGAAAGAATGGAGGAAAAGATTGAGAAGACACAAGAAATGTTTAACAAAGACCTAGAAGAATTAAAGAACAAATGAACAGAGATGAACAATACAATAACTGAAATGAAGACTACACTAGAAGGAATCAATAGCAGAAATAAACAATCTAACCTTTCACCTAAGGGAACTAGAGAAAGAAGAACAAACAAAACACAAAGTTAGCAGAAGGAAAGAAATCATAAAGATAAGAGCAGAAATAAATGAAATAGAAACAAAGAAAACAATAGCAAAGATCAATAAAACTAAAAGCTGGTTCTTTGAGAAGATACACAAAATTGTAAAAACTATTAGCCAGACTCACCAAGAAAAACAGGGAGAGGACTCAAATCAATAAAATTAGAAATGAAAAAGGAGAAGTTACAACAGACACTGCAGAATTCACAGGTGAATTCTATCAAACATTTAGAGAAGAGCTAACACCCATCCTTCTCAAACTCTTCCAAAAAATTGCAGAGGAAGAAACACTCCCAAACTCGTTCTATGAGGACACCATAACCCTGATACCAAAAACAGACAAAGATACTACAAAAAAAGAAAATTACAGACCAATATCACTGATGAATATAGATGCAAACATCCTCAACAAAATACTAGCAAACAGAATCCAACAACACATTAAAAGGATCATACACCATGATCAAGTGGGATTTATCCCAGGGATGCAAGGATTCTTCAATATACTCAAATCAATCAATGTGATATACCATTTTAACAAACTGAAGTATAAAAACCATATGATCACCTCAATAGATGCAGAAAAGCCTTTGACAAAATTCAACACCCATTTATGATAAAAACTCTCCAGAAAGTGGGCATAGAGGGAACCTACCTCAACATAATAAAGGCCATATATGACAAACCCACAGCAAACATCATTCTTAATGGTGAAAAACTGAAAGCGTTTCCTCTAAGATGAGGACCGAGACAAGGATGTCCACTCACGCCACTATTATTCAACATAGTTTTTGAAGTCCTAGCCATGGCAATCAGAGAAGAAAAAGAAATAAAAGGAATACAAATTGGAAAGGAAGAAGTAAAACAGTCACTGTTTGCAGATGACATGATACTACACATAGGGAATCCTAAAGATGCCACCCAAAAACTACTAGAGCTAATCAAAGAATTTGCTAAACTTGCAGGATACAAAATTAATGCACAGAAATCTCTTGCATTCCTATACACTAACAATGAAAGATTCGAAAGAGAAATTAAGGAAACAATGCCATTCACCACTGCAACAAAAAGAGTAAAGTACCTAAGAATAAACCTACCTAAGGAGGTAAAAGACCTGTATTCAGAAAACTATAAGACACTGATGAAAGAAATTAAAGATGATACCAACTGATGGAGAGATATACCATGTTCTCGGATTGAAAGAATCAATATTGTGAAAATGACTCTACTACCCAAAGCAATCTACAGATTCAATGCAATCCCTATCAAATTACCAATGGCATTTTTTACAGAACTAGAACAAAAAACTTAAAATTTGTATGGAGACACAAAAGACCCCGAATAGCCAAAGCAGTCTTGAGGGAAAAAAACGAAGCTGGAGGAATCAGACTCCCTGTCTTCAGACTATACTACAAAGCTACAGTAATCAAGAGAGTATGATACTGGCACAAAAACAGAAACATAGATCAATGGAACAGGATAGAAAGCCCAGAGATAAACCCACACACCTGTGGCCAACTAATCTATGACAAAGGAGGCAAGGATATACAATGGAGAAAAGACAGTCTCTTCAATAAGTGGTGCTGGGAAAACTGGACAGCTATACGTAAAAGAATGAAATTAGAACACTCCCTAACACCATACACAAAAATAAACTCAAAATGGATTCGAGACCTAAATGTAAGACCAGACACTATAAAATTCTTAGAGGAAAACATAGGAAGAACACTCTTTGACATAAATCACAGCAAGATCTTTTTTGATCCACCTCTTAGAGTAATGGAAATAAAAACAAAAATAAACAAATGGGACCTAATGAAACTTCAAAGCTTTTGCACAGAAAAGGAAACTGTAAACAAGACAAAAAGACAACCCTCAGAATGGCAGAAAATATATGCAAACAGATCAACGGACAAAGGATTAATCTCCAAAATATATAAACAGCTCATGCAGCTCAATATTAAAAAAGCAAACCACCCAATCCAAAAATGGGCAGAAGACCTAAATAGACATTTCTCCAAAGAAGACATACAGTTGGCCAAGAAGCACATGAAAATCTGCTCAACATCACTAATTATTAGAGAAATGCAAATCAAAACTACAATGAGGTATCACCTCACACCAGTTAGAATGGGCATTATCAGAAAATCTACAAACAGCAAATGCTGGAGAGGGTGTGGAGAAAAGGGAGCCCTCTTGCACTGTTAGTGGGAATGTAAGTTGATACAGCCACTATGGAGAACAGTATGGAGGTTCCTTAAGAAGCTAAAAATAGAATTACCATATGATCCAGCAATCCCACTACTGGGCATATACCCAGAGAAAACCATAATTCAAAAAGACACATGCACCCCAATGTTCATTGCAGTACTATTTACAATAGCCAGGTCATGGAAACAACCTAAATGCCCATAGACTGACAAATGGATAAAGAAGATGTGGTACATATATACAATAGAATATTACTCAGCCATAAAAAGGAACGAAATTGGGGCATATGTAGAGATGTGGATGGATCTAGAGACTGTCATACAGAGTGAAGTAAGTCAGAAAGAGAAAAACAAATATCGTATATTAATGCATATATGTGGAACCTAGAAAAATGGTACTGATGAACTGGTTTGCAGGGCAGAAATTGAGACACAGAGGTAGAGAACAAACGTATGGACACCAAGAGGGGAAACCGGCGGGGGGGGTGGTGGTGGTGGTGTGCTGAATTGGGCGATTGGGATTGACATGTGTACACTGATCTGTATAAATTGATGACTAATAAGGACCTGCTGTATAAAAAAATAAACAAAGTTAAATTCAAAAATTAAAAAAAAAAAACAATATACTGTTATGCTTGGGAAATAGTTGAATGTCTTGAAATAAATCAATCACACATAGGGCAAACTGTGGTGCTAAGTGTTCTGTTTGCATGATAAGTTGATTTATCATCAACAGAACCATTACTCTGCAGAACTGACAAATAGTGTGGTAGTTTTTCTAAATCTTGTCTCAAAGTTATTGTAATTGAAACCTTAGTCAAGGAGAGCAGCAGTCAAGAGGTGATAGCAGTCAGTAAGTGTTGGAAGATGGAGGGAACAAAAAGTGCCCACAAAACTGAGAAGGTATCTTGAGATCAAAAAAGAAGGTAGGCAGCTCCATATAATCAGTGGATCCATTTATGATAGGGTAACTAACTCAGAGGGTAGGATTGGGTAGACGATAATCTGGAAGCATTCACAGCTGCACTCTGCACCACCGAGGGGCCAATGGGATGATTTTATAGTTAACCCAGGGTATGGGGGCACATGCTTAGAGACAGGAAGTCTATTTCTAAGTCAAGATTTATGAATGGGTGACTAGTCTCATGGGCTCCAAGAATGTGTCAGGGAAGGTCTTCATCATTGTTTGGAGATTAACAGAACAGAGAGGTCACCTGGACCTAATGATCATTAAACAATATCTATTAACTACAAAGCCCTGAACGACAGAAGCATTACTATGCAATATAGCCCTAGGTAGGGTCAATGGAAGAACAGGAGGAACTGAACAGGCCTAAGATGGCATCAGTTATGCTAACAGCCATACAATAAGTATGCTTGGCCTACCATAACTTTCTTCACCCTCCTTCCCCCATGTAAATAAAACTATGAAAAGGAATAGGACTGGATTTGGTGCAGTTTAATCTTTAATGGACAAGGATTGTCCCACATTTACTATTGCTTAAGACTGAATACTAATATTATGGTCTATTTTCATTATTGTTGAAGCCACAGGGAAGAATTAGTCTTTGTTTGAGGGATAAGAAATCACATGCAGGTAAGAGATAACCCACTGTTGGTCAGCCTGGTTCTGAAAGAGGGACAGAAGAATTTTGTCTTTTTTCTGGAACTGAAAAATCACAGACCTAGATTTCCATGTGTGGCAATACCTGCTGATTCCCACTGATGGAGAGTGAAACTACCAACCACATGAGGGACTTCTTGAGGTTAGGGAAGAAATCTGTGTTCTGGTTTGTTCAGAGCACCTAAAGTAGCAACCTTTTCTAATGTAAGTTGCAGTCACTCTTGCTTATACGTACTTTATTCCTGTGCTTTATCAATGTTCTGTCCTCAGTTGTGCTGTGGGGAATTAGGGAAGGAATGCCCTCTTCCAAGCCTTTGGCAGGAACACTACTGGCAATGGCCAAAGAGACAGCTCTATCTCACAACATTATCTCACAAAAGTAATCTGCATCAAAGACAGCCATAGGATTTCATGACACATTTGTCAGTTGCAAAGAACTTAGGAGTACACGTGAGCTAAAAGCAAGGTGAAATACTCAGAGGAGTTGGGGACTTGGGTTGGGTACTTGTAAAATGACCTTCAACCATGAAAAGGAAGTGACAAAATTGTTGGATATATACTGGTGAGATCAGGGAAAGACGGGAGCTATCTGTATGTCTAAATATTTGTGAATACATATGTGAACACATGTACACATGTACACACATACACATATCTATGTGGTTTAATATGAAGGATCTTGCACTATATATTTCTATTAACTTCTGTGACCTTACATAGGCTATAAAAGTTATAAATAGAACCATATAGTTACCTTACAATCGTATTGTCTTAAAATATGCCCTGGGCATTATTACATGTCAATATCTAAATATATATATATATATACTATTTTACTGACTGTAGTATTGTGTGATTTAGGACTGTCTTGGTTGCAGAGAACAGAAATCTGTTTGCAATATTTTAAATAAAAAGGACACTTTTGCTTTAAAACATCGTGGGGCTGCCTGATAGAACTCATTGGCTGGGGTGTAGCTTCAACTCTTAAATGGAACAAAATCAGGATTCTTTCTTCATTTCCTGTCTAGCATTCTTTCTCTGGAGTAAATAACCAAACTTCTGGGACTTCCCTGGTGGTCCAGTGGTTAAGACTCTGTGCTTTCAATGCAGGGGGCATGGGTTTGATCTCTGGTTGAGGAAATAAGATCCCACATGCCCTGCGGCCAAGACATAAAAATAAATAAATAAATAACCAAACTTCTGCCATACTTGGTGAAGGAAAAGCAGTGCCAGGTAGACAGAACAATTGTTAAGCACTTCGAAAATATTCTTTCCACTGGTTAGAAATAACAAATTATACTAACACTCTATTAATGAACACTTAGATGTGTGTTTTTTTTCCCTCCAATTTGTCAAAGGTTTAAGCAATGTTTCAAATAAAGCTGCATAAATACCTCTTTGCATGTGAGTCCAACTTTTCATTTGGAAAATTCCTCAGATTGGAATGCTAAAGAAAAGGATATTGATAGTTAAAATTTTAATAAGCATTGCTGGATGGCTCTACTGGAAAATTGAAACAATTTATTCCCTCATTAACATTACTCTTAAGTACACCTTATTCCCCACTCTTAACAGCAATGGAAAATTTCGCCTTTTAATCCTCATGATCTCATTGTTGAAAAGTAACTCATAACGTTAAATCCTTGGATTATTAGCAATACTGATGAATTATATTTCTCTGCTTTCCTCTGTAATTTACTGGTTCATGTCCTTTACTCGTTTTATTGGAGTATTTTCACTTCAATTAATAATTTATAAATGCATTTTTATATGTTAAAGATACTAAGCATTTATTTGTATACATTGCAGAATCCTTCCCATTCTTGACTTTTGCCTTCTTATTTGATTTGGTATGCTTTGACAAACAAGTTTTTAAACATTTAAATCTGTTGAACTACAATTCTTTCTCAGTTTGGTCTTTGGTGTTACATTAAGCAAAGCCTGCTAGTTTGCATATGGTTTCAGTTTTTATGTTTAGATCTTTAATCTAGTCGGAATTTATTTTTTATAAAAGTTGGGAAACAGGGATAGAATTACCATGCCATCTACTCCCAAGTGTACAGCTAATTTTCACCACCCCATTTATTGAACAATCCATGCTTTCCTCATTTTTGAAATGCCACTTGAATAATTCATTAATTCAGATATATGCAGTTGTACTTTTCTGAATTCTTAATTGGATTATTTTGAGCTATTTGTCATTCGTGTCTCAATACCACATTGTGCTAGCTATTTCCATTGGATCTGGTAAAAGATGTACCCCTTTAGCAGAAACAGTTTTAATAAATATTTGAAGCCCATCTCTATACAAGCCACTAAATCAGGGAGTAAATTATATATGCGTACCATGTATCAAAGACTGTGTATACTTCACAAAGGCTTTGCCTTATGGATTTCACACACATATGATAGGCTCTAATATCTTTATACTACTTTCAAGAATAACATTAATAGCTTCTCTTTTATAATTTTATAGACTCTTCTACTGGTTTCAAAAGATTTCTTTAATAAGAAGAGACTCCTTCTAGTTAAAAACAAAGTATCACTTATTGCTTTTTTCCTTAGCTAATATCTAATGACCCAAGAGAAAATAAACTCTCTTTTGTAGGCAACAAGATCAGCTACTAGAGGAAGTTAAGTGCTTTGCGGTGCTGGGCAGCAACACAGGAACTGACTTATGAAGGAAAGTCACTGTTAAGATTTCTTTCTGCCTCTTAGAGTGTCCAGAAGCTCTAGAAAACGGACTTTGAATTCATAATTTAGTAACCAAGTGAGTATATATAATTACATGCTTTAAAATAACTACATTTGACTGAAGGCAGTTATGAGAAAGTTCCTCATAGTATGTAAAAGGAACAAACATCTTGTCATCTTGACTGGATTATACACCTTCAATTATTTAGTTGATAAAAGGCATTCAAAACTCTATATTTTCCTATTAATAAATTTTAATGTTCTTTAATTTAATTTTTATCCAGATGACTGTAATTGCTAAAAAGACAACAGCCAAAACTCAAAACAATTTGCTTAACTGAAACTTAGAAGTAGTGGATTTGCAGGAGAATGAAGAGTGGGGTCATAGCCTCAGTACTCATAACAGTTTTAACCAAGAAAGCATAAAAATAACCAATGTCCTTCTGATATACAATCTGGATGTGCAGCATCTACAGCAAATAACATAAAAAGAAAGAAAGGAAGAAAGGGAAAGGAAAGAAAAGAAAAACCCACCAAATCCCAAATTCCAGAAATTAACATTCACTTAAGAACACAGTGGTGATGACTTTTGGAAGTGAAATCTTTACAGTTCTTAAAAAGAGGGTCTTCTAGAGTACTTCTTCAAATTCAAAAGTTAAAAAAAAAAAAAATGAGGAAGGAACAGTAACATTAGCTTAGAAGAGCTGTCTCCCGTCAGGAAGATGACATTCAGTCCTGCTTCCAAACACAGTGATAACTGGTGATATTTTTTGCTTCTTGGGAGTTCTATGGGAGCCTGCAGGGGAGTCTTAAGATGAGAAACACTTGGGGGCCCTGGATTCCAGAGGCGCCTCTTGCCTATTAAAATATATAACAATTAAAATGGAATTTTGTGAACTCACAATGAGGAAAATTGCTTTCACTATAAACATGACATGAATAAGTTGCCAGGAATTGAAGTATTAAGTCTATTTTTTTAATTAAAAAAATTGCTTTCTGGTCTTGAAGGCATTCAAATATGCATCAGGACACATGAATTTTAGACTGCTGCAAACTGAGAGAAACTGAAGAAATATGTGCTTCTTATTTGTGCTCAATTGTCTTTATTTACAAAATGGGAATCATGCTACAACTTAAAATGTATTCATTATTTATTAAATGATAATCACGCACAGTCTTTGATGGGCTGTCATGACTAAAAGGAAACTATGTTTATTCATTAATAAATACTTATTTAGTCACATTTAATGCCTCCCATATGCCAGCCATTGTGTTAAACATTTAACACATGGTCCAATGATATTCAAACTTTATTTGTTCACACACTGATTATGACTAGACATCTCACCTATTCCCTGCTATTGGGAATGCTTTTCCTAACTACTAAGTATTGAGCAAGTGATTCCTTTTGCCTGACACAATCCTTCCCCCTTCAATCACTTTGCTTGGTAACTCATTTATACTTGAGGTGAAAATTTCAATATCTCTTCTCCTAAGGAAATTTCCCTAATTAAGCAAACATAGTTAAATGTCTGCTTATAAGATAGCACCCTCATTTCTGAACCATGGCATATGGTATTATGATGGCCTGTGTAATCTTCTACAGCCTTCCACTAGGTTGTAAATTTCATGAGAGCATCATTCAGCCAAAAATATTTGTTGAGCATATACAAAGTACCAGTTACCAGACTAGCTGCTGGGAATATGAGTAGAAATAAAATAATAAAATAAAATTAAATGAAAATAAATATTTATCATGTTTAACAGAGCATAAAATCTATTGCAGGATCTCTCACATTGTGTAAATGAACCACAAGCACCAGCATCTCTTAGAGTAGTTAATAAAAGGACACATTCCTGTACCATACCCCAAGCTTGTGGGTCAGAATATCTGACGATGTATCTCAGAAATCTACATTTTTGTAAAGTGCCCCAAATGGTCAGTATGCATGCTGAGGCTGGAGATCCACCAGTCCTCAAAAATGGAGAGACCATGTTCTGTTGCATATACTCTTGCATCCTCAGCATGGAGTAGAGTACCTGGCACAAAGTGGGCTCTTATTAATTGTGAGTTGAGTGAAGGAATGAGTTGCTGACAGCCTCAAGTAGTTTACATAACCCATACACCACAGAGAGCAGAGCAAATTCTACAGAAGCACATAGAAGGACATGACTAATTCTTTAGAGAGATCAGAAAACTTTCACAAGATCTGTGATTTATATGATGAAGGGCAAGAAGTCTGGGAAAAATCAGAGAAATAGTATTCCCAACAGAAAAGAGGCAAGAACTAAGGCAAGAGGATAAAAAACATGGGGTGTTCAGGAAATGTTGAGTATGTGTGTGTTGCCTGACACTATGTGGACACACACAGGAGAAGTTAAGATGAGTGAAAAGCCTAATAGGCATTCTGACCTCTACTGTATGCAGTAGTAAGACACTGAAATCAACAAATTTGTTTCTAGACAAATGAACCTTGGCAAAGATGTACAGAACAGATTGTCTGTTAGGAGAATATAGGAGAAAGTATGAAGATAAATGGTCATCAGTTATATAAAGGGGGTGTCATAAGAAGGAAGAAGGACAGCATTGTGAGATATTTATGAAACAGAATCTACCAGATATGATGACTGTTGTGGGAATATGGAAAGTGTAACTGATGTCAATATTCATGAGAAGATGCTGATAATTGCTACAATAAAGTTGGAAATTTTAATAAATTGCTTATGACTAACATTAAAATAAGAAAGAATTCAATAGTTGGAACTGAATAAATCCTCAAATTGTTTATGGCTCTAATATAATTTTTGTTTACACTACTGGTAGCTTACTGAGTGGATACAACATAGTTATCAATATAAGGACAATGTTCCCCTACAGTTTTACTCCATTTTTTTCTACAATTTTTTTTTTTTTTTGGCTGCACCCCATGGCACGTGGGATCTTAGTTCCCTGACTAGGGATCGAACCTATGCCCTCTGCATTGGGAACACCACTGGACTGCCAGGGAAGCCCCTCTACAATTTTATTATGTGCATATTGTTGATTTCATTGAAGTGGCCAGATAAAAGACCAGCATCTTTGACCTTAGCTAGTAGTTTTAAAAATGGAAGTAAATATGGACTTTCAAAAAAGTTTCTTCTTTAAAAATCTCTTTTACAAATTGCCCTTGTCAGCTCCATGACAACCTTGATAAAATATTTTTATATAGGATGAAAAATCAGAAGTCTTTAGATGGAATTTTATCTCTGGTTTCTCTGGATGAAATACACAGTCTAAGTAATGTTCATTGATGGAAAATGATGTTGCACACAAAAAAATACATCATTCTGTCCTCTTTGGAAGACAGAATTTAGGTGTTCTTGACTAGGAAAGAAGTCATAATCATATTTAACCAACAACAAAAATGGAAGCCCAAATATTGTCACCACCCCTTTCTGTTGCTTTTGAAATGTGTTGATTTCACTTTGCTATGCAGAAAGCACTGAGGACAAACAAGAGGAGAAACCACTTCAAGACTGAGTCAAAGAGACAAGTTTAACTTGTACTTTCATTGACATTTCATCAAGAAAAATTGAAAGTCTTGTTTGTGATGATTTTGTCTGACTCACTTCTTCATTATACAAAAGCACTTTTAAACTATGGTTTTCAAATCTCAAGAAAAAAAAAATTGCTGGCTCTACAGGATAGTCTAATATTGGAAGAAAAACCTGAGTTCTAAAGAGAAATGTGAATTAAGAGCTCTCTCTTTATAATGCATATACATATACATGCATAACTTAAATGCTAATGAAGTTGCTCTAAGAAAGTGAGTGAATTTAGAGACATTTGACTTAGTGCTTTGAAATGACTTTGGTGACTTCAGAACAGACACTGAGAAGAAGATAATGGCACATATTACCAATTGTTCTTCTATCCTCTCTACCAGGACTGTGAAGTTTGATACTGATGTGCTGAATGAAACTCTGTCCCATCTTGCTTCAGATAACTGGTGCTTGCTTAGAACCAAAACACCCAAAGCAGATGGAGTTCCAATTGTTTACAATATACAATAAAGATATCCAAACCTCTTGTATACTATGTCTTTCTTTTATCTTAATATGCAGGTTGAAATAGATATTTTTAATGGTCATGTAAAGATGTGTCATGTTAGTAGTTCAAAATTTTTAATTCAGTTTTCTTCATCTGATAGAGCCAAAATGTGTATAAGAAAGTGGATTTGGGTGAAAGTTTTATTTCCTCTCAAAGAATATGTAAAATGAAATAAAAATATGCTTATCTACACACTTTTTCTCTTTGGCTCCTTATAGCGTTCCCAATGGCTTTTCCCATGATTATTAAAGACCATTAATTTGGAATTTAGTTAAGATTGCCTGATATTGTGATAAATGGAGCAATACTGGAAATCATAATTTATTTAAAGAACTATTAAGTGATTTAAGAGAAGTTTTCCACCATTAATTAAAAACAATTTGTGCTCATGGCATAAGATTGGTACTCTTCGCTTCTGCATTGTGTCAGATCCTCTTAGCTTTGCTTATCTACAGGGACTTTTGTCACGTGGTACCGCAGCCACCATTGAGGCCATGGACCCTGCAGGTTTTCCTCCCAACAGGGGCACAGTTCACAGTGAGTTTCCTCATGCCTGTGCTCCATGTGTCTCTACTCACCATCTACCCCAAAGCTTCCCATGATGTGAAATACCATGGGACTACCTTAGAGCCTACTCAAGAGCAGCCCAGAAGTGCTATCTTGTTAAGGCACCATAGGGTATAACTTTCACAAATGAGACACTGTAATAACAGGTAAATGCTTTCCCGTTGTCTCCCAGTGGAGAACCCAGGGATGCCACAGTACTCCAACTTCTTAGAAGATGGTCCCAGGAGACTAAGCACCCTGATGTGTCTGATCACAGATGGTAGCCAAATCAGAGCAAGCCTTTTTATTCACTTGCCCTTCTTCCCTGCCTCTCTCCTTCTCTTTGAACACACTTCCTTGGAATTACTCTCCCTAATGAAGTGTCAGAACATAAGATTTGCCAGAGATCTACTTTCTTCAGTTCCACACTGAGGAATTATATGAATTAGGGTCTGCTGCTTAATTTCCACCCTATTAAAAAAACCTCACAGTCTGCATTATCAGAAAGACCACCCCATTCTGATGAATCTCTACCCACTTGATGTTCTCATCACTTGATATATTATATAATTCTTTATTATTATTGCCTGTCTCTTCCCATTAGAATATAAACAGTGGACACAGACTATTTTGTTCATTATATATCCCCACAAGCTAAAATATGTTTGGCTGTCAATAATATGTGTTAAGTTTTGCTTGAAAGTCACCTCTACCAGATCTACTCAGACCTTTCCATTTGAAATTATAACCAACTCCTCTGCCCCTCTGCCTTGCCCCCAGTCCCCTTGGCCATTGCTGTTTTTCCATCATTAATTTTAAAAACATCAATTAAAAACAATTTGTGCTCATGGAATAAGATCAGTACTCCTCTCTTGTGCATCAGATGCTCTCAGCTGCAACTGTCTTTAGGAATCTTGGCCACCATTGATGCCACTGACCTCGCAGATTTTCCTCCCAACTTCACAGGGACACAGTCCACAGTGAGTTTCCTCATGCCTGTGCTCCATGTGTCTCTACTTACCATCTACCCCAAAGCTTCCCTGGTGCAGGTAAGTTTTTCTAAGTTACTGTGTAATATACTTTTTTTGTGTTTTTAATTTATAGTGATCACCCCTCACCTGAATGCAAGCTTTACAAAGTCAAGTTTGCTTTGTTTTGTGTTCCATGCATCCCAAGTGCCTAAAACAGTGCCTGGCACATAGTAGGCCTTCTACTGAGTGGATGAGGAGTGCTTAGCCTCAGATGTATGAAAATAGTATATTGGTCATAGTCTCCACTGAACTAGAGAATCTGTGAGTTTTGTTCATGTAAATTGATTTGCCAAGACTAGACCCACACATACAGAAAGTTCAACTAAATTTAAGAAGAGTAGAACCGACTCAGTAGATGCTAGAAAAATACACCAAAATACAGTGTTATTATCACCACCACCTCTCTCCAAACTACTCTCCAAGACTTTTCTTTGATTGTATTTTTTTCTTCTTCCCACCTCTTTCCGATGTTTAGTTCTAGTTTTTCAGTTCCTTCTATAAAATTGCCATACAATGAACATAGAACTGGGACTTAATCAATATTGTTCTCATTTATGAAGAGACTCTAAAATAGTCTAAGCTGTTTTCTTCTTTTACCTTGATATGTAAGTTGGAATGGATATTTTGTAATGGCAGCATAAGTCATGGTTTCAACCTATACAAGCTAGAAGTCTCCCTCCAAAGATTTTGATTATATCAGGCATAGTATAAATATAAAAAAACTTCATAAGAGTATAACCAAAAAAATCCCCAAACATTACTTCTTCAATAGTCCACTTCTTCACCTGTCAACAACTAGCCTCCTTTAGTTTCTGTTCTACTTCAAGTTGTGCTCTGGATTTCAAACACTACAAAGTTACTTGCTTCTCCTTTTGTACCAAGATCCAGTGAGGCTCTGATCTTAATTTTGTGCTTTGCTTGTTCTACTAACCCAAGCAGATGGGGGATGGAGGTGCCAGAACACTAACTCAACCATGGGCAGGAGACCTGAAGCACCAAACTTCTTCCTCAAGCCTGTCACTGTAATGAAGGCCGTTGCCCCAGGATCATACCTTCTGTCCCTCCCTCAAATAGAAACCAATTACTCTAAGTTTCGAGAGGAAGCTGCAAAGAGGAAAAAAAAAAGAGTACTTGTTAGAACCAACTAAGCCCAAGATGGTGGAAGATTTGACTTCCAGTAGACCTTGAACCTCATTATAATGATAATACATTAGCATGCTAAATGACACACCCACCAGTGCCATGACAGTTGACAATTACCATGACAACAACTGGAAAAGCCCATTCAAGGACTGAAAAGGAGTGTTGCAGTTCCAGGTCCAAACCACATCCCTGTTCTCAGATAACTCATGAGTATTCCTCCCACTCCTTCTAAATCCCTCTCTTTTACCTCGACCCTCCTATATATTTGGTGTTTCCACCTGAATTGGGTTGAGAAATTGATTTGTGAACTAGGTTCCTGCTTCTCCATTCATTGGCCGTTGAATAAAGCTTGTGCTGTTCTAGTCTCAGCATCAGTTTTGTTATTGGCTGAATGAATTCGATTGGAAAAAGAACTTTCCTAACTGAGACAGGTCGTCTTGGCCAGGACGTGGGTCAAGTTGACCAGTTCAGTAACATCACTTGCCATATGTACAAATAGTTCTGCTAAGGCTGACATCCTCTCTGAAACCTCTGATTAATCCTTGAGCATTGGCAACCCTAACCACCCTAGAAATCCCTGTGTATTTCTGTTCTAGGGCGCATATGAAAATGTGATTTCATATTTTGAGTTCTTGTATCATTTCCTATATCATCCGAATGCTTGTTAGAGCAGCTCCCAGTTTTGTAACTACCTTCTCTTTAACACAAGAAGTCAACCATGCAATCTCAGTGTTCAGTTTAAATTGGTTTCTATTTCCTATCACTTTAATTAAAAACTTTGGGTCTCAAAAGCAGGTACCAGAATTCCATCTTACTTTTTAACCTCCTACCCCCAATACAGGTTGAGCGCTCTGTACAAATTGTGGGTGTCAGAATAAACTGTTGAAAACTTTTCTTTCTAAGGATGGTTTGAAAACACTAAATGTTTCTCATATGATTTCAAATAATAGGGGATTTCATTTTTATTTGTTTCAGGATTAAATATCTATTGATAACCCAAAGAGGGGAGTGTTGCTAATGATATTTTTATGTTATGAATAGTTAATTGAGAAATGCAATACCAAATTGGGATATATGTAGGACTCCTGGCATAATTATGAAGATAATCTTAAATCATACTAACTTTAAAATGGTATTCTAGAGTGTTTACTATGTTCCAGGAACTGTACTACAAGCTTTAAGTACTAATTATGTAATTTAACAAATTATATAAATTAACAAAACAAATCTTTGGATATTATCTTCACTTTATAGATATTGAAAGTGAAGCTTAGGGAGATTAAACAAATTGTCCAAAATCATACAGGTATAATGTGGCAGAGATGAAGGTGTATATAGGGTGGGCACTTAGGTAGTCAGACTCCAAAATCCTTGCCCTTTACCACCATTCTGTGTGGCACTATTGACCTTCTGAGCTTGAAAGGTTTTCTGTGGTGGGGGACAGTTCTGTGTCGTGTAAGATGCTTATCAGCATCTCTGGATTCTACTGCCTAGATGCAATTAGCACTGCCCGGCTGTAACAACTAAAAATGTCTCCAGACATTGCCAAATATCTCCCCTGTGTGTATGTCAGGGGACAGTGAGGGGAGGCAGTTTTCCCCTTTGCCAGCTTGTGAGTCCCTGCTCACTGGCTACCTGCATAATAACATTAGTGGCCTAAGTAATAAAACTTGATGTAGATTACAGAATTTATGTGTTGATTTGCCAATCTAGACTGAGTCCACAATAAGCAAAGACTAAAACTCACTGGCATAAAAAATTAATAATGGAATAATAAATCATCTTTTCACTACAGAGAAAATCTCTGAAATTTTTATCTCTTGCATCAGACAAAAAAATGACTGAGGTGACTATCTTTTTGGTATTTAACCTCATCTCAGCAAGTTTGCATAAGTGCTCTTTTCTAAACACTAGTGAAGTAGAGGACTAGAATTTTCTTACAGCTTTGTACAAAAGCATAATTTCTCAACCCTGGAAAGACAAGCTAATCCTCATTTGGAAGACCAGGTGAGGGAGGATTATTGGATGAGTGGTAGCCGGTAATTCAGACCAGATCGCCAGTCAGCTGACCTAACTCTAACACAGTAATTATCTGCCCTTGGGTCACAGTTTCCTCAGCTAGCCCTTGTGTTGGTTGTATTTATCATGTGTTTAAGTCTGTAGTTTTGTAGCTGGCAAACATAACTCTACATGAATAAAAATCACGAAAAAACTTGACCATCATTTCAAGCAGAGTAATACCAACCAAACCAGTCATTTTAATTTATTCTTTAATTTGAGTTTTCTTTCTCTTGTATTTTGCGGATTTGTGTAGAAGTAAATGGGGTAAATAATGTTTTGAATATTTCAGTATGCAAAAGAAATATCAAAAGTAAGGTGTTTCATAATCATTTATGTTATAAAATTGGTTCACACTTATAGGGATTTTCTGCTAATTCTTCAAAGTCATTTTTCAAAAATGTTTAAGAGTATTTCAGTATGTCTTTATAAGAGAAAAAAATAGTTACATTTAAAAAAAATAAATCTTAGAAACTTAACACATGCCTATTTTAGGGAATACTACCATCTCAACAAATATTTATTGAGCTCATATGATTTCCAAGGAATTTGGCTAAATATTGTGAGGAGCTACTATGAAAAATAGGACACTGTATCTATATTCAAGGGATTTATGCTGAGATAGGAACATAAGAGAAATACAGAAATGACGATGATACAAGTTTGTATAAGTGCCCTAAGATACATTCAAACAGAGAGCATTGGGGTTTAACATCTGTCTCAAGAGATTGTGTTGAACTGGAGAACCAGAAAGACTTTATAGATGGCGTGGTATTTAAGATGCAATGTGAAAGAATCATAATAAGCAAAGATGAGTGGGAGGAAAATGTTAGCCTATGTGAGCAAATAAAAATGCAATGAGAGTACCAAGTTCAGGCTGCATTTAAAGAGAAGTGTGTAGATTGTGTTGGCTAGTGATTAAGGTGTATATTTTTTAAAAAGAGGAGAAACCAGCACTACAAAGATAAATTAGACTCTACAAGGAAGGCCAGATGACAGGTAAGTGGCCTAGGAGATAATTGTGGGTTCTTAACAAGTGAAATGATAAATCATCAAACTTGCATTTAAGAAAAATGATTCTGGTAACAGGGAGTGTCCTGGATAAATTGATTTGAGGAGAAGGTTGCAGAGACACCAATGATCAGGTTTTCCTAGATTACCAGTAAAATAAAATGAAGTTGAGTTTGCAAGAGCTGTGGTGAAGTAAAGAAAGGAATCAAGTCAAGAGACTTTGAGGAGGTAGAATCCAGGTCACTTGTTAATTTGATTGACTATATAGAAAGGAAAAAAAGATTATCTGACTGAAGAAATATGTTACTTGACAATTACTTCTTTCAATAAATATCAACTGCATAAGTTAATTTGTAACTTCATTAGAAATCTCCTATTTAAGGTAGACATATTGAGTAATATATTTTAAAATGGTTTCTTAACTACCAGTGCTTTGGCTATTTGGGAGTAAATTTCATATATATAACATATATATAATATCTATACACAAATATTATATATATATATACATACACATATATACACATATACATTATTCATTTATTTATTCATTCATTTATTTATTTATACATTTATTCATTAATGTATACAATCTATAATTTTAATCTCCACTGTTGTCAGAAACTAACCTCATTTTAGATACATTAGAAAAATTATGGTGAAATTGTCACTACGCTATGGGAAGATCAAACCTTGAAAATAGGACTTATGACGGCAATTTTAAAACAAATAGTATTAATAATAATACAAAGCATTTGCTGAATATTTTCCATGTGCCAAGAGCTATTCTAAGGACATTATGTGGAATATCTCATTGAAACCTAACAGCAAGTCTATGAGGGAGAGACTATTTTAAGCCTCACTTTATAACAAAGAGAGGTTTAAGTAAGTTACTAAACTCACAGTGGGTAAGAGAGAGACAATAAGAAATCAGGAAGTTGAGTAGAAAATCTGTGCTGCTGATCTGACCAGTGGGCTATTCTAGGTATCGGTCTTTAAGATAAAGAGAGGTAATCCAGGGAAGACTCACAGAAGAGCTGCTAGAAGAGTGAAGAAATGACATAGATCACATACAGAACAATTAAAGGGAACTGGGAAGTTATGTCTGGGAAAGAAACGTCTTAGACAGCAGGAGAGGTCAAACTATACATTTCTTAATACTTCACCTAATGTGTTCTGTCTTGCTTCTAGAAAACAGACAACTAGGGAAACTAAAGAAAGACAGAATTTGGCTGAATTTAAAATAGTTTTCCAACAGCTAAAACTGTTCTAAGATAGGGTGAGCCATATCCAGAGGCAGCTAGTTCCTTGTGCCTGAAATATTAAACTTGGAAGGGACAGTGTACAGAAGGTTCAAGCCTCACATTAGGGTTTCAGGTAGATGACCTTTATACTTTCTTTAAATCCTAATTTTCCATAATGCTATAATTACCAGTTAAGAGAATGATCTCCTCAATAAATAGATAGGAATTTACATGTCACTGTCAAAGTAATTAACAGGTAAATTTACCTTTTAGGGATATTTTCAGGGATATGGGATATAATATGTGCAAAGCACTTGGCACATTGCCTGGCATATACTAAGTGCTCAATAAATATGGGCTGTTACTATACTTTTTATTAACTACACATATTATTTTGTGTAAGCTAATCTTTAAGAGGGTAAGGCTCTAAGATGTCTAATTTTAAAATGTGTGTGATGCTATTTTCTTAAAAAAGTGCTCTTGCATATGTGATTCAACATTAGTCACATGAATAAAAAGTTAAAATATAATCCTAAAATACAGGATATTTCTAAAATGGTGTACATGTTTTAAAATATATAAGTAAAGTGTACAAGTTAAACAAACAACCTATCTTTATAAAGAAATAGAGATCACGCCAGTATTTAAAATTAACCAGATAACACCATGAAAAGCATCCTCTGTCTCTTCTTTTGATTTAATGTTAACTATTTATTAAACTTTATATTACTTTCCCCATAGTACAAGCCAAAGCACACATGTAGAGAAGGATTAAAGTGTTTAGACCATAGCGCTATTTTGTGGTGATAGATTGGTTTCAAGAACAATGTGTGCATTATTTCCAGCCATAAACAGATCAATCTTCGTGCTGTGATGGGAGTGACTGGTATTTCCACTACTGTTTGATCATGCCATTAACTAGCTGATTCACTCACTATCTAACACTGAAATCAAAATTATTTTCTCAGTGCCATGGGATTACTGTGCTTCTGTGCGCATCTCATTCAACCACGCTAAGAATAAACACAGTAGCCAGAATTCACTATCATGTGTGTTTCAAAAACACAAATAAGTTAGAAGGTGTCATAGAACTACTCCTTGAGTTTAGCTTATACAAAATAACTTTAGAGTAATTAGTTTAAAATTATATTTTGAGCATTGTTTATATATCAGGCAACGTGCTAGGTGTTTTATATAGATTATTTCACGTATCCCTGAAAATAGCCTTATGAAGTAAATACTATTTTACACCTGGTAATTATGTAAATGTCTGTTTAGTTATTGGTGAGGGGAGAGTATAATTCTTTTACTGATATTACACAACAGTAGAAAATTAGAATTTAAACAAAATATAAAGATCATCTACTTGAAACCCTAATGTGAGAAATTTAATATTTGTTCAAATTTAATATTCAAGCATGGAGAACTCATTTCCTCTGGTGCCACATGGGACAGTGGTAGGTTGGTGATGACTTTTTGAATTAATAATTAGGAGTGAGGAGTGGTATTTAGTGGGAAAAAAAGGAGAACAAGAGATAAAGATATATATATATATATTTATAGATATATCTATCGAAGATATTTACTGAAGAAAAATCACGTGGAAAAGGAATTAGATCTTTTCTGCTTAGTTCCAGAAGAATGATTTAGAACTCATATATATGTGTAGCTGTAAGGTTGATTCTTTGATGTCATAAAATATAATTGATCCTAAATTCTACTCATATAATCTGTGGAAAAAAAGGAAGGAAGGAAGAAAGGAAGGAAGGAAGGAAATTTGTCACCTTGTAAGGTACTGAGCTTCGGCAATATCCCAATTCATTTAGATGTTGAGAGTCTATTTAACTGACTGTTATGTAAGGTAAAGTTTCTTGTGGGGTTAAAACCAAGAAACTGAGAGTGTCCCTTTGAAATTGAATATCTTATATGATTTTTTTAATAGCACTAAAAGCCTGAAGAATTTTTTGTAGTCAAACAAAAGAATTTTTTTTTCCTCTAAATGCCTAGGTCTTTTAACCTAGACAAATTAAAGGAAACTTTGCTAACAGTAAGGAGTAAGAGTTAGAAAAATCATACTTAGTTGGCTTTGAAAGCAGAAATTTTATACATAGGTGAATTTCCAAGATATATAATATAGGATCAAGATTATGTGCCACCATTGTTGACTATCTCAGTATATATATATATATATATATATATATATATATATAAACACCATCACCACTACCACCACCAAGAACAACATACAGGGTGGGTACTCAGCCTTTGGTTATTTGGCCCAGCTATTTGTTTGTATATTTGTATTCTTCCGTGTTTCTGATGACTGCATGGTCAGGATGAGATTTTTCCTCTCCCTTTGTACCATCAGTTTACTACCAGGCTGTTCACTTTCCTTACTATGCAGTTTGTAGGCTTGGATATATGGAAATTCCCCTGTCTTTCCACTTCTGTGACAAAACGACTCTAGCTGAAGAACAGTATAGTAATTTAGTCTACCATTCAAAGACCACCTTTCCTCATTTTCAAGAATGTACTTTAGTCAAGCAGAATTACAATAGAATTTTATTATTTTCTTAGTCATAGGCTTATAACTATAGGTTGACCAGTCTGCCAGGGGTCTATCAGATGGAATTAAAGAAGAAGCGTTTCCCATGTTTGATTGCGAGAACATTCATGCATGGGCTAAGAACAAAACAAACTCCTCACCAGCAACAGAAACCCCAAACCAAACAAGCCAAAACCAAATTTGCTTCCAAGTCCCAACTTAGCCCATGATCTCGGTCCAAGCAGTGTGCCAATCAGATAGGAAGGGGGCAGGGCACAAACTTTAAAAGAATGACATAGCCCGAGGACAGGACATAAACTGATTAGCACCAACTAGGTCCAAGGTGGTGGACGAGTCAACTTCCACTAGAACTTGAGCCTCCGTATGCACTCATTGTAACACATCAGCATGCAATGACACACCCACAGGCGCTATGATAGTTCCAAGGCCTACCATAAAAGGTCAAAAAGTGGGCAGCGGCTCAATTCCTGGAAATCCCCACCCCTTCCCCAGAATCGTTGGAATAATCCTCCTACTTATTAGCATATGAAATTACCCACCCCTATAAAAACTGACAGCCATGTACCCTGGCGCCTCTCTCACTTTCCGAGATGGCCCACGCTCTGTCTGTGGAGGGTGTATCTCCGTGAATAAACCTTCTTTCACTTTACTATGGCTCGCTCTTGAATTCTTTCAAGAGCCAAGCACCCACACTTGACGGCCGTCCTAGGGACTCACCTGAGACCTGAGACATGACCATCCTCTTGTGCCCCACTTTCTTTCCTGAAACACCTTCTAAATGGGATTCCCCGGAATGGAATATCCCTAAATGAGAACTGAGGCTCCCTCCAAATGGGATTCCCCGGAATGGAAAATCCCCCAAATAGGAACCAAGGCTCCCCCAAACAGACAGGGCCAAACAGGCCCTCAGAGTGCATACCAGGGACTTATAACATGCTGGCCAAGGTGTCCTAGATGCTACTCTTCTGCTTCCCCAAAATAAGTCCTTGGAGTACCAGGGCGGCCCAAGCAGGAGGAAGAGAGGAACAGCCTCAAGGCAAAGATGGCCTCAGCAGCTGCTAGGGTGATCCTTCTTCCGCCGTCTACTCCTGCCCCAGATTTCCAGCTGCTGGGATGACGGACGGGGTATGACTGTGGCTTGGGCTTTCCAGGCAAGTGTCCCAGGTGATCTGGCCCCTATAGGAGTTCTCCAACTCTCCACTCCTTAGAAAGAGGCTGGTGTGGAGAAAACATTGGAGCATCCTTACAAGCCAAGGGACATCCCCACCCCAGGACCTTCCCAAGTCGACCCCACGTTGGACGCCAAAAATGATGCCGATAGCTTAGCCTCTCTGCACCGGTGCCAGATGGAATCTCGGAGACAGAGTTTTGGGTGAAGTAGAAAAGGATAGGTTTATTGTTTTGCCAGGCAAATGGGGACACAGCCTGCTCCTGCCTTAAAAAACTGTGTCCCAACCCAGGAGGATTTGATGAGGAGTTTTATAACAATACTTCAAGGGTGGGGTTGATGACAAGATTAGGATGTGTGCAGGGTCTCAGATGATCAGTCTCCTAATTTTGATGAGCTTCTCTGGTCCCTTTAATCTTGCCTCAGGTGGTTTGTTGGTTGTTCCTCCCTTGATTAGAAACTGTTTAAATCTGCCCTTTGAAACTCAAGGAAGGTCATGGAGGCTGAACAGAAAGGCTCCTTGTGCCCAGCAGCCCCTACAGCAGTGGTCCCCAACCTTTTTGGTACCAGGCACTGGTTTCATGGAAGACAATTTTTCCACAGACAGGGGGCGGGGGGGATGGTTCAGGCAGTAATGAAAGTGATGGGGAGCGATGGGAAGCGGCAGATGAAGCTTCGTTCACTCACCCGCCGCTCACCTTCTGCTGTGCGGCCCGGTTCCTAACAGTCCACGGACCCAGTACTGGTCCATGGCCTGGGGGCTGGGGACCTCTGCCTACAGGGTCTGCTCTGTTTCAATTCTGGAATCAAGTACTCAAGAAAATTGAAGGGTCATTGAGACACACAGGTAGAATATCTTTTTTTCCTGGTAGTATTATTTCAGCTGCAAGGTGCGTTAATAGGTCATTATGGTTCGTCTGTGAGATCTAAAAACATTTCCAATATGTGATTTACTATTTGAAATTAACAAAGACATTTCCTAAGTGTTTCAAGTTCTAAGTATAAATTTTTCAAACACCTTTTTGTAATCACCTACTTATAATTTGGATAGTAAGATAAGTTCCATTTAACATATTTATTAAGGTGCTTATAATATGAGAAACTATGTGCTAGTCAAATGCAAAGGTGAATAAGACAGAGCCTGTCCTCAAGGAATGTACAATCCAGGCTGCACAGCAGTCAGAGCAAAGACATGGAGAGGCCAACGGCTGGGGAAAGTAATAATAGTCTGCTTGTGAATTTGAAGGAACAATTCCAAAAGAAAGTCTGGGAGGCTACTAGAAGAATGAGTATAGAATCTTGATTGTCCAGAGCCAAGAGTAAATAGTAGTGAGGTTGGGAGAGTAACACATATTCTATTTTACATCTAACTTTATTATAGAGTACTGAAAACATCCTCTATGTAAGAATCAAAAGCAAATTTTTCTTTTATAAATGGTTCAAAAAATTGTGTGTATGAATCCAAGTGTAAAGGTGCTCTATCTTCTAAGTCACATATGGGACAGAGTTTTCTGGGCATTAAGAGCTACAGGTTTAAGGACCAAATTCTAGTATTAGTACTAACCGAGCTTATTCAGGTAGGTATCCTCAGAAAACCATGTCTGGAAAGCACTGTATGATTAACCATGACAGGAGTAAAGTCAAAAATGGAGGTACAGTCCTGGTTCATCAGAAGTAATTAATAAGTCTTCCTCGGTGAGAAAGCTAGAAGGTAGGATTCAAAGTTAGAATGTAGGAGTTTAACAGTAATATTAGCCCTACAATAGCCATTATTTATTGGGTACTACTCTATCTAGTACTGTGCTAAACATAAATATATTCATAGTGTTAGTCAATCTTCAATAACTTTATAAGGCCTATCTCTATTATAATCATTTCCATTTGAGAGATAAGTAACTTGCCCTAATTAGCATGCACAAGTGATGACATATGAGTGAAGGTCTTTGGACCCCAAAGTTCATACCCTTAATGAAAATACTTTATTGTTTCTCATACAACGAAGGTATTAAGTTGAACCATATGAAATTGTCAAACTGGTGTTGACCTAAAAAGAATGGCAATTTCATGTGGTATAAACTAATCAAAGCAGTCTCTCAGAACACTCAGTAATGTCTTGAAAGGTTACTTGCATTCTAAGATAATTTATTATAGGTATCTCAGAGCTATCTAGTCTGTCTTACTTCCAGAATGGAATTTTCCTGGATGATAAAAATCTCAAGCTGGCTCAGGCAGGTTCTCACTAGGGGAAGAGAGATACTCTTAATTCATCCAGGAACACTTGGAATACTGGAAGGGTGTGGACCTCTGGCTGAAATTGCAGCTCTGCTATTGTCCTATCAGGGATTTATTCTGGTTGATTTCTTTGTTATTTATTCTTTTTATCATAATGTGAATAGACCCTAACTTACTCTTCCACCACATTTTTACTTTAAGCTTTTGATGTCTAGTTATGGAACACAAACTTTTGCCACACACACACACACAAGATTAGTTACTAGCAGGTAAAAAAAAAAAAAAAATTCCAGGAGAGAGATGATGAGATCTTCTTCTTAGACTCCTAAGGTTATAGGTTTTGATAAGGTTACTGATGAAGTTAAGCAACATGTAATCCTTTATTTCCCAAAGTCATAACAGAACCAGAAAGGGTGACATATCGCTCACCTATCTGGACAAAGTTGTGGTATGATGGGAAAGATTATACTGATGATAAGTCAGAAGACCTCATTCCTACGGCTCTGTGACTTAGGCTCAGGAAAATTGAGTGATTTACCATAGTCTCCTCAAAACTAAATTAGGACTGATAGTAATAATACCTCTATTTCAATAAAGCTATGAGGCTCTTTGAAAATGTATAATGAAGACACGTCTTCAATGTGGCTGTAGTCTAGATCAACAGATGTCCATTATATAAGTAATAAAAGAATAGCATATGTTGAATTTCTTTTAGAATATTTATAACCTGCTATGTTTCATTAAAGATTCAAATGTATTACATTTTCTATACATTTAAGTTGATCTGCTTAAGAAAGATATATCAAAGAATATAGATTTCCTTTGATAATTTCCTAAATGGATAGTATTTCATTTAAAACAGACTTAAAGGTAGATAGTTGTTGAACCTCTGACTTCTCATCTTCTAATCTGGTTGTGGTTCAAATTTAATCTGTAATAATTTGTGCATACACCTTAAGGAAATTTTTTTTTTTTTTTTTTTTAACAGTGAGTCTGATGGCTTTGATTCTGAACTCCCTGTCTTTTAACAAGGAAGTTTTTGTTTTTTTTTTAAGTATTTTTTTTTTTATTTTTTTATTTTTATTTATGGCAGTGTTGGGTCTTCGTTTCTGTGCGAGGGCTTTCTCTAGTTGTGGCAAGCGGGGACCACTCTTCATCGCGGTGCGCGGGCCTCTCACTATCGCGGCCTCTCCTTGCGGAGCACAGGCTCCAGACGCGCAGGCTCAGTAATTGTGGCTCACGGGCCCAGCTTCTCCGCGGCACGTGGGATCTTCCCAGACCAGGGCTCGAACCCGTGTTCCCTGCATTGGCAGGCAGACTCTCAACCACTGCGCCATTAGGGAAGCCCTTAAGGAAATATTTTAGTTCACATCTTTGTTAGAAATGCCAGATACCTTCTTCTCATGATAAGTTTCTTTAGAAACTACTTATTGCATTATTTTTTGGTGTGGCTTAAATAAATATCCTTTGAACTCTCTGCCAAATGAACTTTATTTTGTATCACCTGAATTATCTGAGTAACATACTGATTAAAAATGAGTATTGTCTGAATTCAGACTTTCAGTCCCAGCCCTAAATTAAATCAGTCTCTTGTACCTAAGGGAAAGACATTTCGAAATAGCTCTACCTTTTCCTATAATTATCTAAACAATCTAAAGAAAACACATTTTAATAAAAATTCGTCATCTATTTCCAATCCCTCTTGCGAAAATGAGTCTGTTAGGGTGTGAAAAGTCTGAGTCACCAAGGTCATGAATGAGAGTGCAAATTCATTACAAGAACTAATAAGTATCACCCATTTTATTGTTATGAGTAACATAGTTCACATTAAAAAGTTTACTCCTTCCAGAAGGTTTTCCTGATAGTACAAGCAGATATGTGTTGAACGTAATCTGTCTTGTGTTATAGTTATTTATATACTTATCTATTTTCCCTAACAGATCTGAAAGCCTTTGAAAACAATTTAAGTGTATGTCTCAGTTTAGAGTTCCCAACAAAATGTATTTAAATAATTTATATATATGATTAAGAAGTATGAACTAATATTCAAACAACAATGATAATTATTTAATTTATTAATAATTTAAGTAGGTGGGTTTTTATCCAATTAAATATTTACTTTTGCTATTAACAACAAAGGGTAATAGAAATTATGGGAGAAGGTAAGCAAATATACTTCTATATGATACTGTATTGAATTATTTGCCAAGTATTTAGTTAAGCTGAGTTGAAATAAAGAGGGAATAATTTTGAGCAATTCTAAATTCCTGCCTTCTAGTCAATTCCTTAGACTTTCTTTAATAAATTAATAACACTGTTTTCAGTGTGTGGTCCTGGAACCACTGTGGGTTTTTCAGTAGATCTATGTGGACACAATTCTTTTTAAAATAATGCTAAGACATAATTTGTCTCTTTCACTCTCATCCTCTTACAAGTATATAGTGGAGTTTTCCAGAAGTTACATGATATGTGATGGTGTCATCACTTTGGCTGATAATGGACGGTAATGCTTGTGTATTTTTGTATTTTAAAATCATCAAGAGTGTAAAGGCATCTTCAGAACAAAAGGTATAAAAACCTACTGCTCTAGAAGAAAGTTTAATTCAATGAGAAGTATTATAATAGGAGGTTAATAGAACAACTATGTTACTTGACATTTACTTCTTACTTCTGAAGATGGAGGATCCTGGTCTTCTAAAATTACAGAAGGTACTTGAGAATGATGCTTTTCCCCTTTTTCCCCTTGTGATAGCTATAACCAAGAGTTGCTAGATGATGTTCACCAAAACAGTAGACATGCCTGATAAAAATTTGTCTGCCAAAAGAGAAATGCATGTGCTAAGGGAAAATTATTTTTCTTATATTTAGTATAGATTATAACATTTTTAATTTCAATGCTTCATCTTTTGTTCTCAAACAGATGAAAGACAAACTTCTCATCTTGCCAACCCCAAACCAAGAGAGTTGCATCACTTACCCCAGCCCTAATATTCTTTTAACTATAGATGTGCCATACAGAAATTGAAGTAAAATATTAATTTGTTTTAAAAAACAAATCTGAAACGGCAGTTTCTTTTCCACTATTTAAAATCACCCTTCAAGAGAAGGAAACATCATGTCCAAAACACTGGCTTCCTCATAGTGAAAAATTGGAGGGATCACTTTTTTCCATGGTGACAATATCCAGACCTGTATTACTTCATCAAAGAAGTGGGTCCCTTGCCATTAGCGAGACTTGAGTGTTTCAAGTATCATACCGTGAATTTTTGACAGAAAAGTCACTTCTTAAGAATATCTGAACATACTTGGGTACACTTTCAGGTTTTCAAGTTATAGTTATTGACTAATGAACAGGAATTATTTTTTCTCAAATGGGTTGTGAAATTATTATCAAAGAAAATAAAACCAAACTCACTTTTATTACTAAAGTTTGGAATCTAATTTCCTTTTATTTTATGGCTACCACTCTTCTTTAATTGAAGCTTTCATAAGTTCTAAGTCTCAAAAGTACTCTGCAGATATACAATTAATGAGCATTTGCTAAAGAATATTTCTTTTTAAACTTATAGCATTGATTCAACCCAGTGGATGGTAATCAGCATTGTTACTGCCCTTCCCAGATGCCCTTTACTACCCTGGCCACTGCAAGTGCTGGGAATGGTTTGCAGTACACCTTGACCTCTTCAGAGAATTGCCTTAAGGTAATGGTTGTTTTCCTGGGTGGTCACATCTGTCCTTACTAGAGGCCAACATATGATGGTGCAAAAACCTTGCCCCCTTAGAAATTCCTCCGTGATTTATATCATACTAAATTCTGAAAGAAGATCAGGCGTGGCTTACAAATATGGTCAGCTCACTAAGTTAGCCAGTTCACTGAGTATCTCTGCCTAAAGTTGCATTAACAATGATACTAATCCGTTAATCAGCAGACGATTCCTTGAGCCCTTATTGTGTGTCAGACAGTGTAAGGTATCGGGGACAATAGTATAATAAACAAAAGACCTCTGCCCTTGTGGAATTTAAATTCTAGGGAGTGAAACAGACAAAAACATAGAGGCAAACAAAACGAATATCCGTTGTGATGTGATGTGAGGGAATCTTAACAAGGGAATAAGTGAATAATAGGAAGAGAATTGCTTAAATGGGGTAGGCAGCAGGGGCCTTTCTTTAAGATGTCCTCCAAAAAGGAGGAAGAGTATATAACTCTCAGAGCATAAAGCACAATTCAGAGCAGAAGAAAAACTCAGAGAGTGTCTGCTTGTAAGGTTGAAAATTTACCTCAGCCAGACTTGGAAGGGCTTAGGATCATCAGGTTCATATGGGAAGGATACTTCAGGTCTGAGCTCTGAACAAACTCATGCAATAATTGTATCTTAGTGATGATGCACTGATTAAAGAAAGGAAGAAAGAAAATGTGCTCAGGCCAGCACAGACTGCAAACCAGATCTCCTGCAACAAGAACAAGCTAAATCCCACAGAAGATAATCCAGACCAGTCAAACATGTAGACTATTCTGTTTGTCATGCTCTATGGTATTATGATTAGAAACTATAGTCCTATGTGATAAATTTATTTAGCCTTTATGTATGTATATGTGTCTATGTATATGGGTATATTTATGTGCGTATATGTATTATATATATATAAATTTGATCCACCTACTTAGAGTTTTTTTCTTTCTTTGTTTGCTTTTTTTAAAAATAGAATGATGGATTGATATTTCTCAGATGTTCTTAACCATAGACATAAATTCCCAAGTTAAAAAACACTTTGCCCTTGAATAATATATGAAGGCATTCAGGAACAAAATAAGTCTTACCAAATTACTACATTTCAATTTTTGGTGCCTACAGGGGACAAAACCTACAGAGGCAGAATTCACTTCTTACAGAATTTCATCCTAAAGCTTAATTCTGTCTTGGAGTATTAATTTTATTCACACACCCTTGCAACCACTGGCATTCATTTGTCATATCCTAGGCAAGAAGGTCAGTCTCATGAGCTGGCTTTGGAAAGAAGTTAACGGGGTTTCACAGAACTTCTTCTAAACTTTAATCCCATGCATTTAACAAAGGGTCTAGTTAATAGTGATGTCCACAGTAAGAATGGTTTATATGAATATATTAAATAAATTTACCTTCATGAGAAGGTAAAGTTGAGAACTGTGCTGGGGAATTTCAATATAACTTCCAGAGATAGTATTCTAATTCTGCCTAAGTGATATCTCTAAGGTACCTCCACATAGTAAATTTGTTTGTATCCCTCATAGTTATCTGTGATGATGGTTAACAAATCTGTTTAATCTTGATTGAAAAATGCATAACATACTTTTTTATATTCTATTCTTATACGTTGATGTTTAATATCTTGAAAATATGAATGCATTTCTCATTTGCATTTTATTCAATAATTTGGGTGAAGTGATGATTTCTGTTTATTGATTAGTTAATTTAACCCCTTCTCATTCTAAAGAAGAAATTAAAGCATTTGTCATGAACATTTTCCATTACATAACATTGTTTCCAACTAGGGTTTATAAAAGTCACAGATAAATCAGGGTCAACTGTGTTTATTTTACTAATTTTGAATCTTACTCATTAGTTTTCCAGCAATTTTTCTCCACTTTCAATTTTAAAGAAATTCTAAAGGCAAAAATGCCTTGAATAGCTCATGTATTTCAGCAAGTATATAAGAAACAATAGTTAATTTAGTCATCTATTCCATTTCAGCTGTGGAGATACCAAAACAAACAAACAAAAAGCTTAAAGTACCATAAAGCACCTATTATACTAGCAATTTTACATTTCATGAAGGTCATTATGTGATAAAAGAAAGGAAAATCAAATTAAGTAAACTAATTTATATATCATCTCACAATCTCATCATCAAAATTTTTCCTATATATACCAACTCATTTTTTTTCTATTTACCTCTGTTAATATTTCATTCTTATCTCTTCCTGGTGATATTGATGGTTTTCATTGCGCATTAACTATGCCTTTCTAAAGAATTGTTTTGAAAATCTTCTAATTGACAATTTTCATACTTAAGTTTACTGCAAGCTGTATAAATCTATAAATATCTTCAGGTAACCACAACCTACCTTGGATTCTACTACTATATTTCTTATTTTTAGAGACACCAAAACATTGTGAATAATTATTTGGCCCATTTGACCCCATATTTTCATTTATTTAGTAATCTCCCGCACATCACCTAAGGATCCTATTCTTTGAACAGGAGATAATAACTGATGAGACCTTGGGATGTACTTTCTTGGGAGAAGTTGAATGAGTTTCATATGTAAGAATAGAGAGCAAAGGAATATTGGAGACCTTAAGAATGTACCGTAGAATAAAAAATCCTTAACAGACATTTCACCAAAGAAGATATATAGATGGCAAGTAATCATATAAAATATATGTATATAATATATATTAAACAAACAAAAGCACTAGGATTTAATAAAAGACATTCATTCACATTGATTTCAACTTATAAATAACTTGATCATGTTAAACCAATTAGCTAAATTTAAAGTACTCCATCTTCTATCATTCAATGACATTAAATGCCCATAGAATTTATGAATATATTCTTTATTTACATCAATACCATTAGCTGGAGACCTATTATTTAATTATGGGTCTTGGGAGAGAAATAGTTAGGCTTTCATAGTAGCTGATCATATTTCAGTAAAGAACATTTAACCCATGAGATGTTTCAATATTAAAATGCTCAATTTATTTTGAAGTACCATTATTCACTGAAGTGGCTTTGGTTCCAAAGGGATATTTAATTAATTCCTTATTGCATCTGTACAAAAGAAATGGCTGGCATAAAAATATCAAACCTGCCACCTGTCAGCCTATCATTTTAGTTTCATTCCTTAGAAACTTGACTCTTTAGATAAAGTTTCTTAGTTACACTTAAGTTCTTTGAGTTAACATTGTATCTGTTACATGTCCACCTAACATTTTAGCAAGAATTTATGGAAATTTGTTACATTATAGGTCAAAACATGTGGAATAAAAGGGAATAAAATTGATATTGATAGAACATATGAAAGACGTCCAAATACAAATTTTGACGAATCACACATTTGCCTAAACTTAACATTCTTTAAAACAATGTGCCAGGAAATAGGCAATTCAGAGACAGGAAGAGATGGAGCCTGGCTCAGTCAGGATTCAATCAGAGAAACAGAACGAGTAGGAGAAATAAAACATGTGTCTCTATGTGAGACAGGGAGAGGGAGGGAAGGAGAGAGAAAAAGAGGAAAAGAGAAAAAGAAAGGGCGTTTTTGCAATGAATCACTTGTGTGATGTAGTGTCTGGCTAGGCAAGTCTAAAAGTTAGAAATAAGTAGGGCAGACTCTCAGGAAAAGCAGGCTAGGACTCTCAGGAACAGTCTACAGCTACTATCCACAAGCAATTTCTTCTTCCTCAGGGAAACCTCAGCTCTGCTCTTAAGGCCTTTCAAGTGACTAAATCAGACCTACCCAGATTATCTAGGATAATCTCTCTTACTTAAAGATAAACTATGGACTTGAATTATATCTATAAAATATCTTCATTAAAAACACCTCGATTAGTATTTGAATAACTGGGAACTGCAGCCTAGCCACATTGACACATACAAAAGGCCAATTTGTCCTGTTGAGGAGTCCAGGTCCCACAAAAAGGGGATCCGCTGATCAAGAAGGTAGAACTGGGCCACTTTGTGCTTTCATCCCTGTGAACAAGCAGACCCATGGAAGAGTTTGTCTCATTGCGGGGTAATGCAGCATGGACACCAAAAGGAGCTAGGGTTACTGCTACGAATGAGGGCAAGAAGAACTATGTTTTGAACACAAGATATTGACTAGGGCATTTCATAGTGCTTTCATGTACGATGGTAATTGTAAGTGGACCATTGTAGCAACCACAGTTCAACAAATGTAAAGCAACTAAGGTCTAAGCAGTCCTTGTTCTGCTAACTCTTCAGCGGTAAGGCTTTAGAACAGATTGTGGCTGGTCTCTTCCTTGAGGGCTGTGGGATGCATTTGACTTAATGGAGCTCATTAAGGACATCTCTTGTGTTTACCATATATAGCAATCAGCTTCACAGAGCTGTACCTGAAAGCATTTTGCTTCAGCTCTACCAAGAATCTCTTAGTTTCTTTGCCAGTCTTCTCTGACGGGGTGAGGAGAATCTATCTGTCCTAGGAGCTAGAAATTTGGGGAGGTTAACATCCTTTGGTTCTACCCTTAACCAATGGGGGATGGAAGCCAGTGGATAAAAGCTTTTCCTCCCCAAAGGCAAACAATTTTAAGATGCCAACGGATGGAGCCCCTGTTGCTTAAAGTGATGATCAACTTTTTCCTCATTCCCTTTTTCACTTTCCTCATCTCCCTCTTGACATAAACCAGAGAATCAGGAAATGAGATTAAACAATCTGACCATGTATTACACACTGTATGTTTTCTGTGGGAGAAAAAAAAAAATTATAAACTAAGGAGATATCTCTAGGAATGAAGAGCAAAATATCAACATTAAAGAATTTTATTTTTGGTGAAATATTTTTCCATTAATTTACTTGTAAGAGCCCACCATTTGAACAATGACCATAATTCACAAGTAGCAGTTAACTAGTGTTTATATATTCTAAATACCTTATTTGTAGGCAAAGAGGCAACTGCCTACTTCCTAGAGTCAGAACCTGGAAAGGTTAGAAGCTTTAGAACAGTTTGACAACATTACAGCATCAAGATTTAATCAAATTTACCTCCGTTTGTATGCATGCAAATCACCATTCGACAGAAAACTTTTATCTTTTTTTGTCAGTTATTAGAAAAAAATCATGTTTATTTTTGCCAAAATTTAGAATATATTAAAAATAACACAATCTTATAACAAAGTCTGTTAATTTTGATGTCTATTATCTAATAAGAAGCATATTTTCCATTGGTTTCAAAGAACAGCATTTTACTGCCTGTGAGGAAAAAAAAAAAAAATCTCAGGCATAATACAACATTTTCCAAGACCAAATTACATTAGTATTTTTCAAAAAGTATTCCTTCATCAAAAGGAATTAGTTCATCAGAAGAAAATTAGTTCAATATATTTGCTTTAGCTTGTTTTAAAACTGCTTTGAAACCTATGTTATTTTAAACATTTTTTAAGATAATGTCTACGGATGACAATAGCTCATTTGGGACAGTTCTTTACCGTCAAACGTTGCCTTGACATTTTTTTCATCTGTGGCATTGTAGAAAAGACTACCCCTGAGGATATCTTACACTGTTCTGAAGGACAAAACACCCTGTTTTGTGAGGTTTAAATACATGCATTTTTATTGTTTCTCTTTCATCTGTCTGCCTCACTCCTACCAGAAAGTTTAAGATGAGGCAGCCTGTAGAAAAAAGGCTAGGAGACTAAAAGCATCTGGAAGGGGAAAGAAAAAAAAGTTAGTGAACATATGAAATAGCATTTTATAGGCTTTCTAATTCAGGAATTGTGTCCTATTCTTGAAATTCATCCAATTGGATAAGATTTCCTTTTATGAGTCTAAACCCTGACATCTACACGAGGGGTAAGCATATAATTGTAAGATCTTCCTATTTCAGTAAAGGAAGGAAACTGCTCAGCCAGATGGACGTCAATTGCACCGGAATTGTTGCTGAAAAGCCGTTCACCTCAAATGGGAAGGAAAATGTGCTGGTTGCTAAGCTACTGATAGGCTTTGCCCTTCCTCTGCTTAATGGGCAGTCACTGGGTCAAGGCACAAATGATGACGTTAAAGCTGACTGTTCCTTTTTAATTGAATGGTGACATAGGAAGTGGCTAAGTGTTTCCTCTAAATCAGCTATTACCCCTTGCTATTCTCTAACCTTCACTCCGGGGTGAAGGGTGGGAACGCAGACACGCCCTGGTGTAACGGGAGCCTGGAGATGCAAGGGATGGAAGATTTAATAATGGTAAAATGAGCAAATATGAATGATACATTTAGATACTAAAACTATGAAAATAATATAAAAATAATAAGTTTTTTCAATGTTTAAAGGAGCTTGTAGTAAAAATGTAGGGGGCAGGGGAGTCTATACAGAATACGCTGGTGTTTATGACTATTATTTGTCCATGTAATGTTTCCTAATGGTAGAATATTGGGCACACTTATCCTTGGGCTTTTGCTCAAATTTAACATGCCATCTCCCCCTGGGATTAACAAGGTCATCCTCAGAAATTAAAAGGCACAGCCGCAAGGCCCAGGATAGGCAGCTGCAGCCTTCTGTGGTTAATTTCAATGTGTGTGATTTTTATTTCTTGTCTCTGCCCCACTCACACAGAGCAGCATGTTCTTGTGCTTAAACTCTGGAAGCCACTGCTGTCAAAGTTCTAGACTTTGCCCTCACAATTATTAGCCCTGCTTTACCCTCAGGTTTTTAATGAGTTAGCGAGGATTTTAAAACTCCCGGTTGGAGGAAGATTTAAGATGTGCCCTTTGCAGCTGAGTGGGAGAGAAGGAAGAAGTATCTGTAATTTTGGGGTACCTACTGTGTGCGTATATTGTGCTAAGAGCTGGGCCCACAGGAGGGGACAAAGGAAACATGTAACGGCTACTATAATATTTATGGTCACACAAAATCTGAAACTGGACTCAGATTAGTGTCCCCAAGCTGAGGTTATCATTGGGATTACATTTAATAAAAGTTGGGGAAAGGTCATTCTTAAGGTACAGAGGGTGTTAGATGTACTGAGCTCTGGGGTGGAAACTGTGTTTTACTTTTTTATTCTGGGAGAGAGTTGTCCGTTGAAATTTACTAACTCTTTGTACTGGTGAAGACATTGTCATAGTGCAGTAGCTTTCTTGCAGCTGTTTTGGAAAAGTTACTCAAGTAGTTATTGTAAGATCATTAGTTATAAGACAAATATCTTTATAAATTCCTAAGAATGGGTGACAAGACATTTATTAAGCGCTGGACTTAGTGCAGATGAAGTTGGGTTATCTTCATATCCCTTTACATGCAGACCTTAAATGTTTCTCTTTCAGGATTTTCAACGTTGTATAAGCCTCAAGGAGTCACCTGGCTTTTAATGGATTGGAATTCTTTGACTTTGTGGTGTATAATTTTTAAAGTTTATGAAGATGACTGGTATAGTTCTGACCTAGACCAAATAGAAGGGAAGACCAATAAAACCATTGAGTCCTAACACACACACACACACACACACACACACACACACACACACACACACACACCCAAACCCCAAGAGGGAGGAATGGGAAAGGAACACAGGGTTACTGCCTGTACCAATATGAGTCACAGGCAGATAGTTTGTTTTGGGCACCAAATAATGCTGATTTTTAAATGTCTCCTGATTCAGTCATTCTAGCACTCTGGGGGTATTTTGTGTGTATATAGGGGTAAGACAGAAACAACATTATTGGTAAATTAGTGGTGCCAGCTTTTTTTCTCATTTCTTTTTCTTCTAGGGAAATTGGGTGTAGTTACCTCTGGTTATACCCATTCCAACCATTCCCCACTCTTATAATGCATCACATTATATGATAAGGAATATATACTGAACACCTACTATACACAAACACATACACACTCAGAGATAGTCTAAGCATTGGTAACAGTGACAGATTTGTTCTTTGTCTTTATATTCTAATAATTGAGTTCGACAATGACTAATAAATGATAATTGTGTGATAAAAAAGTCAAATGCTGTTAAGTACTCTGAAGAAAGTTAAAGCAGGATAGGTGCAGGGAATGATGAGGGTATAAGTTAGATAGATGGCCAGGGAAGTCCTTTTTGAGGAAGTGACATTTGAAGAGAAAGCTGAATGAATGCAAGAGAAGCTGCCATTTGAATGTCTCAGTGAAAATTATACCAGTGAAAGACCTCTCCAAGAGAGAGGAATCCAGCTAGAATATAGTAAGCAGAGGAGATGGTGGCTAGAAATGAGATCAGAGGTATAGCCAGGGATTAGATGATAGAGAACCTTGTATGAGTGTTTTGTATTTTCTTCCTAATATTATGGGAAGCCAATTAACAGTTATATCCCTGGAAGTGAAACAATCTGATTTGTATTTTAGGAGAATGCTGGCTACTATATAAGCAGTTCTAGAGGGACAAGAATTGAAGCAGGAAGCCCAGTTAGAATGCTATTTCAGCAGCTGAGGTAAGAGACGGTTTTAGTCTAGACTGGGATAATAATAGTGGAAATAGATAGAAGTGGTTGGATTCTGGAATTACTTTGAAGATAGAGATCACAGGATTTTTGATGAGTTCATGCAAGGAGTACAAAAAGAGGCGCAGGCTCCTTTGGTTATCCAGGTATTACTTTGGCTTTGTGGTAGAAGAGGGGACTTGGAAATTGCTTGTATTTTAAGTTCCAGGTTGCTGGCCATGAACAACCAATTCAACTCTGATTCTGTTTGACATCATTGTGAAATGCTGGACTTAATTCTGGTTGAGTAATTGCATAGAACGAATGAGTGGTCCCCCATGGAGGATGAGGTGCATAATTCATAATTGAAAAGGGTATAATGAATTTATGGGGAAAGGGGACAATGGCAGAAATAGTTACCTCCAATAGCTATTTTTCTTTTCTCTAGTAGTAATAAATTATTTATTCTTAGCGTGGCCCTTGACCACATGGAATAAAGGCCAAATTTTCCTGAGTTCCCTTGGAACTAAGTTATGGGCAGTTGAATGTGAGCAGAATTGATATGATGTGCAACTTTAGTACCATATCCTTCAAGGGAGGGGGACTTTGTTCTTTATTTCCTGCTCTGTCCATCTTGTTGCTAGAGATGTGGACTTGAATTTAAGTAATCTTGGACTATGCAACAAGAGCATCATTTTAAGATTAAACAAACAAACAGGAAAGAATACATCTAAGATGAATATATATCTGCAGGATACACAGCAGAGGCAGCAGGTATAGCCCACAACTGCTATATTTCTGTGTTTCAGCAGGAACTCTGTGATTTTATTTCTGTGACTTGTGAAAACAAGAATAAGGCTCTTGAACAGGCTTAGCAGACATCCCTTGTCTGTAATACAGTAGTAACTAGTACTGATTCTTTGGAATTAATAAGCATCCCTAGAGTCTTTGGACATGAGGTTAAGGGAAAAAAAATGATTATGTTTCTTGAGATCAGCAGAGTGAAAGTTCTAAAGTGTTTTACATTAAATATTAGAAACTGTTATTTTATTATGTGTTGGAATTTAGTACAACAGAACCCAACAATTACATGATTTGAATTGAGACTTTGCACCTAAGATTTTGAGCTTGAGTTAAAGTTGTTTTTTAGGCTATAAAAAGAGCCAGTCAACATTAGATTCCTGATTGATTAAAAAGAAGAGAATATTTCAGGGTGTTCATTGTGCTTGTGAAGGACAGTTGACAGCCAAAATCAACAAAGAAAATTGGAGGAAAGTTGTCAATAGGACTATAGACAAGGTAAGTCAGGAATATCCTTAAAGGAGTTCTTACCACCAAATGGAATAAAAATAAGTTGACATAGCATGGGTTTTTAGGAGGGTTATATAGCAGGAAAGCATTAGAGGGGAGATATACTTGCAGAGGGACACTTTACATAAAAGGGTTGGGAGTTGGATATGCTCTATGGAAATGCCATTTATAACCACTACAGTCAGACTTAGACTAGGTAAACGTAAAAAAAGCTTATCTAAGGTATTTATGTGATCATTTCAAATCCATCAATTGACCTTAGCTCATAAGAGGTCATTGCTATCAGAAGAAAGTGGGCTAGGATGTACAGTAATTATCGTTATTCCGTTACTCTTGTTTCTAACAGATGTTCTCTATGAAGGGGACTAAGGTGTATTTATATCACTCTTAAGTGATATATATGGACAGATATGGTATTTTAAGTTTTATTCTTAAAATGCATTTATTTAAAATGAATTATAGATTCCTTTGTTGAATTCTTTTAAACATTAAGATGTGTTTCTAAGGGTCACATGGAAAAAGACACAGAAGAAAAACTCAGAGCTGTAGTATTTCCGTATTTAATTTGCATTTCAGAAGATAGACCTGGAATTCAGATTCTAGTTAGATGAGTCTTTTTCCTTTAGGCATTTCAGTCTCAATCCATTTATTATATTTGTATCATTATAATAAAAATTAGAAAATCTATATTTTCATTCTAATTTAAATTAAAAATATCTGTTACTGCTATTTAATCACCAAATTACTAATTTACTAGTTTAATAATTGTGCAAGGGCACACATTAAATGTTTAATATACTTAGGGAAATATGCTCAGAACTTTAATGAATAATATAATTTAATTCTTACAATCACTCTATGAAGTAAATGATATCACCAGTCCATTATACACATGACAAAATTAAACAGAGAACTGAGATTTACCTAACCTAAATCAGACAAAATAATTCTACCTTCAGTTTCTTGTTTGTTTGTTTGTTTTAATGTTTAAGCATGTTTTATTTGTGGTACAATTTTTTTTTTTAATTTTTATTGGAGTGTAGTTGATTTACAATGTTGTATTAATTTCAGGTGTACAGCAAAGTGAATCAGTTATACAAATACACATGTCCACTCTCTCTGTTTTTTTAGATTCTTTTTCCATATAGGCCATTACTGGGCATATACCTGGAGAAAACCATAATTCGAAAAGATACATACAACCCAATGTTCATCGCAGCACTATTTACAATAGCCAAGACATGGAAGCAACCTAAATGTTCATCAACAGAGGAATGGATAAAGAAGATGTGATACATATGTACAATGGAATATTACTCAGCCATAAAAAGAACAAAATAATGTCATTTGCAGCAACATGTCTGGACCTAGAGATCGTCATACTGAGTGAAGTAAGTCAGACAGAGAAAGACAAATATCATATGATATCACTTATATGTGGAATCTTAAAAAAAGGGTACAAATGAACTTATTTACCTTCAGTTTTAAAGTTTAACAAGAGCCTCAAGCCTCCCTAATCAAGCAAGACACATGTAACTTGCAAACAATTTCAACTGCTTAAAACATGTTTGAACATCATACTTAAAATTATGGACAAAGATAAATAACGTGCAAGTTCTATAGTTCATTATTAGAATTACAAGTGGTTTCAATGTTTCCAATTTATTTAGCTTTACTTTGGTGTCATTTAAAATAATATTTTGCATGTTTGAAATTATTAAATGTTGGCAAGTATAGAACCTATTTTACTATACTTGAACTCATTGCTGCCTTCGCTGTAAGAGTACTTGTTTATTCTAACATAATTTTAAAGTCTAAAAAGGAAATTTTCCTGAACAGATTCTAGCTAAGAGGAAGCCATCACACACACACACCAAAAAGACAGGAAATAATGGCACTATTTAAAAACGTCTACATTCATAGAATATTGTCATTTATTCAATTACTCTTTCATTCAACCAACCATTACTGAACCCCCAGTAAGCACTTGGTTCAGTGCTAGACCTTGGAAGTATAATGGAATTAGAATTATAGTTTGTAAATTATTATAAATAATGTAAGAAAAATTATGACACTCAAAAGGGTATTGATACAATGCAGTAAGGAGATGTAAATGGTATTAGTCTAGAAGACTGGAAATTCTCCAAACATGCCCGGATAACCATGCCTTCCTTCTCTCCTTCCCTGAATATTTAAGGATATACATTCACGGAAACATAAGCAAATGATACCATGTTGATTGAATCATGAAAAATAACCCATGTGAAACAACTCTAGAAACCAGATAGCAGCACATGACGTAGTCCCAAGAACCTAGCTATGCCTCTTTCCTCCGTGTTCATAGTCCCAATGCTACCATTTGCAATCTTCTGTGAATGTAGTATGGAACTTGGAAAGTAAGATAAAAGAAGATGGCTTTCTTGGTAGGGAGATGCTGGCTTGTCTGGAGTAGACCTGGATCACACGTCCATGTCCTGGAGTCTGAACAACCATATAAGAATCTCTACTCTGGAGAAGGAGTGACTGAGAAAGGGGAGAGGGGAGGAGAAGGGAAATTTCCAGGCTGAGGGTGTTCTTCCCAACACTCCTTGAGAGCCAGCTGGAAGGTAAACCTAACTTATCTAGAGTGGAAGGGAGAGCACACATGATGGCTGCTAGAAGTTATGGAAAAGAAGTGATATATGAATGGAGTTTTGGGTAAAAATAAGCTTTGATAAAGCATTCATAGATTGGGAGGGAAAAAGTGGCAGGCAGAAGGGGATTTAACTTTCCATGATTAGATCATAAAATGCAAAGTATGTGTACTTAAAACAGGAGAGGTAAGCTGGGGACAGACCATCAACAACTTTACATTGCAGGTAGAGTTTTATGCATCTGGTACTTTTGCAAACACTGAAAGAATTTAAGAACATAAGTAACATGAGTCAAATTACTTTTCTTACATTACATTTAATATCTATATATGTATTTATATAATATAAAACACTTTTATGTTTTAAAAGATATAAAACACTTTTCCATATGAAATTATTTCTAAAATACACTTCAGCTTATAATAATTAAAGAGAAATTCCTTCAAAAATTTTATTAGTCACAAAAAGTGTCATTTTCACTGTAATTTTTCACCTATCTGTCATGATGATGTAGTTTATTTACATTAGAAATTTCAAGTGAGTTTAGTTCTTCCAAAATTCCAATTAAAGAAAATAATATATATCACGATTGAAAACATTCAAACTAAAATTTTCCCTTCCCTCATTTCTTCTTTCCATCATTTTTCCTTTTATCCACCCATCTTTCAAGCAATATTTCTGAGCATCTATTTGTATCAAATTGGGAAACCCTTGTAAAAGACAAGTCCTTGATCTCATAGAGTTTACAGAACTATAGAGGGTCCAGGAAATGAGGAGTTAAATGAATAAACAAGATAAGTATGGAATGTAATGAGAACTATGAAGGCAATAAAAGCATGATAAGATAGCAGGTGACTAGGAAAAGAAGGATACTGTGGAAAGCTGGGCCAGATAAGCTTCCACAGTAGATGTTATTCAAACTGAAACATAAAGAATGTAAAGGAAGTAATCTTAGAGACTGCCAGGTGAAGAGCATACCCGTTGGAGGAAACAGCACTTGCAATGTTCCAGAGGCAGAAATGTTAGTATGTTAGAGCATCACAAGAAAGCCAACATGACTGAGGTGAGTGATCAAATGAACATGGTAAAAAATTAATTCACAGATGTAGAAGATCGCCCTATCATGCTAGGCCTTGAGACCATGCTAAAGAATTGGGGGTTTCATGCTTTTGGACTGGAAAATTTAACATTGTTAACAATATTAATATTGTTAACATTTTGATAATACCATCTGGAGGTAAAGACATATATTTATAATGTACACACAGACGTACATACATCTAGACAGACACAGACAGAGGTCGTACACTTTCCCTGCTTAACTTAAAAAAAAAAAAAAAAAAAGAATTGGGGGTTTGTTCAAAATTTGATTGAAAGTCACTGCAGTGTTTTGAACTTTGGAGTTATACGATCTGAATTACATTTTTAAAACAATATTTTGCATGCAGTGCTGACCATAGACTTGTAAAAGGGTAAGAGTTAAATCATGCAAGTTATTTTGGAAGCTGTTGCAGTGATCCAAGTTATATATGTTGTTTGCTAGGACTAAGGAGACGACTGAGAAAGTGGTGAGAATTGAGAAACAGTTTGAGATATTTTGAAGGTAGTTAAAATGGATCAGATGTGTGGAGTTAGGGAAAGATTGAATATAATTTTATGGCTTAAATAATTCAGTGAATAATATAAGTTTTCAATGAAATGATAAAGAATGAAGATCAGCAGGTTCAGGAAGGGAAAGGAACTGTTATCTTTTAAACACGTTAAGATTAAAATGTCAAATAGACATATAAGTGCCCTTCTGAAATATACAGATGAATATATGAGTTTTGTGGTTGTTAGGTGGAAAATAGAAATTTGAGAATCCTTAAAGTCATGAAACTGTATAAGATTAGCTATGGAGAGATTTTAGCTGGATAATAAAAATAGCACAACACTGTGTGCTATGGCACTTTATCTTTTAGGGCTCAGAAAATGAAGACTCTCGCAAAGGAGCCTGGGAAAGAGAAGCCAGTGATGTAGAAGAAAAACCAGCAAGCTGAGACTTTTTTGAAAGTCAAGTGTAAAAAGTTTTCAAGAAGGAAGTGATAAATGCTATTAAATACTGTTGAGAAGTAGAATGAAATAGGAATTAAGAACTTATTGGAAGAGTGGAAGTTTTTGACAACAACATTTTCAGTAGCATAGGAATGAAAGTGTTATTGGGAACCCTAAAGAAAATGGAAATGAAGTCAAATATTGCTAATTTGTTTTGAAGATTTTTACTATTAAGATAAATAGAAGAATGGGGTAGTAGATGTACAGAGGTGTGGAACCCAGATGTTCGCTGTTGTTTGGGGTTGTTGTTGCTTTTGTTCATCTGTTATTTGTATTTTTAATATGGGAGAAATCAAGGACTGTCTGTATGCTGTTAGAAATCATCCAACATAAAGAAAAACTTGACGATGGAAGAGAAGGAAGAGATCATTGCAGGAGTAAAGTTCTTGAATTGATGATAGGGTATGAGACGCAAGGAAACGAGAGAAGAGGGAAGTTGGCCTGAGATTAGAACAAGAACGTTATTTTATTTTAAAAAGAGGAAAGACAATGAATGCAGGAACAGAAATATATAGGTAATCAAAGCTGGCAATCTGTTTTTCCAAATCATGGACAGAAAAATAGAGTTTGCTCTACAGAGGAAAGAATAAAGCAGAGACAGAGAGAAAGAAAGATGAGAGATGGAAAGAGAGACATTTGTGGATTCCTTGCTGCCTTGATTCCTGACTCTAGTCCATTCCTGAGCCCCAGCTACACTCTGATCCCCGTGTGGCACCCCTATGTTTTATGCCATGTTCCCTTTTGTGGTTAATCAACAAACTCTAGGGACTGTCTGTTTCTTGCAACCAAAAAAGTTGTAACTAATATAAATGGGAACTGCATTTTTCATTCTGTGGATTTGATTATTGGGAAATTCTAAGTTCCTCACCTCTCTACAAGACCCCCCAACACGGTCCTCACTTACCCTGCAACGGGGACACACATAATTTATGTCTAGATTTCCTTCTTTGGAGCGATTACTTGACAATATTTCCTATAACTTGTCCAAACACTGATTTTCTTTATAGTATGAACATAAAATTATGTGAGTCGGTGTTGTCCACAAGCCAATTTCCTTAAAGCCTTTATTTTATTTCATTTGACTTGCTTCCATTTTTCAGAAGTGCATACTGACCTAATTACAGAAAAATGACTAACAGGGACAATGGCAATCCAGCAGACCTATAGTTCTTAAACTCTTCAGTGATCCTAAGAATTTCCTTTCATTTCTAATCACACCAGTGAGATTTTCTTGGCCTTGAATCTACGAGAACTGGGTAGAATTTTGGCCACTGTAATGTCAGCACAATGCATTTTTATAAATCATTAAGTTCCTTGAAATTCTTCCACATGAGAGTAAAGAGGCTCTGTTTAGCATGAACAATGCAAAGTGAATAAGTATGGAGTAAGCTTGTGGTACACACTCTAAAATATATGGATTTCCCCCCACATCCTTAAAAGGAAGAACAGTAAAATCAGGTAATGTAATTTCTAGCTTGTATTTTGATAAAAACCCTCCTTTGAATCAATTCACTCTGATGTATCAGTCCTTGCTTTGTGTTTCTGGCCAGTTTTCACTGAAAATGGGATGCTATTTATTTTTTCCACATATTTGCACCCCCAAGGAACAGTCTCCAATTCAACTATCTGGCATGCCTTAAAAAGCACTTTAGGACTAAAATGCTGATGACAAAGGAAATCTCAACTCATATCTGGACACTAAATATGCAGTCATTAAGTTAAAGTTAGCACTGGTGACTATTTTTGGCAAGTAATTTGTTAGATCTGCCTGAAAAAAATGATGGATGTGGAAAATAAGGGGAAATGAGAGGTCATGTGTAGCAAGTTTAAAAATATGTTTGTTTTCTTTCCCCTTCTCCTAAGAGGTCTTGGGGAGGATCAAAAGTCTTTTGGAGCAAGACCACAGGATAAGGTTCAACCTAGGGTCTGTGAGAGAACACCTAACCTCACCTTTGAAAGAGTGGTTGTATCCAAGCCTAAATCAATGCAACCCATAGTAGGGACCCCTATTAGCCCCATTTCTAATTCTAAGGACGCCTTCACTTTACAATCTGTTCATAGAAATCCCCTGTCAGAAGCTGAAGATGAGTAAGGAACTGATTTCAAGTTAGTAAATGTCAGTTTGAATTAATAGGTTTCATTAAAATATCATTGTACTTAATCAACATGTTTTAGCGCCTGTAGTTTCTAGCTGTGGCAGAATTAACCTAAGCCAAGTTGTTCATTCAACTTCTTTGGGCAAATAATCTAAAACTTCAGTAATTAGAGATATAGAAACTTTTTTTCCTCCATCACCACAATGTCAATAACAGGTTATATGTGTTATAAATGCCACACCACAGGTATTTATTGGCAAGCAGGTTTGCACCTTCATCAGTCTGCATCCATCTTTTCTCTCTTTGTGTTCTGACCTTGATTCTTCGATGAATTTCATGCAAGAAAAGCTCCCTCCAAGGTAGACTTGATGTTATTTTAAATGGCAGGATATAGATATCACATATGAAATATTTTAAAGAAAATTACAACACAGAACAACGTAACACTGACAAATCATAGGCTCTCGATAGATATTTGCTGAGTGAACAAAAAGAAAGAAACATACACGTTGGTAGAAGGTATAAAACATTCTAAACAGAATTCCCTAATTCTTACAAGATAAACTTAAGGGCAAATAGAATATGAATTCACACATGGGATTTGTAGAAATGACTCAATTCTACGATGTGTACCACACATATCATGTACAATTTCCTATACTGAGTTATTATGAACCTATATTGAGTTATTATGAAGTACAAAATAGAGCCATCTTTATCCTGTTTTCTTCCATTCACTGTGATGAGAAATTTAAATTTAAATTTTTGGATTTGGGTTGACTATCCTTCTACTAAGCCTGGAAAGTTATGAAGCAAGATGTCTGGTCTCTATCATAAAGGCACAAAGTTATATTTAAGGGTCTGTCCTAAATTTTTTTTCCAATTCCCTGAAGTTCACTTCCTAAAATGGCCCAATATTTAAAGAAAATATGAAAAATAACATATATACATTATTATGTGTAGAGAGATTACACAAACTTTTATATGTATAGGCACATATGTGATATATATCATATACACATCGTATATACATGTTATATAATATATATACCTTATGTTATATACAACATACTTATGTGTAATAAGTATAAATTAATACTTAGTGTGTAATTATGTAATATAATAAAAGATATATATACATTTTATTTGGTTGGTTTCATACTAACTTCAAGGTCAATAGCCAAAGGAAATTGTGGTGGTTAGTTTCCTGAACTGGAAATAAGTAAGTGAATACAGGAAATAAAATGAAAGAATGGACATTTCTGAAAACCCGGTGAGTGATTTGGAAGGTTAAATTTCAGGATTACCTCAAAACACAAAGTCACAATACAGAAACAAACAAACAAAAACTGGTGTTATAAGCAACAAGGTAGGAAGTACAGGAAATTCCCAAGAGACTTCATGCAGAAATAATCAGAGATCAGGAAAAGCAAAATGAGTAAAGGAATAAAAATTAATAACCAAATATACATCTTAATTCCCCAAAGTGAAGACAGACTGAGATTTTAGAACACAAGAATTCACTGAACCTAAATGTAAGACCAGACACTATAAAACTCTTAGAGGAAAACATAGGAAGAACACTCTTTGACATAAATCACAGCAAGATCATTTTAGACCCACCTCCTAGAGTAATGGAAATAAAAACAAAAATAAACAAATGGGACCTAATGAAACATAAAAGCTTTTGCACAGCAAAGGAAACTATAAACAAGAGGAAAAGACAGCCCTCAGAATGGGAGAAAATATTTGCAAACAAATCAGTGGACAAAGGATTAATCTCCAAAATATATAAACAGCGCATGCAACTCAATATCAAAAAAACAAACAACCCAATCAAAAAATGGGCAGAAGACCTAAATAAACATCTCTCTAAAGAAGACATACAGATGGACATGAGGCACATGAAAAGCTGCTCAACGTCACTAATTATTAGAGAAATGCAAATCAAAATTGCAATGAGGTATCACCTCACACCAGTTAGAATAGGCATCATGGAAAATCTACAAACAACAAATGCTGGAGAGGGTATGGAGAAAAGGGAACCCTCTTGCACTGTTGGTGGGAATGTAAATTGATACAGCCACTATGGAGAACAGTATGGAGGTTCCTTAAAAAACTAAAAATTGAATTACCATATGACCCAGCAACCCCACTACTGGGTATATACCCAGAGAAAACCATAATTCAAAAAGACACATGCACCCCAATGTTCATTGTAGCACTATTTACAATAGTCAGGTCATGGAAGCAACCTGAATGCCCATCGACAGACGAATGGATAACGAAGATGTGGTACATATATACAATGGAATATTACTCAGCCATAAAAAGGAACGAAATTGGGTCATTTGTAGAGATGTGGATAGACCTAGAGCCTGTCATACAGAGTGAAGTAAATCAGAAAGAGAAAAAGAAATGTCGTATATTAACGCATATATGTGGAATCTAGAAAAATGGTACAGATGAACCAGTTTGCAAGGCAGAAACAGAGGCACAGAGGTAGAGAACAAATGTATGAATACCAAGGGGGAAAAATGGGGGTTGGGATGAATTGGGAGATTGGGATTGACATGTATACAGTAACATGTATAAAATAGATAACTAATAAGAACCTGCTGTATAACACAGGGAACTCCACTGCGCTGTACAGTAGAAATTAATACAATATTGTAAAACAACTATACCCCAATTAAAAAAAAATTCACTGAAGGCCAGAAATAATTAATGAAAAAGACATGCATTTTTATGTTGGCTAGTGACATTCTTGATCTCCAAGGATTAAGAAGATATTTTCAGGTTTCTAGGATTACTCAACAGTTTATTAAATCATGAAAGAGAATTAGGTTTTTAAAAATGTTTCCTGTTCTACCAATATAGAAGCTAAAATTCAGTGGCAGAGTGTTTACAGTATTTTGGCAGACAAAGGTAGCAATCCCCAAATTATTCATATATAAAGGCAACAGAAACAAATAATTTCTGAGTATATTATTTGCAGAAGTAATACAATGAAGTAAAATATTATTTGCAGAAGTAATACAAGAAGTAGAAAATTAAATCATTTGACAACTTCAAAAGAGAGAAAAATGAATTGTAGTAGAAACAGTCATTAGTGGAATGTATAGATGAGTTTTTATGAATCATAACAAAGTGATTATAAACTACAAAACAAATAGGATAACATTCTATCTCAGTACTTTAATACAAGACTGGAAGAAATGGTTATTTATAGCTTAATCATTGTCTGGGAATAAAATTCTGAATTTTTACACTTATTGACACATTTACAGTTATTGACACTTGAAGGAGAAAAGGAATAGAAAATTATTGTTTATTTTATAATACTGGTGAAGAAATATTAAATATGACTTAAGACAAGAATGTAAAAACTAGTAAAGATGCATCCCAAGTGACTGAGGTACTCGGTCAGATTTAAAAGTTCTACCATCATTGACAAGTGACAAAAGAGAAAATACAAAAATATACTTGGATATTAAATAATAGAGAAAAAATAATTCAAGAAATATTTTCATCATTGACGTCAATGTGGCAGATTCTACAGTTCAAAGAAACCTCAAATCAGGTTTAAAAACTCCACTTTGAAAAATTTCAAAGAAAGACACTTAGAAGAATATTAAAAAGGTTGAAAATTGAAGGGTGGTCAGAGTTGAAGAGAGCAAATGTAAATGCAAATACAAGAAGTAGAGTACTATTACATATCTAAGAAAATGGAATTTAGGTCAAAAGCTTTACAAGAAACTATGAAGGATTTTTTGTAATGGTAAAATTTAGAAATCATATAAAAGATATAAAGAGCATAAAAAGCAATGAGTTGAGTAGTACAGCTTAAAAATACCTCAAGCATAAATAAAGTTAGTTTAAAAAGTTGTATCTCACAAATTCATAATGATAATGACAATTACCATAGCCTTCTTAGATATCGATAGATATCTTAGATATTCAGTATCAATGAATTTGATATTCTCTGAGTATAACATAGTCAGATTAGAAGTTGACAACAAAATATGGAAGACAAATTATAGAGATGAATAGGACAGATGGAGGGTTGATTGATGGATGAATGGTTATATTGGGTGGAGTGGGTGGGTGGATGAAAGGATAGATGGATGGATAAATGGATGGATGGATAGATCGATAGATAAACAGATAGTTACAATTTCTATCAATTTGTTTTTAAAACAACACAGTCTTCCAATTAACTCACTGGTTAAAGATAAAATTAATACTATAAGCACTATTACAGAAAAATTATTTAGAAGTTAGTATATTACATTTCAAAAACTGTGTAATGTGGCTAAGACAGTTATTAAAATAAAATTAACCTTCAGTATATTTATAAAGCACAAACAAAATGGAATATTACTGAATATAAACATTCCACACAAAAAAGTTATGGAAGCAAAAAATTCTAACATTTTTAAAGGTTTACATAGACTGGTGATAAACATTTATGTTCAGTCTACCATGTTTCAACAGAAGTAATTTCATTAGATTAAATAAATATCATTGCCAAAATTTGTTACAAAAAATATTAATGGTAACCTAAATGTCCTGTAATATCACATGATCATGCTACACACACACACATACACACACACACACACTCTCTCTCTCTCTCTGTTTACCAATGGCTTGTGAAATAAGGGCAGCACATTTAGTTTCTACTGCATTATTTTCATATGTGTTAATTTTCGTATAATTAGAACATAGTACTTTCATTATCAGGATTTTAGGGTAAACCTATTTATTATAAGGTAAGAAACTCGGTTGAAGAAAACAAATCTTTCTCTGCAAAATGGGGAAACGCTGACTTAATTTTAGAAAAAAAATTTTTTTTAATATTCTACTAATCTTAGGATCTCCTCATTTACTGTTCCAAGGTTTTTTGTTTTGTTTTGTTTTGTTTTTTTTAAACATCTTTATTGAAGTATAATTGCTTTACAATGGTGTGTTAGCTTCTGCTTTATAACAAAGTGAATCAGTTATACATATACATATGTTCCCATATCTCTTCCCTCTTGCATCTCCCTCCCTCCCACCCTCCCTATCCCACCCCTCTAGGTGGTCACAAAGCACCGAGCTGATCTCCCTGTGCTATGCGGCTGCTTTCCACTAGCTATCTATTTTACATTTGGTAATGTATATATGTCCATGACACTCTCTCACCCTGTCACATCTTACCCCTCCCCCTCCCCATATCCTCAAGTCCATTCTCTAGTAGGTCTGTGTCTTTATTCCCATCTTGCCACTAGGTTCTTCATGACCTTTTTTTTTTTTTTTCCCTTAGATTCCATATATATGTGTTAGCATACTGTATTTCTTTTTCTCTTTCTGACTTACTTCACTCTGTATGACAGACTCTAACTCCATCCACCTCATTACAAATACCTCCATTTCATTTCTTTTTATGGCTGAGTAATATTCCATTGTATATATGTGCCACATCTTCTTTATCCATTCATCCGATGATGGACACCTAGGTTGCTTCCATGTCCTGGCTATTGTAAACAGAGCTGCAATGAATATTTTGGTACATGACTTTTTCTGAATTATGGTTTTCTCAGGGTATATGCCCAGTAGTGGGATTGCTGGGTCGTATGGTAGTTCTATTTTTAGTTTTTTAAGGAACCTCCATACTGTTCTCCATAGTGGCTGTATCAATTTACATTCCCACCAACAGTGCAAGAGTGTTCCCTTTTCTCCACACCCTCTCCAGCATTTATTGTTTCTAGATTTTTTGATGATGGCCATTCTGACCGGTGTGAGATGATACCTCATTGTAGTTTTGATTTGCATTTCTCTAATGATTAATGATGTTGAGCATTCTTTCATGTGTCTGTTGGCAATCTGTATATCTTCTTTGGAGAAATGTCTATTTAGGTCTTCTGCCCATTTTTGGATTGGGTTGTTCGTTTTTTTGTTATTGAGCTGCATGAGCTGCTTGTAAATCTTGGAGATTAATCCTTTGTCAGTTGCTTCATTTGCAAATATTTTCTCCCATTCTGAGGGTTGTCTTTTGGTCTTGTTTATGGTTTCCTTTGCTGTGCAGAAGCTTTTAAGTTTCATTAGGTCCCATTTGTTTATTTGTGTTTTTATTTCCATTTCTCTAGGAGCTGGGTCAAAAAGGATCTTGCTGTGATTTATGTCATAGAGTGTTCTGCCTATGTTTTCCTCTAAGAGTTTGGTAGTGTCTGGCCTTACACTTAGGTCTTTAATCCATTTTGAGTTTATTTTTGTGTATGGTGTCAGGGAGTGTTCTAATTTCATACTTTTACATGTACCTGTCCAATTTTCCCAGCACCACTTATTGAAGAGGCTGTCTTTTCTCCACTGTATATGCTTGCCTCCTTTATCAAAGATAAGGTGACCATATGTGCGTGGGCTTATCTCTGGGCTTTCTATCCTGTTCCATTGATCTATATTTCTGTTTTTGTGCCAGTACCAAACTGTCTTGATTACTGTAGCTTTGTAATATAGTCTGAAGTCAGGGAGCCTGATTCCTCCAGCTCCATTTTTCGTTCTCAAGATTGCTTTGGCTATTCGGGGTCTTTTGTGTTTCCATACAAATTGTGAAATTTTTTGTTCTAGTTCTGTGAAAAATGCCAGTGGTAGTTTGATAGGGATTGCATTGAATCTGTAGATTGCTTTGGGTAGCAGAGTCATTTTCACAATGTTGATTCTTCCAATCCAAGAACATGGTATATCTCTCCATCTATTTGTATCATCTTTAATTTCTTTCATCAGTGTCCTATAATTTTCTGCATACAGGTCTTTTGTCTCCTTAGGTAGGTTTATTCCTAGATATTTTATTCTTTTTGTTGCAGTGGTAAACGGGAGTGTTTTCTTAATTTCACTTTCAGATTTTTCATCATTAGTATATAGGAATGCAAGAGATTTCTGTGCATTAATTTTGTATCCTGCTACTTTACCAAATTCATTGATTAGCTCTAAGCTCTAGTAGTTTTCTGGTAGCATCTTTAGGATTCTCTATGTATAGTATCATGTCATCTGCAAACAGTGACAGCTTTACTTCTTCTTTTCCGATTTGGATTCCTTTTATTTCTTTTTCTTCTCTGATTGCTGTGGCTAACACTTCCAAAACTATGTTGAATAATAGTGGTGAGAGTGGGCAACCTTGTCTTGTTCCTGATCTTAGTGGAAATGGTTTCATGTTCCAAGGTTTTTAAAGGCAAGATGAATTATCCTAATTACATGAATATTCTTTTCTGACTGGTGCTGACGGAGGAAAGATGACACAAACTCAAGAACCATGTTCAGCCACTGTCTGCAGGGTCCTTCACCAGAGCCATGTACACAGGTCCGTCTTGGGCCATTTATAATAATGTAAAACACCACAGTCTAGCCAGAGAGTGGGATATTTTCAATTGGGTAAACTTTTTGAGTCGAATAAGGAGGTGAGCAACCTGCTTTCAGAGAATCTCCACACCTTCTCTTGGTTTCTTAGGAATGTAGTTTTCTCTTTCACCTATAAGCAGTATTAGAATAAAATAAATGAGATTCCCCTCCTGTTTTAATGCAGTTCCTTCCTCCTTCTTTTTTGGTTATTGTATTTTGTTTGTTCTTATTTTTGCTTTTCCCCAGGGAGCACTTAATGCTTCCAAGGACCTATTGGTAAGCACATGAGAGAGAAATGGGCTTTTAGCAGAGTAACCCAGGTAAAAATCAATGCCATGCTTTCATTCACAGCACTTTCCTAATGTTTTTCACCATAACCTTGTGAAAGTTCCATTTGGGAATTCTTTTTGTGTACACTGGATGTGATTTTTCAGTGCCAAGAATGACAAAGGTTAAACTAACGCATCCAGCTGTTTCCCACATGCTAGGCTTAGAGAGGACAGTGTCCAGCTTCTTTCCCATGCTGATCCCGCCCCTGGGTTCTTATCTCCTCCCCCCCACAAACACACACACACACACACACACTCCCACAATGACAGGCTTTGGCTTGGTCTCAGTGACCTGGGGTAACTGCCATGAAGCAGGTTTTGATAAGAGATAGGATGTGTGATGGTTCCCATCAAACAAAATTGGATTCAAAATACACTGCCCCCTCTCATATATCAGGTGTAGCACTAAAGGCATGCCCGTGACCATCTCATCAATTTCCCAATTACCTGTTTAGGGAAATACATCAACAAGAGACAAACACAACTTTGAAAAGATAAAGAAAATCCCCATGATCAAATTCCCAGCAGGGTCACATTAGTAAACATCTGGTAGAGGAGGGAATTTTTGGAGTCAGGTTTTTTTTGAGCCAACATGGTATTTTTTTTTCAGTTATTCATACCATGTGTCAGATAGATATTAGAGAGATAGATGATAGATAGATAGATAAGATAGATAGATCATTATATATGTATGAGAGACTTTTGGATAGTGTGTTACGTTGAATAACTGCAACTCCCCCCTGCCCTGCTCCAAAATACCTGAATGCCTAGAACCTGTGAATAGCTTATGATACATGGCAAAAAGGGGCTTTAAAGATGTAATTTGAGGCTACAGACATTAAAATTAGGGAAATTATCCTGATTACCTTAAGAGGCCCCATCTAATCAAATGGGTCCTTAAAAGCGGAGAATTTTCTCTGACTGGTGTTGGAGAGATGTGGTGAAAGAGGAAGGCAGCAGAGAAAGAGAACTTACAAACTCCAACATGCCTTTGCTGGTTCTGAGATGTAGGTGGCCACTATGGGGGCTGGAAAGAGAACTCTAAAAGAATGGCAGGTCCCCAGTCGACAGAGAAGGAAGTGGAAACTTCAGATCTAAATTCAGCCAACAGTCTAAATGAGCTAGGAATTGGATTCTTTCCAACTAACTCAGGTGAGGAACCCAGATATCCTGATACCTTGCTTTTTGCCTGTTAGTCCCTCAATATAAGGAATAATGATGCAGAATTGTAGTAGGTAACTGAACTTGGGCCCCCAAATCAGACACACCCAAACCTAAATCTTAAAAATGAATATCTTAAATATATCACTTAACATTCTGTGTGCTTCCTGTTTTCTCTTCACTCATGAAAATCCACATCATAATAATCCTTTGGCTAAAAGGGTGGGTATTCAGTAAAAGAAGAAATTCATGCAATTTCTCCTCTCTTACATTTTTAGAGTTTTTTTTTAAGGGGAAGGAAAAAAGATATGCAAATAACTAACTTGATAGTGACTTTAAAAATTCTGACATATAGCATCATCCTCTTTGAAAGCATCAACTATAGTAACATGATGTGAAATTATCTTTGTGTGTTTTGACTTCTCTTCCTCTGAGTAGACATCTTCCTCTAATCTAGGTAAATCTGGGAACATATCACAAGCAAGGTGCATTTCATCAGGGAAATCAAAGTTCTGGAAATGTGCAGTGGAAAATAAAATATCTTTTTTTTTTTTAATAAAATATCTTTGAATTGCTTTTATTTAGAGGCTTCCATAAAGAATTTTTCCAGGCACCATCATTGATTTTAAGATGATTGAGCTAAGTTGAAATGTTCTGGTCAGAGCGTCAGCATAGCCAGGGTTGTTGTTAGGCCCCATCTGAGAATTCACTGTCCCAACATTACAGGAGAACTGAATCAGATTCAAAACTTGTGTCAAGCTGTTCCTGCAGCTCTGAGCTCATCAGCTGATTGCGGCTGGAATTTGCAGGCTGGTGGAAAGCCGGGAGGAGAGAGCAGTGAACTTCACAGTGTTCTGTAGCCTAGAGGAAGCCTGCCTTTGATAAGGGTGGTGGCATGGCAAACACTTTGCTACCGACAATCTCGAACCAGCTCTCTTGCCATCATTCTGCCAAACGACACTCAAGGAGTTCAAACTGCACCACTCAGAATTATTAAGGTCATGGAGGACTGATTTTAGAAAGAGAGATTAAAGTAATTTACATGGGTTACTTGGCTCTACAAACATGAAATGAGAATATGAAAATTATCAACAGATACTTTAAAGGTCTAAGTTATGAGGAGGGACATGAGAACATTAAGTAATAAACAAAACATGATAATATGGCACTCTATGCCTAACTAAAGATAAATTATAAGAAGCTAAGTCATTTCAGAGTTAAAACCACCTCAGAAAAGGTACACAAAGCATTAGCTCTTTATTCTCCTGTTAAGGAAAGGCTTAGAGTATATAATCAGGCCCTTCTAATTCTTAGTGTCTCTGAGATGGTCTAAAAAATGCAAACATAATGCTGCTTTTGAGACGGGGAGACTCTGTGTAGGGACACAGACGTGTGCACTCAGCATGTAGCATGGGTAAGCCAGGATGCATTTTGAGGGAAAGCTGATTCATTGTACCCATAGACATTCAGAGAACACTCTCTTGGTATTTCCAGACAAGCTGAAAGCCGACCCTGTCAATGGGCATCATGATTAGCAAGCTACTGCCGAGAAAGAGATCATGTGTCCCTGGAAAGGGTGTGCTTCATCATTTCCCCCGAAACTGGATGGGAAAGAAGATTCATCTCCCTCCTCATTCTGTTCCAATGCAAAATCCATCCTTCTGGTGAATTGGAGTATCTGCTGATGTGAAAGTTTGTTTTGTCCTGACTTTCAATAATTTCCTCCGCACGCAAAAGGACACGTTAATGCTGGACAACAAAACCCAATAGTGGGTTCCCACCACAAAGCAAAGTTTAATGACCACAGGTCCAAAAACAAGTTTTTACGTCTTCTCCCTCCTCCCAAGAGTACAATTCCATTGGTTATGACATAAGCCACTAGGGAACATGGTGGTTGTTCTCTTGGGTAATCTGTTTGCAAGAACTTGCAAAATGCTCCTCAAATTAGCATGCCACACATTATTTAAAATTCAAGAAAAAAAAGTCTTTGGCTTCCAAGTAAAGATAGGAGATAGAAAAGAAGTTGATTTTAAGTATATAAATGTTTATATAGGAGTATATAAAAATGTTTGTACTTTTACTCAGTAACCTCAATGTTTTTGATTGCTTTGGGCTCCTTTAGTTGACCCTTTATGCCATGTTTTATAGTATATGTCCTACTTGTGTAACAGTCATCAGACAAAGGGGCTTTGGGCTACACAGCCAGTATCTAAGAGTGTTATGTTCAGTTTAGCTTGGTGTTACACCAAGGGAATCCACATCCATCCTCAGTACAATGCTGTTCTGAGGAAGAGAAACATATCCAATCAATGAAAATATGGACAACTATAAGCAGTGAACATATGGGTGAGTCATCTCATATAGCACTGACCCTAAAACTTCAAAATGAATTGTTTTTAGTCAAGACCGAAAATTTTGATAAATGGAAAATTGCCCTAATGACTTTTCAAGTTAGACTTTTTTTATTTGATAAGGTTGCTACAAATTCATTACCTTCCTCTGAGGTCTTCCAACTCTTCCATTTGGAGAGAGAGAAAAAGAATATTTCAGCACTTCAGAAAGTGGAAGCTGAGAGTCACCCTTCTTTTCACAAAGGTAAATGATACTTCCTTTTAAAAGGATCATTATGGTCTCATGTTAGGGACACATGAAAGAGATGACCTCACACTTCACAAATTAATATCCATAGTAATTATAATAACTTTCCTTAAAAGTTACCTTTTATCATTAAACGTCACTGGAAAACAAATATACTAGGCTTTATTTATTGAAATGTGTGACTCACAGCACGGGTCCTCATGACGTGTGAGCTCTGGTACTGAGCTTGCCCTGTATTTATTTTTCCTCCCCACCTACACTACGTCTTCATCGACACAGTTTTTCCTGTCATTATGCATGGATTGTTTAAAAACTGCACCAAGTTCTTTCCAAAGCCAGTTGATAATCTTGTTTCAACACCAGAAATATATATTATGATACGGTCAGAATTTCATTATTATGTCAAAATATTCTTACCCTGAGACAGAGAAAAAGTTTTGTGGAGATTACAAAATTTCCAGTTACTCTGAAATATGGTTCTTACTATTTCATTGCTCCATGAAGTTATTCATCTCCTTGAAGACAGCAGTTGACTCTCTTTTTATCCCCTGATTGCAACCTGGCCCAGAGTTTGTCAATTGCTTCATTTTTAAGATTTGACAGTTATCACATAATACTTGAAATATACCTTTTTTTGTACTTTTAAGTTACTTTTTATGTTACATTCCAAAATATTAAACTGAAAAGAAAAGGTGCTGTACTAAAATATTTTTCAAGTCCTTCTTTACATGCCTTTCCTTTTGGTTACTTGACTTTGATGTTATTGTTCTTCATTTTGTATGTATGTGTTTTGTCTTTCCCAGCATACACATGCTACTGCCCTTCTTAAATGTTTCATGCTCTACTGCCTTTAGAGAATTTTGAATATGTTATGCATTTATATGTTTGAGTCATCACAACTACTATAGGTTAATATTCAAGAAACACATAATCAAGTTAAAGCTCTTCAAATAAAAATTATAATTCTAATATTGGAACTCATTTCCTTCATATACTAACATTTCTGGAAAAAGAAAAAGCTGAGTACATCACTATGCCAGAAAACTTTTACTGTTTTCCAAAGCTTCTTCTTAGAAGACATGCCAAAGATGTTTGGAGTCAAAGTTTGATAAATACTTTTTGAGGGTTGGGTCAGTCTAGTAAAGATTTAAGAGTAACAAACTGCAGCATTTTTGCTGAATTAGGGCAAACTACTTAACCAATTTGGATATCCATTTCCTCTGGTAAAATGAGAGATGGGATGCCTGACCCCTTTCTGAAATCTATTATTTAAAAATAAATAGATGCATGCACTGAGTTATTAAAGTAAGGCCATAATTCTTAAAGTACTTTTGCTTTGGAAGTTGTTTTAAATAAATAGTATTAACTTCAGTGGAACATATGCCAAAGAGTATCATTACTATCTTTCAATATTAACCATATTAACAGATAGTTTTTTAATTACAAAATTTTGTGTATAGAGACTGAGCAAAGTTTAACACATTTTTTAAATCAGGTACACTGTTGATTCAAGGAGAAGTTTGATCAAAAATTCTTCCTAAAACAAAGAGAATTACAAATGTGACCACAGTTTATCCAGAGATCCTGGGGTTCTAGGAAGCCTACAAATTTAACATTAACATAGTTTGCGGGTTTGGGGGAGGTAGAACAAATTCTTTCCCCAAATTCAAATTGGAAAGTAATTTTGGTAATTGTTAGTAAGTGATAAAATTTCAAAATACATGAAATCAGCTATCCACATTTTGAAATAGAATCACAATATTCCAGGTTTAGGAAAACAACCATGCACAATAATATCTTAGGACCCAAGGTAGATGCAAATATGAGTCATCCCAGGGCCAAGCACTTTATTCCATGCTTTACAGTGTATGTCCTCATTGTGTAACTGTCATCATCTAGAAGGCTCTGCATTACACAGACAATCATGAGAATGTTATATTAGATTTTTGTAGTAGTCATCAGGTTTTTCCACCTGTTATGTGCAAGATCTTGCTGTGTTTTCATTATTATAGTTTAATTTTAACCATCTGATTCCTGTTATATCAAATTACCCACCATTCCATTAACAAACCCCAAATCTGTGTCCTTGTTCACACTATTTGTCCCCTCAGAATGTCCAGATGTGTATCCTACTTGAAGTCTTCTTGACAACTAATCTGAGCATTAATAAATCCCCACCCCAGAAAAACTAATCATTCTTTCATTGATGATATCTTAAGACCTTAAGAAATAAAATCATTCAAAGAACAAAGACAATGCAATAATGTCCTGAGTATTCATTTCTTAGAGTAAACAAAATATTCATATTTTGGCCTCTCTTCTTCATATTATTAAAAATAATGTTATTGAAGTCCTTTATGTTCTCCTCCCTTGCTTCATTCATATGTGTGCATATCTCCATAAACAATAGATAGTAAAGTTTTATAATATTATAGTGATATTATCACAGTGACCTATAATCATCTACTTATACACCCAATAACCTCTAAAGACCGAAGACCATGAAGTCAGGTTCCATTTTTTTTATATTTTATGCCCAGATACTAGCATATTAGATATTCTATTACAATCAAATAAAAGGATGGATGGATGAATGACTGGAGAATCCATTCATTCTTTAGGTTCTTTCTAGCTATGGATTGTGCTAATTACCAAAAAGCCAGAGAGAGGTTATCAAATAACCATATAAATCTGTGAATAATAAATTAAACAAAAGAACTTACTGAAATATATGAAAACCTTAATATTTTGATTAAAACATTAATATTTTATTCATTCTAGAATTTACTTGTTTTATGTACTTTCTTTTTGAGAGACAAAATAGATATGCTTTCTAGATAAATAATAGAAGTTTTATCATATCTTTATTATAAATAAGTTTTGATATATCTTAACTTTTCCACTAATCCTTTTCAAGTGTTTGGAATCACCATGCTCCTTCCTAAATGGAAAATGCTACTGAAAATTCCATATTGGTGTCTTGGGTCAGCTTCATTAGAAGTAGTTGTAAAGGGACTTCACTGGTGGTGCAGTGGTTAAGAATCCACCTGCCAATGCAGGGGACACGGATTTGAGCCCTAATCCGGGAGGATCCCACATACCACGGAGCAACTAAGCTCGTGCGCCACAACTACTGAGCCTGTGCTCTAGAGACTGCGAGCCACAACTATGGAGCCCGAGTGCCACAACTACTGAAGCTCGTGTGCCTAGAGCCCGTGCTCCGCAATGAGAGAAGCCATCACAATGAGAAGCCCGCACACCACACTGAAGAGTGGCCCCCTCTTGCCGCAACTAGAGAAAGCGTGCGTGCAGCAAAGAAGGCCCAACGCAGCCAAAAAATTAATTAATTAATTAATTAATTAATTAATTAATTTTTAAAAAGTAGTTGTAAAGATGAAGGTTCAGTTGTAAGAGATTCATTCAAGAAGTGCTCCCGAGGGAGGTCTGAAGGGAGCAGAGGAAGCCCAAGAAAGTGTATGTTTTCAGGAAAATTCCGTCTCACCTTGATCCTGCAGAGGGACTCTGGAGTGTGAATTATGCCTCAGGTTTGTCCTGAGTCAAGAATGTGGACTTTGTCCTTTTCTGCACCAGTCCTTGATTGTACTAAAGATCACACCAGAGGGAAGTAAATGCCCAGGTTTTCAATTCACTCTGCCTGTGGATAAAGGGCTCCAGGAGTCTAAGAACTGTCCTCTGAGGAAGTCTGTGAGCATATGTCATTAGACCCAAAACATACAGAAAAGTGCAGGGGCATATATTCCCAGGAGAGCAATCAGAGAGACCCAGTGTGGAGCACCGACAGTGTTTGCTACAAATGGTAGCCTGCCATTAGTATTAGGTTTATCATTTTTCTTTTAAAATATTTATTTATTTATTTATTTTTGGCTGCGTCGGGTCTTAGTTGTAGCACTCAGGATCTTTCGTTGCAGCGCACAGGATGCTCTCGAGTTGTGGTGCACGGGCTTCTCTCTAGTTGCAGTGTGTGGGCTTCCTAGTTGTGGCATGCAGGCTCCAGAGCATGTGGGCTCTGTAGTTTTGGCACACAGGCTCTCCAGTCATGGTGCGCAGGCTCAGTAGTTGCAGCGCGTGGGCTTAGTTGCCCAGCAGCATGTGGGATCTTAGTTCCCCCACCAGGGATCAAACCCATGCCCTCTGCATTGGAAGGTGGATTCTTAACCCCTGGACCCACCAGGGAAGATCTTAGGTTTATCATTGTTACTAGATATGCTGAACAATAGCAAACTGGTTATTTTTAAAAAGTACATTCCTCAAGAAAGTACAATGCCAGTGTTTAAATGATAATGGAAAATTATTTGAATTGACATAAAATATCTTCATGATATATTGCTTGTAAAAAAGCAGGTTATAAAGCAATATGTGTAATACAATCATATTAAAGAGGTAAATACATAATGGAGAGAACTATCTCTATAAAGGAACTGGTGTCATATCTAAGGGCATCAAGCCTTTTAGCATGAATAAGCTGGCACAATACTGCCAGGTTTTCCAGCGTCACTGGGATAAGTGATTTCAAGTTTTCCAAGTTGAATTAACTTGTATGTTAGGCTTCCTTCCATTACAATTAATAGAAAATTCAACTCAAATCATCTTAAGAAAAAATCAACAACAAAAATAAAGGCAGAGTTTATCAAGACAGCTGGAGCGAGGAGGGAGGGGCAATTAAGACTTTCAAGCTTCAGTTTCATTCTATGTCTTGGCTCTACCTTTTCTGTTTGCTCCATTTTCCTGCAGGCTTTCCATTCCTAGTGACAAGATTCCTGCAAAATGAAATACACCCTAACTTTTTATCATCTTTGAGTAGAAAAGATAATATTCTTTTTCTAACAGTTCTCTAAAGTCTAGCAATTGAGTCTCCTTGCACTGTGTTGAATACCATGTCTATTTCAGAAAAATCACTGTGATCAAAGGGTTGCAAAGTTCTGATGTCAGTGTCAGGGTCACATTCTCTCAAAGGGATGCTCTGTGGAATCAACTGCATCCAAGTCCTGTGGACTGAGGATATGTGGGGATGGTGAGCAACGGAGGCAAATCAGGATGCTTTGTCCAGAAGGGCAAATGAAAGAGGGTGAGCACATATTTTTCAAATATGCTTCCTCTCTCACATGAAATTGGAATGACACTAAAATTCCTCGTGAGGAACATCAAAGAAACAAGTTGATGAGGCAAGGAGTGAGACAATAAGGCATTGTTGATGATAGCTTCTGTTATTTATAAATTTTTAAAAAGAGCGTTAACTATTTTGGGATCAGGTAGACAAATATATCTTTTATTGCTTTTTGTTTGTTTGTTTTCGGAGTCCTGGAGTATGATTCATCTAGGATGCTTTTGTTTAATAAATGTAAAGGAGTTTTCTTTATCAAACCTATCTTAATCTTCATTTCTAAGTTTAACTTAAGAAGTACTATACTTGAGCTCTTGGGTGCTTATTGTAAAGAATAGGTGAAGCATATTGCTTAGCACAAGGCCCATTTTTTATGAAATTAGACTTTCAGCACCACTATTTTTATTATAATTATGTTTTAAAAGATACACACTTTGCCCTTCCATAACTTTTTTCATATATATTATACAATTACTTGAATACATTGTTAGAGGTTTAATATTCTAATATTAAAATGATTATTACCATTTGATTTATAATAATTTAGTATATATATTGAGTTTAAATGTGAACTCCAGTTTTAACATTATTCTTCCTGTCATAACCAAAAGCAGGTCATAATTGATACCTCATCCAGACCCAGGTAGAGTTGGCATTAATGGAAGAGTAGAATCAGAGCTACTATTTAACAACATTGAATGCCAATACACATAAAATGATACAGTTGCCCCTCACCTTCATCTCTAGTTTTTTTCTTTAGTGGATTAAACGTCAACCTGGCCACGTTCACATCAAACCTAAGAAAAGGGAAGGCAGTTGCTTACTGACTAAAGAAAGATGTTTGATGAAAATATGTTTTTATCCTATATAGTGATAAAATGTGTATAATTATACATTTCATTAATTGGTTTAAACAATCTGTCATATTAACCAGAGGATGTTTCAATTACATGGGCAACCAACATCTGTTTAGAGCTAGATGTCGAACGTGTGCTTGGCTTTGGGTAGCTCTGATAAGAAAGATGTGTAATGCAATTCCAGTGAGTTCTTCCATGAAATTGACTATTGTTTTAGGTGATTGAAAATTCAACATAAAGTAAAATATTTAATAAAGCATACATGAATAAAAATATAGTATCAGTAATTCTGAGTGATAAATGTGGATGGTTTGGGAAGGAGGAAGATTCATCCATTTAATTCTGTCCAGCAGGAGAGCACTGGATAGTTAAAATGTTCAGAAGCTATATCAATTCAATGGTAGTTAAAGAAACTGAGAATACATAGCCTAGAAAATAACAGGGTTATTCTACTGTCTTGAGATAACCCCTACTGACCTATAGGAGTAGACAGAGACTACTTCTGGGGAGCTCAAAACCACACTGAGAAACACAGATGAGAAAAAAAAGAAAGGTGTACTGTAAAATTTTAAAAAATAAATAACAACTATATACCAGTTCAGCAATGGAACATGTTGATTTGAAAGTTAATGGGCTTCCCAGAAGTGGAAGGAGTAGATAAAGAAACTTGTGTTAATTAATCAACTTGTGCTGGTCTCCATAATCAGGATGTTGTATATACTACATCATCACACTTCCACAAACATAAAGACATGGCTAGTATTACCCTCATTTAGATGAAGAAAGTAGACTCAGAGGGTTGTCAACACCCCAAAGCTGGGGAGAAGTACAGTCAAGATGTAAACCCAAGTCTTTGACTTCAAAGACTATATGAAGCAGAGGTAGGGTGAACACCTGTCAGAAACATCATAATGGAGATTCTTTCCCTAGTTGATGACAAATAGATTATGGAATCAATAATGTTTTTTCAAACTCTGAAATAGTATGACTTAGGAAGAAGCAGAGGTTTAAGCTTAATTTCAGGCCAACACACAAACTTTTTCAAAGTCTATCTTTAACCATCCCCAGGACTGGTTAATAATATTACTGGTAAAACATACAGAGAAAATATCAAGTACAATACCATCAGTATTATATACACAATATAATATCACTTATATTGCACAATACCTTGTGAGATATATCTATATAGAGATAGAAAAAGAGAGAGAGAGGGAGGGAGATCTCGCCAAGGCTAACCTGCCTGGCATGAACAGGACAGCTTTGATAGGGTTTAGCATTCTTTGAAGCAAATTTTCTTTCAAATGGAAAAGCCAGCTGAGCTTTACTTCCTGGGCATCATGGTTTATAGCTTTGGCATCTTCATATGTAATGACTGCTAAGCTGAAAAAGAATACTCAGAATCCATAAGCCATTTCCTCATCTGGGAATTGACAAGAGGGCAAAAAGGCACCCACACTAGTTAGGATGCACCACTCAGCCTTCTAATGGTGATTGGCAAGGTTCCATGCAAGCTGACTATTGCACCAGTAGAAAGTTGTTCGTTTTGGCATTTTCTGTCTCATTTAGAGATGGAAAATTCTCATATTTAAACATATGTAAATGTATGTCATAGACAGTGTTTAAAATAATGGATATTTGCATATGCATGTGTAAAATTATTTTTCTTACAAGCCATTGAAATCATACCATTTTTAGTCTTTGTTTTGAAATTTAATGAATTATTTTTCCATCAAACAACGTAATTGAAATTATAATGTGCTCGGGTAACATGTTGGGCAGGGTCAACTTCCTAACAAGGCATTGGGTCTAAACCTGACTGGTGTGATGAACAGTGTATACGGGGAGCCGAATGGGCAAAGAAGGGGACATTAAGGAACTCGATTAGAAAGGATGGTAAATATTTTAATAATAGTTATATTAATTCTTCAAAAATTTTACTAGAACCTGATTTTTATTTTTCTTCTTGTAATATTTTCTCAACTTAAGCAAAATGTATTTGGGAGGTGTGGAGAAACAAAGAAAAGAAGTAAAGAAAGAAAAAAACAGGGCTATTTTCTAATAGCATTTTATTTATGCAAAGACAGGAAAAACTCAGAAATAAGAAGTCTCAGGAACACAAAAATGAGCAAGAAGGGAGTCCAGGATGCCTCAGAAAGGGGAATGTCACTTAAAACCTTTCTCTGCTACTACTCTGACTTAAACCTTCTTTAATGCATGAAATACAATAACCTATTTTCTCAATGACCCAGCTACATGTATTTGAATTTACGATGTAATCCTTATTTATTTTTCAACTGCATTCACAGTGGTTAGAGTCAAAGGACCTCTCAGCATTTCTTCATGTTTACTCTCTCAATGAATATATTAGAAATGGTCAAGCATGTATATCTGAGTCTATCTTTCAGGCACGTACATCTCCATCCTTTTTTCTCTCTTATATGCAGAACCTCATTTTTGCTTTGCCAGGGAATAACTCCGCCCTTGTCTAAGTCAGAACATCTGGATCCTGATCTCATGGTCCTTGGAAGATAAGCAAAAAATAAAATTGTTCTGAATTCCCAATGCCTTCTCTAATAAGCATTTTATGAGAATAATAGTCTCTTTGGGGAATGGAAAAATGATTGAAATGATCGCATTCAACCCCGGACTAAAGCTCTAATTAGGAACCATCTGAGAAAGGGGGGCAAGATTGCAAACAGTGCGGGGGTCCTGCCATTTGTGCACAAACTGAAGGAGGGACAGAAAGAATGTCACAGAGAGATGGAAATTTTTGGCACTCAGAAAAATACTTCTGGCAAATTAGCTAAAGTTTTCGTCAAATCACTGAAACAAGTCTATTTGGAAAACATGAAATGCTGCATGTTATAAAATTTTAACAGATCCATTTTACATGCAAACAAGAAAACATCTGCTCAGCAGAAACACCACGGCATATCTTAAAATTTAGAAAACATGGCTATACAAAGTTGGTATTTTTCCATTTAGAAGAAAAAAGGCAAATTATTGTAGTAACTAGATATTATAAGTATCTAAGCTAATCTAGCTGGTTCAGACCAAATACATATTCAATGCAGTTTCCTTCTTTTAAACGTCAAGCCAGCCACATTTTGTGAGAGAAATGCAATCTGTTGCAAAATGATATGTGCTTACTGTTAGGTTTTTCCTCATTAACATTTCAGCCTTTCAAGTAATCTATTTAGACCACATTAACATGAAACGTAATAAACTTTACACACGTGCGTAGACTACTACTTCTCTTTGGGTTGCCACTTCTGTTCTCTCGTATTCTTTCCAACAAATGAAAACTTGATAGTAAATTTGCAAGAACAATACAAAAATATCTCTCTTATCTCCTGCACCCAGATTCCCCAGTTGTTAAGATTTTACCATCTTTGCTACACTACTCAGTTTCTCTGTCTCTCCCTCTTTATCTCTCACATACACATATACATACACAGACACACACATGCACATATACACAGCCTTTGTGGTCCTTTTCTTTCACATTATTTATGGCACCCTGTACTTTATGTTTTAAGTACAAAATATTAAAATTTAAGCTTTTTAAATTTTAAATTGTGCAATTCAGGAGCCTTAAGTGCACAGTGCTGTGCAACCATCACCACAGTCTAGTTTCAGACTATTTCATTCCTGCAAAATAAAACCATATATCCAAAGCATGCGCTCCCCATTCCTCCCTCTCCCAGCCCCTGACAACCCCTAATCCCCTTTCTTTCTCTGTTTCTTTACCTATTCTGGATGTTTCCTGTAAATGAAATCATACAAAAGGTGGCTTTTTGTGTCTGCCCACATATTTTAAGAGGGGACTAGTGAATTTTTGTTTTTATTTGAAATGGCATTTTTGTTATTTGAAAGAGAAATCCAGATGGATTAGAGATGTACAAAATAAAAAAAAAAAAAAAAAGAAAACAGAGGCAAGACCCATATCTCCTTGGGAGAGGGGAACAAATTAGGAGTTGGGATTAACATATACACAATGTGATATATAAAATAGATAACCAACAAGGGCCTACTGTATATCACAGACAACTATACTCAATATTTTGTAATAACCTATAAGGGAAAAGAATCTGAAAAAGAATATATATATATATGTATTATATTTATATATATATATATATATATATATATATCACTTTGTTGTACACCTGAAACTAACACAACATTGTAAATCAACTATGCTTCAATTAAAAAAATAAATTTTAAAAAAACAGCAGAAGCTTATGTTTTTCAGCTGCAGGTAAAGTCAAAATAAGTACAGGGCAGTTGGTACAAATTAACTGAGCAAGTAATGTGGAGTGAGGTCTGGGCAGGCTCTGAGCCATATTAGAACAAATTTTGGTTCATCTTTACTGGAGAGCTCAAAAAATTCTCTCACGGGAGTCTATATCCCTTTAAGACAATCTGACAAAAAGCCCAAATGAGTTTCTGCATTTCTGTGTGCCTGCATGTGTATGTGTTAGTGTATTTGCGTGTGTTTGCATGAGTGTGTGCTTGTGTATTTGTATGTGCATATATGTTTGTGCAGTTATGCATGCATGAGTTTGTATTTCTGTGTGTGCATGTGTGTGTATGACGGTGGACTTCTGTTTGAGTGTGGTTTATGTATTCATGTGTGTATATGTTTGTGTTTTTATTTATTTATTTTATTTATTTATTTTTTGGTTTTATCATTTTGGTTTATGTCCTTCTGGATATATTTTTATGCACACACATATATACAAAGTTACTACAAAAATACAATCATACAATGATGTTGTTCAATAAGTGAATTTTTAACCTGACAAAATTTATAGATATTCCTTGTTTGCATTTTTAATTTACAAATCCAATACTCTGGTCCCCCAGGATTCATTTTGATTAAGCCACACCAAGGTGGCTATCATTGTCATGGATTTCCTCTCAAAGTACTGACACTTATCAAATACAACAAAAACATCAGCACGAAGTATTTCAAAAAGAGAAATAACATCAAACATTGAAGGTTGAAAACCACAAGTACAGGAAAACACATGTTTTCTTAAATTCAAGGTTTTGGACTGTTTGCATTTTCATTTTAACATGCTCTTCGCCCTCACAAGAATCTTGAAAACCCCTATGATACGATACTTTGCTGTTACGGAATTTAAGATATTAAGAGGTTGAAACTCTCACACAGAAACCTGTCTGTGGCCTGCAGACCTATTTCTTTGGCTTACAATGTGGTTTAAGAAAATTGAATTTTTTTTTTTAAATGGTGCATTTTCTCTGAAGTTTATCAAAATCTCTGTCACTCTCTATCACACTCCAATCAAGAGTAAGAGGCATCCTTCACTTGGTTTCCCTGGCTGAGTCAGAAGGCGCCCAAGTTTGCAATACTTGCCTTAAGAGTGGCGGGGGAGAGAGTTTCCAGGTTAACCTCTTTAATGAAGGTTTGTTTTAAAATTTGTACTATTCATGAAAATAAAATTATACAGACTACATATCAGATGCAAAGCATAGAAACATTATTTGATGCACCTTACATAGGCAGTAATTAATATTCTACAATTAATTTCTGTTCACCATTCTTTCCTTCCTCCTGTGGTTGAAATGAAATGCCTAGAGATTCTGCTCTGTTGCAGACAGTGTGCGTGAATGAGCTAAGAAGCTTTCTCCTCTGCAGAGTCTGACCTTCCATGCAATTATTTACTGTCTTTTTGATGATGACTTCAGCATTTGATTCTATTGAGACATAATGTAATTTGAATACTCAAGATGAAAACAAGTTTCCTGTAGCCATTTTTAACCCATTTAGTCTGCCACAGTGAAGTAGGTGTTTGTCAACCCTCCTTGGCTAATAGCAGGGATCAAGGGCCTTAACTTTCCAATCTAAGGTCCCTCATGCCAGGAGAGTGCTGTGACCTGGCTCTACCAATCCCTTTTACAAATGTCTTAGCTTGCTTCCTGTGAAAGGATTCTGAGCACAGGGCTTCCTTTATCTCTCCACGGCTGCTTTGGCAAAATCTTTTGTCCTGCTGTTTTGCCTCCTTTCCCCTCCCCATCTCCTAGTTCCATCTTTTTCTAATTATCCTCAACCGGAATGACCCAAAATCCACATACACACAACATGAAATTCTTGCGGTCAGGGACAAAGAATTCAGAAGTTAATGTGCATGTATTAAAATGGTAACTTGGTAACTTGATAATGGTAACTTGAGGCTGGGGAGGTGCTGCTGACCTAAAACATACATGACAACACAACCAACCCAGCACAAACTGCCTGTGAATTAATGTGCCACTTTGTCCTTACTATTGTTTATCCTTTTAAAATATCTTTCCCATCCATCAGCACATGAATAAATCACCCACCGTCTCAGCTCTTCCCTAATTTCACCTTGTTCCCTTCCCAGGCTTCTCCTTGGTTTTGAATTTGCTGAAGTGTGAATTCACCTAGGCGTTTTTTAAGTGTGAAACCCACCTTTCTTCCTGTCTGGTTTCTCCTCAGTTAAGTTTTATATCTAACGGTTCTGTGTATATTTTTAAAGTAAAATTGGTAAACAAATCCCTGTGGCATTACTAGCTCTGAATACTGTTCACTCACAGATTAACTTCTTTTTATCAGGTGTGTTTTGTGTGTGTGTGTGTCTGTGTGCGTGAAATCCATCTACTAAAAGAATACAACTGATTGGTGGTATTTTCAGGTAGAACATGCCATTGGAGAAACACCTTAAGAGCCTATGAATTTTTGACCTTCCTCAAATGATGCTGTGCTTTTCTCTGTTTCCTATGCAGATGTTGAGAGGCAATAATAATTATATTTCTTAGGCAGCAAAATAGAAAATATATATTTGCCTCTAAGCTTCTGAGTACTCTATTTCTACAACATTTCATTTTTCTAGCCTTTGGCTGTGCTATGTAAGTGTGAGCTTGGACATTAACCTCTACATCAAATTCTAACCAGGCTACTCTCTTTCCCATAGTGTGAATACCATTGGTATTTGTGTTGGAAACAACCCAAGCAGGGTGTGTGTATGTTAGTATAGGCCAACCACATGTGGGTGGGATAATAAAAACAAAACCTCAGCACAGCATACCTTGAGAAAAAGGTGGATCAAGAGAGATAAAGTGTGGTGTAAATTAAAAATGACCTCAGATGGAAATTGTGTGGATATTATAAAAATATGAAAACAATCCATCTGTCAGGAGAGAGTTTACTATAATGGGGAACCTCTCATTCTTCACATCTTACACGGATCTCTTCCTATCATTCTGGAGCATAACTCACATTTGTGACATTAGTTGTTTATTATCTATGGAACCAGGGGCACCATAAAGAAGTTGGTATTAATCTTGAGTGTCTTTGCCATTTTTATAACATGGACAACCTTTTAGGGATCAAAACCATCAAACTGCCAAATATTTTGAGACCAGTTCTCCAATATTTCAGGTTAATGAAAAAATTGTTAAAAGATAATTATATGCAATGGTTTTGTTGGTATAAATTACATATGTTTTATTTCTATGTTCAGGAACAGAGAGGTAGATAACAATATCCTGCAGAAAGCAGTATGGACCAGAGGGAAAGAGTGATGCTGTGGGACAATGCAGCTCTGGTCCAGATGCCTGTTTTGGACAATTACAGCTAGGTGAACTGGAAAAATTACTTACACAGTCCAGATCTCAATATTGTTAACTATAAAATCATGTCATGAGATCTATCTTGAAGGTTTGTTGTAACTGTCAAGGCTAAAAGAATCCTTTGGTTATTATAAATCTAAATGTGTGATAGATGATTATTATTCTTAGTATTATTTAGTTTATGGAAAAATCTATATAATCAATTTATTGATTTTATGAGAACCACCATAGGACATTTATGAATACAATTACATGTGTAATTGTATTCATAAATCATCTGTAATCTCTATTGGGAATCATCTGTAATCTCTTAAACAGTCATAGTAATACCATGTCTATTTCAATAGAAAGGCATCATTTTCCCACATGAGTTCTTTGACCTTTTTTGGCTCTCATGGTAATTGAACAGCAGAGAGGCTTTCAATCTGCCTTTCCAAATCCTTGCCCCTCCTTAGAAGGCTTTCCAGTTTGTGGTACTCAGTTTAGCCAGACCCTAGGAATTATCTTAAGCCATATCTTGTTTTCAGACCTTTGATCATGACCTTCAAGTCTTTTGATAACTGAGACACTGCTTTTATATTTTACCAGATTCTACCAAATTTACCTCTTTGCCTAAAGATTGTGTTATACCACATTAAATGTAAAACTCTTATCACAGCTCCAGGCTCAGAATAATTGCTCAATAACTGACATATATTATATTAATTATACCATCATCATTGATTTCTTTGTTGCCTTTTCTCCTTGATGACCTATATTATCAATGGACTCCCAATTATCAGTTTATTGTCTTTAATCTTCTCTCCCTATGTGCTTAAGAAAATCACCCACTCACTTGATCTTATATTAATGATATTCAGATGTAACTCTCTAGCCCCAACTACTTATTAAAGCTTCAGTTTTATAGTTCTATCCACTTCCAAGATCTTTACTCAAATAGAATATCCTGTCATCATCCCCAAATGAATATACACACACTGACCTAGATTCTCTTCCAAACTCTTCCATTTGCTTTCTTTTCCACCCCTCACTCACCTGGCTATCTTCAGCTCACCACTCTCCTTTCTCTTTCAAGAGACACTGAGTCCTTGTATTTCTTGGATTTGTCCTTTCGTCATTTCTAGGGACATTCTCCTTGTGAGGAGACTCAAAGCTTTATAATTAAATCAATTCAATTGCCTTTTAATTGCCCTCCAATGGAACCTTGGTCTTCTATTCCACCCAACCTCAATTCTACAGGGTACATTGCTATAGGAATGATTTGGAATATCTGATTTTGTTTGTTTGTTTGTTTGTTTCAGAGCCTCCAAAGATACCTTAACACCGTCTATATTACATTAAAATTTATCTACTGTTTTCATGTTAATAATGTCTGCAATAATCCTTTATCTATCCCAAATTTTTTTTCCCTAAAATTACTCTGTATGAACATTTAGTCTCAATCAGTCTGGGTTCTACCATACCACCCCTAAACCAGAGTGGTAAACTATTAGTTTTGGACCACAGTCTGATGCTTTGACTTCCTACATGGAAATTCTTCCACGTATTCTATCGACCTATTTTTGTGTTTCATTCAAATCCCAGCTTAATTTTCATTGCTTTATACAGCTTTTTCTTAATAGTCTGGCTATTTTACCTGTTTTTGGATTATCACAACTTTTTATGTGCCACATGTGTTCTTTGTATGCTATCTCTATTAAAGAAATTTCTAGGCGAAGTGCTTATATGGCCTTTGTACGATGTACTTTGTATTACCTCCACATATCATCAATTATCTCTTCCTTCTTTGTAATTCCCATTGCTAATACCAGAGTCCAGGTCCTTTTAGCTTTTTCCAGAAACCATCGCCTCTGGCCTCCTCGTATTCTGTACTTGTTTTCCCTCTAATCCATCTTAAATGTTATTGATAAATTTCTGTTTCTAAAACTAAAACTATATCATTTAAAAAACCTGTCCATAGCAAGACTTGTCTCTTACCTGTTTAGGAAATACCTGCTTTGGTTATGAGCCTCAGATATTTTTTAATGTTCCGCAAATGCCTAAAAAACCTTCCCAACATATACCAAAGTCTTAGATTTCCAGTCTTTAAAATCATCTATCAGCAAGTTTCATTTAATCCTTTTTTTTAACATCTTTATTGGAGTATAATTGCTTTACAATTATGTGTTAGTTTCTGCTTTATAACAAAGTGAATCAGCTATACTTATACATATATCCCCATATCCCCTCCCTCTTGCGTCTCCCTCCCAATCTACCTATCCCACCCCTCAGGGTGGTCATAAAGCACTGAGCTTATCTCCCTGTGCTATGTGGCTGCTTCCCACTAGCTATCTATTTTACATTTGGTAGTGTATATACGTCCATGCCACTTCTCACTTCGTCCCAGCTTACCCTTCCCACTCCCCGTGTCCTCAAGTCAATTCTCTATGTCTGCGTCTTTATTCCTGTCCTGCCCCTAGGTTTTTCAGAAGCTTTTTTTTTTTTAGATTTCATATATATATGTTAGCATACGGTATTTGTTTTTCTCTTTCTGACTTACTTCATTCTGTATGACAGACTCTTGGTCCATCCACCTCACTACAAATAACTCAATTTCATTTCTTTTTATGGCTGAGTAATACTCCATTCTATATATGTGCCACATTTTTTTATCCATTCATCTGTCAATGGACACTTAGGTTGCTTCCATGTCCTGACTATTGTAAATAGAGCTGCAGTGAATGTTGTGGTACATAACTCTTTTTGAATTATGGTTTTCTCCGTGTATATGCCCAGTAGTGGGATTGCTGGGTCGTATGGTAGTTCTATTTTTAGTTTTTTAAAGAACCTCCATACTGTTCTCCATAGTGGCTGTATCAATTTACATTCCCACTAACAGTGCAAGAGGGTTCCCTTTTCTCCACACCCTCTCCAGCATTTATTGTTTGGAGATTTTTTGATGATGGCCATTCTGACTGGTGTGAGGTGATACCTCATTGTAGTTTTGATTTGCATTTCTCTAATGATTAGTGATGTTGAGAATCCTTTCATGAGTTTGTTGGCAATCTGTGTATCTTCTTTAGAGAAATATCTGCTTAGGTCTTCTGCCCATTTTTGGATTGGGTTGTTTGTTTTTTTGATATTGAGCTGCATGGGCTGCTTGTAAATTTTGGAGATTAATCCTTTGTCAGTTGCTTCATTTGCAAATATTTTCTCCCATTCTGAGGGTTGTCTTTTCATCTTGTTTATGGTTTCTTTTGCTCTGCAAAAGCTTTTAAGTTTCATTAGGTCCCATTTGTTTATTTTTGTTTTTATTTCCATTTCTCTAGGAGGTGTAGCAAAAAGAATCTTGCTGTGATTTATGTCATAGAGTGTTTTGCCTATGCTTTCTTGTAAGAGTTTTATAGTGTCTGGCCTTATATTTAGTCTTTAATCCATTTTGAGTTTATTTTTGTGTATGGTGTTAGGAAGTGTTCTAATTTCAGTCTTTTACATGTAACTGTCCAGTTTTCCCAGCACCACTTATTGAAGAGGCTGGCTTTTCTCTATTGTATACTCTTGTCTCCTTTATCAAAAATAAGATGACCATATGTGCTTGGGTTGATCTCTGGGTTTTCTATCCTCTTCCACTGATCTATATTTCTATTTTTGTGCCAGTACCATACTGTCTTAATTACTGTAGCTTTGTAGTAGAGTCTGAAGTCCGAGAGCCTGATTCCTCCACCTCCGTTTTTCTTTCTCAAGATTGCTTTGGTATTCGGAGTTTTTTGTGTTTCCACACAAATTGTGAAATTTTTTGTTCTAGTTCTGTGAAAAATTCCCTTGGTAGTTTGATAGGGATTGCATGGAAATTGTAGATTGTTTTGAGTAGTATAGCCATTTTCACAATGTTGATTCTTACAATCCAAGGACATGATATATCTCTCCATCTGTTTGTATCATCTTTAATTTCTTTCATCAGTGTCTTATAGTTCTCTGCATACAGGTCTTTTGTCTCCTTAGGTAGGTTTATTCCTAGGTATTTTATTCTTTTTGTTGCAATGGTAAATGGGACTGTTTCCTTAATTTCTCTTTCAGATATTTCATCATTAGTGTATAGGAATGCAAAAGATGTCTGTGCATTAATTTTGTATCCTGCTAATTTACCAATTTCATTGATTATCTCTAGTAGTTTTCTGGTAGCATCTTTAGGATACTCTATGTATAGTATCATGTCATCTGCAAACAGTGACAGCTTAACTTCTTTTCTGATTTGGATTCTTTTTATTTCTTTTTCTTCTCTGATTGCTGTGGCTAGAAATTCCAAAACTATGTTGAATAATAGTGGTGAGAGTGGGCAACCTTGTCTTATTCCTGATCTTAGAGGAAATGGTTTCAGTTTTTCACCATTGAGAACGATGTTGGCTGTGGGTTTGTCATATATGGTCTTTATTATGTTGAGATAATTTCCCTCTGTGACTACTTTCTGGAGGTTTTTTTATCATAAACTGTTGTTGAATTATGTCAAAAGCTTTTTCTGCATCTATTGAGATGATCATATGGTTTTTCTCCTTCAATTCATTAATATGGTTTATCACATTGATTGATTTGCGTATATTGAAGAATCCTTGCATTCCTGGGATTAAACCCCACTTGATCATGGTGTATGATCCTTTTAATGTGTTGTTGGATTCTGTTTGCTAGTACTGTGTTGAGGCTTTTTGCATCTATGTTCATCAGTGATATTGGCCTGTAGTTTTCTTTCTTTGTGACATGTTTGCCTGGCTTTGGTATCAGGGTGATGGTGGCCTCGTAGAATGCGTTTGGGAGTGTTCCTCCCTCTGCTATATTTTGGAAGAGTTTGAGAAGGATAGGTGTTAGCTCTTTTCTAAATGTTTGATAGAATTTGCCTGTGAAGCCATCTGGTCCTTGGTTTTTGTTTGTTGGAAGATTTTTGATCACACTTTCAATTTCAGTGTTTGTGATTGGTCTGTTTATATTTTCTATGTCTTCCTGGTTCAATCTCGGAAGGTTGTGTGTTTCTAAGAATTTGTCCATTTCTTCCAGGTTGTCCATTTTATTGGCATATGGTTGCTTGTAGTAATCTCTCAAGATCCTTTGTAGTTCTGCAGTGTCAGTTGTTACTTCTCCTTTCTTATATCTAATTCTATTGATTTGACGCTTCTCCCTTTTTCCTTGATGAGTCTGGCTAATGGTTTATCAATTTTGTTTATCTTCTCAAAGAAACAGCTTTTAGTTTTATTGATCTTTGCTATCATTTCCTTCATTCTTTTTCATTTATTTCTAACATGATATTTATAATTTCTTTCCTTCTGCTAACTTTGGGGATTTTTTGTTCTTCTTTTGCTAATTGCTTTAGGTGTAAGGTTAAGTTGTTTATCTGAGATGTTTCTTGCTTCTTGAGGTAGGATTGTATTGCTATTAACTTCCCTCTTAGAACTGATTTTACTGCATCCCATAGGTTTTGGGTCATCGTGTTTTCATTGTCGTTTGTTTTTAGGTATTTTTTGATTTCCACTTTGATGTCTTCAGTCATCTCTTGGTTCTTAACTAGTGTATTGTTTAGCCTCCATGTGTTTGTATTTTTTACATATTTTTTCCTGTAATTGATATCTAGTCTCAGAGTGTTGTGGTCAGAAAAGATAGTTGATACGATTTCAATTTTCTTAAATTTACTGAGGCTTGATTTGTGATCCAAGATATGATCTATCCTGGAGAATGTTCCATGAGCACTTGAGAAGAAAGCATATTCTGTTGTTTTTGAATGGAATGCCCTATAAATATCAATTAACTCCATCTTGTTTAATGTGTCATTTTAAGCTTGTGTTTCCTTATTGATTTTCATTTTGGTTGATCTGTCCATTGGTGAAAGTGGGGTGTTAAAGTCCCCTACTAGGATTGTGTTACTGTCAATTTTCCCTTTTATGGCTGTTAGCATTTGCCTTATGTCTTAAGGTGTTCCTATGTTAGGTGCATAAATATTTACAATTGTTATGTATTCTTCTTGGATGGATCCCTAGATCATTATGGAGTGTCCTTCTTTGTCTCTTTTAATAGTGTTTATTTTAAAGTCTATTTTGTCTGATATGAGAATTGCTACTCCAGCTTTCTTTTGATTTACATTTACATGGAATATCTTTTTCCATCCCATCACTTTCAGTCTGTAAGTGTCCTTAGGTCTGAAGTGGGTGTAAGGAAATTGTTTTTGCATCCATTCAGCCAGTCTATGTCTCTTGGTGGAAGCATTTAATCCATTTACATTTAAGGTAATTATCGATATATATGTTCCTATTCCCATTTACTTAATTGTTTTGGGTTTGTTATTGTAAGTCTTTTCCTTTTCTTGTGTTTCCTGACTAGAGAAGTTCCTTTAGCATTTGTTGTTTGCTAAACCAGCACCAAAGCTGGTTTGGTGGTGCTGGATTCTCTTAGGTTTTGTTTGTCTGTAAAGGTTTTAATTTCTCTGTTGAATCAGATCCTTGCTCGGTAGAGTAATTTTGGTTGTAGGTTTTTCCCTTTCATCACTTTAAATATGTCTTGACACTCTCTTCTGGCCTGCAGAGTTTCAGCTGAAAGATCATCTGTTAACCTTGTGGGGATTCCCTTTTATGTTATTTGTTGTTTTTCCCTTGCTGCTTTTATTATTTTTTCTTTGTATTTAATTTTTGATAGTTTGATTAATATGTGTCTTGGCGTGTTTCTCCTTGGATTTATCCTGTGTGGGATTCTGCACTTCCTGGAATTGATTGACTCTTTCCTTTCCCATATTAGGGAAGTTTTCAACTATAATCTCTTCAAATATTTTCTCAGTCCCTTGCTTTTTCTCTTCTTCTTCTGCGACCCCTATAATTCGAATGTTGGTGTGTTTAATGTTCTCCCAGAGGTCTCTATGATTGTCCTTAATTCTTTTCATTCTTTTTCCTTTATTCTGCTCTGCAGTAGTTATTTCCACTATTTTATTTTCCAGGTCACTTATCTGTTCTTATGTCTAAGTTATTGTGCTATTGATTCCTTCTAGAGAATTTTTAATTTCATTTATTGTGTTTTTCATCATTGGTAGCTTGCTCTTTAGTTCTTCCAGGTCCTTGTTAAACGTTTCTTGTATTTTCTCCATTCTGTTTCCAAGATTTTGGATAATCTTTACTATCATTACTCTGAATTCTTTTTCAGGTAGACTGCTTATTTCCTCTTCATTTGTTTGGTGTGGTGGGTTTTTACCTTGCTCTTTCATCTGCTGTGTGTTTGTCTGTCTTCTCATTTTGCTTAACTTACTGTGTTTGGGGTCTCCTTTTCACAGGCTGCATGTTCGTAGTTCCCATTGTTTTTGGTGTCTGTCCCCAGTGGGTAAGGTTGGTTCAGTGGGTTGTGTAGGCTTCCTGGTGGAGGGTACTAGTGCCTGTGTCTTGGTGAATGAGAATGGATCTTGTCTTTCTGGTGGGCAGGACTGCATCCGGTGGTGTGTTTTGGGGTGTCTGTGATCTTATTATGATTTTAGGCAGCCTCTCTGCTAATGGGTGGGTTTGTGTTCTTGTCTTGCTAGTTGTTTGGCATAGGGTATCCAGCACTGTAGCTTGCTCCTCATTGAGTGGAGCTGTGTCTTAGATTTGAGATGGAAATCTCTGGGAGAGCTTTTGCTCTTTGATATTACATGGAGCTGGGAGGTCTCTGGTGGACCAGTGTCCTGAACTCAGCTCTCCCACCTCAGAGGCACAGGCCTGACACCCAGATGGAGCACCAAGACCCTGTTATCCACACAGCTCAGAAGAAGAGGGAGAAAAAATGAAAGAAGAAAAGAAAGAAAATAAATAAAATAAAAAGAAATAAACTTATTAAAATTAAAAATTAAAAAATTATTAAAAATTTAAAAATTAAAAAGTAATTAAAAAAAGAAAAAAGAATGAAAGAAAGAAGAGAGCAACCAAATCAAAGAACAAATCCAGCAATGATAAAAAGTGCTAAAAACTATATTAAAAAAAAACAAAACAAAAAACGGACAGACAGAGCCCTAGGACAAATTGTAAAAGCAAAGCTATACAGACAAAATCACACAAAGAAGCACATACACACTCACAAAAGGAGAAAAAAGAAAAAATATACATATACATATAAGAAAAAAATTACCAGAGTAAGCAAATCAATAAACAAATCTATCAGTGATAATAAGCTCTAAATACTAAACTAAGATAAACATAAAATCAGAAACAAATTAGATGCAGAAAGCAAACCCCAAGTCTATAGTTGCTCCCAAAGTCCACCACCTCAATTTTGGGATGATTCATTGTCTATTCAGGTATTCCACAGATGCAGTGTACATCAAGTTGATTGTGGAGATTTCCTCCACTGCTCCTGAGGTTGCTGGGAGAGATTTCCCTTTCTCTTCTTTTTTCGCACAGCTCCTGGGGTTCAGCTTTGGATTTGGCCCCGCCTCTGTGTGTAGGTTGCCTGAGGGCGTCTGTTCCTGCTCAGACAGGATGGGGTAAAAGGAGCAGCTGATTCGGGGGTTCTGGCTCACTCAGGCCGCTGGGAGGGAGAGGTATGGAATGCAGAGCGAGCCTGAGGCAGCAGAGGCCAACATGACGTTGCAACAGCGTGAAGCGTGCCGTGTGTTCTCCCAGGATCATAGGACCCTGGCAGCAGTGGGATGCACAGTCTCCCGGGAGGGGAGGTGTGCACAGTGACCTGTGCTTGCTCACAGGCTTCTTGGTGGCTGCAGCAACAACGTTAGCATCTCATGCCCGTCTCTGGTGTCCACACTCATAGCCGTGGTTCACGCCTGTCTCTGGAGCTCGTTTAGGTGATGCTCTGAATCACCTCTCCTCGTGCACCCCAAAACAATGGTCTCTTGCCTCTTAGGCAGTTCCAGACTTTTTCCCGGATTCTCTCCCAGCTAGCTGTGGTGCACTAGCCCCCTTCAGGCTGTGTTCACTCAGCCAACCCCAGTCCTCTCCCTGGGGTCTGACCTCCAAAACCTGAGCCTCAGCCTCCAGCCGCCACACGTCCCAGCAGGTGAGCAGACAAGCCTCTCAGGCTGGTGGCACCGATCCTCCGTGCAGAAATCTCTCTGCTTTGCCCTCCACACCCCTGTTGCTGCACTCTCCTACATGGCTCCGCAGCTTCCCACCCCACCCCCCGCCACCACCACACCCCCCACCGCCTCTGCCATTGAAGGGGCTTCCTAGTGTGTGGAAACTTTTCCTCCTTCACAGCTCCCTCCCTGAGGTGCAGGTCCCATCCCTATTCTTTTGTCTCTGTTTTTTCTTTTTTCTTTTGCCCTACCCAGTTACATGGAGAGTTTCTTGCCTTTTGGGAAGTCTGAGGTCTTCTACCAGTGTTCAGTAGGTGTTCTGTAGGAGCTGTTCCACATGTAGATGTATTTCTGATATGTTTGTGGGGAGGAAGGTGATCTCCACATCTTACTCCTCTGCCATCTTGAAGGTCCTCATTTAATCCTTTGATCTTCTCTACTTCTGGGATTTGGTCTTTCATTTTTCCTTAGTTACACTTGTTTAGTCGTTCAAGCTCTCAAATCGGTATTAATACAATTACCTCATGAGGATGCCTTTCCTTCCTGTAATATCCCACCTCAGCTCTTCCTAATTCTACTGCAATAATGATTATCCCAAAGTACATCTTTTGATTCTTTTAGAGCACTTCCCATCCTGGTGCTTGATTTATAACTGTGTGATTATCTGTCTTTTGCTTCCTATTACATATTAAATGACTCAGAGATTATGCATACATCATCCCTGTATCTCCACAGAAGATGAATATGTACTATCCAAATGTCAAAAACTGAATAAACATTTTCATACAAATAAATTATGTAAGCATTTTAGTGTAGTATTCAGCTAAAAGTATACGGTTTCATCATTAGCAAACATATGATAGATCAATCTACTGCTTACACTTATAATAAAACAACCTCTTTAAAAATGTTTGTTGAGTGCCAGGCACTGTGTATTAAGAGCATAATTATATATTTTGTAATTACCTATATGGGAAAAGAATCTAAAAAAGAATATATATATGTATATATATATACACACACACACACATATATATATATATAATCGAATCACTTTGCTGTACACCTGAAACTAACACAACATTGTAAGTCAACTATATGTCAATAAAAAATAAATTTTAAAAAAGAGCATAATTATAAACATAAATTTCCTACTGTTGAGGAGCTCAATATATAGTGAAGGACAAAGAGCACCATGTGATAAAATCAGAATACGTAAAAAGGTTAAATTCAAAGAAAGGGCAGAGAAAAGATAGATGACAGATGGGGGGGATAGGTGTAATGTTGCTTTAAGTATGATGGGTCTTAAAAGATTAGATCCTTCTCACTACTATTACATATTAGCTAATGATAAACAATGGGCTATGTTTTAAAATCCCAAAAATCTACTTGGACAATTGGTGAAATTCAAATTAGGTCTGTAGGTTAGTTAATAATATTATATTAATATTAATTTTCTGTTTACGATCATTATACTGTGTTAACACTGGAAAAGATATTAACATTTAAGGAAGCTTGGGTGAAGGTTATACCAGAACACTGCATGATTTTTCAAAATTTTTTAAAATTCTGAAATTATTATAAAATTAAAATTAAAAATATGTTAATGTATTTTTAAAAATCTAAAAAAAAATCTGAAATATCAAGTTTGTGCTTTCTTTTTTCTAATACTATTTTTTCTGCTCTGCTTATATGCTTGCCTCCCCAAGCACATTTTTAAGATAAAATACTAACCTTCCTTCTTTCAGTTAGATTTCCTTGTTTTGAACATACGGGAAGCTAAGCACTTTCATATTCCACTTGTAATTTCCTTCTTCAGCTTCTGAAATTGAAAGTACCAATAATTATAAGCTTACATTGTGGTTTCAGTGACAAGGATGGGCATTTTGTAAGTAAAAAAACAATTATCTTCCAGGATAAATGTCAAACCTAGAATTCAATCTCCAAATTACAGACTGCCTACAAATCCCTGTATGTTTGTTTGTTCTTCTCTCTGACTAACACCTTTCATGTATGGCTTTTTTTTTTCTCTGAACATGAAGTAAATAGAGTGAATGTATGAACCCACTGAATGGAATGGAAGTTCTAAAGATTGCATATTTTGTGGATGAGGATCACCAAGATATTCTAGATGCTCATACAAGGTCTTAGTTACCTTCTAGAAAGAGTAAGTATATAGTAGAGGGAAGTTTTGAGGGATGGGTCTAACAAGCCAGCTGGCCTGGATTTGTATCCCAACTTTACCTCTTGTCAACTTAAACTCTCTGTGCAAAACATTTAACTCCTCTGTGTCACCATATATTTTGCCTAATAGATTTTTGAGATTAAATAGATAAATAACACTTACACCCTGGCTCATAATAATCATTTAATAAATTTAAACTATTTTTATGGTGTTCATATTTCAAGTTCCTGTTCACTAGACTTATTACCTAGATTTTTCTTATTCAATATATAGATATGTGAAGCTATAAATTGTTCTCCTGGGCTTTTCTTAGTTTTTGCTTCCTGAGAACTAACTGACACATTTAGAGCAATGACTAAATAAAGATTCCCTGTTTCTCTCAGTAAAATTAGCTTTTTCTTACCTTCCACAGACCATCTTATGGCCAGTTCCCTTTCATTCTATAAGTGAAATATTATTTTTTGCTTAAAATCTATTAATTTATATTAGCATTTATTATTATTTATACATTTATACATATTTATTTCTCTCGTTGTTTGTCCCTCTTGCTGAAATGAGTGAATTGTCTGAATGGCTGTAGAAAGTCTTCTCTGCATGCTTCATGAAGATCATAATAAATTTTGAATAAAGTTAGAAGCAGAAAGAAAGTCATAGTTAGTCTTGCAGAGCAAAGGACAAGTTATGGTTCTGCAAGTTAGGAACCCTTTGGCAAAGACAGATAATTCAGGTTCAGATTTTTCTTGCATGGCTCAGAAAATATATATATCAAAGTATTGAATTTCTTCTGTCATATAAACTTAGACTTACATAAAAAATTTACATTTTATTTGGGACTATCTACATATAAAAGGATATTTAACAAATTTCTTTCTTATTACTGCAATTCATTAAAAAACTTTTTTTCCAAGAAAAGTATTTTCATCAAGAAAGTTTTCACAAAAATGCTGTAGGGTGGCAACATTTTCATGTAACATGCCAACTCCATGTGTTTTGTAAGCTCAGATGTTATGGTGTGGTAAGAATGTTAAACCACAATTCATAAAATGGAAAATCTCACTTGTATTTCTGAAACCAGGCAACTGTTTAGACTTACATATTTTAATTCATAAGTCATAACCCAGCATCACATAATTCTGTACATTGCACACACTTTCAGTGGAAAAAAATGTGAACATCTTCCCTCATAGACCTTATTCAGAAGTAAAAACAAGGCATAATATGTAATTTTTCTGTTGGAAATCTAACAATCACTCCATATTTGTACTTTATTTCAACAATAATGTTATACTTGCTACTCTTAGAATGGATAACAATGGGCATCTAGCAACTCTTTCTCCAATATGATATTGAATAAGAGAAAGAGTGTTATGTGCACAGAAAAAATAAACCTGAAAGATTATATACCAAAATGTTATTGGTACTTTGCTCTAAAGAACAGGATCATGGGATTTTACCTTATAGTTTATACATTTCAGTATTTTAAAGTTTTGGGTTTTTTTTTAACTTGAACATATATTACTTTAGAAATTGGGGTAGCAAGGAATGCAATGTCACTCCTTTTCATTTTATTCTCTGATATCATCTTAGGCTGTGTGCACCCAGGGATATAAGATTAACATCTAAGAGTACTTAGTGCCCATTTAAATCATGAAAAAAAAATAAATTTACTAACAGAGAACTTTGAATCAAGCTAGATGTGATCAAAGACAAAATATCTGATAAAGACTGATGAAAATGTGTTTAAATGTAAAGAACTGATGACATATACACTATTTAATAGTCTTTTAAGGCAATTCTAATTTATTTTCCATCAAAACTTCCTAGGTCTTAATTCAATGCCTTTCTTATTAGAATATCTTAGGAGCCTACACAAACTCTTAACTTTATTTGTTTGCCTGTCAAATATCAATTCAGCTATTATGTCAGTTAGTTAATACTACAATACTGTGGAACCAAATATCTGATATTAATTTCCTTTTTTTCTCTCTCACCATTCATTCTTTTTTTTTTTAAACTTTTTATTTTATATTGGAATATAGTTGATTAACAATGTTGTGTACAGCAAAGTGTACATAGCAAAGTGTACACCGCAAAGTGATTCAGTTATACATATACATGTATCTATTATTTTTCAAACATGTACACACTGCTATATTTAAAATGCATAACCAACAAGGACCTACTGTATAGCACAGGGAACTCTGCTTAATATTGTGTAACAACTAAATCGGAAAAGAATCTGATATTAATTTCTTGCTCACATGTTAGCAGGGAAGCTCGAGCAGCTCTCCTCTTCTTTGTTTTCTTTGTTTTGAGATTAGAAGTTCACTTGCTTTTCTGAATGAACCCAGTAAGGGTGGTTGGAAGCGTCCACAAGTGTGTGGAAGCCAGATGCTTTTTAAGACCTAGGTTAGACTACGTTGGTACTAGCTGCAATGGGTAAATTTATCCCTCCTATGGAGGTGGGGTTGGAGAGTAAGGAACAAATTTTGGTAAATAATGATGAATTTACTGCAGCTATATCTACCACGATGCTAGGACAAGAGACATAAAAACACAGTGTTCTGTGATAAATTAAAGTTATATGGAAAATGTGGAAACAGAAAGTCAAAGATTACATTCTTTGGGGAGAGTTGGGAAAATCATTATGGAGTCAATAATATTAGAACTAGGTCTGGAGAAAAAGTATGAGTTCACAAGAACAGATAGGTGAGACCATGACAGAGGGCACAGTGTATACAACTGGAAATGCAGGCTTAGAGACAATTATAAAAGATCTTGACTACAATGAACATTGCAACATTTGAAATTTACTTTGTGGGTTATAAGAGGTATGTTGAGTTACTTTATATTGTATACCAATTTATCACAAAACATAGTGGCTTAAGGCAACAACATTTATTTAGTTAATGATTCTGCGGGTCAGCAATAGGGACGGGGTTCAGGAAGGTGGTTCTTCTATCTCAGCTGGGCTCACTTAGGTGGCGGCAATATTTCTGGGTAAATAGGAGACTGGTTTGATTAGGGGTCACATGAAATCTCATCCTTCAGTGGACTATCCCAGGGTTGTTTACTTGGGGATGACAGAGAGGCCCCAGGAGAGTGGGTGGGATTGTGTAAGGCCTCTCACAGCCTAGATTTGGAACCTGCACATCAAAACCTTTTTACTTCATTCCATTTGGCCAAAGCAAGTCACCAGACCAACCCAGGGACACTGACTCCAATGCTTGAGAGTAAAATCTTCCAAGTCACATTACACGTAGAATGGAAACCAAAAAGAGTGAAAGATTGTGTCCATGTTTGCAATTTACCAAAAGGGACTTCTGAATGATTTTATTGGTACAGTGAGTATAAACCCTGTGCTGGATTTATTTTGAATATCATCACCTGGCTTCTAGGTAACTAAATCTTGAAAGAAGAAAAAACCAAGGGATATAGGACCTGAAAATATTAGAGCATTTCTAAGGGTAGTTATGAGGGAGAATTTAAAAAAAAAAAATTCCTCCTAAGGAACTCTGAAACACTAGCTTACCAAGGCAGCCCATTCTTCTTGCCTTTCCCATTGGCCAAGCAGAAAGCACTCCCAGTTAAAAAAAAAAAAAAATTCCTCACATTGTGTCACATGCCAGTAATATCACAAAATAAAAATTAATTTCAATTAAAAAGTATTTTCTTTAAAAAATTCTTGTGAATATTAAGAAAGGCATCCAGTATTTATGTACGAACCACATTTAGCATAAACTGTAATAGCAGTGTAATTCAGGGACCATATATTAGACTACAACTAGTAGAAGAATGAACCTGATTTCGATTTACTAGTAGGAGTGTGAATTCAGTTTTGAGCCTCTGCGCTGTCTACTGTTGTCATTTTCTAGAAATGAAGGGAAGTCGGAAAAAGGAAGATTACCAACAGATGGGGAGCAGGATACAGCACTGCTAAGACCATTTCTCCTCAGACAGGCCAAGGCTGAGTGCCAAGGGGTTGCTAATAAGAGTGGATAGAGTTGCTAAATAGGAGTAGATGGGGCCAAAGGGGCATAAAGACTTTGGCCCTTGATGTGGCCAGCTTTTCTTCTGAGATCCTTTTTAATTTTCAATGACTGTTATTTCCTTTCGTGAAGCTGATAAGAGACATGCTATTCCAGATGGAGTCTGTTTTGTTTGTTTTAATTTTCCTCTTAAGCATAACTCTTTCTATACTTTTAAATAAAGCCACCATGTGTTGGGCAAGAGCATATGTTGGTAGCGACCTCCCTCCTCTCAACATAACACTGTGTTTTGAACACTGAATGTAAATGGAGCTGAGTCACGCTCTTCCCCTTGTATATATTGACACGCATGAATTCACAGAAAGTTGAAGGAGCCTCCTGAGGCATGAATTCACAACAAATATTTATATATATGGAGATTCTAATATATCAAAACCCATTTTTAGAAAAGAAGTGCTTTTATTGAAGCCAGGTTACAGGAAAAGACTATAATGGATCATCTTCTAGAACCAGACTTTTGAGGGGAGCCCTGGTTCTGGGGAGAGGGTAGAACCCATACATGTAATTCATTTTGGGGAAAATGCTGCATGTTTTAGAACCAGTGTGTCTTATCCACGAGGCCTTTGAAAAAAGAGAGTAAAGATTTGTGAAAAAAACTTTAAAACCTACGTGCAATAGATACTAGAGGGATTGTCATTTGTGGACCAGCAATTCCAATGCAGTTTTGGAATACAGAGAGTAGCTGGTGTCTTTTTGATGGACAAGCCAAAGCAGAGAGAAAAAGCAGCCTGGATCATAAGTGGGAAAAGAATGCAGGGATGCTAAGTATTTTTCTTCTATGTGGATTTTCAGAGACTCTAAACTCTGAACTATAATTTACTGTCCACACAGAGACACTTTTGAGAGTAATATGATACATCAGGGTTTCCTGAGCCAAAAGGGACATGTGGTCACACTACTCAGAGAGAACTTTCTAACGGAGTACAAAAGTGTGCTGTGGGTAGTAATCAGAGAGTTGTTGGAAAAAGTCTGAGAAGATCTGGGAATCTGGACTCCTTCTCCTTCCTCTGAAATGAGAAATCATTGCAAACTTTGTTCCAGACAAAACCATGATAGCCATCATTTTCTAATCATGTGGAGGATTTGACTGAGACACATTCTTCCCTGTTCTCTAATCAAGTAGGAGTAAGCATGAATTAAGGAAAGATGGAATCACCAACAAGGACAAGTAACTTGGGTACATTCAGGGCAATATTTAGGTAGAAGATCATGTGAAAAAGTCTGGAATTCCTGCTTAAAGAATAGAAAGAGGATTAAAGTTGTTGCATTTGGGATGTGAATGAAAATACCACTTCATTTTTACTTATAAACTGGTAAGGACTGTACATTCTCATCACAATTCATTATGAGTTCTCGCATGTGGATTTATAGGGACTGGGTAGACGGTGGGTGTAGCAAATACAGAAAGTCAATATTCCTAGCCATGCTGACAGGAAAGAAGAAAGAGAGTATATCAGATATAAGGTATATTTCTAAAAACAGTGCCCTGGGTCTAAAGGTTATGTTATGAATATAATCACACTTGGTTGTCTTACAAATATCCAAAAGAGTTCAACCAGATCAGTGAAAGAACAATTATTCATGGTGGAGTGGATAGAAGTAAGAGATGAAGTTGAGTTTGAGGCATGTGGCCTCTGCCAGAGGAAGGGGTCATAGCAAAGACAGGGCAAGAACTTTTAGCAAGATGTTCATACTGTCACAGGAATTGCATGCAAAGAAGGTGTAAGAAAAACAACACATTCTACACAATAGGTCGGCCTAAGACAAGCCTGGTCTCCTCAATGTCCCTGAAATCCCAGGGGTGGGATTTCAAAAATACGGATCATTTTTGTAGCAACTTCAGATAGTATCAGGCCCTAATACTCCACTAGTAAAGATGGAGTAAGAGAGGAACCCTCACAACCTACCTGTTACTGATCCCTGCTCTTAGAATGTGTGAGAAGCTGACTAGGACTAGAAAATGAATGCAAATGAGCAAGTTCCTGCCTTGCAATTGTAGCTACATCCTGGAGCAGGGGGAGGCTTCCTCTGCTTGACCTGGTCCCTCCTCTATCCCCAGATAGTGGAGCCCTGTTTTCAGAAAGTTTTCCTTTCTCCTTCCTTCCTCTCCTTTCCTCTCACTTGCTGAAGGCCTAGAAGTATATTGGCTGTGCACAATAAAGCATGCATTTTCATCTTGAGCAGACTAATGGGAAAATGAATTTCAGTGATCACAGCAAATAAGTCGAGCAGTCGCTGATTTCACACATCTGTGCTACTATATGTCTCTTCGTGTGGTGCACAAAATTAGAAAAATACTATAAATCTAGAATGTGTGAATCAGCAGGAGAATCTGGTGGGGCACATTTTCTCACATATGAGAAGTCAGTGGATTCACCTGATCCTTCCCATCTCATATTCAGACCTTGCCATCCCTTTCCCAAGAGCTGCGTCAGGAATTTTAGCTTTTCCTCTTTCAGTTTTATTGTTTTAAGACCTTCTTCTCACCTCTAAAAAAACATTTCCACATCCTGCTTAACGAAGACACGCCTTTGGAGATAATGCCTGGAAATCACGGCTGTGTCATCAGTCTTAATGTTTGATAGATCAGCTTATTAGTTTTTAGGATATGATAACAAAAAAGTGGTAAATGCAATGAACATTGGTAGTCATATGTGAATTTTTAAATAAAATATGAATTATTTAGATTGGTTTGATTTTGTTAAGTTTTTTTTATAATTGCATTATATAATTGGTTAGACTACACAATTATTAAATTACATGGGCATCTCATTAAACGACATTTCAGCTAAAAACGGTAAAAAACAGATAACTACTGAATGTGCCAAACATACTGCTAGCTTCCAATCTCAATTCTTCATTTGGAACAAGTTTAATTTACCCCTTTATTCAAGTTCAGAAAAAATACTCTATAGTTATTAAAGGTTGGTAAATTGGTTTGAACTCAGAGGTATGTGGGCCCAAATATATGCTTTTTCCATTATGTCCTGTTCTCTTTACTTACAAAAACTAGTGTTAACAAAATACAGCTGCTGTGGCTATTGTAAATGTGGGCCTTTTTTAAACATCAATTTCATATCCATCAGATGTTAAGCTTTATTCTGTATGCTGATGGAATATTCCTTTTTGGAAACCCTCTAAACACTCTATTGAGCTAATACTAGGAAAAAGGAACCAGAGTTCTAGTCTGACTCTATTATTAGGTTACTGTACCATCTTGGGCATCCTACTTATTCACTCAAGTTCCTATTTGCTTATCACCAAAAGAAGGGGACAAAATTAAGTGAACATTAATGCACTTCCAGGTTTAAAATTCTATTTTTATAACATATAATATAGTATTCGTCCACATTTTGTTTTAAGCCTTAGTGTAGCAGAGAAAAGGTTTTTACATTTCTCGAAAACATATTGGTTTTCTTATGGAAAAAAATATATCTAAAATGAGAATATGCTCCAGTGACCAAGAAAAATGAAGGTCTGAGTATAAGGACATCCATATGATCATTATTCTACCTAACTTGGGTAGATGGAAACTTTCTGATGGAAGGTGATCACAGCATGGGTCTTAATAGAAAGTAAACTTGTTAATTTAATAGAATGAAAACTTTTCAAGCAGAAAATAGTTATTTTGTTTATAAATGATGACTACTGTATCACTATATGGGAAACCTACTCACATTCTCACATACCATTAGTCACTACTTTATCTATTTGTAGATTCATCTCAGAAGCATCTAAAGAGATGTATTCCATTCCTTCACCCTAAGCAGTCCTTTTAAATCTTTTTTGTTTGCCTATTATCTAGGTTTTGTATAATAAAGGGCATATGTTGATTGCTGTTTTCTCACACAAACTGAGATCTTCCTGATTTTTCATACACTGGGTAATTTTGGATTGTATTCTAGACAATAGGGATTTGAATGGAGTCCAGTTTCTCATCAGAAAATATAGAGACCCAAGGAAATAGAACAGTATTTTTAAATGCTGAAAGAAAAGACTGTCTGCTCAGAATTTTATATCCGGTGAAAATATCATTGAGGAATGAAGGTTAAACAAAGATATATCCATATTTTAAAAAAAAAGAAAGAAAATTAATTGATCGCAGATATCCACTAAAAGTATTATTGAAGGAAGTTACTTAGACAGAAGTGAAATTATACCAGAGGGAAATCTGGAACATCAGTAATGAAAGCAAAGCAACAGCAATGGTGAATATTGGGTGACTGTGAAAGACTAATATCCTCCTCTTGACTTTTTAAAATGTGTTTGACAATGAAGGAAATTTAGACATTGTTATGGGATTTTCATTGTATGTAGATGTAATACATAAGACAATTCAAAATAAACATAGCAGGATAAAGGGCCCTTGATGCTGGTAAGCCTTTTGCATTCCACTTGAAGTGGCAAAACATTGATTGTAATTGAGTATCAAAATTTAAGTATGAGGATGTATGGAGAGTATGTATGTATATGTGTAGCTGATTCACTTTGTTATACAGCAGAAACTAACACACCACTGTAAAACAATTATACTCCAATAAAGGTGTTAAAAAAAAAAAGTTAAGTATGTATAATATAACCCTAGAGCAAGTGCTAAAAATAACTACAAAAAAGAGATATAGTTAAAAACACAAATAAAGCTCAAATGACAGTAAAAAAAAAAAATGAATAGCAGAGGGAACAAGCAGAAAATAAATAATAAAATGGCAGCTTTAAATCTAAACATTTTAACAGTTATGTTAAATATAAAAGGTTAAACATATCGGTTGAAAGACTGTCAGATGGAAAATGTATATGCAAACAATAATCAAAAGAAAGCTGGATTAACTATTTATATCAAACAAAGCAGACTTCAAAGCAAAGAAAATTGCCATATCTCTGCATTAGAACATCACACTATCACACTGAAAATGATCATCATGAAATTACTAATGACTACTCTCCAATCTAAACCAGGTGTGATATAAAGATATATCAAACAATTGGTTAGAAATCAAACTGAGAAATGTGATTTGACAAAGAAAATGATAAATTATAGACTACATGAATGCCCTTGCAAGCACACTTCTATTTTTATTAACATCTTCAAACAGATTTATTTTTCCCCAAGAAGCCCAAGGACACATTAAAAAAGACATTTTAAATTATTGAGCCAAAATAAAATTATGTTTTCTGAAATTTGCCTTTATCATTTAACAATATATTGTAGATATGCCTTCAATTCAACTGCTATAGTTGTAATTATTTTTAAATGGCTTTACACTGTGAATGTGCTGTAATTTATTCAATTTTACTCTTACAAGTGAGTGAGCATTTATTTTATTTTTCTCTTTTCCACAATGAACAATACTGTAATAAATATTCCTCCACATTTGTCCTCTCATAAAATTGCTCTAATTCCTATAAGGTACATTCTGAGGGACAGAATTTTGAGTATATAAAACTAATTAAACAAAATATTTTTAAACTGTTATTGAAGAGACTGCTCTGGCTTGTTTCTTAAAACCATCTCTTATAACACCTAAGGTTTTAAACTCTTCTCTTAAGTGGTGAACTCTTCGGGCACTGTGACAGAATGACATCAGTATTCCCCAAATCTCAAGTATAAAATTTACAATTGATTTACCTTTTTTGAATAATACAGAGTCTTAAAAATCATCAAAAAAGATGAAATAATAAAAAGACAAGACCAAAGCACCCTTAACTACAACTAGGTGAAAATGTGATTTCAGACTAAAACAACCTTATATGATGTTTCCCAGTCAGGGTACAATCTACAAAAATGTAATTTCTCATATAAGTTTGAATACATTATGCTTTTTTAAAAATTCATTATTCATAGAGGTATAAACATGCCAAACTCTATAATTCCTACATCTCCTGAAGGACAATGATGGGTCAGTGCATGTTTGTAAAACAATTCCCAGGTTGGTTGCTTTTTCCAGGTATTTCTTCATTTTGCATTGAAGGAAATAAATGGGGAAAACATTTATTTAATTTAGGAAACACTTCAGAAGAGAAAAGTCGTTGTGGAAAGTGACATAAATTGAATCTGGATTTCAGAAAGCAGAGAGCATTGAATGAAGGGGTTTAGACTGAGTGTGACTACATTTCAAGTTGAATGAGAATATTGAGCTATTGAAGCCAATAAATCTGGCACTCAAGGAATTCATGGAGTAAATACCCCACCTCTCAGCAGGTTTTAAATGTCATCAATGTTTGTGGAGACAGTATCTTCCATTTCATATTCTTTAACTATATCCTGCGGTTCTTTTTAGTCTTGTACAGTTCTGAAAGTCTTTTTGACTTATAGGAAGTGAGAGTGTGTTCACACCAAGTTTACCCACCATAAGCAACAGTAAATAGAACTATTTATTAATGGTGATAATACCTTGTTCTGCAGGAGAGGAAAAAGGTAAATACCCCCTAATGCAATAAAACTAAGACCAGTTGCAGAGTCAATTCCCTGCATATTTTGTCTGCCATCAGGATCTCCTTATTCATCATCTCTCTCAAAACACACACACATACACACACACACACACACGAATAATTTTAAATTTAGAATTGATAAGTCTCCCAAAAATCACCTTCCTGAAGTCCTGCAAAAATTTATCCCTATTGAGTTAGACTAAGCCTGTGATTTAAATATACCAGCTCAGAGATCAGTTATGTTTGGGCTAGAGCCTATAAGAAGTTAATAATACCTCCTTTTCAGAGACCAATATAGGGGAGGGGAAAGAGCACAGTATCAGAAATGAGAGTCTGACTTTATTTCTCAAGGTTTCAAATTCCTTATCTCCCAAGTACCATGCTATTGATATAAGTATTAAATAACGTATGTAAAAAGCACTTTGGAAAATTGTCTACGATTTTCTCTAATAGATCCTGATATACAATTGTTGTCTTTCAAAATGGGTCTATGCATTTCAGGTAATCCAACTGAGTATATAGCTTCATTGAAGCCTTCCAGAGTCTGAAAGCTGGACCAACCCCATTTGTTCCTTCATTGTGAATAGAGTACAGAAATGGATTCAGGAGATTACTGTTATATTTAATTGTTTATGTTTTCTCCCCCAGTGTATTATAATTGCATCACCCTGTAGTAATGTCTATTTCCCTAAGTGTAGTAATAACCAAGTCAGAGATGTGTATACATCTCCCTACCCATTTTCTCTTTTATACATAAAAGCAATATGTTAAATTAAGTTTTCAACTGAAGTATCAGTTATAGAAGATAACTCATAAAACTGTGAATCATAAATATGATTCACTAAACTATAATTAAATTTCAATGAAATTCTAACTACACAATACTTGGGCTCCCGACTCAGAAAATCCTTACTCAGATTAAAGATAATCAAGTGTCAGTAGAGTGGGGATAGTTGAAGGATCAAGAGAATGGATATTTTGTAAGGAAGATTGTTGTTCTGGGACACTCACTGTTTCTTCCCACAAAGGCAATGGGTAGAGGTGGGATGATTGAGAAATCACCCCAAGCCTAGTGAGAAGAGGTTTTTAGTAGATGCATTAAGTAATCATGACAGGTATTCCCTCCAGTGGGAGACACTGAGTTGACTCTTGCCTAAAGAAGACAAAACATTCTTGGCAGCCTAGTAGGTTGTTGCAGCTGGAAAGTAACTGCACTTGCAACTCGGAACAGGCAGGTTAAAGTGCATGAAACCCACGGACTAGGTGTGACACATGCAGAAGAAACGTTATCCTGGGGCTCATACAAAATGATGCCTCCCCAAAGAGCTGTCTCCTATAAACAGAAGATTACAACAGTAAGTGGCTCCTGGAGGTATAAGCTAAAGGGGATCCCTAGTGACAAAGCAACAGAAAGGTGGCATCATTCCCATCATGGGAACTATAGTCCATGGATACCACTAAGTTACCTTCAAGGAACTCACAAAGGACCCTGTAAGAGAAACCATAGCTTTAAATATCTTTTAGGCAAAGGATACATGAACCCTGTATGTACTAGTACCAGTCAAGGAGGAACTTTTCTTAGCGTCCTTTTTCATCTTCCCTCCCCTCACACCAACCCCAGAGGGATTAGAAATAGCATCTAGTAGTGGAAGTAGAATTGAATGACAAGGACCGTGCAGCCCAGGAGGGTTCATTTTTCTAATAGCTAGAAGCCTTCCTGAGGCTGGCCCTAACTGGCAGAGAAATGGGAAGGCAAATTATCTTGAATAAAAATTTAAAATGTCAATTAATATATGTGATGGGATACGTTAATTTACTGAAATAATGAAATTGTGTTTGCAACTTAAAGGGACCAAAGGATGTTACACTACCTAAAAGTGGCTAGAAATGCATGGGTTCCTCATCAAGGTTTCATCCAGTAGCAGAAGGAAAATACTCCCCTCTGTACAAGTTTAAAGGGACAGTGGAAGATAAAAATAAATTAGCTCTTTCTTACATTTAATGAGTTGTTCTTGATTAACATATAGATTATAGATATACATTTACTCTCCTTCACCATGATACGAGAAATCAATGTTTTTTTTTTTTAAACAAAACAAAACTCTAAAATGTTAACTAGGTAGAAAGAAAGATGGATGGTAGATGACGGATAGATAGACAGATGATAGATAGATAGATACATACATACATACATAGATACATAGATAGATAAATTGTATATATCCATATACAGTAGTCCTCCCTTATCTGAAGTTTGTTTTCTGAGGTTTCAGCTACCACCATCAACTGAGGTCCAAAAATATTAAATAAAAAATTCCAGAAATAAAACAATGCAAAAGTTTTAAATTGTATGCTGTTCTGAATAGTATTATCAAATTTCTCACAGTCCTGCCCAGGATGTGAATCATCCATCCCTTCATCCAGGGCATCTCACCCGTTAGTCACTTAGTAGCCTTCTTGGTGATCATATCTACTGTCACAGTATTGCGGTGCTTGTGTTCAAGTAACCCTTATTTTACTTAATAATGGTCCCAAAGTGCAAGAGTAGAGATACTGGCAATTCAGATAAGCCAAAGAAAAGCTGTAAAGTCTTTCCTTTAATTGAAAAGCTGAAAGTTCCTGACAATAAAGAAAAAAAATCGTATGCTGAGGTTGCTAAGATCTACAGTAGGAAGGAATATTCTACTCATTAAATTGTGAAGAAAGAAAAAGAAATGTGTGCTAGTTTTGCTATGCAAAAGTTATGGTCACAGTGTATAAGTGCTTAGTTAAGATGGAAAAAGCATTAAATTTGTAAAACAAGATATTTTGAGAGAGACAGAGACCCCACTCACATAACTTTTATTACAGTATATTGTTCTATTTTATTATTACTTATTGTTGTTAGTCTTTTACTGTGCCCAAATTATAAATTAAACTTTATTATATATATATATATGTGTGTATATATATATGCTAAGGACATAATATACATATAGGATTTGGTGCTATCCATGGTTTCAGGAATCCACTGGAGCTCTTGGAATGTACCCCTGTGGATAAGGGGGGACTACTCTATGTATGTGATTAGCAAGGGGAGTACCTACACACTCAAGACTGTACATATCTAATGCACAGATGCCATTTGTACTTCTGCATCAGCAGGGCTCTCTTCCTTCCATGGATATACATACATCGAATCCTTTGAATAACTACATTCCGTTTTAGAATTTCACTTGTCCCACTTTGTTACATGAGGCGTACCTTTGAAATTGATCAAAACCTCCAATCCATTAATATTCCTCTGCTTTTTTTCCTGGTTTTCCTGCCCTCACTTCCCCTCTTCTTGATACTTGAGCCTGGACCTAATCAATCATTTCACCTCCATTCTGTCCTGGGATCTAAATTCTGTCCAACTTACTCCAGAGCCACACCTGTCCCTTTAAACCCTCAAACACTGATAGATCTCACATTTGTTTTCTATTCATTGACTCTCTGGAGGCTGAACATTGCTTTGGAATATTTCATCAGCTTGCTGATTGGCACCATTTCAGGTTATTATTCAACCTCAGCTGCTCCCTCAATCTTTCTTGGCAAGTTATTTTTGCAAAGCCTTAATTATATTCTTTATCAAACCACTAAAAGTCCACTAACATCAAACCACCTTCTCATTTTTAATTGCATTCTATTTTTACTTCTCTGGTTAAAAACTAGAGTTATGAGTACACTGGCACCAAGCCCCTATCTTCACTCATCCTTCCTCTTGTCATCCCCTTTCCTACCTTCTAAGAGCGACTTCCTCCACGCTATTTCTCCATAAGTTACATCATTTTCCAGTTGTTATGTTGAGAATGCATTCCCCTGCGCATTCTCATTGCTTTAAAGCAGTGCTTTTCAATTAGGGGCAGGGAAAGCAATTTTGTCCCCTTGGGGACATTTGTCAATGTGTGAAGATGTTTTTGATTTTCAGGACTGGGGAGGTAGTGCTACTGGCATCTAATGGGGTTGGGGGGGAGGGCTAGGAACGCTGCTAAACATACTAACATTCATAGAACAGCCAGCGCCTACAACAAGGAAATATCAGGTCCAAGAAGTCAACAGAGCTGATGGTGAGGAATCCTGCCATAAGTACATGAAGTTCATAAGGCTTCTTCTAATAGCAAACACATAAAGAGAGAGAGAGAGAGAGAGAGAGAGAGAGAGAGAGGGAGAGGGAGAGAGTTAGAAACAGAGACAGAGAAAGAGACAGAGCAACAGAGAAAGAGACAGAGAGACAGAGGGAGAAAGGGAGATAGCTGTCTTCCTTTGATAATGTTTTCCTGTATAATTCTACCCCAATTGTCTCCTTTTATCCACCTCTGAATTTGTTAAAAAAATCACAGTATGAAGTTTATATCTTTTCATTTCATCTGCAATACTGCTAATTAAACTCTGGTTACATTTATTTTAAAAATTTATTAAATATGGCCCCAATTCCAAGTTGTCTAACTATTTATTGACGATGTTTGACATTACAGAAAAGTTCTTTCTGTTAGAAACGCTATGCGTACGTTCTCATGATATAGTGAAAAAGGCACGAACTTTGGAACTGAGCCATACTTTCAAATCTGGATCTAAACTATACTGCCTGGGTAACTTGGATCAAGCTCTTTAACCTCACCAAACTTCATATAACTATGTTATATGAACTATGTTATATATCCTATTCCTAGAATATATTCCTAGAATATATCCTATTCCCTTTGGATTCAGATCATGTATTGTTTTTATATCTTTTCTCCTCCTCCCTGTCCCTAACACTTTATTTGGCTGATAGAGTGTTCAATAGGTTGAATAAATTACTGAATATACCTATGGGTACTAGTCCTACCCTCACCTTGTCCTTTCTTTTGATGTCCTTGACCTGTAGTTTCACAATCATTTCCAACGAGCTCTGAAAGGACAATTTGGTCCACTTGTCCTCCATGTGTCCATTCCTTCTGCCAGTTTTGTAGTATCATCCATCATGGTCCCTCCCTTGAATTTTATCAACTATTGTGAAATAACTGAAGAGGTGACATGTGGTAAAATGGTTTAGACTTATTCTGCATAAAGCCAGAATACAGAACTAAAATCAGCATTTTAATGGAAGGAAGAAATTACTCCCAGTTAAGCTGTTCAAAAATGAAAATGGTCAGTGTATGTGGGTCAATGATCATCCTGTTACTGGAAGTAGATGAGCAGAAGCTAAATGTTAACCTATTAGTTGATTAGTCTGGACTGAATAACTAGAAGGGAATCAAGACATAATATCAACAGCAATGGACTCAAAGGAATGCAACATGGTTTAAGTTCTATTTGCCTTAACTTAGCTACATTCACCTTGACCAAGTTATTTGACTTCTCTAAACCTGTTTCTCATCTGTTCAGTCTTACAAAATTTGATGTCAGATTTTTAATAAATGGATAGGAAAATATTTTGTAATATATGAAGCACTATCTTTTTTGTTTGTTTGTATAAGGTGTGGAGCTTAGATAGAGGTTCTTTCTCTCTCTCTTTTTTGTTTGACTGCACCGCGCATCATGTGGAATCTTAGTTTCCTGACCAGGGATCGAACTCACACCCCCTGCAGTGGAAGTGCAGAGTCTTAACCACTGGACCACCAGGGAAGTCTCTGAGGCACTATAAGTTGTTAAAACTTCGAGGATTTATTTCCACATTTGAATTCACTGTTGCAGTGATGATAGCTATATATTTATTTAAGTAGTAATAGGTGAAAATAGATGTTTTTCTGCATACTTGTATATATGTATGCAGCCATTTTCATTCTCATATTTCAATGAGAGTAATATGGAACACAGAAAATTAGCTATTTCTATAAAAAAATAATACTAGCAATGAAAACAAAATGGCAAAAGTTTATTTTGAATTACTGTAGCACACTTCATAAATATCATATTTAAGCCTGAAAAAGTCTCTTCTCGATATCTATGCTCTTTTTCACCATCTCAGGTTAATATGATTATTACTGTAGAGAAACTGCTTTTGAATTTCATTCAGTCTCTTCAGATGTTTGTAACTTCCCACAGAGTCTCTTACCTTTTAAGTAATTCATTAAAGTTTTAACTTGTTTTGTTTGATTTGATTACAAATATATAATACACTTTAAATACTCTTCTAGAAAACTTAAACATTAAAAAAAGCAGACAGAATATTAACTAAGAAAAAAACCTTAACAAAAGTTTATTCTGACACTCTAAAAGTATTCAGACAATACTCTAAATTACAAAAAGAATATCTGAGAAATGTAGATTTTTCTCCTTTTTGCTGCTGTTTCCTACTCTGCTCTCCTGGTCTCCTTTACCAAATTACAGGATCATTTGGCACCATTCTAGCAATCTGTTGAGAAAAACAAGGGCACGTTTTCTATCTCAAGTTTAAGTTTTCCAGGATCTGCTGTTGCCACATCCCTTCTTGTTGGAGTTAATCACAAGGGTGGGGACATAGGCCATTCCTGACTTCAACAATTATTCCTTCTGCCTCACACCCATGGGGCAAGTCTTTATAGATAAAGTGATGATGTGCAGCATGTTGAATGTGTCTCCTGACCAACCTTGGGAGAAGAAACGGCAGGGGAGGGAAATGTTTGGAATTGTTGGTTCTTTATAATGCTTTCAAAAACTAAATCTGCACTGGATTTTCATAAGCTGGAAAAAAAATCATGATTTAGTTTTCATTTTTAAAACTAAGCAGGAACCAAAAGTTTTGTTGATTGTTGTTGTTTTGGCAGTACAACATACTTAATCCCCCAAACATACTTAATGCATCATGGTCTTTATGAAAAATATTTTAGGTTATTTTTGGCTTTAAAAATTTTTTTTCATCATTTCTCTTACTATTGTTCATTTAAAAGCACAGGTTATTAAATCAACTATCTACTTGGCCTGTTGACATTCTGAGTATATTTTTCTCTCTTGCAAGCTCAGTGTATTGTCTTGAAAATGTCTTTTCTAAGAATCTGAAAGTGTAAAAGCAGGATGGACTTAGCCAGCCTTTAAGCTTGAGTAGGTTTCCAAAATCAATTTGACATGTGTCCTGTTCTAGGGAACTGAACCCAGATTGCTAAATTTGTTCTCCTGCTTTGGTCTTACTTCTCTGCATGTAATACTCTTCTGTATTATCTTTCCTTTAGAAATTCTTCTGCTTGTAAAGGGTATGCATAAAACCATTTGGATTGCTTTTGGCATTCCATATTCATGTACAGTTGATTCTTCCAAATATATACTTTATTTCAGCATTTGTTGCTTTAGGTTCCCATGAAAGTTTTCTATGATTGAACAATGGATGAATAAAAACAAAGTTGCGGGTTGTTTTGCATATAGGTTAGACAAAACGAACTTTTGCCAATAAATTGTTCTCTCAATTTTCATTTAGTTCCTAGACTAAAGACATCTGAATGTTTAGACTTCCTTCATAAACACAGCTCATGTTTGTATCATTGAAGCAAACTAACTATGCTTTGATTAAAATTTTGATTAAATGGATCTGGAAAGTTTGCATCACAAGAAAACAAAATTTTGGAAAAAAGTTTTACATTCACAGTAACAGTGGTTTTAAAACAAGAAGTAGAAGGCCATATATGGAAACTTAAATGGACGCATAAGGAAAGAGTAAGATAAAATGACTCAGATTAACAAAAATTAATAATGTCAAAAGTTAAATCATTTATTTAGAACATGAAAGAAACTGATGATGCTACTCTTCAGGGTGCAACCAGAAGTCTTTGTCTTTTTATCTTCATCCCATCTACCACCCCTACTCTGTACACCTCCACACTGCCATTCCAGTCTTGCTTTTTGTGGCTATTTTGGAGTAAAGAAAGAAATCTGGGAGTATAACTTAGTTTTTGCCAAGAACCATATCTTTAGGTTTTAGGCAATTTATTGTCTACTTGTAAATTTACAATTTCTACGGACAATTTAAGAGTAGATTAATAGATTGGACTTAAGAGATAATTTGTCATGCCAAGACAATTTAATGTGTGCTAAATATATGAAAAAAATAATCTTATTTGAGAAGTAGTCATTCCATCTACATAGGGAATACAAACTTTAAGTATCCTCTGTATTTACCTTTAATTGAATAGTAAACTCACAAAACATAAAAATCAGAATCTATATTTTCCCTCCAAAAGTGCCAAGACAACTTCTTACCCATAACTCACATCTTTTAGTTGACTGTTAGAAAATTCCATTGAAAAATGGTATTCAATGAAGTTATGCGACCCTATTCAAATAACGTTTCCAGTGTTTGTATCCAATTCCTACAGCTAACTTTCTTATGTTAATAAACTAACTTAGTTTTATAGCTGAAAATAACTTCCTTTATTTTTTATCATTTATGTCATGGTTGTCAGATCTTGAATCATGCATCTCCTCCTTGGAGAAGCTACACAGCCTTCTCTGAAGTTACCCCCAGTCTAAGCTAAATTTCCTTCTTATGGCTTATCATAGAAATCTGTGGAAATCTCTAATATAGCAGTTACCTCTCTTTAATTTTTATTTTTATTCATATGTCTCCACAACTATGCAGTGAGTTCCTGGAGGAAAGGGTCTATATCAGTCAAGTTTCAACCAGAGGACCAGAACCAGTAGAAACTATATACGAAAAGATTAATTGCGAGTAATTGGCTTACTTGAATTTGGAGTCTGCTAGGCAAGTCCAAAGTCCATAGGACAGGGGTCAGGAAGAGTAGGCTAGAACTCTAGGACAGGAGCTGAAGCTTCAGTCATGAGCAGAATTTCTTCTTCAGTTTAGTTCTGCTATTAAGCCTTTCAACTGATTGAATCAGGTCTACCCAAATCATAGATATTAATCATATCTATAAAATATCTTCACAGCAACACCTAGATTAATGTTTAATTAAATAACTGGGTACTATAGCCTAACCACATTGACAAAAAATGGGCCATCACAGGGTCTATGTCTTTTTTACAACTTTCATAATAAAAACTTTTAAACCTTCAGAAGAGTGGAGAGAAAGTTACAGCTATGTACTCCCCACCTAGATTTAAAACACGTTAACATTTGGGCGAATTTGCTCTTATATGCCTGTGTTTGTGTGCATTTTAGAAATTATCTGAGAATACATTGCAAACATCATTGCTCTATATCTCTAAGAACTTCAGCATGCATCTCCTAAGGATGACATTCTTCTACAGGACCACAATTATATTATGTCCCCTCAAATAAATTAACGATAACCTTATAAAATCATCTAATAATCAGCTCACATTCAGAATTTCACAATTGCTCCATAACAAGGAAGGAAAGAAGGAAGAAATGAAGGAAGAGAGAAATGAAAATAGCAAGAAAGCAATAAACAAGGAGGAAATCTTGAGGATTTTCATCTATGGTTTAAGGTAAGCTAAGGGATGCATGTCTAAAACATTCTTTATGTTATATTCTCTGGCAATCTGAGTTCAGTGTTAGGTAAGCTCAGTGTGGAACAGGTCCAACAGGGAAATGAGATGACAGTGCCTCCAACTTCTACTCACACCTCTGAATTTTTCATAAGCTACAAAGTAATACATATATTACACCTAAATCTGATATGTGTGCTTTAATATTTCATGCATTTAGAGTTCTAAATTTATTTAAATGCAACTCTTTTGCTAAAAATTAGTTGTTGAAGTTCTAACATGTACCAGGTAGTGTATGGTAGTGATTGTAGATTATATCTTAATAGGTTTAATTATTTTCTATACCAATCAATGTTATATGTATTTTTACATCATCTCCTTCAATAGTAACATTACTTGAATAAGTGGGGTCTTTCAAGTGACTTGGATTATTAATCGGAGTCTTTGCTCATTGTTTACAAGTATGCTTACCTTTAATTTTACAGGCATTTAAAACTGAAAAAAAAACTATTTGTCATAGTATCATTTCTCTATCAATGACAGTTTTAAAAGGATGTGAATATTTGGATTATTATTATTGATAATATGGATATGTTCTATGTAATATTGGAAGTAATTTGTATTTAATTCATAATTATATTTATTCGTCATTCAAAAAAGAAAACTCAGTGGCTATCAAATTGCTTAACAGAACTCAAAATGAGTGTAAGACACAGTCCTTATGATGAAAGAGGCTAGGCAAAAGCAAAGAGAAATGGAAAGATGATATAGAAAGGATCATGTACAAATTGGCATATAAACAGCACATTTCTGTCTCCACTGGGCGGTTTCAGCTCCCTTCTTCATTTAAACTTGCTTCTCATAAATCCTCACCCTCTTTCCTGCCATGAGTTAGGAATTACTTGGTTTAACAAACTTCCATCTGGATGTACTGGCATTTTGAGGAGGAATTCCTCTTAGTCATCCCTTTAAAGATAACAACTTTATGCATGACAAAATTCATTTTTCCCTTTATCCATTTAATTCCACAAGACGTTTATCCACTTATCCATTATTTAAATCTAGTTTCAAACAGGATTTGAGGAAGGATTACTTCAAAGAATGCTTTTTGAGACATTTAAAAATGGTAATTGATGACATGAGTATTTGCCTATCTAGGCTGGTTCTTTGGCTTTAGAGAACATTCTGTTCCCAGGAGGTAATTTCAATATATAGCAAGTGCTTAAGAAAAAAGGGGGGGGGGGAAAAAACATTCAGAAAGTTACTAACCTCGTCTAACTTCCAGTCAACCTTGGAATTTTGTGGCAAGATTCTAAGAGTTACAAACTGGATTTTGTTCTCATCCTTCACAATTTGAGGAATTTGAGTTTGTTAGAAGTTCACATCCAGGCAAAAGAAGCCTCGCTCTGAGCTCTGGCCTCATAATAAATTGAGAACCTGGAACATGGCCATTAATACATCACTATAGTGTAGAAGCTTTTCCAAGGGCTATAAATTCAAAGTCACGGTATCTCCACCTCCAAAATTACCCTGCCTCACTCACAGCCTGGGTGGGGCTGGATTTATTTAGTCCTTATTTTGTCACAACATGAGGAAAGAAAGCTTAAGAACTAGACATGTGGGTAAGAAACGATGAAGAAAGACTCTTGAAGGAAAAGACCTATGAAGTAGTCGCTTCTACTTGAACTATATCATCCACCACTTTAATAATAAGTTCTCCCCTTAATGGGCTTAATGAGCTTAACACGCATCCCAAAATTTCTGATTTCAGATCCTAGGCTAATGTTAAAGAAATTGCATTGACTTTGGTAACTTTGACATATCCTTCCCCATTCTTTTGCCATCATATATGCCCCTGGATCTTCAAAGGGACTGTACCTAAATCCTTTCAATACAAACATGCCCCACGTGTAGTTTGCAATGTTTCTAAGTTTGGAAATAAAGAAAGTCCCATAAGAACTCTGTGTCTGCACAAAAGAGCTACATTTCCCATTTTATGAAATTTTCTATGTCTACCTAATCCATTGATTGATTGTTTTCACACACAAACAAGAATAATTTCAGGCACTTGCAGCATGTTAACTCCTGAACCCCTTTGGTCAACAGTTCTGTTCCCTTTCCTTTTTGGTTTATATGAAAAGTTTGTGCTGTATGCATGTGTTGTTGTTCTTATGTCTGTTGTTCTGTGTATGCGAGAGAGATTTTTGTTTTGTTTTGAGAGTAGAGTCTTCTAAGCCTGAAAAAAAAAAAAAGTTTTAGTTACTACACACATCCATTAAAACAAAAAAAAGATGTTATTTTCTGTGATGAAATCTGCATTTACAGAAAGATGGTGCTGAAAGCACTCCCTGCTATGTGTAGTAAGTAAAACTATCCATTCTGGTAATGATAATTGTTTTTATGGTCTTTACCTGGAAGTTATTCTATGTTATAACAATTATTTCTTACTGAACCATTGGAAAAAGAATATGTTAACATATTTTGAAACCATATCTGGATTTTTGTTTCTATTGGGAAAAATGAAGTCAGCGAATAGTGTCACACACACAGACACACACACACACAAATGAAAATCTGGTGCCACACACCATTTTACTACAGATTTCACCAGTTTTGCCACTCATGGCCAAGAATAAATTCATTTGCCATGAAATAAATAAATATGGGTGAAAACTGAAAGATAAGAACAGGGCATCTAATAAAAAATATAAAAATATTAATAATTCAGGTTGTACACATACAGGGTATGAAATAAGTGTACTATAAATCACTAGGGTTACAGCTACTAGCAAAAGGTGAAAAAATTGCAGCAGTAATAATTTTATCTCCCAAAGTATTTCTGCTAAGTCTCTAAGTGCTGATGTGCTCCAGTGCCCTGGTCTTTCTTTTCTATCTACACCCTCTCTCTGGATCTCATCTAGTCGCATGCCTTTGAATGCAATCTGCCAATGAGACTCACATTAATAATAACAATCTGTTCCTTTTCTCTGCACTTTAGAAGTGTACATCACCTTCTTATGTGACATTCTGACTTAATTCTAACAAGTAGATCAACTTCACCATATCAACCCCTCATCCACTTACCCTTGCTGTGATATATGGTATCATCTTTTGCCCAGTTGTTTATCCAAGCTCTTAGGAGTCATTCTTCATTCTCAGTTTTAATCTACAGGCAAATCTTCAGGTACTTTTACTAAATCTATCTGCTATCTGTTTACTACTCTCTGCTGTCATTGTTATACTCCAAGTCCAACCTTCTATATTGCGTACTTGGACGACCACCATGGACACTTACTGGACTTCTCGCTCTAAAATCCACTTGTTCAGAAGCAAACAGCATGACCTTCTGAAAATTCAAATTGCTATGCCTAAAACCACCCCATAGCTTTCCATTTCATTTATAATAAAATTTATACCTTTTACAATGACCAAAGTCTCTACAGGATCTGGCCGCTGCATAATTCTCTGGCTACACGCTGTACCAGTTATACTTTGCTCTCTGTAGGAAGGCTCATTGGTTTTCTTTCTAAGTTTGCAAGCACTCCAGGTTGGCTTCTATCTAAGGGTGTTTGCACTGGTTACTTTCTCTCATGTTCTCCACATGGTTGGTTCCATCTTGATGTTAAAGTTTCTGTTTAAATGTGAGCCTCTCATTATAACCTGCTTTATTTGCACAATTTGAAGGACCTCCAATGATTACTTTTAAATTCTATAACCCCCTTTTATTTTTATCATATTGTTTACCACTACTTAAAAGTATATTATTTATGTACTTATTTATTTTCTGTCTCCCCCTTGAATTGAATCATATATTGTTTTTTCTTTTTCTTTGCCAATCTAATTGTGCTAGAGTCTTAGCAATCTACAAATGTCAGATATGGAGGGTATTTAAAGAATCCATGCCTCGGTTTCCTCACAGAAGATCAGGAAAATACATTTATCTATTTCAGCAGATTGTTGTGTGAATCAAGTCAGGTAATAAAGATGAAAACAATGTTGAATAGAAAAACTGCTACACAATGAAAAATAGTATTATTTCATTAGCTATGAACCTGGATAACATCACAGATTGTAAGAAGTCTTTTCCTATTGGAATATTATTAGTAAACTCTGAACTGTAGAATTCTGTTATGTGCCCACCATCACTTAATATTTTATCTAAACTGCTACATATATTTCTATATGAAATATTTTTGTTACTCTGATAATCAGTTGACCCCAAGTCAATGCTTAGTATCACCGCTGACCTTGCATCCCCCGATCTTATTTCTCCTACTTCCAGCTCCTGTTTGAAAGAATTGAAAATCCTGCAGTTGTGCCAGTGTTTATTTTGGTGGTCAGAAATCAAATGGAATTAACAAAAATGAATAGTGGGTTTTATATTAATGGCTAGATTGTTCAATCTTGCAAGGATTTACTGTGCTTTTTGAACAGCTTTGAATATTTTATTTTGTTTTCATTTTGACAAGTGGGATATAAATTCAGAAACCCTAAATATTAGTAAAGGTTTTATTTGGAAATCCGAAAATTTAGAGCTGTGGAATATACAGGAAGAAACAAATGCCCAGTGGAAAACTTAATTTTATACTGTGGTAGATTAACTGTAAAAACATCCCCAGTTATTCCCCTTCTGGTATCTATACCTCTTTCAAAGAGACTTTTCAAAATTCCTTCCATTAAGCAGTGAGGTCTATTTACCCAGCCTTTTAAAATGCACTGGCCTTGTCACTTGCTTTGTCCAAGAATGCAGCAGATGTGATCTTGTGCCAGTTTCAAGTTGAGGCCTCAAGAGGCCTTATATAATTCTGTTCACTCTTCTGAAACTCTGCCTACTCCATGTGTAAGAGTCCAGATTAGCGTGCTAGGGAATAAGAGATGTAGTAGCAGGCAACCTTACTGTCCTAACCAATGTCATCTTAGACCAGCCTGCAGCCAGCCAACCTTCAAGCATGTAATACATCCCAGCCAAGATTAGCAGAGCTGCTCCCCAACCCACAGCTAATTGTAGATGCATGAGTGCAGCTAAGATCAGAAATTCCCAATTGACTGAAGACTCATAAGCAAAAATTAATGCTTGGCAGTGAGTTTTATTGTGTAGCATTATTATATCAATAGATAATGGATTCATATGAAAACAGAGAAGCAAATTATAGCATCTCTACAGTCTTTTGGCTCTTGTGTGATTCAGGCCCAGAACTATTTCTGAGAATCAATTTAAGTAGAGACTAAAAATTAATCTAATTAAGCTAATTAAATTGAAATAACTTCCTATATTGACAAAGATAATTGGAGACTGGTACAGGGTCTGATATAAAGTAAGTATCCAATAAATATCTATTGCATTTATTAACTGATAGTTTCTAAGCAAAGTCCGAATAACCTAAAGTGTATTCAAAGAGCTGGAATTAGCCAAATCCCTATCTAATTTAAGGAAAGAGACATGACAAGTCTGCATTTGCCAAACAGCTACTTTTAGACTACAAAAGGGAATCTCAAGTCCCTAAGAGATGAGGGAAGCCAGAGCCTTGGTGCAAAGATGAGCTCTAAACCCAGGACAGCAAACAGCAATATTGGAGGTGGTTATATGAACAGTGAGAGTTTCAAACCTAGGGGAAGAGAGAACTGGAGAAAAAGTACACAGAAACAAAGAGGCAAGATTCATGAGTATCTTTTCCATAGATGAGCTTACATTTACAATTTTCCTTTAGGGCCCAACAACGTGTGCTAAGTTTCAGCTCTTGGTTTTATTAAGGAGCAAGATGCAAAACAAACAATCATCGTACTGGATGCAGTGGTATGGTTCACAGATTTCCCCCTTTAAAACTGAAATGCTTAATTCTCATATGCCTAGAGCTTCGTCTGCTGACAGTCCAAAGTTGAGGGCTTCTCAGGAATTGCCTTCAGCTAAGTGAAGCTGCCTTGCTCTCACTCATCCCAGAGAAAGCACACATCCATTGACTGGTCAATGCAGGGTGCAAAGGTCTGGTCCCTTTGCCTCCGTTAAGAATATCTCTGAAAGGTCATCTCAAGGTTTAGAATTCCCTATGGATTAGCAAAGTCTTCTGCTGCAGCTGCATCATAGTTCAACACTTCCTAATCCTACCAACTACACCTCTTTTCAGGTATTGTTTCTAAAAGCACTCCACAATAAGCCAAGTGCATACAAATCTCCACCTCTGTATCTGGTTCCCAAAACAGGAGAAAGACAAACATCAGTGCCAAGAGTGGACTTAGAAAACAGTCTAAATGGGAATTTTGTAGCTGTGTCATTGGCCAGATGGCTGGTAGTTTGGGTATAGACAACCCCTAGTAGGCAAAAGTAGTGTAACTATTAAACTTTTCTTGGTAGAAGAAAATGCACTGGTGCGTGCAATATATCATGCATTTGAGAGTTCACTGGAAGTAGTCTTTATAGTGATCATTGAATTTGTTGGCTTTTGCTGGGGGCTCTCGGTTTTAGAAAATGACAATGAAAGGCTGAGGGTGATTGATCACTAATTTCAGGCTAAGTGTGAAAGTCAGAGGGCATCTTAGCAACACGGAAAGAGCTTCTCATCTCCTACAGCCATAAGGCAAAACAAAGTTGAATATCCAGTCTACAACCTGATTATAAAAATATAAGCAGATCTCTAGTGAAGGTTGAAATTTTCAAGATCAGCAAGTCTGTTAAGGCATGTCAGCATTCTTATTCAAGAGGAGTGAAATTCTGCAACTTGATATGGGGATATGTGGGCAATGCCTTAAAAATCTTGAATCCCAGATTATTCTGAACACTCTGGACCTGCATAAATGCTGCACTCTTCCCAGTTAAAATCTAGCTAACCCCCTTGCAATGGGAACACAGCCATGGTCACTTGTTTATATATTGTCTATGGCTTCTTTCATACTACAACAGCAGAGCTGAGTAATTGAGAGAGAAACAGTATGACCCTTAAAGCCTAAAGTATTAGCTATGGGGTGCTTTAAGAAAAAGTCTGCCCACCCCTGATCTAGGGAACTTTGGCACTGATTCTATCACATCCTCCTATACAATGAGGAATCATGAAGTCCAGGCCCAGTAATGGCTCACCCAGTAGTGATTTCCCTGGTCTCAAAATGTGTAATTGAAATTCTCACATTGATAGTTGGCAGAATTCTACAGTATTATTATATTTTTCCTGGGCTTTGAAGTAACATATTCCACATCTGGGAAAATAATCCAACCTATTTACTAAATGGCATGCAACCTTTCCAGCTTTGAATAGGGCCCAGTGAAAGAAATGGTCACCATCAGGTCCAGGTTATAATGAAAGCAGTCCTGACACTTGAGTCATATGTTGTAGACTTTATACATTAGAGGTATCTTTAGTGGACCGTTTTGTGACAAGTTCTAGTCTCAGAATTACAACAGAGAACACTGGAATTCTGGATCAAAACCACATCATACGAATCTACAGAGTCAAAAAACAGCTCCTACTATGTCACTGGGCTAGAGACAGAACACCTGATCATGGGATATCAAGTGATCATGTGACCACAACTCCCCATCTTGCACTGGGTATGTTATAGTCACAAAACCAAAAGATCAGAGAGGATCTTAAAATGCAGCTGCACTTTAAGAGGGAAGCAATATATTATATTTGGGATTAGTCTCAGATGGCAAAATTAACATACATGACAGGTGGCCCAGACTGCCATGTTATTCTTTATTGTTGAAATAGCATCTTTTCTTTGGCTCATGCTTATGGCCATAGGAGAGACCACTCATGACCAGCTGACAGAGGAAGTCATGCTTGCTTCCCAGAGGCCTCAGCTTAGTAAGGGGGTTCAAACTTAAAATCAACTGTTACTTTACAGCAACCCCACTCAGAACCAGCCCAGAAAGACAGTGTTGATGGTAAATTCATCCAATAGGTAGATTTTTTGATGTTGCACCTTATTACTTTGCATGGAAAGAGAAATGATACATGGTAAGAGTTTATACAGGCACACAGGCAATAGCCAATGGCTTGGCTGGTTTGATAGAAGTTTTGAAAGAAAAATATTTTTTAAATCTGGGACAAAGTGGTTGGAGGAAGAGGCATGTGATGAACATATAGTCCTTTTTATGACCTTTTAATGCCCATCAGAGAGCATTCACCAAAGAAGAGGTGTGAAACGTTGTAGATTTAGTAATAGCCCATTGCCATCAGCCAGTATCTTTGTTCAGCCATCACTTTGATGCACAATTGATTTAAGAGCAGAATATCTGTAATGGCAGAGATGGAGCCATGCATGGGCCCAATAGTATGGCATTCCAGTCAATAATGTTGATCTGGCTACTTCTTTAGTCAAATGTCCAAACTTCTAGCTTCCAAGACCAAGTTTAAGTCTGTGATATGGCATTATACTTCAAGGAAACTGACCAGGCATTTAGAGGTAAATTGTTAACCTTGGACCTCTTCAATTCTAGAAGGGACATGATTCATCTTGACTATAATTGACATATATTCTAGCCAGTGGCTTCTCTCTCCTGATTGCAGGACCTCAGCCAAATATACAACCCAAAGGCTTACAAAATGTTTGCCCCATCAACATAGGATTCTGTGTAGAACCTCATTGGATAAAGGGATCCATTTTACACAAATTGAGTTAAGGGAGTAGGAACACAACCTTGGAGTTCATTGATCTTATCATATACTCCATTATATGATATGCCAGAAGTTGTCAGCTGATAGAAAAATAGAATGACCTTCTTAAGGCATCATGCTGGAGATACACTCTGCAGGTATGAAGCACCATCTTCCAGGATGAAGTACATACCCTAAAGCAACAGCTATTATATGGTGCCATATCTCCAATGATAGAGAACATGGGTCTGGAAACCAAAGGGTTGAAGTAGAAGCAGGCTCACTTACCCTTAGTCTCAGTGATCCACTTGGGGAACTTGCACTTTAAGTCCCTGTCACTCTATGTTTTAAGAGTCTAGAAGTATGGATCTTCAGTGGGCAAAACAAGAATCCTATTAAATTTTAGACTTGTCACTTTTTCATCCATAATCCTTGAGCCAAGAAATCTGCAAACTAGTAAAAGAATTATCATCTTGGTACAATGAAGTCAGAGAAGAAAATATTTGGCACCCAGGTGATCCACAGGGGCTCTGCTTGTTACTCTTCTGCCCATATTTGATAGTAAATGAAGAATATCAGCAGCTACACTCGCAGAAAGGCATGGTAATGTGAGTTGGGAACTTCTTAAGGTTAAGCGTATAGGCAGCCTGATTAGATAAACCATCTAGACAAACTGAGATATTAGCTGAGGGTGTGGAAAATCTGGAATGGGTAGTAGAGGAAGGGAATGATAAATATCAGTGTCTGATTCTGAGACCAGCTGTTGGAGGTGTCACAATCAGTAAAGGCTCTGAGATTTTATCATACATGCAAGCTCACAAGTCACCTTGATATAGCTTCATGGATGCTGACAGAAGACAAACACTTCTCACCAGAGACAAAATATTTTTTGCTCAAAGAAAAGTCATTACCCAGAGAATCAGCATATTTTTGTCCTTTATTTGAGATGCTATCTCCACAGAACAAAGTGGAGGGCCAGGTGGCACTTGTAGATGTGGTGGGGCATACGAAGGAGAAGATCCCTGAGCTTGTTGGGGCATCTACCTTTTTTATAGTAAGCAGTAAGTAAACCTTATCTTTGCCTCAGAGAGACATCACCTGGTCCTTAAAAGATTTTGCTGCAAACCTAACACTAGGCCTTGCTTAAATGATACCGTCTTGCATTCCTGACATACATGGCAAGATGTATAGTAGCACAAGAGACACATGCAGTATTGTCCTCCAACAAGGGGCAAGGTTGGTAGTTTGCTCCATTTTCTTTATTTTTATAAGTTTCCCTAGGAAAAGGCCAATTGGAATCCTGAGATAGCTCTTCCCAGATGAGCTAAACTTATTATACAAATCAAGTATAATTTGGCAATAGGGTGGACTGAAGTGGGTACTTGAGGTGCCACCCAGATGCCCACTCACTCCACCAGCTGCTTGAAGTGTTGCCTAATCATGGTTCATAGATAATTTTGTCCTCAGGAATTTCATTTAGTCAAAGAGCTATCTCACCCAAGTTTCTTCCTCTGCCCAATTCTCCTTTTTTGCTTATTTATAGATATTGTTCCTGAGATAGATGTTTCTGAGAGAAGTATTCAATTCCTGCAAATCTCAGTCTAGAATCTGTTTTCCAAAGAACTCATCTATAACATCAGCATAAACAACATAACCAGCTGAATGTTTGAAGTTTTACACACTGGTACATCTAAAATTCATGTTGATATTGTTGACTTAAAACCTAGTCTCAGACAGTAGCTATCTCTTTGTTTTCTAAAAAAAAAAATATATATATATATATATAAACAATTATTTTTTTCCTGAAAAACAAATGGCTAGAAGATGCCCTATCATGTTATCTGTCTCCTGCCCTTCTCAAAACACCCCTTGAATGAAAGAAACTATGGTTTTCTACATCATGTGCTATTTACTCTATAATCTACATTTTTATAATTTTATATGTTCTTCCTTTCAAAATATTGAATGTGGAGAATCCCCTACCTCCTTAATTTCTTCCATTCTTCTCTCTCACATGGGAAGACAAACTTGAAGAGTCAAGGATTGATACAGGAGGTAATTCCCTAAAGACTTATTCAGCCACTATTCACTGTTCTAGCTTTGTTGGCTTTTACCTAAAGTAGGGTAATCATACTCGACCATATCTAATCTCACCAATAAACTAAATAGTAAATTCTTGTGCCAAACAATGGTCTAACAACATACAACAATCCAATTATAATTATTTTATATTGTATTTGTATTTTTGTCTTAAAGTTTAATTTAGTAATGCTATAAAAATTAAATAAAATGATTATCACAAAAAACTCAACACAGTGATTATCCCTGGGAAGAAGATGGGTACTCTTTGCAGAAGTATACACAGGAGATTCAATCATTCTAGTCTCTAAAACTTATGATGGATATTATTATATTTTAAACTTTAAACATATATCATATATACTTTTTGTAAGTACAAGATAATCCTTTATAAAAATCTATATTTCTGTTATTGACATCTAATTCAATTATATTTGATCAAAGTGTCACCTGAATAATTCAAATCCTGTACAATTTGAGGTTGCTTATGACTAGCATATGATCAATCTTTTGAATGTACCATGTGCACTTTGAAATAATGTATATTCTGCATTTGTTTAATATGCATTTGATAGCTATGTCCTATAAAGACACTAGGTCAAGCTGGTTGAGAATATTGCTCAAGTATGTTATATCCTTAGTGCTTTTCTACTTTTTCTATTAATATTGAGAGTACAGAAATATCCAGTTCTCAATGCCAATTATTCTATTACTGCTTTCAGTTTTTACTTCTAGTATTTTGAAGCTATGTTTTTCTGTGAATACACATTTAAAACTATTATGGTTATGTGATGAATTGACTCTTTCATCATTATGAAATGTTGTTCTATTTATCTTTATTAATATTCCATGCCCTGAAGTCTAATTTTTTTAATATTAATATAACCTCTTGAGCTTTCACATGGTTAGGGTTCCCATGTTATATTTTCTGTCATTTTACTTTTCTGTGTCTTCGTAAACAGCATATAGTTGAGACATCCTTTTTTATCCTGTTTACCAGTCTTATACCTTTAACTCATGTGTTTAGCCATTTGTATTTACTATAATTACTGATATTTCCATTTTATTTACTCTGTGGGTATATTAATATGTATTTTTAAAATTTGTTTCTAGTGGTTGTCATAGAGTTTGTGATATGCATCTTAAAATATCATTATCTACCCTTATGTAACGTTATGCCACTTCACATATAATAAACATCCTTAAAATATATTTCTATTTCTCCCCCTTGTACTTCATATTATTATTTTTACATGTTCTACCTCTACATATGTTATAAACTCCTCACAACACACTATTAAATAATTTTGTTTTAAACAAATCAACTTTTAAGAAAACTTTTTTTTGCAAATGAAAAGTCTTTTCTATTTATCCACTTATTTACAATTTCTAGCTCTCTTTTGACTAATGTTTTTGTTCAGTCTGAAGAACTTTAAGATTAATCTAGAGGAATTTTCTTGGCAATAAATTGTTTTTTGGTTTTTAATTATTAAAGGATATGTTTGTTGGAAATAGAAATTGAGGTCAAGAGTTTGTTTTGTTGTGTTTTCTGTCTTTACTGCACTTGAAAGATTTTGATCAATTCTCTTTTTGTTTATACACCAGCTGTTTATCTGTGGTCTATTATACATAATAAAAATGAAATCCTGTCTTGTAAGGATTACTGTACTTTAGGGCCTATTATTGCATAAATACCAAAAAATACAAATAAAAATGGGAAAATGGAGACCATCTAGCTATATAGGAAATCAATGAGTTTGGAAATTAAGGAAAAATTTCCCTATGCATCTTTGCTGATTTGATTTGACAAATTCATCTGTAAACCAGTTAGTTTATAAGAAGCTGTATTCAAAAAAGAAGAAGAAGCTGTATTCTCTTCAGTGAGCATGAAAACATGTTTTTTAGTACTAAAAATTCTACTGATCTTTGAATGTCTGCTTTGTCACTAGCAATTGATTTGACTCAAAGAGATAAGAAGAAAACTCAGGTTCTTAAAAACTATATCCAATTACACATAATAAGGTGGTGACATTACTCTCAAAGACACTTAGTATTGAAATATAGCAAAAAACAAAAACAAACAAAAACAAAAAGCAAAAAGAAAAACACACATTGACCTGCTAAAAACTTAGTCTGATATAAAACATGAGCTGGATAGTAGCAAAATAGGTGATACTTTCTTATAAAATTAAACATCCATTCACCACACAACCCAACAATCCCACTTCTAGGTAGATCTGAAAGAAAAATGAAAACATATTTGTACAAATATCTATACACAGATGTTTATAGCAGTTTTATTCATAATCACCCAAAACTAAACCCAAATGTCTGTCCATCAGCTGGGAAAATGTATACAAATTATGACATATAATGGAATACAAAAAATAATGCAATAGCATTGCAGAATTGCAAATCTATTATGCTTATTGAAATAAACTAGATTCAAATGGCTACATACGATATGATTCAATTTATATGAAACGCTGGAAAAGGCAAAACTATATGGACAGAAAATGACTGTTAAGGGTTGGATACGAGAGAAAGGATTGGCCGCAAAGTGGCATGAGAGAATTTTTTAAGGTGAAGGAATTATTCTATGTCTTGATTGTGGTGATGATTTCCCAATGGTATGCATTTGTCAGAATTCATAGAACTGTATAACTTAAAGGGATGAAATTGACTGTGAGCATATTATATCTCAAAACCTAACTTAAGAAAAAATAATTCAGTAACTCAAGCAGAACTTAGGACAATTTCTGGCACATAGTAAGCATACAGAAAATACTAGCTGCTATTGTTACCACTGACACCTTTGTCATTATTATTGAAATGACAAAAACATTTTCCAAAAAGTGAATAGCTACAAGTTTTATAACGTAGGATGAAGAGGTAATGCAATTTCAATTAATTTCATTATCATATATTGAAATGGTCAAATAAATAATTCTACAAAATTGCAGTTAAGCTAAATAGTAAATTTGCATTTAGAAATAAGTCAAGCATTATACACTTTTGCTCTTACAGCATTCTATCTAAATTTTTAAATCAGATTAAAAGTGTCCATGTATACATTTATTCGTGCAATATTTACTGACCATTTACCGTGCATCAGTTTTTTGCTATACACTGGGAATATACTGGTTAAAAAAAATACCACTAATAATTGTTACCCTTGCATAATCTATTTCATTGCATATTCAAATCATGTAGTAATAGTAAAGTCAAAAATACTTAGGACTGAATAGAAATATATTTGTATAATCTTAAAACAATAATGTTTCTGTGCTACATGGTTGATAGAAGCCAAGTCAAGTAGAGCAATTGATGACATCATATGTATGTAACACTATTACATAAAGTTAATGTTAGGGGAAAACTAACAAAAAAAAGTTTAATGGGGAGTTGTGATGTAAAATTATGTTTGAATGAAGGATGGCCCAGCTACTGTTGCTGAATAAAAAATTATCTCAAAACCTCTCTGTGTTAAACACACACACACACACACACAACTATTTCAGTAGTGTTGTAGACTCTGGGGTTCAGGATGGCTTTATCTCAGTTCCACAATGTCTAGGGCTACACCTGGGAAGACTTGCTAACTGGAGGCTGAAATCATCTGGTAGTGCCTTTATTCATACCACTGGTTGTTGATATTGCTTTTTGGCTGAGTCTAGAGCTGGGTTGTTGGTTGGACACTTACAAAGGGCCTCTTCAGTTCTAATTAATGTCTAAGAAGGCTCATTTGCACTTCTTCCCAGCATGGTGATGGGGAGCAAATATCCCAAGAGAACAAGGTGAAAATGCATAACATTTTTATAATCAAACTTTGGGAATTTTATGGCATCATTTCAGCCATACTGTTGAAACAGTCACAAAGGTCTACACAATTGTTATGTGGAGGGTGAGCAAGGCACATTCTACCACATCACCACATAAAATGGAAGGAATATCAGCGACACATTAGAAGAGCATGAAGGACGAGCCATTTTGGAAAATGCAATCTGCTACAAAATGTGAAAGCTTGCCATAGAATTATATGAACATTGATATAATTAGCAATTGGCAATTTCCCATTTGGAAATACAATAATTGGCACCAGAGTTAGTGAACATCACATCTTTGGCCTTAAATATTTAGATTCTCAGTGCAATCAGGAATCATAAATTATTTCCGTTCTATAGGAAAGTTTTCTATTGATATTTAGGTCATAAAAGCAAAACTCGTTATTTATAGCTAGCCAGAAATGCACTCTTTAGCAGACATGTATTCACAACATTTATCAAATGTTTATTATGTGCTAAGCAGTAGTAATACATCATGTTTTCCATATAAAACTATTATATTAAATACTCTGCCAATTTTAGGATTTTTTTTTCCTTCCAATGTCATGTATTTTACTTCTACAGAAAATTTTTCTCATCTTACAATTGTTAGTTGGATATTTGTCAATTTGATTACTATTAAGGAAGTTCAACTAAACTAATATGCCTTTTGGGGAATGGGCTGAGATGAAGAACTCAACGCATTTCTTACTGTTTTTTTTCCCTGACAACGTTGTTCTATGGGATTGAATTTAAAATCACAGGATATCAGTTTGTAATGACCAACAAATGCAACCTCCAAAACCCTGAAGTTAAAAATCTTGCACAAGAGTATTATGTATCTCCAGGCACGATATTTTCTGATGTTTAGACAGCACAACTCTTCCTCAACATAGGCAAAATTCAACTAATCATGGCAATAACATAGGAATGCCAAAAGCCTTTTTTTCCCAGTATCCTTTCATGAGGTTGCTATGCATCCAGGCCCTTCCCTCTGAAAAGCCTAAGTAGAAGGTGGACTTAGTAAGAATACTTGCTACTCATCAAATCTATTTTATATTCCAGAATGATGGAAGAGAAAAATAGCTCTGACTGATAGAATACAGATGAAAATAATGTAAGTCATTTCATTAAAGGACCTTCTTCTCTTGTTCAATGTCCAGACGCAGAGAACTTTAAGACTCCAGAGGACTTTGAAACACTTGATAACAATGGAGGGTACTAGACAGAAAGAACCTTGACCCCTGAGTCACCACAGGAAGACCATTACAGAGGTTTTACAATGAATATCTGCATTGAGCTTGATGGAGCAAGGATAAATTTTATCCTCTGCTGAAATCTGGAAGATTGTATTTTACATCAATTAACCTATCCTGTTCAATACTGATAGTATTGTGGGACAGACAGAGGTAAGGTTTGAGGTTTCTTATATGTAGTTTTAGCACAAGTAGCTGAAGAACAACATCATTAATTACATGTGAGGAAGTGTATGAAGATTTTTTAAAAATAATAAAAAATGGTAGTGTAGTAGACCTAGTTCTTGTACCCATGAGATCCTCTCAGGGCCACCAGCTCATCTACACAGACATTCTCCAGACCTTGGGCCCTTGCCTGTTTCTTATGGAAGAGACATAATGATATCTCACGGACTGCCCATGTCCAGATTGCTCCATTGTTCTACCACCTCTAGAGATTGGGGCAACCCTCATTCTCTGCACTGACTGATGAGGAAAACCTGCCCTACCTTAACATTGGCCAGACTGGACCTGGGGAATTTCTGGTTCTTCTCGTTACCCATAGGAGCCAAATTACACAGCCTGGAGGTATGAGCAAAGCAATGCTTCATGGGGCACACCGTGACCCATGAAAAGCAGGATGTTGGATTTTCTTCTTCAATAAGATCTTAGAAATGCAAATATGAAAAAGAGTTCACCCAAATCAAGCAAATGTTTCCCTATAAAACACCCACATTTTCTTGTGTATAAATAGGTTAATTTGGAGAAATGATGCTAACATACAAAATCAATTGCTCAGTAAATAAAGGCTGATTTTCTGGTGAATAAGCACTTTGGAACTTAAAATAATGTAAAAAGTTTTAAGCTGAAGTGGGCAGGTGCAGTTTTATACTCTGGTAAATATTTGACTGCTGTGCTTTTAAATGACCATTGTAACTTTGAAACCACATTCTGATTTAACCCTGGAAGGTTTAAAAAACAAATCATGGCCTAAGAAAGTCATAATTATAGAGAAGCTGTTGTGTGTTAGGTTAATAAATGGAATGTTAAAAATTTTTGTATTGGACAAGAGTAAAGCATTCTGGATGTATAAATAAAACACAGTTGATTGATGATCAGTGTAGTCATATATGTGTTCATACATCTTCAACCCCATCAGACCTGATAAATATTCACAAAAAATGTGCCCCAACCTCAGATTAACTTATCTGTTTAGATGTTTGCTTTCACTATGAGATTGATCATAAGAACTTAAAGTTAGAGACTGTTATTTATACTTTTTTCAAATATCAACATTATACGATGTATCTGATAAGTAGTAGGGGTCAATAAAAATGAGCGAAACCAATTTCAGAAGAAAGATAAACACTTGAGGCTGAAAATAAATAACTCAAAAAGGAAGTATTGTAGGAGGTATCTGAAGGAATTGACATTTTCATTAATTCTTCAACATTTAAAAAAATTTTATACTATCACGAAACTTTCAGAAAAATTCTGCAAGGATATCACACATTTAGAAACATCATATAATGATTCCAGGAAATAATTTTTACTTTTAAAACGTTTTTCATCAGTGTAACATAAACTTTCATGGGGATAGGATCACTTGAGGATAAAGAATATTGGATTGCTGCAGAGCCATAAATTACGAATACCAACCAGTTGACAGATTCAGCATAAAAAGAGGAAAATGCAAACTCAAAAGTTTGAAATGTAAATATGTTGCCCAAAACCATTAAAAAATCAGTTTGCATGATACTTTCAAAGCTGTTTCTCAAAAAAAAAAAAAAATTGTTTAAGTAGACAGTATTGCTTACTTTGAAGCTAGCTCCCAAGAAAAAGGGGCTGCATTTATCCTATTCACCATGAGAATAAAAATACAAATACGAGATTTATTTCACACATTGCTTAGCGTTATCCCAGGTCCGCAGTTATACTATATCTACTGTGTCATTCTAAACTTTTATATAAATTTATTGCTACAGGAGACCTCTTTACTTAAGACCTTTCTGACTGGTAATCATGCCGTCATAGAAGCATTCATCTCTCATAACCCTATTAATGGGATTTAATAAGCAAGTCAAGGATACAGCAGGGGGTCAAAAGAATTGGAATTTTTCTGGCTGTGAGATAATCAATGAGGCTCTATGAGCTGCTGGGTATGATGTCATTTTGGAAATATTTTGCTCTGTGCTTGTTATTGAGTAATTTTATAATCTGATTTTGGGAGAAATAACTATGTACTACTTTCACTCATTTATTGTTGCAAGATTTAGTTATAGAGCCCTTGTTTTGTACAATGCCACATGCTAGTAGATTTGTGTGTTTGGGGAGGGGAGAAGAATAAGTTATAAACTGGACATGAAGGAACTTACAATCTCATAGCAGAGATGACACAGGAGTCCAATTGCAAAAACATTGTAGGGAGTTCTAAGAGCACTGATATCACTCAAGGCTTGCACTTCTCTCCCTCTGTACGTTTGTCTCTTTCTTTCTTAGTTCAAGATTCTGTCACCAGGATTATATCAGAAGTTTCAGACATATACATCCCATTTCCACTACAACTTTCTCTCTTTCAAGTCTCTGTGTTAATCTACCCCCATTTGAACTCTTTCTCAGCTTCCCTTGAATTTAAATTCCATTGAATCTCTCATTTTTACCTTTACCCAGCTGTACCTTTCCTCTTTATTTTACATCCTACCAAGCTTCATGATCCAGTCTTTCAATGAATTTTGTAGCAGTACTCAATCTCTTTGAATTGTCCCACTCCAACAAGTCTGGCAAAACCCCAACCCAGTTCAGACCCAAATAATCACTTTCACTTTGCTTGCATCTATAAATCTAAATGTTGCATATCAGTACCAGTGTGAGGTTACCAACTTTAACCTTGGTAAAGTTCAGACAGGCTGACAATACTACACTGTTTCTCTGCTTGGTAGCCAAGAACCTCCTCAAATTTATCTTGTTATCCGAAAGTAACACTCTCCCTGGAATTGAATTTTCCTTTCTTTTTCTCATTCCATTGTATGTTAACCACATCTATCTAATTATCAAAGCCAGAAATTTAGGTGTCACCCATGACTGCCTTGTCGCCTTACTTGACAATTCCAGTTAATCATGAGGTCAAGTCAATTCTTGTATATATGTCCATCTACTTTTCTACAACTCCACAGTTAACTCCTGGTCAAGTCACCATTGTCTTTTTTAATTTAAGTATTGATTTATTTATTTGGTTGTGTGGGGTCTTAGCTGCGGCAGGCGGGCTCCTTAGTTGCAGCATGCGAACTCTTAGTTGCGGCATGCATGTGAGATCTGGTGTCACAGTGGATAAGACCACACTCCCAAAGCAGGGGGCCCAGGTTTGATCCCTGGTCAGGGGACTAGATCCCACATGCATACCATTGTCTTTTGAATAGACAATTAGAGCAGACTCTTAACTCACCCCCCTACTTCCAATTTTGCTTCTTGCCAATACATCCTATACATTGAAGACTGAGTGACTTGAAAAATGCAAATTTAATCATTATTCTCTTTTGCTTAAAATACTTCAATAGGTTTCATTTCATTTAGGAGAATGTCAGATCTCATGACTTACAGGCACCCTATCTCTTGGTCATACATACTTATCTAGCATCATTTCTTATTACTCTCTTTCTTTATTGAAGTCTATATCTGGCAATACTGAATTTATTTTTTATTTTTATTGAAGTATAGTTGATTTACAGTATTATATAAGTTTCAGGTGTATAGCATAGTCATTCAATATTTTCACAGGTTATACTACATGAAAAATTATTACAAGATAATGGCTATAGTTCTCTCTGCTGTATTCTCATTGCTTGTCTATTTTGTACATAGTAGTTTGTATCTCTTAATGCCATACCCCCTTCCCTCTCTCCTATGGTAACCACTGGTTTGTTTTCTATATCTGTGATTCTGTTTCTGTTTTGCTTTGTATTCATTTGTATTATTTTTTAGATTCCACATATAAGTGATATCATGCAGTATCTCTCTGTCTCTAACTTATTTCACTAAGTATAATCTTCTCTAGGTCCATTCACATTGCTGCAAATGGCAAAATTTCATTCTCTTTTATAGCTGAATTACATTTTGTTGTATATGTATACCAAATCTTCTTTATCCATTTGTGTGTTGATGGACACTTGGGTTGCTTCCATATCATGACTATGAGCATTGGGGTGCATGTGACTTTTTGAATTAGTATTTTCTTTTTTTTTCTGGATATATACACAGTAGTGGAATTGCTGGGTCATATGGCAGTTCTATTTTTAATTTTTTGAGGAACTTCCATACTGTTTTCCATCATGACTGCACCAATTTCCATTCCCATCAACAGTGTACAAGGGCTGCCATTTCTCCACATCCTCTCCAACATTTGTTATTTTTAGTCTTTTTGATGATAGACATTTTGACAGGTGTGAGGTGATATCTCACTGTGGTTTTGATTTGCATTTCCCTAATGATTAGTGATGTTAAGCATCTTTTCATCTGCCTGTTAACCATCTTTGGGAAAATGTATATTTAGTTTTCCTGCCAATTTTTTGATTGGCTTTGTTCTTAACATTAAGTTGTATGAGCTGTTTATATATTTTGGATATTAACCCCCTTATCAGTCATATTATTTGCAAATATTTTCTCCCATTCCATAAGTTGTTTTTTTGTTTTGTCAAATGGTTTCCTTTGTTTTGCAAATGCTTTTAAGTTTAATTAGGTCCCATTCATTTATTTTTTATTTTATTTCTTTTGCCTTAAGAGAGAGATCCAAAAAATTATTGCTACGATTTATGTCAGAGTGTTCTTCTCATGTTCCCTTCTAGGAGTCTTATGGTTTCAGGTCTTACATTTAAGCCTTTAATCCATTTTGAGCTTATTTTTGTATATGGTGTGAGGAAATGCTCTACTCTCATTGTTTTGCATGTAGCAGTCCAGTTTTCCCAGCACCACTTTTTGAAAAGAATGTCTTTTCTCCACTGTATAATCTGCCTCCTTGCTGTAGATTAATTGACCATAGGTGCATTGGTTTATTTCTGGACTCTATTCTGTTCACTAATTTGTGCCTGTTTTTTGTGCCAGTGCCATACTGTTTTGATTACTGTAGATTTGTAGTATAGCTTGAAGTCTAGGTGAGTGATACTTCAGTTTTGTTCTTTTTTGTCAAGATTTTTTGGCCATTTGGGGTCTTTTGTGGTTCCATATGAATTTTAGAACTGTTTGTTTTAGTTCTGTGAACACTGTCATGGGCATTTTGATATAGATTGCATTCAATCTGTAGATTTCTTTGGGTAGTATGGCCTTTTTAACAATATTAATTCTTCCAATCCAAGAGCATGGGATATTTTTCCATTTCTTTGAATCATCTTCAATTGTTTTATAGTTTTCAGGGTATACAGCTTTCATCCCCTTTACTCCTAGGTATTTTATTCTTTATGATGCAATTTTAAATGGGATTTTTTTTGTTAGTTTTTGTTTTGTTTTTACTTTCTTTTTCTGATAACTCTTTATTAGTGTACAGAAAAGTAACAGATTTTCAAATGGCATGATACTTTATATAGAAAACTCTAAAGGCTCCACCCAAAAACTATTAGAACTATTTTTTATATTTTTTAGTTAACTTCTTAGATGTACCTTATTATCTCTTGCATCTGCAATTTTGTTTAGCTTTTTCTTTGGTTAGAAGTGCTCCCCTCTTATCTTTGACTGAATTCTGTTTACCCTTCAGATTTATGAAGGCCTGCTTGAAATATATTGTCCTCTTTTCCTTATACCAAACATGCTTGATTCTAAATTGTTGCTTAATAACCATATTCTCCACTGGACTATGTGTTCTTTGGAGGCAGAGAGTGCCTCTGTCTTGGTCTCTGTTTTCCAGCATGCACCTAGCACTCATAGGGTGTTTAGTAAATATGATAAAATAATACATGATGAACAAGTTCGTAGGAGGGAAATATTATTCAGATGGTAGCATGGCTGAAAATATTGGTTAACAAGTTTCAATGATAATAGTAAAATAAAAAGAGTTAAAGACAGAAAATATGAATAGTCCTGTACTTCATTAAGGAAATTGAATTTGTTATTAGGAAGAAAATGTAAGGCTTAGTTTTACTGGTTTAGTCTAACACTGAAGAAATAAAATCAAAATAAACTCAAAATGGATTAAAGACCTAAATGTAAGGCCAGACACTATAAGAGTCTTAGAGGAAAACATAGGCAGAACACACTTTGACATAAATCACAGTGGATATTTTTTGACCCACCTCCAAGAGTAATGAAAATAAAAACAAAAATAAACAAATGGGACCTAATGAAACTTAAAAACTTTTGCACAACAAAGGAAACCATAAACAAGACAAAAAGACAACCCTCAGAATGAGAGAAAATATTTGCAAATGAAGCAACTGACAAAGGATTAATCTCCAAAATATACAAACAGCTCATGCAACTCAATATCAAAAAAATGAACAACCCAATTAAAAAATGGGTGGAAGACCTAAATAGACTTTTCTCCAAAAGACATATAGAAGGCCAAGAAGCACATGAAAAGATGCTCAACATCACTAATTATTAGAGAAATGCAAATCAAAACTACAATGAGGTATCATCTCACACCAGCCAGAATGGCCATCATAAAAAATCTACAAACAATAAATTCTGGAGAGGGTGTGGAAAAAAGGGAACCCTCTTACACTGTTGGTGGGAATGTAAATTGATACAGCCACTATGGAGAACAGTATGGAGGTTTCTTAAAAACTAAAAATAAGACTGCCACATGACCCAGCAAACCCACCCTTGGGCATATACCCAGAGAAAACCATAATTCCAAAAGATATGTGCATCCCAAAGTTCATTGCAACACTATTTACAATAGATAGCACATGGAAGCAACTTAAATGTCCATCAACAGAGGAATGGAAAAAGAAGATGTGGTACAAATATATAATGGAATATTACTCAGCCATAAAAAAGAATGCAATTGTGCCATTTGCAGAGATGTGGATGGACCAAGAGACTGTCATACAGAGTGAAATAAGTCAGAAGGAGAAAAACAAATATCATATATTAATGCATATATGTGGAATTTAGAAAAATGGAACAGATGAACCTATTTGCAAAGCAGAAATAGAGACACAGACATAGAGAACACATGTATGTACACCAAGGGCTGACGGGGTGGGTGGGATGGATTGGGAGATTGGGATTGCCATATGTACGCTACTATGGATGAAGTAGATGTCTTGTGAGAGCCTACTGTATAGCACAGGGGGGAAAAAAGGCACAATCTGTTTTCAGGACATATATTATTAACCTTAAAAATGCATTCCAATATTTGTTAGGTGCAGACAAATACTGTTTGATTCCACTTATAGGAGGTACTTAGAATAGTGAAATTCATAGAGTCAGAAAGTACATTTGTCAATGCCAGGGACCAGGGGATGAGGGGGCGTGGGGAGGGGGAATGGGGAGTTAGTGTTTAATGGGGACAGAGTTTCAGTTTAGGAAGGTGAAAAATTTGGGAGATAGGTGATGGTGAGAGTTGCACAGCAATGTGAATGTACTTAGTGCCACTGAACTGTACAGTTAAATATGTTTAAAATAGTATGTTTTATATTATGTGACTTTTACCACAATAAAAAAATTTAAAAAAATCAAAGTTACACTCACTTTTTCAGAAAACAGAGGAAGAAAGCTGGTATTTAACTCACTATATGAGACCAGACAAATACTCATAACAAAAGCTGAAAAAGATCTTGCAAAAAAAAAAACAAAAAGAACAAAGAAAATTATAGATCATTATTAGCCATGATCAACATTATGGGTTGAATCGCCTTCAAAAGATATGTTGGAGTTGTAATCCATAGTACTTAAATGGACCTCAAATGCAATATTCTGAATGAAAAAAAAAAAAAAATCTCGAAATATCATATACTGAATGATTCCATTCATACCACATTCTTGAAATGACAAAATCATAGAAATGAAGAATACGTTTTTGGTGTCCAAGGGGTAGGGATGTTGGAGGTGGAGGAGAATGGGTATGTTGATAAAGAGGTAGCACCAGGCAGATCTTTGTGGTATTTTGATTGTGGTGGTTACTACACCAGCATAACATAAGTGATAAAATGATGGATCTAAGTACACATTTTGTATTAACATCAATTTTCTGGTTTTGATATTGCATCATAGTTGTGTAAGATTTAATCTTTGAGAGAAATATGGTGAAAGATACATGGGACTTCTCTGTACTATCTTTGCAATTTTTTGTGATTCTATAGTTATTTCAAAACTAAAAAGTTAAAAGTACTATTTATAGTGAAGAAATAGGTTTTTTTAAAAAAAAATTATTGTGGAAGAATACTTTGGAAAAATACAATAAGATTGCTAGGAAACAAATAAAACAAAGATACACAAAATATAAACACATTCATTTTTAGAATCAGGAATATCTTCCAGTTTTATAAATGTAATTGGCACAAATGTAATATATAAAAAAAGAAAATAATTTCAAAAATAGTATACTTTGCTTATTAAAAGACTGTGCATAGGCCATTAATATAAAGAATTGTTATTACACTGTCTTTCTACAATCCCAACTAAACAAAATTTCTAAGTGAAATGTGATTTCATATAATAAACACAAACACGCACTTTGAAAATACTCTGTATATAAGTATTTACAGATGTTGGATGTGATAAATGCAAACAGTTTGTTTCTTCCTTGTTAACATGGCTAATCTAAATTTTACTGACAACATGCATGACATGATGACTGTCTGTACTATTTCTAGATTTTGTTTTGATGACACCCACTGTATAGAAACCAATCTCACAGATGTAAAGGGGGATGGAGCAAGAGCCTTTAAAATAAGTTCAGCAAGCTAAGCTTATTTGTTTTTAACTTACATTCAAAAATAAAGCAAGTGATATCATATTTTCAAAATTTATCTTCAGTGTTTCATCAGTAGCTAGTTCTATCAATGTATACTTCCAATATGTTTGGAGCCTTTGGCAGGCTACGTAGAAGCACTTCTAATGGCTTCTACTTGGCTTTTCCCAACATAAGCGCATGCACTGCACAGGTCAAAGAACAAATGTGGGGACTATGGCAGCTATTAATTATGTCTATTCCAATTATGCATTTGGGAACTGGGGAAATCGAAGAATGGGTTTGGGACTCACTCGACTCACTGTGAGAAGGACCTGAGTAGAACTCCATTGATCATGTGACTTCTATAAACCCCTCCTCTGACTGGCAGATAGTGACATTTTGGGTCTTCTGAAACTGGTGTCAGTTTAGAGTCAGAAGTCCCTTAAGTGTCTGATGATTTCCATTTTCCCAATGTATAGTTACCCTGGTAAAAGGCCATAGGTCTTTCGAGAAAAGTCTGGGAGAATGATAAATAACATAAATTTTCAGTATTTTAGAGGGATCCTTCCTCAAGAGGACCTGACCTCTTCGTTCAAAGAGTTCTGGGTTTATGCATTGGCTCAATTCTGGAAATTGACTAAAAGACTCTTGACTCCATTTTTATGATTCAAGTACACTTGACCTAGAACTTTTCTGTTTATACACATCAAGTAAGAATTTAATAGGCTTCCTATCTATGTCACTTCTAGGAACTCCATGATTAACTAGCCAATGCCATAAATCTTCATGATTCAGACTATTTTGATTGCTGCTTTGACTCTGCTGTCCATTATGATAACCACATCCACCTTGCCTTTGGTGGTGGAATGCTGCCAAATGACCCCTGCCACCTCTGGATCCAATTACTTTCATTGCTTTTAGCTTTCCCAATTCAGTGGCTACCGTTCCTACTGTAACGTCTGAACTATAGGGAAGAGTAGATATGGAGTTTTTCAGGGATGCTGGGGCTCCCCTTACAAATTTATTTCTCAAAATATTGGTGAAAGTTATGTCTTCTGGACATGTCTCCATGTGTCTTACGTCTTCAGTGTGAGTGCCTAGGTATTAACCTACAAATCCATTCTAATAGTCTAGTCTCCCTAAACCTTTCAATCCCTTCCTCTATATGAAACTAAGGCAGGTGGGGAATTTCCAGTTCACTAAGGTGGGTCATCTTTTGGTCCATGTTTCAACAACTCAATCAAAAACAACTGTTAGAGCCCTTTATAATCCCTCAAACTGCAACATTAAATGCAGAATCTCTGCTTAGTGGACCCATATCAATAAATTTGGCCTGATCCACATTTATGCTCCTTCCCCCCATTATCTAACACCACCTTTAGTATCCATTCCCACCCAAGTTCCCTGGACTTCTGCTTGTATAAGTGAGAAAAGTCAACTAGTTCTTTTGAAGTGTAGCACATCTCCCCATGGGTCACACTTTTTACCTCATCTTTAGGGACCTCTTGGGAGTTGAGTCTTGTTATAGGTACTGAAGCATAGAGGAGTGGTGGGGTGGTTCCTGGAGGAGAATCAGAATTGTCTTACATGACAACTGCCTCAAGGGAGGCCATTGTTGTTTTCTCAGGCAATACAGGGTTAATCCCTTCAATCTGAAGTAGAAGGGCTACTACAACTGAGTGTGAAGATGCTGCTGCCACTGAAGGTGGGGAGGCCAATCCACTGGAGTTGGGGAGACCTCTGTTACTGGCAAAAAGACTCATCCGAATTTAGAAGTCCAACATCCCCAACTTCATCTGGTCTTCCCACAAGTCCTCTTCCCAACTTACAGAATCCCACTTATTCCCAATCAAAGTCCTCATTTTAACAGTAGACACCCTGCGAGGCTGGGAGTTCAACATGTAATTCAGCCAATTGCAGGATGAGGTTCTGTATTTGATTTCCTGCAAAAAGATAAGGGTCTCTTTCAGAACACACACAGAAGCTCTTAGCTCACTTATGCAGCACTTTAGCTGGGAATTCAAATCCCTGAGTTCATGTTTTTCTTTCACCACTTTGTCCAGCAACATTAGGAGCAACCAACCATTTTCTTCATATTCCTTAGTTTTCCAAAAATGTTCCAAAGTATCAGATACAGAGTAACTTAGCTTCTTGCTTCTGATGAGTGGTTGTTTGAAATATCCAATGCAGTATTTTGTGTATCTCTACAAACAGTTCACACCATGTAATATCAGTGCTCTCTTTACTACTGGAAATAAAGCCTTTAGCATCTTTAAAACTAATTAGATTAGAGACCCAATTCTAGAAACCTCAGAAACAATTCAGCAAACTTATTCTTAAAATCCTGCCCTTCTAAAACCACTCCAGTACCAAAATCTGTATTAGAGTTAGCCAGAGAAACAGAAAAAATAGGATTCATATAGATATATATATAGAAGGATATTTATAATAAAGTATTGGCTGACATGATTACAGAGGCTGAGAGGACCCACAGTCTGCTACCTGCAAGCTGGAAGCCCAGGAAAGCTGGTTTCAGGCTAAAGAACCAGGCGAACCAATGTCAAAGTCCCGGTCCAAGTCCAAATTCCAAGAATCAGGAGTGCTGATGTCAAAGGCTAGGAGAAAATGGATGTTCCCATTCAACCAGAGAGAGTGAATTCACCCTTCTTCCTTCTTTTGTTCTATTCAGACCCTCAATGGATTAGATGATACTCACCCACATTGGTAAAGGCGACCTTCTTTACTGAGTTTATGAATTCAAATGCTGATCTTTTAGAAGCATCCTCACAGACATTCCCATAAATAACACTTCACCAGCTGTCTGAGCATCCCTTAGCCCAGTCAAGTTGACACATAAAAACCATCACACCTTCAATTATATTTTTGGTGATAACTTTTTGCAAGTGGGAAAGAGTAACATTAACATCTACCTAATTCATAATTGTTGTTATTAATTTCATAAAATCTGTAAAAACTAGTTTTTACAAAGCTCCTAAATTTGATTTTTACCCTTCAATCTTATCTGCCATTGAAAAACATTTCATTCCTACCATTTCTAGAAGTACTAATATTATTAAATGTACACAAAGCATCATATAAACAAGTAATCCTGACTATCATTGGATATGTTTAAAAAGTTGGAACCAAACTGGTTTCTTATTTTACTAAAATATTAAGAGATTTCTTCTTAAGTAATTAAAACATTTAACAGAATTTTTCTTCTCCATAACCATCATGCCTCTTCATGTAACCATGTGAGTTTATAATCAGCTTCCATATTATCATTTGATTTAAAAAAATCTCAAATTCAATTTATTAGTGTTTACTTAATTCACAAACTATTATGCTATTAAGCACTCTATGTAAGCTGACATTTTGTGCAAAGCAAGACTTTTTTGATAAAGAAAGCAGCGTGTTGATCTGCATTTTGGTCCAAGCTCAACTCTGTATCTAAGAAACTACCCCAAAATGCTTTCTGTCATAAATATACTATCAGAACATACTCCTACACAAAACTTAATCTCCAAAATACACTGGTTAATCATTCATAGTTTTATACTGTTCAGATCTAGTCATTTTAAGTCAATGATGAAGAAAAAACTTCCACCCATCAAATTGAAAATGCAGTATGATAATTGCCATGTTAGCAGTATCTGTGCATTAGTCTATTTTCAATTAAAAACACTCTGTTAACTTTAATTATTCTATGAGTTGGTCTTCTATATCATCACTCAGTTCCTGAATACACAGTATCATTGGAAAGTGATATTTGATTAACCTCATACCACAGATTCTTCCAAGCAAATATCTTTTTTTCAAACAAATATCTTTAATAACATATTTTGCTAGAGAGTCAGCAATTGTATATATGTTTTATTTAGTCTCAGCAACCCAAAATGTTACATTGCAAGAAGCCCACATAGCACCAGTATTTATATGTGAAATGTTGAACATCTGTTTCTGTCAGTTTTTTAATGCAATAGTCTTTTTTACAAAGAACTCTTGGTTTTGAACATATTTATTTACATGCTTTATGTAAATATCACTTAAGTTTTGATCCCTTAATTATCCAATATATCTCCACAAATAATACACTGTGGTTTTAGCACATTATCTTCAGTTATGGTTTAAAAGAATGATTGCAATATACTATGAATTGTATTTCTGAGTCAAATGAGTATGAACTCTTGGTTTTCAGCTCTTCATAATGACTTCCATCACCATCACTTGGCTTATACTACTGTAGCATTCACAGAATATATAGTATATCTCCTCTTAACAAGCCTAATGCAGTAAATTCTCCTTATGTAAATTTAGGTTGAAAATAATGCAAATTGAAAATTTTCTTACGATCACTAATATTGTTAAACTATAATTTGAAAGGCAGGTATCAAAAATATAAACACTTCTAAAAATAACAAATTATAAAAACATACAAAAACTTACATTTTCTCAAAATTGTACACATACTTGAGTTACAGGGCACAAACTAATCTGAAAATGTCACATGTTGCAATGTGGTCCCACTGCATGTGATTAGAATACAGCTTATACCATATGTGACTCACAACACCCTGTTTTATATGCAGGCCAGAAACATCTCCCTGATTAGAAATTTGGGTGGCCTGGCCATGTCAAATTGCAGCAAACTTTCTGAATGCTTATCCTTATCTCAAGGCTTATCCTTATCTCAATGCTTATCCCCAACTCAATGCTTATCCTTATCTCAGTGCTTATACTTATCTTGCACAAACTAGTACCAAAGAGTTCTCCACTGGCTCCAGTCCACAGGATCACACTTTGAGTACCCAAGTCTAAAAGGCAAAAGATACATCAAGAAATAATAATAATGCTGCAAATGTATTATAGGTACAGATCGTGATATGGTTATAAAGGAAAAATACAGGGTGATATAAGCAAAGAAAATAGGATTCTATTTACATTAAAGACTCAGGAAAGTCCTTTCAAGAAGTGTGAATGGATGAGGGGCACCTCCTGGGTACAAAAAGAGAAAACATCAAATTGCATAGAATCTTGGAACTGAAAAGAGGGCAGAGTGGCCATAGGTTGTGAGATGGCAATGAATCCTAGGAAATGAGCAAGGTGAGGGAGGAAAGCCCAGAGCCTACAGGACACTATAAATTGTATTAATAAGTCTGATTTTTTCCTAAAGGCTATGAAATGCCATTGAAAAGAACAAGATAGGCTGTGGCTGTGGGGAATGATATATATTCAGATTTGCAGCACATGGGCCAGATTTGGAACAACTCTGTTGGAAGAAGCCTGGAATCCAGTATTAGTCTGGGTGTAGAGGGTAGGGTTGAGAAACAGGACAAAGATGAGGCATTTTCATCTTTGACAATCTGTTTGCTGTGATTGTGTGTCTCACTTATTTTTGTAGCATATTGTAGAAACTCAAAAAAATATCTTTTAATGAATTAATAAATGAATTTATTCTGTATGCTGTACAAAAAGTATAACTTCTTTTCTTAATACAAAATTTCCCAGTAGAAATAAGAATATAAGGTATATTGATAATTCACACTGTTCCTGAGAAATGATAAAAGTAACTGTATTTTAAAAATTATAAACCAAAGTTCTTATGGTGATGCTCATCCTCAAGTCACTTTTAAAAATCACTAGCAATGTGACAGCATTATTGTTGATATTTAAAAACTGAGCCAGCTTTTCTAGATATTTATAGGATGACTTTGTAGATAAAATACAAGAGTAAATATTTGTGCTAGATTGTTTTATTGCACACAGTTTTTCATTCTTCCTTTCCTATAAGGGAATTGTATATTGCTGCTTATTGCCATAGAGTTCAATGGGCCCTTTATGAAAGGGCAATGTATTTCCTGGTCTACTGACATTAGACTTGACCGTGTGATATCCCTTGACCAACAGAATATGAATGGGCATGATGTATAATGCACTGGAGAAGAATATTTAAGAGGTACTAATACGTTTTGCCAGACCATTTGTTTCTACTTTCTGTCTGGGTCCTGGAATGGAAACATACAAATAAGGATTGCATGTGACCACAGCCTACATGTAGCATGAACAAGAAATAAATGTTGCTTTATTGTTGTAAGCCACTGAGATTTTATGGTTGTTTTGTCCCCAAAGCAACTCTGTTAAAACAACCTCTACTGTTACAATCTGGCTAACTGAATTTACTGTGTATGACAGAGACCCCATCATTATTTTTTCAGTGCTGAGTTTTTAATGTTTGGACAGTACTAACATAAAGTTAGAACTCAATAAATAACTTTGGATGAATTAATGGAATAGTGAAATGAGTGAATTAAGTAAGAAGATGGTCATCTTCATCATTGGCATATTTTGAAAGTCAAGAAGAAATAGAGAAGGAGACGTTCAAGATGGTGGAGGAGTAAGACGTGGAGATCACCTTCCTCTCCACAAATACATCAGAAATACATGTACACGTGGAACAACTCCTACAGAACACCTACTGAACGCTGGCAGAAGACCTCAGATTTCCCAAAAGGCAAGAAACTCCCCATATACCTGGGTAGGGCAAAAGAAAAAAGGAAAAATCAGAGACAAAAGAATAGGGTCCAGCGACCTGCACCTCTGGGAGGGAGCTGTGAAGGAGGAAAAGTTTCCACACACTAGGAAGCCCCTTCACTGGCGGAGGTGGGGAAGGTGGTGGTGGGGGGAAGCTTCGGAGCCACGGAGGAAAGCACAGCAACAGGGGTGAAGAGGGCAAAGCGGAGAGATTCCTGCACAGAGGATCCATGCCAACCAGCACTCACCAGCCCGAGAGGCTTGTCTGCTCACCCGCCGGGGCGGGCGGGGGCTGGGAGCTGAGGCTCGGGCTTCGGAGGTCGGATCCCAGGGAGAGGACTGGGGTTGGCTGCGTGAACACAGCCTGAAGGGGGCTAGTGCGCCACAGCTAGCCAGGAGGGAGTCCGGGAAAAAGTCTGGACCTGCCTAAGAGGCAAGAGCCCATTGTTTCGGGGTATGCGAGGAGAGGGGATTAAGAGCACCGCCTAAAGGAGCTCCAGAGATGGGCGCGAGCCACGGCTATCAGTGCGGACACCAGAGACGGGCATGAGACGCTAAGGTTGCTGCTGCTGCCACCAAGAAGCCTGTGTTCAAGCACAGGTCACTCTCCACACCTCCCCTCCTGGGAGCCTGTGCAGCCTGCCACTGCCAGGGTCCCGTGATCCAGGGACAACTTCCCCAGGAGGACAAACGGTGTGCCTCAGGCTGGTGCAAAGTCACGTTGGGCTCTGCAGCCGCAGGCTCACTCCGCATTCTGTACCCCTACCTCCCCCCAGCCTGAGTGAGCCAGAGCCCCTGAATCAGCTACTACTTTAACCCCATCCTGTCTGGGTGGGGAAAAGTCGCCCTGAGGCGACCCACACAAAGTGGCGGGTCCAAATCCAAAGCTGAACCCCAGGAGCTGTGCAAACAAAGAAGAGAAAGGGAAATTTCTCCCAGCAGCCTCAGGAGCATTGGATTAAATCTCCACAATCAACTTGATGTACCTTGGAATACCTGAATAGACAACGAATCATCTCAAAATTGAGGCAGTGGACTTTGTGTGATTTTGTCGGTATAGCTTTGCTTTTACCATTTCTCTTAGGGTCCTAACTGTCCGTTTTTATTTTTGAGTTTTCTTTTTTAGTATAGTTTTTAAGGCTTGTTATCATTGGTGGATTTGTTTTTTGATTCGGTTACTCTCTTCTTTCTTTGTTTTTTTTTTTTAAATTACTTTAAAATTTTTTATTATTTATAATATATTTTTTATTTTTAATTTTAATAACTTTCTTTCTTTCTTTCTTTCTTTTTTTCTCCCTTTACTTCTGAGCCATGGGGCTAACAGAGTCTTGGTGCTCTGGCCAGGTGTCAGGCCTGTGCCTCTGAGGTGGGAGAGCTGAATTCAGGACACTGGTCCACCAGAGACCTCCGGGCTCCACATAATATCAAACAGTGAAGGATCTCCCAGAGATCTCCATCTCAATGTTAAGACCCAGCTCCACTCAACGACCAGCAAGCTACAGTGCTGGACACCCTATGACAAATAACTAGCAAGACAGGAACACAACCCTACCCATTAGCAGAGAGACTGCCTAAAATCATAATAAGGTCACAGACACCCCAAAAGACACCACCAGACACAGTCCTGCCCACCAGAAAGACAAGATCCAACCTCATCCACCAAAACACAGGCACCAGTCCCCTCCACCAGGAAGTGTACACACCTGCCGAACCAACCTTAGCCGCTGGGGGCAGACACCAAAAACAACGGGAACCACGAACTTGCAGCCTGTGAAAAGGAGACCCCAGACACAGTAAGTTAAGCAAAATGAGAAGACAGAGAAATACACAGCAGATGAAGGAGCAAGGTAAAAACCCACCACACCAAACAAATGAAAAAGACATAGGCAGTCTATCTGAAAAAGAATTCAGAGGAATGATAGTAAAGATGATCCAAAATCTTGGAAATAGAATAGAGAAAATATAAGAAACCTTTAACAAGGACCTAGAAGAACTAAAGAGCAAACAAACAATGATGAACAACACAATAAATGAAATATAAAATTCTCTAGAAGGAATCAATAGCAGAATAACTGAGGCAGAAGAATGGATAAGTGACATGGAAGATAAAATAGTGGAAATAATTACTGCAGAGCAGAATAAAGAAAAAAGAAAGAAAAGAATTGAAGACAGTCTCAGAGACTTCTGGGACAACATTAAACGCACCAACATTTGAATTATAGGGGTCCCAGAAGAAGAAGAAAAAAAAAAAAAGAGAGACTGAGAAAATACTTGAAGAGATTATAGTTGAAAACTTCCCTAATATGGGAAAGGAAATAGTCAATCAAGTCCAGGAAGTGCAGAGTCCCACACAGGATAAATCCAAGGAGAAACACTTGAAGGCACATATTAATCAAACTATCAAAAATTAAGTACAATGAAAAAATATTAAAAGCAACAAAGGAAAAACAACAAGTAACGTACAAGGGAACCCCCATAAGGTCAACAGCTGATCTTTCAGCTGAAACTCTGCAAGACAGAAGGGAGTGGCAGGACATATTGAAGTGATGAAAGGGAAAAACCTACAACCAAGATTACTCTACCCAGCAAGGATCTCATTCAGATTCGACAGAGAAATTAAGACATTTACAGGCAAGCAAAAGCTAAGAGAACTCAACACCACCAAACAAGCTTTACAACAAATGCTAAAGGAACTTCTCTAGGCAGGAAACACAAGAGAAGGGAAAGACCTACAATAACAAACCCAAAACAATTAAGAAAATTATAATAGGAACATACATATCGATAACTAGCTTAAATGTAATTGGATTATATGTGTCAATCAAAAGACATAGACTGGCTGAATGGATACAAAAACAAGACCCATATATATGCTGTCTACAAGAGACCTACTTCAGACCTAGGGACACATACAGACTGAAAGTGAGGGGATGGAAAAAGATATTCCATGCAAATGGAAATCAAAAGAAAGCTGGAGTAGCAATTCTCAAATCAGACAAAATAGACTTTAAAATAAAGAAGGACACTCCATAATGATCAAGGGATCAATCCAAGAAGAAGACGTAACAATTGTAAATATTTATGCACCCAACATAGGAACACCTCAATACATGAGGCAAATGCTAACAGCCATAAAAGCAGAAATCGACAGTAACACAGTAATAGTAGGGGAATTTAACACCCCACTCTCACCAATGGACAGATCAACCAAAATGAAAATCAATAAGGAAACACAGCTTTAAGTGACACATTAAACAAGATGGACTTAATTGATATTTATAGGACATTCCATCCAAAATCAACAGAATACACTTTCTTCTCAAGTGCTCAATGGAACGTTTTCGAGGATAGTTCATATCTTGGGTCACAAATCAAGCCTTGGTAAATTTAAGAAAATTGAAATCGTATAAAGTATCTTTTCCATCCACAATACTATGAGACTAGATATCAATTATAGGAAAAAATTCTGTAAAAAATACAAACACATGGAAGCTAAACAATACACTACTAAATAACCAAGAGATCACTGAAGAATCAAAGAGGAAATCAAAAAATACCTAGAAACAAATGACAATGCAAACACGAGGATCCAAAACTTATGGGATGCAGCAAAAGCAGTTCTAAGAGGGAAGTTTATAGCAATACAATCCTACCTCAAGAAACAAGAAACATCTCAAATAAACAACCTAACCTTACACATAAAGCAATTAGAGAAAGAAACAAAAAAAACCCCAAAGTTAGCAGAAGGAAGGAAATCATAAATATCAAATCAGAAATAAATGAAAAAGAAATGAAAACAATAGCAAAGATCAATAAAATGAAAAGCTGGTTCTTTGAGAAGATAAACAGAATTGATAAACCATTAGCCAGACTCATTAAGAAAAAAAGGGAGAAGACTCAAATCAATAGAATTAGAAAGGAGAAAGGAGAAGTAACAGCTGACACTGGAGAAATACAAAGGATTATGAGAGATTACTACAAGCAACTAAACGCCAATAAAATGGACAACCTGGAAGAAATGGACAAATTCTTAGAAAAGCACAACTTTCTGAGACTGAACCAGGAAGAAATAGAAAACATAAACAGACCAATCACAAGCACTGAAATTGTGACTCTGATTAAAATTTTCCAACAAACAAAAACCCAGGACCAGATGGCTTCACAGACAAATTCTATCAAATATTTACAGAAGAGATAACACCTATCCTTCTCAAACTCTTCCAAAACATAGCAGAGGGAGGAACACTCCCAAACTCATTCTATGAGGCCACCATCACCCTGATACAAAAATCAGCCAAAGATGTCACAAAGAAAGAAAACTACAAGTCAATATCGCTGATGAGCCTAGATGCAAAAATCCTCAACAAAATACCAGCAGACAGAATCCAACAACACATTAAAAGGATCATACACCATGATCAATTGGGGTTTATCCCAGGTATGCAAGGATTCTTCAATATATGTAAATCAATCAATGTGATAAACCGTATTAACAAACTGAAGGAGAAAAATCATATGATCTTTTCAATAGATGCAGAAAAAGCTTTCAACAAAATTAAACACCCATTTATGATAAAAAACCCTCCAGAAAGTAGGCACAGAGGGAAATTACCTCAACAAAATAAGGGTCATATATGACAAACCCACAGCCAACATCATTCTCAATGGTGAAAAATTGAAACCCTTTCCTCTAAGATCAGGAACAAGACAAGGGTGTCCACTCTCACCACTATTATTCAACATAGTTTTGGAAGTTCTAGCCACAGCAATCAGAGAAGAAAAAGAAATAAAAGGAATCCAAATCAGAAAAGAAGAAGTAAAGCTGTCACTGTTTGCAGATGGCATGATACTACACATAGAGAATCCTAAAGATGCTATCAGAAAACTACTAGAGCTAATCATTGAATATGGTAAAATAGCAGGATACAAAATTAATGCACAGACATCTCTTGCATTCCTATACACTAATGATGAAAAATCTGAAATAGAAATTAAGGAATGACTCACATTTACCACTGCAACAAAAAGAATGAAATACCTAGGAATAATCCTACCTAAGAAGACAAAAGACCTGTATGCAGAAAACTATAAGACACTGATGAAAGAATTTAAAGATGATACAAATAGATGGAGAGATATACCATGTTCTTGGATTGGAAGAATCAACATTGTGAAAATGACTATAATACCCAAAGCGATCTACAGATTCCGTGCCATCCCTATCAAAATACCAATGGCATTTTTCACAGAACTATAACAAAAAATTTCACAATTTGTATGGAAACACAAAAGGCCCTGAATAGCCAAAGCAATCTTGGGAAAGAAAAGCAGAGCTGGAGGAATCAGGTTCCCTGACTTCAGACTATACTACAGAGCTACAGTAATCAAGACAGATGGTACTGGCACAAAAACAGAAATATAGATCAATGGAACAGGATAGAAAGCCCAGAGATAAACCCACACACATATGACCACCTTATTTTTGATAAAGGAGACAAGAATACACAATGGAGAAAAGACAGCCTCTTCAATAAGTGGTGCTGGGAAAACTGGACAGCTACATGTAAAGAGTGAAGTTGAAACACTCCCTAACACCATACACAAAAATAAACTCAAAATGGATTAAAGACCTAAATATAAGGGCAGACACTATAAAACTCTTAGAGGAAAACATATATAGAACACTCTATGACACAAATCACAGCAAGATCCTTTTTGACCCACCTCCTAGAGAAATGGAAATAACAACAAAAATAAACAAATGGAACCTAATGAATCTTAAAAACTTTTACTTAGCAAAGGAAACCATAAACAAGATGAAAAGACAACCCTCAGAATGGGAGAAAATATTTGCAAATGAAGCAACTGACAAAGGATTAATCTCCAGAATTTACAAGCAGCTTATGCAGCTCAGTATTAAAAACACAAACAACCCAATCCAAAAATGAGCAGAAGATCTAAATAGACATTTCTCCAAAGAAGATATACAGATTGCCAACAAACTCACGAAAGGATGTTCAACATCACTAATCATGAGAGAAATGCAAATCAAAACTACAATGAGGTATCATCTCACACCAGTCAGAATGGCCATCATCAAAAAATCTACAAACAATAAATGCTGGAGAGGGTGTGGAGAAAAGGGAAGCCTCTTGCACTGTTGGTGGGAATGTAAATTGATACAGCCACTATGGAGAACAGTTTGGAGGTTCCTTAAAAAACTAAAAATAGAACTACCATACGACCCAGCAATCCCACTACTGGGATATATCCTGAGAAAACCATAATTCAAAAAGATACATGTACCACAGTGTTCATTGCAGTACTATTTACAATAGCCAGGACGTGGAAACAACCTAAGTGTCCATCGACAGATGAATGGATAAAGAAGATGTGGCATCACACCACTGTAAAGCAATTATACTCCAATAAAGATGTTTAAAAAAAAATATGGCACATATATACAATGGAATATTATTCAGCCATAAAAAGAAACAAAATTGAGTTATTTGTAGTGAGGTAAATGGACCTAAAGTCTGTCATACAGAGTGAAGTAAGTCAGAAAGAGGAAAACAAATACCATATGCTAACACATATATATGGAATCAAAAAAAAAAAGTGGTTCTGAAAAAGCTAGGGGCAGGACAGGAATAAAGACGCAGATGTAGAGAATGGACTTGAGGACACAGGGAGTGGGAAGGGTAAGCTAGGACGAAGTGAGAGTGTGGCATGGACATATATACACTACCAAATGTAAAATAGATAGCTAGTGGGAAGCAGCCACATAGCACAGAGAGATGAGCTTGGTGCTTTGTGACCACCTAGAGGGGTGGGATAAGGAGGGTGGGAGGGAGAACAAGAGGGAAGAGATATGGGGATATATGTATATGTATAGCTGATTCACTTTGTGATACAGCAGAAACTAACACACCATTGTAAAGCAATTATACTCCAATAAAGATGTTAAATATATATATATATATATATAAGAAAGAAAAAAAGAAGAAATAGAAAATAAGTTTAGATGTAAAATGGGGTCATATCAAGAAAAGCCAGGAATAGCAAATAGGTCATTTTTTATGCGTTACAAAAGAATGAACAATTTGAGAGTTTTAATTATTCCTTGTCATTCTAATTTGTCATTTCCTTCTACTAGCCCCCCACGTGTCCTTTCAACACAAGTATTTAAGGTTTCATCTTGACATTTCATCAGTTTTCAAATATGCTTACCAATCACATTTTTTGAAACACCTTCTCCCTTCTAAAATGCCGCACTCTAGTGGTTTTCTACTTACTTCCCTGTCTTTTACAGACGTTAAGTGCTGACATTAGTCACAGCTTCATCCTCTTAAGCCCTCTTTCTTCACACTCCATACTTAACTTCCTGAATTACTTCATCCATAATCACAGCTTCAGTTACTTACCTATTCAAGGGTAACTGACACAATTACATCTCTAATATTCACCTCTAAGTGGAGCTTTAGCTTTATATGGCCAACCCTGTTTTTAACATATGCAACTAGATTTTTCCAAGACAGGGAGCAAGGTCAGAGTTATGGAGTGCTTCTGAAAGGTTTCATAAAATGAGAACTAAAACCTGCCCATTGAATTTAGTTACCTAAAATCATCAGGAGTTGTTCTGGTGAAATGATAGAGGTAAAATCCAAATAGGAATAAGATGAGGAATTAACAATTGATGAGGAAATTGAGAGAGTTAACATGGACAACCTTGCTGAAGTTTATGATGAGATAAAGAGACAGGTTGTCAGCTTTAGGAGGAAGTGAGTATGTTTAGATTCATATAGATTTCACATTTGTTTGATCGGTAACAGAAAATAAAGCTATAATATATCTTTTGTAAGAGATAAGTATTATGTTAGAGGAATAAATACTATAATATTGGCATGCGCTTTGGATATTTTCTTCCCCAAGTTGATACTGAAAACAAGGTCTTCCAATTTATATAAATAAATATTCTATAGACATTCAAGTATTATTTATGGGTTTACCATATGGACTGCCATTCTATAAGGCAGTTAGACATGCAGCTAGCGCCTCAATTTAAAAAGCATAATTAAAACAGGGAGTATAGAGTAATAGTTTATTCCATATATCTCCCATCATCTGGAAGTAAACACCCAAATTAATACACTTGAGATTTTTTTCTGGGTGTGATGGTTTAATTTATGTGTCATCTTGAATTAGGCTGTGGTACCAGTCTAGATGTTGCTGTGAAGGTAATTTTTAGAGGTGATTAACATTTAAATCAGTAAACTTTGAGTATGTTGCCCTTCATAATGTGAGTGGACCTCATTCATTCTTTTGAAGGCTTTTAAAAGAAAAAACTGAGGTCCCTTGAGAAACTGTAACATCAACTGTTCCTTGGGTATCCAGTCTATTGGATGGCCTTGCAGATTCCAGATTTGCCAGTCCCCACATTGAGAAGGCCAATTCCTTAAAATAATATTTAAGAATAAGTATAAAATTCCTTAATATACACACACACATCCTATATCTTTTATCCTATTGTTTTTTAGGAGAATCCTGACTTATACGGTAGAATCATCTTGGTTTGCAAATAGAAGTGGGAGGCAATTTGGAAGGGACTTACAGGGCTTTTGAGCCACAGGCAATTTTCAATTTTTTAAACTGGATGGTAGTTACATAGACATTTATTTTACTAATATTCTTTAACATATATTCTTCATATATATTCTCTGTAGTATTAATGTATTTCACAATTGAAAAATAAAATTATAATGAAAATTGCAGTTTGAATTTCCAGATGACTATATAATATATAATATATAAGCTAATATCTAATTATTTCATTTATGAGATGATATCAGTTCTAGTTAGCCCTGTGTATAAAACAGATAAGGTCCTAAAAAATCTCAGATATGACATTCTGGTCATGTGTCTCCTACTTTTTTTTTCCTTTTTTCCTTTTTTTTTGTAATCTAGCAGGACTTTTTAGAGATAATCTTTAAGATACTATGACATATGAAATAAAAATAGCTTGACTTTAAATATTCTTCAGTGACTTTAAATTGTGATTGAATAGCCTCTTACTATATTTTCTTTTCCTCTTTTCCATCAAAACATACTTAATTCTGTTCATTAATCCCTTGAAATCTTGCTTAGAGATAGATGGTAAGGTGTTTTAATTGAATAAACTCTTTTATATGAACTAAACCTTGTTTTTTAGCTTCCAGATACCAGTCTCTTAAGCCAGCTCAAGTGGAGACCTTAATGCGTGTCTAATTCAGACAAGTTCAGAAGCATTGCAATTAACTGGGAAAAGGTCATTTGGCATGTTTGTCATTCCTGGTGTCACACCATGTAAGTAGATCCCTCCTACACAGGGCTGGCAAAGAACCTATTATATAAACACAGAGTTGGCTGGGGCCCTGGTATAAATCTTTCCATCTTTAGCCATGAACTGCCTAAGATTGCTAAAGAAAAGGAGAAAAATGCAGAATGGATTCCATTCTTATTCTTTATTAACCTCTTTTCCAAAATGAATGAGAAAGTCAATTAATGAGAGCCACACATATTGCATTGTCACCCAAAAAATGGGTTCAAATTTTGCAAAGTTTGAGAATTTCTCTCATCTCCTGGAAGTATCTGATTTAGATTTCTTATCTGTAGGCCAGGTGATTTTTAAATGACACTCTTCCACCTGCAAATAAGGTGATCCATTTTATTCAGTTTGCTTTATAACTATCAGTGACTTTCATTTGCAATAGGAAATTTGTCATATCCAACTCTGATCATTAAAATGATGTCAAGAACTGATTAAAATTGAAATATTAATGGTTCACTACTACAAGTATACATGCGCATCTATAGTTATTCTGCAATAATAGGCAAACTCTTTATATTTTGAGAAAAATATATTTCCACTAAGTAGTCACATGCTTTGATTCTTTTCTGTGAAATTCAAAATGAGTCAAAAAGATGAAATTGCTGAACATTTGGTTTCTTTCTTTATGGAAGATTTAAGAACTGAAACTGTCTCCCAGTAACAGTTTACATATCACCATTTATAATAAAATGCCAAATTCACTTAAAAGAAAAAAAAGACCTGAGGCTGTATGATGACCAAAACATAACATTCTTGACTTTGTCTAATATGAATGTGGTTTTGAATTCATTAAAATGAATTTCCTTTAGACACTTTACTAACTGGGAGATCCATTTACTAATTGGGCTGTTTGGCCAATGATGAGACATCAAGGAATGCATGAGAGAACTGTTTTCATTTGCTCCAGTGAAAATTCAGCCACATTCTTTGTAAAGGGTTGATTTGTTTTCCACTTTTAATTTCCAGCCACTCCTCATTGATCTTAGAAAGAAAGACATTTATTAATGACAATATAACTATTTTATAAAAAGTAACATATCTTTCTAGATTGTCATTATTGATTCTGAACATTTTTTTTGGTAAATCTTTGAATATCTTGTATTTTTTTCCCAAAAGCCTGTATAGTAGGAAATTAATTCAACCAATTGGAATGAAGTTTTGTTTTTAATTGAGATATAGTTGACATAATATATTCATTTCAGATGTACAACGTAATGATTTGATATTTGTATATATTGCAAAATGATCACCATGATAAGTCTGGTTAACATCCTTCACCATATACACTTACAATTTTTTTTTCTTTCCTGTCATGAGTATTTTAAAAATCTACTCTCTTAGCAACTTTCAAATATGCAGTTTGATATTATTAACTATAGTCACCATGCTGAGCATTACTTCCCCATGACTATTTATTTTATAACTGGAAATCTGGAATAAAAGTAACTTTTTAATCCAGGTATACAACGTGTTTGAATAAGCTGAATCTTCAGTGATTTTTATGTTGAATATTCAGGTGTTTTGTTTGTTTTGCTGAGTTTTTTTTTTCTGGTGAGCATTAGAGCTCAGTTGTTCCCTAATTTTTGATCTAGAGGAAATCCAAGGATATCAGGGAAGGGGGTGATGACTGGTAACTTTGTTTCTCAAGTTTAAGTATAATACTAACATGAAGAATGGATAAGATTAGAAGTTTTAGGTCGGTACTTTTCACCAGTCACTGGTCCAAGCACATTATAATTCGAACAACCCTACAAGGTAATTATGATTATTCTCCTAACTTTACAAATGAAGAAACCAAGTCATAGAGAAGTAAAGTAACTTTCATTTTAAAAGCAATGGGCAAAAGCTGGCTTATATAATGGTCCATTTCAAATATTTGAACATTTTAAAGAATAGGAATAACAAAAAAACCTTGCAGGTTATTTATTCAGGAGATAAATGTGTACTTCTCCTACTACAGCTTAACTGCTGAAGTACCTATAACAAGAGGAAAAAAAAAAAAAACATTTTGACACTGAGATAGTTTTATTCTACCTTTGTAATTCCATGTCTAAAATATATTCACTTGTATATAATCAATGATGTGATCTCAAAAAATCATTTCTTGTAGTTTCTATTTCCTTCTTAATAAACTGATGTCCCTCTGAAGATAAAATTACACATATGAAACAGCTAACACACATCAATGGTAGTTGCTTAATAAATCAATGGTATCTTTCATTATTTTGTCTTTCCTCATTATCTGCAATGTTTCAGACATATCTAGAATTCTCTCTTACACTTCTTTTATATGTTTAATGAATGAGTATTGTCCAAGCCCTCTGCTATACTTCTGGCACCTTTTGTGAGTAACACTGAGGCATCCTTGATTGTTGATGGAAGTATTTAATTGAGTTACTCTAGCTAGGAGCAAGGCAACTGAATCTAGCCACTCCTTAATAAAAATTGACCCTAAAAGATACATTATTTGGCTCTAAGATTGGGGTAAAACTATAAATCATCGGAGATTAAGAACAGAGAGTTTAAAAGTTAAGTGTGCTAACATTGACTACTTGGACCACCAATTTTCACCCTCATTGCACGGTTTGTATCATTCTCAATTTTCTTATGTGGAAATAATAGGAAAAATTAACCTTATAGGGTTGTCAACAGGATTAACTGTTCTTTTTTCCAACAAATATTTATCAGCAGCCTTGTATGTGTCAAGCCAATAGCAGAAAACAAAACAAATGAAATCCTTTGTTTCTATTGTTCTAGAAGCAAGGGTGTGATAATGAATTGTCTTAATTTTATGTGTCAACTTTGCTAGGCCAAATTTCCTAGATATTTGATCAGACATTATTCTGGATGTTTCTGTAAGGGTACATTTGGATAATAAAGCATTTAAATCAGTGGATTTTGAGTGACACAGATTGCCCTCCATAATCTGGGTGGGTTTCATCTAATCAGTTGTAGGCTTTAATAGAACAAAAATTAACCTCCTCCTAGCAAGAAGAAATTCTGTCAACCGACAGTCATTGGACTTGAAGGGCAACATCAACTCTTTCCTGGGTTTCCAGATTATTGGCCTACCCTACAAATTTTGGACTTGCCAGCCTCCTTAATCATATAAACCAATTCCTTAAAATCAATCAATCTCTCTCTCTCTCTCGCTTTTTCACTACCTATCCCTCAATAAAAGAATATAAATAAGGAAATATATGTTATATAATGATACATAATGATAAATTTTGTGGATTGAAATAAAGCAAAAATAGAAATAAGGTTTTCCAGGAATTGGGATTTCAATTTGAAATAGAGGGTGAAGAGTAGATGACATTTGAGTTAAGATATAAAGAAAAAGATGGAATAAACTCTGCAGATAATGATAAGAGAGTCTCAGCCTGAGAAAAAGCAAGTTGAAAAGCCCTGAGATAAGAGTGAGTCTGGTATTTTCAAGAAAGAGCCAGGTGGCCAGTGTGTCTAGACAAGAGTGAGAAAGAGGGAGAGTGATAGGAAAATAAATCACAAAGGCAATGAGGGACAAAATCATGGAAAATTATGTCAGAGCTTGTTAGGATTTTAGCTTTTACTCTTAATGAGATGGAAAGACTTTGGAAGGTTTGAGCAGGGGAGTGACATGTTCTAACTTGCGTTCTCATAGATTATTCTGGCTATTGGATTGAAGATCACCTAAAGGGGTGTGCCTGTCAAGAATCAATTTCATAATAAGGGATTACTTAGAAGGAATAAGTTTATACAATGTGGGGGGCAACTAAGCATATATGAAGTTCTTAGGGCAGTCAGTAAGGAAGAGAAGACCATGAGAGGTTTACAGCCCATGGGCACAGGCTAAAGCTTGTCCAGAGGCAGTTAGGAAGGGAAGACCTGGAAAGGCTAGAACCCCACAAGCGTGAGCCAGAACTCTTCCACAAGGTGGAGTCTTTCTCTCCCACGGAAGACCTAAGCCCTTTTTTAAAGGCTTTCCAAATGATTAAGTTAGATGCTCCAAAGATAACCTTCCCAATTTAAATCAGTTGATTATGGACTTCAATTAATCTGCTAAGTATCTTCCCAGCATCGCCAAGATTAGTGTTTTATTGAATAGCTGGGAGGAACTGTGTTTATGCTATAAGATGCCTGCTCTTTGCTTTTTTTTACTTTCCACCTCCCATAAGAGAATATATCTTGTAGCCCACGCTCTCCAGAAGCATTCTAGAAAGAGAATTCTAAGGAATACAGTTTAGTCTAACCAAGTTGCTAAATCATAAATACATTGTAGGGAGAAGGAAGAGTAGCAGAGACACCAGTTAGACAATATCACAATAATCAAGACAAGGGATTATGGTGGCAGGGTGGAAAAATTTTAGAAGAGAGGGAAGGTTCAGGGATTGGCTGAAATAGTTTGATGATCTCAAGGCCCACATGGTGGTGAGGCCAGGAGCAATAGAAGGTAGGGATCTTCCCAGGAGCCCAGAGAGTTCTGTTGCCCTATTTCTATTGGACACTTGGAGGCTGGGACAAGGATGGTTATTATATTTTCTGTTTTCTTATAGCAGAAAGCTTCTTGGGGCTTCCTAGCCTCACTCCAACAAAACTTTCAGCTTCAGCTCTTAGCATTAATTCCAGGTTCTCAATGCATTTAGGGGGATTAACACAATACCTGTTACATGGTTAGTTCTCAATAAATACCAGTTATCATTACTGCCTTCAAGTCATCAAATGGTCATACTCAGGCTTCCCTTTCTAAGTAAGTTATTATTGTATCAGCTTTCATGGAATAAGTCATATTTTTGTTTCCCTTTAACTTGAAACATTAAAACTTTTTAAATTATTGAGGATCTAGAATATGTTAAAGTCATAGTTTTGGAGCCAATAAAATTGAGTTTGAATCACAAGGCTACAGTCTTTTATGGCTAGGCAATCTTGGGGGACTCACTTATCCATTTGCATATTTCATTATCTGCCACAGGGCTCTTTTGAGGTAAAAGAAAATATTTACAAGACTTTGGTTCATTGTCAGCTCCCAAATAATGCCATTTTCTTTTTTCTCTGAGGTTAGGTAAGGAGAGATGGCTTCTGGAGGCTCATTTTCTCCACTTCTTTGGTAGTACTGAAGAACTGGCTCAGCGGAGCTGAGATCCTCAGCAGAAAAAAAGACTGATTCCAGCTCTTGAAGTTCCTTGTTCTAACAAAGGACTTTCCCCAACTAGGGAGCTTCCCTTTGATATACAATCTACTAAGGTTCCATAACCCCCCACCTTATCGATGCAGAGACTTAGAGGGTCTAGCTTCCTCTAACAGGCTTTTTCCTGGTGTGTTTGGTCCAATTATGCCCTAATAAAATGTGGGACATTGCAAATCAGCAGCTTTTGTGAGCCTTGGTACATCTCTGCTCATAGTTTTTCCTAGATAAACTCATTTTGATGTTGAGCTATGTGGCTCTAGTATCTTCTGTGTGAGCATGAAGCTGTGTGTTTGTTTTCCTGTCTCTCTGCACAACATACTCCATCATTTCTATTACTGTGATGACTATTGCTTCTTTGCATTTTCAGCTAATTAGCTAATACCTAGTGAATCTTCTTTTTCTGCAAATGTTAAGCTTATTTTATTTAAATAAGGGATAAGTGAATATAGTCTCCCTGTTAAATTACTAAAGTTTTAAATTCATGCCCACTATCTACATTTTTAAATAGACTTTATTTTTAGAGAAGTTTTAGGTTCACAGCAAAATTGGGTGGGAAGTACAGAGAATTCCCGTATCTCCTGTTCCCACACACACACAGCCTTCCCCACTATCAACATCCCACAACATAGTGGTGTATTTGTTAAATTGATGAACTTGCATGGACACATCATTACCACCCAAAGTCCACAGGTTACATTAGGGTTCACTCTTGGTGTTGTATATTCTATGGGTTTGGACAAATGTAAAATGACATGTATCCACCACTGTAGCATGATACAGAATAGTTTCACTGCCCTAAAAATCCCCTGTGTTCCTCCCATTCTTCCTTCACTCTCCCTAAAATTTTGGTAACTACTCATCTTTTTACTGTCTCCATAGTTTTACCTTTTTGAGAATGCCATATTGTTGGAATCATATAGTATGTAACGTTTTCAGACCTATTTTTTTTCACTTGGTAATATGCCTGTTAAGTTTCCTTCGTGTCTTTCCATGTCCTGATAGCTCCTTTCTTTTCAGTGCTGAATAATATTCCATTGTTTGTATGTACTACAGTTTATTATCCATTCACCTATTGAAGGACATGTTGATTGGTTTCAAGTTTTGGCAATTATGAATAAAGCTGCTATAAACATTCATGTGCAGAATTTTGTGTGAACATAAGTTTTCAACTCATTCAGGTAAATGCCAAGGAGCACAATTGTTGGATCACAATCTATATTTTAATATCAATTCAATAAAGTCTTAGTATTCTCTTAATTTTCTTACATATAGAACTTTAGTTTGGCTTATAAACTCTTTTGGTAATTACTTGAATCTTCTAATAAACAGTGACTTCTTATCAAATTATCAAATCAGAAATGTAATGTTACAGGATGTTGCATATGGCCTTTATTTTACTTTGATTTTAATTAAACTTTTGTAAAAATAGAATAATGAATTAAAGTGATATTTCATATATGTTGGTATGATTGGAAGGGAAATGAAAACAGGTACAACCAGTATTGCATGCCTACTATTTTCTAATTATTTTCATACAAAGATACATAAAAGTTCAGCAGTCTGATTTTTCTTTTAGAAATGGAGAGAGTAAGAACCGTTGAATAATTTGTCCAAGTGGAAACACTGCAACTCCATCTGTCTAACTCCGGGTCTATGCTCTTTCTAGGACATAATATTCACAATTATGAGGGAAAGAGATTTGTGTTTTATTAGTCTATCTGAGCTTATTTTCCAGAAAGAGCTTTTAAACTATAACGCCCATGGGTCTATCCCATCTGTGAGATTTTTCTCCGTGGAAATTCAGGGTAGGGCTGCAAATGATTTCATAATACACAATTCCAGAATCTAAACCATATGGCTGTATTCTATGTTTGCACAAACAGATCATGCTATCTCCATACAACAGTAGCAGTACATATGTAATTACATACTCACTCAGTTATTACAGCAAGCATCCTCTGTCCTCCACAAAGAAAACCATAACAATGTAGTTATTTAGAAATCATATGTGAAAAAGTTCTACATTTTTTGCTTATAATAATAAAAGAAGTAGAATTATAAAAATGTAGTTTTCTTGGGAATTAAAAATTGTTTCAAATGCAAGGTATATTCATAATAATAAACCTTATACCAATGTTTTTATACAAGTGAATAAACACACTATATTTAAGAATGTTTCCTTAGCAATACCCTGTAATTTATATTTTCCTAAATGCTCGGCCAAATTTCTCTACTGCTGCTCTTTAGGAAAAACAAATACTGCTACGCTCTTTCAATTCATAATTTACTGCAGCATTAAATTTAACATTGTTTGGATAAATAATCTCTAATGTCAAAAATATTTGTTAAAACCCTTTCAATCTTAGCTAAGTAAAGGAAAAGCTCTTCTAAGAAGAAGTAAAGGGAAGTTCAATACCCACAAGTGTACTTAAGAAAGGACTCCCTGGAAAGACCCAACCCTTGGTATGACTCACTCAGTAAATGACACTTAACTGACCTCACCTGCGAAAGAGAAATGATAACTCATACACAGCAGTGTCCGTGATGAATGTAAATTACAGAGTAAGTGACTCTTCCAACAATATATTTTGTTTTTTGAAATATCCTGTTTAATGCCAGAAACAAGTCATGGATATGGGAATAGATGCTCTTTACCAGTGAAAAAGAAAAATCAACTTTTCTCTAAAATATTTTTTGTGACAGTGTGAAATATTATACTTCTGAGTCAAATGTTATGGAATGAAGAATTTATCCAATAGGCATTTTAATGAAGACCGGACAGGAAACGCTTATATTATTTAGCTGAAAAAGTTTATTTTTCCCAAGGATATAAGCAGAATAGTCATGGATTTGAGTACATTTAAAACTTTTTTACCCCTGATTGGATCTGTTTGCAGAAATGTTTACATGTTTGGGTAATGAATTGGTGATAGATACATGAACTGAACAAAAGTGTCTTTTTTTTTTTTTTAAGATCTACTTATTGATTGATTGATTGATTGATTGCTATGTTGGGTCTTCTTTTCTGTGCTAGGGCTTTCTGTAGTTGCGGCAAGCGGGGGCCACCCTTCGTCGCGGTGCGCGGGCCTCTCACTATCGTGGCCTCTCTTGTTGCGGAGCACAGGCTCCAGACGCGCAGGCTCAGTAGTTGTGGCTCACGGGCCTAGTTGCTCCGCGGCATGTGGGATCTTCCCAGACCAGGGCGCGAACCCGTGTCCCCTGCATTAGCAGGCAGACTCCCAACCACTGCGCCACGAGGGAAGCCCCCAAAAGTGTCTTTTATATTTTACTTGATAATTTTTAAATAATACAATACTACTAACATCACAGAATCATGTATTTGAGTAATATGCCATTCAATGGTAAAGTGAAAATAAATATTTGGAAATGAAATATTTAATCAAAAAGTAATTCTGAGAATTTTGCATTATTTTCTTATGTGGGTATATGTATATATAATAAAAAGAACTTGTATTTTAAATGACGAAAACATTTTGAACAGTAATTTGATGATTTAATTGTAAAAGGTTCCAAGACATATGGACTACATTTCCCAGTTCCATTACAATCCCATTGTGTTTTTAAATAATGGGAAAACCTCTTAAGAAAAAAAGGACACAAAACATGTGAAAAATAACTTGAGCATTTAGACAAACTCCAAATTCAACAAGACTTGCCCCTCCCAAGTGTGTAATTGACCTAAATCATAGGATTTCTGTACAAGTACATATTTTCTTTTTGTCACTCTGTTAAATATGATCTATTAGACATAATAACACCAGTAATTTTCTCCCTCCCCCCCAACCATATTTTCTTTTACATAACTGAATAGTGAGTTGAAGTAAAGAATGATATTCTAAAAGCATTTAAGAAATTGAGGAAGCAGACACCCACACTCAGTATACTCAGCCAATTAAGTGTTTGTTTTCTTGGTTTTTGTTTGTTTTTTAATATATATTAAAGGGAGGGATGAACTAGATAAGAATTATGACTTATTTTTTATCCTTTAATCTTTGTTCCTGGATTTAGTCACATGAACTGGAAGTATTTCAGGAAGTAACAATTATGCAGAATTTAAATTTTAGATTCATGCTATTTGAAATTATAATATTCAAAACTTGTTAACTTTTACTTGATTTGCAAAAGTAAACCTTAGGATTCAAATCATATTTACCATGTAATATTCTCTACAGTTAAGAAAAGAGTGACAAGTTCACCCAAGCTGCAAAAATTTTCGACTCAATAACATGTTGAAAATAGTGTTATTTTTCATAATTTTGTGGAAAATGTGCTTATTTTACTTTGAAGCTAAGAGATGAGCAATTTTCCTTTATCTCCACAACATTTCATAAGAGACAACTGTCAGCTAGACACATAATATCCAAGTTGCTGTGGTTTGCTTTCTTAAAGCTTAAACTCATATCTTCTTACATTCCCTGTAATCTTTGGGATATTCTTATTCTTCACTTTCCAAGTTAATTTCTTGTCATGTTCAATCCATCATTTTTTGTGAGTGTGTGTGGTATCAGTTATTTATTTATTTATTTATTGGCTGTGCTGGGTCTATGTTGCTGCGCACAGGCTTTCCCTAGTTGGGGCGAGTGAGCTTCTCATTGCGGTGGCTTCTTTTGTTGTGGAGCATGGGCTCTAGGCACGCGGGCTTCAGTAGTTGCAGCACACGGGCTCAGTAGTTGTGGCTCGTGGGCTCTAAAGCACAGGCTTGGTAGTTGTGGCACACGGGCTTAGTTGCTCCGGGGCATGTGGGATCTTCTGGGACCCGGGATCAAACCCGTATCCCCTGCATTGGCAGGCGGATTCTTAAGCACTGGACCACCAGCTAAGTCCCAATCCTTCACTTTTCTTTACTTCCCCACATCCAAGCAGACTTCAAGTCCTGTCAGTGTTCAGATATGAGGGCTCATTTCTTCTGCATTCCCTTTATTATTACTCTAAGTCTAGATTCTCATCATTTTATACCCTGATTACCTCCTTAGAGCACACCTGAAATGTCATGATTTACTCCCATTTTACCTTTTTCCAAGATGTTTTTTATCACCTGAAATCTCATGTTTTACCTCTCAAATAATTCAAATCTAAATCATCCTTTAAGGGCAAACTTATATCACTTAACTACAATCCTATTGATTAAGAGAAACTGGAGTGAAATACTGTCATTTCACTTATTTTGAAAGACCTAAAAGCATTTTATTTGTTTTATGATCCTTCTTTAAATTTTAATATCATTCTGACTGTAGTGAATATACATTTAGAATTTAACATTCAATTTTGTTTTGATATTTTCAGAACTTCCCTGTATAATTTGACATAGAATTCTGCCATTTAGATTTTTTGTTTTTAGCATACAAATGGAAATATGTGAAAGAGTCCTTATCTAAAGGACTTCAAAGTAAGCTTAATCACAACCCAACAAAGTAAGAGCTTTGGCTGGCTGAGATAAATGTAAAGCTGCTACTACTCTCTGAGAAACACTTTGCTTTTGTTCTGCCTATATTATGATAACCTAAATCAAGGGTTAATCAAAGCTACTAGTGAAAAAAATATCTAATTAATTGAGTAATTTTTGTCATCTTAATCTAAAGAATAAAAGAGAAAGAAAGGTTAAATATAATATCCCTAAGATTTCTAAATTTTTGAGAAAACCTGAAATGTTTTTTAAAATGATTTCATAAAATTTAGCAGCTATGAAAATTATTCTCTACCACTCTTCTGAAACTTAGGACCCAGAACTCTGAAATTCAGTGTATGTATTATTAGGAATACTAACTGATATATATGTATGTCTTTGAGCAATAGACTCAACTTTGGGTACACAGATTTCTAGGATTCTGTGGTCACGTTTTCAAAATTTCATTTTCTTTATTTCAAATTGGAAAACTACTGCACTATTCCAATTCACTCATAACACTCTGGCAGGTTTATTATTATTTATTTTTAAAGCAGAGCCACCAGTCAATATGATGATAATCATAGAAGAACAAGGCAAGGCTGGCATTCTATTTAACAACATCAGCAAAGACAGACTAGCAGTGGCAGTTTCCATCTGCCAAATATGTTTGGGGGTTTGTTTTGTTTTGTTTACAACATCTGTGTAAGAACTGATGATGTGTGACTCAATTATTTGGACAGTAAGTTTCTTCTACCTCTAGATTCTTTGGTTTTCTGATTATGCCAACATTCTTTTTCAAATTATAGCAATGCCAAAGGACCAAACACACACACATACACATATACCACATAAAGCTAAAAAGCATGCATATTCTTCATCTATATGCTACTACAATAGAAGTAAGGTTCTCTCCAGAAAACAAACAAAAAATACTAGAATTCTTTCAAACAAATCCAAAATAAAAATTTTTTAAATTGAAAACAAGAGGGTCTATTAAGAAATCAGGGTAATTCAGAACACAAAACATTAAAATAGCCTGTACATATTGTACACTTACATACAACATCCTCTCATGCCAAAAGGCCTCAGGAGTCATACTGTAGTCAGTGTGTGTAGTCGTCCCTGTCTTAAAGTTTCATAACTTCTAAATATACTCTGTTATAGAATGAAGGCTATAATTAGGATTATTGATGGAACTGAATAATGGATGTGCCAATCTAAAATGCATCATCAAATGCATCTGAGCAGAAAGATGCTTGTTAATAGAAAGAAAAGTGGTACAACTTCTTTCTTACTGAATCCTAATGAAACACGTAAGACACACGGTATTTTTGGAGGATTTATTATAAGTTAATTAGAATATGTTGAGTAGGAATTAATAAGTAACTGAAAGGGATTTGTAGTCACAGCTCTGAGACTAGCTGTGAATATTAAAGTTCAGCAACACCAATCCCAAATGAGACAGTAGCAGAAGGAATATAAATTATCACTATGATGAAATAGAATAGTTGCAATTGCAGATGGATTGTTAACTAATATTGACTCTTGCTCTAAAAGCTGTCAGAGCTTTGCTATGCAGCATGGAAACAGCTGGGAATGTTCTGTCAAGAAGGCACTGGGAGAAACGTTTTACTTGGGTTGAAATACAAAAGTTAGATATCTGCTAAAAACATAAGAGCCATATGTTTGCTCGTGAGTCAGACAAAACCAAAAGTCTTTTTTTTAGTGTATTCTAAAATGTGTGTTTCTTTTATTCATCAAACATCAATTAAGCAATTGCAAAGTGACAAACTCTACAGGTTCTAGCGCATAAGCGACATGCCAATCCTGCTGTTATAGAAATTGAAATCCAGAAAACACTGAATTGATCATTTAAATTTTTCTATAAGTATGGCCAAAAAAAAAAAAAAAAGAGGCCTCATTGGTTAAGGGAAGCTAACTGCTGTAAAAAGAGTCTAAAGTGATAGGGACTCACCTTAATGGAAGTTTAGATCCCATTCATATTTCCATTTTGGGCAAGGTGTCTGGATTGAGGGATTTGCTTTTATACATGCTGCAGTTCACGTACCTAGGCCCATTTTATTCTGTTATTCCACCTTCTCATAGGGTCTCATTGTCATCAAGAAGTAACAAGAAGAAGGGGATAGACCACACAGAAGGCACATTCATGTCTTGAAAGCCTTGGTCCCAAAGTGGCACATACCACTTCTACTCAAATTCAATTCGGTGATGACTAGTACGATGGCTCCTACAGGGAGTAATAAAGGCATGCGTAGGCTTCCCTGGTGGCGCAGTGGTTGAGAATCTGCCTGCCAATGCAGGGGACACGGGTTCGAGTCCTGGTCTGGGAAGATCCCACATGCCACGGAGCAACTAGGCCCGTGAGCCACAATTACTGAGCCTGCGCGTCTGGAGCCTGTGCTCCGCAACAAGAGAGGCCGCGATAGTGAGAGGCCCGCGCACCGCGATGAAGAGTGGCCCCCGCTTGCCGCAACTAGAGAAAGCCCTCGCACAGAAACGAAGACCCAACACAGCCAAAAATAAATAAATAAATGAACAAAAATATTGTTAAGTGTTTCATATAGCAAATTCTCTTCCAACCAGGTTTTGACATATACACACTACTGTATATAAAATAGATAACTAATAAGGACCTACTGTATAGTACAAGGAACTCTTCTCAATACTCTGTAATGAACTATATGGGAAAATAATCTAAAAAAGAGTGGATATATGTATATGTATAACTGATTCACTTTGCTATACAGCAGAAATTAGCACAACATTGTAAATCAACTATACTCCAAAAAAAATTTTTTTTTAAATAGACGTCATAAAGAATATTTTCTTTGGTAAATATCTCATTTGGAAATTGAGGTAATAAGTTGCCTTCTTCGGAGGTAATTTCAGCATTGGAATAACTGACTATTTTCAAGAAATGAATTTTGAAATGACATTAAATTATTGTATTAACATGAGCAGAAATCAAGCAATTATAAAAATTTGCAATGCCAATCTTAATCTTTATTGTAATTTTAGAATTCTCTAATTTGTTGAAGGCAAGAGTATGTTTAAAATCACAAGTACTTGGTATTAGATGTCTCTAGATTATCATTGTCATACTGTATTGTACAAATGAACTTATTTACAAAACAGAAACAGACTCACAGACATAGAAAACAAACATGGTTACCAAATGGCACAGCAGGGCGGGGACGGGGGGGATAAGTTATGAGTTTGGGATTAACATATACACACTACTATGTATAAATAAGTAAACAACAAGGACCTACTGTATAGCATGGGGAACTATATTCAATATCTTACAATAAATCATAATAGAAAGAATCTGAAAAAGAATATACATGTATATGTGTGTGTATATATATATGTATGTATGTATAACTGAATCACTTTGCTGTACACCTGAAACTAACACAGCATTGAAAATTAACTATACTTCAATTTAAAAAAATGGTTAGAAAATCAAAAGTACTTGGTATTAGATGTCCCTAGATTATCATTGTCATACTACATTTTAGTCCAATGATAAAAAAAAACAACAAAACTGTGAGATAAGTGTGTAAAATGCTTGGGAAGACCAAATTACAGAGGGTAGATAATACATCTGGAATTATGTCATAGTTGACTTACTCCAAGTTCCCTGAAGCCTATAGTAAATGCACCTCTTTGGCATCCCATCTTCTCTTTTGAACTTACACACCTTTTTAAATTACATTCTTCTTCATAAATATAGCTAGCCAAACTATCATAGAAGAGCTAGAAGTCTACATGAAATGAATGTATGTATAAGTAGTAAAATAAATTAAATCTCTATTTTGGTAGACACTGCTATCATTCCATTTCATAAGTGCTAATACAACACTATTTTTTTCAAGGACAAAATGCCCCTAGACTGATTAACTTAAAAATTGAAAAGACAAAAATCATAATAGATTGGCTATCATCCCCTGCCCTCTCTTCAGCTGCCCCTCATTTGCAGCTTGGAGTGATCACTTAACCTTATCCTGGACAATAAGACTTGAGTAGAAGTCACCTGGGAGTTTTCTAGAACAGTACTTTCTTGATAAAAACACAGGTACAGCTAGAAAAAACCAAGAGTACTCCACTTTTTCCTATCTTTTAGCTTTGTATATATACCAGTTTGCTAGGGCTGCCATAACAAAATACCACAAACAGTGTGGCTTGAGCAATAGAAATTGTCTCACAGTTCTGATTGCTTGGAATTCGAGTAGTCACAGAATGGGTTTTCTCTGAAGTTCATGAGGGAAGGATTTGTTCCAAGCCTCTCTCCTTGGCTTGTAGATAGCTGTCTTCTCCTTGTGTCTTTTCTCATTATCTTCCCTCCATGCATATCTGTCTGCGTGTCCAAATTGCCCTTTAGTATAAGAATATCAGTTGCATTGGATTAGTCCCTAATCTGTAAAGACCCTGTCTCCAAAATGTCACATTCAGAAGTGGTCGGGGTTAGGAACATACATATTTTTGGAGGACACAATTCAACCCCTGAAAGAACTCAAACATGATGTGGAGGTAAAGTAACCATCTTGCCACCAGTATGAGAATGAAATCCTACAACACAATAAGATATTAATGGTGGACAGAAAAAGCAAGACTCACTGATGGCATTAGAAATTAACAGACTCCCTTCTGCTTACTTCAGAATAACGGTTTCTCTAAATTGTATTTCCAAAGTGAGAAAACAAACCAATACTTTTTTAATAATTTAAAAATTCAGTATTTATTTCACAAATTGTTGAAAGATTTAAAAGAATCTAAGACAAGTGTTTTAAGGTATGTTTTACCTTATGTTTATTATATGTAAGTATGCTAATCTGAAAATGAATGAATCTTCTTATACTTGATTATAAGTGATTTACATTTACCTAGTTCCAAAAATGCTTTATAAAAGAAACCATTATTTGAAGGCATTTGTAAGTTTTTTTTTTTTTTTTTTTTTTAAACCAGGGCTTCTCAACCTTGGCTGCACTCTAGAATCACCTGGGGAGTTTATATTTTTTATTTTTGGCTGTGTTGGGTCTTCGTCTCTGCGTGTGGGCTTTCTCCAGCCGCGGCAAGTGGGGGCCACTCTTCATCGCGATGCGCGGGCCTCTCACTATTGCGGCCTCTCTCGTTGCGGAGCATAGGCTCCAGACGCGCAGGCTCAGTAGTTGTGGCTCACAGGCCTAGTTGCTCCGCGCCATGTGGGATCCTCCCAGACCAGGGCTCGAACCCGTGTCCCCTGCATTGGCAGGCAGACTCTCAACCACTGCGCCACCAGGGAAGCCCTGTCAGTTTTATTTGACTGCTGAAGAATCTGAACAAAGCATACAGAACAGCAATAGGTACCCTAATTTCTTTATTTACAAGTGAAACAAAAATATTTTGCATTTACATAATTGACTCTGGAAATATGACTCCCAGTGGTTTGTAAAGAATTTAATTTGACACATCAGATTAGAGTATGTCTCCAAGTGCTTTCACTCCTATTTATAGTTTTCAATGTTCTACTCCTTGATGATCTTATTTATTTTTCTCCACATCAGTATTTAGCTTGGTCCACGTAACCATGATAGACAAAACAATGTTACAGCCCAGTGATGTTGGGGTAAAAGATTTTAATTTCCACAGCCTGTCTAATGTTTTGACGTTGTTATTTATGACATTTGTGATGCTTGTATTGTAATTGCTGGTGTTAATACTTTGCATTAAACCCCCGCAATATACACTCAATAATCTGTTCCATCAGTTCTAAGACAGAACACTTGCTGTCTGTTGTTTGAATTTCCAGCTGTGTGCAGGCAACTGACCACATTCTTTTCCTGTTCGTATAAACAGACTATTACAATTATGTAAACAGCTTAACTTTTAAATGCTCATTATATTCCATTAGATCTATTTACTAGACTCACATAATCTTAAAGACATCAAAATTTGAAAGAAAGAATATTAGATTAGGGAACTATTCTAAGACTGGCCAAAAATGTATAGGCCTAGTTTTATACAAGGAAAGGAAACACAAATCATTTTTCAATAAGGAAAACCTGAGGAAGTGTAGAGATGAAAGGTTACATTTACAGTTGGAGTCATGTTTTGATAGATCAAATGAAAATTGATATAAACTAAGGTAAATGTTTAAGGACTCATGATAGAATTTACATGAATGTATCAGTTGTCTGATTTTCCAAGTTTAAACAATATCTAAACAAAGCAGTAAGAGGACATTTAGATCTTTTACTTTGGGAAGAAGTAGAAAATTCCTCTTCGTTCTCACTCTTGGCTTTGTTTTACAAAGGAACAGTGCTTTCTTTACTCATTCACTTGACTAAATTTGGGATTGATATGAAAATAATGGGATGTTTGCGAGAGAGAACAGTCAGTCAAATGAATGGAATCAAGGTGAAAGTGCTTTAGAGGAAGCAAAAGGTTGTACTAACTTTCTATTAGTTATTAGTAATGTGTGCTCAAATTTGTGATGCAGGAATAATACCTTAGAATAAGTCCTTTTTAATTCAAATGGTTAATCTATGTTATGTATATTTAATTGTATTCAAATACTTCGAAATCATCATATATTTACAGTATAAAAAATGCAAATAAGAAATTCTCTCACAATAATCGTATAATCATACTACCATATGGTTGGAAAGAATATTAGATACCATGCAAACACCTTTTCCCTCAACTCGGGGATCTATTATGTTGTGTCTTCAATACGGTATCATGCAGGTCCCTTTCAATACTCCATCCAGGAAGGATTTCATTGTGATCACAAGGTGACAAAATCTATTTCTGAACAATTCTGTTTGCAGTATAGATTTACTTAATGAAATCTGCTCTTCCTCAATTATCACTAGATTTACCTTGTTGTATCTTCCAAGAGTTTACAGAATAAATTTAATCAATCTAAAAAAATAGAGCATGTTTTTATCACCTACCTAATGCCTTCATTCCTTATTTGACTATGTCCCTGGAGGACAGAACCACTGCTTATTTACTTTTCTATTGCTATGACCAAGCAGATGATGAATTTTCAATTATTTGCAGAATTAAAATGAAACCTAGGTCTTTACATATACTCTAAAGTTATCATAACCACATAACTACATACTGTCATAATGCATGAGAGCCATTCATTGTCATTAACTGTGTTTTTCAAAATTCTGTTTTGAAGTTAGATTAAACCTCCCTCTCCTGTTCTCTCCTTTTAATTTGATGCCATTAATCTTATTTGTATTAATTTGTCTTTCTTGTTGCAAAACTATTTAAAATATTTTAGAAGTTCTTAATTTTATCTTTTATTTAACTAAAATTAAATTATCTTTGAGAAATAGAGCCGAATTCAATGTCGATAGGCGTGCTGGCTGATAGAGTAACCACTAGACACGTGGGAATACTGAGCATTTGAAATGCAGTTATTTCAAGTTGATATGTGTTGTAGGAATAAAATGCACACCAATTGTGAAGACTTAGAACACACACACACAAATGCATAATATCTCAGTAATAATTTTTACATCGACTACATGTTCAAAATAAAAATTTCTTGGATATATTATATAAATTAAGTATATTATTGAAATTATTTGCTTTTTTACTTTTTTAATGTGTTATTTAGAAAAGATAAAATTAAATATTACAAGGCTTCCCTGGTGGCACAGTGGTTGAGAAGCTGCCTGCCAATGCAGGGGACACAGGTTCGAGCCCTGGTCTGGGAAGATCCCACATGCCACGGAGCAACTAGGGCCGTGAGCCACAATTACTGAGCCTGCGTGTCTGGAGCCTGTGCTCCCAACAAGAGAGGCCACGATAGTGAGAGGCCCGCGCACCGCGATGAAGAGTAGCCCCCGCTTGCCGCAACTAGAAGAAGCCCTCGCACAGAAGCGAAGACCCAACACAGCCAAAAATAAATAAAATTAATTAATTTTTAAAAAAATTAAATATTACATTTTAATTAGATAATCCTATTCTGGAAGAATTATTGACAACGCTTTACACAAAGAAATGGTCATGATTTGCATACATGATTTTTGTTGGCTTACTATAAATAACACTGTTAAGAAATATTAGAGAACTTCCATTATACGTTAACTCAAAGAGTCTCTTTCCTCTGATAATTTAAGGTGGCTCACCAGTAGTGCTAGGATCTCTGTTAATCTTTTTTGTTGAATACTGGGCTTTCCAATTTCCTCACGGATTTTAAGCAGTCTGTTATTAAAGAAGTAGATAGCCTTTTGCAAGCCTCTTTTTCCTTCTGTTGCATTCAGCATTTTCATCAATCATTTGTTTCTCTGAGTGATATTCATGGCTACATTATCTGATAACATTGCTTTTTAAATACAAAATGCATTGCCCCTAGCATATGTCTTAATTTCTTAATTTCATAATGTGAGTATAATAAGTATCTTTTATTAGGACATGATCAGTAGGAAATAAAATATTGCCACTAGGAAGAAAATGAACATCTTTCCTGTTTTAATAGTTGCCATTTCAAGAACTATGTTGAAGGTCAATATTAAATCTGTTATTAATATAAGGGCAATGTGAAAACAGAATGTACTAATTTTCCAATATTCTGTCAGGGTTCTATTAAATGTGATTTTAAATGACTTCGCTGTGTCAACCATTTCCAGAAAATAGGCAGAAAATTTTTAATGCATTTAATATTTAGCTTCCAACTATCATTTTAAAAGTACCATATCCTCAGTTCTGAGTTTTCTGGCTCCCAAGTTAAGGGAGAGTAATAAAATATTGCTGCTAAACTGAATTCTTTCAAATTTCAACAACAGAACAAGCATTTTCTTTTAGGGAATCATGATCTGCAAGAATAAGCAAAGCCCTAAGACTTGACTCAATCATGCAATTACTGCCTGGGACAGAATTACGCTTTTGGCTAATTCATGGAGTTCTTTCTAACTCAACATAAACTATTAGATAAATACCTTCAGCAAAAATTTAAACAAAATATATTGTGAACATGTACCAAGACTATATTTATTCTAGCAAGAAACTATAATAGTTGTCAATATATTCCCCTTTAATAATGAGAACTTAGTAAATTCAGATCAAAGAAAAAGTCTTCATGTGATGACATTTTAGGACATACAATCAACATACAACATTAGCAAAGTTGAGACATATCAGATGTTTGTAGAAAAGGTTGTTTATACTTGGTGCTAACAGCAGTAGACCCTTTAAATAAGATTTCTCTCTTTTTCTCTCTTTATTCTTACTCTTTCCAAAGTAAATTTTTATTTTATTAATTATTGTGTGTCCTGGTTATTTCTCATTCCCATTACTCTTTTACTTTAGTTGAATTTTTAAAAGATTTAACTTTCAATAAGTCAAGGCTACCCCATTATTTCCCTTCACACTTAATTTACCTATTGGTGTCCACCACATTCACACACTTTTATTCCTATAATGTTTTTCTTTTCCTAGAAATCAGTATATAATTTCATATAACTTGAAAATATTGCTACAGGACTCTAAAATATAGCAGCTGAAAACAATGAAGCTTAAAAATATTGCCAGAAACCACATAGTAAAAAAATGTGGTTATATATTTATACACACACACACACAAAGCCACTGAGCACCCTTTCAATCTCTTTTCTACCAAATGTGAGATGTACAGATTTGGGGGTAAACAAGGTTATGAAAATATGGAGTGATTTACATGAATAGATGAATTTTCAAAATTGAAAATATAGCAATAGTGGAACAAGTATTATGTGAACATTCATAGGGAAGTTCAACTTTAAATATATCTCTCCTACATAATAGTATCAATTTCAATATGGGAATCAACTTCTTAAAAAGAAAAAAAAGAAAAAACCTAAGACTACTAGAGCTCATCAATGAATTCAGTAAAGTTGTAAGATACAAAATTAATACACAGAAACCTATTGCTTTCTATACACTAACAATGAACTATCAGAAAGAGAAATCAAGGAAACAATTCTATTTATAATCACATAAAAAAGATTAAAATACTCAGGAATAAACGTACCTATGGAGATTAAAAAACCTGTACTCAAAACTATAAGACATTGACGAAAGAAAGTGAAAATAACACAAACAGATGGAAAGATACACTGTGTTCTTGGATTGGAAGAATTAATATTTTTAAAATGACCGTCCTACTCAAGTCAATCTACAGATTCAATGCAATTCCTATCAAAATACCAATGGCATTTTTCACAGAAGCAGAAAAATAATTTTAAAATTTGCATGGAAATGCAAAATACACCAAATAGCCAAAACAATCTTGAAAAAGAAGAACAGAGCTGGAGGAATCACACTTCCTGACTTCAGACTATACTACAAAGTTACAGTAATCAAAACAGTATGGTACTGGAACAAAAGCACACACATAGATCAATGCAACAGAATAGAGAGCCCAGAAATAAACCCACATACTTATGGTCAATTAATCTGACAAAGGAGGCAAGACTATACATTGGAGAAAAGACAGTCTCTTCAATAAGTGGTGCTGGGAAAACAGGGCATCTACATCTAAAAGAATAAAATTAGAACATTCTCTAACACTATATACAAAAATAAACTCAAAATGGATTGAAGACTTAAATGTAAGACCGAATACTACAAAACCCCCAGAGAAAAACATAGACAGAACACTTTTTAACATAAATTGCAGCAATACTTTTTTTTGGATCTGCCTCCTCAGGCAAGGAAAACAGAAGCAAAAATAAACAAATGGGACCTAATCAAACTTAAAAGCTTTTGCACAGCATAGGAAACCAATGACAAAACAAAAAGACAACCTACTAAATGGGAGAAAATATTTGCATATGAAATGACTGACAAGGGGTTAATATCCAAAATTTATAAACAGCTCATATGACTAAAAAAAAGAACCCCTCCCCCATACACAAAACAAACAACCTGATTAAAAAATAGGCAGAAGACCTGAATAGACATTTTCCCAAAGAAGACATACAGATGGCCAATAGGCACAGGATAAGATGCTCAACATCATTAATCAGAGAAACACAGTTTAAAACTACAATGAGATATTACCTCACACCTGTCAGAATGGCTATTTTAAAAAAAAACACAGACAACAAACATTGGCAAGAACGTGGAGAAAAGGGAACCCTTGTACACTGTTGGTGGGAGTGTAAATTGGTACAGCCACTGTGGAAAACATTATGGCAGTTTCTCAAAAAAAATAAATAAATAAAAATAGAACTACCATATGACCCAGCAATTCCACTCCTGGGTATAGATCCAGGGGAAAAAAAAAAAAAAGAAAACACTAATTCAAAAAAATACATGCACCCAATGTTCATAGCAGCATTATTTACAATTGCCACCATATGAAAGCAACCTAAGTTTCCATCAACAGATGAATGGATAAAGAAGATGTGGTATATATATATATATATACACACAATGGAATATTACCCAACCATAAGAAGAATGAAATTTTGTCATTTACAACAACAAGGATGGACTTGGAGGGCATTATGCTAACTGAAGTGAGTCAGACAGAGAAGGACAAATATCATATGATATCATTTATATTAGGAATCGAAAAAATAAAACAAACTAGGGAATATTAAAAAAAAAAAAAAAAGAAGCAGACTCACAGATATAGAGAACAAACCAGTGGTTACCAGTGAGGAGAGGAAAGGGGTGGGGGGGGGGGCAAGATAGGAGTAAGGGTTTGAGAGATACAAACTATTACTATGTAGAAAATAAACTACAATGGCATATTGTACAACACAGGGAGTATGGCCAATATTTCATAATAACTATAAATGGAATATAACCTTTAAAAATTGTGAATCACTTTGTTGTATATCTGAAACATACATCATTGTACATCAACTATACCTCAATTAAAAAACTAAAACTTATGTATATTGTCCTCAAGATAACCATTTCATGCGTCTGCCAGAAGTATAGTTGCCTATGTCTTGGATGTTTCTCCATGATGTCCATATAACAGTTTTTGGTCAAACTTTCTAGCATTATGTGTGAAAAATAACTTTTACTTGTTTTAATTGTCCAACAAGCTATTGCATTATTCCAATGTTGTTTTGTTATGTTTAGAGAGCTAAAATGCAACAAAACATTTCTAAACTTTCCCCCTTAATCTCATGTTTGACTTTCCACCACCCCATTGTTTTATAAATGCTTTTCACCACACTATGAGTTGCATTTCATATCATTATCTTATAAATGCAGATGAGCAAAAAGAAAAAATCCACCATGCTGTAAGTTCTGTTTATAACTACAAATGAAAAGCAGAAGTGACTTTCTTCCAAGCCCAAAAGGCAAGCTCTTGTAAAAACTAGAGCCTTGCCCTAGGGAAAGTAGGTCACCTGCATGAAAGAATATTTTTGGGACCTGAGGATTCGACATCATTTTTTGATGCTTCCTTCATTAAAGACAACTTTAGTAGCATGGAATGTTATCCTCTAATCTTTAATTATTTTATGGGCTTCAGACATGCATTTGCAAACCATTATATAAGCGCTATTAGATATATCTAATCAAAGATGGATTCTCTAATGGAAAAGAACTTTGGTTTATATTTTTCCTGAGTTTCAACTTCTCGAGGAATTTTAGATTTTTTTTTTTTTTTTTTTTTGGTAGACAGTGGCTTTTTCTAATATGGAAGATATTCTGTCACTGGGCATGGCTTTTTAAAAATTTGTCTAGCCTTTGCATTAAATGAGGTTTCCAGTAGCTACTATATTTAACAAAGTTTTCCCCAATTTAAATCAATTACTAAGAAAGAAATAAGAAAGGCACATCCAGTATCTTTTTATTAACAGAGACTTTCTTTCTGGAAACAAGAAAATGCTACTATATTGTAAATTAGGATGAAAAATCAGGATAGACAGATAGATAGATAGGTAGAAAAATATATGTGAAACAGATATTTTTAAAATTTTATTCTTAAGGAATTCTCTCAGGATATAAGTAACAATTATACTGAAGGTAAACAGCAATCACATCAACTTACAACTAGCATATTTTGTAAAAGATTGGAATTTAGATGAGTCAAAAGAGAAAAACAGGACTTCTTTTAGTTCACTAATTGAGTTCTTAACTCATAGCCAATACTCAATCAACATTTACTAAATTGAATTAATAATAAGTGAAACTGGGCTTCCCTGGTGGCTCAGTGGTTGAGAGTCTGCCTGCCAATGCAGGGGACACGGGTTCGAGTCCTGGTCTGGGAAGATCCCACATGCCGCAGAGCAGCTGGGCCCGTGAGCCACAGTTACTGAGCCTGCGCGTCTGGAGCCGGTGGTCCTCAACAAGTGAAGCCGCGGTGGTGAGAGGCCCGCGCACCGCGATGAAGAGTGGCCCCCACTTGCCACAACTAGAGAAAGCCCTCACACAGAAACGAGGACCCAACACAGCCATAAATAAATAAATTAAATTAATTTTTTAAAAATAATGATAATAATAAGTGAAACTATGTCATGTGAAATCTAGAAAGAGGTCTTTCTTTCCTTTGTGAAATCAGTCTTATTTCCACTACAACATCACGATCTCTTTCTCTTTCTTCTTCTAAAAAGAACATCTGGATTGTTTGTTTGAATCAGAAACACACCAAAATTTTTTTTAAGTAACAGCCTACAATACATCTGACACAATGTTACAGACTGAATGTTTGTGTCCTCCCAAAATTCATATGGTGAAACCTAATTCCTAACATGATGGTATTCAAAGGTGGGGACTTGGGGAAGTCATAAGGTCATGAGGGCAGAGCCCTCACAGATGGGACTAGTGCCTTTATAGAGGAGACGCCAAAGAGCTCCCTCCACCCCGTTCCTCCAGAAATGTGAGAAACAAACTTCTGTTGCTTATAAGTCATGCAGTTTATGGTAGTTTCTTATAGCAGCAGGAATTGACTAAGACATACAATGTTGGCACAATACTTTCACATGGACGCCAGGATCTTATTGCTAATAGAGAGCAAACCCTCAAACCAAAGTTAATTGCGTTTGGCTTGTTCACTGGAATTGGACTGTTGGAGAAGATTTTAGCAACAGAAATAATTCGACTTTGGCTTTATCTTGCTTTAGTTTTCTCTTTCTGCAACATGTGGTTTTATAAAGTAAATACATTTTCTACAATAAACATGTTTTATGTTTATAAAAATATTTTTTAAACTAGACTAAATGGTTGATTATATTTAAAGTTAAGCATTATCAAGAGAGGCAGCAGTAGAGTAGAAATACATTTCAGTTCCTCTGAGAAATAATTAGGGAAGGATAAATAAATGAGATCTTAAATCTGTAACTAATTATTTCCTAATGCACTTCCATTAATTTAACATGTTGAAATGATTAAATTTAAAAAGTATTATATTGAAAAATCTATTCCTAAACTTGAATACAAATTGATCCTATATTTTTCCAATTTTTTTTTCTTAAAATTGAGGTTTTCAGTTTTCATTGTACTTATATATGCTTACTTGGTCAAATTACTTCCTTTTACTAACATATTCCTCTAATCTACCATCTAGCTGATCCAAACATCCATTCATCATTCCTTCATTCCTTCATTTATTAATTTGTTTGGTTGTCGGGGCAACTAATATTTATTGGGCTCTCAATGTGTGCCATACTATGTACTGTTGTATATCAGGTACTTGAGATAAAGCTTCTTACCCAGTTACCTCTTCCTAAACCCAGCTGTCTTTATCTTTCTAAAAAAATTGAATGGCCACTATTTTAATCAATATCCAAATCTTTCATGACTGACCATTGTAAATGGCAAGCCCTAGATTTGTATGGGTCCATCTTACACAGCATCTGGCTAACCAGGATCCTCAAGGTATTATAGACATGCTTCACTACAGCTGTAAGAAACCATACAATAAGTTATCCATCTTTTCCCACTTACTAGGGCCTGTTTCACTTGTTTGTTTTCTATTATATTAGAGACTGGTTTCAATTCTCTCTCCGCTATGTTGGAGAGAGATCCTGCAAGTGGGGGAGCTTATCTCTTACCAACTACTCCCCTTTCCAGACACAATCACTTCTGCAAAACTTTATGCTTCCCAGGTAATCTGCCTTCTTTGGTCAAAGTTGAATTTTGCCCTCTAGGATGCATTTGCATTTTTTTTAGAGACCTCTTCACCAATTTGTTGGTTTTTCACAAAGAAATGAAGTTGTTGGCAAAATTCACAAAGAAGCACAAGTTGATATGTATTTTTACGGGAAAATACATGAAAACTTAATAAAACAATTATACAGACCAGGTGGCAACATGACATGCTCTCTCCTGATAGAAGTATGCCTCAACCTTGCCCCAATTTCCAAGACTCACTCATTATGTAAAACCCTTGATGAACCTACCTCCGGTAAGGATTTGAGTAGAGTTAGAAACAGTTCTTCCATTCTAAGTTCCTCACCTCCTACCCCACTGTGCAAATATTTTGGTTACTCTGGTTCTGAATTAACCTGTTGGTTAAGTTTAAGAACTTGTGTTTAGAACTGTTCTGTATGTATCCTGATTGATTTTTATTCCAGATCTTTAGCCAGTGCCTCTCAGGATACAAAAGTTTACAAAATTGCTTCTTGTGTGTTTAACTTATTGCACTGTGAATACTTCACAAGTTGCTAAGTCAAAAATTATAATCTTTTCCCCCAAACAAGTTTCTTCTCATTTGTATAGAAGATGAATCTCTTACTCACAAGGCTCAAAACATACTAGCTTTTACTCTTCAAACCCTTGCTTCTTGTTAACTGACACTATAGGTAAAATGGTAAAGTTCTTTTTTATTCGTTGATCACACTTTTTATTCCATTACCAGGCTCTCATTTCTTTGACCTTGAAAGATTTTATAATTGTGGTTAAATGTATATGCTGTAGAGCTAGGCTCCTTGGTTTTGAACCCAAGGAGTCTGTTTGTGATCTTGGTCTAATCTTTTAATCTCTCTGCACCTATGTCGATGTCTCTAAAATGCTGATGGTAATAGTACCAATATCATATGTTTCTTGGGAGGATTAAATATGTTAATATATAAATAAATCTTTTAAAGCAATGCACGAAGTAGAGTAAGACTCAAAAAACTTAGTTATAGTGGCATCTTAAGAGATTTTCTCAATTTTAGTTTTATGTTTGTTGTTCATTTTGAATGCAACACAAATTTTTCCAAATCAAATTCCTAAAACATTTCTCCAATTATATATATTTTCTTTAAAAATTTTTCACAATTTTCACATTGACTACTGATATGACTACAAACTCCTTAATCTGAGTTTCCAAGGATTAGCCATACTCATCCTTACAAGTCTCCTGGGGTCAAGTATATATGGCAGATGTAAAATAAGTATTTGCTTAATAAATTAATATATCATTGTAAGTTTCTCTGTGTTTTTAATGATATGGTTCATAAATAAATTAACTCATACATATATGCATACACACTTTTAAATTGTAGTGATCAAAAATGCCTTCCTGAATGTAAATTTAAAGTATTTTAGAAGAAAATAACAATGACTGGTTAATTCAAGAAGCCAATAACAATAACAATTTAAAACTTACATAGCTCTTTGTAGTTTTCATTGTAATTGCATACATTGAAGACAATTGCTTACAACAAATGAAAGTATATTTGGTCGATTTTTATACCACCATGAATGGATGGTCTCCATCTAACTGTGGTGGCTTTGGTGATATAAACAAATATATGCAAATGAAGCCTCTGTAAATCATAGAATTAATGTATAAGTGATTATAGATTATATATTATTAATTTTATAGAATTAGCTAAGAAAAAAAATTTATGACAATTCTGTAAAAGCTTGTGTCATCAAAATTAACCAAATATTATTAATATTTTAAAAGTTTTAACATTATGTGCATGCTGAAGCATTTAGGGGTAAAGTATGGCTCCCCTTTTTTTCTTTTCTTTTGCTTTTTGATTTATTATTTATTTATTTATTTAATTTATTTATTTTTGGCTGCATTGGGTCTTAGTTGCAGCATGTGGGATTTTTGTTTAGGCATGTGGGATCTTTTGTTGCAGCACACGGGCTCTTCATTGCAGTGCGCGGGCTTCCCTCTAGTTGTGGCATGCAGGTTTTCTCTTCTCTAGTTGTGGCACTTGGGTTCCAGAGCACGTGGGCTCTGTAGTTTGTGGCACACGGGCTCTAGTTGAGGTGCCTGAGCTCAGTAGTTGTGGCGCATGGGCTTAGTTGCCCTGCGGCATGTCGGATCTTAGTTCCCTGAACAGAGATCGAACCCACGTCCCCTGCATTGGAAGGCAGATTCTTAACCACTGGACCACCAGGGAAATCCTCCCTTTTTTTCTTTATGCATTTCAAAGTAAGACAGTTTGATGGATATAAAGAAAGATGGATGCGTGAATAATTATACAATAAAGCAAATACAGTAAAATGTTAATTGTAGGATCTAAGTTATGTACTGTTACCTGTGAGTTTACAACAAATTTCTTCCAACTTTTCTACATTTGAACATTTTCATAATAAGATGTTAGAAAAAGCAGTACTTCTGTTATCTCTAGAACATATGAATGATTGTAATTCAGTTGTTTCAAAGAAAGAAAAACCTTCATATACACAAGAATCCATGAGACAGAAAATTTTTAGAAAAAGTTGGGTTTATATGAAATTTATCTGAATCTGGCTGTGAGTTTTAAATCTTCATCATCAAGAACAATAATGTGAGTTCTGTCTGTAGGTTTTTGGACCAGGACTGCACCCTTTAACTCCGGAATAGTCAATTCATAGGCCAGTCATGAAGTTTGGATGACGATGGAAGAGAAGAGGTAGCAGTCCGCCTCTCTCTGGTGAACTTCATTGGAAACCACAACAAAACAGCAGAAGAGAATGGCTTAGCATGTGGTAGATTTAAGGTAAAGAAAAGGCCAAAGACAATCTATGGCAGTGAACAGCCAGCCCCACCATGCGGAGCTTGCAGTTTCAACGTGGAAGGTGAATCATTAAACATACTAACAAACTATAAATATAACAACAGGTAGTGTTCAGTGAGATGAGGGAAAATTGCAGGTTTTATATGAGAGTAAAATAAGGAACATCAAATTAGATTGGGACTTCAAAAGAGGTCTCAATATGAAAATGATTTGCCCCTAGACTCTGATAGTGGGTAATTTAGGGCATTGAATTTCTACAGCTGCTCTTTTGTGCCAAAAGCAGTGGACAATTCCAAGCCTCTTCTTCTCCGCCTCCTTATCACCACCTTGTATTTTTCTCACTGGACAAAGTTTTCAACAACTAGTCCAAGTCTTCGAGTTACTTAAACATGTGCTGTACAATAAATTTACAAAGCAACTAGGCACAAAACTATTTAACAAATTGCTTTTTCCAATGCAGCCAAGAGTTTTCAACCCTTTCTGCATACAAGTTTTGCTTAAGTTCCTGTGTCCACATAGTATAAATTAATAAGAATATTGAGAAAGAAGTGTTTGTTAAAGGTAAGGAATGGAGCTGAAGAATTTTTCTGTTGACAAAGTTTTTAAAAGTTCCAAACATCTAACTACCTAAATGATACAACTTTAAGTGTTTGAAATGTTTTCTTTTGAGGAGTGGACATTCATCACAGATGCTGAGATTGAGACCTTTGCATTTGCATAATGTGCTCAAAAAAACACTCCTAAAACCACATTCACCCAAACATCATGTAATACATGCTTTGTACACAACTTTTTACAGACACATTTAATTTTTGTTACACCCTTTGGGGAGTTAACTGAAAAAGCGTTCCTGTAACACTCTCAGATGTTTGGGATGCATTTTTTAGAAATTAATATCCTATTGGCATATGTGTTCTATTACCTCATATGCTTTTTTGCCTAAAACTTCATGACATTTTCGGGGAAAAAAACAAGAAAGAGTAGCCTATCAGCTATGTAATATCAAACTGCTTAGTGTTATGAATCTAGGCAAGAACTCTCACACATATCTTAAGAGTGAATTACATGCCAAAGGAACAAAATACTTGCAGGATTCAATCAAACAAACTTGGGGGGGGGGGAGGGCGGATTGGTGGATAAAAACCAATGATTTTGTCATATTGCAAACATTGAATAAAAGTCAGAAATATAAAGACAATAAGGCGAAGGGTTTCTTGAGCTCTTTCTGTCCGTGAAATTTATGCATTCCAACTTTTTTTTTTCTGACAGCAAATATTTTTGCACTACATGTTACAGAGCCAGAGTAGAAGATAACTAACGCTTTATATCTGCAAATTCCTAAAACATGGACCAAGTCCAGTCCTTCTTTGTGAGGCTTTTGTTATCATGAAAGGATTTCAACTCACTTGTATTCCTCTTGCAACAAAAGTCACTTTGTCAACTCTCTTTCCTCTCCTCTGGAGGAATGTGCACAGTTTGGTACATCTTGCAAAATCACATGTGTGTATTGATAGATATATTTCCCTTTAAATTTGATGTATGTTCATAGCTTGCTCCCTTGGCATCAAATAAAAATAAAAACAGATTTCAATCTCAACTTCAGTATAGTTGGCTAAAAAACTGAAGAACAACTGAATTTAATTAAGCACAAAGGCAATGATTGGAAGACATTTTAGACATGGAGTTTGAATAAATCCAACTATTTTATAATTGTCAGCTCATGTGAACAATATCTATTACAATTTCAATTAATAGCTGTAAACTCAGGGACATGAATGATTCATGTTACTTTCTCTAAACATACAGTGCATGGAACCAAAATTTAGCAGTTGGAATTTTAGCAATCTCTGATGGGTAATTGATTGTTAGCAAAAGACAGACAAAACAGGGATCTAGACTTTCACAAAGACAATCAAAGAGAATCGAGACTACAGAAAAAGAATAAAAATTAATGATGCTCTTCCCATTTCCTGTTTACAAAGTATTTTTACAAGCAGAGTCTCAATTTGGGAGTGGGAATAAGAATTCATATAGTTCACTATTCCGAGTACTAAAATAGGATAGTTGTTAAATGTGTCAAGAGGTAAACAGCAAGTTCACTCTCAGATGCTGAACTTCACCAAGTCTTGGAGACTGGATCTGGTAACAATTCCCATGGCAGGATGGAGACAGGGGCCCCCAAATGAAACCAGCATTATGATTTTTACTATATGATGTTTCAACTCTGGGAGGAAAGTGGGGCTATTAGTTAGGATGCCCTAGTTTTTATGTCCAAGGGCATATTTATGTAGATTCTTTATTCCAAATGGAGTCAGAAAAACAGAGAGAAACAGGAGGGACGTGGCAATGGCTTTTGACAGTGGTCAGCCACTGACGACTTCCTGACTTGGAATGAAGGACAGCTTATAATCCTGGGACCACTCTTAGGACCCCTGCCCAGGCCAGTGATATGTTCTAACAGTCTCAAATGGTTTATGAAAGTTGGTTGTTAAACGTTGAGGAATTTTTCAAGTCGGTAGATTGAAATAAGCCATGGTAGGTGTATTTATACCATAGAAATTGTGAAATGTTACAAATCAGGGTCTTTTTTCTTTTCAGAGATCCAGTTTTGTTAGCACACCACTGCCTGTGCTTGAAGAGTAGTCTGGGCACCTCCATTATTAATTCAGGGCTAAACTATAAAAATCTACTTTTTGTGATGAGGGTGAAACTTTCCAGCAATGGCTAGTGAGCACCCCCACTGGGTTGTCAGTCACTGTTTAAGAACTCTACATAATCAATCAGCAATGAGGTTGGTTGGAAGAAACATGTTTCATACAGATGATGGGGTATTCATTTAAGATTAATTTCTCAAAAGTGGGGGGATGGAAAACTACAAGGGTAAGAGCTCACCTAGGTAGGTAGTCATCCTAGGGATAAAGGGTGGTTTGTTTACCCTTACTTGACAAAGTTCAGTTCCTAGAGCTTTGGTTGCTTGCTGCTGGTTTAAAAGGAAAGATAATCTTGTCAAAATATGCATTTCCTTTAAATCTCATAATTCAAAGAATTCATTCTAAGAAAATGATCAAATACTTGACAAAGAGAAACCTTCACAAGCATTCATTCCAGGGAAAGTAAAACAGGAATCTCTTAAACAAATTATGATACTTTTTAAAAGGGAATATTATACAGATATTGAAATGCGGATGCACATTTATTTTCCTTTGACATAGAAAGTTCTTAACACAATTTAGATGAGTTAAAAAAAAAAGGTAAAAAAATGACATTTTTATACTATGATCCTTTAAAAAATACATATATAATTAAGAAAAGTTCTAGGAAAATATACACCAAAATGTTAGCAGTGGTTATTGCAGAGTGATGAAAATTTGATTAAGTTTTGTTTTTAAATTTAGATTTCTATTTTTCATGTGTTTTCTCAACTTCTTCTGGAGTGATTATATACATATTTTATACATATATAAAACACTTTTAATACATAAATAGAAGCATATTTTGAAAATATTAAATCAATCAAACTTTCATTTCTCCCTCTGAAACTTGTTGGCCTATAGCAAGTTTTTTAGTATGGTCACAGGGAAGAGAGACTGATTTAAACACCAGAAGGAGAAGGACATGACAAAAATTTCCTGTTAGACAAGAGAGAAAGGAAAAGAAAGTCCTTGTAATTCACAGCAGATTCTATAAGTGGGAGAAAAGTAGAAAGATGGGAAGAAAGTTCCCTTAATTCATATATACCCATCCCATGCTCAGATCCAAATCCCTAACTGTTAAAGGTTATTGTATAGTGGCTGTTGCCCTATTTCCTGTTTTGGACCATGACTACATCATTGCAAAACACAAAGGCATGTGATGTCTGTCTAACGTCAATACCAGACACACATGCTGGTCTCAGGGCTAATCCTGCATGAAGTTATCTTTCCTTATTTCTGTGCTTGTTTTATGATGGGTATTCTTGGCGTTCTTTGTTTTAAATTTATCTTATCTAGTTGTAAGTGGAATCATTCTAAGGCAATGACTTATATTTTATGCCTTGTTGAAGCTGAAATAATCATCTAAGTTATATAGCTTGGGATTTTTCTTTAATTAAAGAGAAAATCTACTATGTGTCACTCCAGATATTAACCTTCAGCCTTAGAGGCAAACTATTGCCTCTAATAATGATAATACATAAAATTTTTCATACAATGATAGAGAATGTGACACAATTTAATTAATCAATTCATTAGTTAAAGGATAATTTAATATGGGGTTTGAGAGCCTTTTAAAAAAGAATTAATTGCTTTAGCTTGACTTTCATCTCTTTATAGAGTGCAATTCTTTCTAATGGGAATAAAAACAATCTATATCATGCTTTACGCACCTAGTTAGAGCTACTTAGGGCTGAGAAAAATATGGTTTAGCCATTAAAAAAATATTCACAAGCAATGGATTTTCAAAGCAATCTCCTTCCCGGAAGTTTGGAATTATTTGGTGATTACTATGGAAGTCCTGTAGAGATGGGAATTTTTTTTTTACAAATTAAATGAATGTGTTCAGGGAAATATGGGGAAAAAATAAGTTACATGAGAAGGCAGTGGACAAAAATCAGATCACTGTCACTATGCATGTAAAAGTGTCTGATATGATAGCATTATAGTGACATAGTTTATTTGACATTAAATTCAATGAAAGATTGAGTGTGAGCTTAGTTTTTCTATTTAATTCTATCAGCAAATGATACTTCAGGAATGTTATTTAGATTTAAAGATGTAGACATGAGTTTTCATTTAATTATTTCCGTATTAATCAGGATAGATCAGGCTATGCTTTAACCACAAAATCTCAGTGGCTCAAAATACACAGTTTTATTTCTCATGTTTGTAAATTCCACCGTGGGTTTGGGTGACTTATCTACTTAATACACCAGGCTGCTTCACCTTTTTGATACTGTCACCTTAACAATGGCCTCTACATTTAGTATCTTGGAGGATATGGTAGACAGAAGAATTGCTACCTGGGATTATCACTGCTGCAGCCCAGGAGTGATACACATCACTTCTTCCACTTTTTCTGGCCATCATCCTATGGCCTGCTAGGAGATGTAATTGCTCACATTCCCCTGAAAGAAAGGATAATCAGACATCGTTGAGTACTATTATTCTCTATCACTCTACTCAATAAATGCTTCTTTCCCCCCTGTGCTCACATCTCCTCATTGAGTTTTACAATATTTTTCTTATTTAGTATTCAAAAGTTTTTGGTATAGAACATTATCAGTAATCCGGGCATTGCATTGTCAAGTTCCCATACTTATGGCAGAAACGGTAACTAACTACTTTACTCCTTGTTTCTTAGGTAAGTTTTCTTCATATTGGATTGTAGCTATCTTTACAAAACAAACGGAGTTGGAAAGTGAACTAAAACTGATGAGTTATGCCTTTTGGCAAAATAATCCCATTTTGAGGTAAGAAGAGAACATTATTAAGAGTTAAGTAACCTGATTGATGATCACACATGTAGTAAATGGTAGTTCTAAAACACAAAATCCGAGCCGCGTGAATGTAAATTTAAATCATTTCCAGAAAAGCTCATGAGAAGTCTTGCCTTATGGATTTTGACAAATCCATACCAAAAATGCTTTAACGGTACATTTAGATTTGCAATGTGAAACACTGACTTCTAAAATATTGAATTTTGATAAATGTCCCCATGGACATCAATAGTCATTCAGGTTCATGCTATCCTTGCTACATTGTAATCTGAATAAACGTTATTCAGTGAATGAGTTTGATGTGATATGACTTATTTTATTCAAAAGCAACATTTTCAACTTGTAAGATATGTTATTCCTAAACCTTACCTTTTTGCCTTGACCCCATTATCCCCAAATCAGTGGCACAGTTTACATGGAAATAACTTTTATGAGCCTGAAGTCCAATCTCTAGCTTAAAAAGTTACATGGGAAAATACTTAGTTATTGAGGTTTGACTCATTTGGGAAGTCTTGGTTTTCTCACACTAAAATCTACTGAGAAAAAAATTGATAGCTTCCTACAACTTCTGGATGAAGAATGTATTAAGTTTCTCACGCTGCTGAAACTCTCTTGGCACAGACAGCTTTTTGTTCCCTACACTGCTTGATGCATGGAAGCCAGTGCTCAAAGCCAAACGATTTCTAAGACAAAGCTCAGCATTTTTTTTTAATAAACTGGGAGGTAGTACCTGGCATCACTGCTATAGACTGTTCAATTCAGCCTTTACTGGAGCTTCATTTTGATATATTCCTCTCTCTCTGCATACACTTCTTGCCCTGAAGTTATAGGTAGTTACATTTTTAAAGATAAAAAGGGGGGTAAAGTTATGGTACATAAAGAGCATTATTAATGTTTCCCAACATTGGAAGGGACTTTTAGGCTTATCTAGTTTTTGAGTAACATGCATCAAGGCCCTTACTTACCTGGGTGTAAATTATGAATTTATCAAACTTGTAGTCTTTTTTTTTCAACTACAAAGGAGATAGGGTCCTAGAAATATATATATTGGTATAAATAAATTTTGGTTCAATTGTTCTGTTAATGCTATCATAGTAATAGCCTTACTTTGCTTAGGAAATGCAGTTGAGACTGTGAAACTCTGCATATATGAATCAAGAAAATATCAAAGCTAAGCCAATGAAACCAAACACATAGGTTAGAAAGATCTGTGAATGAAAGACACAGGAGGCAGGAGGCACACCTAAAAGTATGGGGAAAGAAAAGAATAAGACAGAATCAGAAAGTACATCATGATGAAGTGAGATTGCCACACATCTAGAAGTTTGGGAAAGGCCTCTTATCCATTTCTTAGCTGGAAAATACAAACCCCTTCTCACAAAGAGGAGGGTTAATGAGTTAATTTTTGTATCCAATAGCCAAAGACACTGGATGGCTATTTCCTTTCCTCACTGAGTTTTGCTCTTTTGCTTTTTGTATATTCTGCATTCAGACTAGAGCAGATCTGTAAAATCCAACCCCAATGAGCTTAATAGGTAAGTAGAAGCCGCAGGATTTGATATTTCTGTTGTAGTCATAATTGTAAATAAATTTTCAGTTTTGAAGTGACTTAGAGGTCTCTGATTATTCTTTGCCAATACAGTGGTGGGTTCAATTAGCATATCTTAAGCTAATTTACTGGGAAGTTCCTTGTAGTCCTTGCAACCACTGGGTACACTAACATATGGAAATAGTGTGAGTGGAATCAACGATGCCACCCAGAAGAGGAAAACAAACCCAGTGCCAGATGTTGGAAGAAGAATAGAGCATGTAAGATGCAGAGATGCCAGGGAAATTTAAAAAAAGAAAGAAAAAGAAAAGCAAATGCAAATAGACCATGGCCAAAACAGAATTCCAATACTGAAAAGTGAAGAAAGGGGGATATGTCACACCCACAGTGCCCTTCCAAAAGTTTCAAACCCAGAATCTTGCTGAGGAAATTGGAAAAAGCTGATATCACATTTCTAAGCCCCACAACTCATCGGTAATTGGGCCAGGGATGAACTGAACATCTAATCTAGAACTGACAGACTCTGAGTAGATCAGAATTCTGTGAGACAGATTGATATGAAAGCTTGTTCTCACAAGTTAGATGAGCCTGACTGAATTTCATCAAATTTTTCACAAAGATTTTAAATGTCAGATACTGAGATTCCTAGCAGTTCGTAGGAGAACTCAATAAACAAGTAAAAGGTGACAGAAATAATACATGAGCAGAAACAATGACTAAACAGACATCAGGAAGCAAATAAAGATGGAATAGAATGCAAGAGTGAGTCCCTTCCGAAATATCAGATGTTGAGACTGGGAGGATATGGACACCATATTTGGGGAGCAGAGAAGTTCACATGACCAGCTCCTTCCACTCAGACGTATAAAGTCTATGCCTTAGATCAGGCAGAAAAATATGTGTTAGGTTAGGTTTTCTTTCTGTAGAAAACAAACTCTGATACACAGATTTAACTACAGTTAGATTTAACTACAGTTAGTTTGCAGTTAGTATACTGTGATCTTTGAAACAGCTCCTTCGGAGGAGTCAAGGTAATGGGATTAAATGAAGGGAAGGGTTGAAATTTGCTTTAGTCACAGCAGTCCCAACACAATTTCTGGAACCACGTGAACATTTCAAAGTTGTCCCTCCTCGACACGAGAGGCTAATCTTTTGGTTCGAGCCAAGACGGAATATCCACAGTACATTCAAATTTCTCCTTCTTACAACTTAAAAATCTTGGAAGTAAAACAACAAACAAGCATAAGAAGAGTCCTAAAGATTAAGAAGTAGGTGGACTGCCTAGGGACCTTGGGACTCACACCATGGCTGTGAGTTCCCTGGGTTTTATTATTACCTCACGTATATCCCAGAGAGGGTGCTGCAGGAGCCTCTGTTGGAACAACCAAACACCTCCGACTCAAAAAAAAAAAGCTCAAAGAAAAGTCTATTTCCCTTAGCCAAAAGAAAAGGGTAGCCTAATAACAGAAAAACATTTTGGCAATTGCTGCCCTACTCCTGCCAAATACCAACAGAAAAAACTGCAGCATACCCTCTTCCCACCCACATGTTAAGCAGGCCTAAGTGAGGAGCTGACGTAAATCCCACCTTCCTATCTTGCAAAAGCAGGTAGCAGGGCTCCAATTTTCCCATTCATTGGTGTCAGCAGGACCGAGCAACGGCTAATCTTCCATTCCTGGCTTTGTAGAAACAGGAGAAATTCCATATCCCAGCTGGATGTTATCAATGGGGCAGAGCAGGGAGCTGATCTTTCAACCCTTTCCTGATAGAAGCACATGAGAGCAATCTGATTCACCCACTGGCAAAGAGTAAGAGGGACCAAACAAGACACTGAAAAATAAATACAAAGTACAAAATAATGTATACAGAATTTTCCAAGGAACTGATGTCCGATTATCTTATCTGCAATTTACTGACATTAAGAAATCAAAGGGCCAGGACTATTAATGACTGTGTTCTAATAGATATTTGGAAAAGGCATGGAAAATATAACCTTACTTAATGGATTTGTTTGCTTATTCGAAAACTGTTTTACCACTTGCTACTTGTCCAAAAACTATCTCACCACTAAATCAATGACATTTGTCAAATGTCAGGAGAGTCAGTTAGCAATAGATTTTTATATTTGATTTTAGAGGCTTGGCAAAATGCAAGATTTCAGTGCATTGTGTAACTGTGTAAAAAAGATACTCATTTAGTTCCTTGTATAATAAGCTTAACATATGTTTCTTCATTGATATTACAGTTGTAGAAAATATGACATCTACATTTATCAAATACTTTTTCAGTACTTAGTAAGTTATAATATACATCTAGGTACATATTGTAAGTGTATAGTATATATCCATATACATATTGCAAATGTTCAGCTGTTTGAATTTTCACAGACTAAGCACATCCTTGTAACCAACATGCAGAGCAAAATCAGAGCATCACCAGCCAGCTCCACCCCTCCCACCCCTGATGAGTTCCATTGTGCTTTGCCTCTTCCCAGTATTTCACTGCTATCCTGGATTCTAACCACAAAGATTAGTTTTGCCTGTTTCTCTAATTTATGTAAATCATACAATATCTCTCTTCTTCTTCTAACTTCTTTTAGCTCACCATTATGTTTGTGGGATTCCGCCATATCATCATGTGCATTTCCTTCAACAAATCTTAACTGACCACTTACTAGGTGCCTGGTATAACTCTAGCCGCTCATCATTCACCTGTGACCTATGTCCCCATTAACTAATGATCTTTAATGACTATTCATAATTCATAGGAAATGAAAAATTGAAAACCAGTAAGAAAAGTTGATAAGATCCCTGGAATAATACAATTTGGTAAATAAACTTATATTTTGGCTGATCACTTCAGCCAGAGCTCATTTTACACTTGGCTACATTTGAATCTGTATTCACCACGAAATGGAGAACAATTCACGTGGAGTCTGCCAAGCTGAAAACAGCAAATATATACTATTTTTTTAATGGTAAAGAAAATCTTCCTTCCAGAAAATAGCTACTAGCAAGATTTATTGTGAAAGTCAACAGACTTTGGAAACTCTAACACAATGCCTGCTGACTCTTGAAGACAGTGCTGAGATTCAACAAAACAGGGAATTGTACTATGGAACACAAAACCGTGCATAAATTCATACCATCCCAATAGCCATTTGAAATAGGTAGCCAATCAAAGTGGTTGTTTATAGGGTTGTTTATAGGGAAAAGTTTTCAGTAGGTACCATAACTACAGTATCTATTAAAAACAGTGTATTTATCAAGTTTTTCAGTACTTTAAAAATTATTTAGCATGCAAGTTACTAGGGAGACTATATCAGCTTAAGTAAAGGAAAGGGTAAAGAAATGGGGTAGCTCGTTCTCCTACAAAACAAAAGTGTCTCACTGCACCCTGCAAGGGGTACATGTGTGAAGAATCCCCTGTAACCTGCATTCAATTATATTTCACCAAGATAGAGACTGGTGGGAAGCAGGGGAGACTAGGGGGTGGACCAAAACGCAAAGTGATTAAATATGAGGAGGCAATTAGATGATGTCATCTCTTCAAAATCACTTTGTAGAAACAATAAGCCAAGTAGTGATTTACATGGGTACAGAAGGACACCTACTCTAGGACTTCTAGGGATATAATGGAAATTTCAGAGGTGCAGGGAAGTGATTAACTGGAGAGCTGAAAGAAGTCAGAAAGACAGTGTTGGGAATGTAAGAATGGTAGAGATAGCTTTCTAGAAAATGTGACCTCAGTATTGGAAATCCTTGTGGTAGAAAGCCCACAATCTGAATAAAGGCCAATGTGACTAAAGTATAGACAACACTGAGAAAAGTGAAATGAGGTTGATCTGGTAGGCAGGGAAAAATACTGCAGTAACTTATGGGCCATGTAAATGACAGGCTTTGATCTTGAGAGTAATGGGAACCCAAAGACCGGCTGTAAACAGCAGTTACATGATCAGATTTGCATTGTTAAAGACTGAATACAGAGACTAGATTGAAAAAAGACAAGAGACAAACTAAAGTAGACATACTTGCTGTGCCTCCATGAAGTGGTGAAACTGTGGTAGAATATAGAAGAAATGCTAAATAGGAATTGTGAGATATGGGTTCCAGGCTTTTCTCTCTAGTGAATATTTCCATAGGCATTGAAAATTAATTTATCTGCGATTTAGGTTCTTCAAATGTAAAATGATAATAGTACCAATAATAAATAAAACTTTAAAAAAATCACACAAGTAAATGGAATGATATGAAGACCTTAATAAAAACCAAAGAACATGTATAGTTGTTATTTAATGATTATAAATTTAAACAAGTAAAATGAATAAAAACTTTCTAAGAATATGCAAGTTTACCATGAAGAGTACAGCTATAGTTAGATCAGAAAATTAATTAAAGACTGTCAATTTTCCTAAAGAAATATTTCAGCAATTCATTTAAAAATAATCAAGGAAAGTTAGCTTAAGCCTGAAAATGCCTATAGCTCATTAATTGGTGACACATGACAAGAACTGCACACTAATATACACACACACTCACACACACATACACTTTCCAGGTGTTAGAAGAGTTTAAGGTTTTGTTCTGTTATTTTCAAAGTAATAAATTAATTTACCACATTTAGGAATACTTCACATTTTCTTCAACCATAGCATAGATAATGGATGGCGTGTAGTTTGTCACATTGACTGGATGCTTAAAGAATCATGTCAAAGAAAAAAAAATCCAAATTCCATTAGGTTCAAGCAATGACAGCACCTCATTTTAGCCATTTTCTTTGGATAAAAAAAAATCTCTCAAGCATAAGTGTTGGCATTCCATGGAGTAAAATATGTTATTTGAACAGAATCTTAAGAAAATTATTTTCCTCTTAGGATGAAATGGTGATTAATCAGTGAGAACAGAAGAGAAAGTCAAAAAAAAAAAAGAAAAAAACTGTTGCTCAAATTTTTTTTTTTTTTTTTTTTTTAATAGGATGACTAGGGCACTACTGATCTAGCAGAACAAGTGTAGTTTTAGATCCTTTCAAAAAGGGGAATATTTTCCTACTGTTGTCCTGTAGAAAAAGATGTTAGGTATATTTAAATAACAAAGGAATATTTTGGTTGTTGTCAGAGATGTGTATTTGTTCATTTAAAGTGTAAACCAAAACCAGCCTTTGATTGCATAGAAGGATATGTTTATTAACACTATATTTTTAAAAGACTGAATGAATGAATGGAAGAGAAAGGCAGAGGAGGGGAAATAGGAAGGTAGAAGAGAAAGAAAGAAGAAATGAAGGATGAAGGAAGGGAGGGAGGAAGGAAGGAAGACAAGCAGGAAAGATGGAAGGAAGGAGAAAAGAAACAAAATTTTTAAAAAACCACATAAACAGGGATCATATTTCACAACTCTAGTTTTCAGTTCATGAGTTATAAGGATAACCTGGGTTTTCTGCTTTGATTCAAATGAATAAATGAACGCATAAGAGATATATACTAAAAAAAATTATAATTACCTATACTATTGTCCACTGCTATTTAGTCACTTAGGGGTAACCTAAGTAAAACTCAAAAATCTAAATATATCTGTACACCTTTTAAAGCAGAGTTGTGTTATTTTTTTGTTTTGTTTTTATTTTGAAAGTAATATATAAAGGTTCACTGAATATTTTAATTTTCTTTACAACAGATTTTTGGGGATTATCTCTGTATCTATATATGTTGATAAAATATTGAAATGCTATATAAGACAGCAGTCACCCACTGCAAAAATCTAGATACCAATACCACTGTAGTCTCAATTCTTTTTTTTTTAAATTGAGGTATAATTGACATACAACATTATATTAGTTTCAGGTGTATGACATAATGATTCAATAATTGTATATATTGCAAAATAATCACCACAATAGAACTAGTTAACATCTGTCCCCACACATAGTCTTTTAGCCTCAATTCTTCATAAATATCATTCAATTTATAATTTTGTTATAGAGGGGAAAAATTCATATTTCAGACATGCATATAAAGCAATTTCTCATGTAATTAGAGTTTGCAAGAAAGTTAAAGTATTTCTCTTAAAGTTTACCATTGTTAGTAGCTATGATAGCAAGAATACATGTTTTCCAATAATGCATTGCAGCATCTTAGTGGCAGACAAGGAAATTCCTAAAATAGTTTTTACTGTAACATAACTTGAGGCATATATAACACCTTATATATAGTGTTTGAGCCCAGCCCAAACAGATAAAATAAGAATAGGAGCACTGACAGTTTTGTTTCAAAATTGGCTTAACTTGTACTTTTAGGACATTGTAGTACTTTATGAAGCTGACTTCTGGATTCACTGTCTCTTGTGGAATTCTGCAAGATTGGTATTCTTGCAAAGATTGATTCAGACAGATCAGAGAGGTGTCAGGATTTGAAAAGTCCTCCAGGGAGATGTAAGTTATGTCACGTGATATTACCCTTAATTACAAAGAAATGGAAAATAAAATAAAAATGACAACTGAGACTCTTCCATCACCTTACAAATGTGATGAAACACAAATTCCCAAAGGTATTAAAAGTAGAGTTGAGCAATATTAAACTGGTAGGAATAAATCCCTTTATTTTATGAGAGGTAGCAAAAATATAAAAGTAATCATGAGGAACAAGTAGTTTTAGCCAGACATGGTCCTTTAAAGTATATTTCCATTAGTTATATTAGCAGGGAAACAGCAAACTACAATGTATTTCTTAACATTATTTTCAGCCTGTTCATTCTGATTTTTATACAACTGGGCTTTTTCCTGCTAGAATTACCCACATATAGCCCCTTAAGTTTCTTCACTCAGAGTTACATCATTACTCATAACAATTCCAAAACAAAAATTGAGCCACATAATTAAATTATTGTTATGTTTTAGGTAATTTTTTTACATGTGGTCTGATATTATGGATAATATCTTTTTGAAATAAAGTGAACATTCACTCCACTTTCTCTGAGCATGCTAAAGGGGCTATGTCACAGGGTAAATATATTTTGATGAATTTTTATAAAAATTCTACTTCCAATACGATACAATAAGAATATGTACATTTATGATATGAAAACAATTCTTTATCAACTGTTGAAATGTGATTTTGGAACTTGTAGCAGCATTAAGTTGTGTAAAGTTGATCTTTTCTCATCACTTAGCTCAATTATTAACAATCTAAGAGTTAAGTTAAAAACAAAGTACTGCAAACCTTCAATCATAAAACAATTAGTCCACTCACCTAAAAGTCTGTAGGCACCTTGGGACTATCAAACATATTTGTCCTGGATTCGGGAAACGTTGTAACAATTAATATTGAATATCCATAAAAATTAGATAGCAAAAATGTGAAAGAAAAGTTTAAATATATGATATAAAATATAACCAAGTAGGAGTCCTTGGTTTACTTTTAAGTGGAAGAGAAAATCAGGAAAGGGATGAAAGCTCAGCTGGAAGGTGAAAGAAATAAACACAGGTCATTCATACCCCCCAAAAACACACATGTGCACATACAATGGAGAGAGAATAGGAAAAGGAAGAGAATAGACATTTGTTGAGCATGCATAGTATGCCTATGGACATATATATGCTACATATTTTATTTTTCAAGAACCTTCATAAACTGGTTATTTTTAATGCCCATTTTCAGATAAGGAAATGTAAATCAGAAAGGTTAACTAATTTGCCCATGATCATATAATTAGTAAGCAAATTCAGGTATATCTGACTCAAAATGAGATAATTCTTCTACTACATGAGTCTCTGATTGATATACCTCCCTTCTTAAAGTCTCTGAATTTTTTTTTTTTACTTTATTTGACTTGGTATAGAGAGGGCATGTGGTTAATTCCACATGCATAATATTTTATCAGAAAATGGCTATAGTCTTTGACAACTAGATAAGCAATTGTTTAGTGAAGAATCAAAACAATACTGATAACTCCATTTCTCTTCCTTCCTTTCTTTCTCCCTTCCTTCCTTCCTTCTTTTACTTTCTTTTTTCTTTTGTTTTTTAGACTTCAAAATAGATAGAATATCCCAATAATGACTTTTCAGTGAATTCTTATAATTGAATACTAGTCTCCTTTTTTAACTTAAAAAAAAAAAAGTGAACTCTAATTGTGATTTCTTTTTCCAGTTGATGTACACATACATTGGTCCCTATGAACTCTGAAACAAACTTAAATAAGCAAACCAATCTGGATGTATTCTCTCTGCAAACCTGGTAATCTGGCTTGGGGAAATAGAGACATAAGGAAAGTGTCTCTATTCTGGGGGTGGAGAATAGAGAGAACAGATGTAGAAATGTGGAGTGGAGAGGCTGGTACCATTTTGCTAGATGTTTTTCACCTCTTCTAAACCATTCCAATACATATTTTGAAGGACTGTAGAAACTCAGTTCAAATTTGGCTCTGCTTTCCTAAAAGCATCTGCAGGCTGGTATAAAATTAGCCCTGCCTCTGGTTTGCTGGAGGGAGACTTCTGGCTGGCTCAATTGGTAGAATACATGCCCATGGTTTGCATCTTGGCTTGGGCTGTATCCAGGATGGACATTATGTCTAGCCTGGCAGGTTGATAAAATGTTCCATTATTGGCATAAGTCTGCTCTACTGGCCACAAACTGGAAGAAAAATACTTTGTCACAACTAGGAAAATCAAAGAACAAGGACAAGTTTGCAGGAAAATAGACTATCAAAAGCAAAGAGGAATTCCATGTGAATCCAGCACTCTCAAAGCCAATATGGCCCAGATAAACATTATTACAAGAAGATGGGCAGCCAGTAAGAGAGAAGTACAGGCTACAGCAATTATAAACCTGTGACTCTGTCAGGAGTGAATTATGAGTTCAGGCTGCAAAAGAGAAGATTCAAATTGAGTGATGGTAGGAACATGGCGTTAAGTGAACATGGAATTATTGAACTAGAATTGTTTGCTTACAGGAATTGTTTGATTTTTGTTTGTTTGTATATTTGACAGTGTAGGTACTTAAATGAGAATCTAATACATGTCTAGCTTACCCTCTTGCACAGAGAGCAATGTTGCGAAAATAAACATTATTTCTCTACTACTTGTCACAGCCTCCTATTACTTTTTTTCATTAGTCCCTTCAAATTACTTCAGTTATAGTTAATCTCCAAGTAGTCAAGTTTATCCTTTCAACTCAAAGACACATTCAATTTTAAAGGGTAGCCTTGGAATCTTTCTAAAATACATTGCACATTGCATATTGTTCTTCATGGTTTGGGATACTACAATGGACATCAATTATTACTTTTTTAAGCCTATAGTTATGACATTAGAGGTATTAGTCAGGACAATTTGCTCCTTTCCAAAATAACTGCAGTTAATAGAGCTTTCTGAGTTTTCAGATTTAATTTGGTTGCTTTTCTTTGTCCCCTTCTTCCTTCTAAGCTATATCCTACACACTCAATATACCTCCATCTTTTAGTCCTCTTACTATCTGATTTCCTACTGTAAGAATTACTATCATCAAGATAGTGTGTAGTTAAAGAGTTGTAAAGGCACTGAGTGCCTAGTAACTCTCAAATAATAACATGGTTTAATTGCTAATTAAAGAAGGCCCTTGACAAGCAGGACATTTAAAAGCATACACTTTAGAGTAAGACAGCTCCAAGTTCAAGTCCCAGCTCTGTCATTTCTAACCATGTGGCTTTAGGCAGGTTATTAAACTTCCTAAGATTTGCCCTACTCGCATGTAAAACAGGGATAATAACAGGGTTTAACTCATGGGATTAGTGGGAGGTTTAAACAAAACAATGCACATAGAGCTCTGAGTAAAATATCTGACAGAATAAGTCCCCCAAAATAATTCTAGTCCTGGAAGTAGTGGCATATAATGAGGACATGTGATTTTTTAAATCCTCTTTAATGTGAAGATGTTATCTAATTACAAGTATACTGAAGTCTGATTATTTTACTAACCATGGAAATCGCGTTGGGGTAACTGCTCTATAATTATTTTCCCTTTTAGTATTTAAATAATTAAATCAAGGTAAATGTATCCATGACAATTTTACTTAATATTGACTTTCAGTATATTCGAATAGTTGTAGAGCAATCCCTATCCCATTTATTCTATTTTGAAGTTCTTTTACGTACTCCATATAAAGACAAATACTTCTTAAATATATTGACAAATATATTTAAATGTAGCATATTGAAATGTAAACAATTTAAACCAATGTATTGCTTAACAATGATATAACTATGAAAACCTACATATGTTTTATACATTTATTCAAATAATATATGAAGATTGAGAACCTACATTGTACTGGGGTTTGGGAATGCAAAGGAGGAAAAACTGGTGAAAAACTCCTTCATGGAGCTTAGCATTTAGAAAAGAAAACAAAATCATAATAGAACAGATAATAAATAACCAGACATTGTTTAAATTTTGAAGAAAAAAAATAAAAGCAAGGATTTCTTTTGAGGTAGAACCTAATGTAAATAACATTTTCAGAGAAAACTTTTTAGAAGAGGTGAAATGTAAGCTTATATCTGAAGAATAAGAATGAGCAAAAGGGAAGTAAGAGTAGAAGTGTTCTGGGCAAAGAGGGCAGTCTGTGCAAAGGCCCTGTGATGAGAGAGCTTGGCAAGTACAAGGACTGAAAGAAGGACCTTGCAAAGAGGAGATAATTCTGAAAGGAAGGCAGGAGCTCAGTCATATTAGACTACAGAAAGAACGTCTTAGCTTTTAAAACAAGTGTATTGAAAAGGCATGGGAGAATTTTAGTAAGGAAACTAACGTGATCCGATATTCAAGTTCTATTTGATTATTCTGTCTGCTAATGAACAATTGACTGGACAGGTTTTGTTGAGAGTGAAATGCTGAGCCTAGTTGACAGTCTCTACTATCATCATCCAAGTAAGAGAAGAGAGTTGCTCAGGTTAGATTGGAAATATATTTTGAAGACAGTATTTAGAGGACATGATCACAAGTAACTGTGAAAATAAAAAAGACCAGCAATACCAAATTGGCAAACAATGTGAATCAATGGGAATTCACATATACTCCTGATTAGAATGCAAATTGTCACCATTACTATGGAAATTAATTTGATATCATCTTGCAAAATTGTATAAGCTCAGACTTTTGATTTAGGGATTCCTCTTTTGTGTTGTTCCCTGAAGAAACTCTTACATATGAGTTTGAAGAGATATATACATTTTTAACAGTGTGGTTATAATAGAAAAAATAAATAACTAAAATAAAATAAGCAATCCAAATTTCTACCAAGAGAATAATACATAACAATTTTGTGCTATATTTATATAATGGAAAATCACACAGAAGTGAAAAATAAATGAAGCTAAGCAACATGCATTAATATGGATTGATTGTATAGCTATAATAATATGAGGTAAAAAGTCAAATTATAGATGAATCATAGAGTCAGAAACCATTTATATAAAAAAGCAGTTCTTTAAAGTGTGATCCAAGTATATAAAATATATTTTTATGGTAATACCAAGATAGAAGGGAAAATCAGAGAGATTCAAAGTATAAAAGGAATTAGACCCATGTTGCTAAGGGCATTAGCTGGATTGCATGAGAAGGAATGATGGCAACCTCTAGAAGCAAAGGCTGGTCCCCAGCTGACAGCAAGTAAAGTAGGAAACTCAGTCCTACAACCACAAGGAACTGAATTTGGTCATCAAACTGAACGAGTTTAGAAGCAGATTCTTTCCCATAGCCTACAGTAAGGAATGCAACCCTACCAACAACTTGATTTTGTCTTGGAAGACCTTAAGCAGAAGACCCAGTCAAGCCTACCCAGGGTTCTGGACTATAGAATCTATGAGGCAATTCATTTTTGTTGTTTTAACCTGCTATGCTTGTGGTAACTTGTCATGATTATACTAGAAAAGTAACAGACTTATCTGTATTTAATTATTAATATAATTCAGTCCTCTACAGGTTATTGATAAACCCCTTAAGTATGCAAGTATGGTCCTGAAGGTCTTCAATGATTTACACTGAAACAAATTAAAATGTGATATTTAATGAGTCCTCTACCTAAAATTTGGTTATTTGGGAGAATATTTATTCTGAAGAATGTAGCCCACAGACAGATCAAAATTTCCAAGTTTTGCCTGATAGCCACAACCAATGCTAATTTTTCTCGGTCTCCAAGATTTAGGTTCATTCATTTTTGTGAAAGAGAAGGAAAATAAAGCTATGAGACATGATACAAAAGTAAAAATGTATTATAACTCCCAGATGTCAGCCCTAGGGTTACCACAACAATGGGGATGTCTAGCTGCCATACCCAAGGTGCTTATCCAAAGATTCTCCAAGGATACTGTAAAATGAGACTGTTACACAAGTCTTCTTTTGTTGAAGGTTCTTATACTCATTTTAATGTATATATATATAATAAATTCCTCCACATTGAAATGCCACTTTTTACTCTGAAAGATGAAAAAGAGGATTGTTACATCTAGCCAAATAGTTTGCAGAAAGATGTCAGGAATGCAGGCATTTTTTTTTTTTTTTTTTTTGCTGTTTTTTTTTTGCAGGGGTGGGAGATGGTACTGGCTTCTATAGCACCAACTTATCACCAAGACTTCAATTACTCTGAAACCATTTCTGAGTAGTAATATTTATAATTATTTAGATACAAAAACTGTTTAAATTTTGAGCATTATATATTTGAGGCATTGTTCTGAAGGAAGGTGAAAATATTGATTTACTTTAGATTGTTAAGAAAGCATGTTAAAATGTCAGTAACCTCTTAAAATTAAGGAAAAAACATGTTTCACTTTCAAACAAAGCCAGGAAAAAAGGTAATTTAAAACAGGGCAAAATAAATAGAAATCACAAAATATGCAGGTGGGAATAAATACAATTATGTCATTGATTAAAATAAAGTAGAATAAGCTCACCAGTTATATGACAGAGGAAGTCAGATCAGTAGAAAACTTTATACTATTCAATAAATGGTGCTGGGACAGTGTTTCATGCAATAAATTAAGCTGGATACATACCTTCAAGATACATGCACAAAAATCTAATTCAAAACACGTTAAACCTAAAAGTGTATATAAAAACTTTAAAACATTTTTATAAGAAAAACTATTAGATTTAAAAATTGTTATTAGTGAGATAACAAAGTACACTTGTATTTTCATATACCAACAATAAACAATAAAAAAAAAGATTTTAAGACTTTTAAAATAATGTGTAAAAGAATAACTCTGCTATCTTGGGGAAGGGAAACGTTTATTAAACAAGATATAAACAGATAAAACAAGAGAGATGGAGATAAAAATATTAGACATGTTTAAAATGTTCGCTTATAAAAACAGACAATATGTAAGTAAAAACGAAAGACAAATCCTGGAAAAAAATATATATGTAAAACATAATATGCAAGAGTTCCTATCCAAAATTTGTAAAGAACTCCTGTGAATCAATAAGATGAAAAATAAGCTATCACAAAGAGAGGTAAAGGTTTTGTACAGACAATTCCTAAAGGAGGGAATCCAAATGGTGCACATGTGTCTGTGTATTTATTTGAAAACATGTACAACTTTATCAAAAATCAGAGACAGGTAAATAAAAACCATCATAAGAAGAAATCATTTCATACCACCTTAAAATTGGCCAAGTTAAAAATCCTCCCTCCCCCCCACAACACACATACACACATTGTTAAGTGTGGCTGACAACAGAGAACAACAGACTATCTTAGGCATGCCTGATGAGAAAGCAACTTGGTGCATCACACACAATTGGAAATGTGCATACTCTTTGGAATTCTACTCTCTCTACACACACTCAAATCAAAATACAGGAAAAAAAGTGTTTGTTGCAGCCTTGATATAAGAGCAAAATATCCAATAAAAGATGAAGGAATAAATACACTGTAGAAGATCATGTTGAGCCCATAATTGTTTCCATGACGTTTTCTTCCTTGAGATGGGTACTGAGTGTGGGGCTGCTCACTGTATGTTCTTTATCCCTTCTAGACTATTTATAATCATTTAAAAAAATGAAAACCAGAATATTAGTGTAAGATAAAAAGGAACAGAAGTTTTAAATTTGAATCCCTTTCCCCAACTTGGAGCTGATAGGAACTTGACAAAAATCACCTAACTTCTGTATGCCTGTCTTTTCCCATTGATATACTTTGATAATACTCACACCTGTTCTACCTATTCACAGAATTTTCAACAAGATCAATGAAATAATGCATGTAAAATCCTCTGTAAGTTGGAAAAAAATCAAACAAATGTTACTTTTCTTATAATCATAGTGTTGCTATTATGATTGCAATAAAAATAATTACTCTTATAACTTGGACAAATAATTTACACTGCCTGGTATCTTTGAAAATGAGAGTTTGAAGCAAAATACTTTTAAGGAACCTCCACACCTAACATTCTAAATTGATTTATGGCTAGAATTAAATATAGAGAAAGAAGAATTATGTTTACTAGTTTGGGTAATGCAACAATAAGTGACGATCATAATAGTTTTGAGTTACAATGAAAGTTGAAACAAGTAAAAGTAATACATTTAATACTCTGTTGGGATAAAAGCATTTATTTCAATAGCTATTGTTATGAGTTTAAATCACTTCATGCTGAAAAATGAATCCAGAAAGCTTGGAATGAACTGGTCAAGTGCTTTGAAGTGAATATGAGAGAAGATATTTACAGATAATACTAAATGATATGTAAGAAGATGAACAGATTCTAACAGAACTGCTTATTTACTGATGCCAGAACTTCTGGGACTATTAAGTCACTGGGTGAGATAGTATCCTGTATCCCACTGTTAATAACTGAAAAATTAACTAGATTTTCTGTCATGATCAGAAATGGAAAATATCAGCACAGAGAAGAAAGCTTTTGACCCACTCGTGAGAAACAGTGTTCACCTTCAATGAGTTCTGGATCCTACATATAAAAGTCAATGGAAATGTGATATCTCTGAGCAATCCATCAAAGCTACTCTATAAGAAAGCCCTGCTTTGCCAAATTTGTTCAAAGCTGCCCAACTGTGGTTCTATTCACTTATGTATGATAATCATGAAATTCAAACACAACAAACAAGGAATCATAGACAAAGTGCTTAAAAGCAAGGGCTCTGGAGTAAGCCCGTCTGGATTCAAATCCTGTCTCCACCACTTCCTGGCTGTATGACTTCAGTTACTTCGTGAATGCATGTAATGTGCTTGGACATAGTACCTCTTCAACCTCTCAGGAATGTTTAACTGCTATAATCGTGTTAGAAAAATGTGTGTGGGTATCTGAGAATTGTACTATTAATGACCTTAAAAAGTCAGAATTTTCTATTATCCGTTTACATACCTTAAACTTGCCTTCTGAGGACTTTGAATCACAGAGGTTATGGGTTATAAAATCTGGCAGGTTTATTAGCTAGCTGTCTCTCTGGCCTAAAATCACAGTAACTTTGTCTTAGAATATTTGACTACAATTCATAAGTGACCTATTCTTTCTTTTTACTTTTATGTTCCTATATCCAATAATATTTTCCAGAACTTTTTCTATGATCTGGTTTGGATTATTAATTTTGTTCTTTAGATGCACAAGATTTTATTTATCTTTCTTGAACAACCAAGAGAGATGTTTCTTCTCCTAATTTCAAAGTCCTTTAGCTAATTTCTCAGTGCTTATGCCAGCATTTTTAAAGTATCATTTATTAGTAATGTTTATGTTCACAAATAAATTATGTTTTCCCTATTAAGATGTTAATGAAAATGAAACACTCTGATACAGTGTGGGAGAGGCCAAATGTAACATTATCCAACCACACCCAACCAAATTCCCCGAATTTTTGTTTATCAACATCATATGATTTCAGAGTCAGAGGCTTTAAAACTCAAAGGGACCATAGCAGTCATTTACTGCAACCTCCTCATTTTTTACATAAAAATTTCAAAGCCGGCATTCATTAGATAAATTAAAAAGTGAACTGGAATTATACACCAAATCCATTGACTGCATCTTGAGTCATTTTCTGGTAAAACACACCAGTAATTTAATCACGTGAGTAAAATGCGGCAAATAATTTAATAAATAGGAAACAGTTTAATATCAAACATATAACACATTATTCTACAGGTTTAATATTTCTAATGTTTTGGTAAGAGTTTACAAATCAGGTTGAATTTTGGACTGACAAACATGTAGAGAAGGTAAGCTGCTTCAATTATTTACTAAATGCAAAGTTGAGAGATGTTTTAGAGTCATGTTTCTAGATGAGGAAAATAAGAAATGAAAAATTCTAAAGGGAAAAAAATATTCTGAAGTCCTAATGAAGAAGCATCTTACTGGTGGCATAAATTTTCCTTTAGAGGATCAAAGACATCAATATCAGATTCCAAGATTTTAATCTCTCCTTTTCAATGTTAATAATTCATTGATACAGCGTTTGAAATATCTTGCCATTCATTTCTCAAAAAAAGTCCCCCAAAACCAGATTGTTTGAAAGTCTATGAATAGTGACAATTACTGTAATGAATAAAAGTTCCTAGCTATTTTTTTTTATTTCAACACTCTTCATATTCCTCAGGTTAGATCATTTTATTAAAAAATTCAATATGACCTTAAATATTTCTTTGTTCTATCTATTCATGCATTTTTTTACCTACGTATTATATGTGTTTATACTTAAATTTTAAAAAATAATATTAAAAAGTTTATTTTCAAATAACCTTAGATCCGATTTAGACCAAAGTTTTTTATATAGCACCAACTAAAACTCTGATCTGAAAGCCGTACACAACTCATCTGTGAGAGCTGACATGCACAAGTCACAAACAAGATAATAAATAATCATTTCTATCAGAAATCTTTGTCTTGGCTCTAAGATCTCTGGTTACAATTTAGCTTTTTTGTTTACATTTAACTGCAGGAAAAAATTCTGGTCATGGTGATATGCTCTGAGCATAACACAAATATTCCCATAAAACTTTGGCATATTGGTCATGTAGGTCATTCTCTCTGAGCTGAAAACAAAAGTCTATATTTGAATGTGGGAACGTATGTATATGTATGACTGATTCACTTTGTTATGAAGAAGAAACTAACACACCATTGTAAAGCAATTATTCTCCAATAAAGATGTTTAAAAAAAAAAAAGTCTATATTTGAGAACCTGTGAAGTTGGAACATGGTTTCTGTATTTCCATGACCTTCCAGGAGTAAGTAGTAGTTCCCCTCTCTACCTATTTCCATGTTTAATAGCACCATGAAACTAATTTTCTTAATAGAAGGTTCAGGTCGACCTTAGCCTATGTCTGATTCTCTCCCTGCTCGATATTCCCTCGGGCTGAAGGTGACTTTCATTCACCTACCCCTTTTCTTTCCAGATTTCTTTGGTTACTCTGGGTTCAATAGTTCTTACTTTGCTTGGCTTGACAACATATTGTCTATTTTCACTTCTTTCATTTTATAATTCTCTGACTTTCCATTGTACCTTTGTACATCTTACATTGATGAGAATGACAATCACCTTAGTTTCTATTTTATTTTAGTATAAAGTTTGCATTCTGGCAGACAAGCAACCAAGAAGGACCCCTCATTTAGAAATTTAAAAATGAGCTGGAAAAATACATTGTAAGCTAATATGAAGGTTATCTGCTCAAATTGTCACAAATCAGTAGTATGATCATAACATGAGCTCCACTCTCTCTTACTAGAAATTCAAATATCCACCAGGCAAAATGTAACAAGTCTGGTTTGAACTTGGAACATGGCTATACTCTATCTAAAGGACATACTATATCCTGGCTACATTCTACAATATAGACCTGGATAACACATCAACAGGAATGCCTTGTTTTACAGACAAGTCTTAGGAGCTTGATTAGGGAAAAACAAACAAACAAGCAAACATTTACTTTGCTGAGTAAGGAATTTTGGAAAAAAATACAAAAGAATTCTTTTTCAAACTCTTATGCAGATTCCATAAATGCTAATCTCACATTTTGCTTATAAATGGCGCTTGAACTATGCTACCAGACACAAAGAGAGCCAATGTTCCTGCAAGATTAGTTCATAAGTCTCATGACATTAAAGGGATATGTTTTCCTAGGAGAGGTAGTGCGGTGTAAAAGAAAGTGCCAAGTTTGTGATTGGAAATCAGACATTCTTGGGTTCCCAGTTTGTGTCTGTTACTGTCTAACCATGCAGTCTTGGGCATATTATGTAACCACTGTAGAATTTTTTTAGCTACAAATGGAGACAAAAGAGTTGATGTTCACGTGAAAGAGGAATAAAAGGTGGGAGATACATAATAGAACTCAAAAAGTGGTAATATTTTTAAGATTATACCCCCTGTAGTTGAAAAACATGATGGTGTTAAAATATCATGACAGCTGTTGAAGAGGTGGATTGACTTTAACAACCTAACATGCATTTTAGAGTTTTAACTTCTATTTCAGGCTATTAACTGATAAGTCTTAGCATGACAGAGGGACACGTCAGTGTAATACGTTGGCTCATGTCAATTCTGTCCTGGACGGAGGCATCTCTATTACCTCTTGGGAAGCCCTTGATCAGCAAATCAAATTAAAATCTCCCTTTTAACTTTGCCCATGACCACATGGATGGTGTTTCTAGAACTCTGAGGAGATTAGATAGAAGTAGAACAGTACAAGTGGATAATACCTTGTAGTGTAAACACTGACAGGTTTTTTTTTTTTTTTTCCTTTTTATAATTTAAGTGCCTGACTTGAGCTTTGACTGCGGAGGCATCCACTTCAAAGATGGTTATCTCGAATAAACATATTTCCAGGCACTTGACTAGATAAAGAGCCAGCCTGCCCCACTCCCACCCACCACCCAACCCTCCTCCACTGAGGTTTTGTTTTACAGATCTAGGTTGATTTCAGTAACTGACCGTTTGGGCTACTTGCTTTTTCCTCTTCCTGCATTTTATTCCAGCTCTTATGTTCTAAATTCACCAATAAAGAGTGAGCTTGAGAAAGTCTAAGGACCCCACTTTCGACCCCCCCAAAAAGCAGAACCTCTTTTTTCTCTACCCAGGACCTCCTTTTGTGACGCCAGGTGTGCTGTGTAATTTCCTGGTCCTGTGAGTAATAAAACTTTATCTTTTCAAAGTTTCCGGATGGTTATCGCTGAAAGGGGTTCTGCCATCATAATAAGAACCACAAGACCAGTCCAGCCACAACACTGGTTATTGATAAGCTGCAACTGGCACAAAACATATCTGCCCTTCATCTTAGTTTACTTTTTTGCCTGGCGCATTGTGATGTGATTTATGTCCAATCATTTCTCTCCCTAGCAAAGGGAAAAAAGTGCTATTAATAGAGAAAAAGACTAATAGGCCAAATTCACACGTTTTTGCTTTGCATGGTTTCATTAGCCTTCAAATAATAATGGGACGTGTCTCATCAATGGAAAATAAGTACATTTCTATGTAGTTTGTTTCATCTGCCGGAGCCACTAGGCAGGATTCCGCATATGCCTCCTACCATAACATTCGTGTGCTTTACAGGGATTGATTGTGCAAAAGTCTTTCTTCCCTTCTAGGCAGTGACTTCCACAAAGTTCTCAGCACTTATACAATACCGGATATGATAATCAATTCATAATAAAGCCAGGGATTAACAAATAAATGAACAGATACACAGCAGTGGGAGGTTGGACAGGATCATCCACATTTTCACGTTTTGAAGGCTTACTAGTGAAAGCAAGAGTATCATAAACCCTGAGAGCAGAAGAGAATCTCTAGCTGAAATACCATTGCAATAGAGGTAACACAGTTGAACATAGCTCTGGAAGGATGAATATGCTGTGGGAAAGTACATTTAACGGAAAGGATGCTCATGAAGAAGGATTCTGTGAAGAAATGTCCCTAGATGAAGTCAGCCATCAGGTGGATGGAAAGTCAGCAGCCCCAAGAAACTGGAGTTCAAGGGACACAAGGGAAAGAGAAGAAAGTGAAAAAGTCTGGAAAAGTGTATTAGTGAAAGGAGAGGACCCTGCTGCACATTCAAAAATTTGCCTAAGAAAAGAAAAAAATCACAAAAAGATGTTTCACTCCAGAGAAAATATAATTTATAAACAAACTAGAAAATGGCTTAAATTTCCAAGAACCCACATGAGTGCTAGTGGAGGAAGCAAGTTTTTAAAATTAATGTTTTGTTTCAAAACTTAAAAAAAATCTTTCCATGCTACTGACAGATTTATATTGATATTTTTTCATAGTTTCAAAGAGAAAATTGGGCTTATTTGATAAAAGAACATATAAAATGTAGAGATGTGCAGTGGGAACAGTAATGAAAAGACAGACAAGGGGGTAAGTGGTAAATTTAAAAAGCAATTAGCAGGGTTTGAGGCTATTAAACACAGGCAAAAGTAAACTGTTTTGCATCACTGTTATATTTGAGCTTCACCTATAAAAGTATTTGCAGGGACTTCCCTGGTGGCGCAGTGGTTAAGAATCCGCCTGCCAATGCAGGGGACACAGGTCCAAGCCCTGGTCTGGGAAGATGCCATATGCCGCAGAGCAATTAAACCCCTGCACCACAGCTACTGAGCCTGCACTCTAGAGCCCGTGAGCCGCAACTACTGAGCCCGCGTGCCTAGAGCCCGTGCTCTGAAACAGGAGAAGCCACTGCAATGAGAAGTCCGCGCACCACAAGGAAGAGTAGCCCCTGCTCGCCACAACAAGAGAAAGCCTGCGTGCAGCAATGGCGACCCAACACAGCCAAAAGTAAATAAATAAATTTATTTTTTAAAAAGTATTTGCAAATCTAGGAGAACCACACTTTAAGAATTTTTTAAATTTGTTGGCGTCCATAATGCAGTTGCCAGTAGACGAAAGACAGCTTGAGGCAGCAAGGCTTCAGTTAGGTTGCCGAGTATATTATTCATCACAAATAGCAAATTTTTCCCCTATTTAAAAAGGGACCCACTTTATAATAAACTCTGCCATTTTTTCCACTGTAAAAATCATGATTTCTTGCTTGTCACCACTTGCTGTAAAGCAGCTGCTTTTCTAAGTAGTGATAAAACTCCCTTTGGAATGGAGACATTGTAAATTGTGATGTACCATTGCTGACAGGAGAGATTTTTATAAAGCCCAGTCATTGTACATACACAAAACAATATCAGGGCATGAGAGAGACTTGTAAGCTCAAAGCTCTATTCATTTCCATGGGATCTGTGTCATATTTATGCTAATTAAAAATTCTTTCCATTTGGAGAGGAAAAAAATAACTCAAGGAATGTGCTTTCTGAACAAAGAATGAAAATAAAAATAATTACTGCCACAGTTTATCAATTTCTTTTCTCTGTTGATAAATGATTCACTGTCTGTTACTTTTAGCAAGCATTTAAAAGTGAATCAAGGCTTGAGTTGTCTGAAAAGGAAAATTCCACAACCTTAGACAAAGCTAAGTAATAAAAATAAGAGACCGTGAACTTGCCTGACAAATGAAGAGTCTAAAGCAAAAGCAAGACAAAAGCAAGATGGCAACAAATCTTCCTCTGTACCACCCATCACAAGAACTATTTCACTGGCCAGTTAAAATGAATCCTTAGTAAAGGAAAAAAAAATTCATAGAATAGCCCAAGACTCATCACTGAATAATCAGAAAGGGCTATGGTGCAGGTAGGAAGCAGAATGCTAGAGGAATTTTCAGATGTTATTATTTTTGTTGTTTTCAAAGCATTGTTAAAACAATATTTCAGTTGTAGCTTTCATGACGCACACAAAAATCTATTTTCAAAAAGTAGCATTTCAAAGTTCTTACTATGTAAATGAAACTTGGTGTGATGCTATATGAAAATAAGCTTACAAAGTTAAACTTCATAAGAAGAATCAAAATCCAACAGACTTTCATTTTGAGGGGCTTGAACTTTTAAAAGATAGATTTAAACCCAGGTAGGAGAGAATTACTTTTATTGTAGAATCAGAATATATGACAAAAGTCTTAGTACGGAAAGAGACTATAGCTTGCATAGCTCAACTGTCTACTCAGTGCAGGAATGTCCTCTAATGCTTTAACGTACACAGCAGTCATCTGAGGATGTTGTCAAAATGTACATAGTGAAAATTCAGGTTTGGGGTGGGGCCTGAGAGTCTGCAATTCTAATAAGCTCCCAGGCCATACCAATTATGCTCTTCTGTGGACCTCAGTATATGCATGAATTGTCTAGTCCATTGTGAATATGTTCCATAGCATGGACTGATTACTTCAAGAAGAAGCAATTTCCATTTGGGGACCCTCAAACTTTTTTACCTTTCATTAAGTTAAGATTTGACTTTCAATATCTGCCATCCATTGACCCTGGTTCCAGCCACCAGAATCACAATTACTAAATCTAATTTCTCTTTTACATGAAGATTAAACTCAAGAAATATATCCCCCTGGAGTCTTTTCTTTCTACAATATTACATCTCCGATACAATAATGGTTTTGAGTCCTTTCTGGCATTTTGTTTGCTCTATACTGGATATGTTTCAAGGTATCACGTGCATCTAAAATTGAGGTCCCAAGCCACCACCACAAGACTGCAGTCCATATTGGAGTGGTGGTCATTATGCTTCTATTTATGATCTTATGTTTCCATAAGACATATTGACTATGTCTACATTTCTATAAAACTCGTGGTCTCTGCCCAAAACTGACACTGCACGTGGTTAATAATTCCCCACAAAACAGCCCCCACTTAAATGAACATAATGAAATAGCTAACCTAATAATTAAATAACTAACCTCCTCTTTTTCTTTTTGGCATGGTGACTTCTCATGAAATTTTTTCACTGGCTTCATCACCTGGTTCACAGCATCATTCTCTCCCTTTCCCTGTCATCACTCATCCTGTGGCTTCACATGTCTTAAAACTATTGAACTCCAGTGACCTCCATCTCCACTCCAACACAACCATTTATTGGCATGTCCACACCCTAGTTGTGTCATCCCTTTAATTGTTTCTCTTCCAGTTTTCAGATTCTGACCACTGCTTTAATCCGAATACCACATGCTCCCCTAATGCACACAGAACCTAATTTATATCTGTATTGTGATCCTCATACCTTTGATCTCTCCATGCTGTAGTAGTTCATCATGCCCCTCTGATTTCACTTTTCTTTCAACCCAGTTTGCAACTTCTTGTTAAAACAATTTGAGAAGGTTCTTGCAATGTTATCTGCAATGCTTCCTGCAGGCTCCACACTTATTTTTCCCTGATCCTAGCCTTGGGAAATCCTCATTATCTGTTTTCTTCACTCCTGTGTGTACAAAAGTGTCTGGCTAAGGGGAAAATAACGTCTTTCAACTTACTGATTTCATTAGAAATGCAAGTGATTCAAACTGCTTTTGACTCTGTATTTCACTCCCTATAGCAACAGATCCAAACCTCTTCAACTTCTTGAAGTCCCCAGCCCTCCTTGGAATCATAAATTTTAACAGATGAACAGATGATCTCACTGACAATTCACTGAAATTATCAAGACCACCTGGCATATGATCTCTCAACTTCCTTGCTCTCCTAAGAGTGTCTTTATACTTTTGCATGCCTTTCCTTCCTTCACTCTAACTTCCTCAGAGGAAGACTCTCCCTTTTATAAATGCTGAGGTTAAAATAACTACACATTTCTATTTAACACTTTCCTGCCTAGAACAATGTGTTGTTTTATCAGTTATACGTTCTGCCAGTCTCCCTGCTGGATTTATACTCTACCTATTGACATGCTCAAATTTTCATATCCTTCTTCTAACTAGCTTTCTCTTAAGCCTTACATCTTTTTCACTTTCACATATAACCTTCGTGAAATAAACCAGTACTCCCTGCTTCAACTTGAACCAAATCCTCTCTTTGTAAGCCCTTGTAATTTGATTCTCCTTTACCATATTTCTCACTACCATCTCACCCACTGAAAGTAATGAATTGAAAGTCACCTCCCATCAAGTTTAATAACATTTTCTCAGTTATAGTTCTTTTTGCCCTCTCTATAGCATTTTATGTTACTGATCTCCTGTTCTTTCTTAAAACTTTATTTTTTTTCTGAATTCCATTATACTGTATGATTCTGGCCTTCCTATCCTTCTGCCCATGAGCCCAATTAATTAAAAAACGTACCACATAGCAGATTTTTTTTTTCCTATCTCTGCTACTTCTTATTTAGGGCTACATTTCCAGCCATCTTCTCTCTATGATTGTCCATTAGTGACCTACTACCCAGGTGATATATGATGACAACCACATTTATATTTTTAGCCTGTATTTCTCTCTATAATTTCAGAGACATAAAGGAATAAATCCACTACAATAATTCTACGTGAAAATTCTACAGGTACCTCAACATATCCAAATTTTTTTCTAATAGACTTTCTCCTTGAATCTACCTTTCCTCTTATATTTTCTATCTTGATTGTGAACATCACCATCAATTTAGTACCCTAAATCATCTTAGATGTGACTTAGATATGACACATAATCCTTGTTATTCTAGTTCCTCACTGTCTTTCAAATCCATTATTCTATTTACTCTCCACTTCTCTTTTCACTGCTTTAGTCCAGGTTTATTATCAGTTCTTGGAAGGTATATCACAATAAGCTCTTAACAGACTTCTGACCTTCCATCCTTTGATCCATCTTTAACATTGCTATCACTGTTATCTTCCTGAAATCCATCTCATTCCCAGATAGATTCTACAGCACTGCATGTGGCACACTTGATGTTTCCTGGCCTGACACCTACCATTCAAACAGTTTCTTATCTAACATTAATTGACTTTCCAAATACTATAGGTTTCAATTCACACTCTTCTCTTTGACTAAAAGTATTCCCTCCTTCATTTTTGTTGAAATAGTACATGTTCTTCATTTAGTACCCATCTCAAATTGCAGAGCGTAAAAGACTAATCCTTTTCTGATTTCCACTACTGGGAATAATACCAACTTTCTATAAATACTCATGAGCCCTATTTTGGCACTCAGTTATAGTACTTATTATTACATGTGCTCTTACTTTTTGTCTCCAGTTAGACTGTAATCACCCTGAGAATGATGGTACATCTTTCCATCTTGAATAATGCCAACAGCATGATCTTTCATGCTTGCTTGGTAAATTAAATTGCCTTTTAGTGACATTTTATGCCCTGCATGTAAAAGCCTTAATGTAAAAAATATCCAGAAATAAAAAGTATGATTACCATTCCACTAAAAGAAAGAGAGAAGGAAGGAAAAAAAGAAGGAAGGAAAGTAGAAAGAAAGGAAAGTCCAGATTAAGAGTTTCGCTTGTGAAATTTTCTTCTTTAAATTGTACATTGAGAAACTCCAAATATCAGATATCATACTGATAAATTTTACACAACTAAAATAAGGAAGTTGTAGAATACAGAGTAACTTTAGGTAAGATATAAACAGGCCCAAAGTTGACTTTTTTTTTTAGCTTCTCCTACATAATTTCAAATCAGGCTGCTGTGAATCCCAGAAGAGCTAAAAGAAGCAGCTCTTTTAAAGTGTGATTGTTTTTCTCCAATGCAACATCATGGGAGTTGAGTCAGCTTTTCAGGTGTCACATGGTAGAAATGGTACTGCTTCTACTTTTCACATTGAAACATAACCCTCTCTGACATTTAGGACAATTTCCATGCTTTTTCTTCTAGTGCTATTAAGAGAATAGCCATAAGTTGATATTTTCCTGCTTAGATCACTTTCTATTAGTCTTCTCCATTGGAGGCCTTAAAAATCACACATCTGATGCTGCCCTTATATAATGGAGATGGTAGTTGTCTACTTCTACCCATTTCCCCCTAGAATATGGTGGACACATATTCTGGTGAGCAGAAAATTGCTTAATATTCTAAGAATTTTCTACTTTTATCACATTAAGGGATGTGTGTGTGTGCATGCATGTGCACATGGTTGAATGCATGTCAGTAGGTAGACAGTAATGGGTGAAGTCTAGCCATTTCTGTGTTCACTGAGGTAGAGATGTAGAGCTTTACTACATGCTGAAGAATGCTTACCCTCCTTCTGAACTATTCACCTCGATGGACGCTCAGAAGAAATCAGATAAACTAAGTTATGAATGCTTGATGGACCTTAACCTAACCTAACCTCCGAAGTGACATCTCACCACTTTTGTTACATCTTAATCATTATAAACGAGTCTCTGGGTCCAGTTCACACTCAAGGGGCATAAACACCAGGAGGCAGGGACCACTGAGAGCCCATCTCAGAAGTTGCCTATCACACACATCATCCACTTCCTCACCAGCTCTGTTTCCACAGATTCTATGAACACCTTCGCATCTTTCCTTTGCAGGCTCCCTAAGAAGTCCAATTCAGTGTCATATTTCCCCCAAGAAAGGAACGGTACTAAGTGACCTGACATAGCAAACACATTCTGAATCCCATTCTAATGAGCCCTTTAAAGCTGTGTGTGGACTATTAAGCACTTATTAATTAATAGAACTTTGGCAACAAATTCTCTAGAAAGGCCTATCTTCTGCCTGCCCAGACAGAGGCTCAGGGATATAGACACATGCATTTGTCTGCTCAATATTGCAATGAGAAACTGTAAGTACATTCGTATTTTGGTGGTGTCATCAATAATGAATTATTCTAGAGTTCTAATGAAATAACTCTTTAAGTCCCAACTTCCTCATTGAGGATATTATTCTCAAGTTTATAGGCTGTTATGAAAATACCTTGTGTGTTATGAACTGAAAGTGTGTCCATCCCCGGAATTCATATGTTGAAACCCTACCACCAATGTGATAATATTTGGGGATGAGGTATTTGGGGAGTAATTAGAGTTGGACGTTGGACTTCATGTAATGTAATGTCCTTATAAAGACAGACACTAGAGAACTTGTTCACTCTTTCTCCCCGCGCATGCACACAAAGAAGAGGTCATGTGAGCTTGGTACTGAAATGGAAGCCACCTACAGGTCAAAAGAAGAGGCCTCAGAATGAACTTTGCCTTGCTGGCACCTTTATCTTGGACTTCCCAGCCTCCAGAATGGTGATAAATAAAATTCTGTTGTTTAAGTCACGCAGATTATGGTATTTTGTTATGGTGGCCCAAGATGACTAATAAACAACACGTAAACTGAAACAGAAAACAATGACAGACTTAGTAGGGAGATCTATACCACACCTGTCATCTTGATCTAAACAATCAAGGTAACTGTCAAAAGATTAAAGTTAATTTTTCATAAATATTCCACTATGTACATGTTCAGTTTCACTTATTCAATTTCATTCACATAGCCATTGATATTTTTATTTCAAATGTATGCATTTTTATTTAAAATGGTTTTTTTATTCAAATTATGAGCTATTGAAAATATGTTTATAGTACATATGTTTGACATCTTCTATGTATATCTTAATATAATAAATCCCCCTAAACTAAAAAAGATACAAAAGAGTAATTATATAAGATTAAAAGTAAGATTATTAGAAGTGTAATTATCCTGCCCAGACTAACCCAGCACTCACTGCCCATGCCGCCTTCCTGAATACAAACACAAGGGTGAGCTGCACACAGTAGCTTGAGTTTTAGTGAGAACTGCAGGAAGAAGGATGAAGACAGGAAAGCCCTAAAAGCCCAACACCTCCAGAAGTTAAAATAAACTCCAGAGGGCAGCAATTCCAGTCTGATTTGTTCACCACTGTCTGCCCAGTGCCTAGAATAGTGCCTGGTATGCAGTCGGGGCTCAGTAAATATTCAAGTTGAATTGAAAGGATCCCTCAGCACCTATACTCAGTAGTTAGGCTGGGAGTTAAACCTGAAAGGGAAGCATAACCGTAAACTAACATTTAAGCACACATTATGTTTTAAATACTGATATGCAGAACCAAACTAGATAGAAGTCTAGTCTTAGAAATATGTTTTAACCATAAAACTGTCCAAACATTAGTCTATATAGATATTTATATTTTAACTATCAATATATCTTGGTGAAACCATTGTTTTTAATGTGGCTCATACCAGGATTCATAAAGTGTACCCTTAATAATAGAATGCTTCAGTGAGTGAGCATGTTAAGAAAAAAAGAAAGAAAGAGAGAGAGAAGGAGGGAGAGAGGGAGGAAAGAAGGAAGGAAAGAAAGAAAAAAGAAGGAAAGGAAGAATTTTGAATGACTAGACTTTAATTAACGATCTTTAAGGACTCTTAGATCTACAGATGACACACAAACCTAATCTGTTTATGACTTCTTTTTAAAATTATCTTAATTAAAAATGAGTTTTCTATCCCTTCCTCATTTCCCCACATCAGGTTCATCTCTGCCTGCTGTGGTTATTTTTTCCCTTAGAAAAATTTGATTTTCTGACAAATTGAGGTTTAGATGCTTTCCATAATATAATCTCGAATTCACATGGAATAGCCAAAGCTTCTTTAATAAACCAAGAGTCAACACACAGCTTCAAAGTACCCCTTAGAAGGGGATTTGGAAGGCATTCATTCTGACTGGCCAGTTAACACAGTTTCTGTAGCATGAGGCTATTTAAACACAAAGAGCCAATGACAGGGCAGGAGAGAGAAATGGTGAGCTTTCATCAGACATAATGGAAAAATGGAATTATATAATTTCAAATTATATAGCATTTACTCTGCAGAGACAATAAATGTAAGAAACAAATCCTGGTCAAAGATTGGTTGTATGTGGTCTTCTTCAATTTCCTCCCTTTTAACATTTAGTCCCCATCAATACTTAGAATCAAGATAATTGTTTTGCTGTGGTGCTGGCACTAGATACAATGGGACTATTCAATGAAAATAAAATTGCAAAACACGGCGGCTTATGTTTAGACTTCAGGGTCTTTCCACTGGTCTCTCCACACATTTATTATAAGTTCTCAACTTGTGTAACCCTGACCCAAAGGCCCTGCTCCAAGGAGCCCGGCTACTTTTCCTGTCCCACCCACTGCTATGTTTCCTTGCCTCATGGCCATCCAAACACACTTCCTGGCACTTTATCTGTCATTGGACTCATGATTATTTGCTTATCTCTTTTTGCGTGATCACATCCACTACAGTGGAAGCTCCTTGAAAAAATCATATCTGTTTTCTTCACTACTGTAATTAATAACCTCTACAGTGGTGTCTAGTACACAGTAAATGTTCAAAAACTGTATACATGTAAACAAATAGATTCATGTATTTTTCTGTCAATCAATAATCAAAATAATCAAATAATCAAAATAATTCTCTGGAAACATTTCTATTATCCATCACTTGTAGAGTCCAAAAGCAGTAGATGTTGCTTATGTGACAAAATTTCAGTAAGGTAATATTTGACATTCTAAAAGCATATTTTAAGAATAGGCAACTAAAAATAATTTTATTCTTAAGTAACCAGTATGTCAAATTTTGTTTTAGAGGTTTCACATCTTTTCCAGATAGAAACAGAACTTAGTGAATGGGACCTACGCATAGAATTCTCTACTCCCTGGCCTCTTGAATCATCTAAATACCTTTTAACAGGCTTTTGTTTTTACTTTTTTTTTTTTTCATATCACATATCAAAAACTGTTTTAAAAGCACTTTGGCTAGAAGTCAACGAATTAAACTATTGGCTTAGCACTTAAGAACTTAAAATTGTAATATTTTAAAATTGAAATTTTTATTGGCATAGAAAGCAATTTTTTTGCTCAATTTGTTTTTATTCAATGTAAAAAATAGTCTTCTCTCTAAATAAAATACTTGTCAATGAGTTCATGTCAATCCTACATACTGTTGATCAGGCAAACATTTTTAATAATTCAATAAAAAGACACTGATAAATTAGTCAACTTTCTAAAAACTGTCTAGTTCACAGAAAGACTTATCCAAAAGCGGAAACATGATATGCATAATTTTGTTGCTATCATATGTATGAAAGTAGCAACATTGTATTGTAAAACTTAAAAATTGCCACTTAAAACAGCCCTCTGAATGTTCTTATTTTCAAATATACACTTTAAGTACAGAGATTTTTGCCTGGAAAAATAAGAGTATTTGCAATAAAATTCCTTGAATCTAAACTTGAATTGTTGAGGTAAAATGTACAAAATAGATTAATTATTTACAGCCAAAAGAGTCTTTCTTTTTCCCCCTGAAGAATTGCTAAAGATCAGAACTGTTCTATTTTCTACATAAGCACTTCCCTTGAACACCGCCAGCATTGGTCCCTCACCCATTTTCAGCCACCCTCTTTAATATAACTTAAGTCTCTATCTTCTAAAATGGGTATGTTTCTAAAGCACACAGGTAAAATCCTCACTTTTTATTAAATATAGCTCTTGGAAAGGAATTTAAGAATCAGAGGTTGAGATCATACCATTTCAGGCCTTTTATTAGTTTCCTGAGGCTGCTGTAGCAAATTACCCCAAACTAAGTGGATTAAAACCACAGAAATTTAACTTTAGCAGTTCTGGAGGCCATAAGTCTAAAATCAAGGTGTTGACAGGGACATAAGCCCTCTGGGGGGCTATAGGGAAGCCTGTTTCAAATTCCAGCTGCTGACTTTCCTGGACTCATGACCACATCACTCCAAGTTATACTCTTTTCTTCACATCTACTCCTCTGTGTGTGTGTCTTCTCTATATGTCTCTTATAAGGATTCTTGTCATTGAATTTAGGGTCCATCCAGATAATGCAGGATAATCTCATATCAAAATCCTTAACTTAATTACATCCGCCAACCCTCCTTTTCCAAACGAGGTAACTGTCACAAGTTCCAGGGATTGGGATGTGGATATGTAAGCAGCTTTTGGCAGGAAAGACCTCTTTGCAGGAAAGAGTTCTCTGCAGGAGGCCTCTTTTCTCTTGACACTAACCTTAAGCCAGGCAACCCCATGCTCTACACATCTCTGGCCCTAGCACACCTTTCAAATCTTTTGATCACACAATACTTGGCCTAACTTGTTGGTTCTTTCCATAGATCAAAGAAGTAGAAATGAAGTATAGTAATTAACAGATGACCAGATCTCTTCCCTAGCTTCCCCTTTAGTAATCTCATGAACAAAGTGTGTGAACAAGAGAGCATCTAAAAAAACCCACAAGAAGTCGACAAGCCTACACACAAGCCTGCACACAGTGGGGGATGGCAATGACTCTGACCCCTTATCTTAATCATTAACTGAGATTACTTCCCTGTTTCCCTTTAAAAGCTTTCATAGCCAAGCAGAATCTTGAATTCAGCTTCAGCATTTACTCATAGGGGGCCCTTGGACAAGTCAGTCAAACCCTCAGATCCTCATTTCCTAACCTGAAAATTGGGAGGAACTAAATCAAGAGAAAATGATGCTTGCAGCCTTTAAAAGAGGATGTGGATCTTAGGGTGCCCTCCACCTAGGTTTTATGTTCTTTTGGACAGAAAACACTTTATTTAATATGATTTTCTCATTCAGAACTAGATGTTTTCCCCCATTTCTAACATAAGAGGGTGTATTTTAAATATGTACATAATGATATTTATAATAAATACTTGCTCATACTCTGAACATTTTCCTCCCCCCAACCCCATCTTCACCCTTCCCCATAAGACTCCTTTTCAAACAAGAACACAGAAGAGGGACTTCCCTGGTAGTGCAGTGGTTAGGAATCCTCCTGCCAATGCAGAGGACACTGGTTCGAGCCCTGGTCCGGGAAGATCCCACTTGCCGCAGAACAACTAAGCTGCTGCGCCACAACTACTGAGCCCATGTGCCTAGAGCCTGTGCTCCGCAACAAGAGAAGCCACTGCAATGAGAAGCCCATGCACCGCAGTGAAGGGAAGTCCCCACTCGCTGCAACTAGAGAAAGCCCGTGCACAGCAATGAAGACCCAATGCAGCCAAAACATAAATAAAAATAAGTAAATACATTTAAACAAACAAACAAAAAGAATCTACAGCATCAGGAGCAAAAAGGTTGACTTCACCTGTGAGTTATAAAAAAAAAAAAGAAGAAAAAGAACACACAAGAAAAGTAATTTTGGACAATGTTCTTTGGAACCAAGGAATGGCTAACAATACTGTCCTTAGGACACAGCAAAGGTGTTCTTCACCCTAGAGTAAATGCCCCTTCCAAATCAAGAGTAACCAGACCTATGCCAAAATCACTTCCATAAAAATCTCCTGCCTCAACACAACACAACGCCCCATGCACTGGGGAAAGCCAAGTCTCTGCAAACAATTCTCTACCATTAACAAGGACTGCCAAGACCTGTTCTCAAAGGTTCTGTTGAGTGTGCATGTTGTCCTGCAGTTATTGTGTGTTTGGAAAGAACCCTTAAGAACTAAGACTTTTCATATCCAAGTGCCCCCTCCCAGAAAAAGCAAAAAAAAAAAAAACAAAAAAAAACAAAGATTTTATGATGTCTAAAGAGAGAACCCACTTAACTAGTTGTCTTTTGTTGAATACTTCAGGAACAAATGTTTAAAATTTTTCAGTTGGTTTGCTGTTAATGTATTTTGCAAGTGGAAAGAAAGGGGAAAAGTAACTCATGATAATGGCAGAGTGCAAAACTGTGAGGAAGTCTCCCAGAAGACCCAACAAAGGTCAGCAGGAGAGCTTTATTTCACATAATGTCTTCACCCATGACCATGAAAGGGGAACAAACAGCTCACTAATTACCCTCATCAGGGGCATGATGCAAACACCACTAGGGAGATGATAAAGAGGGGAATATAAGTGCTCAAATCCCAGATGAAAAATATAGTGAAATGGACCTAAGTATATATGAGCTAATAAATCTAGAGAAAAAAAAAAAATTCAAGCTCAAATATGTGTGAAAAATCAGAGTCTGGAAAGTAGGGAAAAAATGATCTTAACATTAAGTGATTGTGTGACCGAAAGGAAAAAAGAGTATTCATGGTTTTAAGTCAGAGCTAAAAGTAGTGCGATAAAACTGTACAAGAAAACTTTGGTCAGACTATCAGAAAAACATTTCCTAGCAGCAAAATTTATTAAGGCCTGAAATAATTTCCCCAGAGAATAGAAGTCCCTTCATCTGTTTATTTTAAAATTAGACTAGACAAACCACTGGGAAACAACTGGTTCGAGGTTTACTCCATCCTGAGATGTCTGGGAAAAGCAGGCGAGATGACCTAATACTTTGATCCACTGCATAGCCCTAAACTGGTATTAAACGTGACTAACCACTTGATTTGTTCATATCCCTGTTTGCCTCCCAGAAACTGAAACTGGAAAATGTAAATTTGTAAAACTATTTAACACATGGAATGTGTTAAGTCTGTGCTCCAGGAAGAGCACTTTATCAGGCACTGAGGCACAGACATCTTCCCCCTGTCATGGCAAAGACAACTAAATAATAAAAGATGTAGCAAAGGAAAGCCAGAATTCCCTCCTACAACCACTGTCATAGCTCTTTGAGTCAGGTCCAAACACCTTAACGCAGTTAACAGAGGTGCTGCATTGGCTAAAGTTCACATACTTCAAAAGCTCCCACCTCCACTTTTCTTTGACATTTACCATTGACATTCTCTTCTTTTTTTTTAGCCTCTCAAGTATTCAGTGCCCGCTGATCGCTCATCCTGTTAATTTTGCTTGGAGTACATTTCACTTCTCCATACACTTTTTGCAAAACAAACTTCTACTGTCTACATAGTCAGCACTTCCTATGGAGAGTTTACACCAAATCCCCAAGTATCAATGAGGCGCCAGTCTCATGTGTTCCCACAGCACCAATCTCTTATCAAAACACTTCCCATTTTAGATTGCAATTATCCATTTACTTGTCTCACCCTGTAGATTCTAGTTTATAAGATCATGTATCACTGTTCTCTTGTCTACTATTTTATCACCTTCTAGCTCAGGATCTGACATATGAGTCCTAAATGCATTTCCTGAATGCATGTAGATAAGCCATCTATTGCCACAATAATGCCATGTAACAAACTATCCTAAAAATTAGTGACTTGCAACAATCATGTACCCACACTGTTGTGCCTTCTGGTCAGCTGGAAGTTGGCTGACTAAGCAGCTGGATGTGGTTAAACTTGGAACCAAGCTGCAGATTGGAACTCTGTCCCATGTGTTTCTAATTCTCCTTGGATCAATGGGTCAGCCAGGGTATGTTCTTCTAATTGCAATGGCAGAAATGAAAGAGGAGGCATAAATGTGTAATGCTGCTAAAGCCTAGATTTGGAACAGCTGCAGTCATTTTTACTCATATTCCATTAACCAAAGCAAATCACAGGGCAGAATCCAACATAACGGGGCAGAGAAATATATGCCACCACTCTTGAGAGGAAGTGTGAGGTCACATGGCAAAGAGAATTATAGTGGGAAGACTGAAGGATTGGAAACAACAGTCAGATCTTCTACAGTATGAATACATAGCTGTCGTACAATGAAAATTCTAATTATAATCTTGGTTGAATAGCAGCTTCTTCTTCTTGACTTTAATAAACAAGAGTGTTTGCCCAATAAAAATATAAATATTGTCTGATATATTTTATGAATATCAATAGATTTATTATCTATATGTAGTAAATGGCTAATAATTGTTACCTATAGTGCAAGATAGTTTTAAGTGCTAATAATGTGATAAAAATCAATTAATAATCATTGCATGGTTTTAGTTCTTTTGTGGCATAAAACTCACCTGTCGTTTGAATTATACTTTTGCAGAGGCCACGTTATATCTCAGGATTTGTTTTTATATCATCCAGAGGAATAGAAAAAGAAATAAATTTAGCTAATCACTTTACTTTTTTTAGAAAGTTGAACCACTAATTACCAAATTGAATACTTATAATGTATTTGTTAATAGGGTGATTCTGGGGCTTTATAAGGTAACACTAAAAAAAATCTGGAGATTATGTTCAAGATTGCTCTGCAGAAGAGACTAGATGGGAATATGGTTCAATGGAAAGACCACTGGTTCTCACTGGATTCATTCTAGAATAAAGTTACATCTTGAATTAGAGTTGCCAGAATAGCATAGAGGTTAAATGCATGGTTTTTGAAGATACACCCTTAAGATCATCTTCTACTTACTAAGTGTGTAGCCAAGGTCAAGTTATTCAACCTCTCTAAGTCTCGTAAGATAATATCACAATCAACCTCTTATCATAGTGAGGGTTTAATGATAATCAATGAGAGCAAAGAGGAAGGCTCATGTCCTCCTCTGCATCATTTCTCTTCCTGCACTTAGTAGAGTACTTGGATAACAGTATACCCTTAGCTAATAGTATAAGGATGGATGACTACAGAGTCAGCAATTTTCCAGATTTATGGAGAGCTTAGACTTGACTATTTTCCTCAGATTTATGTTAAAGATCCATTGAAGTTTCCAATTAGGTTGATCTCATAATTTATCTTCTAAATAAGGACATTTTTTAGACCAAAAGAGGACATGATTAATAATTACAATGGGACAATAGTCATAAGCAGACCATTCCAGGCAATCAAACCACTTTGGAAACCCTAGTTCTAGGAAATATAGAGTATTTTCTGTAAGCTGTAGTTATTTCATTCTCAGGTGTCGACTCTTGAATTCAAATTTTGCTTGTTCTGCCCTCTTAAAATGTTTTATAATAAACTTGTATCTTTATCATTCACATATTAATTTTATTATTCCAAGGCTTAAATCCTAGAAACTTCTACAGAAACATTATAATTTTCTGTATAACATGATTGTTATGGACTGAATCATGTCCTCTCAATATTCATATGTGAAGTCCTAATTCCCAGTACCTCAGAATGTATCTATATTTGGAGATGGAACCTTTAAAGAGGTAACTGATGTACTATAAAGTCTTATGTGTGGGCCCTAATGCAACATGACTGGTCTTCTTGTAAGAGGAAATTAGGACACAGACACACAGAGGGAAGGCCATGTGAAGACAGAGGGAGAAGACAGCCATCTACAAACCAAGGTAAGGGACCTCAGAAGAAACCAATCCTGCAGACACCTTAATCTTGGACTTCTAGCCTCCAGAACTACGACAAAATAAATTTTGTTTAAGCCACTCAGTCTGCAGTACTTCACTATGGCAGCCCTGACAAATTAATATAATGATACATATTCATTTTATGTCTATATTTCTTTCCCAGACACAAAACGATGGCTACAACAGATCATCCTTCATTACTACAAAACTTTTTCAATAGTCTTACTTAATTGTTTTCTTTTCTATGATACATGCCTTATAATATCCCACTTTATTCTTTCCAAAAACACTCCACACCACCACCCCTGAAATAACTTCCCCAAGATCAACTTTGAATTCTTCAGGCAAAACTTCAAAGATTCTGGTAGCCAATCCAATTTTACATACTCAACAGCATTCTTTATTATGCTTTATGATACAGTATTTATGTCATTTAGCACAACCGTGCATATCATGCTTGGACCACTTGTATTTTCTGGCTCTGTCACTTACTTCTGGTACACCTACTTAGCATTTCATTTTACCCATTTTCTTCGAATATTTTGGTATTCTGTACCATATACTGTAAAAGTATGAAAAAAGGGGCTTGATTGGGGAAAAAAATAGTACTCGTATTATCATTGCCTCAAAAAGAAGAAATGTGCCAATAACTTTTGTTACCTATAGTTACCTAGAGTAACTTTCAGAATGTTTAGTAAGAGGAACCTTATATGAGAGTCAGAAATTAAGGGCTGGGAATTCTTCTAGAAATGTTTGCTAAATGGTGTTCAGGGGATTATAAGATGTCAGTTTAAAATTTCTTCTGGAAGCCCAAAGTAATTTGGATTGTATGTAAAAGTATATGAAATTCCTCATAAAATCAGAGCAATATTGAGACAGATATATTTAGCCCATAGTTTTTCTGGCCTGGTATAAGCAAGGTTTAATGGCCCGTGATAAAGATGCAAAACATTAGTGGGAAAATAAAGAGATAACTTGTTACTCTTCTTAGATATTATTGTATGTAGAAAATCCATAAAACTATCATAAATTGTTAGAATTATTGAGTTTATTAAATTCTGTAGATACAAAGTTAATATACCAAAGTTGAATGCATCCCTACACATCAATACTAATGTATTACCAGAATTTTAAAGTTCCATTAATAATAACATGAATACAAAGTGCTTAGAAATGAATCAAATAAAAGATGTACAATACATTTATGGAGGAAATGAAAGAATTAATTAGACTATGATAAAATAAATCTAAATAAATGGAGAGTTAGACTGTTCATGAAAGAAAAATCCACTATTGCAATCAATGGATTCAATGGCATGCCAAAGTGCAAGAGCTAGAAGGGGCTGTTCTTAGAAATTAACTTGAAATTTATATTGAAGGAAAAAGGGTCAAGAATAGCAAAGGCTTTTGAAGAAGTGTGAATTGAGAAAGCTTAATACACCAGATAGATAAATGAACAGGTATAGAAAAATGGAAAGTAGAGTAGAGATTCCAGAAATAACTCATGTGTGTAGAATATTTTAATTTGTGACAGAGGAGGCAGTTTATATCACAGGGGAATGGGTAAACTTTTCTACAGATGATGTTTGGACAACTGTCTATGTGGAAAAAATGTCTATGTATATCTGTCTATAGATATTCATATCTAAATCTATACTTATGTTTGATCCCTCCCCCATGACATACACTAAAATCAATTCCAAGTTTATGAAAGGCTTATATATATATATATAAGACAAGAAAGAAAGTCTTAAGGGAAATTATAGCAAAGTCACTTTTTGATCTAAGAACAGAGGCATTTCTAAACAAGGCACAGAAAGCATACCATAAAATAAAAGACTAACTAATTCAACTACATACATTTTATCAACAGTTACCATAAAAAGTGAAAGACAAGTTAAAAGGGAAAGGAGTTATTTGCAAAACATAACAATTGAGAGCACATAAAGAATATATAAAGAATAAAATGTATATAGTGTCCCTAAGAGAACAAGAGGAATATTTAAAATGACTGAAAGGAAAGCTAGCAAAAGACGTGAACAGATAGTTAACAGACGAAGAAATGGAATTGGCCCAGAAACATATGAAAAGACAATCAAATTCACTTGTGATGAGGTGAATACAAATTAATATCACAATGAGTTAGGATTTCATACTTACCAGACACTAAATATTTTGCCAAAGTAAGTATGTATGACAATGTGGCGAAACCAGTATAATTATAAACTTCTGATGGGAAAGTAAATCAGTACAATCATCTGGAAAACAATTTAGTACTGTTAAGTAATGTTGAGGAAACACATACCCTCTGTGGCAAAGATAGTGGCAGTCACCAAATATTCTTTGGCACCACCAAATTTCCTGCTAGTTTTTTCTAGTGAACTGTGGGCAAAAGAAACATAAATCATAGAAAACACATAACCCATTATCTCTCTCTTCTCTTGGGAGAGGTCTTGGCAAGTCTAGGTCTTTGCCTAAGTGGACCTGAACACTATTACTTTCCTACAACAGAGTTTACATGAGTGAGATGTAAAACTTACTAGTGTTGACTCTGATATGTTGGGGTAATAGTTTTACCACAGGATAAATCCACTTGACCTTGCCTAAAATATCCTAAGCTTACTAATTTCACTCCTCAATATACCTTAGAGCTTGAAACTGAAGGTTGCAATTTGGTATATGGTCAAAGATCTATTGGGTCAAAATGAGCATTGTTTTTAAATTAAAGAGAATAGAAGTAGAAGATATAGAATAGATTTTTTTAAAGTTACATTTTATGATTTTTTGTTTTAGTTTTACAAACACAATCATAAATGCAAGCTCATATACACTACAAGATATGTTTATATAGTATTGCTGAATCAAACACAATTTCTAGAGGCAAAAATATGAAAACCAAAATCCTGGAGAATCTCTACCCCTGTGCACCAAAAAACATGTATGAAATCTTTATAACATTGTTTGTAAAAGTAAAATCTTGAGGAAGAAACCCACAAATACATCCACAATACAGTGGATAAATATCTTGATGCATATGGATGGAATGGAATATAATTCAAGCCTGAAAAATTAATGAAGTATATGCAAAATTACATCAGTGAATCACAGGATCATAATGCTAAAAAAAAAAAACCCCACAGAATAATACATATAAAGTACTACCTATATAAAGTACAAATCTTTGAAAACCTAAATAATATGTAGTTTGAGGAATCTAAGATATGTGATCAAAGCAAATACAAAGGGAAAGAAATGACAAACAAAAGAAATGACAAACACAGTATTTAGAATTATGTTTACCTCTGAAATTTTCTGAATAAAGTGGAAAGAGAATGGGATAAGGCAGGGGCCTCCAGAGGGTTTCCAGATTAACGGTAATCAATTATAGTATACTCAATGTGTCCTTTGTAAACACTCAATATGTAATAACTATAATTTTTAAAAGAATACAAATGGTTTGAATCCCAGTTTTAAAACTTATAACCATAGAAATTTAATTCTCTTTGCCTTAATTTCTTCAACTGTATAATGGAATTAATATTATCAACATTACATTGAGTTTTATAAAATAACTAGCATACAGTACCTTTTAAGTATATGAAAGAACAGATGTTATATTCATTGTTTGATAGTAAAATAAACCCACATTTTATTAAAGAATTTTCGAGAAGTTTGTGTCTTCCCATCAGTTAAGCATTTTGGGGGTGCTGGCACGGTGTTGTTTCTATGATGGTGCCTGAGAAGTGGTCAGAAGAAATGAATAAGGAAAGAAGAAATCTCAATCCTAAACATTCCTTGAAGGGCAAAACACACAATATCACAGATTAAATGGAACTACAAATTAGGTCTTCTGGTTTATAAAAGTTTATAAACTAAAGTGCAAAAGTCAAAAGACTATGCAGATAAATTTGCCACATTATACAACACTAAATTGAAAAAAGGAAATATTAAACTGCAATAAATACTATTTCTTTTAAATAAAGAATTAATGAATGTGAAGAACACTATCTTCTGATTTGAAACCTACATAAATTTCTATAGCCCACAAGGATTTTTTTTTTTTTTAATTTATTTGACTGTGCCAGGTCTTAGTTGTGGCACACGGGATCTTTGTTGCAGCACCCGGGATCTTCGTTGCGGTGTGGGAGATCTTTTTAGTTGTGGCATGCAAACTCTTAGTTGTGGCCTGTGGGATCTAGTTTCCTGACCAGGGATTGAACCCGGGCCCCCTGCCTTGGGACCACAGGGTCTTAGCCACTGGACCACCAGGGAAGTCCCCACAAGGATGTTTCTAATAACTTTCAGAACTCAGGATTTTTCTAACAATCTTCAGAACTCAGTTTTATTTCAGTCAGGCAGGATTCCTTTTCTTTGACAACTGAAGTTTGTTTTCTGCAGCTCTCTTATCAGACTGGCTCATGCAGCAGAGAACAATATTTGAACCACAAAACATAACTATATTTATCCATTCTAAAATGCAAGGTTACTTTTTCATGGTGGAGGTAGGGGTAGACATCATTATATATCTTCACATTCTTATTTGTTACATGAAATTCAAACCCTAAGTGAGCACTAGATTTTGGCATATTATCAAAATGTTGTGAAACTACTCATTAAGACATTTAATATTTTATTGCCAACTCTATAAACAATGCTTCCACCCTCAGTATTCATATACAGATTGATATATAAACAAACAACCTGCCCAGATATCACAAATGATTGGTCATTTGTTTTCAAAAAGCGACTGTCTCCACTATTGAAAATCACTTTTTCCAGCACTTTTTTTTCCTTTGGGATGAGCAGAGATTCCCCAAAACACAATGTTTCCAAATTTTATATGCCAAATACTATTCTAAATATGATAGATATTTAGATATTGTATCTTTGCCCAGGATTCTTGTCCATGTTTAAAGAATACGTAGGGTGCCATCTTTTAATATTTTTATCTTTTATCTTTTAGAGCAGTTTAACAGTTTAGAGAAGTTTTAGAGCAGTTTAAGATTTACTTTAAGCAGTTTAAGATTTTACAACAAAATTAAGCAGAAGGTACAGAGATTTCCTATGTACCTCTATCCCCAACACAGGTACCGCCTCATCAGCATCCCCCACCAGAGTGGTACATTTGTTACAATTGATGAAGCTACATTGACACATTGTAATCACTAGAAGTCCATAATATACATTAGGGTTCACTCTTGGTGTTGTACAGTCTATGGGTTTGGACAAATGTATAATATAATAACATGTATCCATCATTGTGATATCAGTATGATTTATTGCAGTAGGTAGGGGTGGAAAAGAAGAACACATAAATACAATTAGTGAAGTAAAATTTCAATATTACTTCATCAGTGTATGTTTCTCATTTCCCTAAGAATCTTTCAGCTTCTGGTCCAGCAATGATCTTTTATATCTTACAAAAAGGCAATTAATTATTCTCTGATGAGATCCTCTGACTACTAGGTATTTCTTACTTCAATATTCCTTACATAGCTCCTCCTATCAGCAGGAGGGACATTTCAATATGTGTTCTGGAAATAAAGGAATTCCAATTTCCTTTCTTTTTCAAGGTACAGTATTAAAGTAGCCAATTAGTGTAAGGAGAATAATATTACCTCTTTTAAAATAAAAATGGAAAATATAGCAATAAAAAATAACTCATATTGTTTAGTCTTGAGATTAAAAAGTCCTCCTTCCCCAGTTTTAGATTGAGTGTAAATATATCCAACTTGGCTGAGATAAGAGTGGTCTTGGAATACAACTGTCCATACAGTTCCTTTCCTACTAATAATAAATAAATGAAATTAACGAAAAGACTAACTCAGGGATGGATGAGGAGAAACCCACTTTGGAGTCAAAAAGAGAATGTGATACTCTGACAGAAAAGATATGAATTTGTAGGAAAAGGAAACAGTAATGAGAGTTGGGGGTTCAGAAATCATATGATGAGGAATCTGGGTGAGAGTCCCAGCCACAGTGCGGTGTATGGTTTGATATGAATTCCTACCTCCAAATGTCAGTGCTCCTTAAGGTTAAGTCTCTGTTTACTTGCTCTTCTCTGAATCTACCTGGGAAATTCAAATCACTTTCAAGCTTTTTGAGAATAAGGTTTATTAGTTTTATTTTAGAGACTCATTCATCAACATTGTCCAAGGCTAATCAGACCACAATTTTGTTTCCTCCATCTTTTTGTTGGATTTTGCTATTTTGATATTCTTCTACTAAGTGCATCTCAACTAATTATTTACTGATTTGTTCTTCTTATCTGGCCTTTCCTCTGAAGATTTTGACTTAGGCAAACTAGGAGGGTAAGGCGCAGGGAGCTGTTTATTTTTAAAAGCTCTCCATTTAAGACATCTCTTTTATATAATCTGTGATACACACCACCACATATGGATCTACCTTCTTTGTCCTATTATATTTCTATTGTTCATAAATATTTAATAGTCTCTCTTTCTGCAGGATAGGACAGAATCAGGGTTTCACCCACAGCACTCTGTCCTTTACCTCCCTTTTCATCTTACATTTTATTACACTTAGAACATTCTTTATTTCAGTCTTCCTGATCATAAACATTCCTTACACAGTCTAGCATCCACACTTTATTCACATTTATCACCAGCCCTGAAATGTCCTCCTCCTACTTCTCCAATTACCTAAATTTTATCCAGTCTTTGGATTTTAGATAAAACCTATCCTCTCTGATAAATCATTCTCAGACAGTCATAGACCTCACTGATTCCTTCCTCCCTTCTCTGAACTCTTAATGTTCCTGTATATTCTACTTCTAATTTGTCACTTTCCATACATTGAGATGGCTTGTCTGTTTTTTATTCCCCAAAGCATGTCTTTGATCTACTGAAATGACCTGTAAGAAAATGCTTTTGTATTTCTCCAAATGCCTTGTATAGCACTTTGCACATAATACATTTCTAATAAGAAGATGTCCATCTGTATATCTAGTCCTAAATATGAAGCAATTGGTGTCCCAGAAAACTATAAATAAGAGAATCACCAAGCTGTCCTGGGTGTCAGAAAATGTCCTTTTTGCCTTTAAGTTGCCGGTGAGTTGATCCTACCAACTTTCACGGGCGTTAGTTTCTGGGAGTTAGTTTCTGCCTTTACAGAACTGCAATATTCCCCACCAAAAGCTTAGACTGCCCATGCTCCTTAATTTAATTCTCTTGTCCACCTCTCATGGTCATAGACTCCTGGTTCTGGATTCTTTGTTGAATTTCTAGCTCTTTCTTAATTCTTTGGTAATGTGCTCTTCTGATTCTCATACGCCAGTATGGTTTTAACCAGTGGCTTAGAACTGCCATCTTAGGAGGGCAAGAGGTAGTGTTTGAGGTGGGGAAAGATTCTACATTCAAAAAAAATTTGGAAATTGCTGGTATAAACAAATTAAAGGAGTGTCCATTAACCCAGTGTCTTTAATAGAGGAATTGCACATCTTGTAGAAGAGAATAAAGATGGTAACATTTCTCAGAATTCTGCACAGCATCTCGTAAACACTTGCTGATTATCATCTTAGAAAAATCCCAATCCTGGCCACTTCTTGCCTTCCCAACAGAGTAACTGATGATAAAGTGAAAATTCATGTCTCGTCTAAGCTACATCAAATGTGATTCTATAATCTGCTGCTTCCCTACCTACATATAATTGAGCCCTTAAATCACATGGAAGTTTTTTCCATCTAAACAGCTTACTAAGTGTTATAATTGATTCAATGACTCACCATGGAAAATTAGGTCAACATCACATTTTGAGGATCTGCTATGGGAAAAATACTATGAGATGCGCCAGTAATATAAGAGTAAATTGGAATCAATCCTTGCTCTTGAGATGTTCACAAATTGCTTGGAGTAACAATCTGATAAAAAGATGAAAGCATAATACACGTGATTAATGCTGTGACCAAAGCAGTAACAAAAACATGTTACTGTGGGAACCTAACAGTCAAGATCTGGCCTATTGAATATCTCAGTGATGGTCAGTAGATAGAAGAGATGATATATGATGGATTTCTTTTGGGGTTCCTACTCAAACTACGCTTACCTCTAAAAATTGTCCCCGGCCCTGAGGGCTTCATTCCTTCAGCCACATGTACCATGAGATCAAACCTTGTGATGGTTAATGGGGTGAGCATGTGATCTAACTGAGGAAATCAGCTTTGAATAGAGAGCCTGTAGTACTTTATTTGTGAGTAGTAGATCCTTTTAGTTCAGTCATGCTAAATCATCTGTAGATGAACCCAAAATCTGGGTCAAGGAGAACATAATGAAATGTTACTGAGTCATAGAGGGAAGCAGCGCCAAGAGACTAAACAGTCTCGAAGAGTTAAAGACAAACAGGTTGCTGCTATGGACTAACTGTTCATGCCCTCCCAAAGTTCATAAGTTGAAACCCTAATTCTGACTGTGATGGTATCTGAAGGTGAGCCCTTTGGGAGGTAATTAGGTTATAAAGGTGTAGTCCTCATAAATGAGATTAGTGCTCTTATAAAAAGAGACACAAGAAGATAATCGCTTTCTCCACCATGTGAGAATACAGAAAGAAGGGAGTCATCTGCAAACCAGGAAGAGGGCTCTCAGGAAACGTGGAATCTGATGGCACCTTGATCTTGGACTTGCCAGCCTTCAGAACTGTGAGAAATAAATGTTTGTTGTTTAAGTCACCAGTTGATGGCAATGTGTTATTTACCAAACTGACCAATACAGCTGCCCTGAATTGTGATGGCTTTTAAATTCTCAGTACCATTTCTCACGAGCCCTGACAGTACATTCACCACTTAGATGCTATGAAATGCCCCAGAATGAAACTCTCTTTCCTTGAGTATTTCTGTTCTTTGTAATTGAAGAATCATTAACTAAGAAAGGCTATGTTGACTAAAATGCTACAGAACAAAAAGTTAAGATGAATTTGGGTTGCAACGGGGAGAGGGAACAGGAGGGTGGTTCAGGCCAAGAAAGAGTCTAGGATGACACCAATTTGTTAGCTGTTGGATGGACGTGAATTATCATCCTCTTGTCCTTCCCCAATTTCTCCAAGTATCTCCTCCAAAAAGACCTGCCATATAACAATGTGGTACTGAGATAGAAAAATTAAAGAACTCTCATCCCCTATCTGCACTCCCACCCTGAACTAGTAGAGCTCAATATAGTATCATTTGATTCAAAACGATGTATAGGACTAGATGACAATATTGTTCTCTCTTCTGAAGCCCTGTTTTGGTTTTCCCCTTTGCAAACCCAACCATAGCTATACTTATAGGATTGAATACCTCCCTTGTTTTCTTTCTTCTTGGACCTAAACATCTGTCTAGCTCCTTTGGAACATGTGGATTGGAAGTTTTCATTAATTTACCATCTTTTTTCCAAGGATTGGAACCTATTTAACCAGAATTGTGTGCATTCAACCCTATTTCATGTGGTAGAGTATTAAGATACAGTCTCAAACTTCAGAGTAGACCTCAACCCCAACTCCCTATTCTCCTTGTAGTTCCAACATTTTTATTCCTCAGTACATCTTAAAACCCAAGCATTTATTATATTAGGCTCTTTTGATAAAAAGTGAGTTTCTTCTTTTAGCTTTGGGATTAAATAGGTATTTAATAATAGAAAATGATGTAAGATTTTTTTGTAACTCAGTTCCCAAATTGATAAAACCTGTGGGTAACTCATATCATCCAAAGATTGCCTTGACAGTAGATTTTTCTATCCTTATCAATACCAATTATAACAGAATATTCTTTTTCCTTCCTCTCCCAATATTTTTGTCCATTCTACTGAGTATTTCTAATACCATATTTAAAAGCTGGCATTTACTGATCACTTACTGAGAATTAACACTGTTCTAAGCACTAAATATTAAATTATTTAGCTTTGTAATAACCCCTTTATCATCATTATCCACATTTTATCCTAGAGGAAACAGAGGGACAGGGAGATTATATGACTTTCATGGTTGTCACATAGTTAGGAACTAGACAGTCAGAATTCAGATCTTAACTGTTGGGCAGTAGGGTGTGTGTTTCTAGCCATTATATCACACTGCCTCTCACATCAGCTGTTATGTTTCTATCTGATCTGGCTTGCTGCAAAGACGTCACTTGCTAAATTGAAGAATCCTGAGAGAGCAAAGGAAAGTTATGGAAGATTATAGAGGTAGAAAATAAATGCTTGGTTGTGTTACAATTGTGTGTGTGTGTGTGTGTGTAGAGTTTCTCTAATTAATAACAAAACAGTAACAAGTATCTGAAGGTATTCATCACCTTTTCATAAGTTTATTATCTTGATGTATTCACAAGTGTAAAAGTGCACTTTAATGCAACTTCTCACTTACATAGAAAATGTATTGTTGTAATTTTATTCTTTAAATTCTAATTTCATTCTTTTACCCACAAAGTGTAAATAGAAGTGAGATAATAATTCCCCTCCCCAACCTTGTAAGCAAAAATATATTTTTGCAAGCCAAATATTCAGACACCCAAGCTCCACACGTTGTATGCATAATGGGCTTGGAAATGGCATCATCTCCTGGTTGATGTAACTGTACATTTCTGCCTGTATTTGTACATTTCTCTATGTTTACTCAAATAAAAATCAGCTGTTGGAGATTTAAGAAGTCTCTAGTTCTGAAAGGTTAGGTTTCTTAATTTGCTTTGAATGGTACCATATACACATATATATATGATATCATATATATACATGATATACATATATACTAAGTAAATATTATTGGGTTATAATGTTGGTTTAAAACATTTATGTGAAATTGTCAGAAATGAAATTCATATGTAGAAGAGACTTTACAATTGAACTATGGGAAATAGCGAGCTGCTCTTCAAGGTGTATAAATTTGCCTTTATGCAAGATGAAAAAATTTTGGAGATTTACTGTGCTTATAGTTGTACTTATAGTACAGTACTGTACTGTATACTTAAAAATTCTTTAAGAGGGTAAATCTCATGTTATTTTTTAAACACAATTAAAAATATAATGAACTGTGTTACCATTACGTTTTGTAAATTTGGGAACTAAGACCCAGAAAAGTTAAGTGACTTTTCCAATATATTTAATGGATCATGAAGGCAAGATAACAGCACACAATACATTACTAACCTTGCATGATGTAAAGCCTGGGGCATAGTAAGAAAGCAATGCATTATAAGTGCATTATTATTTCCTTGTCGAGTAAATTTCTTTCTGCACTTTTTTCTTAACTAGAAACTAACTCAATCTTTCAAAATAGGGCCAGAAACTGTCTGCATAGAAGCTGGCTAAAAGTCATGTCAAGAACAGATGTGCAGAGGGTGATAAGAATGCAGACAATGTGCTTGACAGATGACATCTTCACTGCAGCAAACAGCTGGATAAAACCTGGATCAAGGAAAAAAACAATTGAGTCAAATGTCCAGATGTTTGATATTGATGCCCAAAAGATTAACGTCTACACAGCCAAAACAATTGAAAAACAATTTTTCAAGTTGTAATCAATTTAGATATTCAAAGAACATGCTAATTAACAAATGATATTTTGTTGATACTATATCATTTTCTTCTCAAAAAAATACTTTATATAACCTTACATAGAAATATGACAATAAATGAGTCCATGAATCAGCTGCTGTATTTACTGGGAAAAAATGTGATTTAGAAGAAACAAATGTCCCAGAGTCCCAATTTTGAAATATGTTGTTTCATTCAGTGGGAGAAAAAGGCATGGAGAACCACCATTTCACATAATTTTGATTACTAATAACCAGGAGAAAATTAGTCATTACCCAAGAGATGGGACCTTTGAAAACAAAATAATTTGAGAGTAGAGTCATCTTAAGAAAACTTAAATTTATACTTTATACCAAATACTTACATAGACCGCTCCATAAAATATCTCGATGAAGGGATTTCTCTAATAAACTAAAAGACATTTTCTTAATCCCTGTGAAAATCAGTATATATAAAAATCAAAATATTATTTTTGATTTTTAAAAACTAAATTTTATTGTTAACATCCAGCAACTGAAAGCAGTCATTCCTTAGTCAACTAGAGGTAATGATAGTATTTCTTTCCTTCAGTAGAATGATATGGTCTTTAGGAACAGCAGTGACTTATACTCTTGATGGTAAATCCAGTGGGAAACTTTGTGCAGCCAGTTAAAGCCTGGCCTTTGGGTGATTTTGGTTAAAACAGCCCTAAATCCAGTAGCACTCATTTGATAATTCCACCAATTAAATTACCAGCCTCTGTAAGCTACAGCCTGCCATTACTGTTCATGTGTTATAGCCTCTGTAAAGAATTAGATGTTTACATTGGAAACTCACTTGGGATGCTAAAAAAAAAATTAACTTAGTTGAGTCAGAAGCACTGGTGGTAAAACAACTTATTTAAACCAGGTTTTGCTTAATTGCTTTCTTTTGTTTTGTAAAATAAAATAAATGTAATAACTTTAAGGGTCTTTGAAATATAGGTAGCCTATTCTCTTAGGCCTTTATTATTATCATTATCTTTATTATAGATCAGAAACAATCAACTCTTTATTCTTTCTCAGGAAACAAGGTAAAGGTTTAAATATTATTAAATAAAATTTTACAAGTTAATATGATAAAAGAGAGCTAATGAAAATATGCAACATAACAGCAAACTTATCTTTCTTAAATGCATATATGAACATGTGTAAACATTCAGTTTTAAAGCTAAACAATAACAACAACAAAAATTAAAATAGATTAGGGACAAGGAAGTGCAGTCATTTATAAGATAGTTATTTTAATGAGCTGGACGATTGATGTAAACAGCCAAATAGATAAGACGATGCATTTTCAACTATATTTAAAGATAAATCACATCTTGTCTTGGAAGTAAAAGTAGTAGGATACCCTGACAACAGCTGTAGACTTAATAGTTTACTTGGTTGTTTTTCTCTAGTCCAATATTTTTCAGGGTTAGTATATTTTAGCATCAACTGTTATTTTAGTAAAATGTAACCAAAAGCCCAAAATTCACTTGTGAGTCTACAGCGATATGGAGTTCAATTCTTTTGAACCAAACATTTTACTAAGCATTGTATATATTATATATATATATATATATTTTAACTGTGTTTTCATCGGATTTATTTATTTCTTCAGAGATCTCCCAAATGCCTAAAGTCCATCAGTTTCATCACAAATTATCCAGTGAATACTGACTGGGAGAAGCAGGGGTTCTGGCAACATATATATTGAAAAAGAATATAATTATATCAACTGGATTTTTTAAATTAATTTTTTATCCTCATATAAAACAGTTCTTGAGTGCATTGAAACAGATTAGCTCTCTTAATGTTGATCAGATATTCTGGAAATAACATTGTTTTCTGAAGTCTAAATGTACCTTGAATTTTCCAAGGATGAAGACTTGTCCAGCTTTCCAATCTTTGTTTTGAGTTTTACCAATCACATCTGAATAATGGTAATAAGGGTAAGCTGCATTTTGGCCCTGTTTCTAGATCTTTCAAACTTGTTGAAAGTTCACCGTATCTCTGTGAACAAATGTATTTATGTCTTCAGCAACCATTTCTTTTTTTTTTTTTTTTTAATTTTACTTATTTTATTTTTATTTTTGGCTGCGTTGGGTCCTCGTTTCTGTGTGAGGGCCTTCTCCAGTTGCGGCAAGCGGGAGCCACTCTTCATCACGGTGCGCGGGCCTCTCACTATCGCAGCCTCTCTTATTGCGGAGCACAGGCTCCAGACGCGCAGGCTCAGTAGTTGTGGCTCACGGGCCCAGCTGCTCCGCGGCATGCGAGATCCTCCCAGACCAGGGCTCGAACCCGCGTCCCCTGCATAGGCAGGCACACTCTCAACCACTGCGCCACCAGGGAAGCCCCATTTCTTAAAGAACCAATAAGCTACAGGATAGGAAGAGAGAACATTAAATAAAAAGTAGAAGTGATTTGAGTCTCATTGGCCTAAATAACTTCCTCCATACACCAAAAATCATGCCTGAAAAAATATATAACCACATTTTCTTTTCTTTTTTCTTTTCTTTCTCTTTCTTTCTTTCTTTCCTTTTCTTTCTTTCTTTCTTTCTTTCTTTCTTTTCTGTTTTTTGTCTTTTTTAAGGTTAAGTGTTTGGTTTTTCTAGGACCTTCTCTGTTGAAGAGTTGAAGATACTACCAGATATATCACTGCAAATCAGTATCCAGAATGCATTCCTTTCTTTATTTTATTAAATTGTTTTACAAAGACCAGTAGAAGAACTTGAGAGAAAAGCTTCAGGAGACAGGTGATTTTTATCAGGAAGAAAGATATTTTATCAGGAAGAAGAAGTGTCTCCAGAGTCTGTTGTAGTTGTTGTTTAGAATTTTAAAAAAGGGGGGGGGGGAGAAAAAAAGATAAAAGAAAGATGTCCCATGAGCTTTGTTGGATAGGACATAATAGGGCACAGGAGGGAAGTAGGGACGGGGAGTTGGGTTGTGGACAAGGAGAAGGCTGTTGCCTCTCATTGCATTTCCTCTTGCTGGTGGGCTAGTGGGCTGGGAGTTGAGGCTGCAGTCCCCTCTTCCAGGGAGCAGACAGATGACTTTGGCAAGGGGCCAGGGCACAACTGGGGTTACTTCACCTGGGCTTTGTAATTGGCTCCCCCATTTTCTTTAGCTTACTCTTGGAGAAATCTTCCTCCAGCTCCTTCCAATCACTGATCACAAGCTCTTTAGCAAAATTCTTGACAAAACTCATCCCTACAAGCCTCAGTTTCCTCATCTGTATATTGGGTGTTATAACAGCATCTGGTTCATGATGAATAAGCCTGGCCCTCCTTACATGATCCCTAGCACCACCATTCACAGGCTGCTTGTGAATGTGGAGAAAATAGGTCCTAGCGCACTGAAAGTAGATTAGCTCCCACCCTGAATTTGAAGACTTTTGTTACTTCGTAAGGATTGGATGCAGACATACTGTTCTGAGCATTTGTGAAGAATATTCTGTCCAATTTATTTACTGATAAATACACACACACATAATACCCACATCTATTAAATTTTATAAAACTTAGATAAAATAAATGAGAGCTATATAAACTCTATTTTCCAGGAATTCACGATTCCAGTTTGGGGAAAGATATGCAAACAATTTAAAGATAATTGGTAACAGAAATTCAAACAATGGAAACATACACGAAGAATAATTAATTTTGATTTGTGGAAAAATGAAATATTTTATAGACAAAGTAGCATTTGAATTAGATTTTAGAACAAGAATGTAATCATGGCTGCAAGAAAAAGAGAACAATATTTGAAAACAGAACAAAGTATTTTGTAACTATGAATGATTCAGAGACTGAGTGAAAGACATGTGAGAAGAGTGGGCAGAGATGCAATCCAAGGTTGGGCTTGGATTCTGAAAGGGATAGTCCACTGTGTTGAACCTGGACTTTATTGAATACAATGAGCAAGACAAAAATTATCATAGGCTTTATGATCTGATAGGAGTAGGATGTAACATAATGAGCTGCTGTGTCCAGAACAATTATTCTGTGGGAAATGGATATATATTTGGGGAGAAGTGGATGAGGATTGGAAAGAATAGAAGATATTGAGAACATGGAGATGAGTCAAAAGATTTCTATAATAGTTCAGGTGAGGAAAGGCAGCCCCTGAACTGGGCAATGAATCAGGGGGAAGACATAAAAAGAAATAGTTCAAAAGAAGATCAATCAGAAGCATGGAATCAAGGGAAAGGCTATTAACACTTGCTTACTGTTTACTTGTTTACTGAACTAACTTAGGTAAACATTTTGTTAAAATATACGTGGTTTTCCTTTCATTCCTAACAATAAGTTGTGAAGTTTTCGCTTGTGATTCTGACAAGCATCAACAATTATAAACCCAGAAAACTACCTAAGGAAACGAGCACTTCTCTTTCTCGGTTTACCGTTATTCAGATATGTGACAATTGCGTTTAACAAACCTAATTTTGGATCAGCTGTGCTTTTGCAAGGAAAACATAAATAATGAGCTTGGAATATAGACAATATTTTCTCATGCATGGAATTATTTCACAACTGATAATCCAGTGTAAACTTTTCAAGGACATCATACAACAGCAAAAATATTTTCATGCCAAATCGACAGATGACATAGTAATGGAACTAACAGGAGCATCTAATCTTAATAATACAAACACAAAAGTGTGATTTTCAAAGTAACATTCTTTAATCTTCCTTTTATTGGTGGTCCCCTTTTCAAATTCAATTAACCTCCATACTGAACTTAAGCTAGATTTATTTGTTCATTCAGTCAGCAAGTACTTATCAAATGCCTACAGTATTTATCGAATGCCTACAGTATTTATTGAATGCCTTTTGTATGCCAGGTACTCTGTTCCATCAGAGACACCAACAAGAAGACAGACACATTCTGAAGAGTCAGTCAGACAATGTGAACTAATATTTGCAATGACCAGTGAGATGTGCAGTATATAACAGAGAGCATATGAGAATATTGGTAGGTAAGAGACAGAAGTGTCCAGGGCTGGGCAGAAAGATTATTGTTTTATAGAGGAAGAAATGCATTAATCCTTGAGCTGAGCTTTAAATGACATTTAGGAGTAATTCAAGAAGAAAGCAGAAGGAGAACTACTTTCCTAGGTAGAGAGTGATGAGAAGGTCTGATGAGTTCAGAGGAAGAGCAGGGAGTTCTCTGTAGGTGGAATTAAGGGAATCAGGGAGGAAGAAGTGGAGAGAGATAAGCCTAGAGTTAAGAGCAAGGATTTTATTTTGAAAGTAATGACTTTATGGGAGAATTGCAGGGAAAGAGTAGGAGAAATGAATTATGATGTGATGTGTGTGTCTGTACGTGTGAGATATATATATATATATCTCACTTCCTATATTTAATCCCATACAACCCTCATAATGTGTGGTCAGCATGATGTGCTCCTTTTGCAGAGGAGAAACCATAGCTCAGAATGGTCAGCAAATTGGCCAATGCCATACAGATCATAATTACCAGCAGTAGGATTTGAACCTAGATATGTATGCTCTGAAGTAAGACGAAAATACAGGGAAAAGCCAAAGGACAAAAGAGAATGGAGCCAATGTCAGAATTATCAGAGTGGCTAGGGTAAGGGGGTGACAGATGAGAATGATAGGCTGAAGTACCAGCCCTTTCCTTCACAATTATTCCCAGTATTCCGCCATTTTGGAGTAAAATGGTTTTCTGAGATCCTGGGTATTGAGGTCTTTTCTTGGTATTAAACATTTTTAATCAGAATGTTTGAAAACTTCAGGAGACATTTTTATTCATGATATATTGTCAAAGCATAGAACTGTTATGTCAACGTTACCACTTATAGTACTATTACTGATATTACTATAGCTACTATTACTATTTCCATTACTACTACTAATACTGCAATTATGATTACAAGTAGGATTACGAGTACAATTATAATTACTATTGCATGGTGTCTAGCTTCATGCCAGATACTTCGATACTTAGAGAATATACCTGACTTCATAGTAATTTGTCATCATTGAAGAGATTACATTGTAAAAAATAAACTTTGTAAAAAATTTGTCTTAAAACAAAAATGCAGTAGTGATGGAAAATTGTATAATCTTTCTCTGTAGCCACTCTGAAGTGAACAATGTTTACATACACATACACATTTTGGTGAGTTATTTTTAAAACAGTCCATTTCTTAAGAGTTAACAAAGAGAAAGTAATTTGATATTAGACATCATTGTAGTAACATCACCCTTTGGATTCTGCTTCTCTAGATATTTGTTTCATTATTTTGAATACTTTCTTTGTATGGTTGTTTTAAAGATATTAGGTTTTCTAAAGGTTAGTTCAATAACATGTATTTTAAATAGTTCAATAATGTCTGTCATTTTAAAGTAAGAATAATACAAAAATACAAAATAAAGTCTGTAAAAGAGAATCCCCTAAAGATTGTTAATATACAAGTAATACATATGCATTTTTAATTAAGTTTGGGTCATATTATAAATACAACTTTATTTCACTTAAAATGAATATTTTCTTAGGTTTCTTAAGTTTGCATAAGTTTTTTTCTTCAAAAGCTTAACTTATTTTTTTATTTTTTTTATTGTTGTATAGTTGATTTACAATGTTGTGTCAGTTTCAGATGTATAGCAAAGTGATTCAGTTATACTTATACATATATTCATTCTTTTTTAGACTCTTTTCTCATATAGGTTATCACAGAATATTGAGTAGAGTTCCCTGTGCTATACAGTAGGTCCTTGTTGGTTATCTTATATATAGTAGTGTGTGTATGCTCTTCTGATTTACCCCTCCCCCCTCCGCATTTCCCCTTTGGTAACCAGAAGTTTGTTTTCGATACCTATAAGTCCATTTCTGTTTTGTAAATAAGTTCATTTGTTTCTTTTCTTTTTTTTTAAATTAGATTCCACATATGAGTGATATCATATGATATTTGTCTTTCTCTGTCTGACTGACCTCACTTAGTATGATAATCTGCAGGTCAATCCATGTTGCTGCAAATGGCATTATTTCATTCTTTTTATGGCTGAGTAATTTTCCATTGTATATATGTACCACATCTTCTTTATCCATTCCTCTGTCAATGGACATTTAGGTTGATTCCATATCTTGGCTGTTGTAAATAGTGTTGCAATGAACACTGGGGCGCATGTATTCTTTTGGATTATGGTTTTCTCTGGATATATGTCCAGGAGTGGGGTTGTTGGATCATGTTGTAGCTCTATTTTTAGTTTTTTATGGAACCTCCATACTGTTCTCGATAGTGGTGGTACCAATTTATGTTCCCACCAACAGTGTAGGAGGGTTCCTTTTTCTCCACACCCTCTCCAGCTTTATTGTTTGTAGATTTTTTGATGATGGCCATTCTGACCAGTGTGAGGTGATACCTCATTGTAGTTTTGATTTGCATTTCTCTGATAATTAGTGATGTTTCATGTGCTTTTTGAACATCATGTCTTCTTTGGAAAAATGTCTGTTTAGATCTTCTGCCTATTTTGTGATTGGGTTGTTTGTTTTTTTGACATAGAGCTGCATGAGCTGTTCATATATTTTAGAGAATAATCCCTTGTCAGTCTCATTGTTTGCAAATATTTTCTCCCACTTGGAGGGTTGTCTTTTTGTTTTGTTTATAGTTTCCTTTGCTGTGCAGAAGTCAAAAGCGTAACTTGTAAAGATGGCATAATTTGCTATATTGAAGCTTATTTAATCATCTTTCTATTTTTGGACATTTAGGTTGTTTACAGATTATTTCTATAATGTTGTGAAAATCATCTTGGTATATAAATCTCTGTCCCTTTCTGACAATTTTCTCATTCTTGTTTCTTAAAAGTAGAGCAATTAGGTGATAGAACATGAACAATTTAATGGATTTTACTAGCCATTACATATTACTATGTTTAGTGTATTAATGAAAAAAATGTCAATTTGATAAATATAAATTAGCATTGTCTTATTTAAATTTGCATTGATAAAGGCTAAACTTTTGTTGTTGTTGTTGATCATTAACCCTAGTTCATCTTCTTTGTAAACTGCCCAAAGGCAAATTGCAGAGACACAGTATAGCATATTCATTACAGACCTTGACTGGGGAGCCAGATGTCATAGACCAAATCCCTGCTCTACCTGTAACTGGTTCTCTAACTTTTAGCAAATTAGTCTCTTTGCATCTGAGGTTTATTATGTTGTTGTTGTTGTTTTTCTTATAATACAGGGAGAAAAAATTAAATCTACCTTGTGGGGTTATTGAGATGATCAAAATCTTTGATACACATAAAATAGTTAGAACATGAAAGGGAACTTACTAAATGATCAATAAAGGTTAGTTGTTATTATTAGATATCTTTAAGAGACTTCATCTACTTTTCCTTTAATGAAGTCATTTTTCCAATTTGATTGAAGGAGTTCTTTATGCGTTACAAATAATAAACTTCATACCACATATCTGTTGCAAAGATTTTTTTGTGTGTTTGCCTTTTAAATAATGTTATTTGAGATACCTGACTTTTTTAATTTTAGGTAGCTATATTTAGTTATAAAAAGACTTTATTTTTATTTTTTGTATCTTTTCTAGATCATTAATCATCTGTATAGATGCCTCTAAACTGTCTTCAAATCATTTCCTATTTTTCCAAAAGATTGCTCTACAAATATACATACAACTAACAGGTACTGCAATGTGTTGACTTTTTGGTGAAGTTATTTCTTTTGTGGGAGAGACAGAGAATTATTTATTTTTGTGGGACAAAGTTATTTTTCTTAAGATCAAAGATTCAGGGCCTTTTAAATTTAGACATAATTATTAGACTGACTTTTATGAAGGGGAGATTTTTACAAAAACTAACCAAATGGGTTTGATTTACTTCAGCTAAGACAGTGATATGCCATGTAGTTCTTTACTGACCATATCAGTGACCTCATTGTACACCTAGACCCACTCAGCCCCCTCTGACTTTTACCCACTTGTTTCCTCTAAGCCTCTACAGTGGGACCAAATCTGAGGTGCTTTTCCAGCTCTTGCCACAGGGACAGACTAATGACTTGACTCTTAGGCCTCTTACCCTGTGGGCACTTCAAATCTTCCCGTCCCGCTTCTGCCTGAAGTGCTGGGGAAGTAATGCCCAGAAGGGGACTCTGACCAACCAAATGTGGGAACCCATAGGCTATATTTTCATTTCCTCTTTTTGCCCATTTAGGCTGCCATAATAGAAATACCATAAACTGGGTGACTGATAATCAACAAAAATTTATTTCTCAAAATTCTGGAGGCTGGCAGTCTAAGATCAGGGTGCCAACATGGTTGGGTTCTGGTGAGAGCCCTCTTCCTGGTTACAGACTGCTGACTTCTCCTGTGTCCTCACATGACAGAGCTCGTAAATGGGGAAGCAAACTCTCCTGTGACTCCTATAAAGGCTCTAATCCCATCATGGAGACTTCACCCTGGTGTCCTCTTCTAATCCTAATTACCTCCCAAAGTCCCACCTCTGATGCTATCATCACATTGGGGAATACAGTTTTACTGTATAAATTTTGGGAGAATATGTTCTCTCCATAACATCCTCCATCCCACCACAACTGTCCTGAGAGACAAAACTTCATATGGTTTATTGGCAGATAGATCAAGAAACCATCCCTAATCCAAGCAGTGACCAGCTGGTAGCACACTCTTGTTTGTTCTCCCTACTTCAGTGCCTTTCTTTCCTTTCCTCTCACTTCCGATTCCCTTGGGTTGCAGTCTCTAATAAAATAGTAGCACGTAAATTTATGCCTCAGGCTCTGATTTCTTAGAAAAGGATAACAGTGAGCTATAAAAAATATTTTAGTGGAACAGGAAATAGCATTCTCAGTGATATCTTATTTCAATTAAATTACACCTTAATGATTTTGCTGTCCAAGTCACTGCCATGCTTTGATGAATTCAGTATCTTTTGTCATAATAGAGAACCAAGTAATATAATTAAAATTAGTTGGGAGTGTGACAACCTGAAATCCTCATTATAAAAGACATGAGGAGGCTAAATTACTAAAATAATTTTTTATGAGCTGTGTTGTCAAATATGTACTCTTATGGACTGTTATATAACAAATATGTACTGTTACATTTTGGGGCTCAGAAATGTTTCCAGTTTTTTGTTCTGTTTTTCTTTTTTAGCAAAAAACTAAAATATCAGTTTCTGATATTTCTTAGGTGACCTAAACAGCTGAAAATTGATAAGCTTATAAAAACTTGGGAGCTTAAGATAATTAAGTAATTTTAAACCAGAATTGCCCTTTGTTTTTAACAAAAGCAAGGTGATTGATTATTTTTACAATGATTATAAAATGTATATTATTCTTAATTTAAGGTTTAAATAAAATAGTCACCTGGAAAAATAGAGAATACATGTTTTATAAAAAGTTGTATAAAGAAGAAAACATTTGGCTGAAAAGCAATTAAATATAATCATATTTTATTTTGAGGCTTTAATAGAATTGTAAAAAAGGCTTTCCCCTGAAATTTAGATTTTTAAATTATATTCTATGTGGCGAGTATTTGAAAAAGTTTGCTTTTCTTATAGCTAATGATATTTCGTAAATAAAAGATATGAAGAGACTGGATATTTAAAAGAACTGAAGTAAGACCATAATATTTAAATCTAAGAGATTTGGACATTTCTCCATAGATAGGAACAGATTGGTAAAGCTGAAGCTCTTAAGAAACTATTGCCCAAGGCAAAAGGAACAAAATTCAAAGAACTGCTCATGAATATTACAATACTTTTATTATAATCTGTGGTATTGTTTTTCTGTGGGAGGTATTGTAACATAACCTTCTCCATCTCAAACAGTGCTGCATAGGAGGTGATTTTGGTATGACAACACCCAAAAAAGGGTGGGTGTACTCTGTGACTTATAAGCAAAGTGACAAAGGGACTTTGAAAAGTTATTTGAATTCACTGAATCTCAGGTTTCTTTTTAAGAAAGGGATAAACGATAACTACCCCAGAGAAATTTTTATGAAGACTTTAAAAAATAGTAAAACAACATATTTATTAAGCTCTCATCTTATGATGGAATAGTCAATAAATGTGAATCTTCCCCCCTCTTGTAGACGAACCTCTCAAGTATGAAAATGGTCTACACAACATAGCTGGGGTTTCACTCATCATGTTTAGTAAGCAAGTTTGATCAGCATAAAACCGAAATGAAATGACTTGAGCATTATGATACATTTCCTGCTTTCTTTCTGTTGAGCAGGTATGCTAGACATTTCTTGTGCTCTACCCATATCCATATGGGTCACCTTTTTCTCCAGTCTTTGCTGCAGACACCAGTTTTGCACAAATGTAATCTGGCAGCACTTCATCTTCCTGCATTACATGCCATTCACCTTTGGTCTTTGTGCGATGTAAGCTTATGGGAGAGCTAATGTCCTGCAGGGCAACCTTTGATAAATAGTATCAGATGCCCATGGGTTAATGTTCCTTACTCCATGGTACAAATAAGAAGGCAGTTCCTTGAGTGGACAATTCTGAGGCATATCCTAAAGAGCACCTCAGAAATATCTGGCAGGATCCAAGCCCAGTTGCACACGGTGGTATCAATTCAATTCAAGAATGTCTCCTGGCTTGGCTTTCACTCCTTTCCTTTCACTTTCCCCAGTCACAGGCCAAAAAAAACTACCTGCATTCAAGTCTTTATTTCAGGCTCTTTGGGGCTGGTAGAATGGAGGAAATCCAGGGTAAAGAGAAGCCACTAGGGGATTAATTAAAACATGTTAATAGGATGGTGACTTGTAGTATCCAAAAGGGAAAGAAACATAATTAGTTGGCCAACATTATAATAATAATAGTAAAAAATTAATAAATGTAAAACTTGATAGTTTAAATAATTTAAATGAAAATTCAAAAGGAACATTTAAGCTCCCTAAAGCTACTGCTATTCTAAACAATCAAGGCAACTTATGTCCAAGTGACTGTCTTCTATGAGCGAAGGCTACCTCTTATTTTTCAATATATTCAAATGGAATGAAGCCAGAACATTGAAGGGTTATGGAATTTCCTTGCTGCTTAGCTTGGCAGAAATTCCTACTGCAATTTGAATCTACCTAACTCCAGTTTATGCTCTATCTTTTACATAAATCATACACAGAGTTTCAGAAAGATATAAGCTATTGAAAAACACTGACACCTTTTCTCACAAAGCTTTCAACCTTACAGCTGCTCTATGAGTTGTTTATTTATTTATTTTTTCTTTCATTCCCTGAGGACAAGGGGATTTTAACAACCAACAATGTGGATTATATTTATATTAGTCCCTTTTGTGTTTTTTCACAACAACAAATGTATTCTCTTTTACCATTTTTACCACAAGTCTCATTTAAATTTTTTTTTTCCCTTTTTGTCACCCTGAACATATGTACATAGTAACCCAAGACACTTTTGAAAGCAACTTCTGAGTATGAAGTCCATAAACTTCAGGACACCAAAGTTGTGTATGTTCTACTCCCAAATGTCATTCATCTTGGTCTATGATAGTGAGGTCTTCTTGGAGATGGGCAAAAGACAACCTTCATAGCCACTCTCCCCATCCTCTCAGTATGCTTCTCCCACCTTCTCCATTCTACACTTCTTACAATAGAATAATAATCACAAATCCTCATATAGCACATATTATGGCAGTCAGTACCTAAGGACTTTACAAAACTCAGCTCATGAATCTTCTTTAATACCCTAGGAGGGTTGTAAACCTAAGGTAGAGAGTAGTCAAATAACTCCCCAAGATTACACACTTAATAAGTTCTTAATATGTTTAGGAGATTTTTGGGATTCACACCCAAGCTGTTCAGCCTGGTGTCTATGTTCTTAATGACTAAAATATGTTCTTTCTTTATGTAACTAAAATCCTTGCCAGAGTAAGAGAAAAGTAAATGCAGAGGTAAAATCCAATGACCATGTAGCAGATACACAGAGAAAAGCACCTCTAAAGAGAAGCAATAGCCATGTAATCACTATTTTAAAGTAACAACTGCTCTTTGAATCTTCCACAAGATCCATACACGTAAAAAGAGTGAGAGATAATGGAAAGGATTCCCATATTGTGAAAATAGCATGAGAGGAGGTTGAGATGCCAAGAAGATTGTTGACATTTTGATCACTATCTCAACCTACACATCTGTTTACATGTTCCATATATCAGCACTTGGTTATACTATGAAATGCTGGCCACCCAAATTTGTTGAGATTCTAGAAAATTTGGCAATAATTTGAAGCAATTTTACCACTTATATCATGGGAATTTATAACATATCACTTCCCTTATCTTAGAGTAAACTCTTATTTAATACAAGGGTATCACGTATAATGGTGGTGGTCCTACTGTTATATTCTGATGTTCTATATATGCATAATGTGTTTAGGGTTTAACTGTGCTGCCACAGTTGAACTTTAAGAGGACCACACGATGTAAGTTGCAGCTATAAGCAAAAGTATAGATGGGGAGTTAAGATGGAGGAGGAGTAGGAGAACGTGGAGTTCATCTTTCTCCGTGGATGCATCAGGAATACATCTATAGATGCAACAATTCTCACAGAACACCAGCTGAACATTAGCATAAGACCTTGGACACTGGAAAGGACTATAAAGATCCCTGCATAACTGGGTAGGACAAAAAAAAGAAGGGAGAAGGATGAGAGGAAGTGGGATGGGACCTGCACCCTGGGGCTGGGGAGCTGAGGCAGAGGAGAGATTCCAGAATTCGGGGAAAACCCCTCTCTGAGGGGGAAATCAATTGGGACAGAAGGGAAACATTTGAGGCTGTCGGAAGAGGGTGAAGCAGCCAATCTGTGGCAGATGGGGCAGGGTGAGAAATACACAGACCATCCGTACTGCGACCCTACGTTCCCCGGACTGGGACGTGTGTCCACAGGTGTGCAAGGTGGCTGGGAGCTGGAGCACAGGGATTGGAGAACAGACCCAGAGCGAGAACTGCTGTTGGCTGTGGGGAGATGTACTGAGGGAATGGGAGAGAGGAAATCCACAGCAGGGAATGCCTATGGAGGAAGACCGGACTGCCGTGGAAGCAGGCACTACTGCTGAGTCCCAGGTAGGTGGAGAAGCCACAATTGTAGCCTCTCTCTCCCCACACACTGACACCTGCTGATGAACAATAAAAAAGCCCCCTTTGAGCTGGCCCTTGTGCTCCAGCAGCCAGGAGCCAGAAAAAGCCCCGCCAGGGCTGGCCCTCACGTGCCTTGCACCGGGCACCAGAAAAGTCCCTCACTAGGGCCATATCTCTTGTGCCCATGGCCACTGGCCTCCCTGTGCATTTGGCACCACAGGGGCTCCTGCAACCCAAAGAGTCATACCACCTCTGTGCCTGGTCCTCACAGGGGCAGACCCAAGAGCTCCAAGGTTGCCTCAGGACCAGCCTCCTGTGGGTAGACCACACACAGAGGTGGGGATAAAACCAAAGCTGAACCCGAGGGATGGGGCGACTAAGAAAGAAGATTGAAAGTCTTTCCATCAGCTGTTCCAGCTTCAGATTAGATCCCTGCAATCAGCTAGGTAGACCCTGCATCTATGGAATATCTGAGTAGACAATGAGTGTCCCCACAAAAGAAAATGTCTAGCCCTGCCAGCTGTGGAATTTGGGGACAAGCACACACAGGAATTGGGCCAGATCAGAGTCTGAGTGGTCCCCACAGGGCCCTCAGCAGGTCCAGAGACCAGCTCAGAGGCAGAGGAGAGCCTCTTGAGGAGGTGGAGGTGGGCTGTGGCTCACAGCGTGTGCAAGGACACTTACAGCTGAGACCCCAGGGAAAAATAATTATTAATATTAATTTTAATATGTTTTGATTCATTCTGTTGTTGGTTCTGCCTTCTTTTTGGTTTTTGTTTGTTTTTGTGTTAGTAATTTTTTAATTTAGTCTTTGGGATCTTTGTGTTTTATAATGTATTTTTTTATTTTTTATATATATTTCTATTTTTACTTTGCTTTTCTGTTGTTCTGTGTTCTTTTCCTGTATTTTTTTCTTATTATTTTTCTTTAATATATATATTTTTATATTTCCATTTCTACCTTGCTTTTCTGTTGTTCCATTTTTTCCCCTTTTTATTTTATGTTATTTTAATCATTTTTATTAGTCTGTCCTCTTTCCTTGCTTTATTCTTCAGTTGACACACTGCTTTGGTTTTGTTTTTAAGTTTTGTGTTTTTCTTAGTTCTGATTCTAATTGTTTAATTTCATTTTTGGGTTCTTCTGTTTGTCTGGTTGTTCTCTTGCTTTTTGTTTTATTTGGTTCTGTTTTTGTTTCTTTTGAGTGTGCATGTGTTTCCTTGTTTCTGTTTTTGTTTGTTTGATTTTGTTTTTACCATTTCTCTGGGGTTTTGTTTGTCTTTATTTTTTCTTTCTTTTATATATATATATATATATATATATATATATATATATATATATATATATATATATATATATACACACAATATTTCTATTCCTACATTGCTTTTCTGTTGTTCTGTCTTCTTTCCCCTCTCTCTTTTTTTCTTTTTTTTATATCATTTTTGTCAGTTTGTTTTGTTTAATTCACTCCACTTGGCACTCTGCTTTGGTTTCGTTTTCTGGTTTTGCGTTTTTTGTCAGTTTTCTTTTTAATTATTTGATCTCATTCTGAGGTGCTTTTGTTTGTCTGGTTGTTCTCTTCTTTTTGTTTTATTTGGTTCTGCTTCTGTTTCTTTTGTGTGTGTACATGTTTCCTTGTTTCTATTTTTGTTTGTTTGATTTTACTTTTTACCATTTGTCTAGGGTTTTGTTAGTCTTTTTTTTTTTCTTTTTTTTTTTTTAATTTCCTTTATTGCCAGGATGAGTGACTTGCAGGGTCTTGGTTCCTCGACTGGAAGTCGGGCCTGAGGCTCTGGTGTGGAAGCACTGAGTCCAGGATGTTGAACCACTAGAGAATTCCCAGCCCCAGGGAAGATTAATCACCGAGAGCTCTCACAGAGGGCTCTATCTCTACCCAAGACCCAGCTCCACCCAACTGCCTGCAGCTCCTGCAGTCCACTGGACTCCTCACACCAAACAACAACCAAGACAGGAACACAAACCCACCCATCAGCACACAGACTACCTAAAGTTACAGTAAGCTCACAGACACCACAAAACACACCAACTGACATGGCCTTGCCCATCAGAGGGAAAAGACTTAGCTCCACTCACCAGAATGCAGGTACCAGTCCCTCCTACCAGGAAGCTTACGCACAACATTGGAAAAACCTCACCTCCGGGGACAGAGAACAGAAGCAAAAGGAATTGTGACCCTGCAGCTTGGGGAAAGGAGACCTCAAATACTGTAAATTAGACAAAATGACAAGACACAGAAAAATCTTGCAGGCAAAGGAGCAAGGTAAAAACCCAGAAGACCAAATCAATGAAAAAGAAATAGGCAAACTACCTGAAAAAGAATTCAGAGTAATGATGATCCAAAATCCTGGAAATAGAATATAGAAAATACAAGAAACATTTAACAAGGACCTAGAAGAACTAAAGAACAAACAAACAATAATGAACAAGACAATAACTTACATTAATAATACTCTAGAAGGAATCAACAGCAGAATAATTGAGGCAGAAGAACAGATAAGTGAGCTGGAAGATAGAATGGTGGAAATAACTGCTGCAGAGCAGAATAAAGAAAAAAGAATGAAAAGATGGAGGACAGTCTCAGATACCTCTGGGACAACATTAAGCACACCAACATTGAAATTATAGGTGTCCCAGAAGAAGAAAAAACATAGAAAGGGCCTGAGAAAATATTTGAAGAGATTATAGTTGAAACTTCCTGAACACAGGAAAGGAAAGAGTCAATCAAGTCCAGGAAGCACAGAGAGTCCCATAGAGGATACACCCAAAGAGAAACAAACAGACGCACATATTAATCAAACTAACAAAAATTAAACACAAAGAAAAAATATTAAAAGCAGCAAGGGAAAAGCAGCAAATACTATAAAGGGAATCCCCATAAGGTTAACAGCTGATCTTTCATCAGAAGCTCTGCAGGCCAGAAGAGAGTGTCAGGATATATTTAAAGTGATGAAAGGGAAAAATCCTACAACCAAGATTACTCTACCCAGCAAGGATCTCCATCAGATTTGTTGGAGAAATCAAAAGCTTTATAGACAGGCAAAAGTTAAGAGAATTCAGCACCACCAAACCAGCTTCACAACAAATGCTAAAGGAACTTCTCTAGGCAGGAAACACAGGAGAAGGAAAAGTTCTACAAAAACAAACTCAAGACAATTAAGAAAATGGTAATAGGAACAAACATATCAATAATTACCTTAAATGTAAATGGATTAAATGCTGTCTTTTGCTAATGTGCAGAAGACACAGACTGGCTGAATGGATACAAAAACAATACCCATATAGAAGCTGTCTACAAGTGACCCACTTCAGACCTATGGACACATACAGACTGAAAGTGAGAGGATGGAAAAATATATTCCATGCAAATGGAAATCAAAAGAAAGCTGGAGTAGCAATACTCATATCAGATAAAATAGACTTTAAAATAAAGACTACTACAAGAGACAAAGAAGCACACTACATAATGATCAAGGGATCAATCCAAGAAGAAGATATAACATTTATAAATATATATGCACCCAACATAGTAGCACCTCAATACATAAGGCCAATGCTAACAGCCATAAAAAGGGAAATTGACAGTAACACAATAATAGTAGGGGACTTTAACACCCCACTTACACCAATGGAGGGATCATCCAAACAGAAAAAAAATAAGGAAACACAAGCTTTAAATGACATATTAGACCAGATGGACTTAATCGATATCTATAGGATATTCCATCAAAAAACAAAAGAATACACTTTCTTCTCAAGTTAACATGGAACATTCTCCAGGATAAATCACGTCTTGGGTCACAAATCAAGCCTTGGTAAATTTAAGAAAATTGAAATCGTATCAAGCATCTTTTCTGACCACAATGCTATGAAACTAGATATAAATTACAGGAAAAAAACTGTAAAAAAATACAAACACATGGAGGCTAAACAATATGCTAATAAACGCTAAAGAGATCACTGAAGAAATCAAAGAGGAAATCAAAAAATAACTAGAAACAAATGACAATGAAAACATGATGACCCAAAACCTATGGGATGCAGCAGAAACAGTTCTAAGAGGGAAGTTTATAGCAATACAATCCTACCTCAAGAAACAAGAAACATCTCAAATAAACAACCTAACCATACACTTAAAGCAATTAGAGAAAGAAGAAACAAAAACCCCCACAAAGTTAACAGAAGGAAAGAAATCATAAAGATCAGATCAGAAATAAATGAAAAAGAAATGAAAGAAAAAAGAGCAAAGATCAATAAAACTAAAAACTGGTTCTTTGAGAAGATAAACAAAGTTGATAAACCATTAGCCAGACTCATCAAGAAAAAAAGGGAGAAGACTCAGATCAACAGAATTAGAAATAAAAAAGAAGTAACAACTGACACCACAGAAATACAAAGGATCATGAGGGACTACTACAAGCAACTATAAGCCAATAAAATGGACAACCTGGAAGAACTGGATAAATTCTTAGAAAATTACAACCTTCCAAGACTGAACCAGGAAAAACAGAAAATATGAACAGACCAATCACAAGTAATGAAATTGAAACTGTGATTAAAAATCTTCCAACAAACAAAAGCCCAGGACCAGACGGCTTCACAGATGAATTCTATCAAACATTTTGAGAAGAGCTAACACCTATCCTTCTCAAACTCTTCCAAAATATAGCAGAGGAACACTCCCAAACTCATTCTACAAGATCACCATCACCTTGATACCAAAACCAGACAAAGATGTCACTAAAAAAGAAAACTACAGGCCAACATCATTGATAAACATAGATGCAAAAATCCTCAACAAAATACTAGCAAACAGAATCAAAGAGCACATTAAAAGGTTCATACACCATGATCAAGTGGGGTTTATCCCAGGAATGCAAGGATTCTTCGATATATGCAAATCAATGTGAAACACTATATTAACAAATTGAAGAATAAAAACCATATGATCATCTCAATATATTCTGGAAAGGCTTCTGACAAAATATCACACATATTTATGATAAAAACTTTCCAGAAAGTGGGCATAGAGGGAACGTACCTCAACATAATAGAGGCCATATATGACAAACCAACAGCCAACATAATTCTCAGTGGTGAAAATTTGAAAACATTTCCTCTAATAACAGGAACAAGACAGGATTGCCCACTCTTACCACTATTATGCAGCACAGTTTTGGAAGCTTTAGTCACTGCAGTCAGAGAAGAAGAAGAAATAAAAGGAATCCAAATGAGAAAAGAAGTAAAACTGTCACTTTTTGCAGATGGCATGATACTATACATAGAAAATCCTAAAGATGCCACCAGAAAACTACTAGAGCTAATCAATGAATTTGGTAAAGTAGCAGGATACAAAATGAATGCACAGAAATCTCTTGCATTCCTATACACTAACAATGAAAAATTAGAAAGAGAAATTAAGGAAACACTCCCATTTACCATTGCAACAAAAAGAATAAAATACCTGGGAATAAACCTACCTAAGGAGACAAAAAACCTGTATGAACAAGACTGTAAGTCACTGATGAAAGAAATCAAAGATGATACAAACAGATGGAGAGATATACCATGTTCTTGGTTTGGAAGAATCAACATTGTGAAAATGACTATACTACCCAAAGCAATCTACAGATTCAAAGCAATCCCTATCAAATTACCAATGGCATTTTTCACAGAACTAGAACAAGAAATTTTACAATTTGTATGGAAACACAAAAAAAACCCGAATAGCCAAAGCAATCTTGAGAAAGAAAAATGGAGCTGGATGAATCAGGCTCCCTGACTTCAGACTATACTACAAAGCTACGGTAATCAAGACAATATGATACTGGCACAAAAATAGAAGTATAGATCAATGGAACAGGATAGAAAGCCCAGAGATAATCCATACACATATGGTCACCTTAGTTTTGATAAAGGAGGCAAGAATATACAATGGAGAAAAGACAGCCTCTTCAATAAGTGGTGCTGGGAAAACTGGACAGCTACATGTAAAAGAATGAAATTAGGATACTCCCTAACACCATACACAAAAATAAACTCAAAATGGATTAAAGACCTAAATGTAAGACCAGACACTATAAAACTCTTAGAGGAAGGCAGAACATTCTATAACATAAATCACAGCAAGATCCTTTTTGACCTACCTCCCAGAAAAATGGAAATAAAAACAAGAATAAACAAATGGGACCTAATGAAACTTAAAAGCGTTTGCACAGCAAAGGAAACCATAAATAAGATGAAAAGACAACCCTCAGAATGGGAGAAAATATTTGCAAATGAAGCAACTGACAAAGGATTAATCTCCAAAATATACAGGCAGCTTACACAACTCAATATTTAAAAAAACAAACAACCCAGTCCAAAAATGGATGGAAGACCTAAATAGACATTTCTCCAAAGAAGACATACAAATGGCCAACAAACACATGAAAAGATGCTCAACATCACTAATAATTAGAGAAATGCAAATCAAAATCACAGTGAGGATCACCTCATACCGGTCAGAATGGCCATCATCAAAATATCTAGAAACAGTAAATGCTGGAGAGTGTGTGGAGAAAAGGGAACCCTCCCACACTGTTGGTGGGAATGTAAATTCATACAGCCACTATGGAGAACAGTAGGGAGGTTCCTTAAAAAACTAAAAATAGAACTACTATATGATCCAGCAATCCTACTACTGGGTATATACCCTGAGAAAACCATAATTCAAGAAGAGTCATGTACCACAACGTTCATTGCAGCACTATTTACAATAGCCAGGACATGGAAGCAACCTAAATGTCCATCGACAGATGAATGGATAAAGAAGATGTGGCACATATATACAATGGAATATTACTCAGCCATAAAAAGGAAAGAAATTATTTGTAGTGAGGTGGATGGACCTAGAGTCTGTCATACAGAGTGACATAAGTCAGAAAGAGAAAAACAAATACCGTATGCTAACGCATATATATGGAATCTAAAAAAAAGGTACTGATGAACCTAGTGGCAAGGCAGGAATAAAGATGCAGACACAGAGAACGGGCGTGAGGCCCTGGGGGAAAGGGAAAGCTGGGACGAAGTGAGAGAGTAGCATTAAGATATATAAAGTACCAAGTATAAAATGGATGGCTATTGGGAAGCTGCTGCATAGAACAGAGAGATCAACTCAATGCTCTGTGATGACCTAGAGGGGTGGAATAAGGAGGGTGGGACGGAGGCTCAAGAAGAAGGGGATATGGGTATATATGTATACATATAACTGATTCATTTTCTAGAATGGTGTTTTATAGGCACATTCATTCTATTCATTTGACAAGTATTTATTGAACACCAAGTTATGAACAAGATACAGTTTTGGGAAAGTTTGAGATTACAAGGAACATTTAGACACAGAACCACTGTTCAGGATCCAAAAGAAAAGAAAATAAATGTGTCCAAATAGCTATAAAACTAATTTATAAACAATACATTTACCCATCTATATATTACTGAACACCTACTCTGTGATAGGCAAAGTTATAGACACTGTGTTTACAATAATGGAGAAGTAGACAAAGTCCCTGCTGTAATGGAGATGAGGTTCCTGTTGGAAGCAACAGAAAATAAACAAAATATGTAAAGAAAATATATAGTAGATTATATGATAGTGAGTGTTATGGGTAACAAAAAGTCAAGGAAATAAAGGAGAAGGGGGGTGTAATTCTCAGTGGAGTGTTAAAGGAAGCCCCTTATCTTTGAGGCACTTTATTGCTCTGGTCAGAATAGAATGCACTCTACTAGGACAGGAGAGGAAGCAGGGAGGTCAGTTAAGAGACTTTTTCAATAATTCAGGATATAGCTGATAATGGCTTAGATCAGGATGATAACTGAGAATTGGTTGAATTCTGGAAAAGTTTTGAAGATGGAGCCAACGGAGCATATTGATGGATTTGATGGGAAGTATGAGAGAAGGAGGAGCCAAGGGTGACTCATAGATTTTTTGCCTAAACAATTGAAAAAACAGAGTAGTCATTTTTTAGTAAAGCATCTTTTAGTGCTAAAAAAAAAAAGAATGGTCAAAGTGTAGAGAAGTGTGGGCTTGAGGACATAACATTATAATACTAATCAGTGTCATTTGTTCAGAGCCAGGACAGTCAACCTACTGATTGTTAAAATGAAGAGCTGACTTACTTTGGTAGGCACAGGATGAGGAATTAAAAGATAAGCAGATTTTTTTTTTAAGAGAGTGGAAAGACAAGTCACAGACTGGGAGAAAATATTTGCAAAACACATACCTGATAAAAGATTTGTATCCAATATATACAAAAACTATTTACTTTCAACAATAACCTAGCAAACAACCTTAGCAAAAGATTCAGACATCTCACAAAGGAGATATACAGATAACAAATAAGCATACAAAAAGATGCTCAACAACAACAACGTATGTCATTAGGAATTGCAACTTAAAGCAACATGCCATTCAACCAAATTCAAAACAGAATTTAGATCCTATCATTGGTAGTGTGGTATCTTGGATATTGCTCTATACTGAGTAAGTCAACATCATATGTCGTTAGAAAATTGTAAATTAAAACAACAGTGAGATATCATTACACATCTATTAAAATGACTAAAACTTTGAAAAATGGACAGCATAAAATGCTGGCAAGGATGACGAGCAACAAGAACTTTCAATCATTTCTGGTGAGAATGCAAAAATGGTACACTCACTTTGGAAGACAATTCTTAACAAGCCAAATATAGTCTCATAATACTATTCAGTATTTGTGCTCCTATGTATTTACTCAATTGAGTTGTAAACTTACGTCCACCCAAAAGCCTGCACATAAATGTTTTTAGCAACTTTATTCATCATTGCTAAAAACTGGAAACAATCAAGATGTCTTTCATAGGTTAAGTGAATAAACTAACTTTGGTATATTCATACAATAGAATATTGTTCAGTGATAAAAAGGAGCTAACAAGACATGAAAAGACATGGAGGAAACTTAAGTGTACACTGCTATGTGAAAGAAGCCAGTCTGAAAAGGCTACGTACTCTATGATTCCAATAGTATAATATTCCAGAAAGGGCAAAAAAAAAAAAAAAAAAAATGGAGACAGTAAAAAGAACAACGGTTTCTAGGGCTTCAGGGGAAAGGAGGAAGAAATGGATAATTAAAGCACGGAAGATTTTTAGGGCAGTAAAACTATTCTGTATGATGCTGCAATAGTGGACACAGGACATTATACATTTGTCAACACCCATAGAACTTTGCAACATAAAGAGTGAACCTTAATATAAATACAGACATTGGACTTCAGTTAATAATGTCAATGTTGGCTGCTTAATTATAACAAATATACCATATAATGCAATATGTTATAGGAAAACTGTAATAGGGAAAACTGTTGGGGGTTGAGTTCTTTGAGAAACCTCTGTACCAACTGTCCAGTTTTTCTGCAAATCTGCAACCATTCTAAAAAATAAAGTTCATTAATTTAAAGAAAAGATCAGCAATTTTTTTTTTTTTAAGATCAGCAAATTTTTGATGAGGAAAGTCAACCAAAGATTTCTAACAGTAACTGAATTTCCAAAGAAAAATAATAGATTTAAAAATAAATATTTGAGAGCCATTTGTGTTGAATTACCAAATGAAGCAAAGAAATTTGAAAAAAATTTCAACACAGAAGCAAAAAACAAAGAAAAAGCATATATGTAGATCCTCTGCATCAGTTTTTTCTTTTCCCCCAAACTGGTCCAAGAATTACTTGCCTAAACTGGAGGAGAACTTGTTAAAAATATCTGTTTCCAAGTCTTGTTCTTGACCCATTGTATCCATACATCTAGAGACTGGCCTACTAAATTGTATTTTCAATAAGGGCTGGAAGTAATTTTTATCTTCAGGGAGGATGAAACACAATTCTACCCATGACTTGAAGAAAAAGCAAGATGAACTGGAAAGGAAAGTTGATAATATATATGATAAGAGAACAACCTCAGAAAAAAAATAGTATTCCCATTAAATGGACTTATTGAAAACTAGTTGGAACAGAGTCTCTAGGCTTGGACTTCATCTAGAGAGAGAAAGTGAAGAAGCATAGGCACTCCAAATGACTGATGCAAGTAGAAGTAGGTGGGTTAGGAGGAGAAGTAAAGAGAAGAGTCTCTACCTCCTGAGACATAGAGGATAAGATATGGAGAAATTTTGAAGTGGGGTGAAGGAAGTCCTCATTTTGTTGTTGATCTTATTTGTAGAAGGTCACAAGTTGCTGAGTGGGGCTGGGTGGTAGAGAGGGCTTGACGAGAGTAGAGAAAATTTGAAATTTGTTCTGAGGGCAGTCTCTCAGCACTGAGGGGCACAGTTGGCTCTGAACAACAAACCCAAGTGGAATGGGATTATTTGACCATCTCAGTAATTGTACTACTGTCTCTGCTTTTGTGTGCAAGAAACTGGAATAAGGACATCTAAGAAAGTTATGGTAATAGGACAAACCATTAAAGTAGTTTAAAGGGCTTGAAAAAGCTTTATTAGTGTAGTGGTTTTGCATCAAGAGGCTGGACAGGGCAGACTGAAGAGAGGGCAGGAGTAGCTGAAGTTCAGAAGGCTTTGATGCAGGCAAAAGTAGGTTCACCAAGAATGGGGAAGTGGGAGGCTGAAAAGATGAGCGGTTGTCATTAGAGAATGGGGTTCGCCTCTTCCGTTTTGATTAAGACCCACCCAACTGCCAGATATATTAACATACATCAAGTAGATGCAACAACATCCAGGTTCTGAATCAAGGTAAGCCAAATCCAGCAATATACTAGGACCTCTTTTCCCATTAGATGATAGGATGGTGTTCCCAAATATTGTGTCCTGTGTCTGTAGAAGTGAACTGGATCTTCTGTGTATCTAAGGGAGCATCAACTTGGAGCCGCCCTATTGAACCTCAACTATCTGTCACCTCTTCTGCCCAACTGGCTTTCAACCTACGTCCTTTTTTTCCCGTCACAGTTACTCTCTGGATGAGTTGAGCCCTGAACCACCACCTAATTTCCTCCCACTTACCTTCCAAGGGAAAACCTGCTTCAATTCCCTTTCCCTCCCAGTGTATGTAACTTCTCTGATTACCAACTAAACTGTAGATTTTACTGTGTCCATCTTTGATATCCACCACCTAGTTTTACTGGAAAACTTTACATCAGATTCCTCAGATATTAACCACAACCAAATATAAAAAGAGTTGATCCAATTCTTCTAGACTTAATCCTTTACATAGAAAGCTGTTCCCTGGGGGAAATTTAAGGATTTTGGCTCCTCTCTTTGGTTTATTTTTTCTAAGTTTTATTTTTTGTATTAGCTACCTCTTCCCCCCTCATTCCCTGGATATCCGAGTGTGCTGTGTGGGCCAAAGTAATACCATTCATTATTGAAAATATTTATTGAGCATCTACTATGTGCTTGGCACTGGGCACTTGGGGGATACACCACTTTAAAAAACAAACAGGAAGTATCTTTCTTCAATGAGCTTATATTTGAGTGAGGAGAAGCACAAAACAAACAAGATATGTGATGACACAGAGCAGTAAGTGTTTTAGAGAAAAGGAAGGCAGCTAGGAGGGATAGGGAGCCTTGTGGCTGAGGAGCTATTACTTCATGTAGCATGGTCAAGGAATGTTGAAGTGACATTTGAGCAAAAATCTAAAGAAAGTAAGTGAGTTAGTATTTTTATTTAAATCCATAACAGAATTCATATTCAAATAATTGAATGGAGGAGTTCTAAGACATGACAAAATATAGTCTGTAGCCATGCCTGCAGGGGAATGCAAATGATGGCAGGAGGTTAAGAAGTTTTGAAATAAAGAGAAATCATGGGTTTTGAAGTGTCTCAAGTTGATAGCAGAATAAGCCACGAGAAGAAGATGAAGAAGTGATGCTAATGTCACTCAATTTAGGAAAAGCTCTGGAGGTCAATGTGTGATTTTAGTTCTTTGTATAACGAAATTCTTTGTCTTTGTCATCAACTTTTATTAGTGTAAATGCACATTTTGGATGAAGATATGGATTCGAAATCAATACAATTTACTTCTAATCACCTGAAACAACTAGACCATTAACCGGTCCTTCTACTTCAAAACAGCAACACTAGATTTTCAAGTAAATAATGAGACTCTAGTCAGCAATACCACATCCAGATGTTTGGATTATTTTCTGCACAAAAGTGCCACATCTAAGGGGTTGTCATTCACATGAAAGATTTATTCTTATTGTGAAAATGTGAGGTCAGAGGCAGAGATTCCAAGTTGTCTGGCGAACCCTCAGGTTAGCAAGGCAGAGCCCTCCTTCAAAAATCCCCACAGGCACAGGCCCAGCCATGCAGATACTGAGGGAGCCAACAGGCACACAGTGGGTACAAGGTTGCTTGCTGACCTTGCTCCCAGCATCCACCGAAATCCCTTCTCTAGTATCCCTGCTGCCTTAGCCTGAATATAAAATTGACAGGGTCACCCCTCATGGAGGGCAGGGTGTTGATGTGTCAAGGTGCGTGCACACTGCTGGTTGTATGTACCAGAGCATGTGGGAGGGGGCTAGAGTGTGTAAGGTGCCTGCACTCAGCAGCCAGGTCCACTGCCCCTTAGGAAAGCTGCCCTGAACAGAAGCAACATTGTAGAAGGCTGCTTCATACGTTATTTAAAACCACACATATTTTAGTGTGATAGACCCAGTATTTTTCAGCATTATCATTTGAGTCAATTTATATATGAGCAGAATTATTCCTTTTTTTTTCTTGCCTTTGGAATCAACTAACATTACAGAATTAGCTTATTTGAGAGAATTTGCAGTAATATCATGAATCATTCCATTTGATTCTTATATCAATGGCATGAAGTAGATATGATTATAATCCTTCTTTTAAAGAAAAAAAAAAATGAAGCTGAAAGTTCAATGATATGCCCCAAATCATAGAGGCTGTATTTGATGGAGTCAGGATTTGAATCTAGATATTGGGGCTGCAGAGCTCATGTGTTTAACCACAAAGGCTAAGCCAACTGTGCTGTGCACTATGCTGACCCCCTCCCATAACAAGGTGCCCAGGGCACAATGCATTTGCAGATTATGTGTAAATTGCAATTAACTGGGCATTAACATGTTTAAAAACATCAAATCTATCTATGTCAAAATGTCTTGACTCCATTGGTAACATTAGATGAGTTGAGTGATGGTGTTAGTTCAATGCAGACTAAATCAAATGCAATTCACCACTTTTGGTGAAAACCACGATATTTTAATGTACTACTGGATCTTAAATCCAAAAGTTTCTTAACCTTGCAAGAAGTAATTTCTAGATATATTCCCCTCCCCCTCATAAACCCATAGTTGGCTTACAAGATAGAAAATCATACTGAAATAATTTTGCTGCCAAAGTGTTGAAAAGAATATTGTGATACACATACATAGTATTCACTATGTTTCAGTAGATATGTGGGAATCCACAAAGAAGCTTTTGATATGCAGCCCCTTTCCCGCAACATATTAGCTTCTTGCTTTAATGCCTAAAGTAGTAAACTATAAAGGAATATAAAAAGCAGAGAGAAAATAAGCTCATTGTTACATAGAATTAAAGATATATGTGTAATGCTGTTTTTACCAGGCATAAAAAATGTTCATAAAATGCATTCTGTCACCCATGCTTCTTAAAGTCCTAGAAAAGTGCAATGCAGCCATATTTTTATATTTCTCAAATATAGATTCTTGTGGAGTTTTATTATCAAACAGAAGAAATTACATCACCTAATCCTTCCTCTCTGATTTGTATTTCTTTACCTAGTAAAATTGAAATTATTTCCAACTTTAAAATCTGAACTATTTTCAAGTCCAGCTGTTAAAGATTATATGTAAACTCCTGTAAAACCAACTTATATTGGCTTTATGATGGCAACTGGAGCTGACAGAAATAATATAGCACATTTTAGGATTTACAGTGCAAAACAAAAACTGAATTATAGTCATACACACAGGTATAATAAATACTAATGAGTAACCTCTCATTTTCTGAGGTTTTTGCTATTTAATAATGCTATCTACCTGTTTATAATTGTTTTGCAAATCATGAAGCCAAGGGACTGAGTGCAAAAGCAGTTCATTTGAATTATTTGGGGCTTAGTGGTAAACAACAAGGCTATTTGTTTCACGTAGCAAAGTGAATTTTGTGCTTGGAAATCATTGGAAGGGCTGGAGCATCCCATCCTGATCAGGGCTCCCGGGAACAAGTCTCAGAGCTCAGAAGAACTGACCCTCCATGGAGCAACTACTTGGCCACACCACCAAACAGCGTGTTTGCAATAACATACTATTACAGTGACAATCCAGGGATCTGGGATCTGGAATCAGGGAAATGTCCCAAATCTAGGCAGAGAATGTAATTCACTTTTAGAACGCTAGCTGCTCGGGTACCTGGGAAATGTAAATGCTAACTTTCCAGCCCTTGGAAATAGATGCTCAGTGGGAGTCCAACAAATCTAGTAAAACTTTGAATCGTATTTCTGAACTGAATTCTGAATCTAAATATAATTTTATTATTTTAACATAAGTTAAACAGAATCAAAGTTGTAGGTTCCCACCAATAAACAAATAAACAACAAAACTCGTGCAACTGATGCCTTAACATTATCTAGAACTAAGGGGAAAATTGGGAGTTTGGGATTGACATGTACACACTGCTATATTTAAAAAGATAACCAACAAAATATATATGTATTTATAATAAACTCAGTTTTACGATTCTATTAAATTGATAACTCTAAGTATGTCTCTCAAAAAAGACATAATTGATATTTCAGCCATTTCTAGTACCCCTAAATATAGATTTAAAAACTAATAAGGAGCAGTAAGGTCAGTTGCTAGCAAAGATAAAAAGTTTTTGGCAATCTGTAAGTAATTCCAGTGGCTGTTGAGACTGGGGATGAAAGAGACAGGTAGGCACCTGTCTTAGTGCCTGCATAAGAAGTCACAGTCAACGCAGACTTTGGTAGGGGATTCATAAAGGGACTCATAACCAAACAAATAGCCCAAATGAATTATTTAAAATGACAATTCCACTCTGGGAAACTACATTCAATCTATCAATGAGTTACTGTTGAAATTGTACTGAGACCCAACACAGCACATTCTAGATAACTTGTCAGAAAAGTAAAGGATAAAACACAGCTTTTAGGAAGTTGCACATTTCTGAGAATGAATGTAAAATAATGTTCCATTATAGTATATTATTATATATAATAATAATTTGACTTATTTTTTTTCTTATTAGAATGTCAAGGGTAATATTTTTAACTGAGTTATTTCCAGGAAACTCAATAAAGTTACACCAGTTACATAGACTGTGATGGGATTATTTTAATGACCATTCACAAAGTTATATAAAGACAGGAGACAAACTGACGTTTTTCCATGCTTCTTTTTCATTTATCTTCCTCAGAGATTCTCAAAAGTATTTTAAAACTGCTCATCTGTGTTCTTATGGTGGATTTTCTGTTTATTTCCTGGAGTTTAATAAATAAAAAAAAATACAACATATACTTTGGATAGAATTTCTCACTGTATATTTTTTATCAACAAACAAGTCAATAGTTTCAAATACTGAGAGGGGTTTTTCTAATGCCTTATTGAGTTAACAAGTATGGCCAAATGTTCTAAAACTTTGTGATGTCCACAATGGACTACTCAGCAAGCATATTTAATATCTCAAATGAAAACATTTTATTTTTTCCAAGTTCAACAATCTTGCATATACACAGTATATCTGATGAGGAGTGGAAATTGGAGAGTAGCATTGTTGAATACTGGAGATTGGCTAGAAATCTGCCTCTTGAACTGACATTTATTTTAATTTCAGTGACCAAATTAGCAGTCATAAAAATTTAAGTTGTATAAAATAGCTTGTCTCCTCACTGAAAAGCAAAAGAGAATAAATCAGTATACATAGTATTTTAAAGCTGAAACCACAGTAAACATATTTAGTATCACTAAAGTCTTTATCGTCCAAGACAATAGAGTGTCACAACAGCTGAGTGGGTCCATTAGTGACCATCTTGCCTATTAATCCCATAGCAGGGAAAACCACTGTCAGAAAGCTCATTTTCTTATCTCTATGGAAAATAAAATCAATGGACTTGGCTTTAAGCATATTCATAAAAATAACTACCATTTATCAAGTGCCCACCATTCATATCGTGCTAGAAATATATTTTAGTAATCCTTTAAAACAACATTGCAAGAATGACCTTATCACACTCACGTTGCAGATGAAGAAGCCATAGGGGAGTCAAGCCAAGCAGCTGAATCCAGAGCACATACCAACGACATCATGACCAGGAGTTGACCTACCTACATTTGTGTGGCTCAAAAGCCTATTCACCATATCCAGATGCTCCTGTTAATTTGTGCTCTAATGAAATTCCAAAATGGGGGTCTTTCCATTTACCTTTTCAGGATGCTGCTAATCCATCCTCAAAGATAGCACAAGTCAAAGTTACATCAGTACTTCCAGCTAACTTCAAGACAAAAAGTATCCCCTCAAGCTTTAAAATAAACCAAATAATAAAATAAAATAAATTTACACCAGATAGGCCATTAAAATACTATTTTAAAAAATCAGGCAGAAAACCAAGAAAACCCTAAAATTGGAAAGAATCTAAGGGTTTGAAGTTGCATAGAAAAAAAAAAAATGCTTCTAAATCTAGGAGTGATAGTTAAAATTTTTCAGCATTGATTTGAGAAAGGTATCTATAAATGAGAATGATTAATGGATTTAAGACATTACTAGAAGTAGAATAACAGAACATAGTAGAAAAGAGAGCTCTTGGGTTCTACCTTGGCTCCTTCCCTTACTAGCTGTGTAACCGTAAACATTCCACAGACCTTCAGTTTACTCACATCTGAAACAGGGTAAATAAAAGCACACACAATATGCCCCATAGATATGCCTTGATGGTTTCATAAACAGATCAAGTGCTTGTAAAGAATCTCTCATATAATGTTACCTTCTATTATTATTATTACAGAAGATTAAAAAATACTTAGGAAACAAAATTAGAGATAAAACTGTGAGACCTCTAATAAATACATGCAATAGACTAATGACCAAAGCATAGCAAATACAAGTAGCATCAATTCTAATATTAGTATGCAGATCTAAAATTAGTAACATTAGTCCTATTAGCATAAATTCTCTATCTCCCTTCCTTACTAAACATATTTCAGGTTCTCCATCGCTACAAGTTTCCATGCAATATTTGAAAATTTGTTTTGCTTGGTAGTGGATAATACACTGATATAAGGAAGCATTTCTCCCCTTGTTTTTTTTTTTTTCTTTTAACTGATGCTTCAATGTCTTTCCAAATAAATGATTCAAAATAATCTTCTTAGCCTCTCAGTTTCATAATCCCAGATCCTCTTTTCTGACTCCTGTCATGATCCCAGAGATTCAAAGAAACTTAAAGCCCTAATAAGGAAAATAAATGTTTGTGTTAAGTGCATATTATTTATGTTATGTTATAAATATGTTTTAGCAAGCCTTTACAACATTGCAAGACTGGCTTTATCGTGCACATTTGGCATATTAAGAATTTTGCGGATGAGCAACTGTCTGGTTTGTGGCAAGGCTCTCCCAGAGGATGGAGCATTTAGAGTGACGGGTGGAGGTTGGGGGAGTCTTTGGACACAAACCAACTGTGGTCACCAAGAGTAGTTTTAGCTATACCATTTGCTAGTTTAGGCAAATTCCTCAATCTCTGTGTGTCTCTTTATCTATAAAATCCAAGCAGATATGGGGCCCACCCAAGGAATGCAATGACTTCCTCTAAAAATGCACAGTAACTAACTCTTTCTCACTTCACAGCTAATAAAATAAGAGCTCTAATCCAAGTTACAAGTATACTTCCCAAACTTCATTGATAAATACCTCAATTTCTTCTCTGTACCATCTACTTTATCTCCCTTCTAGTGTTAATACATTTAGCTAACAGAAATACAGGACACTCAGTTAAATTTGAACGTCATATAAAAAATATTTCAGTATAATATCTCAAATATTGCGTGGGACATACTTATACTGAAAAATGATGTTTATTTGAAATCCAATTTAACTGGGCACCCTGATTTTATTTGACTGCTTTCCTCCTTTCTTTTTCTAATTATTCCGAACAAAAATGATTTGAAATTTGGTAAATATTATTTTTAAAAATTGGGATAAAAAATAGAAAATTCTACTGCTATAAAGTCAAATGTTACATGAAAAACACTAAACTGGGTAAAAGTAACTCTAAATTATGTATAGTGAAACTCTACTTTCTTTGTTTTGTTTTGTTTTTTCTCGGGGATGGGAGACTTTGCTTTTTATTATGCAAGTGGCAAAGGACATGAACAGACCATTTACAAAAGAAGAAAAAGCTAAAACGTGTATAAAAATTTCTCAGCTTCCCTAGTAATCAAAGAAATATAATGATGAATTATTTTTCACTTATCAATTAGAAAATCTTTAAACACTTAGTAACCAAGTTTACACAGTTAACAAGGGTGAAGCGAAAGGAACACATTTTTTATAAGAGGTGAAGTGAAACAAACACAAGGTAACAGGGATGAAGTGAAACAAGCACTTTTCATACACTGCCAGAGAGATTTTAAATTTACATAATCTTCCTGAAAAAGCAACTGAGTGATTTGGTTAACAGCTTTAATATTTTTCATAACCTCTAACTCTGTAATTTCATTTCTTCGGAACAATTCCAGAAGATGAATCAAAAATACAAACATTCATGCATAAAGATGAATTGTCATTTATAGTACTGAAAACTAGTTATCTCAACACTCAAAATTTAGGAGAATTATGAGTAAATTATCATATATTTAAATAATAAAATACTATAAAGACATTAAATATGTTTTTTTTTAATTTTTGAATTTCATTTTATTTATTTTTTGTATACAGCAGGTTCTTATTAGTTATCCATTTTATACATGTTAGTGTATACATGTCAATCCCAATCTCCCAATTCATCAGAACACCACCCCCACCGCCACACCACTTTCCCCCCTTGGTGTCCATACTTTTGTTCTCTACATCTGTGTCTCAATTTCTGCCCTGCAAACCAGTTCATCTTTACCATTTTTCTAGGTTCCACATATATGTGCTAACATACGATATTTGTTTTTCTCTTTCTGACTTACTTCACTCTGTATGACAGTCGCTAGATCCACCCACGTCTCTACAAATGACCCAATTTCGTTCCTTTTTATGGCTGAGTAATATTCCATTGTATACATGTACCACATCTTCCTTATCCATTGGTCTGTTGATGGGCATGTAGGTTGCTTCCATGACCTGGCTATTGTAAATAGTGCTGCAATGAACATTGGGGTGCATGTATCTTTTTGAATTATGGTTTTCTCTGGGTATATGCCCAGTAGTGGGATTGCTGGATCATATGGTAATTCAAATTTTGGTTTTTTAAGGAACCTCCATACTGCTCTCCATAGTGGCTGTATCAATTTACATTCCCACCAACAGTGCAAGAGGGTTCCCTTTTCTCCACACCCTCTCCAGCATTTGTTGTTTGTAGATTTTCTGATGATGCCCATTCTAACTGGTGTGAGGTGATACCTCATTGTAGTTTTGACTTGCATTTCTCTAATAATTAGTGATGTTGAGCATCTTTTCATGTGCTTTGTGGCCATCTGTATGTCTTCTTTGGAGAAATGTCTATTTAGGTCTTCTGCCCATTTTTGGATTGGGTTGTTTTTTTTTTAATATTGAGCTGCATGAGCTGTTTATATATTTTGGAGATTACTCCTTTGTCTGTTGATTCGTTTGCAAATATATTCTCCCATTCTGAGGGTTGTCTTTTGGTCTTGTTTATGGTTTCCTTTGCTGTGCAGAAGCTTTGAAGTTTCATTAGGTCCCATTTGTTTATTTTTGTTTTTATTTCCATTACTCTAGGAGGTAAAAAGATCTCTAGGAGGCAAAAAAGATCTTGATTTATGTCAAGGAGTGTTCTTCCTATGTTTTCCTCTAAGAGTTTTATAGTGTCGGTCTTACATTTAGGTCTCGAATCCATTTTGAGTTTATTTTTGTGTATGGTGTTAGGGAGTGTTCTAATTTCATACTTTTACATGTACCTGTCCAGTTTTCCCAGCACCACTTATTGAAGAGGCTGTCTTTTCTCCACTGTATATTCTTGCCTCCTTTGTCATAGATTAGTTGACCATAGGTGCGTGGGTTTATCTCTGGGCTTTGTATCTTGTTCCATTGATCTATGTTTCTGTTTTTGTGCCAGTACCTTATTGTCTTGATTACTATAGCTTTGTAGTATAGTCTGAAGTCAGGGAGCCTGATTCCTCCAGCTCCGTTTTTTTCCCTCAAGGTTGCTTTGGCTATTCTGGGTCTTTTGTGTCTCCAAACAAATTTTAAGATTTTTTGTTCTAGTTCCATAAAAAATGCCATTAGTAATTTGATAAGGATTGCATTGAATCTGTAGATTGCTTTGGGTAGTATAGTTATTTTCAAAATATTGATTCTTCCAATCCAAGAACATGGTATATCTCTATATCTGTTGGTATCATCTTTAATTTCTTTCATCTGTGTCTTATAGTTTTCTGCAGACAGGTCTTTTGTCTCCCTAGGTAGGTTTATTCCTAGGTATTTTATTCTTTTTGTTGCAATGGTAAATGGGAGTGTTTCCTTAATTTCTATTTCAGATTTTTCATCATTAGTGTACAGGAATGCAAGAGATTTCTGTGCATTCATTTTGTATCCTGCAACTTTACCAAATTCATTGATTAGCTCTAGTAGTTTTCTAGTGGCATCTTTAGGATTTTCTATGTATAGTATCATGTCATCTGCAAACAGTGACAGTTTTACTTCTTCTTTTCTGATTTGTATTCCTTTTATTTCTTTTTCTTCTCTGATTGCCATGGCTAGGACTTCCAAAACTATATTGAATAATAGTGGTGAGAGTGGACGTCCTTGTCTTGTTCCTGATCTTAGAGTAAATGCTTTCAGTTTCTCACCATTGAGAATGATGTTTGCTGTGGGTTTGTCATATATGGCCTTTATTATGTTGAGGTAAGTTCCCTCTGTGCCCACTTTCTGGAGAGTTTTTATCATAAATGGGTGTTGAATTGTGTCAAAAGCTTTTTCTGTATCTATTGAGAATGTCATATGGTTTTTATTCTTCAATTTTTTAATATGGTGTATCACATTGATTGATTTATGTATATTGAAGAATCCTTGCATCCTTGGGATAAATCCCACTTGATCATGGTGTATGATCCTTTTAATGTGTTGTTGGATTCTGTTTGCTAGTATTTTGTTGAGGAATTTTGCATCTATATTCATCAGTGATATTGGTATCAGTGTGATGGTGGCCTCATAGAATGAATTTGGGAGTGTTCCTTCCTCCTTAATTTTTTGGAAGAGTTTGAGAAGGATGGGTGTTAGCTCTTCTCTAAATGTTGATAGAAATCACCTGTGAATCCATCTGGTCCTGGACTTTTGTTTGTTGGAAGATTTTTAATCACAGTTTCAATTTCATTACTTGTGATCGGTCTGTTCATATTTTCTATTTCTTCCTGGTTCAGTCTTGGAAGGTTATACCTTTCTAAGAATTTGTCCATTTCTTCCAGGTTGTCCATTTTATTGGCATAGAGTTGCTTGTAGTAGTCTCTTAGGATGCTTTGTATTTCTGCAGTGTCTGTTGTAACTTCTCCTTTTTCATTTCTAATTTTATTGATTTGAGTCCTCTCCCTCTTTTTCTTTATGAGTCTGGCTAATGGTTTATCAATTTTGTTTATCTTCTCAAAGAACCAGCTTTTAGTTTTATTGATCCTTGCTATTGTTTTCTTTGTTTCTATTTCATTTATTTCTGCTCTGATCTTTATGATTTCTTTCCGTCTACTAACTTTGGGTTTTGTTTGTTCTTCTTTCTCTAGTTCCTTTAGGGGTAAGGTTAGATTGTTTACTTGAGATTTTTCTTGTTTCTTGAGGTAGGCTTGTATAGCTATAAACTTCCCTCTTAGAACTGCTTTTGCTGCATCCCATAGGTTTTGGATTGTCATGCTTTCATTGTCATTTGTCTCCAGGTATTTTTTTATTTCCTCTTTGATTTCTTCAGTGATCTCTTGGTTATTTAGTAACGTATTGTTTAGTCTCCATGTGTTTGTGTTTTTTATTTTTATTTTTTCCTGTAATTCATTTCTAATGTCATAGTGTTGTGGTCAGAAAAGATGCTTGATATGATTTCAGTTTTCTTAAATTTACTCTGGCTTGATTTGTGACCCGAGATGTGATCTGTCTTGGAGAATGGTCCGTGCGCACTTGAGAAGAAAGTGTAATCTGCTGTTTCTGGATGGAATTTCCTATAAATATCAATTAAATCTATCTGGTCTATTGTGTCATTTAAAGCTTCTGTTTACTTATTTATTTTCATTTTGGATGATCTGTCCATTGGTGTAAGTGAGATGTGAAAGTCCCCCACTATTATTGTGTTACTGTTGATTTCCTCCTTTATAGCTGTAAGCAGTTGTCTTATGTATTGAGGTGCTCCTATGTTGGGTGCATATATATTTATAATTGGTATATCTTCTTCTTGGATTGATCCCTTGATCATTATGTAGTGTCCTTCCTTGTCTCTTGTAACATTCTTTATTTTAAAGTCTATTTTATCTGATATGAGTATTGCTACTCCAGCTTTCTTTTGATTTCCATTGGCATGGAATATCTTTTTCCATCTCCTCACATTCAGTCTGTATGTGTCCCTAGGTCTGAAGTGGGTCTCTTGTAGACAGCATATAGATGGGTCTTGTTTTTGTATCCATTCAGCAAGCCTGTGTCTTTTGGTTGGAGCATTTAATCCACACACGTTTAAGGTAATTATCGATATGTATGTTCCTATGACCATTTTCTTAATTGTTTTGGGTTTGTTTTTGTAGGTCCTTTTCTTCTCTTGTGTTTCCCACTTGGAGAAGTTCCTTTAACATTTGTTGTAGAGCTGGTTTGGTGGTGCTGAATTCTCTTAGCTTTTGCTTGTCTGTAAAGCTTTTGATTTCTCCATCAAATCTGAATGAGATCCTTGCCAGGTATAGTAATCTTGTTTGTAGGTTCTTCCTTTTCATCACTTTAAGTATATCATGCCACTCCCTCTGGCTTGTAGAGAAACTCTACTTTCTTAATTGTACAAAGTATGTCATTCATCCTTCCCTCTCCCTAGCAAAAAGGAAATACTTTAAAATGTTAATGAAAACAAAACTTTTTTTAATATAAATTTATTTATTTATTTATTTTTGGTTGCTTTGATTCTTCCTTGCTGTGTATGGCTTTCTCTAGTTGCAGCAAGCAGGGGCTACTCTTCACTGCAGCGCATGGGTTTCTCTTTGCAGTGGCTTCTCTTGTTGCGGAGCATGGGCTCTAGGCACGTGAGCTTCAGTAGTTGTGGCACATGGGCTCAGTAGTTGCGGCTCGTGAGCTCTAGAGCCCAGGCTCAGTAGTTGTGGCGTATGGGCTTAGTTGTTCTGCAATGAAAAGAACATTTTTAAGTGAACTTTCAAATAATTGATCATGGAAATGGATTTTATTTTCACAGAATACATAAGTTCAGTTTGCCAAATTATTTAGGATTTGATAGCACAATGCATGTGCCAAATATTCAACAACAGGGAAACATTCCTGCCAAAGAAGTAACATTTCTCATAGTACTTGAGTACTTGATCTGTTTTTCTAAAAAATAGCTCCATATTCGAAGCTTATGCATCTTAAGTAACAACACACAGAATTACCTCCATAGATCTTAAGTCACACAAGTAAATTGTTCAAAGTTTTATTAGTATTTAATGTCAAAACAGAATACATGTTTATTGCCAGATAACAACCTTGGAAGGTAGAAGTGGAGTTAATAAGTCTTGAAGGACATTACCCTCCTAAGAATAGGGGAAAATCAGATAAATGCTATATATCTTGGTGTGTCCTAACAGCAGCACTCAATCAAATGCTTTACTCAAGGGTTTTTTTTTTTAATTTTGGGGTTTTTTTTTAATTAAAATATAGTTGATTTACAATATTTTGTTAGTTTCAAGTGTACAACAAAGTGATTCAGTTATTTATATATATATATACACATATATATTTCAGATTATTTTTCATTATAGGTTTTTACAAGATATTGAATATGGTTTCCTGTACTATACAGTAAATCTTTATTGCTTATCTATTTTTTATACAGTAGTGTGTATCTGTTAATTTTTGTTTTGTTTTGTTTTTTGGTTTTTTTGTGTGGTTTTTTTTGCAACATCTACACTAGAGGAAAACAATTTTCTAGGTTCAATGAATGGTTAAGTTTGGAACAAAAGCTGACTGACTCTTGGATTCCAAAAGCATATCATGTGAGAACCTTAGAAGTGGTTCAGCAGATTTTACACAGTCTTTGATATCAGTTAGCTCCATGAAAACACTAATGTGTCAGAAAGGAAAAAAATATTCAAACTAATTGGAGAAAGCAACATTTGGAGAAATGATTTGGAAAGATCTTTTTAAACATCAGAGAGAAGAGACAGGGTTCCCTCCTTTTAAAACTACTGAGGATTCCAAGTGAAATGAAAACAGTCTAGATTAAGAGGGAGTACACATATACCCATCCAGAAACAGACACAAACCAAACTACCATAAAACTGAACATCAAGAATTAAGGTCAGGTCATACCAAACTCTGAGATTAAGGGCTAGGGGACTGACCACACAACATGCACAATTTCAATTAAACATGAGGTTTAAGTATGGGTCAGAAACATAAAAGGGCAGAGGCAGGTTGGAGAACGCCAATCAGAAATATTTGAAATTTGAATCAGGAGAGATACCATGGTCCAGGCTGACACACTGACATAGGAAGACATCCAGAGAGAAAAGGGGCCAAAGACTGAGTATTCTGCCCTTTTTTGTTGGTATCTCTTCTATCATATGGCTATGATTTACAGATTCTCCCCATTATATTTCCATGAAATGAATCCATGTAAAACATAACCTACAAGACAACATGAGACATAACATATTTCATTATAGTTGTATCAGAATTTCTGTTTTCTTAATGTCTTTTCCTTTGTTATCTCACCTAATTCTCACAGCCACCATGAAAGGCAAGGCTTATAGTTTGAGCTGAACCAATATATGGATGCCAGTTTGGGTTGCTATAACAAATTCCATAGATTGAGTGGCTTAAACAACAAACATTTATTTCTCGCAGTTCTGGAGGCTGGGCAGTCCAAGATCAAGGTTCTGGATGATTCAGTATCTGGTGAGAGTCCAAGGTCAGGTTCAGTGGTGGACATCTCACCATGTCCTCCATGGGATAAAGAGCAGGGGATCTTTTTTTTAATGGAACCAGTCTCATTCATGAGGGCTCCCTCTTCAGGGCTAATCACCTCCCAAAGGTCCCACTTCCAAATGCTATCACAATGGCATTAAGATTTAACATATGAATTTTGGGAGGATATAAACATTTAGTTTACAGCAACAGAGAAAAGGAGATTCAGAAGGATTAAGTAATCATCCTCATGTCCAAAGCCTATAAATGGAGTGAGAGCCAAAATCAGGGTTTCTGATGCTAACTATTCAAGAAAAGCACAAGTTATGTATTTTAAATGTACTTAAAAGTTCTTGATAAGTTATAGATCTAAGGATAAAAAGGAGGGACATGTGAAATTAGAGGACTGGACTCTGGGGAGAGCCCTCATATGGTTAAGGAAATCTGGCACGTGAAACTAGAGTTGCCAGACTTAGCAAATAAAAATTTACAGACACCAGTTTAATTGAAATTTCAGATAAACAACACATTTCTTTTCCTGTTTAGTTTAAGTGTGTCCTAGTGTTTGGTGTAATTATGTCCAAATTTTAGTGTAAGTGCATCCTGATACTTTGGTCAATTTTACACTAAAATACTATTTTGTTATTTTCTGAAATTCAAATTGAATTGGGCATCCTGTGGTTTACCTGGCAACCCTCCTCGAAATGTAGAGATGGCCTCTAGCTATCTAGAGGGGGAATTAGGGTATGCTCAGCAACCAGTTAAAATTCTGTTTCAATAAAGACTTATTGAATATTATGGCCTGATATTTGCTTTGATTGTGATAAATTGAAGGGCTGTATCCACAATGTGGATAGATTAGTACAGTAGAAGGAGCAGCACACCCTAAGAATTCTAATCTCCAGACCAAAAGTAGTGAACTAGAGAAGAGAAGGTGCTGGTCAAGAGGGCAGAGATGTGTGGCATGTGGAAGCCCTTCCTGGGATTTCCACAGACACACATGGAGAGGAAGACCTCATGAAAGCCTGGACTTCCGACAGCAAGGCAGAAAATGAGGCCGAATTATTGGTCTTTGAAGGTTAAAGAGATATGGAACCTTATGACTGGATAAAGCTCCCCTTGCACATTAATCTAGAAAGCTCTGTTTGCTAAAACATCATAGTGATAGTGCTTGTCTGACAACTAATAAATATAGTACCATCAAGATGGGTGGTGTAGGCAATCAGTTATTGACACTGAAGTTTATTGTCTACCTTCCCATGGGTTCTTAAACTTCTTTACAGTTTTTACATGGGGAAAACAATATATATTTTTCATAGTCATCTTACTCTATCCAAGATCTAGCTTCCTCACCTATAAAATGGGAAGAATCTATCTTAAAGGAACATTAGGAGATTTAAAGAGGTAATACTTTTAAGGCACTAGCAGAAGACCCAGCACCTGGAAGTCACTCCATTTTGCATTTTCTTCTTCCTCTTTCTATTCCTACCACTCATTCGATCTGTAAATTTGATCAAGTTACATTAGCTTTATAGCCCTCAGTTTTAGCCTAAGTACTGGAAGTGAATTATCTCTTAGCCTCTTTCACATCCAAATATTTTATTATTAAGGCAGAGGGAACCTTGAGGAGGTATGTATTCTACCATGAAATCAATGTCATATGTAAAATTCCATCAGGAATTAAAATTTTTCCCAAGAGCAGGGAATGATTGCAAAACAAAAGATTATCACTATGTGAGGTTTAATGATTTTTATTGAAACAAGTTTTAAAATACGACAACATGAAACATTTGGATTTAGAAATACAAAGAAAAAGATATATGACAAAAAGTGATATTTATTTTGCTCACACATTCTCTAATATAAGTAAAAGAAAAAAAATCCTATAATTACTTAATTTTCCTCTGGTTGGAGACTTAAACAGAGACATTTCAGTGAAAATAACATGAAAGGGAGAAAATTTGTTGAATTACTCACATCTTAGCTATGAGCCCTATAAACTCAAAGCAGAACTTAGAAAAGCAAGTTCCTTCATTTAATGCTAGAAAATTAAAACAACAAAAGTTAAACCAAATACCAGTAAAATATACCACAATCTAAGTATCTCAAAACTGATCATTTGTAGAGTCTAAAACGTAAAAAAAAAAGTAATTTCAATATTTTATTGCATGTATTTTTAGTAAAAGTGATTAAAAAGAACAAATGAAAAAAAAAAAACTCATCAAGTAATAACTTACTACAACTGAAATGGATACCGTGTGTCAAAAGTGAATTATAATGTAAGCTATGCATTTACCTAATTTACTTTACAAAGGTGAAGCAAACACTTGCCCTTTTACATTAATTTAGTCATCCATATATACATATATACATATCCTTTCTTGCCTAATGTGATTCTACCAATTTGGAACTTAACAAATTTACGCTTTAGAGCTGTTTAAAATGGAAAAACGCTATATAATTTCAAAAACCATACAATAATGTCATAAAACTACTATACACTGCTTTTCAAATGATTTTCAATGTAAGTGTTTTTCAAAGTCCATTTCAAAAGTCATTAAAATAAATAAGGCCTGAGAAACTTTATTCCATACATAGAACTATTAAACCTTACTCAAAACTTTCCAAATGAAATACTGAGCACTTCATACACTGTAAAGATTTTAATCATTTAAAGTTGCAAGCACTTGGGACTTCCCTGGTGGTCCAGTGGTAAAGAATCCACCTTCCAATGCAGGGGACGCAGGTTCCATCCCTGGTTGGGGAACTAAGATGAGAGAAAACCTGCACGCCACAACTAAAGAGAAGCCTGGGTGCCACAACGAAGAGCCCGCACCACAATGAAAAAAGATCCTGCATGTCTCAATGAAGACCCCATGTGCCGAAACTAAGAACCAATGCAGGCCAAAATAAACTAAGACCCGATGCAGCCAAAAATAAAAATAAAATAAATTAATATAAAAAATAAATAAATAAAATAAAGTTGCATGCACTTAAGTGCTTGCTTATGTTATTTTAGTTCATTTTATGTTACACTACTTTTCATTATTTGAAATAACATCTAAATTGTTAGAAATGAAATTATTTCTTAAGAATCATACTTTTCTTCAAGAATATACTACCATAAAACTCTTAGGTAAGTACCAAATTCTGTGTGTTATTAGATTCTTAGGATTTAGCAGTCATAATTCAAGGTAAATATTTTTGATAAACAGTAATGCCTTTGAAAGAGGTATGTAGGAATGTTGAATCATCCTACCATATATTTTCTAATACTATTATATTCCAGGAATATGTTGAATTTCAAAACTTATTTTTTCAATCTTGCAAAATATTTAGTCATCAACAGAAGTCAAATGAACTTCCAATCTCTGCATTTGACTTCTCCTTGAGAATAATTGCATTATTTAAAATGTGTCACTTTCAACTATGTGTGTGATAATATATTTGTATTTAGAGTCTTAATTTTTAATGTAATGCTTAGATTTCAACTCAAAGGCATTTATTATACTACGTTTAATGGTGTTAACTTCATTATTTTATTGTGCAATATATACAAAGTTCATAAGTGTCAAAAAAACTAATTGATCTGGGAAATTTTATGGATTTTCTCTTTAACAGTGATAGCTGTTCTGTTGTTTTGTTTTTACATATGGTGGGAAATACACAAAACATTAATGTCTACAAAGCACTTTGTAAGTACAGTCCCAGTGTACCGAGTCTTTACTCAAAGTGCCCCACATGCACTGCCTAATCTTCACAACAACACTGTAAGCTAAATAGCATTATCCTCATTTTATAGATAAGAAAGTGAATTCTTAATGAAATTAATTTTTCAAGTACCCATATACAGTAAGAGTGGACACAGATTAAAACCCAAGTTTATCCAACTATTTAACACTCTAAATTCCAACACTTTCATCTGCACTCAATGCTTTCCCCAGCTCTGCTTTCTCACATGAGTAGACACATATTACCTCTACTAATAAAAATACTAATATTGGGAGAAATATTTCTAGTACACTATATTTCCGCATGTAAAAAGTGAAAATCTGAAACTATGCCATAGATACGTTTACCTGAAAGAAGCAAATACCTTTGCATTTTATTCTAAATAAAGCTCTAAGAGATACTAACAAAAACTAAACTTTATACTATTTATTAAAATTCTCACTCACAAATTAATATAAATACAAACAGATAAAACTTGAGTAGATATTTTCTAACACTCATTTGCCAAGTATATATTGATGACTATTATTATGAAATTTTTCATCAACCCAAGAATCTTTTTGAAAAATACACAACTTATCACTTAAAAATTTGAAACTATGAAACTGTACAAATTGGTTTATAATGTCTTATTAAATTTTCACAGTATTGAAATTGTAGAGAACATCCAAATCCATCACGTTTACACATCTTTCAAAGCCAAAAATCAATAATGTTTTCGTATGTTCCTTCAACAGACAACTTTTGCCATTCAAACTATGATGATTGATATTCCTCAAAAGTAATTCTTGAAAATGTATATTTATAGTCAACTCTTCTATCTTTATAGGGCTATGCTTACTTAAGGGAAAATATGATATATATTTATGTCATATCTACATTTATATGTTATATATATATATGCCATACAGAGTTGCTGAGGCAACCACAACTTGACAGGTCAGGATTTTCAAGAAATTCCCAAGTAAGTAAGCCAACATTTGATTTGCCTACATTTGCAATCTGTTTCTTCCCCCAGGGCCTTGGTGATTTTTTTCCCAGAAGAAAGGTGGGGAAATCTTCCAAAGTCCAAGTCTAAGAAACCAGAAGAACTTTAAATAATAGCACAGGTCTGGAAAGACAACATTGGAGTTTGGAGCTGGCAAGACCATCAAGAACTGATGTGCCTAGCCCATACAGAGAAAAAATGGTGGAGAGAAATGAGTGTGATAGTTGGAGGTTTGTCATTTTGAGAAATTTGCAAAATTGTTAAGTTTTATGGAGCAATAAGTTCAGAAGCTAAGCCAAAAGCTACTGAAATTCAGAGTGAAGTTTTGGTAGACTTACTGTATTAAGAAGCCAAAATTGGAGTTCAGATCTGACCAAGTAATAAGGGTTTTAACAAACAGTCCAAGATCTCAGTTGGGGCCTATGGAGATCTAAATCTTTAGAACACAGTTGAAACAGAAATAGAATGAGCTTTATCAAAACTTCAAGCAAATCTGGACTCAGCTAAATCCCCACCTGGATTAAGGAGACTTTCTCCCAATAAGGCTGCTTGCCAGAATTTAGGGTCAGCCTTCTGTGGAGGAAGGCAACACTATCCAGAGGCACTATAATTTTTTATATGCCTGGTATTTTATTGTACCAGGCAAAAGAAGAATAGAAACATGACTAAAAATATTGCAGTCAACACAAATGGAAGATCCAGTTATTGGAATAATAAAATATTGATTTTGCTTAATGACCATGAAGATAATAGGGATAATAGCTATGAAAATAATGTGAACAAGAAAATTTAGAAGAACAGTGGGCAAAATATATAAAAGGATGGATAATTTTGACCAAAATTTGGAATCAATTAAAAATGATTCAAACAGACATTCTAAAGCAAAGAATGGAATATCTAAGATTAAAAACTCAATGAATAGTTTTAATAAAAGACTGGATATAGCAGGATACAGGAGTTTTGAACTAAAATGCATGTCAGTATAAAATAGTTAAACAGAATCACAGGCAGAAAATAAACTAGGAAGAAATGAAAGAAAACTGAACATAAAATAAGTCCAAGATGTTTAATACACATATAATTGGGGTGACAGAGGATGTGGCAGAAGCAATATTCAAATGAATAGTAGCTAATAGTTTCCTAAATTCCAAATTCCAGAAATTCGAGGAACCTAAAGCGAGAAAAAGAAAAAAGGTGAAGGGGAAGGATGGGGAATGGAGATGATAAATAGAAAATAGGAGACATAGGGGAAAATGCACATTCTCTTCAAAGAGCAATGGTAAGACAGGTGATTGATCAACAGAAATGATGGATACTGTTGACAATGGTGAGTTCAATGGTGAATCTTTAATCTATAGGCTAGCTTGAGTTTAAATCCTACTCTGAAACTATCACTGTAATTTAGAACAGTTTAATCTTCCTTCTGAGCCTAAGTTTCTTCCACTCACCAGAGCCCAATTATTGTGATAGTCACGTATCAAAGTTATTACAATACTTATCAAAATTTCTGACACACCAAAGACATTCAAGAAATGCTAATATCCTTTCCTCTATTTAAAACAAAAAAGAAAAAAGAAAAAGAAAAGAAAGTCTGAATGTTTTCTAAACTGACTGTGGCATTTAGTCAACTAAGTGCATGGATCTTTGCTTTTGAGTCCTCAGATCAGAGAGAAGGGGAAGAGAATTACCTTATGGGCACCTGGCACACGAACACACAATAATGTTGTCTCTTCCTTGTCTCTGCCCATCTCCTTCCTCAACTTCAAATGTCACCTACAGTTCTTTCTGAATTTTTTAGAGAAACCTCACAACAAAGCCAGTGGAATAATTTTAAACTGAAAACGCTGCTTGCTAACCTGTAAAATGCCTATTGGTTCCTTCCAGAGAGTCTCATTATTTTTAAGTTCTGAAATATCATGTATAGCACTTCTCGTGGAAACTAAAATAACCTGTATTTTTTTTTTAAGGGAGAAGCTCCAAATTGATATGAATTAATTATTTAGTCTAAATGATAAATAAAAAATGTTGATAGATGCCTTTAACAGACACACTAAGTACAGTTACATAAAGTCCAAAAGTACACTCAGTGCTTTTAATGGCAAGGGAGGATTTTAGCCAAGTTATTCTTTAAGCATAATGGACAGTTTAACGCTTCACTGCTTCTTTTCCAGCTGTGAACGGCATGTTATTTTTCAAAGAGTGCTTCCTTTATCTAAAACACTTAGTCCAAACCATTCAAGTACACTCTGATGCTTAAGGGAAAATGATGTTTTGAGTGACCCATTTTTTAAAGAACCTTATCTCAATTCACCATCCGAAAAAGGAAAATTTTTGTAAGCTTACACGCAGTCTAGTGTAGAACTTTCTTTTTTCCTAAAATTCTAAGCATAAAATGAATAGGCAAAAATTAATAAGGGCAGTGTTTTATAAATACATAACAGCTAGATAATAACATAGATCACAGGAAATTCAGTGATTCTTTGATGGAAAAATCTATTCATGATGAGCTCTGAAGGAAATCACTTTCAAGTTGATATTACCAAAATTCAGAAAAAGGTTACATTAAGAAGGCTAATGATAAGAAGTCCATCATCTGGGCATCTGGATTCTTTGGTTTGTAAATGAATAGATGTTGCACCTTTAAGGCTACCAAATACAAATGGAAGAATTTAACACGAATTAATTATGGATGATGCTTTACTGGAGCAAAGTGATCATTATTATGAGATGGACAAAGAGAGTTCTGAAATCAACAAGATGCGTCATCATAAGACATGGAGATACAACTTGGCTGCCAATGGAAGCAAAAGAATTTGCTTTCAGTGCTTCTCGGGACAAACCTATAGTGAGCTAAGTTCTGCATAGGAGCTATGGGCAGGACAATCCTAGGATGACAAGTCCCTGACAATTTAGGGAGGGGCAAAATACGTGTGTATAAATAACTATGATACAAGTAAACTGACACATGGAAACTTGTAAACATAGTAGAAGTAAGCTTTATATATTTTGCTGGACTGGAGAGACTAGAAAAGCCCAGAAAGTTTTCTTGGATGAGGTGAGGTTTGAGCTGGGATTTAAATAGCACTTGTCAAATGCTAGTGTGTTTATGAGTCCCCTGAGGATCTTGTTAATATGCAGATTCTAGTTCACTAGGTCTTGATGGGACCTAAAATTCTGCATTTCCAGCAAGCTCCCAGGTGAAGCCACTGCTGTTGATTCTGAGGCCACACTTTGGAGAGAAAGTCTTTAAAGGACAAGTAACAAGTTGTATTTATTACCGTCCTTGGGTAATAAATAAAGATAAATGCGGTCCAGGCATAGAGAGTAGTTTAGGAAAATACACAGAGGCAATAAAATGCAGTATTTATTTAGGAAGGACAAATACCTATTATGGCTGTTGTGCTAAGGTGATAGGATGTAGAATTGTTGATTCTACTCCTAATTATCTTTTAAATCCACTTCCACCTACCCTGTGCTGTTTATTCAATTTATAACTTAAGCATCTTGTACCTGAGTTATTGTAATAACTACTTAACTAGAGTTTCTTCTCCTATCTTCTTCCCCCTAGAATTCATTCGTCACAGTGTTGCTCGAATTATTTTTCTGAAACACAAATCTTTGGCTCTCTAACTTATGTCAAGTAATGTACAAACGCTGGGACATAGCATGCCCCATGATCGAATTCTTCTGGAGAATTCACCATCTACAGCTATCCCTGTGGACCACACTGTAGCAATGTTAAGAGACCTAGAGTTCTCTTAATGAGTCACATGATTTCACACAACTGTACATTTGCACATGCTGCTTTTAAGCCTGAAATATACTTGCTGACTGGGATAATCCTATTCATTCTTAAAAGCTAGCTATGTTTAATACTCTGATTTCTCTTTCTCTCCCTCGCTCCCTCTTTTCCCCTGCCCTTGGTAGGAAGAATGGTTCACTTTCTCCTCTGTTCTTCTTCTGTTTTCATTCATGCATTCATTTATTCAAAAACATTTTCTGAGCGCCTGCTAGGTGTCGGGCAATAAAGAAGTTAGCTAAGGCCCCAGCCTTCGTGATGCTTAGAGTCCATCGGGGAATGTAGGTGTTAAACAAATGGCTGAATATGTGTTATTTATAGAAAAAGGTAAATAAGTACAGCTTTCCTAAAAAAAATTGGATGGTCAAGAAACACCAACCCTGTATTCTGTTGTGGAACGATCAGTCAAAGCTGATGGTGGCTTCCCCCTTTAGAGAGGGTAGCATGTGTTCTCTAGTCTGCAACACATTCCTGTGTCAGTCTGGGTCATGCCACACTTGGGTTCATGACTTCTTTTTAAAGCAAGAGGGTGATACAAGCTAATTTCATGTTCGTAAGATCATTGCCAAAAGTATAGAGAATAAGTTGAAGTGTGACAAGAATTGCTATAAGGTAGCTAGTTATGAAAATATTATAGCAATTGTCCTAGAAATGAATGAAGTTGGTCTAGACTGAGGATGGTGTGAGTGAGGATAGAGACAAATGGGTGAATTACAAAGATATTTATACTTTAGGTTAGCAGTATTTGTTAATTTTTTATGGAGCATGATATGAATAGAGAAGTAAAGAATGACTCCCAGAAATCTGGCTTGAACAACTGGTACCTGCTGGCCATATAATGAGAAACAAAGTATAAAATACTAACAGTTATGAAGCAGGGAGGAGATTATGAGTCTAGTTTTGCACATATTAAGTTTCAAGTGTCTGTGAGATATTTGTATAGGGCTGGAGCTAATAAAATAGGCCTTAAGCTAAGAAAAGAGGTTAGGCTGATAGATGTACATTTGGGACTTGTTAGAATGTACGTGATAGTTATATGCATGTAAGAGGATGAAACCACATAGAAATAGGGTTTAAATTAGAACAAGAAAAAACTTAAGAAGATATTGAACATTGAATAATTGTGTGACAGGGAAGCAGTTTAGCCTAAGAGACTCAGAAAGAATGACTCTTCCTCTGAAAGAGACAGGAGCAAAACCATTTTTAAAAAATACCAAGGAAGGCAAGTATTACAAGAAAAAGGAAGAGATAAATAAGAGATCCAATAAGCTGGACCCAAAAAGGTTCCAAAGGAGTGTTCACATGGAGCTAACAGGTCCTGTTAGTGACGAGAGTTTCAGAGGAGATATATTGGCATAAGCCAGATAGAGAAGGATGAGGAATCCGTAATGGCAAAGAAGTAGATGCAATGAGCATAAATAAATGTTGTTTAAAGGGACAAATAAAAAGAAAGGTAGGGGAAGAGGTAGTCAAAGTGTGAAATAAAATTCATATTTCATGACAAGAAAAAATATGAAAAAAAATTTAAACATGAAAAAATTTTTCTCTGCCCTTTAGCCTCCTCTGTCCCCGCTGTATCCCCCATTGAATATCTGCATTATGCATCCACCAAACCTCCCCATCTTCTCCATCGGCAGAAATACCTGGTCAACCATAAAGAACAACATTCTCCTAGCACCAACAAGACAACTCCTTAAAAGATAACATACTTTCTTGATCTTGCAAGGGTCCACGATGACCCATGACCCACTACTCACTAGATTGTATAAACTGCCAATATTTCATCATTTAATGTACAGCCCTCTGTCTCAAAAAATTATATAACTGTGCTTTGACCTCTAATGGGTGGAACAGTTCTCAGAACTTTCTGAGAGACTGTTCCCAGGTTATATTTCTCAATTGGTTCAAATAAAAATTTCCATTTCTTTTTTAGATTGACTGATTCATTTTTTTGTTGACAAAAGGATAGAAGGAGAAGCAAGGGATGAAATGTTAAAATGGAGGATGTTGGATGTTTAAAGACTGGAAAACCAGTAGGTGCTAGAGAGAAATGGAGCAGACATAAAACATGCCATAATGACCCCATGAAAATGAGAGGGCATGGGAGAAAGGGGAGGGGATCAGCCTTAGATAACGAAAGGGTACAATGCTCCCATTAAGATCAAAAATCAGGAAGAATGGATGGCTGCATATGCAGACATTTTTATAGAGTAAGAAGTTTAGGCAACTTAACTGTGATGGCTTCAGTTTTCCCTATGGTATATGCATGAAATGATATCCTTAAAAGGAGGGAGGGTAGAGAGAGACAGCATCGCTTCTCAAATTGTGGTTCATCCACACTTAGAGTCAGTTAGGGTGCAAGTATGAGGGCTCTGCAGGACTTAATAAATATGAGCATCTGCATTTTAATAAGCTACTTCAAATGATACTTAAACACATTGAAGCTTGGCAATCACTAAAGAGAAGGAAATAAATGAGTAGTTTTATTCAGAGATTGCCTAATTTTCCTTAGGGAACAGCCCAGAGATATTGCTTTGAACTTTAGGCCTCAGATCACTTATCTCTCTTTGTTTCCTTATAAGTAGGGACCTTTGTTTCCTTTCCAGTGTTAAGTCCTCACTTGTTTCTCAGCCAGTCCCTGATGGCTGCATGTCCTACTGTGAGCCTGTAATTGATCAGCATCTACCCAGGGAGGCACCCTTCCTTAGCTTCTCCATGACTGACTACTACAAGAAAGTCTGAATGTCCTTTCCATGCTTTTTTTTTTTTTTTTGGTTCCTTTATAGTTTATCATTATACTTTCTAAAATGATGGCTAGAAGGGATATACTGTGTTTTGATTGCTCACCATCAGGTAGAAATGGTTGGAGTGGATTTTTGTGTACAGTGTGAGGTAGGGGTCCAATTTCATTTCATTTTTTGCATGTGAATATCCAGTTTTCCCAAGGTCATTTCTTGAAGATATTATCTTTTCCCTATTGTGCATTCTTGATGCCTTTATCAAAGTAAGTTGCCCATCTCTGTGTGGGCTCCCCATTCTGTTCCATTGGACTGTATATCTGTTCTATGCCAGTATCATACTGTATTAATTACTGTGGCTTTGTAAAATGTCTTGAAATCAGGAAGTGTAACATCTTTGGCTTTATTCTTTTTTTTTTTTTTTAACATCTTTATTGAAGTATAATTGCTTTACAATGGTGTGTTACTTTCTGCTTTATAACAAAGTGAATCAGTTATACATATACATATGTTCCCATATCTCTTCCCTCTTGCATCTCCCTCCCTCCCACCCTCCCTGTCCCACCCCTCTAGGTGGTCACAAAGCACCGAGCTGATCTCCCTGTGCTATGCGGCTGCTTCCCACTAGCTATCTATTTTACATTTGGTAGTGTATATATGTCCATGACACTCTCTCACCCTGTCACATCTCACCCCTCCCCCTCCCTGGCTTTATTCTTATTTCTCAAATAATTTTGGCTATGCTGTGTCCTTTGTGATTCCATATAAATTAAAATTTTTTTTTTCTATTTCTGTAAAAAATGCCATTGGGATTTCAATAGGTATAGCATTGAATCTGTACATAGCTTGGGGTAGTATGGAGATTTCAACTATACTAAGTCGTCTTCCAATTTATGAACCCAAGATGTCTTTTCATGTTTTTGTGTCTTCTTTAATTTCTTTCATCAATGTTTTGTAGTTTCCAGTGTACAAGTCTTTTACCTCTTTGGTTAAGTTTATCTCTAAATATTTTATTCTTTTCGAAGCTATGGAAATGGAATGGTTAATTTTTATTTTGGATTATTAGTTGTTACTGTATAGAAATGCAACTGTTTTTACATTAATTTTGTATCCTGTAATTTACTGAACTAATTTATTAGTTATAACAGGTTTTACGTATGTGAGTGTGTGTCTTTAGGATTTTCTATATATACCGTCATATCATCTCCAAAAGAGATCATTTAATCCTTCCTTTCTGATTTAGATTTCTTTCTTTTTCTTGCCTATGCTCTAAATGTATGTTTTTGGTGTTTTTTGCTTTTGAATGTATCATAATAATGGTAACAAATGGGTTTTAGTAATTTTTATATAATTCATTTGCATGCTAATTTTAAAATATGAACATACATGCCTGCACACACATACATTCACATATTCATATCTCTATAAAATAGGTAGTAATTATTTTTCTTGAAAAAGCACCTGGTAGATACAAAATTATAATAATAATAACACTTTAAAACTAATTTTAATAATAGGTTTCATAAAGGAAGAGCTATGGTTTGCTTTAAATAGCCAAAAAAAAAAAAAAAATCAACCAATAGAATGTTCTAATTATGGAGGAATAGATGGATCCAAGTACATTTGACAGGTGGGAGTTACTCTTAGATATGACTGAATTAGCCACAGCTGCTTTCCATAGAATAATGCCCATATGCTCAGTAGAATGGGAGATTTAGTTTTTATCACAGGGTAACATTGAGTAATAATCTTTAAGGAGCCATGTTAATGCAAGCTAACTCCATTTGTATCTCTGCACTAAAAATTCAACACAGAAAAAACTGCACCATATGTGAAAGGAATTATGTGTATGACCTCCCAGAATTATTCAAGGGAGTGACGTTTCATGGAATTTGGTCACATTCTATAAATCCTGATATTTCTCCTGATTGCTTCATACCCTCTAGATACTTGTATCTGGGGACCTGGTCCTTGACTAATAATTGACTTAAATGTAGCTCAGTTTCAATAAAAGAAACAGAGATTTGCCTTTTCCTTTTGGAACTAGCAAATTTAGTACAAACCCATTTTCACAGTGAAAAATGAATATATTTATTTTGGGCATGTGGCTTCATTTTTCTCCCCATTGTCTTCCAAATACTCATAATTGTTTCAACTGTTAGTCATGTTTAATCACTAGATGTTTAGTGGCATTATCATTTACAGACTTGTTATTTTGTAATGAAAGCATTAGCAATTACATAAGAAAGGATAGGCCAAATATATTCAATTAAAACAATGTTTGGATATCTTTATATAACTATGGAATTAAAATTTAACACAACAGTTTGAACATTATATAATTTGAATCACCATGAAATATTCTCTCAAAGCTTAAATGGCATTAAAAGAGAGCTTTTCTTTGATCCCATGCAGATCCAAATGTTCTCAAAATCTGGAAAAGCAGAGGATGGGAAAATTCTTCCAACCAATGATGCCACGTATGCTTTCTATGTAAAATAATATTATGTTGTTAATCAAATGAGTAATAGTGTAAGGTAAGTGTGAACTGAACATATTTTATGGGAAAAAAAATTCTGTCTTCTCTCCATGTAAGAAGCATTTAGTCAGGTGACAGTCATTGTATGACTTCTATGGAATCCATAGCTCAGTCTAGCACCCTTAGTGCTCACAAGAGGGTTATAGTAGGCTCCAGTGGCCTGAAGTAACAATAAACTAAAGAAGCAGCCTCTTTCCAAAGCATTTTTGGGAACTTGGAACCCTGGAGTCAATGTTTCTCATTATTAAAGCATGAATCTGGTGATAACAAGCAATAGATAGAAGCTATATCTGCTTTTTGTTGATACATGAGGAGTAACTAAATATGACTTATCTTTGGTGGATCTGATCAGTTCTGAACTTTCTTACACAAATATGCTTATTATGTCAGCAATGCAGGAAATGTTATCCAAATCCTAATAATAATTTCCAAGTTTATATTTTAACTTTGATACTATTCACTCATTTATGGGTTATGATGAAAATTTTACTATTCTAATTAATGAAACATAAATCTTGATTCATTGAAAAGTATTTTAAATTCTGATTTTTTTTACCATATAGATCCATTAAAATATAGAGAAACAAATATTTACAAACTCATTCTACCTGTTTTGCTCTATTTCAGGGATTATTTTCAAGGGATTTTCTAAAACTTTTAGGCAAAAATCATTTAGAAATAGTTCAAGAATAAAGTATCCACTAAGATTTCTATTTTGTACTAGTCTCCAACCTTATTAAGTCATTTAAGCCTCTTTAGCCATAAAATAACTTTACAATAAAGCACATATATTTACATACATACACACACACACATACACATACTCCTTTTCCAACATAAGTTGCTAATTCTATCCTGTTCTAAAGAGAATGTCAAGGAAGAAAAGAGATTCTAACTTCTAAGTTTTGTTCCAAACCAAAAAAAAAAAAAAAAAAAAAAATTAAAGCCAATGTCACAGACAGGAAATCTGCTAGCAGTTTCTACTCCAAGACTCTACCAACCCTCCCTACCACACCCAAGGAAATGCTGCTTTCTTCATACTTGACATAAAGAGGCCCATTCATAGTTCAGGATTTAATGGAACTGGTGGTGATCTTATTTATAGGGCTGATAAAAGTTCCCTGATGCATGAAACAGATCTACTGCTCTTCAATATCTACATTCACATCCAAAATGGTTGCAAAAGGAGATCTTCTCTCTCTTCCTCAGGGAGAAAGAAGTAGAGAATCAGAAAGTTCCAGACATATTGTGATATACTTCATCAGTGATATACTTATCAATAGTAACACAGAGCATGTGCACGTCAGGGCATTTTGTTACAAAAATCCTTAGCTTGTTTTTTAAACTACACATTTTAAAGAGTGGAGTCAAAGTTACAGATGTTTTAATAATCCTATTCCTGCCCCCTCCCCCAAAAAGTATTAAAATATTCTTAATACATTTTTCCTAACTTTTGTTTAAAAAATCCAGGAGCAAAAAGGAAAGTGAAAAAGCAAAGCTGCTTTATACAATATAATCCAGGAATAACTGCAAGGCTAGGATTCAGTGAACAGCTGAGTATTTGAAGGACAGACATTAGCATCTTAAACGTCTGTTTGATCTGTTCAACAAACACATTTGAATATGAGAAAATCACTCCAGTTATGGGCTATCATGATATATCTGAGTGTAATGAGTGTGCTATTTGAAGGTAGGTATGGGGAGAAAGACCTGCTTTCACTGGCAGAGTAACACTATCCTTGGCAGCATTGAAGGTCTACTTCTACACTGAATACAGTAATTGTGTATGGAAGACTCTAGGTTGAATACATTTAGTGAGGCAAGGTGCTAGGAGAGCCCTTCGCTCACCGTTGGGCACATTTGGGTTTGCATTCTGGCTCCATCAACCATTATCGTTGGTTCTTGGTCAAGTTATTACAACTTTCTTAGTCAAATTTTTCTCAACTCTAAAAAAAGTATTAATCATACCTATCTTGCAGAGGTGTTGGGAAGATTATACAGGGTGATATAGATAAAGCATTTAGTGCCCTCTCATTAGTATAGGTGGTGACCACTCTATAAACTTCCATCTTTGATACATGCACTACAATGTTCATAGCAGCACTATTTACAATAGCCAAGACATGGAAGAAACCTAAATGTCCACCGACAGATGAATGGATAAAGAAGATGTGGTACATATATACAACGGAATATTACTCAGTCATAAAAAAAAAGGAAATAATGCCATTTGCAGCAACATGGATGGACCTAGAGATTATCATACTAAGTGAAGTAAGTCAGAAGGAGAAAGACAAAGACCATATGATATCACTTATATGTGGAATCTAAAATATGATACAAATGAACTTATTTACAAAACAGAAACAGACTCAGAGACATAGGAAACAAATGTATGGGTACCAAAGGGGAAAGGGGTGGGGGAGTGATAAATTAAGAGTTTGGAATTAGCAGGTACAGACTCCTACATATAGAATAGATAAACAACAATGTCCTACTGTATAGCACAGGGAACTATATTCAATATCCTATAATAAACCATAATGGAAAAAAATATGAATCACTTTGCTGTGCACCAGAAACTAACACAATATTGTAAGTCAACCATACTTCAATTAAAAAATTTAAAAAAATAAACTTCCATCTTTGATACATTTTTTTCTTCTTAACACTTTTTTTCTTTCTCTCTTTTTCTTTATTATTTATGCACCCTACTTATCAATACTTTAACTGATTTTATAACAGTTAGAAAAAATTTAATTTTCTAAATGAAAGAGTATGCCCCACCCCCAAAAAGAAGAGTATGCCCATAGTTTTGGTAAATTCCATAGCAAAAACGTGCTAAAGTAAAATATTAGCAGAGATCACAACAAGAATTTTCTAAAGTCTGGCACATAGGAGAAATAGTAACAATCTTTATTGAGTGATTGCCATGATCCATGCAACTTGCTAAGCCCTAAATGTCATGTTATTTAATCTCCATGTAATATTTATGAGGTAGTAGTTACTGTAGTCCTCATTGTAGAGCTGAGGACCATAAAGTCTCATGGAAATAGTATAATAATGTACCAAAAGCATATACAGCCAGTTCTGAGCCAGACAGGACTTGGACCTTGATCATCTAACTGTGCTATTTTCACAGCTACAATCTTCAGTGGAACTTTTGATAAGGAAGGTTCAGGTCATTGGTAAGCACTTCAGAAAAGAACTCTTCCTATTAACAGTGGAGAATGGTGTCCAAAAAGGAGGCTCAAAGGAGATGATTATTAGTGGCAATAGGGTTTCTGATATCCTTTCTTGTATCAAAAAAAAAAAACCCAACAACATTGGCATAAACTTTAATCATAAGAGAGAAAACTTAAATGCAGAAAAGCATTTTATAATAAACTCAATCTATGACATAATTTTTTTAATGAAAAACTGATTAGAGAAAGCTAGGATAGGATATAATAGGAAAATGATGGTTTATTTCAAGATCACCATGTTAACAATATGAAGCAATTTTGTTTTACCTCAGGCTTTTTACTACGTATAAGGTAAATGTATAATTAACTTAATTCACTATTTGTACAGAATCAATGGTGTGTAAGTAATGTTGCGTTAAAAAATACCATCAAATTCAGTTGTTTAAAACATATCTATGATTGTTTATGAGACTCTGAATCAGGTGGGAGTTCTGGCGTCACCTCCCCTCAGTAGTCACTCAGTCACCTGCACTGAGCTGCAAGTCAGCCAGGTGGCTTGACTGATCTTGGCTGGGCTCTCACGTGCCTGGGGTTTTGGCTGCACAACTGAGCTGACCCAGCTCTGCTACTCATGCTCTCATCCTCCACCACACTGAAGACAAGGGTCTAAGAGACAGAGAATGGAAGCACACAGGACTCTCTAGACCTAGACTAGAAACAGGCACTCCATTGCTTCTGTCATATTCTATTGTCCAAAGCAAGTCACAAGGTCAATACAGCTATAAGAATTGAAGAAAAATATTCCCCATGATGAGAAGACCTATAAAGATACATTGCAAAGTACACAGACAGAGATGGGGACAAGAATTCGGGATATTTTTGCAATCTATCTACCACAAATGGCATTTGCCACTTATATATCTCAAGGTGACTTTGGTTATGAGGCATTTTTTAATAACCTTTTTATTTTCAAATAGTTTTAAATTTACCAAAAAATTACAAAGATAGTACAGAGAATTCCCATATACCTCACACCCAGCTTCCCTCATTATTAACATCTTACATTAGTGTGGCACATTTGTGACAATTAATCAACAAATATTGATACATTATTATTAACATTTAATTATAATAAACATTTATTATAATAAAATCATGCTTTATTCAGATTTCCTTAGCTTTTACCTAGTGTCTTTTTTTCTGTTCTTGAATTCTATCCAGGAAATCACATTAATTTTAGTTGTCATGTCTCTTTAGGCCTGTCTTTGTTGTGACAGTTCGTCGTTGGCACTTTTAGAAATCTGATCACATATTCATATAGAAGTGTATTGTAAGTGATTCTTCAGATGTAAAGTTGCTTAAGCCAAGTCTATAGTAAAGTGCAACTGTGAATTGCTCATAGGAACAAAGAACTGCATACAGTCAAAAAATAAAATCTGATTTTATTAATGCACCTTACTTTTTTGAACACTATTCCCCAAACACATATAGTTATATGTGGGAGAAATTTATATCATACATGCCTTTAGACAGAATAAGGGACAGCTGAACCAAGGGCCTTGGCACAATAATTTAAAATAAAGATGATAATCCAGGGAGCTTTAAAAACTACCCAGAAAGCTCTACGAAGCCTCATCTAATCAGCTGCATTAATGGAACTCCTGAGTGTGTGTTTGAGACTATCCTGGGGCTGTTCTAGAACTCACTTTAAATCATCCACAAAATCTATAATTGAATTCAAATAAAGAATGCAGCTAAGCTAAAGCAACTGCCTTTAGCATGGCTAACACATAATGCAGCGTACACACACACACACACACACACACACACACACACACATATATATATTTTAAATTAATAGTGCTCTGGGTTGTTAGCAACTGATAAAAAAGTATTGTTTTCTCTTTAAGCGACAAACAGAAAATCAATTCCTTTCAATCTGAATTTTGTTTTGTCTTCCACACTCCTCCTACTTCTGTATAACAGCCTCCCTACAGGCAAAAATATAAAGGGTCATTTAATGAACTTGACATCTGTGCCCTCAGCTACTGCCATTGGCTTTTCAAGATGGGCCATTCCACTATGTTTGCCTATGTCTAAGAGATAAGTTTCCATAGGACCCCAACTCAGTGCCCCACAATTCAAGAATTCTGACAAATGCTATGGAATAAATTCTAGACAAAAGATAGTCTTAAGGAGTAGGTTCTTATTCAGTAATAGAGATCAAAATTAAAAGCTCCTTGGTCTAAAAGAAGTAATTTAGAAAGTATCTGTCAGGAGAATGTTGACACACCTATGAGGTAACACATCCCCCCTTTTCTCCTAAAGAATGTCTCTGATTACAGGGTGTCATGGGAGAGTCCCTGATATTTGGACAGAAGAAACCCATGATCTTATGAGAATACGTCAGTTAATTAATTTATTTTTTTCACAAAATATATCCATAGAGAGTTAACTCTACCTGAATGTTGGAAAGGTAACACTCAAGGGTATCCTAAAAGGATGTGGACAATTGAGTGAGGTAAGAAGGATGAGAGAAGAATGTAGAACCAGCATCAGAAACCTTTGATTTCTCCTCATGTCACCACCTAGGTGTGCAAAATAGGTGCCAGGTAGAAGATGTGGCCTTGCATAGGAAGTTTGTACAGGAAAGTTGATGTGTCAGTGGCCCAGGGGGAGGTGGTCCTCCAGAAGATGCTGGGAGGAGATCAGAGCAGCAGCCAGGAGCAACTTGGGGACATCAGCTCAAAGTTTTAGGAGAAGAATTTTAATTAACAAATGAAGACGTCCTCTTTGAACAATGTAGTCACTTTAAGAATTAAAAAAAAAAAAAAAATTATAGTCCTCTGGCTAAACATGGTCAAGTTATTGTCAAATTTATGACAATATCTTATTCATCAGAAGATTTTAGGTAATTTATGTGATTGTACATAAAATACCAAAAGGTACTTGAGACAGAGTAAAGGGGAAAGGACCTTTCCTAACTGAACAATGCTAATAGATATTTCTAACAAAATAGCCATTAATAAATAATGCTAATGTAATTAATGTAGGAAGACAGAAAGAAGGAAAGTCCAATGAAATGAGATGAAACTCTAGCCAATACTCCACTAGGTCTTTTATATACACAAATACACTTAGCATAATAACCCAAAATTAAACATATATTGAATATATGCCATTTTTTATACCTGCAGCTTGGCATCATCTTTTTAAAAATTGCATGCTTAACTCTAAACCTCTGAACAAAATGCTAGATGGTAAAATAGAAATTATGTTTATTTATTACACATTGACATTTGATCATACTTGCCTAGTTTTTTAAAAAAGTCTTCCTCCTACTACTTTTAGAGAACTTAAAATGCCTGTGCCGAAATAAGTTTTGTTCCTTCTATAAGACATCACAGAAATTCCATGTTGCAAATGTGCCAAATTATTTGAGCTAATAATGAACACATATAAAAAAAAACTGAGCTAATTCATATTATTTTAAAATTACCTCTCAAAACATCATTTTCACATGTGAAATGGAGAGCTTTGTATACTCTTATTTTAGCATCTCTTTCATGTTTGGAATTTTCTCACACAATTCTATGAACATAAAATCTGTGGGTGGAGGAAATACAGTTTTGCTAAATGCAGAGAGAATACACTTAATCTTAGGGGTTGACTTCAGAAAGTGGACACAAGCTACTTGGTGATCTAATTTATTTGCCCAGCACCAAAGTTATTTCTTGCAATTTAAGAAGCATGCTTTAGACTGGCCAGTCTGAAAATACATGTAGCCTCCCTTTCAGGATTTATCCCTGAATTGGACGGTTGGCATTCCCCTAGGATACTTAGGCTAGTCTTTGCATGCTTTGCCTCTTACAGCTGGCTTCTGTGACATTCTTTAGACTTTCCCTGGGGTAAAGGACCTCTTAGGGCCAGAAGTGCCTGGAATTTTACCTTCCCTGAGCTGAGTCCCCTCTAGGCAGCCCCAGAACCCATAACTGATTGATCCTGGAAGAAAAGGAGGCTCTCTTGCCCTGAGGAAAGGCAAATACTGCTGTCATTTACACTGGGAGCTCCTGGTAGGATTGTACTAAAGCTGGGAGTTTGACAAGAAACTTTACCTTTGTTTAATTTCTTCTGCCCTGACTCCCTACTGGATCATCCTGAGAGTGTTTGCATATAAATGTGCATATCCTGGTTAGCTTCTGGGAACCCCAATTTAATACCCCCATTGATTTAACTGCTCTTCAAAAGAAAGAAGACCAATCTCACATAGAGAATCAGTGTAAAAATCCTAGGTAGATTGAAAACAATAAAATCTAACAATAAAATTTTTAAAAGATTATATAACAGTAATTTCAGAAAAGCAAAAATATTCTCTAAGAGAAGGTTTTCAAAATATAATTCACAGTATTAATTTTTCAAAAGAAAAAATTATCATGATTGCTACATAATAAATAAGAATAGTAAATAAAATAAGAAAGATACTTCCCTTAAATTATAAAAATGTGTCAACCTTATACTGATTTGAAAGTATCCAATAACATTCAATTTATAGGAGACTTCCTGGATTAGAATTCACATTTCTCTCCAGTTTTCTAATTCCGTGATAGCTTCTCCTCACGTATATTGTAAAAATCAGACAATATGAAAATAAAATCTGTATTATAAGATTGAAAATGAGATCATTATAACGATATGAAATAGAAAATAAATTGGATGAAATTATTAGGAAAGCAGTAAGTGGCCATCTCTACAATGATTATATTTTTAAAGTAATTCATGACACTTGATAACATTTCTTGTATTTATCAGAGTAAACCTACAAAAATATCTTTTCTCTCATTATTAATATTTTTATGTGTACAGCAAATTTGTTTTGTTTGGTTTTCTGATAAGAAATCCTCTGCCTTAAAGCAGATGACCTAATTATTCATGGGGCTGGCTTAAAACCACACCGCAGACATCAGTAAAAGTTTATTCAAGATTTAAAATAAAGAACATCTCAGAAAAGGTATTATATGTGCCTGTCCTTTTAACATATTCCAAAATGATATGACTGAAAAAACTATTCATGACCTAGCTCTTCATATCTCCTCAGGCACTTAAAAGCAACTAAAAATGAGATTTTTAACCCTGGAAGATTAAACTTGTTTTAGAAGTGCTTGGGAGTAAGGCAATTTTGTGAAAAGTGTTGTTTTTAACTTTAAAATGATAGGTTTTACACAAACTCACTTTCCGAATAAGGATATACAGAAATCAGAAGGGGAAAGGAAGTTTTCTTCCCAAACTAGTGAATTGTTAGAATCAGACTACATTACAACAAATCACTGAGCAACGTGAATGAATACCAAGCTTCCCATGGGACATAACTAAAGAAAAGCAGGGACATTTCTACTATAGTCATTAAAAGAAAAAACAAAACAAAAATGCATAAACTTAAGCAGTAAATATTGCAATTTCCACTTTTCCCATCAGGAAACAGATTCAGACATGAGTAAACAAATAGGCATTATATAGGCATTAACTTAAGCTTTAACTTCGCCTAAGGATCTTTTTTCCTTTTTTAAAAATTTTTATTGTAGTATAGTTGACTTACAATGTTGTGTTACTTTCAGGTATACAGCAAAGTGAATCAGTTATACACATATATATGTCATGTATATCCATTATTTTCATATTCTTTTCCCATGTAAGTTATTAAAGTATAGTTCCCTGTGCTATACAGTAGGTCCTTATTAGTTATCTATTTTATATATAGTAGTGTGTATATATTAATCCCAATCTCCCAATTTGTCTCTTCTCCCAACGTTTCCCCTTTGGTAATCATAAATTTGATTTTGAGATCTGTGAGTTTGTTTCTGTTTTGTAAATAAGTTCATTTGTATCATTTTTTATTAGATTCCACATATAAGTGATGCCGCATGATATTTGTCTTTCTCTGTCTGGCTTATTTCACTTAGTAGATAATCTCTAGGTCCATCCATGTTGCTGCAAATGGCATTATTTCGTTCTTTTCTATGGCTAATTACCTATAATCTTGACATTGTCTCAGGGATGAAGGGCCAACCCCTGGAAAACAACCACATCTTCTTTCTCTTTATTTCTCTCAGACACAGAGAGGTAGAGAAACCATCAGAAGAGCAAGCTTTGTTAAAGGAGCAAATAAAATGAGCTCTTGGAAATTACGTTAGACATTTTTAGATTGAATGGGAGGGAGAGCTCTCGTGACCTCAATGTATGTGGACTTCTTGTAAGGTCATGTAAGGAAGGAAAGAACAGGCAACCTCACAGAGAATGATACAGGAGAAAATTCATGCAAGATTGTTACCCTCGGGAACCAACAATTCAACCCTTTTTAAAACCACATTTTTTAAATAATTTATTATTGTATATTGGCTGTGTTGGGCTGGATAACTTGTCTTTTAGTCCAAAGTCTAAACAGAGGGTAGAAAACATTTTCAGAAAAAACTACATAGTAAATAGTTTAGGCTTCTGGACCAAGAGGAAAAACAGAGTATATATATATTTCCAATAAAAACTTAAATACTAAAAATTATTTTAAAATACAATTAGCCCAAGAGCCACACAAAAACTGGCAGCAGGCCAGATTTGGCCCAAGAGCAATATTTTGCTAACCCTTGATATAGAATATGAAAAATTAAGCAGGGGCTTTATGGGATTACACATCACCCAAAATACTAAATTTGAACATAGATGATACTCTGAGTTTTTTCTATTTGAGAAAGGGTATGTTTTTTTACATCAGCATTTTTGACATAATGCATAAAACAGATGAATTGTGGTGGATATTTTTGGTGGACTCCTCCTAAACATCCATGTCACACCAGATGTTTGTTCTATTCCAGCAAGGATAACTCCCACTTCCTTGACAGTGATCTGGTAAAGAATGTAATGTGACATAACTCTAGCCAATAAGATACATAGGGAAGTCCACTTGGAGGCCTCTAAGGAAGATATTCTTTCTCTAAGAAAGAGATGGTCCTTTTCTTCCTCTAAATGTAGTCCAAGTGAATATGAGATGTGATGTCAGGAACCACTGCAGCCATCCTGGTAACAACTGAATGTGAAGCCAAAGTAAAGGATGGCAAGTCAGAAAGATAATGTAATTACTTAGATGGATCTGCCTGCTTCTCCGCCCAGATCCCAATAAGTCTATAGATTAAAATTTTTTCTGAATCTTTTTTTCTACCACTTCTGGTCTCCAAAGACACTTAAGGATTTTTGGTTGTTGTTCTTTTTATGGCTATACTTTTCACATTTTACCATTACTCTATCATCACTGTGATCTTGCATTCTGGTGCTCATAGATGTTTAAATCTTTAAAAAAAATATACCTAGGTTTTAAAATTTTTTGCTTCTATCTATTCTATTAAGCATTTGCAGAAGAGCATCAAGGCATGATCTGTATAGATATCTTGACCCTAAATGTCCAGATTTTCTATAGATCTAGTATTTAATGCAGGGTAATTGACTTGCTCCACTAATAGATGTCCTCCTTTGGGTTGGCTTCTTGCCCCAGGCTATGCGTATACTGGTCAATCTGTGAATGGCTGCCTCATTGCCAATCTGGCCACGGTAGTAGAAGGGCATAGTACAATTAGATGTGGTCAAAGCAGACAATACAAAGCAAGGAGCAGAAAGAACAATCTGTGATTACTTTTGTCAGAAATGAACCATAGGTGTGGAAATGTCTCTAAATTGGAGGTCCAGGGCCTCCTAAGAGAGAAATATACCTCAGTGCAGGAAGGATGTGGGTAGGTCTTCTCCCTCCATGCCTAGAGAACACCTCTGATGTGATACAGAGAAGTTATATAATTAGAGCTCTATGGGCCTGAAATATAAATGTAAGCTCCACAGCATCAAAAGAGCAGCCAAAGCTGGAGTTATAATCTTGTATCTGGCTTACAAAAAAGTTCAAATATAAGTGGAGAGTCCCCAGGAAGTAGCTGAAAAGTTGGAGAAATATATCCTTAAGATATACAGGATAATGAAACTCCACCTCAGATGCTGGGGTGAAGCTCTTTTTAACCCCATTCTGTAGGTTCTGTATATAATCCTTCTTACTTATGCTCTGTAGCTATTTTCCTTCAGACTGAATTAAGCACAACTTAAAATGAAAGAAAGTCCCCCACCCTCTCTTCTTCTGCCAGGTAAGGGTATAGCCCTTCCTGCCAAAAGTCTCCCAAGTAAATAAATTGCACTGAACCCAAGCTCTTGGATCTGGACAAATGTTTCCAAAACGCAACTATCAACCTGTCACTGAAGTGAGGGCGAGGAGCCCTTCTTATCTGGCAAGTATTAAAGAATGTTGGATGAATTACGTTTACTACTGCTGTATCTCATGGGAGTGGGGTAGGCTAATAAATGTGTGGGATGATTAATTCTTTGTGTTTATTGGCAGGGTATTTCTAAGATATTCCATCACATACTCCCTGGGTTTATATTATGTTGGAGATGTCTAATACGTTTTTTAAATCTGTTATTCAGGAATAGGAGGAGAAAAGTCTCCATCTTTTATGTGCCAGGCCATGAAAGAAAGTGATCATTGAAAAAATACAAGCAGCCTTTGTCCTAGGTAAGCTTCACATAAAATTCTGCATGTTAGAATTTGGAATTGCTTTGGGATCCCTCCAGGCATCAGCCTATGGGGTGACAGGACAAAATAAAGGAGGAAATGTGCTATCTACTTTAAATATGTACATTTCTTAAAATGAGGTCCTATCTAAAGTAATTCTGAATGCTTACCCATTGGGTCACCTCCAGACAATTTCTAAAAACATTATTTTTATTTGATGAATAAAGAATACTTGGTTACAGACCTGATTTAGATTGCATTTAGAGAGCAGGGAATTGGGAGCTGGGAAGCTAAATTGAACTGAATGTTTTTGCTATTATATTATCGTAAAGAAATTTCACTTCTAAATCATTCCTAACAGATTGAACAACTGATTGGCATTTTGAAACAATGAGTTTGTTATTGTATAATCCTTTTGTTCATTCATTTGTTCACTCATTCCATCAACAAGATTGAGTTTTTATGTGAAGCCCTGTGCTTAATGCTGGAATATAGTCCTCAAATTCATGCAACTTATATTTGAGGGTAATTTCTATCTACTCATTCCAAAGTTAAGGTTTCTAATATGTATAGTAATACTATATAAAGTGAATCAGAAAAAAATAGTATTTGGGAATTTAGATAAAGAATGACTCCAGCTTAGGACAAGATAATGAACATAATAGGATACTGTTATATGCAGAGACCAATTTGCTTGCAATTTTAATGTGACTCTTTTTGAAACTTTTATATATTTCTTCTGCTTTAGATTTTCAATCAATGAATTGAATAGCTTGGTATAAAGAGTGGGTTAAGAAAAAGCAAGAATTCTTCAATAAATTCTTCAATAAAAAGACATAAACCAAATGAATCTTCATATCATATATTTCATTTACACCTATTTTTCATAAATCAGGAATCTAGGGGTCATCCTTGACTCCCTTCTATTCCTCAACAGTTTCTCAATCCCCTACTGCCCAACCAATCCAACCTACTGATTCTACATTCTTAAAATACCTCAGATCCAACCCTGACTCTCCATTCTCACTGCCACTATTTTAATTTTCCTTAGATTAATAAAATAGTCATTATGTAGGTTTTTCTGTATTCTTTCTGGCCATACCCTATATTTATCTTCACATCTCACCCAGAGCTCGTTCTTGAACCCATCTTCTTACTTTCATTATAGTCTCCAGTGGCTATCCAAGCATAAATTTCAAATCCTTTAGTGTCACATACAGGGCCATTTCGGATGTATTCTCTGCCTGCTTTGGGGGACTTTAATAAACACCACTGTCCCATCTAATACCCTGAACTCTGGTCCCTGAAGCATCTCAGCAGCCATTATACCTCTATTTTTTGTAAGGCTTTTCTTCCTCACTGGTTGATCCCCGCCTCAAACCTTCATCCATCTGGTAAAAATTCTCTCAATTTTCAGGACTCAGTTCAACCACATACTTCTCCTCAAACCTTTCTAAGCAAGACCCACTCTTCTAACCCATACTTCAATATAGAATTAGCCACTTCCTCTTCTGTGCTCCATAACAGGTACTCCAGACCTTTGTTACAGGTACCTATCTAAGGATTTGTCCAAACTATTAGCCATCAAACTCCTTAGGAACATAGGCTGTTGAATTCACAATTCTTTTCCCAGTGCCTTGTTCAAAAAGCCTGATATATATGAAATTTAGCTCCTGTTTATTTAAAAAGTAAATCAGTGAACACATAAATATAAAATCTACTTCTTTTTATCATAGTTCACCCAAAAGAGATCAGAGATGCAATAAATATACCAGGGACTAGAGGAACTCAGATATTTTCAAGTGATGGATCAGAGATTTTTTTCGGTTTTACTGGGAAATAATTGACTGTATATATTTAAGGCATACTGCATGACAGTTTGATGTGCATATACTGTGAAATGATTGCAGTAGGTCAGCTAACATCCATCTTCTCACACAGATACAAAAGAAAAGAGAAGGAAAGAAAAAAGGAAGAAAATTCTTGTGATGAGAATTTTTAGGATTTACTCTCTCAATTTTTCTGTGTATCCTGCAGCATTGTTAGCTATAGTCATGATGCTGTACATTACATCCTTGATACTTATTTATCTTATAACTAGAAGTTCATACCTTTTGACCACCTTCCTCTAATTCTCCTTCAATCACTCACCACCTCTGGTAACCACAAGTCTAATTTCTTTTGCAGTGAATTTGGTTTTCTGTTTCTTTGTTTGTTTTATGTTTTTATTTGGATTCCAGATATAAATGATATCATATGGTTTTTGTCTTTGTATGACTTATTTCACTTAACATAATGCCTTCAATGTCCAACAATTTTGTTGCAAACGACAGGATTTCTTCATTTTTGTGGTTGAATAATATTCCATTATGTATATAATCACAACTTCTTTACCCATTCATCCACCAATGGACACTTACATTGTTTCAATGTCTTGGCTATTGTAAATAATGCTGCTATGAACATCGGGGTGCAGATATCTTTTTGAATTAGTGTTTTCAATTATTTTGCATATATTCCAAGAATTGGAGTTGCTGAATCATATGGTAGCTCTATTATTAATTGTTTGAGGTGCCTCCCTACTATTTTGCATAACAGCTGTACCAATTTACAGTCCCACCAACAGTGCATAAGTGTTCTCTTTCCTCCACATCCACACCAGCATTTGTTATCTCTTGTCCTTTTGATAATGGTCATTCTAACAAGAATTAGATGATATCTCATTGTCATTTTAATTTTCATTAGCTAGTAATGTTGAGCATCTTTTCATGTACCTGTTGGCCTTTTGTATGTCTGTTTTTGAGAAATGTCTTCTCATATCCAAAGAATGTCTTAAACGTTGAATAAGAAAACAAAATTCTGTTTCGGAAGAGGTCCAATCCCCTATGTTTCTCTGAGATACTGCAGATTGTGCTATTTTTCTTTAAATAGTATACATTTCATTCAGGGAAACAAAGACAAATAAAATTCATAGCAATTTAAACCACAAACTCAATGCAAAAGAGAAAATAGGAAAGAAGGAAGAAGGAAGGAAGGAAGGGAGGGAGGGAGGGAAGGAGGGAAGGAGGGAGTGAAAGAAGGAAGGAAGGAAGGAAGGAAGGAAGGAAGGGAACAAAAAGACCTAGAAACTCCCACCAGTTCTTCCTTAGGCTACATCTTCTTGATGACACCTATCTAAGTTACTGAGCACAACGGAAGCTCATGAATTTTGGCTCCACGTCTGTTTCAGTCATCTGTACTTGCTAAACCTGTTCTGATACCCCATAAAATTCCTTCTTACTATACTTGAGCAAAAATCCTTCCACAGCTCCATAAATCCTTAGAGTCTCTATCCCTGACTGTTGCTAACTTCTCCAAACTTGTACAACAAACTTGTACAACAAATGAATAATCCTTCATTTAATCTTTCATTCAGTTCTTCAAAAAAGAGTAGTTACTGAATACCAAGGCCTTAGGGTAGTAACTACACATTTCCCCAAAATCTTAAAGGTAGCAAAGGATAGTAGAAAGGACACAAGTAAGAAAAGCTCAAGCAAAAATATTAAAAATCTAGAATGAAGGTACAACTGAAATGCCTAGGTATTCTAAAAGAGCAAAGTAACATTGTATTGTTTTACTCAATTGTTTAATATCTTTTAAATACAGTTGTTTATAATGTGTCCTGACTTTTACATTTCTAAATTAGTCTTTGCTGCTGGTCTCGGACACAACACTCTGTTTCCTTAGAGTGTGAATTCAATCTAAGCTACATTTAATTGTGATTCATTTTTTTTCTGTCTTTCTGTATTCCCTGCTAGAATCTGAACTTCAGACAGGACCTGCTCATCATATTCTCCCTGTAGCCCTCTTTCTTCACACTCACTTCATTCATTACTTAAAAATCAATGAATATATTATTTTATTGGATTCTGGTAAAGACATAGTAAAGAGAGAGGTATTAACCTCATACGACTGGTGACAAGGAGATTGAGCCACAGGGGCAAAGTACTTTAAACTCAGTCAATTGCAGGAGAGTAAGAGTTCAAGCCCTAACTCTCAAGGACCTTGCCTGACTGTACTCACACTGCCTGCCTTGTGGTGAGTAGCATCACTTAGATCTATTGGCAGATAGTCTTAGAATCCACAAAGATTTAGAATGGCACTGGTTGGGGCATAAAGAGGAAAACTAATTCTCTTCTATCTCACTTGACATAGAGGTATTAAATGTAAAGAAAAAAAAGTAGAACAGCAAAATATTACATTATTTTGACAATTTTTTAGTGAATGTCATTTTTATCCAGTTTATTGTTCAGATATTATATAATTGAATTCTTACATTGATATATAAAATTAAGTAAACAACTATGTGGATTGATACTTAACCCCAAATCACAGAATCAGTCATTTTAAAAAAAGGAAATCCTTACAGCCTATTGAAATGTTAATGAATGACTAATGGAATATCAGATAGAAATTAGATGAAAAACTGTGAGTTTGAAAACAGCAAATAATCAGTAGGTATGCTTTTGAACAGTCCATGTGAGTAAATGCCTTATTTATTTATTTATTTATTTATTTATTTATTTATTTATTTATCTATCTATTTATTTATTTATTTTGGCTGCACAACACAGCATGTGGGATCTTAGTTCCCTGACCAGGAATCGAACCTTTGCCCCCTGCATCCCTGCATTGGAACCAGGGAGTCTTAACCACTGGACCACCAGGGAAGTCCCAGTAAACGCCTTTTTTAAAATAGCATTCAATTAGAAACTCATTTCTCTAACATTCTAATAGATTATTATTTTAGGAGATATTTAAGAAGAGAATAAAAATATTTAGTAGCATTATATGCTATATTATTTGGGTTTAAATAAAGTATGGAAGATATGGGTATTTGATACCATGAGGTGGTAGTGGTAGCTGGGGGAAACAACCATTAGAAAGGATTTTCAATCATATGGTTAAAAAACCTCAGAGGGCTGCTCTAAGGCTTAGGTAAGTTTGCATTTTACATGTATTTAGTATGGCCACTGGCATAGACTGAGTGCAATGTAAGTTTCTGTATAATAATAGAAAGAAAAAGCTGAAATGTATACTTTGTTTAGGTTTATGTTTGAGTGTTTTTGTTACATAATACATTGTTCATCTAAGTAAAGACGGCAACAGATGTCCTACTTATGTTTTTTTTTCATATCTCACATCTAGATTTTTAATTGTATGACTTTTAACAGATGTAATAGGATATAACTGACATGCAATAAACTTCATTTGTTTAAAGTGTATAATATCATACATTTAGCGTATTATATACTCACAAAACCAACAGTGATGGTTAATTTTATGTGTCGACTGGACAAAGGGATGCCCAAATAGCTGGTAAAACATTATTTCTGGGTGTGTCTGAGAGGGTGTTTCTGGAAGAGATTAATATTTGAATTGGTAGACTGAGGAAAGATCTAATCTCACCGATGCAGGTGGGCATCAGCCAGTCCTGAGGACCTGGATGGAACAAAAAGGCAGAGGAAGGATGCTTTGCTCTATTTGAGCTGGGACATTCTTCTTCTCCTGCCTTTGGACACAAACACTCCCAGGTCTCAAGCCTTCCGACTTGGGTTAAATTACACCTCTTACCTCGGTCTCCAGTTTACAGACTGCAAACTGTGGAACTTCTCAGCTTCCATATTTGTCTGAGCCAATTCCTACAATAAATTTCCTCTTATACACACACACACACACACACACACACACACATATTCTACTGGTTCTGTTTCTATGGAGAACCCTGCCTAATACACCATCCTATATTAAGATAGTCAACATATTCATCACCTATAAGTTACCTCATCATTCTTGACTTCACTCCCCCCAACTCAGGAATTCTCTTACCTACTTTCTGTCACTTGACTAGACCGAGTTTTCTAGAATTTTATAAACATAGTATGGCTATTTATACAGTATGTATGGCTTTTTGTTGTTGTTGCTGTTATTTATGTGGCTCCTTTCACTCAGCATAATTATTTTGAGATACATCTATGTTGTTAAATGTATCAATAGATGATTTATTTTTCTTTCTGGGTGATGTTCCGTTGTTAGGGTATATCACCATTTGCTAATCCGTGTGATGGGTTGTTTCCAGTTTTTAGTTATTACAAATAAATCTATTCAAACATTTGCATACAATTTTTGTACGGACATACGTTTTCATTTCCTTGAGACCTGGGCGTGGGACGGCTGGATCTTGTAATAGCTGTATGTCTATTTTTTTAAGGAAACTGCCAAACTGTTTTCCAAAGTAATTGTACCATCTTCTGTTTCCACCAGCAGTGTATGAGTGTTCCAATTCCTCCACAACCTTGCCAATGCTTGGTATGGCCAGTCATTCTAAATTTAGCCATTTTAATAGGTGTGTAGTGATATCTCATTAAGGTTTAATTATCATTTTCCTATGAGTAATACACTTAGCTATTATATATCCATCATCAATATATCTTTTTAGGAACATTATCAAGTGATGCAATTATCACCATAAATCAGTTTTAGAACATTTTTACAATCCCCTCTAACAAGATCTCTCATACCCATGTACAGTTAATCCTTGTTCCCACCCTCAGCCTCAGGCAACCAATCATCTAGTTTCTGTTCTATAAATTTGCTTTTTATAGACATTTAGTATAAATGGAGTCATAAAATATGTGATCACTTGTGCCTGGTTTCTTTCACTTGGCATACTGGCTTTGAGGGTCAACCATGATGTAACATGTATCAGTAGTTCATTTATTTTATTGCCGAATAGTAATCCATTGTATGAATATAACAAAAATTTTTATCCATTTATCTATTGAAGATGATTTAGTTTGTTTCCAGTTTTGGACAGTTATGAATAATGCTGCTATAAACATTCACCTGCAAATCTTTCTGTAGACATAAATTGAGGTATGGATTGAAGTTCGTTTGCTTACATATGAATATTGTTAGGGACTGAATTGTATTCCCCCAAAATCCATATGTTGGAGTCCTAACTTGCAGTATCTCAGAATGTGACTGTACTTGCAGATAGTGTCTCTAAAGAGGTAATTAAGGTGAAATAGAGTCATAAGTGTGTGCCCTACTCACTATGACTAGTGTCCTTTTAAGAAGAGGAGATTAGGACAAGCAAACATAAAGGGAAGTTCATGTGAAGACAACAGAAGAAGTTAGTCCTCTGCAAGCCAAGGAGAGAGGTCTCAGAAGAAATCAACCCTGTTGACAACTTGACCTTGGATTTGTGTGCTCCAGATTGTGAGTAAATAAATTTCTGTTGTTTAAGCCACTCAGTTTCTGAAATTTTATTTTGGCAGCCATAGCAAACCAACACTGATATCAATTTGTTCCAGTAATATTTGTTGAAAAAAGTAAAACTTTTTCCACTGAGTTATCTATGTATGTGTGTCTTTGTCCATATTTGTGTGGGTTTGTTTCTGAATTTCCTATACTGCTCAATTGATCTGTATATGTGTCTTTAAGTATAAATTGTCTTGATTAATGTAGATTTATATTGTCTTGAAATCAGGTAATGTTAGTCCTCCATTTTTGTTCTTTCCAAAGTTGTTTTGCTTATTATAGGTCATTTACATTTCCATATATATTTAAGAATCAATTTGTCCAAAAATTCCTTCTAGGACTTTAATTGGGAATGAATTGCATCTATAGATCATTTTCAGAAGAAATGACATCTTAACAATATTGAGTCTTCTGAGACAAGAAAAGCAGGTATATATTCCAATTCATTTAGATCTTCTGTGGTTAATCTCAGCAATGTTTTGTAGCATTTTTGCGTACAGATCTTTCAAATTTTTGTTATATTTCTCCCTAAGTATTTTATATTTTTCTTATATTTAATGGTATTTGTAAATTTCTTTTTAATTGTCACTGATATATAGAAAATCATTTGAATTTGTATATTAATCTTGTATTCTGAAATCTTTCTAAAATCATTTAGTTAGCAGGCTTGTCATAGATTTCTTTTATTTTTTGTATAGATAATCTTGTCCTCTGAAAATAAAGGTGGTTTTATTTATTCATTCACATCCAACTTCTTTCCATTTTCTTTTTCATCTTTTCGTGTTGGATAGACGCTCCATTAAAATATTATATAGATGTGGTAAGACCACCTAGTTTCATCATTAAGCATGGTGCTTGCTGCAGGTTTTGTGCATACATCTGTTATGAGCTTGAGAAAGTTCTCTTTTATTCCTAGTTTGCTAAGATTTCTTTTTTTTTTTTTGAATTTTATTTTATTTATTTTTTTATACAGCAGGTTCTTATTAGTTATCTATTTTATACATATGTCAATCCCAATCTCCAATTCATCACACCACATGAAAGATTTCTTAACAGGAATGGATGTATTTTGTAAAATGCTTTTCCAGCATTTATTAAGATAATTATATGATTTTACCATTTTTAGTTTGCAAATATGATAATTAAAAAGCGTAGGTTAAATTATTTTTATTTCTTTTTTAAACATTTGGTAGAATTCACCAGTGAAACTATTTGTACATGCAGCTTTCTTTGTGGGATGGTTTTAACTACAAATTCAATTTTTAAAATACATATAGGTTATTTAGTTTAGCTATTTAATCTTGAATGATTTTTGGTAACTTGTGTCTTTAAATAAATTTGTCCATTTTATCTAACTTCAAATTTATTGGCATAAAATTGTTAGTAGTAGTAATTTTTTATCCTTCTGTTATCTCTAGAATCTGTAGAAGTTTCTCTTTTCTCATTTCTGATAACTGTATTTTGTGTTTTCTCTCATGTTTTCCTGATCTATTTGGCTATGAATTTTGATCTTCTCAAAGACACAGTTTTGGGTGTCATTAATTTTCTCTATTACTTTTATGTTTTCTATTTCACTGATTTTTGCTCTGACCTGTATTATTTTTCTTTGCTTACTTTAGATTAAACTTTCCTTCTTTCTGTATTTTCTCAAGATGGATGCTGAAGTCATTGATTTGAGCCTTTTTTTCTAATATGTGTTTAACATTTTATATAATAATACAAATATTTATATTAGGAAATTTTTTTCTAAATATTACTTTAATGGTTTTCCCCAAATTCTGATATGCTGAGTTTTCATTTTCATTCAATTCTAAATATTTTCCAATTTCTCTTTTGATTTCTTATTTAACTCATGGGTTATTTAGACGTGGGAAACTAAATTACATTTTCTAAATATTTGAGGGTTTTCCAGTTGTCTTTCTTCTGTCAATTTCTATCATAATTTTATTGTGTTTAGATAATATGGTGTGTTTTCTTTCAACTTTATGTGTCCATATTATATTCCTTGAATACTTGTAAATTTATTGAGATTTGTTTTATGGCCTATAATATAGGCTATTTCAGTGAGTGTTAGGAGCCCACTTAAAAACAACAGGTGATCTACTGTTGCTAGGTGAAGTGCTCTATAAATATCAATTAGGTCACATTGGTTGAAAGTGGTGTTCAAGTTACTATATTTTTGATGGTTGTCTACTTATTGTTCTATCAGATATTGAGAGAGTGTACTGAATCCTCTGACTATAAATATAGATTTGTCTATTTCTCTTTGCATTTCTATCAATTTTGCTTTTATGTGTGTTGAAGCTTTATTCTTAGATGTGTTAATATTTAGAATTGTTTTCTTGATGACTTGCTTCTTTTCATTATGAAATTTCTTTTTTAACTCTAATAATATTTGTTCTGAAATCTAATTTATCTGATATTAATAAAGCTTTAACAGCTTTCTTTAGTGTTAGTACAGTGTATTTCTTCACGTTTTTACTTTTATTCTATTCATTTCTTTACAATTAATGTATATTTCATTTAGGCAGTATATAGCTGGATCTTGCTTTCTTATACAAACTGACAAATTCTATCTTTTAACTGAGTTATTGAGATAATTTGGATTTAATGTGATTATCAATATGTTTATGATTAAATCTTTTGTCTTGCTCTATATTTTCTCTTAGCCCATCTGTCCTTTTTCCTCTTTTTTTCTACTTTCTTTTAGATTAATTATATATTTTCATGATTCTATTTTGTTGGCTTATTGGCTATAAATCTTTCTTTTGTTTTCTATTTTTAGTGGTTGCTTGAGGGTTTATAGTGTAGGTCTTTAACTTAGAGTTATCTGCTTCAAGTAGTATTACAATACTTTATATATATTGTGCAAACCTTACAACAGTATACTTCCATTTCTCTCCTGCTAAACTTAGTGATATTTTTCTTATACATTTTACTTTTACTTATTTCATAAACTCCACACAATGTTGATTTTTTTTTGTTTGTTTAAACACTCAATTATTTTTCAAAGATATTTAAATAATAAGAAACAATTCTTATATAATTATCTAGGTAGTACCATTTCAGTTGTTTTTCATTCCTTTGTGTAGATACAGATTTGTAACTAGTACTATTTTCTTTCTGTCTCAAGGGACTCAACATTCTTGTAGTGCAGGTACATGGGTGATTAAGTTGTTCAGCTTTTATAGATATGAAGACCTTCTTATTTTGCTTTTATTTTTGAAAAAGATAGTTTTTGCTAGGTATAGAATTCTAAATTGACAAGATTTTCTCTCAATACTTTAAAATATTGATCCATTCTTTTTGATTTGTCTCTTTCCAATGAGAAACACTGGTGTCATTCTTATCTTTCTTCCTATGTACATACCACATGTTCTTGTTTTTTGTTATTTGGTTTTCCCCAATCTAACTGTTTTCAAGATTTCCTCTTTATCACTAATTTTGAGAAATTTAATTATGGTATTCCTTGGCACAGTCTTCTTCATTTTCTATTCCTGATGACTTATTAATATTTTTAGATCTGATGATTTACAGTTTTCCTCAAATATAGAAATATTTGTGCCTTATTTCTTCAAATATCTCTCTCCCTTACTTTCTCTCTTTCTTCAGATACTCCAGTTTACACATATATTACACTGCTTGAAATTGTCCCAGGCTTACTGATATCCTGTTCATTTTTTTAAAATTATTATTCTCTTTTTTCTGTTTTATTGTGAACATTTTCTGTGTCTTCAAGTTCACTAATATTTTTTTCCACAAGGTCTAATTTGATATTATCAGATCCAATGCAATTTTCAATTTAGGCTTCATTTAATCTCCAAAAGTTTGATATGGGTTTCTAAAAATATCTTCCAGGTCTCTTCACAAACATTTGTACGTAAGTAATACAGTTAAAATAATTATTTGAATGTCTTTGTCTGCTAATTCTATCCTATCATCTATGCCAGTTCCGGTAAGTTTTAATTCTACTTTCTTCCTCATCATTGTATTTTCTTATTCTTTGTATGACAAATAATCTTTGAGAGAATTCCAGATATTGTGTATTTTGCCTTATGCTGAGCATTTTTATATTCTGATAAATCAACTCAGCTTTATTGCAGATGCAATTAAGTTGCTTGGAAACAGTTCAATCTTTTCAAGTTTTGCTTTTAAACTTTTTTTTAGGCACAACTAGAAAAGTGCTTAGACTAGGAATAAGCACTTTCCACTACTGAGGTAACTGCCTTTTGAGTCCTCTACCAAATAACCCCTGATTCATGAGTTTCTCCAATCTATCTAGCAGGAACAGGCACTATTCCTTGTCCTTTTTTAAAAAAGAAAATTAATTGAATGAAAGATTCTTTAAATTCTATAGTGTTTTACAATTTTTGAAAGTTTCACACACATGATTTCATATAATCCCATAATGACCCTTTTTTCCCCTACTCTTATATTGCTCTCCCCACCTCTTCTTTCCCTGCTGGTAGCCACTAGTTTGATCTCTGTATCTGTGAGTCTGTTTCTTTTCTGTTTTATTCACTAGTTTGTTATATTTTTAGATCACATAAACATGATATCATACAGTATTTTTCTTTCTTTATCTGACATATTTCACTTAGCATAATGCCTTCCAAGTCTATCCATGTTGCTGCAAATGACAAAATTTAATTCTTCTTTACAGCTGAGTAGTATTTCATTGTGTGTGTCTATATACATATATCATATTTTCTTTATCCATCCATCTGTTAATGGACACTTAGGTTGCTTCCATGTCTTGACAATTGTAAATAACATTGCTATGAACATTGGGATCATGTATCTTTATGAATTAGTGTTTCTGGTTTTGGGGGGTCCTTTGTGAGTACCTAGCACTATTAACGCTAATCTCTTCCTATAGTTGTTTCCTTGGCCTCAGGGAGTTTCCTCACATACATGCACTGATCCATATTCAGATGAGTAATTGGGGCAAAACTTTCAGAGTTCCCTTTCTGTCCAGCAATCTCCTCTCTAGTACTTGGTCCTGCAAACTCTATTCCCTTTGGGATCCCTGTACTCTCATTTCTCTCTCTTGAACTCAGGGAGTCCACCAAACCTGCCTGTGTTCCTTCTCCCTACCTTGTGGCATGAAACCCCCTCAAGGCAGTATGCTGGGGCAATTATAGTGTTCTTCTCATTTTTTCCTCTAAATGGTTACTCTCTTGAATTATATTATGTCTAGGTCCAGTGCCTTGAAAACCATCATTTCACATATTTTGTCTATGTTCTGATGGTTTCATGCGGGAGTGTAAATCTGGTTCATGTTACTCCATCTTGTTTGAGAGTGTAAGTCCCATTTCTTTTTAATATGATACCGTAAAATAATCACAGAGAGAATATTATTTTTATATCACAATGCTGTGGTAATATTAGTATCTGCAATATCACTTTATTCCAGTTCTCAATAAGTTAATCAACGTAAGCCTCTGCTCTACTAAGTATCTTAACCCTCCAAAGTAATTAACACCTCCATCCCATGCAATTCAGGAGCAAACCTTGAAATTAAAATGAATTAATATCTTTCATGCTATTTTGCTTAATGGTAACAATTTAAGGAAAAATGCAGTTTATCACACTGTTTCTAATTTTTTGCAGAAATTATATATATATATATATATATACACACACACACAAACATAGATATGTGTATATATGTATATGTATATATACATGCATATATATATATATATGAGAGAGAGGGCACAGAATGAAAGAGAATAAAGAAACAAATAAGGAAAAGATATGTGCACTTGACAGTTTTCCCTAACTGCTATTTTTCTAGCTAGGATTTCAGTGCATGTAAAGTTTATGGGCATAGAGCTCTTAAGAATTTTACCTTCCTACTATAAAATGGAATACATGTCTTCTCTTTTAGACCACTTATAAAGATTACCAAAATCAAAAGGGTGTACAAAGACAATCATACATTTAATCATAATAAAAAAAAACACTCTGCAGCAGAAACCATACTAATTTTTTCAAGTTTCTAATAATGAGTTCAAGATGTATTAACCACGTGTCACTGAATCTTTGCAACTTTTGTATTGTCTTTAGGACAAGAGACTTGTACTTTCACAGTATGTTTTTCTTCAAGAGGCCTCAGAACACTGAGACTTTCTCCACCCTTTATGAGTCTCACCATGAAATGATTCACCATGGGTGGGGAGTGTGGATATCACCCTTCATAAGCCCACCAATGTGGTCTTGGCAGTTACTGGAATCTACTGGCAAAATAGGACAGAACACAAGGAATCCATCACTTTATATTTTTTGCTGCACAGGAACTGGTCCTGTAAAAACATGTTAACACCGATGTGAAAAGTCTTACAAGCATATAAAGCATATTTTTTGATGTTTTCTGTTTTATATAGATGTTTATGTATATTTGGAGTTTATTAGAAAATATCAGTAATAAAACTCATGGGAAATTAGGACCATTCTCTAAGACCACCAAACCAAACTCATTCAGATTTTAAGATTTTTAATCCTATCTTAAATTTTTCCAAGCCTATTTATTATATATTAGGGGAAGAGTCATTTTCCTGATAATGCAAGAAAGAAAAATCACCAAAAATACTGCACTATCCAGCCCTCACTCTCTGGCTTTAGCTTGAAATAACATCAATGACTAGTTGTGATGATCAACAACTCATAAAACTGTGACAGGAACAAAAATTTTATACTCCTTTAGCTCACATTCAAAAGTAAATTGACCCTGAACTGACTACAGCCAAGTATCTTTATGTTAGTGGAAAAATGAGCAAATGTAAAGTTTCAGATTGTTCTTTTGGGTATTTTTTATAAATTTCTGTAAAAGTTGGTATAAGATATTCATAGAATGTGTTATTAATGACTTTTGAAATCTTGAACAGAAAAAGAGGAGAATTAACAACAGAGTATCTGTTTTGATTTTAAGTGCCTTATCAATAGCCATGTTTTTCTCTCTCAAATGTAGAAACAGCCAAAAGGACGCAAGAATCAACATGCATATGGGAGGTCCCTGAGCATCACAGTTATTACTGATAAAAAAGTGGATCAGAAGAGGTGGCTTAGATGCATGGCCATAATTGAATTCCTAACACCATCGTCAATAATTTAATTTATCCCCCAAATTCCTGGCTTCCCACCCAGAGGGAAGTACCTGTCTTACTGTAAGGCTCCTATGAAAGTAGAAAGTAAGAGGTTTCAGAAAAGACTGAGCTAAGCTTACTGAGTTTGCTTTGTTATATTTCAACAAATTGTGAAGCACATATTAATCTTCTTCCCCATTATACCCGTGTATTTAATCACATTGCTTAAAAGCTGCAAGACATCTGTTATTTTAACTTTGAAATGATACTTTTTCCACAGTACACAGTGGAGAATAACAATAATTTGGGTTTCCTTTATAAGTGAATGCATTTAGCAGATAGATTTCACATTAAAAAAAATAAAATTTCATAGCCAGCAAGATCTTAGTGATATCAAATATAAATATGTCCCCTAACAAATGAAGAAACTGTAACTCAGAAAGGTTAAGTGACATGCCTAACCAACATTCTCCAAGCTTTTAGTAGCAGAAGTGACACCGAAACTCATGTCTCTTTGCTTACTCTTTGCTTGGGCTCTGAACGTCACAAGAATTTCTCAGGGTTTCCCTCCACCCCCATATGTGGAACATGATGGCTAGTGTGGGCTGGCCTTTCCCCAGCTCAGTTAGACTCTGATAACACACCAGAAGGTTAAGCTCTGCTAATTCATTGTCCCTGAAGGCAGGCCTTGTTAGGAAGAATAACTCTATTCTCAGGAAAGAATTTTTCTCCAGTATTTACTGTCAGAACCTGGTTGAGCTCCTGGGTGTGATTCCCACAATTTTCCTAGAATTTTTAACTCTCCACGTTATCTACACTGAGCCTCCAACAATTTGCTGATGACAGTTCAGATTTTTCTTCCCTGGCACCAATTCCGCAGTATTTTCTGCTCAAGAGTCCCTGCTCTGGGAAGCCATGACTCCTATTCACCTGTCTGTCTCTCCAATCTTGGGGGCAGTGATTTGCCCTGCATCCTCCCCTCTCTTAAGGATCCAAGAAGAGTTGTTGATTTTTCAGTCTATCCAGCTTTTCACTCGTTATTAGAATGGAGTGGGGACTTCCAAGCTCTTGATGTGAAGAACCAGAAACTGGAGGTTCTAGACTTTTTCATATTTTATCTTTTCAGTAATGCCAGATGTTTACAAACATCACTAAACTTAGAAAATCCTAGTGTACATCTGTTCAATTTTTCATAACCCCAAGGGAATTATATTAAATTCAGTCTCCATTTTTACCAAAACTTGCATACATCCGACGCGTTGTTTTTGAACGGTTTTCTCTTTTTATGTTTAGAAAGGTTCTTCAGTCTTTTAAAGATCAATATGATTTTCTGGTTGGAGAAGCGGCTTTCGCTGTGTTCTTCACAGATATGTGAGTCAATTTCCCTGAGAATGCCATCAAAATACAAGTCCATCTTCTAAGTGTTTTCCTAAGTCATCATAAATATCGTGGGAGTATTTTGTACAGCATTTGAATTTTTTTACTGATTGGATGATATAAAGATTTTCAGGTTCTTTACAACATGAAAATGCTCCTTATCATATAATGGAAAAGTTGTCTTTTCACTGCTTTGAAAAGTTTTCCTTCAAAGTCAGGGGGACACGCTTTTTCTCTCCATTACATTTCTGTTCTACCACAAGGCCACCCTCCCCGCAGAGGAGTCTGGGGGTGGGAAAGTTGTGCCCCTCTTGCTCAATGGAGCCCAAATTAAGTCTGAGGTATTGCTCCTTCAGATCTCCTGTCAATGTTTTAATCATGGTTTAAACTAAGTTAACTAAAAACCAAGCCATTCCCTACTTTATTCACTGTCTCTGAGCATTGCAGTTAATAGTCAGGAAAATTAGTCCCATTCATAATAGAGATATTGTGTTTAAACAATTTGGAAGTGAAACCTTCAAATTTCTAATTATTTTCTATCCACATTAGAGAATGCCATGGAAATGTCTGTAATATTTGTTACATCCTTTAACACGGTGCTCCTTTAGTCAGAAGAAAACAAATTCTCTTCCAGGGAAAAGAAAATGAGGCTGTATGTTAGTACCAAAAAGAAAAAATAAAAATAAAAGACCCTATTAATGCATTGTCACTGTTTCAATAAATTTATATTTCAAATATATTTGAATGAAATATGCCCTTCCTTTTATTCAAGATGAAGAAACTACTCTTGATGACCTGAAAACTATATAAAATGTACCTAGCTCAACTCAAAAAAAGTTACTACTACCTGGGACTTCCTTGGCGGTCCAGTGGTTAAGGCTCCGTGCTTCCACTGCAGGGGGCAAGATCCTGCATGCTGCGTAGTATGGCCAAAAAAAAAATTTACTACTACCTGTTTTTCATTGCATATACTCATAAAAATTATTTACAATGCAATACATATTTCCTATGTGAAAATTAAGGATAATTATTGTGATAAATAAGGAAATAGGCTATACTGAATTTTACCCTCATTAGTTTGCAAAGGCAAACTACTTGTTTTCAGTATTCATTTTTTCTAGTATCTTACATTAGCTGAGGATATATTTTTAACATACCATCTATGGCATTCTTGAGTTTTAATTTTTTAATAAAAGATCACCTCCAATGTAAAATATAATAATGAGAATGTTGCATTCAGCAGGAAAATGAACTTTCTGTATCACATTTAACATTTTATTTTTTTCATACACTACAGCTTTGGCAAATCTTGATTGAAAAATAAACAGTAAGCCATATAATGATCAAAGGAATTGGTAGGTTTATAATTAACCTATGCACTTCATATTTCATTTAAGAAGAAAGAAAAGAAGTAGAAATAGAAACACAATAATAATAATAACTGCTATAATTTAGTGCTCACTTACCCTAGGTCAGGCAGTTCAGTGAGTGACCTGTGTTATCACTAAACAACTTGTTATCAACTGTCTCTATTTATAGTAAATATAATCAAAGAGATTATGTCAGTTATCCCAGGTCACATCTCGAGTAAATCTTAGAGCCAGAAAATAGATTTTTTAATATAAACTCTCCTCTTAACATTGGTAGGAGAGACCAATCTACTATAACAAAGAGATTCCAAATTCAGCAACCTAAAGAGAAAAATGAGACAATTTCTTTCTTTCTTATACAAAAAGTTCGAGAAAAGCATGACAGATGGTCAAATGGTTCCTCAATCATGAATGCCTATCCCTTTCATTTTGTGGTTCTGCCATCCTTAAGGCCTTGATGCATGGTCTAAGTGGAGCTATCAGCAGGAACTCTCAGCAGGAGGGAAGAAGAGAGAACACGGAGGAACCATATGCATACATTTGTGCCTATAGAATGGTAAACTGAAAGAAGGCTGAAAAATGGAGTCCAGCTAGGCAACCACGTGCACAGTTCTCATTCTATTATCAATGAAGAAAGGAGGCAACCTCCGTGGATAGTTGAGTGTTGCCACCACAACACAAATTCATGTGATTTCACTGAAATCTCTATGCCTTTGGCTATCAGTCATGAGCTTTTCTCATCACCTCACCGCACAGCTTCAGAAGCCATCCACATACTTCAGTTTGGATTTCTCATGGCCCAAGATCAATAAGCTCCAAATCAATTTCATCTTAGTTCTTCTCTCCTAAACCAAAGTTATCTTCTAAATGTATCATCTTGACCAAAGACCAATGGCTAGTTTTCTAATCAAGAAATCCGTAAACCTTCATTTTGCTCCATACATTTCATTCACAAAAAGTCCTTCCAGATTTCCTTTTAAGTAACAACTGTATTCATCCTTTTCATGGATAATTTTATCCATCACAGAGAAATCCTCTTTATTAATATCATAAATTCAATTCCATTAACCACCTACTACATCCCAGGTACTCTGCTCAATGTTGAACAATGATAAGCAAAAACAAACAACAATAGCTAATATTTATATATTACTTACCCTGTGTCATGTACTATTCTAGGCATTTAACATAAACTCACTTATTTCTCGCAGGAATTCTAAGAAGATATTTCAGATGACAACACAAGGATCTATAAACATTAAGTAACATGTCATGGTTATATTCTAGCGCTTGGAGTTGAACTTGGTCTCTGGTTCTAGAATCCATGTTCTTTAACCAGTAGACTCTATGACCTTGCCTGATAGAAGTTACTGTTCAGTGAAAAACGTTATAAAGTAAATAAGTGTACAGATAAAATATTGTTATAAACTGTGATAATTGCTACAAAAGAAAAATATAATGACTATTTCAACTATTAAAAATGTTTCTTGAGGAAGTGAGGGAGAATGAGCAGGATATAAACCTTTCAAGCAGAGAACACGATGTGGGTGAGGAGCCACAAGAAGCAGGAAGGGCAGAACACCTTGGGAACTGAAAGACCAAGTGACTAGAGCTGAGAAATGGAGGGTGTGCAAATAAGCCTGGAGAGATATCAAGAGGCCAGAAGTTGAATCTCTTTTTAAACTGTTTTAAACTTTTTGTAATTATCACTGTCTTGCAAAGGACAATGAAAAATTTCTTATGCGAAGGCATGACATGATCTGATTCAAATTTTAAGATCTCCCTAAGGCTGCTATGCATAGCATAGATGAAAAAGTATAGTGTGGATGTGGGTAAGCCTTTTAAGGAAACCAAAGAAGCAGTAACAGACGAGAGTAGTTTGGGCTAAAATGATGCTGACGGCAAAGATGGAGAAAAGTACATGAATTAAAGATACACTTGGAAGGTAAAATCAGTAGGATTGGTGATTGACTGGATATGGGGGTGAGTGAGAGAAGGTGATGTCAGGAATAATGTCTGACTTTTAGCCCCACATCATAAGGAAACCCTGCTCTGGAGGGGGCCCATGTTTAGGAATGATGAAGACAGGAAACCCTGCCCTGGAGGGGGGCCGGGTTGAGGAAAGATGACCACAAGTTCCATTTTGGACTTATTGGGTTTGTGGTGACTTTTAGATACCCAACTGGACAAGTCTAGTAGAAAGTTAGATTCTGTGAACTGGACATAAAAATTTGGGAATCATCTGAATGTTTAAGTTGTAAATTCATGAGCACAGAGAAGATAATAAAACAAAAAAAGACTGGCTAAAAGATGGTCTGGCAAAGGGACTGGAAAAGGATAGCTGGATAACCTATGACTAGTTTATTCCACAAACCTCCATACTGATTTATCTCACTTTATCCAACTCCCATTACTATTTATTCTACATAATGTTGTTGGTGTAATTTCCTTTAAATGTATCTATCAAAATGTCACCAATCCTGTTTGTTGCTGTTTATTTTCTCTTACTATATGCGCACATGTTTTAATAAAACAGCACATTAAATTTTACTGTAAGAATCATATTTAGATAAAAAGAACAATCCAATATAAGAATAGTTAAATAAATGCTCCATTACTTTTCCTTCCCCTTTTAGCTGCTATTCTGGAAACTGTAGCGATAACTTTTTCAGTGGTAAAAGGGTTAACAGATAAAAAAACACATTATCTTGTCTCTGTTGTTAAGGTTTATTGTTAAAGCTTACGCATAGAAATTCAATAACAATTTTGGTATAAAAGAAAACCTCATTCAAATTATTTTTCACTTTTTTCCAGCCATGATTACATTAAAACAGAGAAACTATTGGGAGAGACAAAGACCAGACACTACAAAGAGCAAGAGAAATCATCATGGTAAAAGGACACTGATGATGCAAAAATTCAGTGCTAAGATCAGCGTGGAATTTTTGAAAGTACCTATTGACTCAACAGTGCAAGATGTTTTTGTCTTTAAAACGTTACCTATTGTAAATCTATCCCATTTCAAGCCCACATTACCTGGTTGACTAATTTCCCTAGACTTAATAGAGTTCATCTCTTACATAAAAATGAACTCATGAAATAGATTCAAAATTTATTTTCTCCAAAACAAGACACATAAAAGGGGATGGGGGGATGGGTAATGTCAATTATTTCTTTTTCTTTTGCTCAATGGCCTCACAGGGAAGAGCCACAAAAAAACTCAGGTTTTTTTCCTCAAGATACATTGTGGAAAATATTCAGGCACATTAATTCAAAAAATATTTATTGAACAGATGTCCAATTTATTATACTTTTCCACCTCACTGTATTCCTGGTTACAAATAGCATATTAAAATAGTGATCATTTTGAGAAAGTTTTGACGCACAACGTGTAATGATAAAGGCTGAAACTGATAGCAATTAAAATTATCAATCTTAAATCTAGTAATCAATTTAAAATGAACATAATTTGGCAGTGTTAACATATGTGTTCAAGGTTTCTTTTCTATACCATTCTACTTTTAAGTAAATGTTTCAAGTGAGTACATTAAAGAGACAAAAATCAGAAATTGTTTTACTTATTATTGTTGTTGTTGTTATGGTTGAAATTGTCATCATTACTTTAATTCTATTATGCTAAATACCAGGGCAGTTAAAACACATTTCTCAATACTATATAGGATGAAAAATAAAATCACTTACTATAATCACATCTGTTGGAAACACTCCATCTAAAAGGTCTATATTGTTGCAATTATATACAATTTGAAGCAACTTTGGGTATCTAAAAGATTATAAAAAGATAATTTACGTTTTAACTTCAAAGCAATAAGAATGACTACAGAAATTATTGGTCGAGAAGAAAGAAAAGAGAAAGTCAACAAAAGGTATCTCACCTGGAAGATTATTTTGCAGATAACTTGAATAAGCTGTTTGTTAAAAAGCTTAGCTAACAGGTGTCCTGTCTAATTGACTCAAAATAACATTCAATTATGCTTAAAAAGGATATGAAAGTGCTTTTCTCTCTTATCCAAAATGTGGCCTAATGATAAAAATAAGGAAAGATCTAATTTCATACTCAAAATTAACTAGCTTACATTAGGAACTAGAGTTTATTTTTTTAAATTGGTAAAGAGAAAAATATTAACCAAGCTGAAATAAAGAATCATCTTTGTGCATTTTTGATGCCATACAAATAGAAGAGGTCCTAGAGCACTGAGAATAGCCTTGAACATGGAACAAGGAGCCCATGGGTTTGGCCTCTATGCAAGTGACTTTTAATGTTATTATTTGAATACCATATATTGAGGGATTTCTGTGCTAAGACTTTTAAATATTACTTTAATCCTCACAATAACTGTATGATGCTGGCCAAATAATCTTTAATTGTTGTTATATATTATGTATTTTATAAGTGAGTATACATGTGTAGATGGGAGAAATAATTGAAAGAATAGACAAATTAGGTATTAGTAATAATCAAGAGTCAAGTCCATTGTAGTTGTTTCTCAGAAGCCTTATAAAATTTTTCAGTCATTTTTTTTTAAAGGCTTAATTCCATGTTATCGATATTTCAAATGTTTAACTTCTTTATATTACTGAACTTTATATTACTGCCCCTGAACTTTATTTTTTTTTATTTTTTTATTGAAATATAGTTGATTTACCATGTTGTATTAGTTTCAGGTGTACAGCAAAGTGATCCAGTTATATATATATGTATATATATATTCTTTTTTAGACTCTTCCATTTTAGGTTATTACAAGATATTGAGAATAGTTCCCTGTGCTATACAGTAAGGCCCTTTTGGTTATCTATTTTATATAAGGTAGTGTGTATATATTTATCCCAAACTCCTAATTTATCCCTCCCCCCACCCTTTCCCCTTTGGTAACCATGTTTGTTTTCTATGTCTGTGAGTCTATTTCTGTTTTGTAAATAAGTTCATTTGTATTATCTTTTTCTCAGGCCTTGTTTTTATCCAGACTGAACAGTGATCCAACCAGTTGGCAGCCACCTTCTCATGTACAACTACCATAAATTCATCAGGGCAGCTGAGAGGTCATCATTTGCAGCTACAAAGGGAGACTTTGAACACTGGAATCTAAGAAATAACATTTGAACTTAGTACAGAATTATGAAATATGTCTGTGGCAAAATCACCCAGAAGAATATTCAAAATTGTTTTCATTTTTGAAACAAATTTGTCAAATTTTAAGCAATCTGTGAACGTGAAAAGTTCTGGAATTTTTAAAATAATTTTGGATTTATTTTTCCATTCAGGAGACCACAATCATAGAATTTGGGGGGCGGGGAGTCTCTTATTACTGGAATTGTAATAAAAATAAGTAACAAAATATATAATAAAAATAGCAAGAAGAATGTGTAGACTACAACTTTACCAAAGTTAATGTCCAAGAATAAATACAGAATTATTAATTTCAAAGACCCCCACGCTAAGTGCTTGTTGGAATATTTTAACTTAATTATATTTGAGATTGCAAAAACACAATTTGATTGAAAAAATACTGCTTTCAAAAGCTACAGTTTTGTACTGAGTTCTTTGCACATCTGGAAATGTTAAATATATCACGATTCAACTGTAAAACGTATATACTGCTTGACCCAGCACTTTCATCTTGGGCATTTATCTTAAACAATAATTGAACATGTACATTAAAGATTGGTTAAATATAGTCATCATAGCATTATTATATTATCAAAATCATGGAAATTCAATGAATATCAACACAAAATTGTTGAAATAAAATAAGATATTATGAAGACATAATATTTCATATGGAAATGTTTTAATTGATATTTATAACAGAGTTGAATGAAGAAGCAGTTTAAAAGATACAAAGAATCAACCATTTATATAAATTATGTATATATGTTTATTTCTCTTTATGTATGCAAAAAATGATGTCAGGAATTTCTTTGTCAAAATACCAAGAGTGTTTAACTATGAGTATGGAGATTTTAGGTAATTTTTTTCTATCATTTTGTATTTCTTTATATTACTGATTGTTGTTTATAATTATATACTATTTTATAATAATATAATAAAGCTATGTTAATTTTTAGATATTTAACAATTTGAATGAGTTGAAAAAATAACTTGATACTGGCACATGGACACAAAGACAATTATACCAAACTTCAACATGTCGAAGTTTCTGTCAAGGTATGTTGTGCACATTATCTGAGTTCTCATCTATGTGAATTATACATGCTTGGCACTTAACCATCTCGAAATTTGTTCTTCTCTTGACTTCAAGAACACCTTGATTTTCTTATTTTTCCATTTCTGTAATAGATAAATTGGTTTATCTCCTCTTTCTGACCTCTATATTTTGGAGCCCTTAGGATCCTGTCCTATTCTGTCCTGCTAAATATTTATTAACACCTATATAAATATTATATCACCATTCCCAACAGCAACTTGAACTCCACTTTCAAGTAGTTAAATGCCCATTCTACTTCACTTGCATGCTGTTAGGCTTATCAAACTTAACATGTTCAATGCCAAATAGAATTCTTTACTTACCTCAAAAAACCTACTCCCCGTTTCCCTAGACTTTAGTCCAAACAACCATTATCTCTTGCCTGCTGCACTGCAACATCTTCTTAACTGAACTTTCCATTAACCCTTCCTCCCCCCCACAACTCCCAGCCAATTTTCCACATAACACCTCTGTTCAAATCCTTGTAAAGTCTTCCATTTTGTTTAAATTTCATACTCTTTATTCTGACCCACAAAACCCTACATAATCTAGACCATTTCTACTTAGTTGAGTTCACATCCCATCACTCTTACGCTCACCAACTATTCCTCCACTCACACCCAGCTTCTGTTGTTCCTGAACATTTGTTTAAAACGGGATCCTATATTTGTGCATTCCTCTTCCTAGTAAACTACTACTGCAGCTCTTCGCATGGATAGATTGGTCTAACGTTCTGGTCTCGGTACAATTATCACCTTCTTGATAAGACTCCTTTGACCACCATTTGTAAAATATCCTTCCTCCCCTTTCCTATCCATCCCCTCATCACGTTTTACTTTCTTCACAGCTTATCACTACTTGAAATTACATTATTTATTTATTGGTTTGACTGTCTATTTTTGCTTTCTACTACTATAAAAAGTAAGTTCTACATGCTCAGGGCCTTTGTTGCCCTTGTCCACCATTGTATCCCCCAAATTTAGAAAAATGGCTGCCATGCAAGAGATACTCAATGAATATCTTTTGAATAAACAAATGATTGCGTATTTCTGGCTAAAGTCTCTACTGATCAATTTTAATTTGCTTTAATCTGCTGAAGACCTAGTCCCAAATCTAAAATAAAGTCAACTCTATCTGCTCAGAGACAGCCTTAGACTTCCTTTTCTTTGCTTACAAAATTAATTTTTTTAAATTGAAATATAGTTGATTAACCATGTTGTGCCAGTCTCTGCTGTACAGCAAAGTGACTCAATTATACACATATAGACATTCTTTTTTTTATATTCTTTTCTATTATGGTTTATCACAGGATATTGATTAAATTTAAAATTCTTGCCTTAGGCATTTTACTCCCTCCATGCCAAACTATGTTTGCTTGTCCCTAGATCAAACAGCCCTCCCACACACACACAGCACATACTACCACTCTTTCCTTCCCTCTTACTGCTATCATGAACCCAGGCACAGGAAAGCAGTGTAGACATGGTAGAGAAGATTGGCTCTGGAGACAGGTTACTCACTTCATTCTCCCACTTCACCCTCATCAACTGCTCAATCATGGGCAAGTTGCTCAACTTTTCTAAGCTTTAGTTTATGCATCTGTAAATACGATAGTAAAACTGCCCATCTCCTAGGGTTGTCCTGAGAACTACATGACATAATGCATGTAAAACACTGAGGAGAGCTATTTCACCATGTCTCAATTATGTTTTCTGAAAAACAGTAATTTGTACACATAAAGAAACCAAAATGTTTTCAATTCCTTTCCCTACCTAAAATTCTGTAAATGTCAATATTTACTAAGAATGTTAAACTGAGGATTTGTAAACTCTCTGATCATGCTTTCTAAAACTATACCATTTAAAAGAAAGAAGTTTGTTTATAAGGTTAGGGTAGCTCACAATGCTTATCTCCTTACCTCATTATGATCCTGATAAAATGCTTGCCAATGTAAAATCATGACAAAGCTATTTCATGGGTGTGAATTATGAGAAAACTACTTCAACATCAAATTTTTGGGCTTGGTTATTTTCACAGGTCATTTTTTTGTTGGTTTCAAAATCCAGTGATATTTCCACAGAATAATCTGGTCTCCTGGGCAATCATGTATTTTTGGAAGACAATCAAACTATTGACATTTTTACCAAAAAGAGAACTGTATGATCAATTTAAAATTTCCTTTGATTTTGAGGTGCTCTAGCACACGGTATTTCTTTTAATTTCCTTTATTAGTTCCATATTATATTTTACCTAGTAGATACGAATAAAAGATTTTAAAAGAAATTGCACCAATTATAGATAAATAATAGAACTCTTTTTCCAAATACTTTTAACTTAAAAATGGTATTTTGCTTTAATGATGAGAAAAAGAGCTTTAAACTATAATAAAAACTAAGGTTTTTAAGGTTAAAACTAAGGTTTTAATAAGGTTATTTTGAGTGTGAATTCCATTCAGTACTAACAGGGTGCTGATTAAAATTTATATAGTGTTAGCAAAATGAACAACTTTCCACTCTTTGGGAGTAGGGAGGAAGCAGAAGTCAGATCTTGCATTTATGTTATGGGAAACTCCTTTTTTGCAACATTAATACCCATTTAATGCCAATACTCTTAAATTTTCAAACTTCCATATAAAGCATATAAAGCAAAATTGCACATATATGCCAGTAATAAAGCAAAATTGTCACATATATGCTAGTAATTCATCTGCAATTTTAAATAAGAGCGCCTCATGGAGTTAAGTATTTTCAAGGAAAATCATAACACATAACTTTTTCCAAAGACTAATTAAATACAGAATATTTGAACAGTAAGATTCAGCATCATACTGGATCCAATATGTCCCTCTAAGATGTCAAAATCTTCTTATTTAGTTAATTAAAGGTTTAAAATAAAGTTTTTTTTCTTCTAGCTATAAATTAAAATAAAATAAACTGCATTTACATAATAAGATTTCATTTTACAGCTGATGTTTATTTAAAAACCAGATCAACTCAGGATTTCTGTCATATATTTTAGTGTTGAGTATAATATGTATGGGAAAACCCACTGCTTCCTAACTCAGTGCTTCTAACACAAAGAATCAGATACAACAAGAAATGTTCTGCCCTGCCCTGCCCTTGTCAGTTCAAGTGAGACGTTTAACATTGCTCTAACATGGTGTTTTTTTGAGGTTTAATTTCAATTCAGTTCCACTTTTTAGAATAGCAATGGTGCAAGCAACTTGGTATTACAACACAGAAAATCCCAGCCACATGGTAAAAGCTGATCCAAAAACAAATGAGTAACATCAAAAACAGGCCAAAAATCATATCCAAAGAACTTAAAAAAAAAAAAAAAAACAACTAACAATTTCAGTGGAAACTTCTACACTGGTTGGGTTCATAAACACAAGTTAAAGGTGGGGAAAGTCATTATTTTATTAACTCTGCTTAAGTACTGAAATTTAGAGACCAAAGTAAGCTTTCTTTCCTGATAGGAATGGCAGAGAATTTTTAAATTATAGGTCTACATTTTGCTACTCAGTGGTCTTTAAAACTAAGTTCTCTTGAAAGTATAATCTTGCTAACAGTCAAGTAGCTTCCTGTTTACTTAAATCTTTTTTTTTTTGAATTTTTGAATTTTATTTAATTTATTTTTTATACAGCAGGTTCTTATTAGTTATCTATTTTATACATATTAGTGTATATATGTCAATCCCAATCTCCCAATTCATCCCACCACGACCACCCCTGAGTTTACTTAAATCTTTTCCAACATTTTTTGCCCTAGTAGAACCTAAGGAATATCCTCTTTTAATCTTGACATCATCTATCCCCTCAAACCTTTGTAGATGACAAAACACTGACAACTTTTTTTTTCATATGGAATATGCTTAAACCAGTTCTTTAAATAATCATTGTTCTTAGGCTCTATCTATAAGGTAAATTCAGGTAAGAGATTTTTTTTTTTTCTAGTATGACAGTATTTTGACCAGAGTAGTCTTCCAATAAACACTGATTGACTTATATGTACTTTAGGAAATGGGGAATAAGTCCGACATGCATCCATGTTGCTGTATCATACGTTTTCAAGGAAAAAAGCAATGTATTTTCTTAGTCTTAAAATGGTCAGCAACTTATTATTTCTGGTTCAGACATGTTTATAGCTCTGGCTAAATTTTCTAATCTCTCAATATTTTATTTTTCTTATCCATCCCAAAATAAATATGTATTCTTAAAATTACATGGGTTCTTAGCAGTATATTATGAATATCAATAAAATATGAGTACTACAGGACATTATAGATATAAAAACAATCAGTACCATGACTAGCCAATAATGCTATCTTTGCAAACTATAAAACATAGTGCAAATGCAGAGCATGTACCTTGGCAAAAAGAGATATTAGGCTAAGAATGAGTTTTTCAAGAATACTTCTAGAATTCTATTAGAAAACATATATATTCAGGGACTTTCAGGGATATCACTAGACTCTTTAAAGAAAAGCTGCAATTTTATATTTAATTAAAATTTCTATTCCAAAGTAACATGCCTTTAATTCTGCTTTTAAGTCATATTGTGAGCAAATTCTACAATCCCTTTCCTTTGATCAGGTCGTAAAAATATTGAAAAATATATTTTAAAATAGAGTGAATGCATGGATTCTCTCAGAAACACAAAAGAGAAGTTACTTTCAAGAATATCTGAAAGACATAAAGCAGATGAGATTCAAACTACGAGGAAAATGACATCTTAGGACACTTGTGAGACCCTGTGGAAGAGAATACCAAATAAAGTGGGAACTGTCACAAGGATTTCTATGCCTAAAGATGGTAGATGCTCAGGGTGAGGGAGAGGCAACTGACAGGGACCACCCAGTGAAAGGTCCAAACCAATCAAAGCTGAGAAAAGGTAAGGAATATCAGGTGTAAAGCCACTGTCTCATCATTTTCTCATCTTATGGACAAAGTAAGGAACATGAACTCTGGAAGTTCTTACCTCTCACTCTACTGCAAGAAGAGGCAGCAGGCAATTGTTAAGGATTTGTGAATTTGAAGCAGTCAAAAAGACTCCAAGTTATCTGAAAAGCATGGAGACCATAAAATCAGATAGCAAACCAAAATACTCAGACACATGAAACAGTAGTACTAAAGCAATCAGAAAAAGACTTGAAAACAAGTGTAATTAATAAAGGTAAAAGTTGCATCTGTGAAACAAAAACAGAAGGTAATTTGCCATAAAAATAATCCTTTAGAGATATTGGAGGTAAATATAGCTGTTGGGAAAAAAACTTAATTAATATATGAGCTGAATAAAATAATGGTTATAGATGAAGCAAGAATTGGTGGTCTGGAAATGCTATGGATAGTAGATATCAAAAGTTGATCTTAGCTTATTAGGAATGTCAAAAGAGGGAATAGAGAAAAATGAAGCTGAGAATCATAATTATGGAACTAACACTTGGGAGTGACCAAAAAGCTAAGGACCATGCCCAAGATGCTAACAAAAGACGGTGAAGAGAAGTACTACAGAGAATATTTTTAGGCAGAAATGGGAGAAAACAAAAACTTCTCCTGATAGTACTGCGCCAAGTATATCACACTCGATACTCTGGTTCAAATATATTTGTGGGTATTGGTAAGTGTTATGCACAGAAAATGATGGGACAGAACATAATCAGGCAGGAGTCATGGAAGATGAAGGGACTTCTGAGTGGAAACTAAAATATTGTGCCGAATGAAAATAAGCCAGCAATAAATGGAAAAGTGCCCTCAGTGAAAAGATCCTCAGTATGAAATGAGCTGGACACATTCAAGAATCATCAGAAAAAAAATTAGGTCTTCTGCAGAGTAAGCATGGAAAAGGACAGAAGGAAGAAGAGTTCAGAGAAAGTCAAGAACCAGATCATACAGTACCTTGTAGGCCATAAGAAGATTGTCTTTATTGTACATGCAATGTGAAGCCTTTGGAGGATTTTAATAGAAAGTCACATGAACTACTTTGAACGATCACTCTAGATTCTATGTGGAGAATAGAAAAGAGTGTGGAACAACAAGGAAAATACGTTGGGAATTTATCAGTTGTTGGAAAATCAGGTTGTCTTGCTGGTGTCTATTTTGAACAAGAGATATGATATAAAAATTTATATGAATCCCATTATTTTAAAACTAATTATTTCTAGTCAGCATATTTATATAATGCCACTTACAATATATGATTTGATTTTTCTCCTCAGACTATTTGGATTAGCTTTATACTAATCTCTCAACACACACTCAACTACCTCCCTTGATGTCAAATAGGAAGACCTTGAAATATGACTTCTAGGGTTTGGAAATACAGGGATTACAAAGTTAAAGAGTAGGAAAACAGATGACTCTCAGACAAAAACACCTTAAGTACATTCATTGGCCAACTATTATACCAAAATGAGCACTTACTATTTGTCATATATTAAATCTAATGTAAATATAGTAATTTACTTTGAATTCCTGAATTCTAAGTTATCTTTAAATCTGCATTCTCAGATAACAGAAGCCTCTCCAATTAAGAGGCATAGAATAGCTCTATATATTGAGTGATTACAAAGTGCTTAGCACAGTGTATAGTGTTTTATGTTCTTTATCTCATCAAATCCTCATGACTCTTCTATTTGACCTGGGCTTTACTATTTCCATTTTACATGTGAGGAAGCTCTGTCTCAGAAAGACTAAATCATTCCTGATGGCCAAATGGCTAACATCAAATCTGAAATTCCAACTTAGGGATCTCTGACTTGATAGTGGTCATAGCCATCGTTTTATACTGCATCACATGAAGTCAGAATAGCAGACCTATTCCAATTCCAGGGCAGTCACTAATTAGTGGTGTGATTTGGAGTGAGTTACTGAAACAGTTCAGGGTAAGATTTTTTAGTTTGTAAAAGTATGAACAATAATGCATACTTTATTACCATGTATATATTGTCAACCACAAATTGGCTCTTGCCATTGGCACTTGCCATCTACCTCTACAAGGATTAAATTATGAGCCGCTGCAGCTGCTGACTTTCAACACCCCCTGAAAGGAGTTCAGAGTGGAGATCAGGAATGAGGCACTCTGTGCTCTGGGAAAAACTGGCAGAACATGTCTTCAGATAGTAAGCTATTTTCAGGAGATCATTTTACGAGCCCAATTCTTGTATCTCCTCATATCTAGAAAAACACTAACATCCTTCTTGGTGACGTCTGCTCCTCATGACTAGCAGTAATCTTCACAAGACTAGCAGAAACCTTCTGCAAAAAAATATGTGCTTGATTGTATGTACTCCCCCTTCACCAAAATCACATCTATACTGACCTTCCCCCCTATCTCTTTGAAGCAGTTTCTCAGAGCTTCCTGAGATGCTGTCTCCCAGGCTGTAGTCCTCATTTTTGCCCCAAATAAAACTTAACTCTCAAGGCTCATGTTGTGTTTTTTTTTTTTAAGTCAGCAGTATCAAAGTAAATGAAATAACATATGTGAAAAATCCATCACAGTGTCTGGCAGCAGAGTTGAATCTGATATATGTATATCTCCCTTCTTTCTAAAACTTAACTCATTTTCAGAAAAAAAAAAAAAGTTATTCTAAAACAAAAATCAAGTGTATCTGTCTTTTAGCCAAAGATACTTAGTGTAAATGTACCTTTTCTTCAAGGCTAAGGGTACACACCATTATGCCAAATGAAGAAGGGACATAGGACCATTTGCCATCATGCTAAATGCAGAGTTTTACTTTGCTGTGCTCTTTTGTGTTCTGAATTTCTAACTCCCAGGTCATCTTTCATGCTAGAATTCTAATGTCAGTTGTCTTCCTCTAGTGGTTACCACTGTTTTACAACTTTACACTTCTAATTTCTGCTTCTGATCTGTAGTGGGCTGAACAAGTAAACTTTATTCCTTCTGTTTTCTCTAAACTCTAAGATCCAGCTAACATCTAATGACAATGATCACTTAGCACAGAGCTGTATATGTGAAAGCTCTTTGACAGGAGACAATGGACCAATAAAGGTAAATAAAGTAACACAAATGACAGCCCTCAGTCTTCATTTATTTCTATATTCCTAGAGCCTCAGTCAGTGTCTGACAAATGGTAGGTGATAAATAGAATATTTCCTGCCATATCAGTAAACAAAGGATGTCACAGTCATCAGCTATTGCAGCCACCACCAGACAGTGAGCTGGTGAGCCCTGAGGGAACTCAGGAAGGAAAAGAATACCTGCCATCTAGCAGCCATCAGACTGCAGCCACTCCCCACACTGAGCCCTGAGGAAATTCAGGATGTGAAAACACAGGATACTGGCCCCAGATAGCTGAGGTGCATATCAAAGAAATGATTTCAGTGATCCCAGACGTTGGCATCTTCCCATGCATAGAAAAGCGCTAAATTCCTTAACTTGAGATATCTAGTTTTCTTTTATTAACAGTAATCTTTTGTTTCTACTACCTGCCCTTCCTTGCAAAACTCCTATATATCCTGGCTCCCCCTCTCGCCTCCTCAGAGCACTTCTCTCAGGGTTACTTGAGATGCTGCCTCCGGGCTTGAAGTCCTAAAAATTCCCACCGAATAAAACATAACTTTCAACTTTTAGGTTGCTCACTTTTTTTGTTGTTGTTGTTTTGTTTTCCCAGTTGACATAGGCATTCAATAAATGTTTCTGTAGTGAAGGTTTAATACATGAATCTAACTGATACTTTTCTATGAGTCTTTTTATTAAGACCTTGTGGTTTTGGGTTTAATTTTAATATTTTTGGTATTTCTATTTCATAAAATGTCAAAGATGCTACATGAATCACATTCAGTTCCTTTTAAATCCCCTGAAATTTACTTCCTACTAATTTTTTTAAAGGAAAAAGAAAAAAAAAGCTATAAATCTACAATGAAATCATGAGAAAGGCTATCAGATAATGGATTTGAACTAATTTATGATTAGATGAAAAGCATTTAGGGGGGCATCACAAACCACTGGGAAAAGGATGCGTTATTTTTAAATGATATTGGAAAGATCAGCTCATTATAAGAACAAAAAATAGATTTGGGTCCTTTCACACGACATCCCAAAATAAACTTTAGATGGAATAAATATCTACATGTGAAAAAGAAAATTATATAGCTAATAGGAGAAAATATAAGAGAAGATCTCTGTGGGCTCAGAGTGGGGGAAGAATTTTTTGGCTTAATCTAGTCCAAAAACTGTTCTCATTTTACAATTTAAATGATGTTTATTTCTCCCTAATCAGGAGAAAAGCCAGAACCAAGGGTTGACTCCCAGTTCTGTTCTCTTTCCAAGGAATCATTCCTCATTTATTTATCAGTCTCAAATGAAACATATGCTATCTTGAATGCTTCTGACCCTTGGAGATTAGTTAAACCTGGCCTGAAACACAATTTCACAGTATGTGATTGTCCAGAACCCTCCTCACGGTTTCTGGAAGCTGCCGAGACTAAGATCTTCAGGGTTTCCTCTAAGTATGTGCCGGTCTGTGTGGGCTTGTCCTGTGTCAGTACAATACCAGACCCATTACTGGTTTATGTACACACCCACAGTCTCACAGCACATATACACACTCACACCTACAAACGACAAGCATTTCTGGGTTTGGCAACTTCAGTCAACATCTGGGAAATAATGGGTGGAGGGACTTTAAATTCCATACAGCTTTCTACCACAGCTCCACTCCCTTGTTTGTCTCTCTTTCTCTTAGATCAACAGGTACCTTATTATTTTTTTAAATCTCACTTAAAACATTTTCATCAACTTCAAGGTCCCTGAAGATCTCGCCTTCTCTCAATCACTTGTCAAGAGCTTTTTTGTTGTTGTTTTGTTTTTTCTTTTTCTTTTTCTCTGAATAAATACATTAGCTTTTCTAAAAAGGAATTCCAATGGCAACTACTAATAAGATATGCCTGCCCCATGACAAATATGCATCTAACATAACTAACATTATACAATGTGCAAAAAAATAATTAGTGACTCTGGAAATGGTCTGGGAAAGAAAGCTGAAAAATAGGAGCTAGACTAGAATTAGTCTAGAAACTGAAATCTGGTTAAAGGTACCAGACCTTAACCCACTGAGCACTGTCTACTAGGTAGTAGTAATTAAGTCATTGGGACTGTGTGGTGAACCTGTAAGTACTGATTTCAGTACAATTTGAAAGTTCATTTCCTTCACCACCTATAGAAAAGCACTCTGAACAACCAACAACCAAACTACAACAATAGCAAACAGATGCTGGCTTGATTGGTATAATAAAAAAGATATTACATAGATCTCTTCAATATATTCATAATAAAAGTCTGTAGCCATACTGACTCCTTGTCCTGTGGAAAGCTACTTAGGCCAAGAAGGAGATGTGCATGTGGAAGGTTGAGGAGGCCTGGAGATGACTTCAGGGAAGTGTAGGAAATGTGGATGATGTTATCCATCCACTCTACAGTCACCTAAGCTGTATTCCATGAAGGTACTGACAAAAAAAGAGCATGTCAAAGAGAAGCAAAAAAATAAGGAAAAACACTAGGAAAAGCTAGTTTCCAGAAAGACCTAGTATCTCATTTTAGAGACTCTTCAGTGAACATATTTATGTTGAAATGTTAAATTTAATCAGCTGATAAATAAGTACCAACTCTTTCAAATTTATTTCATTTTAAAAATTAACTTTTCTCTTTGAAATATTGTGTTTTAGAAATCAGTGAGAATTTTGAGTTAAAAATTAAATCATCCCAAATGAAAGTTAGAAAGACATTTTCAGTGCAAATTATAGAAGTGATTTGTTTGAATTGTGAGATTTCAGTGAGTCGATAATTAACATGAAATCCTGTCTCCGTATTGTCTCCAGAGCTACCTTTGAAAGATAGTAAGACTGTTTCCTAAAATCTACCAAGATTTAGCTACTTTAGCATCAATTTAAATTTCTATAAACCAAAAGAATGGCTAGAAAACATTATTTTAAAAAAATTCTACTATCAGAATGTCAACCTATAAAGGATTACTATTGTTATCTACCTTATAAAATGTCACGAGGTCCTATTACACTAGCAACTTGACCTTAATGTATGTGATTCAAGGGGTAAAGTACCCAATCAAGTATGTGGTTCACGTGCCTGGGCATTCTACTGGGGCTATTGGCACTAGTATCCTGGCTCCTGCAGTAGTTGGTCATAAAAGAGAAACCATCTGATTCTCTTTGCCAATTTCATTATTTTATACTTTCAAAGTTCTCATACTACTGAATATCTTAGATTATGCTACTGAATATATATTTTCCACATAAACCTTTGGACTATGCAAGAAAAGAATGAGACAGACTCTTTGTTAAAGTGGCTAGTCCCAAATTTACTTGAACTGGCAAACTTCCAGAAGTCAGATTCTTTCTTTATCTATTTCTCATTTAAGAATAAATGAACTATTCTACTGATCTTTATGACAAACATGTAAAGCTTTAGAAAATAGCACAGGTATTATTCAGATATGGCATGGTGCAATTTTCCCTGAAAGCAAAAAAAAAAAAAAAAGAAAAAAATTTCAAATAAATTCTACTAACATAAAAAGTTTCATCATTAAACATGATGTTATTAATTAAATAAAAGCTTCAACAATATCATAGCATACTATGAGGGCACATAATTTTCTATAATATACGTTTTAATAAAAAATAAATTAAACAATTATCTTTTTTCTATTATGAGAGGTTATTTCTAAATTTGTACCATGACAGGTGATGTCAGCAAGATGGAGGAGTAGGAGGTCCAACACTTCTCTCTCTCACACATACACACATACACAAACAATAAATGACTACAAAGCAACAAAAGTAGCTCTGGGAAAGCTCTGTTCTACAAAAACCTGTGGAGCACAGAAAAAGGGTGCCCACATAGAAAAGCACAGGGAGCATTTTACCTGTGTTGCCCCATACTCCAGTCCAGAGCAGCTCAACACCAAGAGAGATGACATTGGAGAGGTTTCAAATAGACGCAAAAGGAGAACAGGTGGGACCCAGCAATCCTGGACGTCGGTGGACATCTGCAGCCTTTGTAGAGAACCTGCACAGTTTCCACCACTGCTGTACTCAACTGTAGTGCTGCCAGCAGTTTTCCTATGCGTCCTCTCCCCAGGGCTGGAGCTGTCACTGTGGTGAGACCTGCCCCCAGAGGTTGTAGTGGCTGCCACACCTGGCTATCCAGGACTGGGACACCACAAAACTTTACCATCTACAAGACTGGAGCTGCCACTATGTTCAACCTGCCCCCCCACTTTGTCCTAAGTTGAAGCCTTAACCACCCTCTGGGTCCTAAATCAGGACTTTGACCCTGATAAAGTTATTAGTGAATATCTCAGTATAAACTTTGCAGGCTAGGACAGTGGGATGATATATTCAAAGTGCTTATAGAAAAATAATGTTAACCAATAATGCTTTACATGGTAAAGTTGTCCTTCAGAGATGAAGGAGAAATAAAGACTTCCCAGACAAACAAAAGCTGAGGGAACTCATCAGTACTAGACTTGCCTTCTAAAGTAAAGGGAATTCTTCAGGCTGAAATGAAAGGATGCTTAGTAACATGAAAACTTATGAAAGCATAAAATTCACTGGTAAAGGTAAATGTATAGTCAAATTCACAAAACTCTAATACTGTAATGGTGGTGTTAAATTGCTTTAAATTCTAGTATAAAAGTTAAAAGACAAAAATTAAAAGTAGTAACTACAACATTTTGTTAATGCATACACAATAGAAAAGATTAAATTGTGACATCAGCAACATAAAATGTGGGGGAGCAGCAAGTAAAAGTGTAGAGCTTTTGTATACAACTGAAGTTAAGTTGTTATCAGCTTAAAATAGACTGTTATAAGTTGTTTTATGGTAACCACCAATCAAAACCTAGAGTAGATACACAGAAGATAAAGATAAAAGAATCAAATTATACCACTATGGAAAATCATCAATTCACAAAGGAAGACATCAAGAAAAGATAAAAGGAACAAAAGAACTATGAAGCAGTCAGAAAACAATCAGCAAAATGGCATTAGTAATTTCTTATATATCAATAATTACTTTAAATGTAAATGGATTAAATTCTTAAACCAAAAGGCATAGAATGGCTATATGCTGCCTACAAAAGACTCACTTTAGCTTAAGGACACACATAGGCTGAAGGTGAAGATATGGAAAAAGATATTCCATGCACATGGCAACCAAAAGAAAGTAGGGGTGGCTATACTTATATCAGACAAAATAGACTTTAACTCAAAATCTGTAACAAGAGACAAGGAAGGTCATTATATAATGATAAATGGGTCAATTTACCAAAAGGATACAATAATTGTAAATATATATGTACCCGACATCAGAGCACCTAAATGTATTAAGCAATTATTAACATGTGAAGGTAGAAATAGTCAACAATGCAATACTAGTAGGGGATTTCAATATCCCACTTTCAACAATGGATAGATCATCCAGACAGAAAATCAATAAGGAAATAATAGACCTGAACTACACTTTAGAGCAAATGAACCTAATGGACATATACAGAACATTTCATCCAACAACAGGAGAATGCACATTCTTCTCAAGAGCTCATGGAACATTCCCTAGGATAAATCATGTTCGACCACAAACTAAGTCTTAACATATTTAAGAAGACTGAAGTCATATCAAATATTTTCTGACCACAGTGGCATGAAATTAGAGCTCAGTAATAGGAGAAAAACTGAAAAATCCACAAGTACATGGAAATTAACACATATCTGAACAAACAATGGATCAAAGAAGAAATTAAAAGAAAAATCAGAAAATATCTTGAGACAAAGGAAAGTGGAAACACAACATATTAAAATTTATGGGATGCAACAAAATCAGTTCTAAAAGGGAAGTTTATAGTGATAAACACCTACACATAAAAAAAAAGTCTCAAATAAACAACCTAATATTACACCTCAAGGAACTAACTAAGAACAGCCTAAGCCCGAAATTAACAGAAGGGAGAAAATAATAAAGATGCAATCAGAAAAAAATTGAAATAGAGGCTAGAAATACTATAGAAGAGATTAACAAAACTGAGTTGGTTTTTTGGAAAGATAAACAAAATTGGTAAATCTTAGCTAGACTAAACAAAAGAAGAGATGACTCAAATAAGTAAAATTATAAGTAAAAGAGGAGACATTACACTGATACCACAGAAATACAAAGGCTCATAAGACACTAATATGAGCAATTATATGCCAACAAATAAGATAAAAGCTAGAAGAAATGGATAAATTCCTAGAAGCATATACCTTACCAATAATGAATCATGAAGAAAGACAAAATCTGAACAAACAAATAAAAAGCAAGGAGATTAAATCAGTAATTCAAAATGTCCCATGAAATAAAAGTTTAGGACCAGATGGTTTCCCTGGTGAATTCTACTAACCTTTTAAAGAAGAATTAATACCAACTATTCTCAAACTCTTCCAAAAAATCAAAGAAGGAATATTTCCAAACAAACATATTTTACAAGGCTAGCATTACCCAAGGCTATACAAGGATATCAAAGAAAAGAAAAGTACAGGCCAATATCTGTGATGAAAATAGATGCAAATATCCTCAACAAAATACTAGCAAAGTAAATTCAAAAGCACAATGAAAGGATCATACACCATGATCTGGTGGGATTTATCCCTGGGATGCAAGGATGGCTCAATATACACAAATCAATAAATGTGATACACCACATTAACAGAATGAAGGATTTTAAATCATGTGATCATCTCAATAGATACAAAAAAATTTTTGACAAAATTCAATATCCTTTCATGATAAAAACTCTCAATAAACTAGGCATAGAAAGAATGTACCTCAACATAACAAAGGTTATATATGACAAGCCAACAGGCAACATCCTACTCAATGGGGAAAAGCTAAAAGATTTTCCTCTAAAATGAGGAACGAGACAAGGATGCCTACTGTAGCCACTTCTATTCAACATAGTGCTGGAAGTAAGTCCTAGCCAGGCAGTTAGACAAAAAATGAAAGAACAGGCATCCAAATCAGAAATGAGGAAGTAAAATTGTCTCTGTTTGTAGGTGACATGATCTTATATGTAGAAAACCCTAAAGACTCCAACAAAACCTGTAGCACAAATAAACAAATTCAGTAAAGTTGTTGGGTGCAAAATCAATATGCAAAAATCAGTTGCATTTTTTACACTAACAAAAACTATCTGAAAAAGAAATGTCAAAAAGAACATCATTTACAAAGCACTGAAAACAATAAAATACTTAGGAATAAATTTAACCGAGGAGGTGAAAGACCTGTACACTGAAAACTGTAAGACATGGATAAAAGTAATTAAAGATGATACAAATAAATGGAAAGGTATCTCATGTTCTTGGTCTTGGCAATAAGTTTTTGGGGATATGTTCCCAAAACACAGGCAACAAAAGCTAAAATAATCAAGTGGGACTACAACAAACTAAAAAGCTTTTGTATAGCAAGGATACAATGAATAACATAAAAATGCAACCTACTTAATGGGTAGAGATATTTGCAAGTCACACAGTTGACAAGGAATTAATATCCAAAGTATATAAGGAACTCATACAATTCAAAAACAAAACCATAAACAATCCAATTAAAAAATAGGTAAAGGACCTGAACAGGCATATTTTTCCAAAGAGGATATAGAAAAGGCCAACAGGTACATGAAAATGTGCTAACATTACTAATCATCATGGAAATGCAAATCAAAAACCACAATAAAATATCACCTTACACCTGTTAGAATGGCTATTATAAAAAAGAAAAGAGGTAAAAAATGTTGATGAAGGTGGAGGAAGGGAACCCTTGTACTCTGTTGGTGTAAATATAAATTGGTACAGCCATTTTTTAAAACAGTGTGGAGATTCCTCAAAAATTAAAAACAAAACTTTCATATGATCCAACAATCTCACTTCTGGGTATATATCCAAAGGAAATGACATCTGTATTCCCATGTTTATTGCAGCATTATTTACAATCGCCAAGACATTAAAACAACCTAAGTGTCTGACAAGGGATGAATGGATAATGAAAATGTGCTATATATTATGAAATATTATTCAGTCATGACAAAGAAGGACATTCTGCCATTCAGGGCAACGTAGATGAGACTGGAGGGCATTATGCTAATCGAAATAAGCCAGACAGAGAAAGACCGATACTGCACGGTATCACTTTTATGTGGAATCTTAAAAAACAACACCAAAAATAATGATATCATGGAGAAAAATGTGAAATGATAAAATGGTGATTGCCAGGGGTAAGGGTGGGGGAGATGGGGAGATGCAGGTCAATCAAAGGGTACAAACTTAGTTAAGATGAGTAAGTTCTAAGGATCTAATGTACAGCATAGTGACCGTAGTGAATAATATGGTATTGTGTACTTGAAATTTGCTGAGAGTAAATCATGTGTTCTCATCCCCCCAAAAAGAAAACTGAGTTAAGTATATGAGGTGATGGATGTCTTAATTAACTTGATTGTGCAAATCATTTTACAGTGTTTATGTACATCAAGTCTTCTCATTGTACAATTTAAATATATACAATATTTTTGTAATGATAAATATATACCATCCAGTAGAGTGGATTTTGATGACATCACAAGCTTTACGGCAGAAGTGAGAGCTTTTAATTTGATGCTGTTGTTTTATTTTTCTTTTTTTATGAAAAGAAGCAAAGTTATGTTAAATGACATAAACTGGCCATAAAACGTTCAAGAGAGCTAGAAGCCAACGATCAGGAATTAGTTTTAATCAACACTTCAAACTTAGTTTATTCACAAATAGGCTTTTTCTTTTGTAGACTTACCTTAAGAAGTTGCTTCAAGGCCTGGGAGAAAGGGCCAGGCTGGGGCGGGGTGGGGGTGGGGGTGGAATGGGGCAGGACCAGGAGGAACGTGATGGAGAAAGAATTCAGACCACATAAACTCTCTAACTTTTTTAAAAAGAAAAATTGAAGGTAATCAGTTTGTGGTTATTTGTGCTCTGCACCCAAACTTCAATGTGCATAGTGTGTGGTGCATAGGGGCGGGCTTCCCCATACTCCCAGGCAATTCTCCAGACTCCGCTAGGTGTCCTACTGTTCAACTCAATTCTGACGCTATTTAGCCAAAGCTAGCATCAGATTCCACAGGTTGAGGGCTCAGACCCCCAAGACTGCTGTCTTCTCCCCCCACTGCAGGCACCAGTCGCCAGTTGCAAGGCGAGGTTATTGCTTGTACTTCTGAACAACTGGGTATAAACCAGAGGTTCCCACAACCTTCTCCACGGGTTCGATTCTTTTGCTATAGCAGCTCACAGAACGCAGAGAAACATTTTATTTACTAGATCACCAGTTTATTATAAAAGGATAGAACTCAGGAACAGCCTGATCTAAGAAATGCACAGGGCAAGGCATGGGGAAAGAGCCAGGAGTTTCTATGCCTCTCTGAGAATCACTCTTTCCACACCTTTACATATTCACCAACCCAGAAGCTCTCCAAACCCTGTCCTTTAGGGCTTTTATGGAGGTTTATTACTTAGAAACAATTGATTAAATCATTGGCAGCTGGAGATTTCCCCCTTTTTCCTCCCCAAAAGGTGGGCTGGGTAAAGAAGTGGGGTGAGACTGAAAGTTTCAACCCCTCTAATCGCTCCCTTGGTTGTCATGGCAACCACCCCCCCGTTCATTTCATTAACATAACAAAAGACACCTTTAAGGCTCTCAACATTTAGGAAATTCCAAGAGGTTTTGGAGCTCTGTGACAGAAATAGGGTCAAAGAGCAAATAAATATTTCTTATTATAAATCACAATATCACAGTGCTATTTTTATACTTCAGTCTGTGACCATGTTGTAATAAATAACTGAAACCTGTTACAACCAAGTATGTTTTCTAATTTTCCTCTCACTGCCTAAAGGATGATTCTGTTTTCCCAGCTAATGGTGTGCTGTTGCAGTTAAGATTCAGGTGTATAAATAAACTGAGAAATTACCCAAGCCATAAAAGCAGCATACTTTGCTTCCTTCCATTTGTTAATTTAGGTTTGCAGAAGATGTATTCCTAGGAAAAATGAAAAATATATGTATAATGCCAGATGTACACTAGAATTAAATTGATGGGTTTCTAAAGAGACTGTTTAGCCAAAGAAACATTAGAAATTCTGAGAATAAAGGAAATAAACTTTTCTGAAAAACAGTTGCTGTTCCCAATGACCACTAAGTACGCTTTATTCCATGGGTTGCAATTCTATTTCTTTTTTCTGTGAGACTCTTGGGAAGCATTGGTTCCTAGTTTCATGGGTGGGGAGGTCGTCAAAGTCCAGGCACATAGAGAAGGAAGCAAGTTCAATGGTGAAACCAAATGAAGACTCCTGGAGCCCCTAGTTCAGTCCCCCTTTAAGATGTTTGGAGGAGATTGACTCTGATCTAATACCTTTTGGCGCTGCTCTGTCTACAGACACTCAAACCTGAAACCCAGCCAATCATAACAGTTCCTGCCCACACGAATAATCACAGGCATTTCAGAGTTTAGTCTTACACTTTGGCCGTGAGTTTATAATGAAAATATGCTATTCAGTGTTTGCAGAATGAGGAAAGCTAACTGACCAGGTGGATTTTTCCAAGCTGTCAATAATTCCTAGAATCTAGGAGTATTTTCCTTTTTTTTCTTTTTAACAGTGACACTTTGCTTGCATATAGTTTGGTTTGCACCCCCTCTTTTTTGTCATCTGACATTCCTACAAGAGTAGAAACTTACAACTTTTATGAAAACTTTGTAGTCGCCAATCAAAATGATAAATCAAATTAAGTGCAATTTTCTCTTGAAGAATCTCATGAGTGCTGCTTTCTTAGAACAACCTCATATTGCAAAACATCTACTTTCAGGCATAATTGATGCAAATCAGAATCAATGACAGGCCAGTGGTTTACTGCTTTCTTCCTGTATCATTCCTACATCATTTATTCAATGCATATTTATTGAAATTGTAGAAAGTAAGGGGCAAGTCAACCATGATTGTGTCCTGGGCCTCAAAGAATTTATAATATTTTAGAAAGGCAAATTTGGAGAAAAAATAGATACCCACGCATAGATATGCAGTAAATTTCTGTAGCTACAATGGATGAATGTTATTTTTTTTTCCTGATTGTGACCATATGAATGGAGTCACCTTTCTCCATGCATGTGTTCCGTTCTCCCTAATCCAGCGCCTTCAAGATCCATCCCCAGGCAGGTGCACCCATTTCTTGTTGGTACATATTAGCCAGATCTGCAGTTATATGTTGAATAGTCCCTTTCTTCCCTTAGCAGGAACATGACTTTTGTGGTCACACCAGGTTAAGACTTAATCTGTATGATTGGTTTAGAAGCAATGAAGAGAAGTAGGAGTCGATAGTGAGAACAACGTTCTCTTGAGAGGCATCTATCTTGGGTGAATTCTTTGCATAGTTTTAGTCAATTTGGGGCTATCAAGATGGAGGGAGGGGATATATCCTTGCTGGCTCACAGGGTCCAAGAGTGTTCTCCCAAATGTCTCCATCTAGGCTCAGTATTCTAGTATTCTCTTAGCAGGACCCAGAATTCAATATAGAAAAATTTGCCAGGAAATACAAATTTAGCCTCCTTTCAACTGTAACTCTCTTACTATCAAATCTCAAGCCTGTTTTTCCACACATTCTGCTCTTCAGCTAAAGGAGATGTGAGCCTGTTTAAATGCTGCAAAGAATAGCTTCTGGCTTTCACTCTGCGACTTTATTTGATAACCTCTATTTTCTTCCTTTAGAGCCTACATGGTCACTAACAACAGCTAACCAATCTAATAATCTTGATAATTATTATTTATTCCATGTATTTCCTGTGAAGAGCTATTACAAAACCAATCATTATCTCTTCACTTGTACTCTAATCCATCACAGGTGGTGAAAAGTAGGGTGCTGAAAAGTTCAACTAGCCTATTTGGATTTTGGAAACAATGCATACCACACTTGAGAATACCATTTTACCCATGTATTAAAGGACTCAGAAGGCTGGTAGTCTTGAATGTGCCCCAGAGAGAGATGATTCTGCAGTAGTTTCAGGCTGTAGTACAAGTAACCCTTCCACTTGACTCAAATGATTTAGCCAATTCCACGGTGCAGGAGGGTTTTTGGTAGATAGGACATTATATCTCATCTCTGGCAAGCCACAGAGAAAATGACCTTGCTCTAGATATTAGAGCAAGCCCATACCATCTTTAGCAAAGAACAAGTCACCATTTGAAAAATAGCTTCTTATATGCTACTGGGCCCTACTAGAGACTGAGCAACAGAACACATGATATCAAGTGGCAGTGTGGTAGAAGACACCCATCAAGAGCTGGATATTGTCTGATCCATCAAATCATAAGTTAGATTGAGCACAGTAACATCTATCAAATGATACAAATAGCGAATTTGGGCCCAACCAATTCTAAAGGGCATGAACAAATTATGTGAAATAGATGTCTAAGATCTCAAGTCACCTATGTCTCTTTCCCTGACTCCTATCTTTAGCTCAAATCTATGACCTTGTGGAGGACTCCCTACAACCAGATGATAGAGAGGGTAGAAAATCTGGTCCTAGTTTATGGATGGATCGATTTAATATGTTGCTGTGAGTCAAAATGGACTGTTGTCATACTAATACAACTCCATTTAGGAATGACTATAAAAGTCACTGATGAGAGAGAAATATGTCAGTGGGCAGAGCTTTGAGAAGTTTTTGTGGTCATAAACTTTGTGTGAAAGAGAAATGGCCTAAGTTAATGGAATCCTGAGCAGTGCCTAATGGCTTGGCTGCATAGTTAAGTGTCTGGAAACAGCAAAATTCATAAGGCACTAAACAAACCTATACACAGGATGACCCACCCAGTGGAAGTAAGAAAAACTTTGTCATCTGCCACCCCAGTGTTTGCACAGTGGGCCTATCCATAAGTAACTCTGATAGAAGGGGTACACATGGGCTCAAGAATAGAATCCTTTAATCCTCTTCACCAACCCTGATCAAGCTTCAATGCTGCTAAATGTTTAACCTATCAAGAGCAGACTAAAACAAACCTTTGAGACCAACCATCCCTCTCTTATGGGCATTAACGTGAGACACAAAAGATTTGCATACTTCAACACTGGGGTTGGGGAAGCAGCAATTTTCCCTTACAGGGATTGGTATGTTTTCTGAATATGGGCTTGCCTGTCCTGCTCACAGTGTCTTGGCCAGCACCGAAATGCAAACTCATTAAAAATTCCACTTAACAGCAAATATTACCTTGAACCAAGCGACCAAATTGATAGGAAAGATCTGTGACCCTGGGCACACGGCCACAGGACTAATAATTTGTAGCATGTACTTCATCACCATGAAGTTGCATTGAAACAGCTTTTGAAAAGCACAGCTAAATTGTTGATTACATGGGACAGTCTATGGGGTTGGGGCATTTTCATTCAAGACAACGTGTATACTTAAAGTCAACAGCCATGGCATGGTACAATAACCCAGATAGAGCACATAGGCTTGGGAATCAAGAGGTAGAAAGAAGTGTGACCCCTCACGCCATCATTCTCAGGGACCCACTGATAAAAATGTATACCTCTCTTTCCAATGACTTTAGGTCCTGCTGAACTACTGATAGAGTACAGATGCCAGGTGGAGGATGGGTGGGGTAGAGAGGACTCTTTGACCAAGAGAAATAGTAAGGATTTAACTTAAAATAATAAGGATTGAACTTTAAAATGACTAATTCTACATGATCATTTTGGGCTTTTCATGCCAGTAGACCTGGGGAGGGGGGCAAGTTACTGTACTGGCAGGTATAATCAACCCTGAGTATTGTGAGACACTTAGATTGCTGTTAAAAAAAAAATAGAGGCATAAGCATCAGGGGATGCACTGGGGCATGTTTAGATATATCTTAACCCATTAACAACCACAAGTGGGCAAGGTAGAAAACACAGTTACATAAGAAATCAGTAAACAGGAATTCACTCAAAGGTGAAGATCTGCCCATGGAAAGATTTCACCACACTACTGTTTAGGAGGTCCACGTTCAATGGGCCTAAAGTGTGTGTCTTAGTCAGCTCAGGCCTCTATAACAAAATACCATAGCCTGGGTGGCTTAAACAACAGACATTCATTTCTCATAGTTATGGAGACTGGGAAGTCCAAGACCATGGTGCCAGCAGATTTGGTTCCTGGTGAGAGCCCTCTTCCCGGCTTGTAGATAGCCACCTTTTCACTGTGCCCTTACGTGGCAAAGAGAGCAAGTTCTGGTGTTACTTCTCTTTATAAGGGCATGAATACCATCATGGGGGCTCCACCCTCATGACTTCATCTAAACCTAATTACCTCCCAAAGGCCACGCCTCCTAATACCACCAGCTTGGGGGTTAGAGCTTCAACATATGAACTGAGGGTGGTGGGGATGACATAAACATTCATTCCATAACAGTGTGACAGGCATCCATTTGTAGCCCTCATCAACACACTCGGCTGGCTCATAAAGCTCACCAAAGTCTTTTCCTTCTCCGTTGGGTCATTGTAAAGTGTCTCTCTGCAACTCAAAGAAAAGATATAAAAGAAAAGGAAAGAAGAAAGTGCAACATAGGTAGGTAGCATGGGAGTCATGCCCTCTGTACCTGCCTGATCTTACCTGGATTCCCTGCTCAGGGCTATGTGCAAGCAAACTGGACAAACAAAAGTGCTGTTGGTGGATAACAAAATCTAGAATGGTTAGTAAGAAGAGAAAAAGTATGAGGTTGGGGTCAACTGCAGTGGTGGGGAGTGTAGTTTATTTTACTTAATCTTTCTTTTGCAAGGCTTTAATTGTGACTGGTCACTAGTATATAGTCTTTGTATTAGTTTTCTATTCCTACGTAACAAATCATCATTCACTTAGAGGCTTTAAAAAACTCTCTCACAATTCTGTATGTCAGAAGTCCAGGAAGGCGGCCAAATTTAAGGTGTTGGACAACTTGGTCATTTATTTAGAGGCTCTGGGGAAGAACGTCTTCTGAGCTTATCTAGGTTGTTGGCACAGAATCTAGTTCCATGCAGGTGTAGGATTGACGTCCCCATTTTCCTGCTAGACAATTTAGGCATTCTCTACCGTGCTTTCAAAATTTTCCTCAAATGTCTTCCAGACTCCACCCACTTGATTCTAAAGCCTCCCTCACATTTTTTATGTATTTGTTATTTGTTGTTTTATGTATTTGTTTTGTATACCCACTGCCAAGTACCAAAATTGTCTATACAAGTCAGAATACAACCAGAGATGTGGAACCTGTAGAGCATGTGTGTCTGTGCACAAACAAGATAGGAGATGAATGGATAGATAGCTAGATAGATAGCTAGCTAGCTAGCTAGCTAGATAGATAGATAGATAGATAGATAGATGACATGGTTGTGGGAACTGGCCAACAAAGTCTGAAATACATGTAGTAGGTGTTTAGAAAGAGGAAGCTTTGAAACCATGGTTCAGGCTGAAACTCTCATCCATGAGAAGGGAAGATAGCAAGCAGGATGGAACTCCATGGGAAGAGGTCTAAGGTGTTGCCTACAAGAGGAATTTCTTCTGTTTGTCTTGATGAAATGTCAGCCCTCTATTTAAGGTTTTACAACTGATTGACTCAGTCCCACTCAGATTATCCAGGATAATTCTGTTTCTTTAAAGACACATTATTAGGAGCTTTAATTACATCTACAAAGTACCTTCACAGCAACACCTGGATTCATGTTTGATTGAGTAACTGAGAACTGGAGCCTGGTCAAGTTGACACGTCACAAAAGCCATCACAACGTTAGTGCCCTCTGTGTAAGCCCTTAGAACGGTACTTGCTCTTGCCACATGGGCAGTAAATGTCCCATTGTAAGCATTTGTGGCTCTAAGACCAAGAGTCTCTTCTCAGTCTGTGAGCTAGACGGTATGGAAAAGTTGGAGAATTACCATCCCCAGGAAGTGCCCTCGGTCAATGACAAATGGAACTTCAACACCGTTCCTCAGTGTTCTTTTCTCACCAAATCCTAACCAAATTAGTCAGCATTCTTGGTTGCAAACAACACAAACCAATTCTAGTGAACTTGACAGTGTTGATGAAATTCAATTAACTATCAAGTTAAGAAGTAAAAGGGAATTTTAGTTGAACCAAACTGAGGATTGTAACCCAGGAAGCAAATTCTCAGAAAGCTCTGAGAACTATTTTGCCTGTTAGAAGTCAAAGGCATAGTCATATACATGTTTGAGACAAAGGATTGTACATCAAAATGACAAACTGATATTTTACATAAAGGTCACCAAGGATCCACAGTCCAGGTAAACACGTACAAAGCGAGCGGAGACACCATGACCTCCTACAGAGTTGGGAAAGAACACTATCCTTTTAAGAAGTTACATTGCTAGCATCAGAATTAAGAAAAAAAATTGCTCTTTATGGTTGAGCAGACACTCCCATCTTTGAGGAGCTCTGATTAATGTGTAATGTAGATGCACACTGCATATTAGGGAGGAAAGGAGGAGACCCAAACAAACACACAGAGAGAATTTTATGTTTAATTTTTTTCCTGTCCTGCCTTAAAATATAAATTTTATTTCCTCAACAGGTAGAGGCTATTTGCAACAAGGCTGTCAGATGCCTCCAGAAATGAATGAAAGCCTAGAGAACTAGGCTTAGAAAATGATAGAAGAGGGAGGGGCAAGATGGCGGAAGAGTAAGACGCGGAGATCACCTTCCTCCCCACAGATACATGAGAAATACATCTACACGTGGAACTGCTCCTACAGAACACCCACTGAACGCTGGCAGAAGACGTCAGACCTCCCAAAAGGCAAGAAAATCCCCACGTACTTGGTTTTTCTCCCTTTTATTCTGAGCCGTGTGGATGAAAGGCTCTTGGTGCTCCAGCCAGGCATCAGGGCTGTGCCTCTGAGGTGGGAGAGCCAACTTCAGGACACTGGTCCACAAGAGACCTCCCAGCTCCACGTAATACCAAACGGCGAAAATCTCTCACAGATCTCCATCTCAACATCAAGACCCAGCTTCACTCAACGACCAGCAAGCTACAGTGCTGGACACCCTATGCCAAACAACTAGCAAGAGAGGAACACAGCCCCATCCATTAACAGAGAGGCTGCCTAAAATCATAATAAGGCCACAGACACCCCAAAACACACCACCAGATGTGGACGAACCCACCAGAAAGACAACATCCAGCCTCATCCACCAGAACACAGGCACTAGTTCCCTCCACCAGGAAACCTACACAACCCACTGAACCAACCTTAGCCACTGGGGACAGATACCAAAAACAACGGGAACTACGAACCTGCAGCCTGTGAAAAGGAGACCCCAAACACAGTAAGATAAGCAAAATGAGAAGACAGAAAAACACACAGCAGATGAAGGAGCAGGGTCAAAACACACCAGACCTAACAAATGAAGAGGAAATAGGTAGTCTACCTGAAAAAGAAAATGATAGAAGCAAAGAGACATGAGTGGTGAGAACATAGTCATGGTTCTTCCTTAAAAACTGTCTACTTAGAAAGCCCCAATCACTAGAAACTAACTATAGCACCTTGGGTTCTCAATTGCCAGCTTCTCATTGGATATGTCTGCTTTTGTATCTTTGTGCCATTTTCTCAGTGGTGGCATCTGCTTGACAAACACAAGGTCAAATGGCCACACTTTGGCTGCTAGGGATCAAGACAGGGCATACCTCCTTCCCAGGATAGAAAAAGCTTGATATAGTGTGTAGCTAAGGAAAGACCAATGTCCTCTGTATTCACGATAGCCATTTCCAGTGAAGAACTTGCCACGTGGTGCATCTTATTTTAGTGTATGCAGTGATATTAAATACTGGATTCTTACGAAAGGAATTCCAACTTCCTCTCATCCTACCCATATTGTCAGACCTTTCCACGTGAGCTATGGGTAGAACAAGATCATGCACATACTTATGTACAAACATGTAAACACAAACAGCCAGGACGGCTGGAGATAAAGATGCTTATACAAAATTTCAGCTAGTGACCAAACTCTTGTTCTTTCCTCTCTACATGAACTAATGTAGAAGAAAAGTCAATGGCAGGAATAACTTCTTCAGGAATTGTATGTAACTGGGTAAGGCTGGTAGGATATCTCAGACCTCTCAAAATGAACTAGCAGAATTTGAGAATTAGTTTATATGCCAAACTAACACTTAACAACAGCAAAAAAGACATATGTGAGGGACGGAGGTACAGCTGAAGTTGAGAGCTGCTCAGGTCATGGTTAGGTTAAAACAGGGGTGAGGCTGAAGGAAGGGAGAGAAAGACTGTAAGAGGATCTTTTAAAAATAGATTCCTATGCCTGAAACCACCCAAAACAAGCCGTTGATGAGAACAGTGACTTATGGTAAATTTCAAGCATATTATTTTAAAAGAAAAGGAAAGAAAGAGCGATATTAAAAGAGAGAGAGAAAGAGAAGGAGGCAGGGAGAAGAAAGGGAGAAAGAAAAAAGAGAAAGAAGGAAAAAGAGAAAAGAACACAGCCTGCATTTCAAACACATGGAAATTCTGGGCAAGCATATTTTATGGAAAATATGTTTATATATTTCTTTCACCAAAAGTTCACATGCTTTCCAGGTAGTCAGTATAATTTCCTGCTTTATTTTAAAACCTAATACTTCTCTTTAATTTTCCCACATCCCCCAAGCAATGCATTAGGCCAAAGTTCTCATGAATTATCAGATCTCCCAGAACACTTAAACTAATCCTTTCTTATAATTTGAAAGAGTTTAAAAAGCCTCTTGCTCATGAATTGACTAAACCAAAATAACAGGCTTTATTATTCAAAATGCACTTTGTGCTAAGGACTTAGTTAAGTGCTGGGGACATAAAATCAAATAAGAAATGTCTTCAAGAAACTTACAGTTTAGAAAAACACATACACAGATGATACCCACACAGTGCAATAGATGTTGATTCAAAGCCAGAGCTAGCCAGGGTTATGTTAGGAGAATCAACAAAGCTCAAGGAATGTGAATGAGAGCAAATGAACCACAAGCAAGGAACCGAGTCCTGTGACGTGTAATGGGAAGTTGTAAAATATACCGCTGAAGAAATAATCAGAGACAAGATCACATGCAATGTGAAAGAATGTGTGACCATAGGCAGTGGGGAGACATTAAAAGGCTTAACTGTAGGAACCATATTTTGCATTTTAGAATGAACCCTGGGGAATACATTTGGGGGAGCAGGATGAGGGCAGAGAACACAGCCTATTGCGGAAGTTCAAATGAGAATAAATGATACGTGAACCGGGAAAGAGGTAGTAGAAATAAAACAGAGGATATGCATTCAGAGAGGTGTAGGAGCTAAAAAAATAGTCAAAGCCTTGACTTTGGCGCAAGTGGGGGTGAAAACACTCAGGCCAAGACCATCCCTAGTTCTCCAGCTTGGTGACTTTGCTTACGTGATGCGCCAATGGTGTTTCAATGGAACTGAAGCACTCAGTTTAGTGGGAGAAGAAAAAACATTCATCTTTGAGCCTGTTGTGTTTGATATGCCTGTGTACGTACATACAGTTGGAAAAATAAGGGAGATGAGGGGCTAGAAAAGGTTAGGAGTCATCACTGATGCTGGCAGAATAATACCTCCTCCTCCCCAAATCTCTAGAACCTGTGAACATATTACTTTATATGGCAAAATAGACTTTGCAGATGTGATTAATTTGTGAATCTCAAAATGTGAATCTAGATTATCCAGGTGGCAGAATTTAATCACAAGAGTCCTTATAGGGAAAGCTTAGAACTAAGAACTCAGGAGAGTCAAAGAAGGAGCTGTGAAGAAGGAGACAGGAATAGAAAGAAAGAGATTTGGAGATGCTACTCTGCTGGCCTTGAAGGCTCGAGAATGTGGAAGAGGTAAGGGCATACAGCTCAGCCAGCACTTCGATATTAGGACCCCTGACTTCCAGAGCTATGAGATAATACATTTATGTTGTTTTGAGCCACTAAATTTGTGACGATTTCTTACAGCAGCAGCAGGAAACACATACAAACACCATATGAAAGAGTTGAATTCAGAAGTGTGGTTTGTGGGACAGGGTAAATACCGAGAGAGAAATTGTTGTAAAATAGAGCATTGGAGAAAATCATGTTTTAAAGAGAAAGAGAGAGGAAGAAAAGTGAATATGTAATTAACAGCTTCACAAATTAGAAATATATAGGTATATATAAACACACACATATTTCAAATTTAGATCCAATATGGGAAGAAAGGATAGAAAGAAATGAAATGAACATAAAAGCTATAGTTACTTTTCATGTGACATTTTCTCACATTCATTTGATGGAGAAAAAATTGTTTTTTCTTAAAGGAGAAGTTACATGATTTGACACTCCTTTTTTCTTTTAAAAATTAAATGGAAACAAAACCAAGCTAAATACCCACAAAACAAACTTAGCAAATATTCCTGGATGCAGCTTGCTGGACACACTTTCTAGGGATCATAGACTATTGCTCTGTATTTCCTCAATTGGAAAAGTGCAAGAGTAGGTTATCCCAAGGAAAAATGAATGACTTCTCTCTAGGGCACTCTGTTCCTGCCCAAGAGTCTATATTTAAATAAATATTCTCTGTTAAGTAAAGGTCAGAAGTCTGTGGTTGTTAGGAATCGTTGGTCCTAACAAATGAATGTGTGAAAGAACGTCATGTAAAAGGAAACTAAAGTCACCAAACATTTCTTAACACCTTTTCTCCCATTCCTCTCGTTGAATCCAAATATTTTACCAGCTTCTGCCAGCATAGGATTCAGACATGCACTGTGGGCATCTGAAGAGCAAAATCTCAAGAAGCCAAGAAAAACATGAGCTAATCCTGTAGGTTTCCCGTTCATTTGCAAAATTGCCTTCAAAGTAAGAAAGAGCCAGGAAGGTGAAAGACTGGGCTGGTGGTTTCAGTAACAGCCTCAAAATGAAGACATGTGATCTTTTTTCTTAAGACTGACATTTACTCATTGATGAATTTTTTTCTGGCATAAAGAAGACGTTTAATTAAACTTTTTTTTTTTCTAATATGGTCAGGTCATTGAGATTTAATGCCACAGGCTCATTCTAGGGCAGAGAATTTATTGGAGGGAAGCTATCTATGAGGACCCTCCAGAGTCTGGTCCCTGCTGGTCTCTCCATCCACTTCTCTTGTTAGTCCTTCATTCTAGCCCTAAGGTATGACTTGAACCTCTTCACACTGTTCCACTTCTCAAGGCTTTGCACATTCTCTGTCCTGATTCCTGAGTTCCTGCTTCAGTGAGGCAACCCTGGTTTTCTCCAGTATGAATAATCACTCCTTTTATTGATCTAGACCTGCTCTACCCACCAGAAACACACAGTTAAACAGAACTTGAACTTTGGCTGGTCCAAATTGAGGTACACTGTATAAGTATAAAATACATGCCAGATTTTAAAGACTTAACAGAGAAAAAGAAGGCAAAATATCTCATTAATCCTTTTTTATATTGATTACATATAGAAATGAAAATATTTTGCAGTACTGGGTTACATGATATATATCATTAAAATAAATTTCACCTATTCATTCTCACCTTTTTACATGGCTAATAGATTTTAAATTACATATGTGGATCAATATTCTCTTGAATATTACTGCTCTAAAACGTGTCTATCTCCATCATTAAACGTCTACGTAAATTCTACAGTAATACTTTGACCTGTCTCCTATAATAGATTTATTTTTGTTAATGAGAAGGGTCATGTTCTATTTTCTCTTGTCCTTGTTGCCTATGACAACACCTAGAACTTATTATACAATAAAAAAAAAATCTGCAGAACAAGTGGAAGTGGAAATGAAAGCATAAGAAAATATTTTACAAGCAATTATATAGCTCAAGTTATATTGTTAAAACATTATTATTGAGTAAAATAGTATGGGATTACATTTCCTCATTTTTCTTTTTGCTTCTTGGTGGGTATTTGTTAATCTATTATTCAAAAGTTATGAAATTCTACCACTGAAACTGTGTTCCCACTACTTTAAAAAGTCTATGATATGCTTAATGCCACCAAGAAACATAGGATTTTTATTGGCAATACTGTGACATCTTAGCTAATCGGTACCCACTTAAACAGAAAATAGTGCACTTTTTCTAATTTTTTTCTTTATCTCAAGAAGATAGTATTAAATAAAAGTAAAACAGTTTCATCACTGCCATATATATAAAATATATATATATACATTTATACACACGTACATTCATGTGTATATATATATATATATATATATGAATGTGCCTTTCTGAATACAACATGTCACTGCAAATTTTTAAACAAAAATCAATTCTATTGTCAACATTAGGAGTTCGTATTCCAGTGGATTGCATCTCTCTAATTGTGATACTTAAAAGTGCTATAGAAAGAAAATAATTTTAAAAAATTAGCTTTAGACAATAAATTCCTCTGATCACCAAAGAAAGCTTCAATTATACTTTTTAGCCTGTACTTACTAAGGTAAAATAACTAATTAAAACATTTTATGCAATTTTCACTGCACTAAAAAAGCTTAGTTGAAAAAAATTAGTTTTTGTAATATCCGATTTAATCTGGATTTCATTATTTCTTTGTGCATTTTCTGAGTCCGAATTGGTGAAGGTGCAATGGAAAAGGGCAAGAAGAAGCAAGTCAAGGCATTCTACACGTAAGCTGGCCATGCCAAGGATCACCAGTTTAAGGATTATCAAATATTGATTGAAAATTGTTTTTGTTGAAAATAAAATTACTTACTAAGATCCACTTGTGAACTGTAATATCCTGTTTGAAAAGAGCTTGATTAATTAATAAAATATGCAGTTATTTTAAGATAACACTACTTACCTTCAGAGTTCAAAATATGCCCATGGTAAAGCCACTCATTTGTCACCTGATCTTAGGAAAGCCAGTAGATTCTTATGGGAGCCTCAAATTTGTCTGCAAAATACAGACTCTTACTTCTGGGACCTGACTGTCACAAAATTGTTCTGTGCCTGTGTGGTGTGTGGCAAGAGCGGTGAACTTGAATACGGAAAATCTGGGTACATTTATTAATTTAGGTGAGTTTTTTGCTTCACTGGACTTCAATCTCTCATCCAAAAAGAAGAACTGTGGATTAGATGAACTTCAAGATCAATTTCACTTTAAAATGCTTTTTATAGTTTTTTTTTTTTTTTTTTTTTATTTATTTATTTTTGGCTGCGTTGGGTCTTCGTTTCTGTGCGAGGGCTTTCTCTAGTTGCGGCGAGCGGGGGCCACTCTTCATTGCGGTGCGCGGGCCTCTCACTATCGCAGCCTCTCTTGTTGCGGAGCACAGGCTCCAGACGCGCAGGCTCAGTAGTTGTGGCTCACGGGCCTAGTTGCTCCGCGGCACGTGGGATCTTCCCAGACCAGGGCTCGAACCCGTGTCCTCTGCATTAGCAGGCAGATTCTCAACCACCGCGCCACCAGGGAAGCCCTAAAATGCTTTTTAAAAAGAAACTGCTGTTTGAGCAATCATATTGCTCATGTGATATTCTTTAATATTGTTAACATATGTTCTCTTATACAAAATAATATATAAAATATAATTTGATAAACTTTCAAGGACTATAAACAATAAAGATATTTTTATATTAGAAGAAGGTTGGGCAATTTATTATATCTCTTCTACCATGACAGAGATCAAGAATATGTACTCAACAGTGACAATACTTGCAGAGACGCAATCTAATCTCAAGTACCGATTTATTCTTAGAGATTCATCTCGGTAACAGTTTCAGGACTATGTTTAGTCACTGTTTCATAGTACAGTAAGATGAAAACAGTAGTTTTCAAATTTCTTGAAAAGTGAACCACTATTGAAGTGTAGGTCTAGAGGATAGTTATATCCTATAACTGGAGAAGTCAGGACTTCAAAAGAAGTTCAAGTGAAGTTGAACTTCATTTGATCTACCTCTATATAGACTTTATATGCTTGGGTAGCTACTAACCAAATATCTATCTGTCCTCATATTCTTGTATTTATAATTGGGGAGCTATCGCGATTCACAAAGGCATTGAGGAGTTGAGTTCAGATTTAATGAGCTTTGCAAATACCACAGTAAATTAGTAACCACAAAAAAATCCATGGTCCATATGCACTGAGTTCCATCACACAGACTGATAGATTTGAGGATGTGGTACAGATTAAGACATGTTTCTTTTTTGACTTTAAAAGTAGGAGAGAGCCTCCCCCTCCAACCTGAAAGTAACATTTTAAAAAAGACATATACTTTATTTTATAAGTTGTCCCTCAAATCTTTATAAATTTTCATAACACTGCCAGAGGTATCCTTCTAAATCTATAGATGTTCGGATCTCCCCTTTGCTTTGAAACATTTAAAGAGGACTGCGTTGCTTACAGGACAAATCCAAATTCCCGATCACACAGACTTACAGCCAAACTGTCTTTGGCACCTTACCTCCTGTTACTTCTCCTTCACCCTCAAAAGCATCATATGCCCCAATTGCACTATTTCCATTACACTTTATTTTCTTTCATGTACCTTCTTCTTCCTTCCCTTTGTATCAGATATCTTTCTAACAGACAGTCCCCTCTTCATATACCCTTCTCCACAGTGGTGGAATTACACTCACCGTTATGGACCATTGCGATGTCACTTTCATTGTTACACACTCTCAGACCTGCAGACTCAGTAACATCTCCTTCTTCTATTCTTCCATAATGCCGTAGAGAGCAGCGGTCCCCAAACCTTTTGGCACCAGGGACCTGTTTCATGGAGGAAACAGACAGGGGTGGGTGTGTGGGGGGGATGGTTCAGGCAGTAATGCGAGCGATGGGGAGCGATGCGGAAAAGCAGATGAAGCTTCGCCCGCTCACCCGCCGCTCACCTCCTGATGTGCGGCCCAGGTCCTAACAGGCCACGGACAAGTACCGGTCCACAGCCCGGGGCTTGGGGACCCCTGGTATAGAGTATAAAGTAAATAGAATGGTACCACAAACATAAAAGGTGCAACATTAATATCCACTGAATTTTTTTTTCATACATTTATTTATTTATTTATTTTGGCTGTGTTGGGTCTTCGTTGCTGCGCACGGGCTTTCTCTAGTTGCGGCGAGCGGGGGCTACTCTTCGTTGTGGTGCCCAGGCTTCTCACTGCGGCGGCCTCTCTTGTTGCGGAGCACGGGCTCTAGGTATGTGGGCTTCAGCAGTTGATCCATGGAATTTTAAATAAAATTGATATGAAAACTCAACCCACACATGAGCTACTTAGTGGTCAGTAGTGTCCACTCTAAAGCAGATTGCCAGAGGTAGAATCCCAGTATGGCCACTTGCTAGGTGTTTGTCCAATCCACTTAATTATGTTGGGCAAGTTTCTAATCTCTTTTTGCTTTTGCTACTTCATTCTTAAAATGAAAATATTTTTGTCATGATTAAAGGAGTAAAGCATAAATGTAAAGCATTTAGAATGGTTCTAGCATATAGGAAGCATTTAATAAATGTTATTACTATTATTTTGTTATTAGAAGTTTGTTTTTTACTTTGTTCCTATCAAAATTGAGTTATCTGCTTGGTGAAGTGGAAATGACAAGAACTTTGAGATAAGAAAACCCTGACCATACAAACAGCCAGGAAGAGTTTGCATTTTCTGGCAGGCTTTGGAGAATTAAACAATTTGGGGGAGATCCCATGACAAGATTAAGGCTAAGATCACTCAGAATGTAAGGGAACATCTCAGAAGTGAATCTTCACTTACATAGTTACATATTTTCATAAAGAAGCAGAAAAGAAAGGTCTTAAGGTGAGTAAGTAGGGAGTTTGGGAGCATTTAAGGTCGTTTAAAACAAGAGTGATTTTAAAAGGCTATCTCAATAAAGATGTTTAAACTTTTCAAAAATGGGAAAAAATGTAGATTTGAATCCATATATTATTTTCATGGGCAGTAACTAATGTTATTTAGAGTATTTTCTACAATTTGCCTAATACAAATAAGTCACAGTCTACAAGGAGATTATACAAGTAAAGCATTCATAAAATTTTAATTTTATAAGCACTGCTATAAAACTAAAGTGTTCATCAAATATTGATAATTATAAAAGGCAGAATATGTATCCACTGTTTTCTATAATGGGAAATCCTTCTTTTAAATCATTTTGGTTATAACCCACAAACTAGAAAATACCCAAAAGAGAGTGATCAGGATAGTGTATGGCTTAACTAACCATATTACACCATACAGTGAAGGATATTCAAATGTTTTGCCTGGAGGAGTTAAGAAGATAGCTTCTGTCAAATATTTGAACCTCTGGCAAATGGAAGAATAATGAGACTTACCTTGTGACCTTCCTAAGGCCAGGACTGGAACAAAAGACTAGAAATTATAGGAAGAGCAACATCAGATATCTCTAAGGCAGAATTTCCTGACGACTAGAGATGGCCCAACAAAGTTAAAGTCACAGACTCCCTGATATAGAAGTAAGCCTGCTCCGTTGTTGGGAACCTAAAAGAGAAAACAGATAAATGTCTTTAGGAATTCATTAGATCCAAGTCAGGTTTAAAATGTTAGCAACCCATAGGCATAATTCTACTAATCAGAAAGGACAACAGCTCTTCCACCACAATAGGTGGATGGATTGCACAGCTAGACAGACATTTTCTGAATCAGAAGAGTGACTAGACCAGAAAACTAATTTTGAGGCTGTATTGACTATTGTTGAGCATGCATGAGTAAAGAAATATTCTACAGGAAATTGACATTTCATGATTTGGGGTATGTTAAGGGTCTATCCTTCTTTACTTTCATGATGTGTGCTAGTTCCTTGGTGATCTCCTCTTGTCCCTTGACTTTAAATACCATCTAGACGGGCTTCCCTGGTGGCGCAGTGGTTGAGAATCTGCCTGCCAATGCAGGGGACAAGGGGTTCGAGCCCTGGTCTGGGAAGATCCCACATGCCGCGGAGCAACTAGGCCCGTGAGCCACAACTACTGAGCCTGCGCATCTGGAGCCTGTGCTCCGCAATGAGAGGCCACGATAGTGAGAGGCCCGCGCACCGCAATGAAGAGTGGCCCCCGCTTGCCGCAACTAGAGAAAGCCCTAGCACAGAAACGAAGACCCAACATAGCAATCAATCAATCAATAAATAAATCTTTAAAAAAAAAAAAAAACCATCTAGACACTGGTGACTCTGAGTTGGGTATCCCCAGACCTACACTCGCTGCTTCAATGAGCCCATAATACAATTAGAGTGATAGCCTTATTATGGCCTTGAATGACCTACCTAATCAGTCCCTCAGGGAGCCTCGCCCCATCATATCTCTGATTTCACCCACTACTTCTCTCCCCTTAGTCTATCTCACTCCAGACACTCGGTTCCTTGTTCTTTCTCTGACAGCCCAGCACCCTCTCCGTTTAGGACTTTAGCAAAGGCTAGTCCCTCAGCCTGCAATAATTTTCTTCTAAATATCCTCATGGCTTAATCCATTACTCCTTATTCAAAGCTCACCTTTTCAATGAGTGCTACGCTGCTTTATTTAATACATTATATTCTAAATTACATTAACGTATTTGTATTATATCATTTTATTGTTATCTATCTCCCACAAGAATGTAAGTACCATGAGTGCAGGTATCTTTTTCACTTTTGCTCATTCTATACTTCTGACAGATTTTTTTTCTTTTTAAATTTTTAAGCAACTATGTAATACTCCTCCTCTACAGGAAGAGTATACTTTATTTCCCCAGTTATGTTGAACTTGGCTCTGTCACTTGTTTTGGTGAGTGGAATGTGGGCAGAAATGACAGCATGCCACTTTTAGATGGAGACTTTCCTCCATGACAAAAACATGTCTGTGGTAGCTACTGCTTTTTTGGGTATGTTTCTAGAATGATAGACATTGAGGACCTGAATCCTACATATGCCTAAATCCAAACTCAACCTAGCCCAGCATAGCCCAGCAGAGCTACAGACAGTCTACAGATCCAGAAGCAAGACCTAAATGTTCTTGTAACCCACTGGGACTAGGGGTTGTGTGTTATATAACACATCCCTAGCAAAAAGCTGACTGATGCATATCCCAAGTACCTAGAACTGTGCTTGACACATAGGAGGTGCTCGATAAAAATTATTCTAGTGAATCACATTCATTTTACCTGAATGAATCAATAAGTTAGAATTAAATGACTTTCTAATTAACCTTTTAGTACTATCATAATTGTGTTTGGTGCACCCATTTTCCTCTAGGTTTAATTTAGGTACTTAGACAGTTGTTTAACCTCTTTCAAGTCACTCAAATATCACTGAGTAAATTAGTATTCAGGATACTAAGTAGCATTCCAATAAACTAAAAGAGTTTTAGTGTTTTTTTAATAAGTTTATTCAAATGAAATCCACATAAAACAAACCAAGTGTTTGGTTTCTTTTAATTTTTTAGTCACTAATATCAAATGCTTCAGACACCAAAACTGTTTATTTTTAAGGAAATAAAATTGACAAGGATGTTGGTGGTCCAGACATCTCAATGTTCCTAAAAACTGGGATAAAACTACTATTCAGTAATTGAATCTGGTTTAGTATGATGTTTACATTGATATGACTTCACTTTCAGTAAATTGCACACTGGGGAAATTTAGTTTAATGGAAATGATGGATTTTTGGAAGATGCTATTTCCGTGGTTTGGTAAGGAACCAGATCGTGATATGCTTCCATATTTGAATATAATCACTTGAAAATTTTTTGAATTGCTCCTTTCTGTTTTGCTTTCTACTCTATTCCTGTTTTTGGTTTGACTTCTCTCCTTCATTCTCTAGTTATTTTTCTCCTTACTACTTGATCCTTTTAAAAGGCCTTGTTAACACTCATTAACGAGAGCAGTCCAAAAGTCCAAAGCAAACAAACAGCAGAAGAAAGGGGATGAAAGAACTGAAGTTAGTTCTCCTGCCAGGTTTCAATGGATCTCAACAGCAGCTGGGGCACCAGCCAGTTTTTTGTAGGAACTGCTACAAGGCCACCACCCTTTTATTCTCTATACAAGCATAACCAGAAGTGCAAGAACTGTCCAAACACTTAAAAGCTGACTTTCTTAGAATTGGTTTTCCACAGCATTAAAAAATAAATTTTTATTCTTTGTAAAGATCATTTGCCTCCCTCTACCCTGAGTATTAAGCCTCCCTCCAAGAGGTGGCTGCCCTCAAACCATTACACAGGAACATTTAGGTTCTCAGCTTTAGCAAAAAACTAAGAGAGTCATTAACAAAGACTCTTGTATTTCTAGATGTCTATCACATTGACTAGAGAGAAGCCTCTGTGTATAGTATTTTATTTGATTTTGCTAATCTCATTAGAAAGTTTTGACTTTTAATCTTTTATGCATGAGAATGATATTTTATTTCCTTTACTGTTTGCTTGCTTAGCATAAGTAGCCTTAATATTATTCATGTATCACAAATGTGTATTTAGCAAATTAATTCCTTTTTCAACAAATATTTATTGAGCTCATGCTACAGTATGTACAGGACCATTGTAGGTGCTGAGGACACATCAATGAACAAAACAGGAAATAATCCTGGCTCTCATGAAGCATATATATTAACAATGGAGAAAAAATAAATGTGCTAAATAAATATAATGTATAATATGGTAGATAGTGTTAAGTGCTAAAATGAAAAATAAAGTAGAGAAAGGGAAATTTAAAGTCTCTAGGTTACAATCTTAGATAACATACCAAGGAAAATCTATATGAGAAGATACCATTTTAAAAATGACTTAAAGGAACAAGTATTTTTAAAATATTTTTGTAATTACAAAAAGAATGCAAAGTCATTGAAGGGAAAAAAAACGACAACTCAGGAAATCCCAGAGAAAATTAAAATAACCATCTGCAACTCTGTCATTCATAGTTAATCTTTATTTAAAAGTTGGTATAGATTCATCCTAGTTTTTCTTTAGGTATGGCTGGGCTTAATGTGTGTGTGTGTGTGTGTGTGTGAAAGAGAGAGAGAGAGAGCTGAAAGAGAAAGAGAATATTTAGGTTACTTAGAGAATTGGGACACTACTCAATTTCGACACTGTGAGTCTCGTTTTTATGCAAATAGTCTTTGAAAACAATTTTTAAAACTTTTCATATTAGGTTGTTAAAATGACACTGAGAAGAATATAATTGCACATACATTCTTGCAAATAATTCTTCTGTGAAAGGGACATTTTAAAAAATTGTTTAACCTTAGACTTGTCTTCATTTGTTATGCTGATTTTTACTGCTATGATCAACCATTTACTGCATATTTGCCAATTTAGATACTTCAGGTACAAGGAAAAGAAGCTCTAACTCAATGGGCTTAAACAATAATGAGTTTATGATATACACATAAAGCATGACATTGAGGTGTTCCAGCGGTGGCTAATTTAGGAGCTCAGTGTTGTCTTTTCACACACTTCTACCCTCATAATGATGATTTTGTCCTCAGACTTGTACCCTTTGCTGGCCATTAGGCAATTGTTTATCAGCTTCAGAGCCATGCTTTTGTACTCTGCTTGTGACGCTGGGGCTGATGTCCTGCAAAGCACATTTCACAGTGCCAGGTGGCTCCCTGTTAGGCTCTGCCAGTAGGGGGTGCGAGAGGGAGACTGGACAGAGGGGCAGAGAAGAGCCAGACTCCTCTCAGCTTCCTGTCTTGTCAGGTGAACCAAACAATAACTTTTCCCACAGGCACCAGTGGTTACGTCCAGTTCCACCAGATGACTGCAGTTTGCACGTGCTCCAATAGTCCCTCCACAAGCTTCATTTCACCCTCTGCGACTCAGAGCCAGCCAGTCAGTGTTCTCTCAGAAGTCAGAATCATAGCTGTTGGACCTCTTCCTCCAACTCCAAAATTTAATAATTCTAAACTTTTTCCTCTGTTTCCTCAACTGTAAGAGTAGCAGATACTTCCCTACAGTGAACACAACCATGATACCTCAGTATTCTTTTTCTTTTTTTTTGATGTTCTTTTTTGCCTTTTCAGTTCTCCAATATGTGATTAATAATTATTTACACTAAATCCTCTATGTTAAAATAATCGTTGTATTTTCTGATTCTTTACTGGGCCCTACCTGATACTACCCTCATGGTGACAAGATGGCTGCCTCAAGCCCAGTTCCAAATCTTTACACAATTCCCTATGACCAAAAGAGAATTTCCTTTCTCAGTTCTTTTGAAGAAAGAAGAAATCTTTTCCAGAAATCACGAAGCTTATATTGTCTAGTGCGTCATTGGCAAGAATTATGTCACAATGACCTTTCTAAATCAATCCCAGTCAGAGGGTATAGAGTTACCATTATTTAAATAAACTAATTAAGATTGTTGACAAAGGATGGAGGAGCCAGACTTCCCTGAAATATATGTACCAGATCAGATTCCTGATAAAACTAAGGGTTTATTTTAAGAAGGAAAGAAAGAGGGTGGTAAAATTCTATAGAGTTGATAGCTAACAGTGTCTGCCATCATAATGTATTGAAAATCTATAAATTTCATTTCTCAAAAGCCTAATATTTAGCTTTATTGCCATCTTTTACTCTATGAATAGCTTCAGGTGCTGTAAGTGTGAAAACTCTAATATTGGATATCAGATTTCCATATTCCTGAAGAAATTCCACAGAAAAGGATGTTGGAAATTTTTATTTGAACTTGAGTAAAGATCATGTATGTATATAAGCTCAGATATGATTCTTTTGGATTATTGACCCATTTCACAGATGGAGAGTCTGAGACCCAGAGAAATATAGTAGCTTTTCAAGACTTCAAAGTAAGGTAAGAGCAGAGGCAGGCCAGTAGTCTCTCACAGTAACCCTAACTGCACACAGAAGCCATTTTATCATCTCCCCACTGTTGTTGTTTGTCAGAATAAAAGCGGCTTTTGAAAATGTCACTTGAAGTATAGGCCTGCAGTATTTCTGATACGTTTCAGTAAACTAAATTCCAAGAATAGCAGAGCGGGAATTCCATCTAAATAAAAAGTGATTGGCTTTGAGTAATATAAAAAGACTGTGTGATTTTTAAAAGCAAATTCACATGCAGCAATTTTAAAAACCTCAAGTCACAATTGGCATATAATTTATGTTTTATATTAAATATATTTGTATTTATCTATTATTCAGATATTGGGAGCCAAGCAAAACCATTTCTCCCCTCCATTTCTTGTAAGGTTCCACATAATAGAACCTTTGTTTACTATGCTTCATCATATCATATTGTATTGAATTGTTATACCAATTCTAGTGAATGCTGTTGTTTTCATTTTATACGTAGGAACGTGAAGTGCAGGGAGGCCATGTGCTTTACCCAAAATAGCAGAGGAAATTAAAGAGTCAGATCTGAAATTCAAGCCTATCACACAGGATACTTGGTCGGGCTACTCATTTATATTTGGGAGGAAACAGCTGATAAGAAACCTGCATCAAATGGCTAACTAGATTAGGTGACCTCAAGAATTTAGTCCATGTCTGAAAATCTTTGGCTCCAGACCTTATGCATAACTGGAGTCATCATGACAACCTGAGAGTTTTTAAGCCTCTCTTTAGCAGCGCATATGGAATGCATCATAGCAAAATTGGCGTTCAACGTGAATAAAGACAAATGAAAACTTTGCTATAACAAAGTCTTACTTACGTAGGATAGTCAGTCCTCTATAATGCTGGATAACAATTTCACCATAAGCTTACTATTGTAATAATCATAATATACTTTCATGATGACACTTTTTGGAAAGTATCTACAATTATTTATGAACTCTGGATTTGAGAAACATAATATGGAGAATAAAATCTATCAAAATCCTTTCAAATTCTTTCATGTTTACATTTTTTCAAAGTCTCAAATGGATAAAGCCTGATAAACAAGAGTTTTTTTGTTTTTGTTTTTGTTTTTAATAAAAAGCATGGATCCTCTGAATCAGGTCTTAAAATTTAGTCTATCAACTAAAAGACATCAGAAAAACTTGGTAAGCAACTTACTATTCCAACTTACTATGTAAACTATTTAAAAGGGTATGGAGTTTCTAAATAAGCTTCCAAAGTTATCCATTCATGAATGGTCAAAAGAGAACTTAATAAAAATGTAATATATATATTCTAAATATTAAATAATCTAAAAAGAAATGACTTTGATTTAAGGAAATATTTTGGATTCAGTAATAGGCAAGTTCTCTAAAATAAATGAAATAGGAAGGGTGTTATATGCCCAAATGGTACAGAGAATCAACACTTGTTATTCCAGCATATTATTCCTCAGTTTGCTGGTTAATTGTCAAATCCATCTTTCTATGACTTAACCATTGAGAAATGTGTTAATGTATACTTACTATACATCACCTTGACTGTGAGTCACTGAGTAATTCACTATTAAAATGCATTTATTTTGCAAACAAGTTCACCTGTACCACTTTTTAGATTCCACATATAAGCAAAATCATATATTTGTCTTTCTCGTCCAACCCACCCCACTCAGTATGATATACACACTGTACTATATATAAAATAGATAATTAATAAGGACCTACTGTATAGCCCAGGGAACTCTACTCAATGCTCTATAGTAACCTGTATGGGAAAAGAATCTAAAAAAAAGTGGATATATGTGTAACTGATTCACTTTGCTGTACAGCAGAAACTAACACAGCATTGTAAATCAACTATACTCCAATAAAAATTTAAACACACACACACACACACACACACACACACAAGTCATTTATTTATATTTACCATAAGTCATTATAGGAAGAGAATGTGGAGCCTTGTAATATTTTGAGACCAGTAGGTATAATTCATCAATGAACAATGAAAATGATTTGTTGGTTTATCTTGTACTGGTTGTAACATAAATTAAGATTTTTGTTTTGTTACTTTATTACTTAGCAGCAGCCTCACCAGAAAAAGCATCACTTTAATGAGGAGATGCAATGAAGTAAAACTGGCATAACTAACTACTCAAAGTATAATTTAATAACAATAACCTGCTACTGAGAGTATAATTGAACATGGAATATTTATCCACTGATGGCTTAAGAGATGCTCTCTTATCTAAATCATGCTGTGAGCCAAGTTACTTGTTATCATATTTTTTAAAAGTTTTTCACTGTCTTCTCTTTTACGTATTTTCATTGACTCAATTTTTATTTCAAAAATAACCCTAAATGTAAAGACTTGCCATGGCACCATCATGAACTGAAGGAAAATTTATGGCACTTTGTATTTCAAAAAAGTCTTTTCATGATCTTAAACTTTAGAAATCACTGATTGGAGAGTCTAAAGTATCAGACATAAACAGTTTAATCTTGCATGTTACAAGGATGCTGCTATAAATTTATTTTTCTTCATGTGGTAATCTATTCATTTCTTAATATTTTAAAGTTTCCTTAGACACTTTCAGAATTAGCAACATTTTAATGTATTTAAACTTAATTTAGCAGCCCGCGTGTGCCACTACTGAAGAAAAAGCAATCACTCTCATTTTCCTGAAAGACGGTAAAACTGGAAAACGAATCTTTGAAATCCTGGTCAGCTCTTTGCTCATTTATTCAATTCCTTACTTGTAAATTTCTGGGAATATACATGTTAATGATCTCAGTGTTACTATCATATCCTACCTACTTTAATGTTGTAAGTCTATATTATCTAAGTGAGCCGTGAGAAATTAAAATAGACAATAAAGAGAAGTAATAGTGGAAAAGCCCCAACATTTTAGAATAGGAGGCCAGAAGCATATATATGTTAGAAAAATGCTCATAAACTTCATAATTTTATTCAAATACATAACTGATGCCCAGGTACTGATTATTTTCATTTTGCAGAATAATTTTATTGATTGCTAAGTTCTTCTTGAGATTTCACTGCAAAATAACCATAATATGAATTTTCAGAATGCCTCTTCTACTTGCTAAAGCCTCTTGTCAGCATCAACTGCAAAGATTCATGGTTATTTGTATAGTGAAACTCTCTGGATTTGACTTAACTATATTTGATAGAGTAATAATTGTTGTATTTGTTCATTCTTTGTGTTTTGTAGTGACCAGAGATAGGATAGGCTGGGCTAAGTCACAGAGCAAGGACAGCTACTTGCCTTAAAAATGGTGTTTTATACAACCTGGTCTTAAGGCTCTTATTAGTTGGTATTTGAAGTGTCCTTGAAACAACTTAAAGATAGAAGGGTTCATTAGCCAATAACAAATAAAGAACATTATTCTCTAGTGGGTCAACACTAACATTGTGTATAAAAAGAAAAAAAAATGAGCATCTTACATAAAGCAGAAACCTGTCAATGGACATTTCATATAACACCTAGAGGTAATTCTCAGTTTTGAAGTTGGATTGGGTCTCTTTGGGGGCTATCTTTTTTTTTAATTTTAATCAAAATTTTTAAAACATGTACATGTTCTTGTTTATCTTTTTACTGAAGTAAAATATACCACAGAAAAGTATGCACGGCCTAAGTATAAAGCTCAATACATTTTTACAAACTGACCACATCCATGAAACCAGTACCAGATCAAGAAATTGAACCAGTCCAAGTCCTGAACAGGCCTGTTGAATCCTGTTCCAGTCACTGCCTCTCCAAGGTAATCACTATCCTAACTTCTAACATAGGTAGTTTTTGCCTGTTTGACAAAAATAAAATCATTCAGTATGTACTTTTCATGTCTGGATTCTGTCACCCAAATTTGTTTGTGAAATACATTTTTGTATTTTTGCTTAAGTTCTAAGTGGTTCATTCTCTTGCTCTGTAAGTTCTAGGCAATTCATTCTCTTACTCCATAGATTCAATTGTGTGAATAGACCACTGCTTGCTTGTCCATTCTACTGTTGATGGTCATTTGGACAGTTTCTGCTTTGGGGCTATTTCAAACAGTGCTGCTATTAAGATCCTAGTGCATGTATTTTGGCAAACAGGTATTTCTGGAATTATAGGTCATTGGGTACGTCTATGTCCAACTTTAGTAGATACTCCCAAATCATTTTCCATGTGCCTGACTGTACATTTTACATTCCCACCAACAGTGTGTAACATTTCCGATTGTTCCACTTTCTTTCTAATATATGTTAGTGTCTGTGTTTTTCTTTTGGAACCATAAGTTTTCCAACTATTAGTTTTCATAGGTTTTCTAAACATATATACACTAAACTATTTTTATAATTGCATCCATTTTAACTGATGGGTTTAGCATGGTAAAGTTTTAAAGTTTTTCTGCTTCCTCTTCAACTCCCATTCTGCTGTTGATTCTTTCTCCACACTTCTTTTTTGTTTTCCTCAATGATGAAACATATTAAAGAAATATTATATAGAAAAAAGCCTCAAAGAGAAAACATAGCTATGCAGCAAACAATATTTTAAAAATCATCAATAGTATCGATTTCTTTATTCATATCTAAGTCTGAAATTGCAGATGGTATTTTTTTTAATAAGCAAAGGATTTTTTCCATTTCCAATGGGAGTTACTTTGTCTCTTAATTTGAATGTCAAACACATTTTAAAAAAAGTTCAATTTCAGGCCCACTTGTAAACTCTAAAGCTGAGTTCATCAGCATACACCAAGAATGCATTTCTTGGATCTTTTCATGTAAAATTATTTTATTTGTTCCAACAAGAAAACAAAACTTGTGAGATAGCACTGTTGGTTTCTTACAAGTGGAGTTCAGAAAACTTGTGACTTCTAAAGTATGTATCTTATATAAATAGAATAGCTGGATTCTGAACTCAGATCTGCTAATTCAGCATTTTCCCACTTATTTGGCCAAAGAAATCTCTTCACAGAACACTTGTAAACATCTGACAGAACCTGTTTCCTACAAACAAGAGTTTGGAAAGCATTATTCTAATTCTAAATCCAATCAACTTTCCATTACACTGCAGATGTCCCTACCAAGCTATGATTAAACTATATTTAAAACAGTACAGAAATTCAGGCTATCAAAATTAAATTAGTCTCAACATTTCATTCTGTTACTTTAGGTAAAGGACACAGTTAAAAGGATTACCTCAGAAATGTCCATATTTAAACATCTTTAGCTATTTTTATTCCAAACATTAACTTTCATAATTTGATTCAGAAGTCACTAGTTCTTATATGCCTAATTCATGAAGACTTAAAAAAAAAAATCCATCTCCTCAAAATGACATCTCAGTTTCCTTAACCATGAGAGTCAGATGCTATGGCTGGAAGCCAAGACTAATATGCATCTTTACAAATGTATACAAGATGGGAAGGACATGATAGTTCATGCTGTAATCTTAGAATTATAGTGTCAGGAAGCAAGTTCATGGCAGAACATACAAGGGAAACATGAGCACAAATGCCTAACTTACATGCATATTTTTCCACAATAATGACAACTAGCATTCATGTAGAGTTGACTGAATGCCATGTAGTATTTTAAGTGCTTTCCGTTTAGTAATTTATTTAATATCTCCAAGGCATGAGGTAGGTTCTATTATTACTGCTTTTTTTTTTAAACTCATTTGCAGTTTTTGTTTTGTTTTGTTTTTAATTAATTAATTTATTTATTTATTTTTGGCTGTGTTGGGTCTTCGTTTCTGTGCGAGGGCTTTCTCTAGTTGCGGCAAGTGGGCGCCACTCTTCATCGCGGTGCGCGGGCCTCTCACTATCGCGGCCTCTCTTGTTGCGGAGCACAGGCTCCAGACGCGCAGGCTCAGTAGTTGTGGCTCAAGGGCCCAGTTGCTCCGCGGCATATGGGATCTTCCCAGACCAGGGCTCGAACACGTGTCCCCCGCATTAGCAGGCAGATTCTCAACCACTGTGCCACCAGGGAAGCCCTATTACTGCTTTTTGAGCAGTGAAAAAGTTGACGTACCAAATGCTAATTTGACAAAGGCTGCACTAGTAGAGTCTGATTTGAACAGAGGCCATCTGAAGCCAGACTCCACTCTCATCCAGGCCAACTTCGGGAAGTCAATTCACACCTTTTCAGATAGTATTAATCTCTCCCTTTTCAGGATTCAAATAGATATTTTTTTCTTTCTTTCTCTCTCTCTTTCTCTCTCCCACCCTCTCTCCCTCTCTCTCTCTCTCAGTTATAAATGTCTTTTTTGGAGAGACTGATGAGTTATATTTGGGGTATTTAGGCCTGACATTACCTTTCATTTAATCCCTCATGAAATCGATGAGATAATAATCAGAACTAGAAAGCACTCCCTCTTCATTCCCTCAACGTTTAAAGGGGTATTTCTGCCTAGTGAGTTCAGAGAGGCAGCAGATCTGACAAATGCAAACAAAAAGGGCCCATGTATGGTTCTTCAATCTTCATAACTATCTCCTGTGTTGCATGGACAAAAGCAATGATACATTTAGGTAACAGCCCTCTTGTAGTAAACTTAATACTCCTTTTTCTGTATGGCTTTGCACTGTTGAAGGCAAATTTCTCATTCATAGTCTAAGGATTAATTTTTGCATTGGGGATACCCATCACTAAATACTCAAGATCTAGAAACAGAAACAGAAAAAGAGCAATATTAGTGTATCCAAGCCTGATGTGTCAACATTTCAATGTTATTTCTTTGTCTTCTGAGGGCCCCAGGATAGGAAGACAGGCATATCCTCCCTTCCTGTGAAGGGAGGTACATTCCATTAATCTTTGCAATCAAACCCTTAGGGAGCCTTGGTATCCTGCTCCAAGTGAAGACTTTGGTCTGCTCAGCACTTTTCCAGGGGGGTCTCCCTAGGGGCACATAATTTCAGACTACGACTTTTTAAAGCTACTGGTACTTACTCTCCTTACTTTGGTGCTTTCCCATTTCTACGGCGCGTTTTCTCCAATAGGCTAGGGCGGGTATTTTCAAAGAGAGTAGCTTGTCACTAATTCCCAGGAAATAAAGGCCACCTTATTTTAAATGTTGAGAAGAAACACTGCTCATCTTTATTCCAAAAGTATGTCCAGAGATGGGACTCACTGGCATTCTGACAAAGGATACTCTGAAAATGAAAATGTAATTATCTTAAATGTGGACAAGAAGTACCTGGTGTTTTAGCTTTCTTAGTAAGTGCAAAAACCAAAAGGTTTAGTATGAAACGTATCGCTGCAGTATAAAAAAAAGAAACACACACACACATATCATATGTGATCATAGATTCACTGTGTGCATGGTGTCAAGGCTCAGGATAAGTGTCTTCAGTTATAAAAATCCATTCTTTTGTTTCTCAACACTACAACATGGGAGATATTAGTCCTTTGTTTTGTTTTTTCTGTTGTTGTTTTGTTTTTCCTTGGGAGCCAGTTTTTACTGAGTGCTTTTGCTGTGTCCGGCACTTTACCTAGATTTCTCCTTAAATTCTCCCAGCAGTGCTCTGAGCTAGGTATCAATGCCTAGCTCAGTAATCATCCTTACTACAGATGAAAGAACAGACCTTAGGAGGCTCAATAATTTTTCTAAAGGCACATAACTGGTACTGAACTTATTTAAGTTCAGAATCCATCATTTTACCACCATGTCCCTCTGTTCCCAAGACCCTCCTTGTGTTGGAACTTAACATTGCTTATCGTTTCTTTCCCCAGATATTCCCTGGAAGTTCAAGGTGTTCTTTCACTCACGCTGCTGTCAACTCCCCACTGATGCTGCCAGGTCAACCTTGTTGCTTCCATGCCTTGTTTTATTACCACAGCTGCTGCTGCCACCCCAGTAGCCAGTACTGACAGAGCTTCGGGGTGGAAAGAAAGTTTTCCCTCTGAGTGATTTCAGGTCTATACTTAAGACTGCCCATACTCCCCTCATGTCCCTTCAAATAATATGGTTTCTTCAATTTCACAATCACCATTGTCACAAAAAAAAGAAAGAAAGAAAGAAAGAAAGAAAGAAAGAAAGAAAGAAAGAAAGAAAGAAAGAAAGAAAGAAAGAAAGAAAGAAAGAAAGAAAGAAAGAAAGAAAGAAAGAAAGAAAGAAAGATCCACGATCAGCTTCTCAGGGCAAAAAAAATCATAATATTATTATTGCATGCTCGCCATGTGACATCATTTTGCTTACTCTTCTCAGCAATTCTGTAAGTTACTTTACAGACTAGAAACAGAGGGTTAAGAAATAAGGGCAGAAATTGAGTGGAACTTTATTTCAAACTCAACAAAAGCACCTCTCCGTTGACTAGAATCTGGTATTTCCTGCTGGGATGACATTTTTCAGCTGCCGCCTCCTTCAAGGGGAAGGCCTGCCTTCCCAGGGCTTTTGTCCGCCTTATAAGTTGATACACACTCTTTTCTTTAGGGGTGTTAATTTTAATATTTTAGGAGCCTCTCTGGGCTTTCCTACAAAATGATTCATAAAGACTATCCCTTGGTAATAGAGCGAACTCTTGCGCATTGTAAAAAATAATAACTACAGTATCTCTAATATCATAGGCTATGACAAGACTACATTGTTCTAAAGTGGATTCCAGATTTTTCTTGACTTTGCCGATAGAGTTATCAAAACTAGACAAATACCTTTGCTGTTGAGTCTGTGCTTACCAATCAACTTTCTGATCTCCAATTTGACTTCATAAAAACCTTAACTAGGAGCAAAGTAGCCCAGTGGTGAACGGGAGAACTTCAGTTCCTGAAAAGGTCTAGTCTCATTGCGATTCTATTTCAGGGTTTCCAAAACATCAGTTAATTTCACATTATATTCACACATTTTGCCAAATCTGTATGTCACATTTTATTATATATTTAATATTTCATTTTAAAATTCTCACATTTTTAACTGATATAATTTATCGGAAACAACAACAACAAAAACTTTGGGCAACTACTTAAATCATGGTTATTATGTGCCTGTTACATTTCCAAATTCATATTTAATATCTCAATATAAATTATTTTTAATGTTCATTAATTTACCATCTGAAATCATCCCAGGAACTACCAGTTGGCTGCAAAGCACACATTGCAAAACACAGCTAATGTCTATAAATTAGTCATTAATCCATTGTGTATTGAATATGTCCTTACACAATAATTGGTAAATTAGAATTACCAAAAACCTAAAAAATCTGGATTTTTAGGTCAAATTTAGTTTATGCTGCTGCAAAGTTTAGATGCAGACTCTTACTATGGTCAAGCCCAAAGATTTTTCCCTCCACTTTATTTTTATCTCTCTTTTCTCAATTTCAATGACTTGTTTTTTTATTTGGGCTTTGAAAAATATCTTTCAATGTCTATAATGCTGGGAAGACCCAGGTAATCTGACTTTCCTTCTTTTCTTTTTAATATTAATTAATTTATTTATTTGGCTGCGCGGGGTCTTAGTTGTTGCAAGCAGGATCTTCGTTGCCTCCTGCAGGATCTTTTTTATTTTTGTTGTGGCATGCAGTCTCTTATTTGTGGCATGCGGGATCTAGCTCCCTGACCAGGGATCTAACCCCGGGCCCGCTGCATTGGGAGCACGGATTCTTAACTGCTGGACCACGAGGGAAATCCCTGACTTCCTTTCTTATGTATCTTTGCAACCTATCAGCTTTTAAAATTTTCTCTAGTAATGGCCGATTGATTTGTTACTAAATTATATTCCACATTACCTCTAATTTCCCTGTGGTTCTTCACATGTCAATCTTTATTCTCAAAAACAATATGATTTTGTGCATAATTGAAATAGGTAAAATTATTTAGCTTATGTTTTGACAAACTAGACATAAACCTAAAATAAAGCAACCTTATGTTTCCCTAGCATTAAAAAAAAATGTATGTTTCTCTCAATTAAGACTATGAAAAGTGATATAAATCTAAGATGTTAAACAGCTTTCCTTTGAATCTGAAGCATGGGTTCAATACTAATATCACCCCTGCTAATTTCTCATTTTAAGTATTCATAATTGAGTTTTCATCCTCTAGATATCTATTTTAAATGTTAGAGAACCAGTGGTAGACATGTAAATTCTCAGAAGCTTGTGTATATAAATGTACACACACTCATTTAAACTTGAGATTTGAAAGCTAGGGTTCATGAAATTCTCTGGTGATTTCCCATAATGATACAAGTTAATCTAATAATTACTAAAAGCCTTTGATTGTCATAATTCAATAGACAAATATTCTTGAAAAACTTACTCTGAGAGAGTCCCCTGTGTAAAGTGACATTGACAGGCTATCAGGCAACAATCCAGCTGTGCTATCAGGCAACAATGCAGCTAGATAGATTTGGGAAAAGTTCACTCACTAGAATGAACTAGTGTGGAAAATAGCAAGATCATCAATTTGGCATGTGGAAGGGATTTGAGCTTTTCCTGCTGAGTCACTAAATCAGATTCATTGGAGGCAGAGTACACCACAGGTCAAGAACTGTCAATTCCTGGGCAAAAACAAGGGTCATTATGCTAGTGTGAAAAACTCTGAAATCAACATCTTGTATGAAATAGATGCAGTAATCAGGAATTGACAGCTAAAACACAGGAGATATGAATCAGATAGCCAAATCAAAGTCATTATGTGAGTTGCACGATACCTGACTCTGATCTGAGAATGACCCCCTCCCCCGCCCCCCCAAAAGAAAATCTCATGATAGGACCTTTTGTCTACTACATTTTGGTTCAATAAGTATATTTTAAAATTTGTCAGCAAACTCTCCCTGCTCCTCTTCCATTCCCAGGTTGAATGGCTTAGGTTGTATAATTTGGATGGGTTTGATGGCTCCAAAGGAAGCTCCAGTGAATATATCAGACCCTGCCTTGTTTTCTGTCTTCTGGCCAACTCCAAAGCTTAGACCAGCCACAACTGTAAGCTCTATCCTGGAAGAAGCATCTCATCATACCCTCCAAGAGGCAGGGAAGTTCAAATAGTTCTAGGACCTAGAAACAGGCACAGTTTCCCTCAAATATATCTGTCCTTCAGGCTCGAGGTATCTCTTCCTGGGGTCAGTCCTCAATTTACCATCATTTGTTAACTTCCTGATGGTTCAAAGCAAATGTCTTGATGTTCCTTCTGGAATCCAAAAGGTTGCCACTCCACTCAGTAGTACCCCATTTCCTCTGTAGACTGGATTCCTGCACTGAGGCCTGATCCATGTGATGGGAAAACCAATGCCTAAGTATATAATTTTGCTCTTCTTTCCATCTACCACCCAGGGACCTAGATCCTGCCTATTCAAACCTACTTGCTGGCTTCTTTTTCCTGCATGGACAGACCTCCCAGAATCCTGACCTCATGCATACTGACTGAATTCCTGTGTATAATGACCCACCCACAAAACTGGTTGACCTACCCAGTTCTGACTGTTCCTGGAATTAACTCTGAAACCATTTTACCACCTCTTAAAATGGCCCCCCACGTGATCCTCTTCCTTCCCAAGCAACCCTCTATGTCAAGATCAAGTTTTCCAACACCCACAACTTACACTAGCCAATTGACTTTTTAAAAGTTTTACCCCCATGCAAAGGCTCTAGTTTATGCTTAGAGCCAAAGAGAAGGAAAGAAAAAAAAGAAAAACACACATACACACTCATAGACACAGTTTCTTTGGGTTGTGTTTCTAACATGTTGTCATAGCCTAAAAGTGCTAAATGATCATTTTCTAGGAGAAATGCCTTCTTTGTTTATTAAAATAAAAATAACTATTTTTATAATTCATAATTACATAAATTAAATATTATATAATTTATCGTATATATTTATATTATAGCATTAATAAATACAAATATATTTATTTCAAGTAATTTAGGTAAATTATTTTAATGGGTCAAGTTTTCACTTCATTTTAAAGTATGGAAACTATTTGTGTTAATCTCCTTTGAAGTTTATCCTGAGAGCAGTTTCAAGGTCACAGCATGAAGATTCTGCATCATCAGATAAAGCCTCCTTTGAAATCCTTCTGGACACTTCTCAGGAACTGGTGGAGCAGATCTCAACTCAGCAGCAGGAACTGGGCGATCTTGACTATTATTAGAATCTTCTCCAGAGTTGCTAAAGAGACACTGACCAAAGAGAGAGAGAAAGAGAGAAAGAAAAAAAGAAAGAAAGAAAGAAAGAAAGAAAGAAAGAAAGGGAGAGAGAGAGAGGGAGGGAGGGAGAGAAGGAGGGAGGGAGGGAAGGGGAGAGAGACAGAGAGAGAGCGAGAGAGAGAAAGAAAGAAAGAAAGAGAGAAGGAAAGAAAGAAAGAAAGAGAAAGAAAGAAAAGAAAGAAAGAAGAAAAGAAAGAAGGAAAGAAAGAAAAAAACAAACATACTCTTTGTTTCCTACTTTCTACAGATGCTTTAAGTGAAAACAGGAAACGTTTCTGTATCTATTATGAGGATAGAGTGAGATTTCTAAAGCAGCTGCTACTTGCTAATTTAAAATACGATGCAGTTATGTATACAATGTAAGTAATAAAACATGCCATATATTACTTTATTTTATGTGCTAGAATAGGGGTCTGCAAGCTTTTTCTATAAAGGGACAGATGGTAAATATTTTAGGCTTTGTGGGTCATAAGGTATTGGTTGCAATTAATCAACTATGCTGTTGTAGCATGAAAGGAAAGTAGCCATCAGCAGTATGTAAACAAATGAAAGTGGCAATGTTCCAATAAAACTTTATTTACAAAAGAGAATTGACCAGTTCATGAGACATAGTTTGCTAATTCCTGATACAGACTATAAAATAATTTGACTATATTGTGAAATACATAATTTACACATGATAAAATAAATATTTTTATCAGGAAACATCATTTAAAATAGATATATTGAATCATGTATAATTAGCTGTGAAGGAATGGGAATTATCCTGTTCCAGAAAGTATTCTGACTGATTAGTGTTATGTACTCTTAGAGTTTTGGTTGTTTTCTATCTCAGTGGTAGAGTCAATTAAATCCAAAGCAGTTTCTTTAAAAGTGAGTAAGTAAATAAATAAATGGGCTATTTTATTGAAGAACAGTGCACAATTTCAATTGTTTATTTTTTAAACATTTAAATTAACTATGTGATCTGATTAGCAAATTAAATAGCTAACAATTAGAGGCATTTTTAGTTTTTGATGGTCTATTTACTACTTTCATTTGCTTTTCTCCATTTTAAACAGAATAAATTAATTAAACAGAGCTCAGTGGACTGAATATTAACAAGAAATGCATTTGTGATCATCACACAATACAATTTAATTACCAACACAACTTGCAGTTTCACATTTGTTACTCAATAGTCCTCAGTTTTCATGGCACATTCATTCAATTGTTTGTCCTCCTTAGGAGCCCTGAGGTGCCTCTCAAACAACCTGAAGTAAGGTTATATATGCAAAAACCTCCAGTATTCACTCCCGAAGTATTAAATGAAAGAAATTGACTACTTGTTAAGAATGTACAGGCATACAGCTCATAGATCATGAAAACATTAGTTTTGCTGAATATCAGACAGATGTGATGTGTGTCACTTGTTCATGCAAGTCAACGCTCCTCCTAGAGAACTCCAGCCCCCTCCAATACCTTCAAAACCCATATTTAGGGGCCAAAGATAGTTTTCGATATTGTGCCTTGGGGAAAACTATCATAATGAATCACTTTTTTTCATATGAACCGTTATTCTTACTTACTGGATCTTCCCTATTGGGAAGGGAGAACAAACTCATTTTAAATATCCTATCTGGATCCAAACTGTTTTCAGAGGGGGTTCATATTATTTGTCATCTTCCTTGGATTGACAAATGCTTACATCACTTAGTCTAGATTTCCTTGGGTGAAATAACTGAAAATAAGTTGAAGACCACTTTAAAGTTATCCTTTTTGCCTTGGAGACAAGTTTTACAGAATAAGAATGGAGTGTAATAGTGTGGATAATGAGTGGTTTCCAATAATGTCATTTTATTTTATTTTATTCTATTCTATTCTATGTATAGTAGTGTGTATCTGTTAATCCCAAACTCCAAATCCTCCCATCCCCCAGCTTTCCCTTTGTAACTATAAATTTGTTTTCTATGTCTCTGAGTCTATTTCTGTTTTGTACATAAGTATCATTTTTTAGATTCCATAGATAAGTGATATCATATGATATTTTTCTTTCTCTGTCTGGCTTACTTTACTTAATATGATCATTTCTAGGTCCTTCTATGTTGTTGCAAATGGCATTATTTCATTTTTTATGGCTGAGTAATATTCCATTTTGTATAGAAACCACATATTCTTTATCCACTCATCTGTCAGTGGACATTTAGATTGTTTTCATGTCTTGGCTATTGTAAATAATGCTGCTATGAACATTGGGATGCATGTATCTTTTTGAATTAGAGTTTTCATCTTTTCCAAATATATACTCAGGAGTGTGATTTCTGGATCATATGGTAACTCTATTTTTAGGTTTTTAAGGAACTTCCATACTGTTCTCCATAGTGACTACACCAATGTACATTCCCACCAACAGCGTAGGAGGGATGTCCAGTTATTTTAGAACACTATACTTTAAAAAATAAAAGATCTAGTTGCTTCATATCTCTCACTAGAGCTTCAAATATCAAATATGTATAAGAAGTCTTATTTTTTTCCAAAATATGAAGAGGAAAAGATGCAAAAATTCTCATTTCTAGTTCTCTGTGTGTTTTTTTCTTTTTAAAAATTACCAACAAATAATCACCAATAATCATCAGCTCTCTACATCACCCAAACTCATGACTTGAGGACTCTGAAAGTATCTAGCTCCTGTTGGGTACTTCTGGTCACAAAGCCGCTTGGCAAGTGCTTCAGTTTTAGTTGAAGGAGATGCAAAGTTCAATAACTTGTCCTTGACTTTGGAAGGGGTATCACATGTTGCCCCAGACAACTGGAGTCTTTACAATAACACCGATGTAGTAGGCTCCTGAATGTTTTAGAGTTCATTTTCCATCCTCCGGAGTGTGTATTTCTTACCAAAGCCTCCAGAATTGGTATTACTTGCTCTCAGTTCCAACCAACATGACATCATCAACACTGTGGACTAATGAGGGTTCTGCAGGATATCCAGATGGACCAAGGCCCTTCAGACTCTATATTGTGACCGAGAGTAGGAGACTTAACATAGCACTGGAGCAAGACAATGGATAAACACCATTAATTATTACTTGTGAATTGTTTCTAATCCCACTTTCCAATGACTTTGAAAAAGAATGCATTCACTGTATCAACAGCCACACCAGAAGCTGCGTTAATCTGCTTTAATAAGGATACCACATCTGACAGAAGCTTTGATTTGGGATACTAATTAATTAAATTGTGGTAGTAGCTATTGTTCTGGTTGTGACGAGCATGGAGTAAGGGGAAATAATGGGGTAGGGAGTTAATGTAGTCCCTAAGGAGGGCAAGCAGGGCATCCAGGACTACAAGAAAAATTTGCCAGTGGTGTTTTTAACAGGTTGTGGTGGAGGGTCTCTCAGGAGTCCAGCTGCGATTGTAAAAGTCCCTGAGAGGAAGAAGAAGCATTCTTCTTTAGCTGTAATAGAGCTCTTCATAAAACCTCACAGAAAGTCTTAGCTGTATGCAGAATTCTAGGGAATAATAAAATTCAAATGAGCCTCTTGCCTTCAGGGAACTGACTAGCTCACAAGGAAATAAAGCATGTTCCATTTGAAATTATGAGATGAAAATATGCAAATAGCAGCAAAATCAAAAAGTATGTGTTTTATGTAACAGGGAGAATGACCAGCATGAGTCGTAAGGGTTCGGAAGGCAGCGGGGCTGGAGGATTGCTTAAGTTGGATGTAGATATCAGGTTAGTTTTACCATCATCGATATTTGATAAGGAGAGCAAAGGAAATGAACTTTTTTTTTTAAAGAAATTCACGTTCTTTTATTTATTTATTTATTTATTTATGACTGTGTTGGGTCTTCGTTTCTGTGTGAGGGCTTTCTCTAGTTGTGGCAAGTGGGGACCACTCTTCATCGCGGTGCGCGGGCCTCTCACCATCGCGGCCTCTCTTGTTGCGGAGCACAGGCTCCAGACGCGCAGGCTCAGTAATTGTGGCTCACGGGCCCAGTTGCTCCGTGGCATGTGGGATCTTCCCAGACCAGGGCTCGAACCCGTGTCCCCTGCATTGGCAGGCAGATTCTCAACCACTGAGCCACCAGGGAAGCCCCAGGAAATGAACTTTTAAACAATGTGCTTTGCACTCTTTGACCATGTGAAATTAATTTAATTGTTCTGAGTTTCCATTTCGTCACCCATGGACAAGGAGTTTAAAACATGGCTTAACCCAACTTCCAAAAACAGAGCCTAATGTGAAGATTACACACTAATGCTTTGGGGTTGGGGATGAGGGGTGGGAGGTGCCATGTCAGAGCCACAAGAGTAAGGGATGAAGAAAGACAAGGCAGAAAAGGAAGGAAATATATGAAAGGTGATAAGTTGCTCAACTGGCCACACCTTTAAAAGAGAAACACAGTCTGTGGCTTAGACATGAGGAGCATCTCTAGAGAGATCATATCTTTAGTTTTCAGAATACTCTATTTGGTAAAAAAAAAAAAAAAAAAAAGGGAGGAGAACACATTGGCTGGATCCTTCCAGTTTTTTGTCTCTGACTAGTGAAAATTTACACCAAGGGGAGCTAATATCACTCATACTTTTAGTTTCTCAACCCCAGTCCCTCAGAGCTGCCACTAGGGAAGTCAGATCTCACAGCCCATGGATTCTTCTGACCCTAGAAATGAATTGAAGAAGCACAGCCAATGTGGTGCAGTGGGGTCAGACTGGGGTCCCAGCGTCAATGCAGCTCCCACATCATCAGGAACAGCATGGACCATATTGAAGACCAGCCTCACTCCTGGGAAGGCAGAGTCAGGCACAGAATTAGAAGATGGATGGTGATAACGGATGTCTTGGCCATGGCAGGGGCCAGAAGCAGGGCAAGAGAAGCTGGGAGTAGGCTTACACTGGGTCAAATACAGATGAAATGATGTCTAAGGCTTTTACCAATTTTAGGATTCTATAGCCATATGGGTCTTTTTGTATGAAATCCCGGAGCACCCAATAATTAATCAATTGAGACAATTCCATAATTACAAAAACGTCCATTAATTTTCCATTGGCACCATTCCAATGAATAGCAAGAGTTTATGATGCTTTTTTTCTGTAGCAATGTCTGAGTTCCATGAAATCAAGTCGAGAAGTGAAATATGGAATTGTGTGCTTAAAAAAAAGATGTGCTACAAAGGCAAATCTGGCCTCAGTCCTGAATTCCATAGACAGCCCCTTATTGCTAACAGCTGTGCGGGTTTGGACAGCCCCACATTCTCTATATGTGAAGTAGCTAACACATAGAGATGGCTTTCTTGGATCTGCCTGATGTATTTGCATGTAAAGGTGACTGATTACACTCCTTCTGCAAAAAAAAAAAAAAGCTCATTCATTTAAAAAAAAAATTAAACAAAAAAAAGCTCATTCATTTTACTGTGTTTAAATGAATGAGCTTTTTGATAATATTTTTAGTTTTAGAATCTTGTACTAAACAGTCTTTATGGCTACATGTAAGTCCTCGATTCTAAGGAATCCCCCAACGCTAGCCCATTTAAAGATTAAGTGGTGAGAACAGAAGTAAATTGATTAAATATGGCTAATGTCTTCCTTGTTCTCTAGGTTGTTTTTGGTACTGTGCACAAATAATTGATGTGATAGGCCATCCTTCTTCATGTCAGGGAAAGGACAGCATGACTACCAAAGGCTCCCACATCTGTTTGCTTAACTCAGTCCTTCCTGGATGAAAAGGGGTGGAAGAAATAGCCGTGTTGTAGATCTCCATGAATTGCACCCCTGACTTGTACAGTGCACAACCTGGGCAGCCTTTTGGGCACTCTTAGGAAGAAAGTGTACCAGTCCCTGTGGCCAACATTATGTCTGTGATAGAAATTACTTTGCAGCTGAGGTGATTCGTATCCAGAAAAAACTAAATGATTTGTTCATTAAAAAGAGAGAGAGCAGAAAATAGTCTAGGTCTTCTGATTCCTGTTCCAGCATTATCTTTTGACTAAACCCTCAGAGAAAAAGGAAATTTAATGAAGTATCACATATTAATATGATATGCAGTAAGGGTGAGCACAAATTACTAAGTGACTGAAATATGACTTCGGACAACAAATGATCCTCTTTCAGGCTACAGTACAGGCTTAGTCCAGACACCGCCAGGGACATGCATCCCCCTTCACCTCAGAGAGGAAATTTTCTGTCAAGAAGAGGGAATGTTCTATTTTTCAACTATCCTTTTGCTCTATTGTAATTTTATATCCCCCAGCCTTGAGGCTGTACTGTAGATTACACTGTTTTGTTGATGTCAGAATTTAAAGTCAATCTGAGTTATAGGAATATGAAAGAATTAACAAAACATTGAGCAGAAGAAAGATGGAAGATAATTCAGTCCAATTTGATTGGTAAAATGACCCTTTCGTTAAAGCATTTACCATAGGAGAGCTTGAAACCATTAATACTGATAATAATCAGGAAGGCTGTAAAAGTAGCTATTAATAATTTTAAACAAACATGAATCAAATGCTCATTTATTATATGGCATGGAGCTAAGTGCTTACATACAGTATTTTATTCAGTCCTTTTGAGAAACCTGTCAGATAGAAACTATCATCCCTTCTTCATAAATGAGAAACTAAAGCAAAAAGTCGTGTGTATGTGTGGGGGTGGGTGGAGTGGGGGATTGGGAAAGTCATTTCTATTTAATCAACTTGTATTGAATATCTACCCATAATACATAGCAACTTTTTGTTTATTGCTGCATGGGACAAAGATGAATGAGACACAGTCCCCAGCTCAAGTGATTTGTAGTCTAGAGGGTTAAAGGGACATGCACATAATTACAGGGCTGTGGATGTAATTTATTCACATTCTCAAAATCTCCCTTTATTATGGAAGATGGATGATCTGAATATAAAACTAAATGAACTGTAGTTATGCCTGATGATGGTTAAAAGAATAAGTCAAATTAATAAACCCATTAAAAAAAGTCTTAGAGAAAATTCCACTGGTGCTTCAAATAAAAGCTTGCTAATAATTCCCCTTTACTTCACACACACACAAAGAAAAGCAATGGAAACAAAAAGGTAAAATTTAGATGCTAATATTTTTTCAGTCATCTCCCATTCCATTACCCAAGCAAAGTTATTAAACAAATGGAAAGCAGACATAAAGAGGGATTTTGGAACATACTAGCTTTGGAAAAACCAGTTTAGTCACCACACTGCCATATCACATATCCTCTAAAAGGTGTGGGTTTGAAGCTGATGGCTGATTATGATCACGGAGCAACCTTGTTTGAGTGACTTGACCCTCTAAGTCTCAAAGAGGAGACTGAGGAGGAAAATGGCTCCAGTATGAACTCTCTATTCCATTAAAATGTTTTGAGCCACAGGGCTTCCAGCTTAGAGCTGCATCTATCTGAAGGATATTGCCAGTTTCTTAAATATCTAGGACAATCTTGGCATTGTTGTCTCAGGGCACTTACAGCTCCTAGACAGTCGAATAAGAGCCTGTCCACTGTGAATTGATCATCAGCAGTCCCAACCATCTTATTCCATTACCTCATTGCTTTGGATATTTACAGAGGGTGACAAAATTCTACAACATTTTAAATTGGATTACTTTAAAGCTGTTTAACTATTTGGGGAAAAAGCAAAGCACGTTGGTAAAAATGTGGAGAACGCTGAAATGGGATTGTGATATGACTAGTGAACAGCAAGATAGTTTTCCCTTTAGGAGAGAAAAAATTGGCAAACTTGCTAATTGCTTCAGCTAATGTATGCTGTCACAGCTATGCTTTTTATTCAGTTAGCTTGAATAATTAAAGTATATGTGCTTTATTTACATAATCTCAGTCATAACTGAGTAAGTGAAGTTTATTATAGTTAAGAGCAAGCAGCAGGAACGGCAGTTACTATTTTACACCAGTGGTTCTCAAACTGTGCTTTCTGGATTAGAGGCCCCAGCATCGCCTGGGAATATGTTAGAAATTACCAGGTCCTACCCTAGACCTACTGTTTCAGAAACCCTGGGGGTGGGGTTAGCAATCTGCTTTAACAAGCCCTATAGGTGATGTAGATGTATGTTAAAGTTTGAGAACCACCGTTAACGCTCTCAAAGACCAGAAAGAGTAAATCAATCTATGTAACTGGCTTGCAAAGACAATTAAATGGTTAAGCCATTGGCTGCCTGGAATTCGGGTCCCAGTTATAATAAAAGCACTCACATTCACATTTAGTAAATCTCTATGCTGGTCAAACAAATTATGTTTGCTGGTCAAACATAATTGTAGGCTGAATTTGACCCACTGACCCTTAGTTGGCAACTTTGGTTTTAAAAACATAAGTGTTTAGCAACACAATTTTAGAAAAAGTTTTACAATTTTAAGACAGGTTTACCACAGTTTACAAAAAAGAAAATATTTTCCTTGTAGCTTACTATCCTGGCACCCACCTTGGAAGCTTATCTCATACCTCAAAACTTTTGAAGTTGTTGATGGCCAGCTGCTACTTAAACTGGTTGCCTGGTCTGATGATGATAAAGAAATGGAGGAAATTATGGCTCCTAGAGATCAATGACCATAGGCATGCGTGCAGTTGGTCCAATCAGGATGGGTTATATAATTTTTAAAGGTCAGTGGAAAATTTAATAAAGAAGAAAAACATGTGTGCTCCATTGCCAAAAGTTCACTTATAAAACACAAGCTCAAGAAAAACATTAAGAATTTCAAGATGGCGACAGCAGAGTAGAGCTTTGCTGAGGCTGGGTTCATGTGTGACAGCACAGATAGTGCACCTATGGAGTCGGTCTTGGAGCCAATGATCTCTCTTTTAACTCCTTGGATACTATTTGCCTATATTACCTAAAATTGAAGAGGCAAAATCTAGGGAACGCTTGTAGGAAGAACAACTAAAACAGATCAATTTTATACTATGGGATATATGATGCACTTGGATGAAGCTTGAAAAAGATTTCAAAAATAGAATCAAATATTAGACAGATATTGTAATTAATCTTAACATTCATTTCCAATAAGACTTTGCTCTTAGTTATATTTATATGTAGACGACCTTAAGTTGAAAATTTCATAAGGACAGGAACTCTGTTATACTTTTTTTTTTGTATTTTTTGAATTTTTAACATATTAAAATGTGTCTCTTCTTTTTCTCTAATTTAATTTAATTTATTTATTTCTTATACAGCAGGTTTTATTAGTTATCTATTTTATACATATTGGTGTACATATGTCAATCCCAATCTCCTAATTAATCCCACACCCACCACCACCACCCCCACTTTCCTCCTTTGGTGTCCATATGTTTGTTCTCTACATCTGTGTCTCTATTTCTGCCATGCAAACCAGTTCATCTGTACCATTTTTCTACATTCCACATATATGCATTAATATGCGATATTTTTCTCTTTCTGACTTACTTCACTCTGTATGACAGTCTTTAGGTCCATCCACGTCTCTGCAAATGACCCAATTTCGTTCCTTTTTATGGCTGAGTAATATTCCATTGTATATATGTGCCACAATTTCTTTATCCTTTTGTCTGTCGATGGACATTTAGGTTGCTTCCATGACCAGACTATTGTAAATAGTGCTGCAATGACCATTGGGGTGCATGTGTCTTTTTGAATTATGGTTTTCTCTGGGTGTATGCCCAGTAGTGGGATTGCTGGGTCATATAGTAGTTCAATTTTTATTTTTATTTTTTTAAGGAAGCTCCATACTGTTCTCCATAGTGGCTGTATCAATTTACATTCCTACCAGCAGTGCAGGAGGGTTCGCTTTTCTCCACACCCTCTCCAGCATTTGCTGTTTGTAGATTTTCTGATGATGCCCATTCTAACCAGTGTGAGGTGATATCTCATTGTAGTTTTGATTTGCATTTCTCTAATGATTAGCGATATTGAGCAGCTTTTCATGTGCTTCTTGGCCATCTGTATGTCTTCTTTGGAGAAATGTCTATTTAGGTCTTCTGCCCATTATTGGTTTGGGTTGTTTGTTTTTTTAATATTGAGCTTCATGAGCTGTTTATATATTTTGGAGATTAATCCTTTGTCTGTTGCTTCATGTGCAAATATTTTCCCCATTCTGAGAGTTGTCTTTTCATATTATTTATAGTATCCTTTGCTGTGCAAAAGCTTTTAAGTTTCATTAGGACCCATTTGTTTATTTTTGTTTTTATTTCCATTACTCTAGGAGGTGGGTCAAAAAAGATCTTGCTGTGATTTATGTCAGAGTGTTTTCCTCTAAGAGTTTTATAGTGTCTGGCCTTACATTTAGGTCATTAATCCATTTTGAGTTTATTTTTTTGTATGGTGTTAGGGAGTGTTCTAATTTCATTCTTTTGCATGTAGCTGTCCAGTTTTCCCAGAACCAATTATTGAAGAGACTGTCTTTTCTCCATTGCATATCCTTGCCTCCTTTGTCATAGACTAGTTGACCATAGGTGTGTGGGTTTATCTCTGGGCTTTCTATCCTGTTCCATTGATCTATATTTCTGTTTTTGTGCCAGTACCATATTGTCTTGAATACTGTAGCTTTATAGTATAGCCTAAGGTCAGGGAGTCTTATTCCTCCAGCTCCATTTTTTTCCCTCAGGATTGCTTTGGCTACTCAGGGTCTTTTGTGTCTCCATACAAATTTTCAGATTTTTTGTTCTAGTTCTGTAAAAAGTGCCATTGGTAGTTAGATAGGAACTGCATTGAATCTGTAGTTTGCTTTGGGTAGTATAGTCATTTTCACAATGTTGATTCTTCCAATCCAAGAACATGGTATATCTCTCCATCTGTTTGTATCATCTTTGATTTCTTTCATCAGTGTCTTATAGTTTTCTGAGTACAGGTCTTTTTCCTCCTTATGTAGGTTTATTCTTAGGCATTTTATTCTTTTTCTTGCAATGGTGAATGGGATTGTTTCCTTAATTTCTCTTTCTGATCTTTTGTTGTTAGTGTATAGGAATGCAAGAGATTTCTGTGCATTCATTTTGTATCCTGCTACTTTACCAAATTCATTGATTAGCTCTAGTAGTTTTCTGGTGGCATCTTTAGGATTCTCTCTGTATAGTATCATGTCACCTGCAAACAGTGACAGCTTTACTTCTTCTTTTCCAATTTGTATTCCTTTTATTTCTTTTTCTTCTCTGATTGCCGTGGCTAAGACTTCCAAAACTATGTTGAATAATAGTGGCAAGAGTGGACATCCTTGTCTTGTTCCTGATTTTAGAGGACATGCTTTCATTTTTTCACCATTGAGAATGGTGTTTGCTGTGGGCTTGTCATAAACAGCCTTTATTATGTTGAGATAGGTTCCCTCTATGCCTACTTTCTGGAGAGTTTTTATCATAAATGGGTGTTGAATTTTGTCAAAAGCTTTTTCTGCATCTACTGAGATGATCATATGGTTTTTATTCTTCAATTTGTTAATATGGCGTATCACATTTATTCATTTGCGTATATTGAAGAATCCTTGCATCCCTAGGATAAATCCCACTTGATCATGGTGTATGATCCTTTTAATGTGTTGCTGGATTCTGTTTGTTAGTATTTTGCTGAGGATTTTTGCATCTAATTCATTGGTGATATTGGTCTGTAATTTTCTTTTTTGTAGTATCTTTCTCTGGTTTTGGTATCAGAGTGATCGTGGCCTCATAGAATGAGTTTGGGAGTGTTCCTTTCTCTGCAATTTTTTGGAAGAGTTTGAGAAGGATAGGTGTTAGCTCTTCTCTAAATGTTTGACATAATTCGCATGTGAAGCCATCTGGTCCTTGACTTTTGTTTGTTGGAAGATTTTTAATCACAGTTTCAATTTCATTACTTGTGATTGGTCTGTTCATATTTTCTATTTCTTCCTGGTTCAGTCTTGTAAGGTTAAACCTTTCTAAGAATTTGTCCATTTCTTCCAGGTTGTCCATTTTACTGGCATAGAGTTGCTTGTAGTGGTCTCTTATGATGCTTTGTATTTCTGTGGTGTCCATTGTAGCTTCTCCTTTTTCATTTCTAATTTTATTGATTTGAGTCCTCTCCCTCTTTTTCTTGATGAGTCTGGCTAAAGGTTTATCAATTTTGTTTATCTTCTCAAAGAACCAGCTTTTGGTTTTATTGATCTTTGCTATTGTTTTTTTGTTTCTATTTCATTTATTTCTTCTCTGATTTTTAAGATTTCTTTCCTTCTACTAATTTTGGGTTTTGTTTGTTTTTCTTTTTCTAGTTCCTTTAGGTGTAAGTTAGATTGTTTATTTGAGTTTTTTCTTATTTCTTGAGGTAGGATTGTATTCCTATAAACTTCCCTCTTAGAACTGCTTTTGCTGCATCCCATAGGTTTTGGATCATTGTGTTTACATTGTCATTTGTCTCTAGGTATTTTCTGATTTCCTCTTTGATTTCTTCAGTGTTCTCTTGGTTATTTAGTACCATACTGTTTAGCCTCCATGTGTTCGTGATTTTTACATTTTTTCCCCTGTAAATGATTTCTAATCTCATAGTATTGTGGTCAGAAAAGATACTTGATATGATTTCAGTTTTCTTACATTTACCAAGGCTTGATTTGTGACCCAAGATGTGATCCACCCTGGAGAATGTTCTGTGTGCACTTGAGAAGAACGTGTCATCTTCTGTTTTCAGATGGAATGTCCTATAAATATCAATTAACTCTATCTGGTCTATTGTGTCATTTAAAGCTTGTGTTTCCTTATTAATTTTCTGCCTGGATGATTTCATCTTTTATAGCTGTTAGCATTTGCCTTACGTATTGAGGTGCTCCTATGCTGAGTGCATATATATTTATCATCGTTATATCTTTTTCTTGGATTGACCCCTTGATCATTATGTAGTGTCCTTCCTTGTCTCTTGTAACATTCTTTATTTTAAAGTCTATTTTATCTGATATGAGTATTGCTACTCCAGCTTTCTTTTGATTTCCATTTGCATGGAATATCTTTTTCAATCCCCTCACTTTCAGTCTGTATGTGTCCCTAGGTCTGAAGTGGGTCTCTTGTAGACAGCATATATATAGGTCTTGTTTTTTTATCCATTCAGCGAGCCTGTATCTTTTGGTTGGCGCATTTACTCCATTTACATTTAAGGTAATTATTGATATGTATGTTCCTATTACCATTTTCTTAATTGTTTTGGGGTTTTTTTGTAGGTTCTTTTCTTCTCTTGTGTTTCCCACTTAGAGAAGTTCCTTTAGCATTTGTTGTAGAGCTGGTTTTGTGGTGCTGAATTCTCTTAGCTTCTGCTTGCCTGTAAAGCTTTTGATTTCTCCATGAAATCTGAATGAGATCCTTGCCGGGTAGAATAATCTTGGTTGTAGGTTCTTCCCTTTCTTCACTTTAAATATATTGTGCCACTCCCTTCTGGCTTGTAGAGTTTCTGCTGAGAAATCAGCTGTTAACCTTATGGGAGTTCCCTTGTATGTTATTTGTCATTTTTCTCTTGTTGCTTTCAGTAAGTTTTCTTTGTCTTTAATTTTTGTTAATTTGATTACTATGTGTCTCAGCGTGTTTCTCCTTGGGTTTATCCTGCCTCGGACTCTCTGTGCTTCCTGGATTTGGGTGGCTATTTTCTTTCCCATGTTAGGGAAGTTTTCAACTATAATCTCTTCAAATATTTTCTCAGGTCCTTTCTCTCTCTCTTCTCCTTCTGGGACCCCTATAATGCAAATGTTGGTGCGTTTAATGTTGTCTCAAAAGTCCCTTAGGCTGTCTTCACTTCCTTTCGTTCCTTTTTCTTTATTCTGTTCCACAGCAGTGAATTCCACGGTTCTGTCTTCCAGGTCACTTATCCGTTCTTCTGCCTCAGTCTGCTATTGATTCCCTCTAGTGTATTTTTCATTTTAGTTATTGTATTGTTCATCCCTCTTTGTTCTTTAATTCTTCCAGATATTTGTTCTTTAACTCTTCTAGGTCTTTGTTAAACATTTCTTGCATCTTCTCGATCTTTGCCTCCATTCTTGTTCCGAGGTTCTGGATCATCTTCATTATCATTATTCTGAATTCTTTTTCTGTAATATTGACTATCTCCACTTCATTTAGTTGTTTTTCTGGGGTTTTTTCTTGTTCCTTCATCTGTTACGTAGTCCTCTGCCTTTTCATTTTGTCTATCTTTCTGTGAATGTGGTTTTCATTCCACAGGCTGCGAACTGTTCTTCTTGCTTCTGCTGTCTGCCCTCTGGTGGATGAGGCTATCTCGGAACTCTCTTATTCTTAATTCTTTCTGTGACTTGATTGATATCAACCTAGAATGTATTATACTGAGAAAGGCATTTGATAACCAAATCTTCCACATGAATAAATTAGAAATTTTGGAAGCTTATACAAACTTTTTCACATCATGTGGGTACTGCAAACATCACTGATGGAGTTAATGCATCTTCCAGATTTCCTAAATTATCCCCAAAATATGACTTCTGGGGAAAAAAACAATGTCAAGAGACCACCTCAGATTTAGGCAGTGTAGGTACTTGGCTACTTAATGGGGTTTAGAGGAACACGTTTCAAAGTCTTCCTTTCACCTCAGTGTGAGACAGAGCTTTGCATGTTGCCTGAAATTTCTTTTCTTGTGGAACCACTAACTTGATCAAGGTATTACATTGTCAACAAACACATGCTCTTGACTTCATACTGTGTCAGAGCAAAACATTACTTCAGAACTGAGCAAACTGCAGATTTCACAATAACATCACTTGCTCTTAGAACAAAATCCAAACATCTTTTGAAGGTTTAAGGACATTTTTAAAAGTATGCTTCTCCTACCTTTCCATCCTATTTCATATCATTCTACCACTTGTGGATCATTCTCTGGACACACTGTCCTGGAACAGGTGGAGCTGTGTTCTCCCATGACTCTTCACCTAATTGACTTTTATTTGACCTTCAAACCTAAGCAGAAAAATATCTGAGAGAGGCCTTCCCTGACTTTCCTATCTAATATGCTAATATTAATATTTAACTAATATCCCACCGTATGGACCAACCCTAATCACTTTCCATTAGTTCCATGGCTACCTCCTTCTTGGCAGTCATTGTAATCAGCAATCCTCTCTCATTTTTAATTAGTTATTTATTTAGGTCATTTATTTATCCTTTTTAGAATATAAACTCCTTTAAGGCGGGGACCTATTGTCTTATATATATCTCCATATCCTTAATGCCTATGATAGTGTCTGGCCCACAGTAGACAATGAACATATGAACAAGTGCTGAATGAAATATAGAAAAATATATTTGAGTGGTTCTTTGGTTCTATCTCCTTTTACTAACTCAAAAATATATTTGAGTTAGTGAAAGGAGACAGGGGACTGGAAATCATGGAAAGAAAAGCTGGAGGGAAGGAGACTTCCTGAGGCTATGCATAATCTAGTTGAGGACCCTCCATAAGGAGGTCTTGATGCAGAAACGGGGAACAGGCAGATGCTAGGACCTCAGGAAAGAAGGAGTTGCAGAAAGGGAAATTGAGAGGGAACTAAAATGCTTGATCCCCCTCACAATACTTTCATGGGTACAGTTTTATTAAAATCTGACAATATTGTTAATTCCCTGGCAGTCCAGTGGTTAGGACTTCCACTACAGGGGGCATGGGTTCAATCCATGGTCTGTGAATTAAGATCCTCAAGCCTCATGGCACAGCGCCCCCCCACACACAAAAAAAATCTGACAATATTTATGAGAAAGCATTCCCAAAATACAGTCTTGTTCTAAGAGTTCTGGTAATTTACTTTCTTAAGAATTGTGCAAAGCAAGCAACACCCTATTTTGAAGACTGGAAAACTAAAAATTTAATGTGCTGACTGAGGTTTGCAAATCAACAACAAAGTCAGGTTTTCGCTGAGGCTCACAGATCTAGAAATCCTTAGCAGTTTGGGCCTGAAGTTATTTTCCAGAAGAAAATACTTGGTCAGGGTTAAATTTTAAAAGTAGAAGCCATTCTTCATCTACCTCCTTTATGCTCAGTTATGACTTTTTTTTAAAGTACTTTGAGGAGAAGTTTTCCTTGTTTAGTCACAACTTGGAAGAATTTTATTTTTAGTTTTGACCTAAATCAAATAACGTTGAACCATAGCATTTTCCTCTTTAAGCTGGAGGGGGAAGGGAGCAATAATTTTCCCTATTTTAAGAAACCTGAACTCTATTTGCACTCAGAAAAACAACACTCTCAATAACCTGAACATGCAAACTTCAAAACTTGGCATTGTGGAAGAGTCTGATTAACAAAAAAAGCAAGCAAAGCCAAATCCAATGAAAAATTGTCTCATATTTTAAAGTCACCCGATTTAAATAGAATGTCTTGCAGTGAGAGGGGCCACAATTTCCTCCATTAAAAAATGTTATCTCCATTTATAATGGTTCAGTGAATGGTAATGTAACTAGAAGATATGGTTTAGGATGCCGTAAAGATGGCTGTATAAATCAGAACACTAGTTAAGGTGTCTGATAGCACTCACCAGAAAGCAGTCTCCAAGTACCTTCTCCATCCCTTTCCCATGAGCAACAGGTGATAATTCAGAAATCATTTTGTAGTTATTTTGAATCCAAAAGTCTGACTTCAACTATCAGAATCCTAAAATTAGCACTACATTGCTTGGCATTTGGAGAAACCTACACAAAATACATGTAATTTATTATCTCAGGGTTGGGACTTCTTCCAGGAATCGGTGATTGTTTTTTTAAATTTCTCTTTGTTTTGATAGTCAGTTTATAAATTAATACTCTACGTACACAACTGGAAATAGCAAAAGAGTGAAGGTAACTTAGAGTCACATATCATGAGAGTTCCCTCCTCAGTAACTGAGAATAGAATAGGGTACTACAATTTGTTGAACTAAATGGAATATTTTTTAAGAAACATAATCAATATGAGAGAATATCCCTTTCCCGGTTGATTGTAAACTTACTGTGAGTCTCTATAAGTTGATCCCAGGCCATTATGATAGTAAAATTATTCAGAACTCAGACCTCAGCATTAAATAAAGGGGATTTGAATCTCAACTGTACCACTTATTTGCTATGTGAATTTGGGAAGATTACTCTAGAAGCCTAGATTTCTTCATCTGAAAATCGGGTTGATAAAAATCCCTAAGTCCTAAAAATCTGAAAAAAATAATAAAATAGCCAATGTTATAAAGTGCTTAACATAGGTTCTAGCACATGACAGAATACTCTTACACTAATGGTGAGACCAGTAAAAAGTGACTGAGGTAGTATTGCTGGTGGTAGAAGCAACAATGGTAGTAAGAGAAAAACATTTCATATCATTAATTATAAGATATAATGTAATTACAGAATAATCTAGATTTTCTTCAAAGTTACACTATATAAAGATATCTCTTATTTTGAATATTTCAGGGATATCATTTGACTGAAGTAAATTATATATTTAAAAGGCATTTTAGGTATTTTTTGTATCATGGTCTATTGACCATATCTCACTATAAGCTTATTGCTTTTCTGATTCATATGGAAGGATTCTTTGTCATATCCTGTTAGCAAAACAGTTTCCAAAAAATGGGATAAGAAATAGGTAAAACATGCCTCATCTCCTATAAGAGATGTAAGGATGAATAAAATATACTCCCTGCTATCAAGAGAAGTTCAATCCATAGAGTATAGGGTGATAAAGAAATACAGAGGCAATGAAGAAGTGCAAATCAATACGTGTCTTAAAAGAGAAACACAAAATGCAGCAGAGTTAAAAGGAGAAAAATAGGCTTAATTGGTGGAATCAAGAAAGAATTCATGAAGGAGTAGAATGTGAGGTGTATTTTGAAAGACTGAGCAAGGAAGTAGCATGTTGGGAGACAAACTTCCATGAGTCTCTTACATTTCTGCATGTCTTGTGGGCACTGACTGCTTTTGTTCTAGATCATTCTCTCCAAGAGTTAAGTTTTGCAAACAGCTTTGGGAGATATAGTCTCTCCCTATGGATCATAAGACAGGTTTGTTTGCTTTCCAGTAAAATAAAGATAATGTCTCCCATTGGGGCAAGGGCCAGACAGGTTTGCTTGCAGCCCATTATAAAAGATGTGGGTGTCCCAAACTTGGAGTTCTTCAGGTATGGTGCAAATCCACTGTGTATGCAGCAAACAAAACTTAATTGTAAATAGAAAATTACTATTAGAAAATTAATCAACCTAGATGTTGTTTTATAACATATAAGATTATATCTGATGTAGGAACAAATGGGAATTTAAAGAATATATTATCATTTAGTAGAACACTGTATAAACTTCAAGTTGCATTATTTTCTTTATACATTCTAGTTATTTGACCTTAAGCAATTTTAATAACAGTGATAAATAATTAAAATGTACATTGAAGGTATCATTTTAAACTAAAAGTTATTTAAAATATTTTTTTCAAATTATGTTTGCCCATAGAACAAATGATACACTAGCACTGCACATGGTAAAACAAATATTTATTTGGTAAAACAAAAATATATATATACACACACACATATATATATAGTATTATAACCAAACACTTATTTAGCCTTAGTAAATATTATATTGTGCCCTGAATCTAAAATCAAAGTTCTCTAGAACTAACAGAGATGGATGACAGACATTTCAAGTTAACAATGTCAAAAGGGCATGTTGGTAGAATTCCAGCAAGGGAGGCACGAGGGAGGAATGAATGGAATGAAAGGAGGGGAGGTCTTTGACAGTCTGTCTCCCCCAGTCTACATAGTTCCCTGGGCAGTTAGTTACTAGAGGAACCTGTCAGGTATTTACATTGACATCTCATTCTTAAGAAGAGATGAGAAAATAGTAATAAAGGCATTACTGCCAACAGCTGGCAAAATTTTTATTTCCTAAGATATTTAAATCACACTCTCTTTAATGATTGGTTCTTTTTATTGTCAGTCTTTTTTAAACCATATGACTCTGAGACTCTGTGTTCATGGTAGTCTGGGGGGGAAACTTGAGGGACATTCAAATATCGTTTCTACGCTGCCTGGTAAGCCATTCAGCCAAGAGTCACAAAACCCAAGTAATGACTACAATTCTCCATATCTGCAGTCTCCAATTTCTTCACTAAGTGATTTTTTCATTTGCCAATCATCAAATATAAGATCATGAGGCAGTTCAAGATGACTGTATAGGAAGATCCTGAACTCACCTCCTCCCACAGACACAACAAATATACAGTTACGTATGAAACAAATCCCTCTGAAAAATCCTGAGAACTAGATGAACACTTGCTCTAAAAGTAAGGATAAAAGGGCCACAGGGAGATGTGTAGGAGAGGCGAGACACAGGCTTATAAAAACCCACCCCAGCTGTAGCAACTCACAATCTGGAGAGATGGCAAACATAAATAAATACACATATATAAAATGGAGCTTCTCCCCCACACCAGTCAACTTGGGCCCTGTACCTGAAAGATGAGCCCCAAAATGTCTGGCTTTGAAAACCAATGTGTCTTATGTTCAGGAGAAACATAAGGTTATAGAGAACAAAGATTCTGCTTTTAAAGGGCTCACACAGAGACTCATTTGCCCCAGGACCCAGCACAAAAAGCAGCAACTTGAAAAAAGCCTAGACCTTATGTGAAGGAGAGATTCACTTACTAATAAAGCATCTGCCAGAGGGGCAGAAATCCCCTGGTTCACTCTCCAGGAACAGAAAACTGATTGATGCCATTAGTACGGACTCCCTCAGTGTTGCTGGCATTGACACTGGTGGGCACCATTTTTGCCATCTCACTCTAACCTGATAAAAGTGGTAGGTGAGCAGCCCCTGCCCCCCACCTGCACCACTTGCACCTGACAGTGATACCTGCAAAAGGCAAACAGCCCGCCCCCATCATGCCACTTGTGTGATGCCACCATAACCAATGGGCAAGGAGACTTGCCCCCACCAATGTCATACACACAACCTGTCAGAGCCAACAGGCACACACAGCCCAAACAGGGGACACCCCATTGATCACCAGGCTTAGCTGGAGTACGTTTCTGTACCCCATGAGGCTGAAATAAGGGGAGAGAGATAATTTGAGAGACAACCAAAAACTACATCAACGTTAAACAATAAGGTTCATCTCCTACACAGGGCTACCACTCCAACACAGGGAGAGATGGCTGTTTTGTATAATGCACAAAAACAAACACAGAGAATCAAGCAAAATGGAGAAACAGAAGAAAGTGTTCCAAATGAAGAAACAAGATAAACCACAGGGGGGGAAAAAAAACCCTTAATGAAATGGAGATAAGTAATTTACCTGATAAAGAATTCAAGATAACGGTCATAACAATGCTCACGGGGAAGAAACCATCAAGATGGCAGATGGCGGAGGAGTAAGACGGGGAGATCACCATCCTCCCCACAAATACATCAGAAACACATCTACATGTAGAACAACTTCTACAGAACACCTACTGAATGCTGGCAGAAGACCTCAGACTTCACAAAAGGCAAGAAACTCCTCATGAACCTGGGTAGGGCAAAAGAAAAAAGAAAAAACAGAGACAAAAGAATAGGGACAGGACCTGCGCCTCTGGGAGGGAGCTGTGAAGGAGGAAAAGTTTCCACACACTAAGAAGACCCTTCACTGGTGGAGACAGGGGGGTGGCAGGGGGGAAGCTTCGGAGCCACGGAGGAGAGCGCAGCCACAGGGGTGCGGAGGGCAAAGCGGAGAGATTCCCGCACAGAGGATCGGTGCCAACCAGCACTCAAAAGCCTGAGAGGCCTCTCTGCTCACCTGCTGGGGCGAGTGGGGGCTGGGAACTGAGGCTTGGGCTTCAGAGGTCAGATCTCAGGGAGAGGACTGGGGTTGGCTGCGTAAACACAGCCTGAAGGGGGCTAGTGCACCACAGCTAGCTGGGAGGGAGTCCAGGAAAAAGTCTGGAACTGGCTAAGAGGCAAGAGACCATTGTTTCGGGGTATGCAAGGAGAGGGGATTCAGAGCACCGCCTAAATGAGCTCCAGAGACAGGTGTGAGCTGCAGCTATCAGCACGGACACCAGAGATGGGCAAGAAACGCTAAGACTGCTGCTGCAGCCACCAAGAAGCCTGTGTGCAAGCACAGGTCACTATCCACACCTCCCCTCCCCAGAGCCTGCGCAGGCCACCACTGCCAGGGTCCCGTGATCCAGGGACAACTTACCAGGGAGAACAAAGGGTGCGCCTCAGGCTGGTGCAACGACACGTTGGCCGCTGCTGCCACAGGCTTGCTCCGCATCCATACCCCACCCTCCCCCCGGCCTGAGTGAGCCAGAGCCCCCGAGTTAGCTGCTCCTTTAACCCCGTCCTGTCTGAGCGAAGAATGGACGCCCTCAGGCGACCTACACGCAGAGGCGGGGCCAAATCCAAAGCTGAACCCCAGGAGCTGCGCGAACAAAGAGGAGAAGGGAAATCTCTCCCAGCAGGCTCAGGAGCAGCGGATTAAATCTCCACAATCAACTTGATGTACCTTACATCTGTGGAATACCTGAATAGACAATGAATCATCCCAAAATTGAGGCGGTGGATTTTGGGAGCAACTGTAGACTTGGGGTGTGCTTTCTGCATCTAATTTGTTTCTGGTTTTATGTTTATCTTAGTTTAGTATTTAGAGTTTATTATCATTGGTAGATTTGTTTATTGATTTGGTTGCTATCTTCCATTTTTTTAATATATAGATTTTTTTTTTTTCCTTTTTCTTTTTGTGAGTGTGTATGGGTATGCTTCTTTGTGTGATTTTGTCTGCATAGCTTTGCTTTTACCATTTGTCTTAGGGTTCTGTCTGTCTTTTTTTTTTTTTTAACTATTGTTTTACTGCTTGTTATCATTAGTGGATTTGTTTTTTGGTTTGGTTGATCTCTTCTTTCTTTCTTTCTTTTTTCAATTACTTTTTAACTATTTTATTTTTATTAATATTTTTATATTTTATTTTAATAACTTTATTTTATTTTTTTCTTTCTTTCCTTCATTTTTTCTCCCTTTTCTTCTGATCCGTGTGTCTGACAGGGTCTTGGTGCTCTGGCCAGTGTCAGGCCTGTGCCTCTGAGGTGGCAGAGCTGAGTTCAAGACATTGGTCCACCAGAGACCTCCCGGCTCCACATAATATCAAATGGCAAAGGCTCTCCCAGAGATCTCCAATTCAACACTAAGACCCAGCTCCACCCAATGACCAGCAAGCTACAGTGCTGGAAACCCTATGCCAAAAAACTAACAAGACAGGAACACAACCCCACCCATTAGCAGAGAGGTTGCCTAAAATCATAATAAGTTCACAGACACCCCAAAACGCAGCACCCAAACAAAGACTATATGCAGACTAATCCATGAGAACACAGGAACCAGTGCCCTCCACCAAGAAGCCTACACAACCCACGAAACCAACCTTAGCCACTGTGGGCAGACACCAAAAAAACACGGGAACTATGAACCTGCAGCCTGTGAAAAGCAGACCCCAAACACAGTTAATTAGGCAAAACGAGAAGACAGAGAAACACACAGCAGATGAAGGATCAAGATTAAAGCCAACAAAACCAAACACATGAAGAGGAAATAGGCACACTACCTGAAAAATAATTCAGAATAATGAGAGTAAAAATGATCCAAAATCTTGGAAATAGAATGGAGAAAATATAAGAAGTGTTTAACAAGGACCTAGAAGAACTAAAGAGCAAACAAACAATGATGAACAACACAATAAATGAAATTTAAAATTCTCTAGAAGGAATCAATAGCAGAATAACTGAGGCAGAAGAACGGATAAGTGACCTGCAAGATAAAATAGTGGAAATAACTACCACAAAGCAGAATAAAGAAAAAAGAATGAAAAGAACTGAGGACACTTTCAGAGACCTCTGGGACAACATTAAACTCACCAACATTCGAATTATGGGGGTCCCAGAAGAAGAAGAGAAAAAGAAAGGGACTGAGAAAATATTTGAAGAGATTATAGTTGAAACCTTCCCTAATATGGGAAAGGAAATAGTCAATCAAGTCCAGGAAGTGCAGAGAGTCCCATACAGGATAAATCCAAGGAGAAACATGCCAAGACACATATTAGTCAAAATATCAAAAATTAAATACAAAGAAAAAAATTAAAAGCAGCAAGGGAAAAACAACAAATAACTTACAAGGGAATCCCCTTAAGGTTAACAGCTGATCCTTCGGCAGAAACTCTGCAAGCCAGGAGGCAGTGGCAGGACATATTTAAAGTGATGAAAGGGAAAAACCTACAACCAAGATCACTCTACCCAGAAAGGATCTCATTCAGATTCGACAGAGAAATTAAAACCTTTACAGAGAAGCAAGTTAAAGAGAATTCAGCACCACCAAACCAGCTTTACAACAAATGCTAAAGGAACTTCTCTAGGCAGGAAACACAAGAGAAGGAAAAGACCGACAATAACAAGCCCAAAACAATTAAGAAAATGGTAATAGGAACATACATATCAATAACTACATTAAATGTAAATGGACTAAATGCTCTAACCAAAAGACATAGACTGCCTGAATGGATACAAAAACAAGACCTGTATATATGCTGCCTACAAGAGACCCACTTCAGACCTAGGGACATATACAGACTGAAAATGAGGGAATGGAAAAACATATTCCATGCAAATGGAAATCAAAGGAAGCTGGAGTAGCAATTCTCATATCAGACAAAATAGACTTTAAAATAAAGACAATTACAAGACACAAAGAAGGACACTACATAATGATCAAGGAATCAATCCAAGAAGAAGATATAACAATTGTAAATATTTATGCACCCAACATAGGAGCACCTCAGTATATAAGGCAAATGCTAACAGCCATAAAAGGGGAAATCGACAATAACACAATCATAGTAGGGGACTTTAACACCCCACTTTCACCACTAGACAAATCATCCAAAATAAAAATAAATAAAAATAAATAAGGAAACACAAGCTTTAAATGATACATTAAACAAGATAGACTTAATTGATATATATAGAACATTCCACCCAAAAACAACAGAATACACTTTCTTCTCAAATGCTCATGGAACATTCTCCTGGATAGATCACATCATGGGACACAAATGAAGCCTTGGTAAATTTAAGAAAATTAAAATCGTATCAAGTATCTTTTCCAACCACAATGCTATGAGACTAGATATCAATTACAGGAAAAAACTTGTAAAAAATACAAACACATGGAGGCTAAACAATACACTAATAAATAACAAAGAGATCACTGAAGAAATCAAAGAGGAAATCAAAAAAGAACTAGAAACAAATGACAATGAAAACACAACAACCCAAAACCTATGGGATGCAGCAAAAGCAGTTCTAAGAGGGAAGTTTATAGCAATACGATCCTACCCCAAGAAACAAGAAACATCTCAAATAAACAACCTAACCTTACACCTAAAGCAATTAGAGAAAGAAGAAGAAAAAAAAAAAACCCAAAGTTAGCAGAAGGAAAGAAATCATAAAAATCAGATCAGAAATAAATGAAAAATAAATGAAGGAAACAATAGCTAATATCAATAAACCCAAAAGCTGGTTCTTTGAGAAGATAAACAAAATTGATAAACCATTAGCCAGTCTCACCAAGAAAAAAAAGAAGATTCAAATCAATAGAATTAGAAATGAAAAAGGAGAAGTAACAACTGACACTGAAGAAAAAAATAGGATCGTGAGAGATTACTACAACAAACTATATGCCAATAAATTGGACAACCTGGAATAAATGGACAAATTCTTAGAAAAGCACAACCTTCCAAGACTGAACCAGGAAGGAATAGAAAATATAAACAGACCAATCACAAGCACTGAAATTGAGACTGTGATTAAAAATATTCCAACAAACAAAAGATGGCTTCACAGGCAAATTTTACCAAACATTTAGAGAAGAGCTCACTTATCCTTCTCAAACTCTTCCAAAATACAGCAGAGGGAGGGACACTCCCAAACTCATTCTACGAGGTCATCGTCACCCTGATACCAAAACCAGACCAAGATGTCACAAAGAAAGAAAGCTACAGGCCAATATAACTGATGAACATAGATGCAAAAATGCTCAGCAAAATACTAGCAAACAGAATCCAACAGCACATTAAAAGGATCATTCACCATGATCAAGTGGAGTTTATCACAGGAATGCAAGGATTCTTCAATATACGTAAATCAATCAATGTGATAAACCATATTAACAAATTGAAGGAGAAAAACCATATGATCATCTCAATAGATGCAGAAAAAGCTTTTGACAAAATTTGACACCCATTTATGATAAAAACCCTCGAGAAAGTAGGCATAGAGGAAGCTTACTTCAACATAATAAAGGCCATATATGACAAACCCACAGCCAACATTGTTCTCAATGGTAGAAAACCTGAAACCACTTCCTCTAAATCAGGAACAAGACAAGGTTGTCCACTTTCACCACTATTATTCAACATAGTTTTGGAAGTTTTAGCCACAGCAACTAGAGAAGAAAAAGAAATAAAAGGAATCCAAATCAGAAAAGAAGAAGTAAAGCTGTCACTGTTTGCAGATGACATGATACTGTACATAGAGAATCCTAAAGATGCTACCAGAAAACTACTAGAGCTAATCAATGAATTTGGTAATTAATGCACAGACATCTCTTGCATTCCTATACACTAATGATGAGAAATCTGAAAGAGAATTTAAGGAAACAGTCCCATTTACCATTGCAACAAAAAGAATAAAATACCTAGGAATAAACCTACCTAAGGAGACAAAAGACCTGTATGCAGAAAATTATAAGACACTGATGAAAGAAATTAAAGATGATACAATCAGGTGGAGAGATATACCACATTCTTGAATTGGAAGAATCAACATTGTGAAAATGACTATACTACCCAAACAGATTCAATGCAATCCCTATCAAACTACCAATGGCATTTTGCACAGAACTAGAACAGAAAATTGCACAATTTGTATGGAAACACAAAAGACTCCGAATAGCCAAAGAAATCTTGAGAAAGAAAAAGGGAGCTAGAGGAATCAGGCTCCTTGACTTCACACTATACTACAAAGCTACAGTAATCAAGACAGTATGGTACTGGCACAAAAACAGAAATATAGATCAATGGAACAGGATAGAAAGCCCAGAGATAAACCCATGCACATATAGCCACCTTATTTTTGATAAAGGAAGCAAGACTATACAATGGAGAAAGACAGCCTCTTCAGTATGTGGTGTTGGGAAAACTGGACAGCTACATGTAAAAGAATGTAATTAGAACACTCCTAACACCATACACAAATATAAACTCAAAATGGTTAAAGACCTAAATGTAAGACTGGACACTGTAAAACTCTTAGAGGAAAACATAGGAAAAACACTCTGTGACATAAATCACAGCAAGATCCTTTTTGACCCACCTCCTAGAGGAATGGAAATAAAAACAAAAATAAACAAATGGGACCTAATGAAACTTAAAAGCTTTTGCACAGCAAAGGAAACCATAAAACAAGACAAAAAGAGAACCCTCATAATGGGAGAAAATATTTTCAAATGGAGCAACTGACAAAGGATTAATCTCCAAAATATACAAGCAGCTCATGCAGCTCAATATCAAAAAAACAAACAACCCGATCCAAAAATGGGCAGAAGACCTAAATAGACATTTCTCCAAAGAAGATATACAGATTGCTAACAAACACATGAAAGAATGCTCAACATCACTAATCATTAGAGAAATGCAAATTAAAACTACACTGAGGTATCACCTCACACCAGTCAGAATGACCATCATCAAAAAATCTACAAACAATAAATGCTGGAGAGGGTGTGGAGAAAAGGGGACCCTCTTGTACTGTTGGTTGGAATGTAAATTAATACAGCGACTATGGAGAACAGTATGGAGGTTCTTTAAAAAACTAAAAATAGAACTACCATACGACACAGCAATTCCATTACTGGGTATATACCCTAAGAAAACCATAATTCAAAAAGAATCATGTACCACAATGTTCATTGCAGCTCTATTTACAATAGCCAGCACATGAAAGTAACTTACCTGTCCATCAACAGATGAATGGATAAAGAAGATGTTGCACATATATACAATGGAATATTACTCAGCTTTAAAAAGAAACGAAATTGAGTTATTTGTAGTGAGGTGGATGGACCTAGAGTCTGTCATACAGAGTGAAGTAAGTTAGAAAGAGAAAAACAAATACTGTATGCGAAGAAAAATAATAGTTCTGAAGAACCTAGGGGCAGGACAGTAATAAAGATGCAGACGTAGAGAATGGACTTGAGAACACGGGGAGGGAGAAGGGTAAGCTGGGATGAAATGAGGGGGTGGCATGGACATATATACAGTACCAAATATAAAATAGATAGCTAACGGGAAGCAGCCACATAGCACAGGGAGATCAGCTCGGTGCTTTGTGACCACCTAGAGCAGTGGGATAGGGAGGGTTGGAAGGAGATGCAAGAGGGAGGAGATATGTGGATATATGTATATGTATATGTATAGCTGATTCACTTTGCTATAAAGCAGAAACTAACACACCATTGTAAAGCAATTATACTCCAATAAAGATTTTAAAAATAAATGAAAAAATGCTCACGGATCCCAGAAGAATAAAAGATGAAGACAGTGAGACATAGAAAATATAGGCAAGTTCCAAACAGAACTCACACAGCTAAAGAATACAGTAACTGAACTGAACAATACAGTAGAGGGAATCTACAGCAGACTAGATGATACAGAAAAATGGATCAGTGACCTGGAAGACAAGGTAGTGGAAATCACCCAAATAGAACAGCAAAAAGAAAAAAGAATTTTTGAAAATGAGGGAAATTTAAGAGACCTGTGGGACAACATCAAGCATACAAACATTCTCATTTTACAGGTTCCAGAAAGAGAAGAGAGAGACAAAGGGGAAGAAGACATGTTTGAAGAAATAATGGCTGAAGACTTCCATAACCTAGGGAAGGAAACAGACATCTAGGTCCAGAAAGCACAGTGTGTCCCAAACAAGATAAACCCAAAGAGATCCACATCAAAACGCATTGTCACTAAAATGTCAAATTTTAAATATAAGGAATCTTAAAAAAAACAAGAGAAAAAAACTAGTTGTGTACAAAGGAACCCCCATAAGACCATCAGCTGATTCTTCAGCTGCAACTTTGCAGGCCAGAAGACAGTGACATGATATATTTAAAGTGTTGAAAGGAGAAAACTTCCAATCAAGAATACTCTGCTTGGCAAGATTATCATTCAGAATTGAAGGAGATAAAGAGTTTCCCATAAAGCAAAAGTTTAAGGAGTTTATCAACACCCAACCAGCCTTACAATAAATTTTAAAGGGATTTCTTTCAGCTGAAAAAAAAAAAGGGCAATAGCTAAAAATAAGAAAATATGTAAAAGAAAAAACCTCACTGCTAAAGGCAAATATATAGTAGAGGTAGTGGTACAACCACTTTGAAAACCACTTATGAAGGACAAAAGTAGTAAAATCATCTCTAATTATAATAATTAGTTAAGGGGTACACAAAGTAAAAATGATATAATAAGACATCAAAAAAAATAAAACAGGGAAAGGAAGTAAAAATGAAGAACAAAATAAAATTTTGTTCGTTTTAGGTGATTTTAATATGCCATTTCCTGAACCAAGAATGTTCCTTCTTCAGAGAGCCCCATGGGTCACTCCTTCACTTCTTTCTGCTCTTTATTTAAATATCATCTTATCAGAGAGAGAGGTCTTGCTAATCACAAATATAACACAGCATCTGGACTGTCAATTTAGTTTTTCCTCTCCCCATTTACTATTTTAACTTTTCTCTATGGTTCTTACGCCATTGGGCAGGTATTTATTCATGTCTTTATTTGTTTACTGCCCATCTCCTAACCCCACACCAGAAAGTAAGCATCATGATGTCATGGATTTTGTTTTATTTATTGTTTTATATCAAACCCTAGAGCAGTGCCAGGCACAGGGATACTCAAAAAGGTTTTATTGAAAATTAATTAGGAATGAATATATAATTTAATCAAGGTTTAAAGAAACAAAATTGTAGGATACCTATTTAAGGAGATATCTACTCAGCACATTCATTTTTCGGAAAATTGCTTTGCTCCTTCATATTTCACCTCTCTTTGAATCCATACATATGTTTCCTACAAGTGCTCACATGTGCAATTAGTTCCCTAGCTCTTGTCCATAATAGCTTTGTCTAGCAATCATTATCTGACCCAAGATGGGTAGTCTCTTTCTCCAAGATTCCACACCTGGACACAGTTAATTGATGGGGAATGGACATCAGTCCTAAGTTAGAATTTTTAGGAACGGTAGCAAGTCGAGCTGTCTCTCCTTATGTAATTAAAGTTTAGATAGTTAAGGCTCCTGTTAACTGGCCTATTTTATGCAGAAAGCTAGGAAGCTGTGGGAAAACACAATGAAGCCAAAACCTAAAAAACATAATACAAAATGGTGGACTCAAGTCAAAATCCAGAATCCTGATTTCCTGAGTAGTGCCTCAAGCAATAAGAATAGTTTTCAACAAATTCAGGGAAGAAATAAATTAGCACTTAATTCTTGAGCTGAAAAAATATTAAAACATGACTTCATTTTTAATAATGCTTCCAGTATTTGTCTCTTTAGAGGTAAGAGCAATGCATCTATTTTAACATGGGTGTGATTTTTCTACAACTTTGCCATTAGTTATAGCTCCAGGTCAAAAGAATTCATTCTATTCTCTATGGGAATATCAAGGCTGAGTATTTTATTGTTGCTGAGAAAAGAACTTTGAAACAGCGGCTGATGTAACCAACTGAATGCAAACATAGTGAGGCAGATTTCATTTCATAGTGATCAAGTTATTCATGGAATTTTATTTAATCACACCCTGACTTAAAGGCTAAAAGAAGTGGATAAAAATGACCATTATCCTTATTTGGTAACAAGGCAAAAATAACATCAGTGGTCCTATAGCCTAGTAACCAACCCCTAGAGGGATGAAACTGTAATTCATTTTTAAATGGAGAATTTATAAACCAAAATGGGCAGTGGAATTCTAAAAATCATCATTTCTCAACACAGCAGAGAAAGATGTCTCAATGCAAAAGTTTTCCACTTCGTAACTTTCTCAGAGCTAATCCATTATGTTATAATGACTGTCAGCATTATTTACTTCCTATGTTTATCTGTTTTATTTTCCTTCATAGGTGTTGCATCTACAGGAACGTGAGTTAATTATCTCTAACCATTATGTGTGTTTGGACAGCTTAGTCACTCTCCCTTTCCAACTCTTATATGCATGGTCTTATGGGTTGAATAGTGTCCTTTAAATATTCATACGTTGAAGCCCTAGCTTTTCTCACCCCAGAATGTGACTTTATTTGGGTATAAGGTCTTTACAGAAGTAATCAATATAAAATGAGTTCATTAAGTTGGGCCTTCATCCAATATGATTGATGTCCTTATAAGAAGGGGAAAGTTGGACATAGAAATGTAGAGAGAGAAGACAATGTAAAGACACAGAGAGAAGACAGTCATCTACAAGCCAAGGAGAGAGGAATGGAACAGATTTCTTTTCAGAGCCCTCAAAAAGAACCAACCCCACCAATTCCTTGTTCTCAAACCACTAGCTTTCATAACTGTTCTTATTGTTTAAGCCACCCAGTTTGTGGTATTTGCTATGGCAGCCCTAGCAGCGTAATACACATGATGCATCTTCTCTTTATCCTTCAAGGTTCAGCATCAAATATCATCTCAGCTCTTTCTCCTAAGCTTCATGTTCATAGATTTATTAACTATGCATCTTTCCATATGTATAACACTCACTACTGAAAACAATTTGAGTGACCCCATTGCTCTCAGGTCAAGATACAAACCCTTCCATATTATATTGCAAACACTCCATCATCTGGCCCCTGTCTACCTATCTAGTCTTGCTATGGACCACATTTCATTCTTTCTAACTACCATGTTCCAGCAGTACCAAACTACTACACTTTTCATTCCACAAATGTTCACTATTCTTGTGCCACTAAGTTTTTACTCATGCCATCTCCTCTGCTATGAATCACTTCTAACTCTTCTCCTTATTCTCTTGCTCCTTTATATGACTGAATTTTAGTAATCATTTGGTCTCAGCTTATACAACTTTCTCTTGGAAGGTTTCCCTGATGCCTAATAACTAGTTTACATATCTACTGTTGTCATAGCATAAAAAATTATCCTTCTAGTAGTACTATTTACTTGTTTTTCTCCCTCAAAAGATGATACGCTCCTTCTAGCCAGGGATGTGTTCTGTCATGCTATTTCTACAACCTAGAATAATACTAGGCTAGCAGCACATGAGACACTCAAATTCTAAAGCATTCTTACCTCTTTGTAAAGCCCTACCAGACTATTCCAGGCTTTACTACTCTGAATCCATTGTAATTTAAGTATTATCATATTTATGTACTTTATTATTGGTCAAAAATCTGTACAGTATCACACTTTTCATATGCCATTGTCAAACATTTAGTTCACATGCTTAACTCTACTTAACAGTTTTATGAAAAAATAGTGTCTCACCTTTTCCATGTTTTGTTGCACAGTTCTAGTACAGTTCTTAGTGTATTGTAAGCATTCATGATTTTCACTAATAAAGAAAAAAAATGATCCCATAAAGAAAAGTAAATTTCTGCCTTGGTATTAAGGCTGAAAGCACCTTCTTGGAGTGACATCTATTTAGACCCATTCTAGTAAAACTTAAAACACAAATCAAAGGGATAAAACTAATCTGCAAGTAATTTAACTGCCTACCAAAACAAAAGTCAGACTCTTAAAGAAACACAAAGGTTTCCAGACCCTCAACAATCTGATTTCACAATATTCAACATCTAATCAAAAAGTACTAAACTTTCCAAGAAGCAGGGAGATTCTACCATAACTAGGAGGAAAATCAATCAGTATAAATGTGGATACAGAGATATCTGTAACAACAACATTTTCTAGTTTCTGTATTTGATGCTTTGATGTCTTGGGGCCTTGCTGACCCTGGAGGGACTGGCCCTCCCAAGGTCAGCCAATTCGTAGAGACAGTAAAGGACTCATCTGGAAACACACCTTTCACATGCAAACTAACAAATCCTGAGTGCACACCCCAACCAACTTTTTTCTCAGGCTCTCTCAGGGCCACTATTCCTCTGCCCTAATCAACCCAGGGCCAGGTACCAGACAACTAGAGACAAGCCTTATGCATCCAAACTCAAATTATTCAAAATAGCCAACTCCAAACCTTCTTACACCAACTCTCCTATATTTCCTACAAAAACCACAACAAAGGTGCCCACGTTCTCCCCTCACTCTCACTGCCTCCTGACTGACCCTGTGTGACCCCTCATGGAGTGGTATGCCTCCTCCTCTTGAGACTGTGAATATAGCAAGTTATCTTTTCAATGGCAATTTTCTCTTGATCCGTTGGCCTTGTCATAACTGAATAATAAAAGAACTTACATTTTAAAACAACGTCAGAGATGATGTAATTAGCAGTCAAACATGTCAAAACAGCCTTTATAATTATATTCAAGTACTCCATTATTTAAAGGAAAGCATAAGCATAATGAGAAGAAAAGAGGAGAGAAGAGGAGAAAAGCAGAGACTTAAAAGTGGAAATAGTAACAGAATCCACCCAAAATGAAATACAGAGAGAAAAGTTTAATAAAAATAAATGACTTAGTGACTTCTGGAACAATATTAAGTGGTTTAACATCTGTGTAATGGAAGTGCCTGAAAGAGGAGGGAGCCAGAAAAATATTTAAAGAAATAATGGTCAATTTTTTTCTAAATTTGATGAAAACTATCAACCTACATTTCCAAGAATCTCAACAAACTCCAAGCAGGATAAACCTACATGCACAGAGAAAAAAGAAAGAAGATATGGCTATGCAAGCCTGAAGACTTTTTGTCTGTGTGCATGTACATACATATCTTGCACAGAGAAAGAAAGAGAGAGAGAAAGAGAGAAAGAGAGAAAGAGAAAGAGAGAAAGAGAGAGAGAGAGAGAGAGAGAGAGAGAGAGAAGAGAGAAAGAGAAAGAAGAAAGAAAGAAAGAAAGAAAGAAAGAAAGAAAGAAAGAAAGAAAGAAAGAAAGAAAGAAAGAAAGAAAGAGAAAGAAAGAAAGAAAGAAAGAAAAAAAGAAAGAAAGAAAAAGAAAGAGAGAGGGAGGGAGGGAGGAAGGAAGGAAGAGAGAAAGAAAGCGGGAAAGAGATAAAGAGGGAGGGAGGAAGGGAGGAAGGAAGAAAGAAAAAAAGAAAGGCACTGATGGTCACACTGATGTCAGTGATTCTCTCCTATGGTTATATCTTCAATACAGTTCTCAAATTCCCTCCTGCTCAGCTAAGGACTGAAGACTTTTCTACCTGTTCTTCTTACATGATTGTAGTTTCCATTTCTTATGGCAGCTGCATCTTCATGTACATAAAACCATCAGCAAATGATAGAGTGACTTTAAGCAAAGGAGTAGCTGTGCTCAATACCTCGGTTACCCCTTTATTGAACCCCTTCCTTTATAGTCTAAGGAACCAGCAAGTGAAACAGGCCTTAAAGGACATGGTCCAAAAAGTTTCTTTTGCTTCAAACAAATGAGAAAATTCTAAAAAGTATGAAGGAAAAAAATGAATAAAAATATTGCCCTTTTAATCTTGCTTTAGTTCATCTTACTTTGTACATATTTTTAGATTATATTAGCAATTTCAGCCAATTTGGGCCTCCTTCCATGCTATCATTTCTTGCTAGAAATTCTATTCTACAAACCTGTTCCTTTATCGATTTCAGGAATGCAGAATTTTAAATGTGATATTTTTCACAGATCGTATTGTATGAAACAGATGTTTTCATAAGGCTGTGTATGAGCTTATGTGTTAGATATCCTTCCAGAACTTGGCATATGAATAGAATGTTTGTAGCTGGAACTACATTTTTAGAAAAAAAATGACTAAAGAAAGAAAGAAACCACGAAATCAATTATTTAGTCAAGAAAATAGTTCAGTTATAATAGATATAGCATTATGCTCTTGAGAATATTGTGTTTCATAAGTGTCATTTTTTTAATGTGTGAGCAGATTGTACAAATTATAAAGATATAATTTATAATTATTTTACAAAATAATTTTTCACTCAGTAAGATAATAAATTTTGATCCTTCTTTACGTGATGAATAAGAAAAATAGTAATCAGATTCTGCATGACCCCAAATGAAAATGTTTTTAATTAAACTCCTAAATTTTTGAATTTCTGAAAGAGATATTGTCTACCTATGCCCATGAGTTGAATTATAATGTAAGAAATTACTTCATTGACTTACTTCAAAGTCTAAAGTACATTCTACTTCTTCCACAGAATTTTCCTTATTGAATAAAGCTATTTTCTCTATCTAAAACATTCCTTATTTGAGTATAATAATTATTTTTCCATATAATGCTAAGTTGCACTTTAATATTATATTCTAGTTCATTGAGACTTTGGTGATGTTACTGGTAATGATAGCGATACAGGCTAAATCTCAGTGGAGTGAGTAGAACTTTTTCTTTCTGTTAATCAAATTGATTTTAATGTAAAGTATTGCTATACTTTGAACAAAAGAAATGTGGGAAAGAAAGTGTTAGTACATTAGTACAAATTTCATAAGATAAAAAGTGATGTTTGCAACTTATTGAAGGAACAATCAAATGCATGGCAGAGATCAAATTCAGAGTTTCTGCAAGATATAAGGTATTGAATTTTCTCAAAAATCCAGCAGAAAATTGGCTCAGGTGAAGTATGTAATTACAGGGCTTCCCTGGTGGCACAGTGGTTGAGAATCTGCCTGCCAATGCAGGGAACATGGGTTCGAGCCCTGGTCTGGGAAGATCCCACATGCCGCGGAGCAACTAGGCCCATGAGCCACAACTACTGAGCCTGCGCGTCTGGAGCCTGTGCTCCGCAACGGGAGAGGCTGCAATAGTGAGAGGCCTGTGCACCGCAATGAAGGGTGGCCCCCGCTCGCCGCAACTAGAGAAAGCCCTCGCACAGGAACGAAGACCCAACACAGCTAAAAATTAAAAAAATAAATAAATTTATTTATTTTTTTTAAAAATGTAATTACATGCTTTTTAACTTCTATTATTTGCTTTTATAGTATAATCTCTTATATATTTCTTTGGAATTTTGAATTGGTTTATAGGAGTATCTCTGAGTAAGGAAAAATATTTCCCAAGCTGATTCAGTTCAATCCCTTGGAAACCTACTATGTGAAATTGACAAAGTTGGCTCTATTAATAGAACAAAAATGAAAGTACATATGATGAAATGAGTTTGAAAATATGTTCCATACTACAACCCTATACCTTAGTCAATAATAAAGATAAGGTGAAAAATTAAATAAATAAATAAATAAAAAGAAAGAAGGAAGGAAGGAAGAGAGAAAGAAAGGAAGGGAAAACCATTGAGCCTTGTTATCAAATTACTAAAAACTATTATAAAGAGTAAATCTTAAAAGAATCCAGAGATAAAAGAGGCATTAGCTCCAAATGAATAAGCATGAAAATAATTGCATACTTCTCAACAGATACTAATGAACTGCATTTTTAACATCCAGAAAGTAAAAGACTGTCAATTTAGAATTCTATATCCAATCTTCCATACTCATAGAAGTCAGGCCTTCTAACACCTGGAAGGGATCCTTTGACTTCAAGGTAAGTAGAGAAGGAAAGCAGAGAAAAAAATGTTTTTAAAAAATAGGCTACTAACTTCCAAACAATATAGTAGTAGTTCCCTAGTCTTTGTGTCATCAAATAATTTACATAAGAAATGGGTGGAGCTCTTTTATTATAACTGTAGTCTTTACACCATCAAGAAATATGCTGAAGCATCAACTTTGGTACTGTGCTGGACGATCCCAATTTATCACTGTTTTTCATGCTATTAGTTTTTGTTAGAGATGCCAAGGAGTCATGAAGCAACTAGCTGGAAAATAAAACAACACAAAATTCAGTAAAGACACCAGGCAAGTGTTTGGTCAGCAAGTCAAATCACCTTGACCAAATGTCATATTATTATTATTTCTTAGCAGGAAATAGAACAGACAGATTGAAAAGTTACGATGCATTCTATTTCTCTCAAAATTGTTTTTCAAATAAAGCCTACATATTATTTACTTTAGATATCTATAACATAATGCCTCAGCAAACGAAAGTTAAATACACTTCAAAAATGTAGTATAGGGCTTCCCTGGTGGCGCAGTGGTTGAGAATCTGCCTGCCAATGCAGGGGACGCGGGTTCGAGCCCTGGTCTCGGAAGATCCCACATGCCGCGGAGCAACTCGGCCCGTGAGCCACAATTACTGAGCCTGCGCGTCTGGAGCCTGTGCTCGGCAACGAGAGGCCGCGATAGGGAGAGGCCCGCGCACCGCGATGAAGAGTGGCCCCCGCCTGCCACAACTAGAGAAAGCCCTCGCACAGAAACGAAGACCCAACACAGCCATACATACATACATACATAAAAAGAGTGTAAGCAGACAAGAATAGCATTTAAAAAATAAAAAAATTAAAAAATAAATTAAAAAAAAAATGTAGTATATTCAGTACCGAACAGGGTTAAAACAAGGATGCCTGAGTCAGGCTGCTTGGGTTCCATTTCTGCTCCACATTTGCATAGTTTCATGACCTTGGTCAAGTTACTCAACTTCTTTGAGCCTTATTTTTCTTATATGTGAAATATGAATAATAATAATGATACATATTTTATACAATTTTTTGAAGTTAAAATCGATTTAAGTATTTCATGTACTATGGTTAGTCCATAGTAAGTGTGCAATTAATATTAGCTACTATTATTACTGCTGCTGTTGCTGCTACTACCACCGTTACTATTAGTACCACTAATAATACTGCTAAGTGTGGAATTCACTCTTTTCGTGTTTGGAATGCTGGAAGACATTTGTTTCTCTCCAGTTTTCCAGAAACTTTTCAATCTCTACATTTTCATAAAAATCTTTATCCAATCATATACAATTTATTCTAAAGACAAGACTTTTAGTTGTTTAAAGCATCTTAGATGTTTGCTCATCCAATGTTCATTTATCTTTGGTTTTATTTATGTTCATTCCTACCCCTTTCCTTCTGCGGATTATTCTTATCAGATAATTCACAAGAAAAATGAGAGTCCATTTGCTTTTCTTTTTATCCCTCAGTGTTACATTACTGAACATAGTTAAGTTTATCTTTTTCTAGTTCATCATATTGCTGTAATGGGAAAAACATATTGTTTGTATGACTCTGCTCGATTGGGTTATGCCTCCCTTTTGACTATCTTAGTGTGTACATAGTAATTTTATAACATTCTTTGCTATCTGTATTCTATAACTTTTCCTTTTAAATAATACCTTGAGGCTTCTCAGTGCTTACCACAGGCTGTTTGCTTACAATAACCGTACAGAATGAGGAGGCAGAATAAATCTATTCTATGTACACCTCAGCCCACGTCCTTTGCCTAGTCTGTATTATGAATAGGGGGACATGGAGTTGAGGGAAAACAAAAACTAATAATGATACCTATAATTTATTTTTTTTCTACATATGAAACTCTGGTAAGTTTGGTAAGTTCTTTACTCATTTTATTCTCACAAAATCCTAAAATGTAGGTAAAAGTATATCTTCTACTTCTTAGAAAGGAAACTGAGGCTCTGAGAGGTGGAGTAACTTGACAGTATCACTCCACGTGTGAATGCAACAGTTGACATTTAAACTTAGGCAATCTGGCTCCAAAGCCTAAACTCCTAACTGCTATGTTGTTTTATTTCTATAACTTCATTATAGAGACACCATTTTTAAAATATTCATCTCCCTTTATTTTAGGATTGATAACATCTGTGATTATAGTTAGAATTAATAGCATTTTTAAGTTTCTCCCTTCTCTCAAAACATTCTACCTTTCAGAATTTCAAGCTATGGAATTTCTTTATTCTGAACATTTTAAAGCCTGTCTTCCTAAAGATGGCAGGTCACATTGGACTCTTCCTTCCAGCCCTTTGCTATTATAAACAATAAAATGAAATGGCATGGCTTCTTCTCCCTAAGTTTCTATCATACTTTTCTAACCAGGAACCAATCAGTTACTTCCTATTGATGAGAATCATATAAATTGATGTAATCATTCTAATTCTTCCTTCTGTTTTCTCTCAAATAGGATTGGAAAAACTCAAGAAGTTTTCAATCCCTCTGTATTTAGTTGAAAGAGATTTTGTGCAAATAAGCTTAATTGAGACTCCTTTTTCAGAATTCTAATTCATTTCTGCACCAGGTTATTATCTGTATCAGGAAGGCATCATTTATTTATTTGTTTGTTTGTTTATTTATTTATTGGCCACGGCCCACAGCATGTGGGATCTTAGTTCCCCGACCAGGGATCGAACCCTTGCCCCCTGCATTGGAAGTGCAGAGTCTTAACCACTAGACTGCCAGGGAAGTCCCATCATTCATTTCTTTTAGTTGGCTGGAAACCCAAAGTGAAGTCTTATATCATTTTGCTTTCTCCTTTTTGTCTGCACATATTACACTTTATTTCCCTTAACTCCTATGTTCTATGCAATTCTATAAAGGAGTGACTGAAAAAACGTATTCCTCTTGGGTAAACAGGACTTAGATAAAATCTCCTTAGATCCTAGATTGTCTTCAGCCTGTGGCCTTTAGTAAAATGCAATCTTCCCTTTTTGAGAGTCAATAGATATTTATCTCCTATAGTGATTCAAAACCTGTGCTAAGCACTTTACAAGCATTATTTCATTTAGTCCTCACAACCATACAAACAAGACTTTATAATCATTTAAAGGTAAGGAACTGGTGAAACAACCTTCCAGTGATCGGTTGGGGTTCTGCCAGATTATCTGGTTCTGAGACCAATTCTCTCCTCTTTAAACAATAGTTTTTCCAGGTTTGTCATCTGTCCAATGAAGGACTCTCAACCCTACTAGTCAGTAGATCTATGAAGTCAGTCATCAAAGGGACCAGATACCCAGAATGGAATCCTTCTGTAAACCTGGTGACCTAGAACCTATCTTTGGGAGCACACACCAGCCAAAAATGGGAGCAGAGTAGAAAATATATGGCCTGAGCAGTGAAACAGTAAGTAATCTCACCTGTATGGAAAGACAGTGAGAAAAAGAAGTGAGAACAGGAAAAGAAAATAGCAGATATTTGGGCAGAGTGAAATAAATGCTATGTAAAGAAACTGCAGGTGACAAAGGGCATTTGTATGGGTTTCCAAAGCACATGGGACAGGTCAGTAAAACTCATGGCAACTGAGCAGTCATTAAACCAGGGGCATTTGATCAAGACAGAAAAAGTGAGACATAAGATACTAGTCATGCTGGGTTTTCTCTCCTAATTGGATTCCGTCCCTTGGGATAACAATTGGTGGCATAATCCACAACCATAATGCTGTAGCATACTCATTATCAATTGTTTTTCTATAACAAAGGACTAAATTACCTTGCATTTGCTGCAAAAGCATTATATTTTCCCTTTTTTTATATGGCTTTCATATTTTCATTTATTAACAGTTCTATCGTCTGCAGACCAAATGATCTGGGGGAGGTCAGGACAAGGAATTAAAATTAAAAAATTTATCCAAAAGTAAATCAGTGTCTAATGCTCAACTTACTGTAATGCTGAAAGACTTCCCCAAACTTCCACCTGCATGATTGCATGATTTCAGTAAGAAAAGTAGCAAACTGGGCCAGAACGGGCTCCCTGTTTTCCCTCAGATGATGTTTAAAGGATACCAGATCGTTGCGATCATTGAAAATAATAAATACCTTGCTTGCAGTATTTTCTTATTGTCCTTTTCTATTATCAGTCAAAATACGAGTCAGAATTATCAAAAAGCATCAGAACCTCTAGAAAGAAAGTCCAGAAGCTTCTCATGCTTTTTTATAACTCTGCTCCCAAATGGAATGTCAGAGCAAAGTCAAATAGATAAGGGGGCAATGGACCCTGTAAACAGAAACCTCCTACAAAGGAAGTCCAGTATTTTTCCACTCAACTTTGAATCCTAGTAGAGGTAAGCAGACAAAAAAAAAGATAAAGGGGAAAGTCTTAAACATTTGAAGAATAAACTCTGAACTCCAAAGAAAACAGAGTTAAAAGCCTAACTTATTCAAGAGAATGATTAAAAAGAAAAAAAAAAAGAACAAGGGAATATGCTCATAAAAGACAATACATTTTTTTAAAATGTAATTTATAAAGTAACACTGAAAATAATTTACAGCTTCTGAATTCCTCCCCCCAAAATCACATGATATTTGTAATCAAAAAATAAGAATTACAGCTGTTTGCTAAGGAAAATTATGCAATTGCACAGTCCAGTCTTAGGCAATTTTTTATCTTCTGTTTTACCATTTCCCATAAATCCACAGGTATTACAAGGCACATGTTTTTTAATGTGACTCTGTTTTGAAATCACAGTTGATCTTCCCAGTTACATTAGCAGCAGAAGAAAAAATATGTCATAACTAAAAATCTAATATAAAGCATCAGTATTAAATCCAATATGGGACATATTATAAAATGAACTCAATGCTTCAGTAGGTAAAGTTACTTATCCAGGCTAAGAGAGTGTTAGTAAATAGAAATTACTATTTTACATCAATTTATTTGTTTGTTAAATTATCATCATTATGATTATCATCATCATTCAATAAGGAACTTGGAAAACTGACTTCTTCATCAACTTTCCTTACCCATGAAAGACAGAAGAATGGTGGAGGTTTAAAGTCTTCTGAGATCAAAAGCAGTTGCCCATGTTTGTGACCTTCTCAGATGGAGATAGTTTCCTTTCTGAGATCCATTTCTAATGATTAATAATCAGATTTACTGATAGCTAGATACAAGCAAGATTTCAAAAATAGAATTATTCTACAAAAGCACCAAGGAAAAAACACATTTGTATATTCTGGCCACTCATTTCAAACCCAATTGAATACTGAAATCTCATAAGGTGAATTTTTAAGAATTCATAGGCCCAGATCCCAATCCTAGAGAATTTACTTGAGTAGGTGTTGAGTGAAGATTTCCCTGTGTGATTCAATTGAAATAAAATCACTTGGAACATTGTAAATGCAAATTCCCAGGCACCACGCCAGGCCTAACAAGTCAGAGTCTCTAGTAGTGGGATCCAGAAATTTGTATATTAACAAACCCTCCCTGTGATTCTTACACATGCTAACATTTGATGATCACTACCTTATGCTATCTCATAGAGCTACATGAACTCAGAAAGATGAAATAATGAAAACAAAGGAAATACCGATATAAAGCATCTTCTATTATTTTTATCTTTAGCTAAACATGCCTTTAAGCTCCCTCTTATGACAGATGGTTTACAAAAGTACCCATGTTTTAGCAGCTGTGGGGGAATCTCCTGGGTAACAGGAAATTCCCAATTAGCTGGAAATTATTTTTCAGGAATTAATGTTTGTTAGATGGCAGTGATAATCAAGATAAAAATTTGTCTTCTTACATTGTTATGTGGCTTCTGAAATGCTTCATTTAAAATGCATCCATGGTCTTGTGTAGCCATCAGGCTATAACAATGCACCCCAGAAGTGTCAGTTGTTTCTCTTGACTATGGCTGCTTTTGAATGACAGACAGAGACCATTTTGGCCTACAAAGTCAAATATATTTACTATCTGGCTCTCTAGAGGAAAAGTTTGCTGTCTCCACCAAATCTAAAATATCCAAGAACAAACTGTCTAATTACATTTTCATAGTTTTTCCTCTTAAGAGAAAAACAAAAGGACATTCCTAGCCTAGAGTAAATTGGTACAAGATTTGGATTCCAGGAGAATGAGATTAAATTCCCCATGTAAGATCCTGGCTGTTTATAACAAGCCTGGATGGATTCTATTAACCGTGCTCTGTTCTACTTTAATGACATGAGTAATTTAGGGACCAATGCTTGGTGGTTAGATACTGATCATTCCTAAGAGGACTGTTGTTATTTTGATAAAATGTAGACACTTCCCTCTGGAAAAACTACTCTGCCTATTCAAAACTCAGGTTCCAGCATCATCAAACGGTGTTTATCCTCTATTATAGAATACTCTGAAGTTATAAATGGGCATGGTGGATTTGATAGATATTTGATTCCACATTCTCCTGAGACCTTACAAATATGTCAACAAAAGTTGTGGGGTTTTTTTCGCAAAAAAGTTCATGCACCCACAAAAATAAAAGTAATGAGAAGGATAAAATAGCAATAAAATTCGAGAAGTTGGAAAACTCATGGACAAATGGTAACTGAATTAGCAGGCCACAGAAAGTGGACACCAAGGTGGTGATGTGAAATCCCTTAAGAGGCCCGGCTCCAAAAAGCCTCAGAAGCTGAAGACACCAGACAGGTGGAAAAGCTCAGGAGTGTAGCTACCAGCTGGAATTTTGTTTGAAATTTCCTACCATTTTAGGAACATAGTATTTATCATTTCTTTTTGAAATATATGATTTATATTGGTCTGAGCTTCACTAATTACATCAACAAATATTCACATGATTATGCAAGATATATCTACCCATATTTCTGAGGCTTATTTCTAGGTCTATCCCTTTATAACTTTTACAGATGATGAAGTAAATATTTCATCAGAAAAATAACACCCCTTGAAACTCTGGGACTACACAGAGTGATCATTCAAATATATTCTACATTTTTAAAAACCCATAACTTTAAATAATATTTTAAAATAGCCTGTGTATCTTTGGTTTGCATTTCTCTGATGACTAGCGATGTTGAGCATTTTTATGTGCTTGTTGGCCATCTGTATATGTTCTTTGGAAAAATGTCTCCTCAAGTCTTCTGCCCATTTTTAATCTGGTTGTTTGTTTTTTTGATATTGAGTTGTCTGTAATATATTTTGGATATTAACTCCTTATTGGTCGTATCATTTGCAAATATTTTCTCCCATTCAGTAGGTTGTCTTTTGGTTTTGCTGATGGTGTCCATTGTTGTGCAAGAGCTTTTAAGTTTAAGTAGCTCCCATTTGTTTACTTTTGTTTTTGTTTCTGTTGCCATAGGAGACAGATCCAGAAAGATATGACTTCACACCAGTCAGAATGGCTATCATCAAAAAGTCTACAAATAACAAATATTAACAAAGGGGTGAAGAAAAGGGAATCCTAGTACACTGTTGGTGGGAATGTAAATTGGTTCAGCTACTATGGAAAACAGTGTGAAGGTTCCTCAAAAAACTAAAAATAGGACTACCATGTGATCCAGCAATTCCACTCCTGGGTATATATCAGAAGAAAAAGAAAACAGTAATTGGAAAAGGTACATGTACCCCAATGCTTGTAGCAGGATTATTTCCAATAACCAGGTCATGGAAGCAACCTAAGTTAGTGTCCATCAACAGATGAATGGGTAAAGAAGTTGTGTGTGTGTGTGTGTGTGTGTGTGTGTGTGTGTGTGTATGAAATAGAATATTTCTCAGCCATAAAAAAGAAAGAAACAGACCCACAGATATATGGAACAAACTAGTGGTTACCAGTGGGGAAAGGGTAGGAGGCAGGGGCAAGACAGGGGTAGAGGATTAAGAGGTACAAACTACTGTGTATAAAATAAATACACAACAAGGATATATTGTACAGCACAGGGAAATACAGCCATTATTTTGTCATAACTTTAAATAGAGTATAATCTACAAAAATATTGAATCACTGTGTTGTACACCCAAATTTAATATATTATAAATTAACTATACTTCAATTAAAAAACAATATAAAATAAAATATCATGTGTATCAAATTGTCTGATATTGCAAAGGGAAAGTGATATTTAGCTGCGGAAGAGTACCAGGAAACAACTTCTTGCTTAGAGCTAGATGCTGAAAATACAAACCCTGTGTTTAACTGTGGCTCTTATTTTCCCATATGCATTGAATGAGCCTTAAGACATCCTTAAATCTCTGATCTGTTTTGTTTGGTGATACAACAAATATGTTTAGTTACTTTAGGAACATCTCAGTTTCCTTAACTTCATCATTCTACTTTCTTCTGTATTGGGTCTGCACCCCTTCTAAGGTTCAATGATTTCTGATCCTTTTAATGAATATTTGATCATTTCAGTTTTACACAAATGACATCAAATTTTACTTCATATTTGTCGAGTTGGTAGAGCAGTGGAGACGCTAGAAGGGGAAGATGCCTCACTAAGGGTCTTCTTCCCCTCTTTCGAGTTAATGAGCATACAAGTGTATAAATTAGAAAGGTACATAAAAATTATCTTCCTGTTCATTTCAGTTTGTATTTTCTATTCAGATCATGGGGGATATTATATGGTGACCTATTTCTCACCGACATAGTGATAAGGGACACATATACAAAACAAGATACCAGATACAGCTTCAAAGTTTCCACTGCTCATCAACTCCTCTCTTAACAGCTAATTATTATGTCATTTAAACATATTTTTTAAGACATAACTTTATAATTTGTGTGTTGATTTGGAAAAAAATATCTCTGATTAAGTAAGTCAAAAGCCAGTTAAAATGTGATATGAACTAATCTGACTGAGAATGGATAAAATGTACTAGTGAAAAAAAGTGAACACAATTTAGGATCTGTCAAAATTAATATGGAGAAGAAAATTGCTTTTAATGGATAGCAATTCTAGGCTTCTGGGGGGGATACAGTATTTAAATAAAGTCTCAATCTTGGAACATATCTATGAAATGAGCAGTCTTTTAAGTAGCACAACACCAGATGCAGTAATAAATAAAACACACAGCATTTCAATGGCTTAAATAATAGAAAAGTATTATTTTTTCATATAATATACCAAGGCATTTGTTCCTGGGTTGTAGACATCTGCTCTGTCTTTTTATTAGGGTGCCAGCTGATTTTCGTTCTGCATTTTTAATTGTTGACTTCTCAGGTTATCCTGTGTGTGACAATCAGGTGATGGAGTAAGAAAGAAATTGTGGACCATTACACCAGAAATGACCCACACTTATTTCTGCTCACATTCTGTTGGTCATAAGTAGTCACATGACCCTACCATAATGCAAAGGAACCTAAGGAATAAAATCCTTGGGCAGGAAGTTGTTCTCTAACATCAGCTCTAAATAGAGGGTCAGAAACATATCTTGAGCCAAATCCAGCCTACTGACTATTTTTGTGGGAACCACAGGCTAACAATATGTTTTATACTTTTAAATGGTTGTTATATAAGTACCTACATTATGCCCTCTATTTTGCCTGTAGACCTGTAAAGTATCAAATATTTACCATTTGGATCTGGACAGAAAAATCTGCTGAGTCTGGCATACACTATGTGAAAAAAAAAAAAATCCCTGACTTAGGTTTTTCAGCCCTTCTGGCCTCCAAATTCCTATGTGTAGACCTTTCCCACACAGAGAAGCTTTACACTCTCTCTAGGGGAACCACCTTAAGTGCTACCCAGATATGGCATCCAGCTCAAAGTCTAGGATTTCTACTTTCCAGTCCAGATAGGGCTCCTCCTGCTCTAGAAAATCATAAAGTGCAAGTTATCATCCCACATCCACTCATTTCTTCACAATCAGAATAAAATGATGAAGCAAGGTTAGCACACAATCATTATCATCCATGACAAGGAAAAATAGGAGACTCAACAGCAACATACAGAGAAATAATGGAAAACCTCCTGTAGGTATTAATGCCTTAGCACTGGAAGCATTTCCTTAAGTAGACCCCAAGGAATGCCCTTGTCCATTGTTCTCTGCAGCCCTTGGCTCTGACTTCTGGAAGGTTCTTCCTAAGCATTATTCTCTGTGGTCACATCTAAAGTAAGCATTAGGAAGTAATGCCTTCCTAATGGGCTTCTCGATTTCCCAGCTCCCTTCGTTCTCATACAATTTTTGGAGCCCAAGTCTTGGTTTAAAGGCTCCAGTACTCAAAGATGTCTTTTATTTGGGCTCATGGCTTCTTCATAATATAGTTCCCTTCAAAAGACTGAAGGCCTCTGAATTAAGGTTGCCAGATAAAATACAGGATGCCCAGTGAAATTTGAGTTTCAGATAAACAACAAATGATGTTTTAATATAAGCATGCTCCCTGTAATAGTTTCTATAATAAATATAGTATATGATATTTGGGACATACTTACACTAAAATAGTATTTATTATTTATCTGAAATTTTAATTTAACTGGGTGTTTTGCATTTTCATTTGTTAAATCTGGCAACCTTACCCTGAATTCTTTGTGTTCATGTTTCAATAATAAAACCCAAAGTTCTTTCTAGATACTGTCCTCAACCTGATTCGTGCATTGGTTTCTTAGGCCTAAGAGTTCTCCCTTTCAAGTCCGTGGGGGCTACGTTGCCACTATACCAATAGGATGGCAAGGAAGATCCACAATTCATATGATCCTTGATGTAATGCTGAGTCTTAATGGGTCCTTGAAACTAAAAGGTTTTTAGGTCTCTCTCTTCCCATTTGGTCAATGGAGGCCTTTCCAGTATGAGAGGCCCCAAATTCCTGCACAATTTTAATCTCTTCTAAGTATGCTCTCAATCAAACCAATTATTGCTTGAACTCATCTCTTTCTTTGTGATAATTTGCTAAACTCAGCAAATGACAACCAACATAAGCTATTAATAGCTGACTTTCCAACCTTTTTCCCCTACAAGCTTAGTAAACAACTAGTTGGCATTCCAATGTATTACAGGCAAAATTTTACGCAACATCTTTAATGTTTTGCCATTACAGTACATGGTTCTTTCTGCGGCATAAGTTTTCTCTTTGATTGCTGCCTGATTTGCTAAATCAGTACCATATATTTTAGGTTTTTATTACAGCAGCACCCACCGAATACAACAATTTTTATACAGCTTAAGAGTAATGCTAGCTGCTTTACAAATGAACTGCATAATCTCAGTGGTTTGACACAGGAGAGGCTATTTCTCAGTTAAGTAACAGTCCCCTGAAGATGCTTTATCATGAGGGCTAATTGAGTGAGGAAAGTGATTCTGCTACATTCACTCACTTAGGGATTCAGATGGATAAAAGATCCATAATCTTCAGTAAGATGTTGCCTTGGGCTTTGACGTCCAAAAGGCAGAAAGGAAAAAACAATAGAGAAGGCACATGTGCTTTTTCCATCTTTGATCAGGAAAACGCACCCTAGCATACTCCGACAAGGAGAAATAATCGAATGTCCCACTTAGATGCAAGGGAATTGAGGCATGCAGACCCTGATTAGGCAACTGCGGGTGATGACATGAAGTTTTGATAAATATCTGGTCATTTATGCGACAAATACCTCTTCCTATCTCATCCCAAGCCGTCATACAACAACAAAAACACTTACTGAAGTTCTGTTATTTGCAAAGTACTGCAATGGATGCTAAAAATACCAAATAAAAATAAAATCCATGGTCCATGCTGAACACTAGTTATATGCTGTGTTAGTTTGCTGGGGCTTCCATACAGACCGTGTTGCTTAATCAACAGAAATTAATTTTCTTATAGTTCTGGAAGCTAGACGTCCAAGATCAAGGTGTCCATAGGGTTAGTTTCTTCTGAGGTCCATGGGGGAAGGAGCTTTTCCAGGCCTCTCTCTCTTTGGCTTGCAGCTGTCCATCTTCTCCATGTGTCTTCACATGGTCTTCCCTCTGTGTACATGTCCTAATCTCCTCTTCTTGTAAGAACATCAGTCATATTGGCCTACAGTCTACTCTCCAGACCTCATTTTAACTCAGTTATCTTTTTAAAGACCCTGTCTCCAAATACAGTCACTTTCTGAGGTACTGGGGGTTAGGAATTCAACAGAATTTGGGGGGAACACATGTCTTAGAAAATATGTTTTATTTTTTTCTTATTCCTTTTCCTACATGGAATGGTTTATAAGAATTATCCCTCCGAGTTTAACATCTTGTGATGGTTAATTTCATGTGCTAACTTGACTGGGCTAAGGCATGCTCACATAGCTGGTAAAATATAATTTCTGTGTGTATCTGTGCGGGTATCTCTGGAAGAGGTCTCTCTGCTTGAGCTGAGACATCCATCTTCTCCTGTCCTTCAGATACAGATGCTCCAGGTCCTTGGACCTTCAGAATCTGACTGGGCCTGCAACTTATACCATTACCACCTCCTCCCCCTACCCTGGTTCTCAGGCCTTAGGACTCAGACTGAATTACACCACTGGGCCTCCTGGTTCTCCAGCTTGCAGATGGCAGATCATGGGACTTACCAGCTTCCATAACCTTGTGAGTCAATTCCTACAATAAATCTCCTCTCTTATATATCTCTCTATAATCCTATTGGTTCTGTTTTTCCAGAGAGCTCTGACTAATACACTTCTGAAGTTATTTTTTTAATCAGAGAGAAAAAATTTCTTAGAGAGGAATAATCTCCCTAGATAAGAATAACTAAACTATAATTAACTTAGAAAAAAATAATCAACAATAATGTAAGTTATTTCCTCTATACCTTTAGGGATAAAAAACACTATTAAAACAGTGTAAACATGTCAAAGAACAAAGTTTGACTTGTCCACATAGAAAGAAGACAATAAATAATACACTAAAATTACTCAGTTTAAGAGGACTGGTTTTATTCCTTTTAGTTTGTACTATATGTAAAGAGTAGACGTCCTAAGACTTTATCAGGGATGATAAGTACTTATAATACGTAAAATATCTCTTCATGTTAAACGTTTCAGATATTGAAGGCCCTGAGAGACTCCAGATTGTGTGAACTTTCTCTGTGGTCTGGAGTTCTAGGGTAGCTATTAAATACAGTCATTATAATAATAACATGAAAATCACTTTTTAAAATTCAAATGGGATTGCAACGTCCATACAACCAATGTGTAAACGATTGGAAAGCAGAAAAATCAGACTTAGAATCCACAACTACATTTAAATTTCCCTCAGATATAATGTAATTTAATTGCAATTAATCCTTAAGTCTTTCCAGAAGAGTGATAAAGAACTCTCATGCCAAGTGAGAAGAAACATCTGAGAAAGAAATGTTAAGAAAAACTCCACGGTCTAAAATTAAAATTTAAAAAAAACCTTGCTGACTCTCTTACATAAATCCACCGTGATTGTCTCACAGTAATTACAGCACGCATCTTACTTATCTTTTCCAGTCTTGTTAATAAATCAATCCACTTCCCATCATCTGTTTCCGTTTTATGTCCCTGGCCATACATATCCACATTTCTGGCCTGACCTTTAGATGTAGGTGTCAGATCTGTGACCATAAAATAATTTCCCTGTGGCCGAAGCAATCCTGCCTACGTAGGGAGGAAACCCACAATTATGGTTCATGTAAAATAATCTCAAATGTGCAAGGCTATTTAGCTCAATCTCTGTAATCCACAAGAACAAATGAACAAAAACAACAGAGCAGTAGTTGACAAAGGCCTCTTTACATGCTGCAATATTTATTCCAAAAATCTTTAAGAAAATCCTACTTTCTGCAGAGCATTGCTTTAACCAATGAACATAAGGGAGTGAGATGTTTTCTCTGAGCTAAGAGGAAACTGACCCAGAAGTGAACTATAGCAAGAAGCTTGATTTGGCACTTAGAAAAGAAACTTTCTCACCAGTCAGCCAGAATCCATCTTTTCATTGCCGATTTAAAAAATAAGGGTCATAAGAGTTACACAGGTGCTGCTGGTGGGCTAATTATAGGTGCCAAGTCAAATGAGTCTTCTTTGGCATCAAGTCAGTTCAGTTTTATGATGTCTTGACTCAGTTATAAAAATACATCCTTCCATTAGCAGGAATGTTATACCAAAGGCGCAACTCAGTACTGTATGGAGTTTAGTTCACCTGAAGTTTACCAGCTAACTTTGCACCTTTCCAATTAGGTAACAATAACATTGTCCAGAGATCCATAGATAAATCTGCCCTTAATAAAACTGCCATCAGACTGAATGAGGGTTACTCGACCTCAGCACTACTGACACTTATGGTCCAGATAATTCTTTATTGTGAGGTACTCCACTGCTCATTAAAAGATATTTAGCAGCATCCCTGGGCGCTATCCAATAGATGCCAGTCTTGTTCCCCCAGTTATGACGATCAACAATGCCTCCAGATATTGCCAAGTGTCCCTGGCAGGGTGGGAGGGAAAATCACTGTGGTTAAAAACCGTTATTCTAATTATGAGGTTGGGATTAACATATACACACTACTGTATATAAAACAAATAACCAACAAGGACCTACTGTATAGCACAGGGAACTCTACTCAATATTTTGTAATAACCTAATATATATATTATATATAATATATATATTCATTATATATAATATATATTCATTATATATAATATATATATTCATTACATATATATATATATCTGGATCACTGTGCTGTATACCTGAAACTCACACGATATTGTAAATCAACTATATTTCAATTTAAAAAAAAAAAAACCAAAATTAAAAAAACCCTTTTATCTAAAATAGGCATGCTACACAGGAATGTCTACATAATTTCTGGGGCCCAATGTAACATAAACATGTGGGCCCCTTTTTCAAAAATATTAAGAATTCTAAGATGGCTGCAGCAAAGCGTTAAACTAAGCATCGGGTCTTTGTAAGCACAAGGTCTTATGTGACTGCACAGGTCATAAGTTCACAAAATTGGCTCTGATGTTACATTATTCCACCCCATTCCTCAACATCATAATGCCAATAACACACATTTGTAAACTTTATAACTTATAGCGGCCTAGTTCACATTTGTCGACTCTCCACATGCTTTCCCCGTGTACGTATTAGGAAGTTGCTTTCACCACCACCTTAATTCCAAGCCCCTTGTCCATATTCATCCTGTTTACCATCTTCCCAGGTACTAATCTCTTTACTTTTCCCCCCGTTTCTTCATTTATGTGGTCATTGGAACAGGGCAAGAGCATTCAATTTAATGACTAGTTCTCCTTCAACCAGCACTCCAGTGCCAACCCTCCACCCAATACCAAAGAGTCAGGCTTTCTTGGGAAGGTTCTTATCCCCACTCTGTATCCACCCACCTCCCACAAAAGGCTGTGTGCCTCCCTACATCCCTACCTCAGCCCTGCCCCCGAGGACTCCGAAATAACTGACCGCAATCAGCTTGATGAACACAATTCCTCAACTTGGACCATTTTGTTTTCACCAAAAGCAACCACACCACTTACTGAGTTCTTTCTAATGTGGTAGACTTTAGTTCTGGAAGCGGTATTACATCAGCATTTTGCAGGTGAAGAAACCAAGTCTTTGCAAAGTTTAATAGAAAAACTAAAACCTGCCTAAAGTCACACAGTAAAACTTAGGATTTCAAGCCATGTTTATTTAACTCCAAACCCTTGAACTTAACCACTATCTTACCTCCCCTTAATCTTTCTCCTGACTCTGAAGTATGTTTTATTATGAGTCCTTCTATAACACCCATAAGCTGTGAAGATGTGTTTCAAAACCAAACCAAAATTAGAAAAATTTTCGCTTGGTATTAGTAAGTGATTATTCAACAGGAAGAAAGTATTGTATCAGGCAAGTCTGATATTGATGCTCTAATATTTTATCACTTCTCAAAATAGAAAACTAAGTAATGTCAAAACTAGCTTTTTTGAAGATATCAGCATTCTTCAACACAAAACTTTATTTGCTTCTATTCCACAATTGATCAACATTAATATTTGGTTTCCAAGTATATGTTATAATCGGCTCACCCAGAAATATAAAAATAATTTTAAAAGTGAAATGTATTTGATTTCATTTTTTTGTTACTAGAGTAATCACAATTTCTGATATAATTTCCTACTTATTTGATGTAAAATATTATTTTACTGTATATGTTCACTCTCAAATCTAGAACATTTCTTAATAACTTTTACTTGAAAAGTTTTTACACTGTCCAATGAAACATTTTTCCTTCTGAGATATATATGTATCAACTTTCTACAAAAATTTATGATTCCCTTGTTTATATGGATTGGCATTTTAGAAGTCCATTCTGCTGAAATAAATTTCTGGACCTTGAGTCCCTGTGTCACCAGTTTTTTGCAGTAAATGCTGACCACTAAATTTAGCCATTGTGAAACAATCCCACGAGAAAAGAAGGAAAAATGTAGAATAATATAATAATGAACATCTTTGTATTTTTTTCAATGTATTGAATATACCACAGCCATCTGTAGGTCACAGGCCCTGCACGGGAAAAACACTCCAAGGTCCAAGAATGTGTGAGAAAGTAAAGCCATTCAACATCCAACGCCAGAAGAGTCATTTGTTTCATCCATATAGCCATTCCAAAGTCTTGAGCAGTTGGGGAAAATCTAAGAGGAAAAGAAATTCTTTTGTCAATTGAAACTGCTAAAATGTGAGAAGCGTCTCTAAGCACTGGATGGAAAGATGTCCACTCATAAATCTCTCCACTGTGGCAAAATGCGAAGTTGTATGTACAGAAATGAAACTTGGGAGACAGCTGATCAAGCACTGTAAGAAGGTTTTTGGATAACTTTTTATAAATAATGAAAATGCAGTCATATATATCATCATTCACAGGATCAAGAATCATGAAACAGAAAAAAAGCAAAAACATAAAGTGATCAAAAGCCATTTACTATCCTTTTAAATATTCAAATAGAGTTGAAATACAGAAGGAAAAATTCAATATTATTTTCATGGTAGGTATTTTATGCCATTCACTATTTCTATGAATTTTATCAACTTCCATTTTTCAGAAATTTTTCATGTCTCCCTCTGAACCAACTTCCCATTTCTTCAGTTTATTAACTGCATTTTAGTTTGCAGTAGCTCTACTATTCTAAAAAAGTAAATATAAAAAAAAAAAAACTCTCTTCTCTTCCCTTCACACTTTCACAATCAAATTTCTACAAAGAGTACTTGGATTATCACTTTTTTAAAAGTCCCATTTTCTCCTCAACCAATTGAAATCTGGTTTTTGTCTCCATCATTTCTTATGTATCAAATTATTTTTAGTTCTTAACTTTTTTGTATTAGAGTTTCTGATCCGTGGCCAGTCGCAAAAGTCTTAGCAGTAGTTCCCTAGATTTCAAACCCCGGCTCTGATACTTGCTTTCTGTGTGATCTTAGACAAATTATTTAACTTCTTGGAGCCTCAATTTAGAGGTAATAATTACAAGCAACTAGGATGGTTATGAAGATTCAATGAGGCAGCGTGAGGAAAACCACCATCACAGTCCGTGGCACAAAATTGCAATAATTACTGATGGTTTTGTTAATATTATTAATGTAATTAATAGATTGCTAATAATTTTTACTTTTGAAACATCCTCGCTCCTCAAGTTCTAGGACAGTAACCTTCCTGTTTTATTTCCCGCCTCATTGTCTCCTTTGTTGCCTCCTCCTCCTGCTCACGCTTAAAATATTAGGATTGCCAGGGCTCTGACCTTGAGTATTTTCTTTCCCCTCCGTCCATACGCCCCCTGGCCCCATTTATTTCCATATACTTCAACCACCTCCTAAATGCTGATGATTCTCACATTAATATCCCTGCCCTAATTTTTCTTCTGAGGTCTGGATCTACATAGTCAACAGACCAATGGAATCTCCGCCCGGTGTCCATGAGTTCCCTATCAAATCCTCTTAACCATCTGCCCAATAAAAGATTATTCACTGTCCCCAGTCACTATTACAGAGAAAGACATCATCATTCCTCTAGTCACCCCAAGTAGAAAGATGGTCTGGAGGAGTAGCAGTCATCCAAGATTCCTCTCTCACCTGCAAGCCCCCAAACCAGTAAATTATCCCAGCCACTCATCACCCCTTTGACATCTCATTCCTCCTCCCAGTCCTGAAGCCTGAGTTCAGCCTTTCATCAACTTTACCCAGACAATTGGGAGTTCCCTCACCTGTCTCCCTGTCTCTGGTCTAATTCCCGTCTGATTCTCCTTCTCTACTGCTGCCAGAGTTACTTTCCTAAAACCCAAATCAGATCAGAGAATTTAATTTAAAACCTTTTTATTTTGTATTTAGTTTTTTGCTATATAAATGTTTACTCCCTAAAGCACATCTAGTTTACAGACCAAGGTTAAAAACAAGCAAATAAACAAAACCAGTATATATTGTTGAAGTATTGTCAGGATTCGCATTTGCAAGTAATAGAACCCAAATTTAAAATGACCTTAAAAAAAATTAAGGAAAAAGAAAAGGAAACTTCTTGGCTCATAAAACTAAAAATTCAAGGACTTCAGGCAAGGCTGAATCTAGATGTTCAATAATGTCATTGGGACTTTTTCTGCTTGGTGGGTCCCAGTATTTCCACACATCACTTCAGCATGGAGTCTGGCAGAAAAAACGAGCTTTTTTCCCCCCAATATTTTCTGTAAAAGTTCTGAAACTTATTCTTTTTTTTTTTTTTTCATGGAAAGACATTTTATTTTAAATACATGTGTGTACATGTCAATCCCAGACTCCCAATCTACCCCTTTCCCCCCTACCCTTCCCCCTGGTAACCCTAAATTCATTCTCTAAGTCTGTGAGTCTGTTTCTGTTTTGTAAATAAGTTCATTTCTATCATTAAAAACCTTTTTTAAGGTTTAGATGTCTTCTCATCTCACAAGATGGTACAGCAGCACATAAAGCCATTTCTGGCCAGGGCTTTATTAACATGTCCTTCCTTATTTCCTCTAACCATCTCAGCTCAAAGATGATCTCATCTGTGACACTTGATTCATCTTCATAGGCTTAGAACTGCTCATATGTCCCATATCCCCCAGCTGAGATTGACGTGGCTAAGAGCCTTCAGAATCTTGGCTGCTTGACCTTAACAGCTATTTGACCTTAAGCAAGTTAGTTAATCTCTGCATCTTATTCCTCATTTGTAGAATTAATATAATAATACCACCTACCTCATAAAGTCATTCTGAGGTGTAATTCATGTAAAAGGATTAGCACAGTGTGTAGCACATAAAATAACTCATTAAATATTAATTATGATGAATATCATAAAGGTTTGCATATGCATCTTTCCACTAGAGGATTATTTGTGCATTCTCTGCAAGTTTCACACTGTCTGGCACGTAATGCTGATTCATTATACATTTGTCGAGTATATGAGAGAGATAATTGATAAACAAATCAACCAAAATTTTGAGTCAACAAGCAGAAATCAAATATTTGGTTGGTGCCCAATAAATCTTTCATATACTTTGCTATTGACTGCTAAGACATTTAAAATTTTAGTGTTTATCTAGTTCTCCTGCCTCTCTGACTTAAACCAAGAAGATGAAAATGAGCAATGGAAAAAGGGTAACTATCATCCTTTTCTCACACAGAAATAAGGTGACAGGATGAGGGTTTAAAGAAGACTCACCAAATGTCAGGCTTCTTTCTTCCAAAATCTGTATTAGTCAAGATTCTCCAAAGAAACAGAACCAATAGGAGATATATCTATGAACATACATATTTATATATACATGAAGAGAGAGAGAATGATTTGATGATTTGTTTCAAGGAATTGGCTCATGCAGTTATGGAGACTGGCAAGTCCAAAATCTGCATGGTAAGCTGGCAGGCTTGAGACCCAGGGAAGAACCCATGCTGCAGTTCAAGTCTGAAGGCTGTCTACTGGCAGATGCTCAGAAGGACCCTGTTAGGAGAGCTCTATGGCCCCCTCATCACAGATGAGAACATTCAAGCTGAGAGCCAGCGCAAAGCCAGTTAGCAACTGAGCTGCAATTCAGTCCCTCATCTCCTTGATTATTAAACCAAGTAACTGTCCATGAAACCAGACAGCAACTCTCCAGTGACTATAAACGCTCCTGAAGAGCAAAATAGAAGCAAATAAACTTTCACAAATAACTTTCTAAAAGTAAAGAGACCGTGAGTTTTATTCTTTTTGTGTTTTCTTTATTCTTAAACAAGTAGCAATAAAGTGCAAGCTATTTCGGGCATGTTAACCCCTTTGTGGAAGGAACTTCAGAAAACTAGGAGAAGCAGAGGGAATTTTTTTTCTCTGAAGGCAATTAGAAGACATGTAATAAACGTCTATGTGGTTTTGACTTAATATGTAAAAAAATAAAATAGAATCCTGACCAAGAATCTCCTCATCTTTGTTGATATGTCCAGGGAGGCATCTTTTAGCTTAAGATGTTGAAGAACCCTATTCTTGATCTCCAAAAATTGTCCTGGAGGAGTACTATATTAAGTCTTTGGGGCCATCCAAATTTGAGTGTGTCAATTACAGATCATGACCCCTTGGTGATAGATGGCAGGGACCAGGCAAGACCATTATCAGAAGCAGTTGAAGAGAACCACAAGATCAAAAAGGTCTCTGCCTGAGCATTTTGCCCAAGGCTGGCCTTGCTTGTATTTTCCAATCTCTTACATATTATGAGATTTATTTGTACCAGCTTTTAATAATGGCTTTAAACCACATCATGCAAAGCACAGTTTAATCGTATTCCCTAGGTCAGTCTGCCTTTCAGCCAAGTCAAATATTTCTGTCTCTGCCCAGGCTTCTATATGATTTGGAAATGAGAGTTGGAGTAGAATGTTTTGACTTCTCTTACATAAGATAATTCATCTTTACCCAAGACATTCTTGTCTCTTTCTTTGTACTGTCTTATCCCTGATATATGATGGTGCAAGGGTTCATTCTTCTAGCCATTCGATGTTCTCTCCAGCATCATTCACGTCTTTGTTGATTTGGAGGAGGGATTGTGTGAGGTTTAATCAATGAAGTGTAAACAATAATTCAGACTACTAAAGCTAGTAAAGAACCAGAAACAACTACCTTTATTAAATGATTAGTCTTTCTAGCAAGACCTTCTTTCTTACTATTAATGAGCTCTATAGTTAGGGTTGCTTCTCAGCCACTCAGCATCTGATTAAGACTAGAGATAGCAAAATGAAACAAGCATATAAGTCCAGAAGAGAATACTAAAAACACACAGCAAGCACTTAGCCATCCTCACCAACTTTTAGCCATAATTTGGAAATTTGTGCTGAGAATTGAAAACTGGAATGATACTAACCTAATATTCTTTCTCATTTACAGAAAACTGAAAGAGCCAATAATACATCTGACAAAGAAAACCAGGATGGGATGGGCCACCCAGGAGATGAGCAGACAGGTTCTGTATCACCATTGAAATAATTAGTTAAATGTTAGCATTTCATCAGAGTGAGGTTATTTGTTTCATTAACCAGTATAAGATGCCTATCACAGTGAACAAAATGCACGTGCCACCTTCCAGTCATGGTGACACAGCAATAGACCCAGTAACCTGTCACCAAACTGCAGATGAAACAGCAAAATCAGCAGGCAAACAACGTCTAGGAAGTAAGTCTAGCTTCATGGTGGTACCTCACTTTTTCCCTCAATACTTGTACTTAAAGCTTTAGTTGTTTCTCATTCAATCAACCATGTAAAATAATTATTGTGTTCAGAGAATAATGATTTTAGGGTTTAATGGATTCATTTAGTTTTGCTCTTTAAAATAATCATCCCAGGAAACAAGTTCATTAATATTTATTGACAAGCACAAATCAAAAGACATGATCTGTAGGAACTCTACAGGTCAGTAGACTAAACTCTGAAAACAAGATGACTAAGAAATTTCAAAACTAAGATTCTACTTTAGAATGTGGCAATGCAGCAGTCATAATATTTCTCTCTAAGGAGAACTTGGAATCTGTAAGCAGAGAGGGCCAGATGCTGGGAAATGCCCTTTGGACTATAACGTCACTCCTTTTTAGGTATGTTAACTACTGAAGGGCAACAACAACGCATTTCCAAATGTTTTACAATATTTTTAGTGTAAAGCATAGAATATTTTTTATGCCTGTCATAGCAAGTATTTATTGATCAAGCACTTGGTACTACATAAAAGCTAGGTACTAGGGAATGCAAGACAAAGTGAGGGTGACCATGTCCTGCTCTCCAGGAGACTGGGCAGAAAAGATGGCTCCTCCAGAAACAGATCGTAAGTCAAGACTTTGAAAAGTGTGACGGTGTACCTGCTCCATAGTTTCCCTTTAGGAAACTATGGGAATATGCCCCTTAGTTTCCCTTTCGGAATTTTGAACAAATATGGATGGATAGATAGATAGATGATAGATGATAGATAGATGATAGATAGATAGATAGATAGATAGATAGATAGATAGATAGATAGATAGACAGATAGACAGATAGATGATAGATACATATGCATTCAAATGTATATTGTCATTTAAAACATTGTCACTTGAGGTTGTATATATATTTTATGATAGTGTCTGCTAACCACACATTTAGAAATTTTCTTTGAGAACTTCCTCGCAAGCAGATTTATTAGTCACAAAACATGTTTTCTATTCACAAATATAGTTTTTGACCGAATAAAAATAGCATTATCCAAATGAACTATCAATTTACTTTATCAAGCTTGGCTCCAATTGACTTTGTATATAAAAGAATATCAAATCCATTCTTAAAGAACAAAATATCTGCTTGCTGAGAATATTCAAGAGTGATATGAAAGGCAAATCTGAAGTGGGAATTCATATACTTTTTAATTCTTTTAGCAAATGGCAGAAGTATCAATGAAGTAAATGTAAAACCTCTCAAAATTAGTACTCTGAAAAAAATCACCACTTATTATAGTTCAAGGATTAAAAGCACATGTAGAACTTTGGGCAAATTATTTTATATCTTGAGCCTTAATTTCTTCATCAATAAAGTGGAAATAATTGCATACACCTCTCATTTTTTCTCACTTGAGTACTGAGTGAGGAAATATATATTAGCAGTTTATGACAGTGTCTCACACTTATGAAGTATTCAGTAATGCTCCCTATTATTATTTGATAATAGGTGCCTTGCAGCAGGCTTACTCTCAGGTCTACTCTGTTACTTTATAGTCATACTTCACAAAGACACTGTATCAAATTTGTACAAATTAGAAACTCTGTAAAAGCTCGTATAGGTACATTCGGTTATTAAAGTGTATTTTAAAAATTGAGCAAGATGTCTTGGACCCTATCAGTGGAAGTTTGAGAGTTGAACCATGGCTCTCCCTAAAATCTGAGGCTGGGGCTTTGTGTCACCATGTTGGGACTGTTTGTTCTGGCAGGCACTGGCAGGGGCTGTGAACTGAGCTTTGTCTATAGATTTTGTCCCTGTTTAACTGTGTCTGTATGCTCTAACTGTGCAGTGGTTCTCTGCATGCAAGTTCAAACACTTTGTTAATTAATTATATTTATTCATGCACATTGTTTAAGTCATTTTTTAAAGCTCTAACAGTTCTACAAGACTGGTTATGAGAAAGAGTAGATGCTTAATATTTTCCAGAGGATATGGAAAATATCCTTCAATGGATAAATTTTATATTTACATCTGTGTTGCTTAATTTTATGTGTCAACTTGACTAGGTCATGGGGTTGCTCAGATGTTTGGTTAAACATGATTTCTGGGTGCATCTGTAAGGCTGGTTCTGGATGAGATTAGCATTTAAATTGGAAGGCTGAGTAAAGTAGAGTAGCTTTCCCTCCTAATGTGGGTGTAGCCTGAATAGAACAAAAAGATGGAGGAAGGGAGAATTCATTCTCTGCCTGACTGATGAGCCGTCTTCTCCTGCCCTCAAACTGGGACTTACACCATCAGCCCTCCTCGTTCTCAGGCCCTCGGACTGAGACTGGAACACCACCAGCATTCTTTAGTCTCAAGCTTGGGGATGTCAGATCGTGGGACTTCTCAGCCTCCATAATTATGTAAACCAATTCCTTATAATAAATCATATATATATATATATATATATATATATAGGAATATATACATATATATATTTCTAATGGTTCTGCTTCTCTAGGGAACCCTAATACTGCATCTATGTCTCTAAATAGTATGTTTAAATGTTAAGCTTTAGATGTTTTCAACTAATTGCCTTCCTGTGAAAAACAAAGATTTACTTTGTTCACATTCATTCACCCCATAAGCCCACCACACACACAAACTTCACTCTGCCCCCAACAGTCCATGAGAATTGCATTGTAATTTTGTTTAGATCAATATTGTATTATCTATCATAAGCTGAGTAATGTAGACAGTAATTATTTTTTTCTTTCTGACATTTTTCTTTCTCTGAAGTTCATATTTGCCTTGATTTGTTGTTGTTGTTGTTTCATTTACTCCCTTCTTATCTTTGATTTATTTTCAGATGCTCTCCGAAACATATGCATCTCCTCTCAGTATGGTACAGTTAAACACATTAATCATCTTAAAACTGTAACCTTAAAAACACCTTTCTCAGCTCATTCTGATGTGCTGCAAATAGAAGGTGGTTGATGTAGGACTGTGCAAAGCTATAGTCTTGGGACTTCTTTCCCACCTTCCTGGGAATTCTCACTGCTTCCCTCTTGTGCTGGACCCAGTGGCTTCCTGTTTCTAGGTTTTCTCCCTGACTTTAGCAGAACACAATGTCTTGAAAAAGTTTCATGGTTATGGAAGACAATTTTTTTGAGTTCTTACATATCTTAAATTATCTTATCCCTAAACTCAACACTGGATATTTGGTTTAGCTGGTATAAACGTTCTTTTGTACATCATTTTTGCAAAGAGTTTTGAAAGTATTTCTCCAATGTCTTCTGATTGCCAACCTTTTATCAAGAACTTTGATGACCTTCTAATACTTCATCTGTTGCATAAAACATTCTTTCTGGAATCTTCTAGAGGATTTTCTTTGTCTAAATTGCTCTTAAATTTCACAGTTTTTTTTTCTTGGTCTGGGTCTATTTTTATTTATGGTATGGGACATTTGGTGAGCCCTTGTAATTAGGAAACCTCTGTTCTTTTGTGCTGAAATTATTTTTAAAATATATTTCTTTGATAATTTTCTCCATTTTCTCATTCTGAAACCTCTATTATTGGGATGTTGGAAGTCCTAAACTGATCATATAATTTTCTTATCCTTTTTTAATCCCACTTTATATCTGTCTTTTTGCTCTAGTTTCTAGATTTCCTCAAAATTAACTTCTGACTCATCTGAGTTTTTCATTGCTACCAACATATTTTTAACTTCCAAGGGCTCCTTTATATTTTCTGAAATGCTTCATAGTATACATTTCTTGACCTCTCTTGGAATGCTAATCATATTTCTGAGATTTTCTTCTATTATATTGCTCATTAATTGCTGGTCTCTTTCATTCCCTTTTCCAAAATCACATTGCTCTTATCTGATATCCCTTTCTATTTGTCTTTGTCTGATCATTGTTTTTCAAAAAATTATTTGATTGACATTTTTTAAGGGTTTGTAGGGTACTCCAGGCCAGTTTATGCATTCATTCAATTTATGCATTCATTTAGTTAGTTCATGTTTAACTAACATATACATTTGTCTCAAAAATCCTTCTCCAACTCTCATGGTTCAGAATTCAAATTCAGATTCATCCCCCAGCATGATTAGGTTAAAGTAAATTATTGGGAGCTCCTGTTCCTCCTTCTTGGGCTACTCAATCCCCAGTACATAGCTGAGTGTGTGATCTATTTTTCTTTCTCTCTTCTCCTTCACTTTATACCCCTGATCACATTCATGTAGCTAGTCTTTTTTCAGAGTGTTCTTTCAGAGGCAGGTTTCCACTTGAAAATGTTCCTTGAGTACCTGTTATCGTCTATGTCAGTGCTGTCTAGTAGAAACTTAACGTGAGCCACAAACATGAGCCACATATGTAATTTAAAATTTTTAGAAGCCACATTAAAGAAAATAAAAAGAACATGTGAAATTAATTTTAGCAATAAAATTTACCTAACCCAATATATTCCAAATTTTATTTTAACATGTAATCAATATAAAAATGATTAACGAGATATTTCACATTTTTTTTTTTGGATTAAGTCTTCAAAATCTAATGTTTATTTTACATGAATAGTACCTTTCGACTTGGACCAGCTACATTTCAGTTCTCAATAAACACGTGACTAGTGGCTATTATATTGGACAGCAGTTCTAGGTGGGAAAAGGGACAGATTGGAAGGAAGGAGATCAGATAAGAATCTTGAACAGTCAGGCAGGCAGGCAAGAGATGGCATGAGACAGAATTACGGTGATGGTTGCAAGAGCGGAAGGTGAAGCAGATTGGAGACATTTGAACAAGGTCGACTCATAATTTAGTGACTGTTTGGATAAGGTCAGAGGAGGGAAGCAAGAGGGAGTGAGAGACATTATTTTGATGCTTCACGTCTGCCTTTGGGAGGGAGGAAGATGGTTTTATACACCAAGATATGAATTGCAAGAGCAGAAAAAATGATTTGAGGTTACCAATGATGTGTTGCCTTTGGGGGATGATTTCCTGTTGGAAAACCCAGTAGAAATGCCCATTAACTAACTAAAAGTGGGTCTGGAGTTCAGCAGAAACACAGAAAGATAGACATGACAGTAGCCAGTATACACATACACAAATTTTCAGTGGCCTAAAATAAACTAGGATCTCAGACACAATGCGATGTTTTCAAAAAGATGAAAAATGGATTGATATTAAAGGACACTAAGAGTCTTTTTTAATGCAAACACTAGATGCAATGTGCAAAAAGATAGAAATGAAACACTTTCCCAATGACTTGCATGTATATTTTACTTGGCAAGACATTAAATTTTCCATGTTAACGATATAGTAGATAAGTTTGTTAAATAAACCCAAGAGACAGCCATAGTCCTATTATTAAATATTCTTCCCAAGATGATTTAAAAGCTATTTTTATAGTTCACCAACATGTGTTCAAAGCAAAAATTGTACAGCTGAGCAAGGGGAAGATTTGTTTGCACCAGTCACCTCATGTTAGCTTTGTGTCCCTCTGTGTTGTGTTTACACTTGACAATTCAACACCAAATAAGAGGGTTCTTTTCTTCAAACACCAAATACATTGTGTCTTTTCCAACACCACTTCTCCAAGTCTCTGACACTAACTACCTATAGTTAGCATCAGATTCCACAGATTTAAGGGTTCAATTCTACAAGGCTGCCCCACCTTCAACTGCCAACTGCAAGGCCCAGGGCTCCCATACACCAGGAGTTCCCATGATGCTCTCCTCAGGTTTGATAATTTGCTAGAACAACTCACAGAATACAGGAAAGCACTTTATTTACTATTACTGGCTTATTATAAAGGATACAACTCAGGGGCAGCCAAATGGAAAATATGCATCGGGTATGGTACGGGGGAAGGGGCTTGGTGCTTCCATGCCCTCTCCAGGCCCACCACCCTCCCAAGCACCTCTATATGTTCACCAGCTCAGAAGCTTCCCAAACCCCATCGTTCAGGGGGTTTTATGGGGGTTTCATTTCCTGAGCACGACTGATTAAGTCATTGGCCATTGGTGATTGAACGCAATATCCAACTCCTCTCCCTGCCTTTAATTAATTACGTGGTTGGTTCCTCTAGCAACCAGCCCCCATCCAGAAGCTATTTTGGGGTCCACCAAGAGTTGCCTCAGTAGTATAAATTTAGGTATGTTTGAAAGGAGCTTATTATGAATAACAAAAGACACTCCTCTCAGCCCATCAATCAGGAAATTCCAAGGGTTTTAGAAGCTCCATGTCAGGAATCAAAGACGAAGAGCAGATATATATTTCTCATAACAGTCCCCTCATCCAGTTTTCTCTGGAGCATACTTCAACAACATTTTGTCAGCTTACAAAGTCAGCACATTGATAATCTCCCCCGCCCAAAGGAAACATTAATAGATTTGAAAGTGTTTAGAATAGTTTACAATCTTAGATTATGTGAGACGTTTCAGCGTCACCTTCATTACTTTAATTATGCAATCAAACTTAAAGCAATAATAACAATAACAAACATCGATTGAACACATACCGTGTGCCAGCCAAGTAGTGCCATGAAATGCCTCACACAGTTCAGATTGTTTAATCCTCACAAACAAGCCAATAACATAGGGATTATTTTTGTGTCCATGTGCAGCTCTATTGCCATTGGCTTACAGATCCATCTCTCCCCTACATCCTGCTCTCCCCTATCCGGAGGGCTGCATTTCCCAGGCCCTGTTTTTGGTGGTTTCTGGCTGGGTTCAGCCTGTGGGAGGCACTGGTGTGAGATTGGAGGGTGGAAGGAAAGTGAAGCCAAGACAATTCTCCCTCCATTTGCCTCAGGCAGCAGTAATCTCCTTTCAAACTGCAGCTCTCGCTGGGTACCGCATTTGTGCCACCCAGCAGCACCCTCCATAGAATGCCCCACCATGGGCCCAGGATCTGGAGTTTGGGAATGCCACCTCCTCCTGTTGCCATTCTATCCCTGGGGCAGTTGGTGGTTTCCTGCTGTGGCTAATCTCCAGGGCACCTCACCAGCTCCTGTATGTCTTCTAAGCCCTTCTAGTACTTGTGTAAAGGCAGTATTATATCTATATAGAATGTTTCTGCTTTCCTAACTGGACACTGACATATACTTCCATATATACAATACATATAAATATTATACAAGTATATATTATATGTATATATGTGTTATAGACATATGTATATATGTGTATATATGTATACACACACACATATATACACATATGTATTTACAGTTGACCCTTAAACAACACCAGGGTTAGGGGCACCAACCCCTGCACAGCCAAAAATCCCTGTATATCTTTTGACTCTCCCAAAACTTAACTACTAATAGCCTACTGTTGATCAGAAGCCTTATTGATAACATAAACAGTCAACCGCGTACCATAAGTTTACATCGTCTGTTTACAAGATGAATCATCTATCAGTATCTACATCAATATTGTCTTATAGGATACAAAATGCTGTAGATGTTTTACATATTACTAACACTAGACATCAAAAATGAAAAAATAATGTGAAAAAGATATTCATATTTATTTACAGGTATAATGATTCATGCACTGATAGTGAAGAAGCAGCAATATAATTGCTTTATGTTTGCCTAGTGTAATTGATGACATCATGTATGGTCTGCCGGTGTTTATGTGTGTAAGTTTTGATAAATTTTAACTTTGCATAATCAATTCATGTATATTTTATGGTAGTAACTGTTAAAATAGACTAGTATCTACATATATTTCATTCAATTATAACATATCTTTTTCTTAATTTTTTCAGTGTCTCTAGGCTGTATGGTTCATCTGTGAGTTTTTTCAAATTGTCACCAACCTCCAAAAATTTTTTAAATACATTTATTGAAAAAAATCTACATGTAAGTAAACCTGCCCAGTTTAAACCCTTGTTGTTCAAGGGTCAACTGTGCATGTATACAAATTTATATATCACTATACATGCATATATATGACTTATACACTTGTTTTATGTTCAAGAGAAGAAAGAACGATGCTTAGAGAATTTGAGGGCTTAAAATTAATAAGATCCCACAGCTCTAAAGTGATTGAACCAGAGTTTTATCTCACATAAATAGGTCAAGATTTACACTCCTAGCCATATACTGAAGAGAACTGAAATACTCTAAAATTTATTTTTTTACAATAGCTAAGAATGGAAACCACATTTAAATAAGGATTTTGAGTTCAAAAAAATACTTTCACACACATTGTCTCTCCCTCTTTTGATCGTTTTACCCTTTCATTGGGCATTAATAATATGGTGCTGTATTAGTTTTCCATTGCTGTTGTAACAAATGATCACAAATTTAGTGGCTCGAAACAACACGCATTTATTATCTTCCAGTTCTGTAGATCAGAAGTCTGACACATCTCCTTGGGCTAAAATCAAGTTATTGGCAGGACTGCATTCCTCCTGGAGGCCCTTGTAGAGAATCTGTTTCCTTATCTTTTCTAGCATCTAGAGTAAGCCACACTCCTTGACTCGTGGCCCTCTCCCTCCATCTTCAAAGCCAGTAACATCAAGTCAAATCCCTCTCACTGTACATCAGTTTGACTCCCCTTCTGCCTCCTTCTTTCATTTTTAAGGACTCATGTTTGTATTGGATCTGCCAGGAAAATCCAGGATAATCTTCCTATTTTAAGGTCACCTGATTAGCAACAATTATTTCTCCTTGGCAGGTGATACAACATACTCACTGGTTCTAGGGATTTGGACATGGACTTTCTGAGGGAGGAGGCATTATTCTGCCAACCACAGGTACCTTGTATTTTTTTTATGATGAGCTGATTATTTCCCTACTAGATTAGGAGCTCTTCACCAGCACATCTTATTACTCTCTTTCTCTGTGGTGCCTTGCACAAAATAGGCAATCAGTAAAAGTGATTTATTGTTGCTGATCTACCAAGAACTTGTTCTATCTTGTGTGATAAGAAATTCCAACAAAATACATAGAAAACTTGGAGTAAGATCCACTTTTATTTGTTCTTCACAGATCAAACATAAATGTATGTAGAGCTGTTGGTGGAAATGTAATTTGGTGCAGCCACTACAGAGAACAGTATGAAGGTTACTTAAAGAACTGAAAATAGAGTTACCGTATGACCCAGCAATCCCACTCCTGGGCATATATCCAGAAAAGATGAAAATTCTAATTCGAAAAGGTACATGTACCCCGGTGTTCATAGCAGCACTATTTACAATAGCCAAGACATTGAAACAACCTAAATGTTCATTGACAGAAGAATGGATAAAGAAGATGTGGTATATATATATATATATATATATATATATATATATATTCCATATATATAATGGAATATTACTCAGCCATAGGTTTGACATAAATACACTACCATGTGTAAAATAGATAGCTAGTGGGAACCTGCGGTATAGCACCAAGAGCTCAGTTCAGTGTTCTGTGGTGACCTAGATAGCTGGGATGGGGGGGTGGGGAGGGAGGTCCAGGAGGGAGGAGATATATGTATACGTATAGCTGATTCACTTCCTTGTACAGTAGAAACTAACACAACATTGTAAAGCAATTATACTCCAATAAAAAAAAGAATGAAATAATAATGCCATTTGCAGCAACATGGATGGACCTAGAGATTATCATACTAAATGAAGTCAGACAGAGAAAGACAAATATCACATGATATCACTAATATATGGAATCTAAAAAATGATGCAAATGAACTTATTTGCAAAACAAATAGACTCACAGACATAGAAAACAAACTTATGGTGACCAAAGGGAAAAGGTGGGGGAGGGATAAATTAAGAGTTCAGGATTAACAGATACACACTACTATATATAAAATAAACAGCAAGGCCCTACTGTATAGCACAGGGAGCTATATTCAATATCTCATAATAAGCTATAATGGAAGGGAATCTGAAAAAGAAAAATACATAAGTGTGTGTGTATATACATATATATAAATATATAAAACTAAATCACTTTGCTGTTCTCCTGAAATTAACACAACATTGTAAATCAACTATACTTCAATAAAAATAAATAAATTAATTAAAATTTACAAATTAAAAACTAAATAAATGTATGTAGAATACAAACCGTTGATTACCTTGAGCTATTGCCACACTGTGTCAGCAGGAACTTTAGGATCAGCCTACAAAATGAGAGAGAAATAAGAAAAAGAGCCCATTAAGTGATACCGAGCTGCAGATATCAAGGTGTTATGACAGGAGTTTCCATGTGACCTGAGTCACCCCCGGTCTGGAGAATTTTAACTATATGTCTTCTGAGATTTATCTCAATGCATACGCTTAGATGTTGGGCCTTCTCATTTCTTAGCCTCTGAGCTGAGATATTGGAAAACAGTTCTGTTGAGCTCTTCCAAGCACAGTCCAGTTTGTTCATACTTTGAGGAAAAAGGTCATTTGGGGCAAGATGGAATAAGTCTGTAGCTGAGGAATCTGTATTTACATACCTCTTGTGTGCAGTTTAATGTATGCAATAGGATTGTCACACTGAAGAGGAATTAGAAAACAGCATACGACAGCATAGGATAATCTAAACCATTATGGGAAAGAAGAAGAAAAGCAAAAGGAGCAAAGAAAGCTGGATTTTAGATTCCCACACTTGACAGTCAAGCCAAAGGCCTGAGGGGAATTCTAAGAACTTTCATGCAGAAGTTATTAAAGCATGAAATTAGCCTAGAAATGATAACATGTGAAGTAAGAGGGGCAGAGCAGAGTAAAAGCTAACTACCTCTTTTCTTCCCCCAAAGCTATGCTTTATGCCAGGCTGAGGAGGAGAGTTCAGTGTCCTGTGCTTCCGTATTACCTCATGGGATGTGTACCAAAGGGAAGCCTGAGAGCATCCATCGTCTTGACATCACAGGCTATTGAAGCTGGAAAGACTTTAGAGCTGTCTGGTTCAAAGCCATCACATTACAACTGAGGTCTAGGGAGCTTGTGTTCTTGCCAAAATTTACATAGTCGGTTTATGACAGAGGCAGGCAAAAGACCCAGTATCCTTAATCTTAGTTCTCCTTTGGCTACTCTCTTTCCCGAAGTAGGTTTCAGGTATGTAAAAAAAACAAAAACACTTCCAGCATCTCAAATGACTTTATTTATAAACTAATCTCTCGAAATACCACTCGAAAAGTCCATGCATGTACCTGGTGAAAATACAATGTCTTCTGGGATAGGGTGGATATAAATGCAATAACAGAACAAAGCAGCACTTTAAATGTAAAGAACACACTTGTTCAACCTGGTAATAATCCCTTCTTGCTGTGGTGCTTATTGATCTGGTTTTGTCTATCCCTGTTACTTCTAAAATTAAGGGCAAAAGAACCATTGCTTTCATTTGGTTTTCAAATAAATAGAAGCAAAAGGGGGGACATGATTCTTTACAAGAGACGGTCTATTTTCTTCTTGGCAAATTCATTCTGTAACTTTTGCCACCATATCTCTAGCATTTTATTCAATCCCAGGCTCCATGGACCTTGATTTCTGCTAAATTGCCCCAAGAATATAATTTCCTTCATGCCAATCCAACTGTACTTGGCTCCTGTTCCTGGCATTGAGTCCTGGAACAGAGTGAAACTAAACTTTTCTCAAGTCATCTGACATTGAGAATAGAATCTGACACCTTTGGGTTAGCATTTATCCAAACTACCGGGTCCCAAGGGGATAAATGATACTACTCCTAAAGAGGACCTAACAACGGTCACTGGACTAGGAGGGCGGAGGGGAAGAAGATTGCTGTTTCCCTCATACACCTCAGGCCTGACACTTATAGAGCATTGTAGTTAGTTGAGATTCAGTTGGTCTTGAACAAAACATGGCCCAGCAAAATGAGCCCATTTTTCTGTTTAAAATGAAAATCCTTAGCATAAGTTTATAATTTTGACTTCTGGAAAATGCATTAGCCGTTTTTTCTTAAGTTACCTAATTGCTACCACCTATGTAAGTAATACTATTATAATAAGTGATCCACATCCACTAGAAAAATAAACCTTCTAAAATGGTGAAATAGAAGGCTATAAGGAGCTGTGCCCCTAGATGATATGACTGAACTTTCAAAACAATCCTAGACCCTCTGCCGCTGCACTTTTTATTAAGCAGATAATAATTATCCTTTTACTTTCATCTGTTGCCATTTTTACTTGGTTTTACTTTACTTGAATCTGAAAATATCCTTAATTGACACAGGGTATAGGTAATAAATAAATGTAATATAATTCTTGGATATTACACTTATAAATATTTTGTGTTTAAAATTTGACATGGATTATTCTTATTTTATAGCATAGATATACTTAAGCAATAATTTCCACTATAGTGAGTAATGTAGCTTTTTATTGTTTTTCAATAATTTAGTCTTCATACCCATTATATAAAAATTAGAGTTAAAATATTTTGGTGAGAAAGATTTTGGATGATGTCCAATGGAATCATAGAACCTGCTGAAAAAGCAAGAGGGGTAGTACTTACTGACTCATTTACTTCTTTATGGTACTTTCTTACCTATGAGGTTTTCTTTTTCACTGTTCACCTAAGCTCATAGGAATTTCTACTATATTTCATTTTTCTGACCCTCATATAAGGTTTTCAAAGCTCTATTTCTCTGTAAAGTAAATTAGTAAAAATTCCAGAATGAGAGAATAAAGAAATGGAGAGAGAAAATTATTGAAGAAATAATCTGAGAATTCATTCAGAATTGAAGGATTCTAACCTTCAGTCTTAAAATGTCCTACTCAATGCCCAGTAAAATAAATTTTTAGGTATCCACACTGAATCTCACCATCATAAATTTTATAACACCAGAGATAAAAAGAAAATTCTAATGTCTTACCCTGTCAGGGTACACTAGTCACATGCAAAGAAATGGCAGTCAAAAGTTCACTGGATGCTAAAAGACAATGGAATAATGCCCTGAAAATCAAAGAGAAATTTATTGTTAAGCAATGTATAGTACTGTGACTATTCCCAAATAATCCAGTTCTCCCCTCCTTCCAGACATGTTGTCAGATTTCACTTCCCTCTTTAACATCAATGTGCTGTTGGCATTTACTTTGACCAACTAAATATGAGTGAAAGTCATATACTATATGACTTCTAGATGGAAGGTGCATGATGTGTCATGCTCCCTTTTACCTGTCTTAAGTATGGTCATGTGACTTTCTGGGCCAGTAAAATACAAATGGAAGTCAGCATGTTTTTTCCAGATGGCCTTTTTCAGAGCCAATGCCCACTATTCCCTTATCCCTGCCTTCGTAACTGCGGAAGCATTTGTTGAGATGGAGCCTCCACTGGATCAGACCCTGACTCTAAGGAGCATCAATCTGCACTAGACACATAGCTTGAGTAAAAAATATATTCGTTATGTTAAATCACTGAGGTTTGTGGGCTGTTTGTTAAAGCAGCATAATCTAATTTATCATGGCTGATCAAGTAGATAAGTTCTTCCCAATCAAACTACTGATGAAAAGTGATGTAGAATAAAACGTTTTTAGACATGCAAATCATCAGAAAGCTTACTCCCAACAAATAAGTTACTTGAAAATGTATCCCAACAAATAAGGTAGTAAACCAAAAAAGGAAAAGACATGGAATGAAAAACCAGGGACTCTGAACCAGAAGAGCAATGAAACGATATCCTAAAACATCAGCAGTATAGCTGTACTAAAGAGCAACCAGGGCAGATCGGAGCAGGGAGAAAAAAGAAAATTCTAAGATGACGTTATCTGGGAAACAGGATTCTTTGTAACGGAATGCATGAGAAAAATACGATGTAAGCAAATAATATAATAAAAAAGAAAAATAATCAGAAATTCCTTGAAAAACGTGTTTAAAAATGTGCACACAAATGTAGAATCTCAAAGGTGAAGCAAATTAAAATACTGAATCATTTAGAGCAATTAATGAACTATAAGAAAAGAGAAGACATTTGATTTGGACCTGAAAAATATTCTTTTTTAAGTGACTCTGGATTTGTGATAGTATACCCATAAAGAACCATACATAATGCTAGAAAATACTTGGACTAGAATTAAACAGCATTTATTACAACTCGTACATTAAAAATGGGAACTCAGGGATATATTCAAAATGCAATTTTACTTTTTTTCCTTTTGCTGTTCTTTTGAAAAATTGAGGAAATATGTTTTTTTGTAATTGGATGCAAAGTAACAATATCATTACTTCTTTGGATACTCCCAAGGCATAAAAGTCAGAAGTTCCCTCTAAATTGTTAAGTCACAATGTATAATCTTAATCCAGACATTAGAATGCTCATAGTATCAATAATCACCATGTTAATTTTCTTTCCAGCATAAGACTTTCTCCCCAACAATGCCACCTAGCAGTTGGAGCTACCTTTAGATGTGAACCTGCATCCAGGAAGGTGGGCAGATAGGATTCTGTCTTCTTTCTCACTCACCTCTTTCTCATTCCCTGTGTCTTGTTCCTGAAATCCTTGGGTCTGGAGCATCAGAAGGTCCAAGGATAAAGGGGGAGTCAGAAAATTCTTTGTTTGGCTGGTATGGTTGTAAGTTATCTTCATGCTCTCCAGGCTTGGCAGAAGTTTAAAGCTTACTCTTTATCTCATGGACACTTTTGAGACTGCTTTGGAACTCCTTTGCTGAGCCCATCCAGTTATAAATTCTCTGGCATAAGCAGTGCTGATTGCATCTCAGCTCTAGTTTTACAGCAGTCTACTCTACACAGAACTCTCTGTTGGAGGAGATCCTCTTTAGAAGGAGAGACAGCTGCTTTGGGTTGGCTTGTTCTCCCACGTGGACCACATTTAATTAATGGAAAACACTCACTTACCCTTAGCCTTGCTCCCAGAAGACAGTGCAATTTCCCACTAAGTCTATTACAGGATCCTTGACTGTCTCAGGAAAACACCAGGCACTGATGCTCCATGTCATCCAGCTTTATACCCATCAGGCCCTCTGAGCAATACTATTCTAACCTTTCTCACTACACTTCATTTAGGCAGTAGAGGCCCAGACTTTCAGTTTTGTGAATCAGATGGGACTCACAGCTCTCCCACAGCTTTTTCAACAAACTCTCCTTATAAAATCTATCCTTCAAGTCAAAGAATCTGGATCTTTTCACACCAAGAATTTGGGGTGATTCATTGATTTTGGTTACTAGACAGATTATTAATGTTAAAAATCTTGAGGATGTGAAAATAAAGGTTTAGTAATAGAATAATGGTATGAGGAAGAAGAGAGACAGTATGCAGGAAAGAATAGGGGAAATGATATACTTACCTTAAAATGAGATGTAGAAAGCTAACGGAAAAAAGAACTGGAGGCTTATAGTAGTTACAAAGCTAACCACTTGAGAAACACAAAATAATAATACAACTATCAATATCTGGAGGAAGAGATGCAAGGTGAGTATCATTCATACTGGGAAACTGGTAGATTTTGTTTGGATAAAGTGGTGAAACCAAACAAAAGATGTATAGAGATCAAGATCACATTGGAAAATAAATTTCTAATTGGTGCAGGAAGAAAGGAGGCTGATGCTCTGATTCATACTCCTCCATGTTATTGACTGACATGCATATGTATTAATTTGATAAAGCATAACCTTTAGAAAACAGATATAAGTGTTTGCTGAATGAATGAATGGAAATTATTTTCCTATGTGATTGTGAATGCATAAAGTAATCTATACAAATGAGCAAAATCTCATCAGTTTAGAGTTAAACCACTGTAAGTCAAAAAAAGAAAAATAGGACAACTTACCCAATGAGAGTTATAATGGTTATTTCATTAATGTAAAAATTAATTCAAACATATTAAGTAAAAACTAACAATCTCATAGTAGACTTGGTAAAACAATATTATTCATTCATATGTGAGAATTCCACAGGTTCATTAAATGCATTACTCTAATAATATTGTATCTTAGGATTTAACTTAAAATTGAGTCTACGGCCTATTGGAATCATTTAATCAAATCCTGGAGATAATTGGGAACACATGGTGGTATGGAATGTGCTGATCTAAAGTCACTGGTGACACAACTCTGCATTCCTCATTTTCTAGAAATCCTGGCAAACTGCAGGCTGATGGGCCTGAGGGAGGTGGGGGAATTGGGACTGGCAAGAGGAACATGGCAAAGTGGAAACACAGGGCAATATCTGTCCTAAAGAACTAACAAATGCAGCTCCAAGATTTATTGATCGATCCTGATATACCAACTGGAGATCTCTTTTTTAAAAGTGTCAAACTGTGCTTTATAGAAAAAAAATTCTATTGTTTCTGTTCCTGCTCTTTCTAACCAACACTCCACCCAACCCACTTTTTCATTGAACTGTTTTCTTGAGAAAGAAGATAGAAATAATGATTGTGAGGCACATAGTAAGAATATACTTCTTGGACAAAATCATGTGTCTTACCTTAAATATGGAAGAAAATTGGAGTGTGTGAACAATCTCAAACTATTGGGAATAGTATTTGTGGGGTCACTACCCTCCCAGCAGGGAGTGGGATGGGAGGTCCACCAGCTCACTTCATAGAGCCTGCCTGGCAGGGATAACTTCCAGCTGTTTCACAGCGCAAAAAAGGTAGAGTCAATGACGTGGTTGACCATCAGTCATCAGAGCATCATCTCAGAATGCTTTTTCTTTACCTTAGAATTGGTACAAAATACTGATGATACTTCATAGTCCATAAAATTTATTTTATTAAGATTAGGTTTTCCTTTCTCCTCAAACCAAAACAAGTCATAAATCTCCTAACAGTCTCTATATCCACAGGGAATGTGGCTGATGTTTTCATTGAAACAAGGAAAATTGGTTTTCCACAAAAGACTGGAAATCTGGTCCAAAAAGATTTGATAGAAGAAGGTAAATTTACTATCTGGATCCCCATAGCTGAGCATCCATTTTAGGAAACTCAGTAATAAAGAACTTTCAGAAAGGTCTCTGAACACTTAGGAAGCTATCTTATTCTTCTTTTGTATCTTCAGCAGTACCAACAAGAGTACTGAATTCATAAAATTGCTCAAAAAACACTTCATTGAATAAGATGCATATAAAAGTCATACGGTTAATATAATTTTATGGTTAATATTTTATAGAATTAATATTATATTCACATATCAGATATATTTTATGAATATAATGATGTTAATATATAACGCATATTTATGTATATAATTATATGTAAAATTTCCTATCAGCAAAAATCTGCTAATCAGTCCTATGTCTTTGTACTGAGTAATGTTTTGAGCAGCATTCTTAATAAATGTGAGGTACTCAGTGATGTAACCGTCTGGATATATAACTTCGTCATGAACTTATGACTATTCTCTGGGTTACTGCTAATTTAATGTATTAAAACATATATGCTCTTCCCATACAGCTGAAATTTCTCCCCAGAATGGGGTGAATGTGAGAATTTGAGAGTGTTAGTTTAATGCAGTAGCCAAAGGACTAAATCATGATGTGATTTCACCTGAAAAGCAGCCCTCAGACATGAACTCCTGGGACAGCAGAAGAGAAAGACTCCAGTGTCTGAGTTTTTTTCTTATTCTAACATAAATCAAAAGTGACTGGGCATTGTATTGCAATTTCTCCCAAACTAAATTTATCTTGGAATGGAGACAAAACAAGGATGACTTAAGAACTGAAGAGCATTTTCCATTATATTCTGAATATATGTAAACAATTCTCTTCAGAATGAAACTGAAAATCTGTGTGCCTTCTTACCTAGCCTTAGGGAGTTACTTCATTGAAATGATTTGCTACTACACAGAAAATAACCAAAACGGATTAGCCTCATGGAACAAAAGAAGCCACATTATAAACTCAAGTGACAAGCAACGAGATGCCATAGAGAGCAAATTCCTTAAAAGGAACTTTCAAAATCCCTTTGTTCTAGGTTTATCAGCACCGGGAACTTAATTTCATGAAGTTTTAGAAAGGAGGAAAATTGTAGCACATACTCTGCTAAATTCAGATCTCTTAATCCTTCTAAATTGCTCTGTCTTGTTTAGAAAGATCTGCTTACAACCTTCATTGTGCAAGTGTAAACACAAGAGCTCTCAGATCCTTCTTTGTGCTTCAGATCTGCCAGACATCATTCATGTCTCATTTTACAGGCAAACCCTTAGTACCACCACAAGCTTCTTTAAAAAACCAAACCCTAATGCAAGGCGCATGTACAAATCTTTGCATGTCTGGGTTTCCCTATAAGGGCATTGGGTTTTATTCCCATCACAATTCTTGTTTATAGCTCACTGAATTTATAGCCATCCTCTTAAACATCTGCAGTCATCATTTTTTTCTCTTTTTTCTAAGGAAAAGAGCAACTCTCTCTATAGGACATAAAGCAGGTATTTTTTCCTATTAAACCTGTAAGGGAGATGTTCTTTCTGTGTTTTCAGCCACTGAAGTAAGTAAAACATAAGCCTCCAATGCTGTCAAGAGAATTAGGGTAAGGCACTTGACACTAGACCTTTAATATTTCTGGAAATTTCCATTAACTGCAAGTCAGGAAAACAGGGTCGTAAACCCACAATTTTTATTAATTTTCTGTGTGGCTGACAGCAAATCTCTTCATTTTCCTTGTGTTTCATAGAAACACAGACCTTGAATGCCAGGAGGAACTTTAAGGTTTCATCCAAAACAATGCTCTCGTTTTAGAGAGAAGGTCCCTTATCCTAAACTACTAATTCAGCCTCCCACAGGAGAAGCACTGGAACTTCTCTCCTGATCTTCTAATTTCACAGTGTATTTACTGGTCTTTCCACTATGCTATGACCCAGTTTCCTCAGCCAAGGCTTAATGACAGGTTTTCTATCAAAAATGCATTGTAAGTATCACACAAAATATTTGACCTGGAATTTATTGAAAAAATATTAAGTGTAACCCAAATGGAAGCTGTTGCATATTTTAAACTTAGCAATGGCTATAAAATGCAAGTTCAAGTGTTCACTTTAGAGTTACTTTCATATTTTTATAATAATACATTGCTATCAAGAAAGAGATCTGATGAATTGGGAGATTGGGATTGACATATATTCACTAATATGTATAAAATGGATAACTAATAAGAATCTGCTGTATAAAATAAAATAAAATAAAATAAAATTCAAAAAAACCCACTATAATTGTAGGTAAAGATGGTTTACAGGAGGCAAAAAGACCCCAAAAAATGTACCCTTAAAATTCAACAGTAAGCAGGAAAATTTATATCTAGAAATCTAAAGTTAAAAGAGTCAATATAAAATGATTGGGATTAGCCACTTGTGGAAATACTTCCCAAAAGCAATCTTCCTCTAAACAAATTTAACTGTAAATGTTTTTGAGAAATCAAAATGTTTACAAATTCCCTAGGGAAATCACAATCTAGATCTAAAATGAAAATAATTAAGGTGAGTATTTTTTAATTAATTGTAACATGAATTAATACTAAGGATGAGATTTGGTAAAGATAGACTTTGGTCTGCACAAATAGTGAGGAAAAGATCTAGACATAAGTGATTTGCCAGTGTTTCCTCAGTAGTTCTCAGAGGAAAGAATATACTGACTTAAGATGGCTGGTCCTAAATATTTCAGTAAAAAAATTTTTTTTGAGTCAAGAAGGACAATTTATCTGTTTACTAAGTTTAAGAGAAATACTTCTAAGAGAACATACTACTCCTTTTGTTCTGTTAAAGTACAATACAAAATGGAGACCAAACTTGACAATTCCCTGAGCGATGTAAGAAAAACTAAATCTAGCTTACTTCATGAACATAAGTGAAAAATAGGTTATTTCTTGTAAATGTCTTTGATAATAATAATAGAAACTTAAATCATCTTCCTAAAAATGGTATAAAATAATTATTTGTAACCAATCCCCTACCATCTGTAAACTCCCAGATTGTAGCAACCAATCATTGTAAAGGTTAAGGTATTTCCTCATTTTCACTTTATAAGCCATCCTGTAAGGTCACGCCTCTGAGCTCCCTATCAGTTTTGTTTTTGAAAATTCCTAGTTTGCAAACTGTTTTTATACGCGCAATAAACTCTTATCAAATATTAAAAAAAAAAGGAGATCATCTTTCATGTTTCCATCATTGACAAGAATCTGTTATATATATATTCCATACATATGAGGGAACCCCTAACGTGACTGTATTTGGAGATTGGGTCTTTATGAAGTAATTAAGGTTAAAGTCATATGTGTAGGAGGGCCCAAATTCAATAGGACTGGTGGCCTCATGAGAAGAGGAACAGTCTCTCCCTCCCTATTTCTCTCTCTCTCTCTTTCTTTCTTCACACTCACTCACAATGAAAAGGCTACATGAGGACAGAACAAGATGGCAGCCATCTGCAAGCCAGGAAGAGAGCTCTCACCAGAAACTGAATCAGCTGAACCTTAATCTTTCACTGCTACCCTCTAGAACTGTGAGAAAATAAATTTCTATTGTTTGTCACCTACTCTGTGGGAATTTTGTTATAGCAGCCCAAGAAGACTTACACAATACTTCAAAGGAAACTACAGAAAAAAATGTAATTTAAGAAATATTAGATTGAAAAATCCAAACTTTATGCTGAAAAGAATTTGGAAATATCTAAAAGGTCAGCAGTACCGGTCCTTTCTGTGTCACTTCCTGACACATCTGGCTTTTAGAGTTTACCAATATGACACTCAGTGACAATAGCAAAAACAACAGTCTAATCAGATTCTTAGCATCATGATTACATTCAACAGAAGAATGCAGCGTGCTTTATTCCAGAGTAATCAAAAATGTTGTTGTGCTGTCATTATTTCTTCTAAAAGTATAGCAGTCTGAGGGAAGAGGGGGAAGAAGCTCATTCTTTTGTCAGTAAAAGAGCAAGAATATCCTTAAAAGAAAAAATTATCTTTTGTGGGTTGCCTCCTCCCACTAGGGAACTCTGGACTGGTCCCTAGTTGGAGCTGGTGACAGGACACCACAATACCCAAGCTCTTTCACCCAGTACCAAGGATTTTAACAGATGAAACAGCCTATGGAGTAACTATTTTTAAGGAGTTCTTTTCCCCTTCCTCTCAAGCTTTTAGTTTCCAGTGTAGTTTGTTTTCCAATAATGCTTTTCTCTTTTTTGTTGCCAGAAAATCCAAATTCTTTTTCAAAGATTAGATTACCAGCCAGTGATTTTCTTTTGTTGAAAGGACAAGCTTTCTAACAAAGGAGGTGCCTTTCAGAATAAAACAAGATGTCTTAAGGCATTGGGTCCCAAGGCCTAGGTATTTGGAAACTTTATAAAGCTAAGCAAACTTGTAAACTGTTTTACTACAGATTTTAGGACTAATTTCAATCTTTCTTCTTGGAAAAAAAAAGAAAAGAGAAGAAAAGACCCTCTTATCCCCCCTGCCCCTACCCAAGAAAAAGCAATGATATCAATAGCAAGATTCTCTAGTTTAAAATGCAAAAGAGTTCTTTACCATTTACTTATTGGAAAAACTCTGAAAATATTTTGCATCAAATAAATTGACTAATCTTCATATTTACATCCCACTATGTAAGCTCTTGATTGTTTTCATCTGTTTAAATTATGAAGCAAAATCTAAAAACAAAAATGAAAAAATGTGGGCAATTTAGAACCTCCTCAATATTTTCCCCATGTATTTACTGCAACCACAAAAATGCTAAAGGATATTTCCCTTTGTATCAGGAAGCACATGTTATTAAATTAATATATATCAAAAGACATTTTCTCTACACTGTTTATTGCCTTGCCTGGAGGGGATTTGGAAGAGAACCATGGATCATTAAGACAAAATAAAAGAGGAAACATGGTATTCATGCCAGTTTCCTTTGCCCAATTCTAACAGAAGATGGTTCATTCAAAGGCCTATCTCAGAAAAGCAGAGGTGCCTACTTCAGCAGGGTCTCACAACCCATGACTCCTTTGATGATGCATGACTTTCTTTCCAGCCCATGTCAGCATCCTTGGTTCCCGCAGCTCCCACTGCCCCACCCCAGTCACAAAGGCATTCCTTACCCTTCTCCTGAGCATCACTTTTTGCCTCCCTCCCCTAAAATCAACCTAAGACTCATACAATACACACTCTTCACTCCTCCTTAACCACCTTTCTCTAAACCATTGTCCATGGTAATTTGAACTTCCAGCCCCATGCCTCTAGGCAACCCTCTCCCTTAATCCCACCTCTATTCCCCCTCCTCAGGATATATCTTTTCACCAACAATGCTCCTTCCTCAGACTCTGACTCTCTTTCTCACAGGCCCATAACTGCCTCAGACCCTCAATTCCAAACTTCAGTCATTCATTTCCATTCTCATCCCTGGCAGAATTTTCTTTCTCATTCTTCAAGCTCTTTCCTTTCTTGCAGGATTGCGGGAACCCCATGTCTGTCTGCTCTTTACCTGTTTACTCTCAAGTTCTACTTGCATATCCTCTCAGTCCCTTGGGACCAGGGACATAGCTCTGTCCTGCTTTGGTATACCTAGATTCTGCTTTCTAATTCTGGGAACAGCTTTTCCTGTCTAGGACCATGGTTCTTCATAAATTTCCACTTTTCTTATGCATAGATTTTCTTTTAAAATAAATGCCTCCAAGCTGAAAATACGTTATTTAAAGAATGGTATAAATAACAGGACAAGTTCTCTCAAAGGTAGGATACAAATTATAATTGTATAAAGTCTGGGACACACCATGATGATGAAAATTATATTGAACTTGGAGTCACGGGACATTGGTCCCATAAAGAGTTGGTTTGCATTTGCTGTTTGAACCTTAAGGGAGTTACCTAACTTTCTGAATGTGCTCAGATCGTCTATGGACAACAAGGCTTCAACCTCCAGCTGCTCTGTTTCCTATGCATCACAGACAAAAAGACTGGGACTGCTTTTCCCAGAATCCCCTTCTCAGTGTAGTTTCTGGTTTCTCTCTGACAACAACAGGCACACATAGTGCATTGTTTGAGGATAGTGTTTGGGGAGTGTTGGATTGGATTTTGAGGCCAGTATACACAAGAGTTGCCTGCCTTCTATATGGCAGTCTGTTCTCAACTCTGGTTAAGAGGAATCCATCAGACCCTAGGCATGACGAGTGGCCACTAATGTCAGGTTTACATATATTTCTAGGTGGGAGGAAGGGGATCACTTGCCTGCCACCTTAAAGATGAGAGTGGTCATATAACAAGTTGTGGCCTGTGTAAATGGGTGGAAGTGACTCATAAATAAGATCCAGTAGACGTTTGCTTTTTTCCTACCACAACCAGCAATGCGGTAGATGGCAGAGTCAGGGACTCTGAGTGAGAATGGTTTCATTCTCATTGATGATTTAGCATGAGTGAGCAATAAACCTTCTGTTTTATTTTTAAGTTTATTCCAGCTTTATTGAGGTATAATTTACAAATAAAAATGATATATCTTTAGGGTATACAACATGATAATTTAGTACTAGTATACATGGTGAAATTATTACCATAATGAAGTTAATTAACACATTCATCACTTCACATAGTCACTTCTTTGCATGTGTGTGTGAGGGGTAAGAACGCTTAATATCTACTCTTTTAGCAAATTTCAAATATGCAATACAGTATTATTAACCATATTCACCATGCTATACATTAGAGGCCCAGAATATATCTTATAACTGAAAGTTTGCCCCCTTTGACCAAAGTTTCCCCATTTCCACCACCCACTAGCCCCTGAAACCATTGTTCTACACTCTGGTTCTAATAATTTGACATTGCCCAGCCCTGTCAAAAATTAGATATTTACATTATAGAGACCAGAGAAATTTTGGACTCATGGACACTAGTCATAGTTGAAAGTAGGGTAACATACTGAGAACCATTAAATAAAATGAAACTCTGCACCTTGAAAGGCAAGACCACACTAGATCTCTTTACAAACAGCTCCCCAAATGAGCAACCAGGTTTATAACTTTTAGCAAGGAAATGAGATGATTCCTTTCTGGAGAAATACATCACCTAGCAAAACAGCCAATCCAAACTTTCCGACAGGGAAATCCATCAGTGGGCACAGTTTCCAATCATATTGTGGCACCCTCACCCTTAAATATGAGTTTAAATTTTTTTAAGAAACAGAAACAATGCATAGAGCGGAAAAGAACTTTCAAGAAAAAAAATTGTTATTGAGTTCCACAGAAAGATCCTTAGAATAAGAAGAGGAGGCCATGAAAATCATGGAAACATGTAGCAACAACAACAAATAATTCTGAAAATTAAAAATATGATAGTAGAAATAAACATCTGAAAGGAAGATTTAAAGATGAAGATTTAAGAGAAAATTACTTCTAATCTAGAATTATCTAGCCAGTTTAACTCTCAATAAAGAATGGAGGTACAACAAAGACAATTATGGAAAAACAAGATCTCAAAAAAGAGAATTAACTCCCTTCCCTATTCACACTTTTCATGAGTCTAAGAGTATATATTCCACTAGTCAAGGAAGGAAACTTAGAGGAGGAAGACTTAGAACCCAAGAAGCAGAGGATCCAACAAAGAAAAGAAAGGAATAGGGTAGCTCTAGGACTACGTAAAGGCAAACCCCATGTGACAACTGTCCAATGGGCCCAAGTGCACACCATATAGGTTGGTGCAGGAAGACAGTAGCCTCCAGAAGACCAATCTTTAAATTAAAAGTATTTTCTTTTAAAGACTCAGATATTTTTGTTTTGTTTTGCTTTGTTTTAAAGTCTTTATTGAATTTGTTACAATATTGTTTCTTTTTTATGTTTTGGTTTTTTGGCCAAGAGGTATGTGGGATTTTAGCTCCCCGACCAGGGATCAGACCTGCACCCCTGCATTGGAAGGTGAAGTCTTCACCACTGGACCACCAGGGAAGTCCCCAGAAGACTTGGATATTTTTGAACACATTATTTGGAGATTTGGACTTCTAGTACAGTAATTTGGGACTAAATTACTGGCAGGCACATGCAAAACCAGACAAAGTTTAAAAATCAAGAAAATTAAAGAAAATATAATAAAGAAAGAAAATATAACCATGACTCACCTGAAAATCACATTTGTATAAGCATACATTATAATCACTAATTTTGGACTTTTCAAATTATGATATCATTGTGATAAGATGAGGGATGGAGGTAGATGTGTGTGTTTGGAGGACAGAGTGGGTTTATGAGAACCATTTCTCAAATTGGGAAGTCAGTAATACTCTCTTATGAAAACTCAAGGAATAGCATATAAGCATGTTAGATAAAACATGGACAGTAGGACAGTATTAGAAGAAGTAGCTAAAGGATTGGAAAGTGGCCACATTTGGGGAATGTTGAAATTCAACATTGATTCATTAGGAATCAAGTTTGCAGCAGAGACATTCTTTTTTTTTCTCATAACATTCAGAACTTAAGTTATAAACCCTAGAGAACAATTTGACTTTAGACACTATGCACATTTTTATTTTGATTTTTTTTTAAAAACTAGATTTAAGGTATATATGTATATATATATACCTTAAATCTAGTTTTTTAAAGTTTGGGTTTAAATCTAGTTTTTAAAGTTCGTTCAGGTTTTTCCATACCATCTTATGGAAAAACCTGGATGAATTTTTTGGCCAACCTAATATATATATATATGTACCTGAGACAGAGTGTAACATGGAGTATTCCCAGCACTAGGAAAGGTAGTCAGCAGGGAGAACAATGAGGGGAGAGACCTGGAGAGGCATAACTGGACCAGGGCATGCAGTGACTTAAAGGACATGATAAAAATTGAGGAATTTACCTTAACAATAATGATATGACCACCTAAGTGCTCAAAAAAAGGTATATCTTTTAAATTATTTTAACCAGTAAAGATATTTATCAATCATCTTAGAAAAATCTCAAAAAAAAAAATGAAAGCTATCTGTTCTTTAGAGAGTTTCTAAGGTTTTTATCAGGGCGTTAAAACTCACAAACCAAAAAAAGATGGAGAGTTGAAATTGTAGGATCCTAATTTCTATTCAGA